>NC_045602.1:73390714-74590714 GCF_009762305.2 Zalophus californianus
TTGGGGGACTCGGGAAAGGCCTCACTGAAGAGGTGACCCTGAGCTGGCCTTGTAGGGTGAGGACAGGTGTGGGTAGGCACCAGGCATCGGACTGGGGAAGCGGCATGTGTGGGGCAGAGGCACTGAAGGGCTGTGGGTCTCAGAAAGCCTCCCCTCCTCTCGGCTGCTCGGGGCACCTGCTTCCTCCTCTCCAGCAGCCGCTTTCTTTGCTTTCCAGCCTGCGGGGTGGGGAACACAGCCACTCACTGCCCCAGCTAGGCTTCTGGTAAGGGAGACAATGGGACCGAAGCTGGAATCTCAGTCTGCATTCCCATTTCCCAAGTCCTGTGCCCACTCCCGGCTTTGTGCATTGTGTCGGGGGACAGGAACTGGGGGCACCTGTTTGGACAAAGTTGACCCATGCTGGGCAGAGGGCAGTTCCCAGAAGGAGGGTCTGCAGTGTTGAGGGGACAGGGCCCACATCCCCCCGGTACCACTAAAGGGTGGTTCCAGAGGCTGATGCCTGTAGAGCCCACGGCCCTGCAAGCTTTAAGACACAAGCTTATGATTGAAGGACATTCTTACCCCAGATGTGTTGGGAAATCACCATTTTCCAGGTACGTGCTGCCCTACATGCACTCAGGGGGGTCGAGGCACACGCGTCCACACAGGCACGCACACACGGAACCTCACAGACCCAGAGCAAGAGGAGAAAAGTCAGCTTCTGCAGTCTGCCTGCTTCCTCCCAGGATCATCAGCACACACAATGCACGGTGACTCATTGCCCGTGACTCACAGCGCTGTGGGGCCTAAGGTCCTGCCGGCAAAGGGCAAACGGCTCATTATTTGTCCTTTATGTTCTCTGAGATGGAGGATTCCCCCAGCCTGGCCTGCACCCCCGTCCCGAGTGAGCCTGGTCGGGAGCAGCTCATGATTTTAGGAGGCGGAGGAGCACCCTAGGGAAGCTCACCTGGCCTGTGCTGTGGGGGTGGCGGCTGGGTGTTACTTTATGAAACGATTTACAGAAGATGTATTTCAACACAGCATTCCCCACTGGGCATTCACAACAGGGTATGATTTCCCAAAACCCAATTTCCTGGCATCCTTTCAGGAATCCGCTGGTTGTGCAAAGTGAAGTTGGTGTGTTGGGGGTGGGGTGGGGAGGAATATCTCGGTGGGGGGTGGAGGGATAGAAATTTCCAGTTGAAAGGAAGGGCCAGAGAGGGTCCTGGACTGTTTGGGGCCACATCCTACCACCATCTTGGGCACAGTAGCACTGCTGGCCCCTGCCAGCCCCCTTTCCCCTCTGCCCCACCCTCACCTTCCTCCTCACCTGGCCCCGGCTCTTGGCCGGACACTACGGGAGAAGCTGCTCTGGTACTTGCTGGCAGCCTGAGTCTCTTCAGCTGTGCGCGAGAGCCTGGCTCCAGGGGATCAGATTCCTTCCCCACCATCAGTGTCTATCCCACATTCACTGCGGGCCCTGTGATGTTCAAGGGTGATGGGGACATGCCACAGGCTGGCTGTTTAGCCAGGAGCCAAGAGTCCCAGGTAGAGTGCCTCGGGAAGGAGGGCTTTAAATTCTTAATCCTGGGCTGGGGGTGCAGGGGAAGGCGGCCATTTGGGGGCCAAGCTTTCATTTAGAAAAGATGTTGCTGCATCCTAGAGCAGGCTTGCACGGTTTTGGGCAGCCAGATACCCACGTGTGAGGTCAGCTGCCACGCATGGTTCTGGGAGAAGGTATGGCTGGGTATTTTGCTCCATCTGGGCCTGAGTCCAGCCCTGTGGGCACATGGAGCTGAGCTGTGGCCAGAGAGAGAAGGAGCTTGGCAGTTGCTTGATGAAGTGGGGGTGGCTATGGTGGTAGGGCCGCGGTGGCTAATTGTGCATACTGAGCCTATGGCCCTTTTAGGAGAGTGAAGATCTGCTCTTGAGCCCTTCTCTCTGAGGGTTTAAGTTACTGAAACAAATCAGGGTATACCCGATAGTCCTGGGACTGAGACCCAGCGGCACGGGAGGACTGAGATATCTCTGACATAAAAGTCGTTGTAAGGATAAAAGGAGACAAAAGTAGTGGGCTTGCCAGGTTGACCAAGGGGGACGAGTGCGCTCTCGACTGAGGTCTATGTAATGAAAGAACTTCAGAACCAGGAGATCAAGTCCAGCCTGGCATGAACCCCGTGGCCTACAGTGACTCTGGAGAAGGTCCCCTATGTAGCTGGAGGACCGACGGCCCAGCCAGCAGATTTAAGGATCAAATTTTGTATAATTTGAATGAAAACTATAAGGAACCATGCACTTATTCTGTATCTCAAGCTGGTCAAGTGGTTGTTCATCCCATGTACCAATGAAGATAGGCTAGATTATGCTACAGTAGCAAACAGCTCTAAAAGTCTTAGTGGTTTAAAACAACAAATAAACAACAAAGTTTATTTTTTGCTCACAACAACGCCATCACAGGTCTGTAGGGGCTCAGTCTACTGTGAGTCAGGGACTTGGGCTGCTATTATTGGGAACTTTTGACAGTTGTCATGGAAAAGCACATATCGACTTTAAAACTGTCTTGCTGGAAGTGACACCTGTCATTTCCACTCACACAGCAAGTCACACAACTCCACCTGGATTCGGGTGGCTGGGGATGTATACCCTTTCCAAGTGTCCAGGAGGAGAAAGAGCCAGAGCATTTGAGAACAGCCCCAGTGACTTCCACACACAACCAGAGGGCATGGCTTGCAGCACGTTTCTGGTACAGATTCCATTTGCCCAGGAATTCTGAGAAGGCGGTGGCGGGGGCGGGGTGGGGGGAGGGGGTGCGCAACACCATGGCAGGAATCAGGGAAGTCTTCCTGGAGGAGGTGGGATCTGAGGTTAGCTTTGAAGGACAACCTATCTTCAGACCTACTGATCTAGACATGAGGAGGAGGAGATCAGAGGGAGCAGCCCGAAACAGCAGATTTGGAAGGTGACCCCGTCTGCTGGCCACAGGGGTCCTGTACTCACATCTCCTTCCCGACCCTGTTTTCTCCAAGCTTTAGGACTCATGGGGAGGAGGAACAAAAGAAAAAGCTGGGCTGGGGTCAAGCAGAGATGAAAATTCTGGGAGCTGCTGACCAGAGGAGGAGAGGAGACAGGGCAGAGTCCCCTCTTGTCTTGTGCTTAGCTGCAGGCCCGGCACCTGGCACTGTGTGAGCCCTGCCACGGCCATGCTCATCTCTGGACATGGAGGAGGTGCCAGAGGGAGGGGGTCTGGCCAGATTTGCGGCTGTGCTATTTGTCCCTCAGTGACTCCTCCAGCCGATGGGCCCCAGAACCCCACAGTCAGGTCATCCCTTGAACCAAATAAAGGGCCTTATTTGAGAGAAGGATACAGAGGGGGAGATGAGTCCTGGGTTGCCCCGCCCACCAGTCAGCCAGAAAAAGCAGCGGCTGAGGGGCTCTTGTGTAATTCTGCAGTGAGCGGCGTGAGGCATCTGGAAAAGGGAAGATAGGGCCTTGCTGGGAGATGTTCCAGCCTGGAGGAAGTGTGGCCCTTACCTCTGAAGTAGCCACAGGCAATGCCTTCGGGGCATCTCTTGTCTGAAATGGGGGACATTCCATCCTCTTTCCCATCCTTCATAGCAGCTAATTAACACTGGCAACGGGAACCCTAGGTGGGCAGAGAAGTCTGGGACTTCATTTGACTCCCAAGTGGGGCCACTCACAAGAGACGCCTTCAACCTGGCCTATCTCTAACTGCCAGGTTGCTGCAAGGAATAAATGAGCCCTTTGATGAAAAATGCTAAATCACATGAACAACATTAATTATAGATAATTTAAAAACCAGGGACTACCTACAGCTTCCTTGGCTTGATGTCAAGGCCCCATGAGTGGTCTAAAGACTGGACCTCTCCCTCCCCAAGGCATGGTCACCCAGGGCCAATACCCTGGGAGCAGGTAGTCTCCTGCAGGCCAGCTTCTGGGGAGTGAGGAATAAAGGAAACGTAGCAGACCCCTGTGCTGAGGAAGGGTGGGCAGGGTGCGGATGGACGGGAGCCCCAGGAATTGGGAAAGAGGCATAGGGCACAGCGCCTCCTGGGGCAAAGCTGATGGAAGGGACTCAGAACTGTGTCCTGGGGTGAGAAGCAAGAGAACAAAATGAGGATACTGGTGGTAGAAATGCTAAATGTTGACTGCTGAGGATCATGGCAGGAGAATGAACTTGCAGTGGAAAGGGACAGCAGAGGGGGAAAAATGGACAACATGGCAGCCTGGGCAGAAGGCTGGCCTCCTTAGCCTCAGACCAGGGGTGCCCCCGCCCCTGTGCCCAGAGTCAGGCTCGCAATTCTCTGAGGGGCTTCAGGTGTGGTGATGGCAAACGTAGGGCTGGGGCAGGAGAGGGGTTGGCCTGGGGAACAAGAGACCAGGGATTGGGCAGTGGACCAGACACAAGGGCCAGGCTTTGGCACCCCCCCCCACCCCTGTAACTGCACGTTTACAGCAAAGAGCCATTTGACTCTTCCTCAGAGTGGTGCCTATGCCCACAAAACTGTCCCCTACCTTATCTCATCCAGTCAGTATCAGACACACACCGGGCCGTGAGTAGGGGAGGCTGGCTTTGCATCTATAGGGAAGGGGGATGGTCTTCACCCCTGCACAGACCCTCTGGTGGGCCAAAGGGCAGGACTGCCTGCCCAGACTTCATAAGGAAGCCTAATGCACCCAATGACAATGATAGCTACTCACTATTAGCTAGCACTTGACTCTGCTCCGGGGACTCTGCAGCTGGAAGTCTTCACCACAGCCCTGCCGTTAGCACCCCCATTACCCAGGTGGGAAGACAGGCACGGACAGGTGGCAGTACTTGCCAGAGGCCACAGGGCAGGAGGGGGCAGCTGGATTCCCAGCCTGACTGTCCAGCTCTCTCAGGCCTACCTCCAGCCCCAGCAGGAACTTATCTTCTGGAGCTTTTCCCTTGTAGCAACAAGTCCTTAACTTTGCCTCCGTGCCTTTGCATATTCTATTCCCCCTCTGCCTACAGGTGTTTGTTTGTTTGTTTTTTGCGGTTTGGTTTGCCTGTTGAACTCCTATTCATCCTTCAAAACCCAGTGTAGAGCCATCTCCTCCAAACTTTCCCTGATCTCCTTGACCCAGGAAAATGTTTTCTTCCCCGACCTGCTCTCTTACCCTTATCTTGGTGAGGTTTTCTTGTCTGTCTCCCCTATTAGACTAAGAATTCCTGGAGGGAAGTTCCTTGAGCTCAGTGATGCTTAGCACAGAGCCAGGCACATGGCATGGCCCAGAAAATGTTTAGTGAGTTGAATTTAATTCAGAGGCAGGAGATTCAGGTCCCATTAGAAAGGCACAGGCCTTTCCTCAGGAAGGTCTGACTTGCTGAGGGAGAAGCGTTGCCCTTTCTTACCATGGGAGCTTGTAGGACACCCAAATATAAACCAATGTAGGAATACACATCAAGTATTAATGTGGCACCAGCTGGTTCCAAAGTGGAATTCTAGAACCTTGAAGTTGAAAGGGGCCCTGAGATCTAATATTCTTGTTTACATGCAAGGAAACTGAGGCCCAAGAAGTACACGCACCTTCCCCCCAACACATCCAGGTAGTGAATGACTCAGGTGGGACAAGAAGACAGGTCCCTGCAATCCCAGTTTGGGGACTGTGCCACTTGAAAAGGAAGCCCGGCCCTCTGAGGAGCGGCCCGGGGCTCAGCCTCTGCCCGTCACCTCCGGGTGCTCATCTGTGCAAGGCGAACATAGCCTCTGCCGCCAGGGGAGTCAAGGTGGGTGGCCTGCAGCACCGGGCCCACAGTAGATCTTCACAGAGGCAAGGCCCCCTCATGTTCTGCACGGGGAAGATGCCAGCCCCGAGACCATGCAGTTCAGAATAAGGAAGTTTCTCGGAGGCCAGGAGCCGGTTTGTGTAACAGGAACTGCGGTTTCCTGAGAACACTGTGTTCCCGGAGGCCTCCCCTCCTCTCTCCAGAGTGCCGTCCACCCTCGCGCCCCCTCCACGTAGGCACCCATTACTGCAGGTCTAGTCTCTGCTCCCAATTCTCCAGCCCCAGCCACAACCTCCCTCCTGGGACCCATGCCCACTGGCCAACTGGACCTTGACCTTGGCTATCACATCCTCACCCCAAAGACCAAAGGTCTGAAGTCATGCTCTGCTCTTCTGTGTGTCACCCAGGTGGTTTGTCAGAGCGGCCTTGTTGGGAGAGCTGGTGTTCTAGGGCAGGAGAGGGTCTGATCTAAGTCCAGGTGCCTGTTAGCTCCACGGGGCCCAAGACACACTCTCTCTGTCCGCCTCTCCACTGCAGCAGCTCCCCCCTCCCCTGCCCCATTCTCTGTCCTCCAGCCTCCAGTTCTCTTGGCCTTGTCTCCCTACTGAGTTAAATGCCGTTGGGGTTGTGGGTCACGTGTCAGGACATGCATGGGCTTTCTAGCTGCAAACTCCCGAGGGCCAAAGACACAACTTTTTTATCTTCAGAGATTCAAGGACACAGCGGACCCTCCCTTTTCTTTCTTTCTTTCTTTCTTTTTTTTTTTTTTTCCTTTTAGCAGTATAGCTCCCACCACCCACTCTAGATGGCTTGGTGAGATGGAGATGGCCATAAGATGGGTGTTAGATCAGAGGACCCAGAAGTACTCAGATCGTTCCCAACCTCCTGGCCACTCACAGAGAAAGGTGAAGGGAAGTAATAGAATACTTTGTTCCTGGCTGGAGCTTTGGCCCCAGACTCAGGCAGCAAGACCAAATGACCTTTTTCCTTAGGGAGTCAGGCCCCAGAGCCTTGGACCCAAGGGCCCTTTCCCCCTAAAGCCACAGCCGAGTCTCAGATGAGCAGAGGCCAGCCCAGAAGCAGTGGGGGCCCTGGCCGGGGGTGGGGGGGGGGCCCTTCCAGGAACAAAGGCAGGCTCACCTTGTCTGAACGGAGCAGGTGGGGCTGAGGGAAGAAGACGGTGTGAGAAAGAGCTGTCTAGGGCTACTTGCAACAAGTGGGGTGAGGGCACACACAGAGAAACACCTGTTTGAAGGGGGCTTGTCCCCCTATCCATAGGCCTGTCCTCTTTGGTCTGAGCCCCGGGCTCAACACCGCTCTGGCTTGGCCTGCAAGGGGCCCCGGCCCTAGGGCACGAGGTCTTTTAAATAGGCACAGTGACCCCAACCCACTAGCACATTGGCCCAAATGACATCCTTGAATTGGCCTAAGAGGGCAGTGGGAAGGAACAGAGAGAACTTTTTCCCTCCCCAGGGCCAAGGGCCACATCTGTATCTCCCCTCTGCCCTAACATGCCTGCCAGGCTTTTTTCTTTTTTCTTTCTTTTTTTTTTGCTTGTTTTTATGTTGTTGTTTTGTTTGTTTGTCTGGCAGACTGCTTCCATGAAGGCCCTGGAGGCTCTTTTCTTTTTACCAAGTTGTTTAGGCTCATTGTGGAGAATCAGGTGGCAGATGGGGGAGGTCTAGAGGGTTCTGCAGTGCCTACCTTCTTAGAGGAGGTCCAGGATGCCCCGTGACCTCTGGAACCGTGGCATTGTATCCTAATTGAGTGATGTTCTTTCCCCACATCTCAGATTTCTCCAATCTCTCCAAATTCACCCTCCCCCCCAACCCTGGAAATATATATGTGTATTACTTAGATAAAATGGAGTTGTGAGGCAGTTGGTGCCGTGGAAAAGTGGCGGCTCTGGGCTACAGTCTCTGTTTTCTCACTTCCTGGCTACGAGAGCTTGGACAAGTTCCTAGCTCCTTAGGCCTGGGTTTGCTCATTTGCAAGACAGGGGCGTTGTCTTCCCGGGTGGTTGTGAGAATCACTGTGATGCCGTGTGGGGACAACCTGGGTTGTGCCCAGCAGCATTAGATGCTCAGTGAGAGGTAACAGTTACTCTAGATTCGAAAAGAAACGCAAATAAAAGTAATAATAAAAACTGACAGGGAGAGAACACTACATGTCAGACACTAAACCAAGGATTTACATTTAATCCTACTCAATCCAAGAATAGCTCTGTAAGGTAGGGACTATCATTAGCCCCATTTTACAGAAGGAACCCAGGACACAGAGAGGCAAGTCACTTGTTCAAGAAATAGAGTCAGGATTCAAACCCAGAGACCCTGACTCCAGAGTGGTTATTTTAGGAAGGGGAGGCAAAAAGGGGCAGAAGTGAAGCTGGGGTACTTATCACACACGGCCTAGAGATTTGTCTGTTCTTAGAGATGGGAACCCTCTGAAGCATTTGGTGAAGATCTCATTGGGGAGGTCGTGCCCCCCCCCCCCCCCTTGGCTGCCTGAGCCATCCCACGTGGATGCTGGGTAGGGAGAGGAGCCTCTCCTATCTTTCAGAGTCTCTGTTGAAAGAGATGATTCAGCTTCTCGGCCAACTCTGATGCGTCCCAGGCAGCCCAGACCCAGCCAGTTGCGGGCGGGGGTGGCAGGCGGGGAGTGGTGGGCGGGGCCTCGTATCTCAGAATGCGGGGGTTCCAAAGGAGCTGGGATGCACTGCTGACTTGCAAAAGATAGCTGTTGGCATGTGGACAGAGTGAAGGAAAGCTTGTAATTGTAGCCATAAATTAAATGCGGACAGAGGAAAAACCGTCAGGCTTTTTGCAGTTATTTTGTACAGAAGAGGTGGAAAAACACAGCTGTGGTGTGAGAGCTGGGCTGGCTGGATGTTGGCAGAGGTGGGACTTGTGGGTTC
Organism: Zalophus californianus; assembly: GCF_009762305.2. Lineage (NCBI taxonomy): Eukaryota > Metazoa > Chordata > Mammalia > Carnivora > Otariidae > Zalophus > Zalophus californianus. The sequence continues at coordinate 73,399,381 of NC_045602.1, forward strand.
GCCACGGAGTGGGGTGGGGGGGGTCCCCTGTCCCAGAAAGCTATTGCAATGGCCCTCACTTTCAGGATGACAAAACAGCCCGTTCCCAGAGAAGGAGGGCCCTTCCTCTTGGGGGCTGTCCTGGCGGATACCTGAACAAGCCCGGTGTATCTTTAGCACTCTTGCTTGCCTCTTTGTGGGTTTCGAGTTTGGGCTCTGCGACTTAGAGCCCTGTGCCCTTTGGCAAGCCACTTAAAAGTAAAGGACTGTAAGCATCTGGTGCCTGCCATATGTCAGCTCCTGGGGTTGGCCTTCTCAGCTGGAGTGTAGCTTCTTCCTCACTAATACACCTGATTTAATTCAAGCATCCACTCCCTGCCCCCCTCCCCCCCCCCACCCCCCAGCCTCCTGCTTCAGCCCAGGTTGGGCCCATCCCTAGCTTCAGAAGGTGGGTCCTGATTGGCTCCAGCCAGTCATGGTGGTCCCATTCCGTTTGTTTGTGATGGGGTTAGGCATGGCTATGTAACCCCATCCTAGCCAATGGATATATAAGGGGAAGTCCATTGGGGGTGCTCCAGGGGGAGGTTTCTCATCTCTTACTCCTAGGAGGAGATGGTCTCTTACACTTCTGGATATTGTGTCCACAGCCACCGTGAGCATCTAGCTCCCAGAGGCTGGCAACAGCAATGAGGATAACAGAGCAGAGAGGTGGAAGGAACTGGGGCCTCGAGCTGCTATGTTAACCATTGCTGGGGCCAGCCTACCTTGTGCTGTTGTTGTCTAAGCCATTTTGAGTTGGGTTTTCTGTTAATGGCAGTTACATGTTCCTTCCACTTCTTGCCTCACCGAAAAATGGGTAGGTTCTAGAAGTATGTTCTTTTCCCCAAGTCAGAGGGTCCCGAGCTGGGTTACTTGGCCCCAGTGGTGTCATTCTCTTTTAGCTTTTCGGATAACAAGGCACCCCCTCAGATGCAAACACATCCCTAAGGTGGGTTCAAATAACAACCACTTTGACCCTCCAACATTCAGGCCATTGTGCTGGAGAGGGCTCATCACGGCAGGTGTGTTCTCTCAGGCAGACAGAAAATGATCTTAACCTCACTGCTTTATATTATGGGCGCCTTGCATCAGTATGTGCTATTAATTGGAATGAGATATTTTTATATGTAATGTGGTGAATTATTAAGCACCCACTGTCTGGTTTTGCCTCCGAATGTCTTGTGCTCCCTGAATGTATGCAAGTCGCGGACTAGAAACTCCATGATGCCTGCTGGAGATCTCTGGCTTTCTAATAAGGGATCCTGGAGGATCTATTCCGTCTGGGAGTCTCCCAGCTCAGCTCTTTGCCTGGGGGAGGAGGTTATTAATGTGGGACCGTCAGTTCTCTCTGTCAAGAGAGAAAGAGTAAAGGCCTACATCCCTCCCTCTCCTTCCACCCGCACCACACACACCTCCAAGCCAGACAGCTGGGACCACTGAGATGCATGTCCCTTTTTTGAGATGCGAGGGGACCAGGCAGTGGTCAGGGAGGAGTCCGTTTCTGCTGGAGAAGACTCCTAACCTGTGTCCCATATTTGACTAACGCACCCTAACCAAGTAGGCCTCTGCTTAATATCCTGGGAGTCAAGTGCTCAAGTCAAACAACCCCAGGGAGGTCAAGGGAGACGGGGCATGGACTGTCCCTGCTCTCACTAACAGTTAATGCCTGCTGTGGGGCTCTGTAAGGCCCAGGTTGAATCTGTGAGTGGATCCTTGGGGGAGGGCAGGGCACAGGAGTCCTGAGCCCAGCTGAGTCCCAGTGGGGTCAGGACGATCTGGTCTCATCAGCCCGGGGACGGAGGTGGACCCCAGCCAGGAGAAGGCAGGGAGCACCTCAAGACTTCGTGTGCTCTGTCCCATTGTCCTCACAGGGGCTTCTCTTTGCTCACGGGAATGGAGCTTGTTCTCTTGGAGGCAGTGAGTACTTTCCCTGCTACCTTCAGTGAGGAGGAAACTGAGACCAGTGACTCCTAACACAGCCTTAGAGTCTCCCTGGGTTCAACTCCTGGCTGTGCCATTACTATTTGTGTGACTGTGCTAGTTTTGTGACCACTGCGTCCTGCTGTCCTTATCCACGGGGTGGGGAGAAGCACAGCAGCCCTCTCACGGGGTGGTCGGCCATGCTACGAGAGTCGGCACAGGGCGAGCACTCAAAGCAGGCTCATGGTAGGTGTCTGAAAGATATGAGCTGCTATCATGACCTGAGTCATCCGGTAAGTGAGGCCTTCCGCTGGGTCCTCTCCCAGAGTTCTTTGTTTTCTCACCGTAACCCCCCCGCTTGTCAGACATGCTTGTATGCCACAGTTCTGAAAATGGTCCCGATTCTCATTCAGCCTGCACGCTGGCCCTGTGAGCGAGGTGGTCCTGTGTTCCTGGGCCCGTTTGATCGATCACCGGAAGGTAAGGGAGCTCCAGGAGGAGCGGAGCATGTGTCAGCTTGTGTGAGGGGGACATCGGTTTTCAGAGGCCCTCCATCTAGGCCAGCCAGAGGTCTCCCCGAGGAGTCACAGTGAGGACAATCAGCATCTCCTAATCTAGAAAATCAGGGATTAGAGGACCTGCGGCTGAGACGGAAAAGGGCCAGCTGGGAGGGCCAGCTGGGAGGCGATCCTGGCGTGCTGGCTTGAGGGCTCTGGTCATGGAAGGGGGAAGGGCTGAGGTGGGCAGCTAGTGGCCTGTCCTGTCTCACCTAGTTGGGAGGCCACTCGTGGTGCTGACGGACCTCCGGGAGGACCCCGGGCAAAGCCATGAATGGTAGCTCCCCAGGACTTTGGGGCAGAAATGAGAGGTTGAGGGGCATTCAGGGCAGCTCCCCTAAATGTTTTTGCTTCTCTCTGAGCTGTGTTCTGAGTGTGTCCCATGTGGAGATGGAGTCCAGGGCTGAGGGAATGACCTGTCATATGCAAGTAGGGGGCTGATGCTCACAAAAGACCTGGACACCTCTCTTCTGGTGGCATTTAAAATATCTTAAGGAGGGGAGCACCTGGGTGGCTCAGTTGGTTTAAGCGTCCAATTCTTGATCTCAGCTCAGGTCTTGATCTGAGGGTCATGAGTTCAAGCCCTGTGTTGTGTGGAGCCTACCTAAAATAAAAAATATTTCAAGGGGGCTGCCTTCCCTTATCCACCACACTTCTGCCCCTGTGGCCTCCCTCCCACCCGCCTACAGCGGTTCCCCAAGCTAGATTAAGCTGTTTCTTCTGAGAAGTCTGCCTCTGGATTCTCTCTTTTTAGTCTGAACACAACCTGACCGTATCAATAAAGAAAAGTTAAAAAAAAAAAAAAATCAGCCACATAACTGCCAAACATTTTACTTTTCCTATTTTTTCCAATCTTGGCCCAAGTGCTGGCCTGTTTTCACCCCACCATCCTGTGTCCTATTTGTAAACCTGGCATCAGAAGCCTCAGTTGCCCATTCTTATGATACATTAAATTGGCTCAATGCCCCTTCCAGGTATGTGGGTTCCCTTTGTCTGTCTGTCTGCCCCTCTAGGTCTACTCTCCACTGTGTCCAGCCTGCTTTGGCCCTGGGGGAGGGGCACACCCCTGGTGTCTCTTTGTGTATTTAAATTTCAGTTCCCTCCTAATCACCTCTGTAAAGGCCCTGTCCCTCAATACAGTCACATTCTGAGGTACTGGGCGTTAGGGCTCGAACACGGTTTGGGGGAGTCACAATTCAGTCCATAATGTCATTCCCCGCCGCCCCCCCCCCCGCTCCCTCCCTGTGGGCTCACTGGGGGCCTGGCTGCGCCCTCCACAGAAGGTCACAGCTCTTGTCAGTCTTGTCAGACAGCCCCCAGCTGGTTCTCTCTGGTCCCCCCTCAGGCCTAGTGGAGCTAATAGTGTGGGGCTGTTCCCAGCACTTGGGGTGTCCACACGCACACGCCCTGCCCGCACCTTTGTAAATGGTCCTTTTATTCTACTCTCTCTCATTATCCTTGGTGAGCATGCCATCTGTTCCCTGCTGGGCCTCTGCTGGTTATGCCAGGGATGGTGGCAGACCCAACAGGGCTCCCAGCAGCTCTGAGGATTTCTGGGGCTGCCGCCCAGCTTCAGCTTGCCCGTTCCGTCTTTCCTTGGTGTTGGAGTATGCTGCCTTGGTCATGTGTTAGAGACAAGAGGGGAGAGAGGGACATAACCTCATGTGGCGATAGAGCAAATGCCTTACAGAGAATGTTACACACCCCCGGAGACTCCCTGCCCTGAAGGAATCCTGACGGCCCTTCCTTCACACAGATATGCGTTGAATGTCTGAATGTTCCACTTGGCAGCTCCTCTCTTTCCTCCAGCTGCCAGCCCCAACTCTCAAATTACTGTTATTTCTTTTGTATTATCCAATTCAGTGGGCCCCCCTCCACACGTTCAGCCCATCCAGGCCGTTCCCTGGGGGCTCCACATTTCACACCCAAAGACACCGCCTGGTACTGGGCCAACTATAGGGGCTCCCTGAAGACTCTGCCACCATTTGTAAACTAACAATGTCCTCTTCTGCATTACAGCCTCTTTCCACTTAATACTATAGCAGGACAATCTTTCCGTGTGTTATGCACACTCGTGCTGTCCCAAAGAGGCGGCATGCCTCCATTTACCTGACCGTTCCCCTGTGGTTGGATAGTTACGTCATTAAACAAATCCATAGACCCAGTTCCTTCTTTCTTCATTCTCCCAATCGAAGGGATATGGAAGTGGTCTCTGACCATGTTTTCATCACCTTGCCACACTGAAAGCTTTGACTTCCCCTGAGTTCTCTTGAGCTGGTGGTGGTCGGTGGTTCTCAGGACCACCACCGAGAGGGACTCATGAAGACCAGAAAAGTTGTAGACCTTGGAGCTCATCTGAAAGGGAACATTTGGCAAGCCTGTTGAATGGAGAGCCCATGTTGAAGGAATTATGGCAAGAAGAGCTTTGCCACCAAACATTTTAATAGCTGCTACTGTTTCTACAGACCTGTGTAATGAGCCAATGAGAACAGTTGCTTTTTATGATGAGCCTAACAACTGCAGAATTTCCCAGAGTCTAGGCCATGGAACACTGGTCACATGGCATCCTCTGAGAAGAGAAGAATGTTGAGTGGTTAAGAAGGTTTGGAAAACACTCTCTCCACTTCTAATGCATTTAGTAAAGTCTCAGAATCAGGCAATAATAAAAAAACACATTCATTTTTAAAACCCATTATTTCCCAAAGTTATTAGACCTTTTTTTTTTTTTATTACATAACATCATTTAACATCTCACAAAACTTGAGGTTCATGGAAGAGACTTCAGGAAACATTGCCCAAAGGAACATTGCCTGCAAGGCTCTTCTGAATAAAGACGAAAGGTAGAATGATCAAAGATGGTCAGCTTTATAATCCTGTGAAGATTGTTGATACAGACATGGCAGCTAACGGGCGTGCGGGACAACGACATCCTTCGGTCAGGCTAACCAGTGGCAGGCCTGGGGTATGTTGAGCGGCCCCGGAAGAAGGTATGAGTTAGGTCAAGGAAGGTTCGGGGTCGGTCTGGAGTCCTAGGGAGCGTCATCACAAACATACGAAGAAGTTAGGCATATTTGGGACATATTGTGAATCTTTTGAAGAAAAATCCTACTGTTGTCCTAAACCATTCTTAACTACTCTTTTGAAGACTGGGTTCTGAGCTGGGGGATGGGGGCTCTGTTCTTAGACTTCCCAGCAACCTGGCGTGGTCCTGTTTGGGCAACACAGGGACAGCTAGAGGGCAGGTACCTGGGCTCAAACCCATCTTCCCATCCTCTTTGGAAGACTGCCTGTGAAGTGGGGTGGGTCCTAACTCTGCCATTTTAGTGCCATTTAGTCTTGCCTGAGGGGCTTTCCTAGGGTCTCAAGAAGCCATCAACTGTGACCTTACCTGCCCCCCACTCCCATGCCCTAAGGCTGTCCAGCCTCCCCTCCAGATCAGCGTGGAGCCCAGGAGGGAGAGAGACTGCTGGGGGTGCAGGCCCAGGAGCCCCTGAGTTCTCCGCAAACCCTGGCCTGGAGCTGCAGCAAGAGAGGGGTCGTCTGCTTGCCAAGAGGGACAAAACTGCCCCAGAGACATGGAGAGAAAAGGGAGAGGAGGCGGCGAGGTCTGCCACGCAAAGAGAAGGGGTCCAAAAGGTCATTCGTTGTGTGGCTGGTCTGGGCGCCCCCTTCTGCGTTCCCAGCCAGAGGACAGGCTTTTAAGTTACCTGGTGGGCTCCTCGTCCGAGAGGCTGTCGGTGTGCCTTTGGGGTTCCTTGCAAAGCTGTCCACGAGGGTGCTGGGGGTCACGGGGATATGCGGCTGTCTCCGGTTCCTGCCCCCCCCCCCCCCGCCCCAGTGAGGGATAGGATAGCAGTGGCCCCAAAGCAGAGGGTTGCCAGGACCACGTGGCTTATGGGGAGGGGCAGGGGTGCAGTACCCTCAGAGCTGATGGTGCCACTGAAAGAACCCCATAAGAATAATAATGTCGATGGCAAAAATGAGCACAATACCGACAATGAGGGCAATAGCAACAACAGAAATGATAATAGTTCATGCCTTATTCATGTAACTAGTATTCACTAAGTCCCTCCTAGGCGCCGGCCCCAGCCAGGCACCCGGAATGGAAGTGGACAAGGTCCCGGCCCTCCTGGCATTTCCAGTCCACCGTGGAATCAAGCTGAGCTTCCCAGTACCTAGTGACACCACGATCATGGCAGCGTTTCTTGAGAGCTTCCCAGGTACCAAGCATCGTACTCTTTACCTGTTTCACCTCTTGTAGTCCTCACAACGAATCTGCATGGCTAGTGCTTGTATCAGCCCATTTTACAGATGAAGAAAAGGAGGCTCAGAGAGGTGAGGTGCCATGCCTTCAGACATGCAGTATGAGCCTGAACTCGGCCAGGGAGGGACCCAGACTGGTCAACCGCCTTTCTCGCTCTTGGAGGGGTGGCTAAGTCTGACGCAAAGTGAGGAGGGCACATTATGCCTGTGGAGGTGAGGTGGATGATGGTACGGCAGGGCCACGCATCGAGCGGCCGCATGCAGAATGCCAGGCGCTGGGCCTCTGCGGCTGAGGCTGATGGGATAAATGGTACCGAGGTGCTTTTGGTCCCGTTGCCCCATCTGGGGGCTGGGGACCTGCTCTCTGCACCTGCGAAAGTGCAGGTCGGCGGATACCCACTGAGCCGTGCGATGACAAGGGGATTTCCTGGCAGGAACATATGCATTCCCTGGAAGCTGTGAAGACTTTGTGTGTCTTGTGGGTCAGGGGATGTTTGGGTGTGAGCTTGAGTCTGGATGTAGGCATGGGCGGGGCATGTAGGCGGGTGCGGGGCAGGCCGGTGGGGCAGGGTCCGTGTGCATCAGGGAGAGGGAGGAGAAGGCTGGGGGAAGGTCGGGCGTGACTCTTAGTGCCAGCATGAGGCCCGTGACTTTGCCCTGTGGCTGAGGGAGCCATGGGTGGTGGCAGAGGGGCGCCGGGGCAGGCGTGTGGTGGGATGGGAGAGAGGCTTGGCATGGGGGCATCTGAGCTTCCCCAGGGGCTGCCTGTAGGAGAGTCTTCTGCCCTGTCCTCTGACAGGTCCACCGGTCAGCTCTTTGGCGCTGCCAATCTTCCCTTCAGGGAGTTGCTGTCTTTTGGGCTTTTTGCAACCCGAGTGAGAGGGGGAAATTCTCAGGCTCCCTGGAGAACCAGATTGAACCCGGAATTCGAGGAAATGGCTAACAAGCCTGTGAGAATCAGGGGGGCATCAACGACTGGAATTATCCGCCTGGTGTAAAATGGCGCTAGACCCTCCAACCAGCAGGGTCTCCTCATTGGCTGCACATTGGAATCACCTGGGAAGCCTAAAAAAAAAAAAAAAACTGATCTGTGGGCCCCAGAGGTTCTGATTTAGTCGGTCTGGGGTGTGACCCGGGCGTCAGGATTTTAAAGCTCCCCAGAGGACTCTGGCCTGTGACCAGAGCTGGGCACCACTGCCCTGCAGCATTCGGAGGCTCTTCAGTCAGCAGGGACACTGAAACCACGGGCCCCCTCAAATCAAAGTCCTGTCTGGACACCCAGGGGCTGGCTCTCCCTAGGGTGACTGTAGCATTAGATTTCTTGAAATGCCCTGAGGTCCTGAGAGGAGACGTCCCGATTCTCAGTGGAACCTCCTGAGGCCTGACACCAAGAGGGCCCTGTCGCTAGCGCTTGTCTCTTTCTGTCCCTTGTAACTATTCTTTCCTGCCCTGAGGCAGGATCCCCACCCCAATCTGCCTCAAAAACCAAATTTTCTTTTGACAACCATTAAAGATAAAATTTAAAAAATCATCTAAGAAGACATGTGTAACCCACTGGAAATTTCAGGGCAGTGAGTCATTGTGCTCCTGGGCCCCTCAGATTCTTATGTAAGGTTGAGTCACTTTTTGTGAAGTCCATGCATAGCAGAAAAAAATGGGGAGGCTCTCAAGATTGTGTGTGTGTGTGTGTGTGTGTGTGTGTGTGTGTGTGTGAGAGAGAGAGAGAGAGAGCGAGAGAGAGAGAGAGAGAAACAGAGAGAAAGCAAGAGAGAGAGAAAGTGAGCCAGAGAGCAAAAGAGTCTTGTCATTTGTAGCTTTCAGACACTGGTGGTAACTCTGAATTAACTTCAGAGATTCCTCATCCCCTATACTTGTTCTCCATTTCCTGTACTTCATTTTCCATCCAAATTTTACCCCTTCATAGAAGTGATGGTATGCAGATCCCATCATCCAGCTCCTCGGGCTCAGACACGGCTGTCTCTGGATCCCCAGGACAGGGAGAGTGGGGTGGGTGGGATGCCTCTGTTCTGCTCATCCTCGGGGGTGCGGCGGGCGGGGGCTACACCCCTGCTATGTGCAGGCCCCAGAGCCCGAGAGGTGGATAAGACATGTCTGGGCCCAGTTCTGGGTCTGGGTCCTTTACTTCTGGATTTCTCAAAAAAACACAGAGGGTGTGGAGCAAGATCCAGGAGAAAAAAGAATTGCAGCCACTTCAAGGGAACAAAATGAGGGAGCCCATTCCCTGGGGAATAAGGTTGCTTTTTGGGAGTTTGACCATAAAACTGATACACAGACATGGAGCAGACAGAAGCAAAGTCAAAAAGAGAGAGAATGGGCCCAGGCTGGCAAAACTGATTTGGGTGTTAAAGGGAAAGATGCCCGTCTGAAGGGGCCAGGTCTGCCATGGGGGTGTCGGAAAGAGCCAGGGGAGCCAGGCCCCAGAACATGGACATACGTGGCTCCCACTGCCTCACAGAGGGAGAGGGAGTCTGGCTACATCCTCCCAGGGATGGGTCATGCCTGCTGGGGGTTGGGCTGGGGTGCTCACACTGGTGCTGCCTGAGATTTCCAGCCTATACCCAGTAAGGACTGGCCCTGGTTTTGCATCCAGACTCCCCAGGACTGGCTCTCCAAGAAGTATGCCCTGGGAAAGGGGTGCCATTACATCTACAGGCGAGAGAGTAACCAGGTAGTGATCATCTTCCTTGTGAATGAACAAATCGCCCTTTGGGGTTGACAGAACAGTCCTGTGAGCTTGCCCCATGTCACTCCTTCCCTCCATCACCAAGAGACACAGATGAAAGATCATCAGGAGAGCCCCTGGAGGTGGCCAAGTCAGCAGTAAATGGAACCCGCTGGCCTCCCCAGGAGGGTCCCCAGTGCCTCGCCCCTTTCTCTTCCTCCCGAGCCGCGCTGTTCAGTGAGGTAGTCACTAGCCTCCTGTGGCTGTAATTTTCTAGGGACGCCTGGCTGGCTCAGTCGGTGGAGCATGCGACTCTTGATCTCAGGGTGGTGAGTTTGAGCCCCACGTTGGGTGTAGAGATGACTTGAAAATAAAATCTTTTTAAAAACTTATAATTTTCTACATTGATTACATGTAGAAATAATAGTATCTTAGATATATTGGATTAAAGAAAGTGTCATTAAGAGTCATCTCTCTGGTTTCTTTTTACTGTAGCTCCTGCCTCAAGCACCTCCAAAATGAAAATAAAAGGACAAAGACAACAGAAGAACAGACAACAGCCACAGAATCTTGGAAACCAAAATCGGATGGGTGAGGGGTCATGGACTTCAGTGATCAGATACAGTTGAATTCAACATTGGTGTACTGGGTCAGGTAGTGTCCCCCTAAAATTCATATCTACCTAGAACCTCACAGGGTGACCTTATTTGGAAATAGCGTTTTGCAGATGTAATTAGTTATGCTGAAAGGAGATTTTACTAGATTAGGGAGGGCCCTCAGGCCACAGGAAGATACAAAGACAGACAGAAAGAAGCCCCTGCTGGCTGCAGGCAGTACGGGGGTGGGGTGGGATGGGGTGGGGTGGGGTGGGGTGGGTCTCAGGGTTACCCAAACAACTCACTGGCTCCCATGGGTGGGGGCAGGGGAAAGGAAGGTGGGGGGAGAAGCCACCTGGCTTAACCAGCCCGGACTCCTGTTTTCCTTGGCTGGAGCTGGGATTCCTCTTAAGGTTCCTGCCCCCAGAGAACAGCGTGGCTGGACCGGGTAGTGGCCAGATGCCTTGTTTCATTCTGCCTTGTTTCATCCAGGCTGAGAGAAGGACCAAAGATCATCCGTGGAATGTGTGAGGGATGAAGAGCTAGTGGGGGCTGTGGGATTGTCTTTAGAGGTGGGAGTTCAAGGGCCCGGGATTCAAAGAGGGTCTGACCCAGAACCCTGAAACAGCCCACACTTTTGGGGGGCTTCTTGAGTTGCAGGGAAGCAGGCTGGACTGTTCTGGTTATTCCTAAAGTTTCCAAGGGGTCCCAGAGGTGACCTTGAAACCACTGTCTGGAGCCTCTGTTAGAAGAGACTCCCTCCTCTGCACACTGTAGTACCTAGTATTATTATTTTTGTTATTGTTGAATGACTTTCCTAGAAACACTCAGATAGGTCAAGAGCTCAGGTCATCTGATTTTTACCATGCAGGCCACCTGCACCTAACCAAGCCCCTCCGTGTATTTTTTTTTCTTTTTTAAAAGATTTTATTTATTTGACAGAGAGAGACTCAGTGAGAGAAGGAACACAAGCAGGGGGAGTGGGAGAGGGAGAAGCAGGCTTCCCGCGGAGCAGGGAGCCCGATGTGGGGCTCGATCCCAGGACCCCGGGATCATGACCTGAGCCCAAGGCAGACGCTTAACGACTGAGCCACCCAGGCGCCCAAGCCCCTCCAAGCCCAATGCCTGGTTGTCCTTTCTGCCTCTGAGATGCCATCCCTGGGGCATTGGTCACAGCTCAAATAGGAGCAGTAATACAGCACGTCATTCTTTCTACAGATATTTACCGAGTGCCCTCAGGCCATGTGTCTGCCTGCTTCCAAGCACTGGGTGATTAGATTAGCTCTCACAGCCGCTTCCTGGGCAGCTCTGCAGGAGTTCCCTGGGCCTGCAGGCAGTGCCTAAAGCTCAGGCTGCTCAGGGGAGCACAGATTCTGACCAGAAATCACTGGCCAGGCCAAGGACCCTGACTCGGCACAGTATCAAAGTGAGGGTGAGCTCCGGCGGGGGACTGGGTGCCTCTGGCTCACTCAACAGGGAGCCTGCTTCCCTCCCTGGGCCTGACTCCAGCTCTCAGGCCTCTCCTCCAGCCTGCTTCTTATCTCTATTGCCCTTGTTTCGAAAACGTCCTCCTGAGTGGCCAGGGCTGTGAGCTGCTGAGAGCAGGGAGAGATTTGCTGCAGGGTGATGGGGGTCCCCCCGGGGCCTGGTTTCGGCACTCAGAGCTTGTCAGAGCTGGGGGGCTGCCAGAGGCCGGCCACTCCTGCCAGACACCCGCTCCCTGGCCCCACCAGCCCACCTCTCCCTCACCTTGGGAAGGTTGAGATTTGTGGTTTTGATAGATGGGGGAAGGAATGAGATGGTTTCTCTAGACTCCAACTTCCCCCCCTCCCCCCCGCCCAACACACACACACCAGCACTTTTGAAACAGGAAATCCAGGGACACCCACTCTGTTTTTCTTGGTCTGCACAAGACCAGAAGACCGAGCCCATGTGCTTAGGAAGAAGCCCTTTCAGCAGCCATGTGCCGACGGCAGGCCTGCTGGGGCAGGGGACAGCAAGGCCGGCGGGGCAGCCCGCCTCTGGGCCTTGCCCTTTCATGCTGGCAGGGCAGGCTTCCAGGACTCAGTGTCCTGGGGTGACAGAGCCCCCCACCCTGCCTTCCTTCGGATTATAAGGACTCCAGTCACTAGTGCTTCTAGTCTCTTGGCCATTTTCCAGTTCCCACGAGGACCGAAAAGAAGAAATGGACATTAGTTCCAGCGATGGGGATGTGGATAAACTGAGGGAGGGGGGCGCGTCTTGAGATTGGGGGCCCCCATACTGCTGATAGAGCTGCCCCTGGCAGGTTATTCACAGACCAACCCCTGCCCATGGGCTTTGGTGTACACCTAGTGGAGGTACAACCAGAAGACAGATGTTTTCTCCAGATCTTTCCAGCCTTAGGGCTTTTATAATTAGACCTGGAAAAACATCGTTTCCTTTCTTCGTTTCTTTGAAAAAGCAAGATTGGCTTAAACACAAAGTGATCATCGGGGCCTTTTTGAAAGTAGAAAAACTAAAGAGATGACCTTTTGAGAATAATGCTTCATTTCCTCGTTCTGCCTCCCCATCTCTCCCCCATGGCTCCTCCCCCTGCCTCGGTGAAGAAAATGCCCCTGCTGTGGCTTTGACTAGAGGAGATGGAAGACCAGATAACGGCCCGTGTTTTTCGAAGCCATTTTCCCCAAGGGCCCAACTGCTTGCAAAGCCTCTGAAAAAACCTTGGCCAACCTCCTGGCCCAGCTGCTGGCCTTGAAACCGAGGCTGCTTGGCCTGTCCAGGAAGCCCGTAAATCCCCAAGTCGGCAAGAAACTGCACTCTGGAGCTTGCCTCTTTGCTCAGATGCCTGGCTGCAGGCCCTGGACTGTCTTCGGCCAGTCTAGAAGCTGGTGTAAATAAGCACCTTTATCTGAGGTAGACCTCATTTTTCTGAGGAATTGTATCCCCTCAGGGGCATCAGCAATCAGAAAGTTCATTGTTCCCTTTGGGAGCCATAGCTCTTTCCCACCTGACAGTTGATATTTAATTGATGGCTGTTGTCCTTCATAGGGTTTCTAGCACATCACATGGTATTAGTAAAATTCCAGTTAAATGTGAACTCCTTTGCTTCTGAGGCAGAGAGTGGTGGCTCTCTTAACACCTATTTAACCTGTTATGAGCCCCGAAAGGGATAGTTGCACATATAGGTCAAAATTCAAAAGTCTTGCATTCCCGGAGGCCCGAACCAAGCACAGCTTGCAGATGATAGTTCCTGGGAGTTGAGGCAAGCTGTGAGGGGAGCAGTACTCAGGATTGCTTCAAGTCTGGGAGAAAAGAAGGACCCTTTCTCTCAAGGGTGGAAGAACTGGGGGAACAGTCTGGAAGCCTCAAGGACATGGGATGTCAACATTAGAGAGGCACAAGACGGCCAGCAGGCAGAATGTGGGACCTCACCAGGGCCATGCAGCTGATTCGTGGCAGTTGAAGCTAAACAGCTCATGAAGTAAATCTTCAGGCACCAGCCATGGCGGTGGGCTCCAGTTGAAAGCAGGGGAGCCCTAGATACAGCCCAGGCTGTCCTCGAAGCTCAAGAGCCTCAGGAGGGAGGCTGCCAGCCAGACTGGCTGCCACAGGCCTACCTTCTACCCATCCTGGCTCCTCAATGGCTACCTGGCCTCAGGCCAGTCCCTGCATCTGTGTGCCTCAGTTTCCCCATCTGTGGTAGGGGATGGTGCTACTGAAGGAGAGGGTGGGGACGCAAAGACTGTGGGAAATGCTTAGTACAAGGAAGGAGCCGAGTGAGGAGGGGTGACTGCTGTGGGGACCACCGGCCACATCGTGCCAGCTCAGTTCCATCCTGGGCCTGGGAGCCAGCAGGCTTTATAACCGCCGGCGATCTTGAGATGGCTCTTGAACCACAGCGCTCAACAGGCGGGCAGTCCTGGGCCCCTCACGGGCACACAGCCGAGTCTCTGCTGGCTGGGAGCAATCTGCCCCCTGGGCTCGTCTCGGGAGCTCTTGGTGGGCTGACAGTGCCCCGAGAGATCCTGGCCAGCCCTCTCCCCCTCTCCCCAGTCCTTCCTGCTTGGGTGTTTGGGATTAACATGCATCCCTTGAACTTGTTCATTTTTCTACCCAGATGGAAACTTGGCCAGCCACCAGGCCTGGATGTGCTCGCGGTATGGCTGGGCTCAGGCCAAGCCCACGGTAATTATAATCACATGTGAGGCGCCCGCTGGCTCACTGGGCGCAGGGGGCCGGGGGAGAGCCTGGCTGCCAGTGGGGAGGGCCTGGGCTGAGCGCTGGGCTCCAGGCTCCCGGCTCTGGGCAAGTGTGCAGACAGCAGGACCTTGGGCTCCTGCCCTTACCTCTCTGACCCTCAGTTTCCTTGATTAAATGAAGGGATTGGCTTACAGACCATGGGAGGGCCCTCTGTATGCTCTGGAAGTCCCAGAGAGCATCAGATGTGGACCGGCTCTCATGTGGACCGACCCCCTGTGGTCTTCCCAGCCCTGGCCTGGCCTTCCACATACACAGAGTGGGACCTGAGCCTGCCCTGCTTCATCGATCTAGATGATTTCTCTCAAGACACAGCGCCAGGGTGTATCGAGACTGTCATTATCCCAGCGGGAGGGGGAGGTGTAGGATACCAGGGTGGGATTGGGGGTGCTTAGGGAAGAGTCTGGAAGGAGGGGCAGAAGAGTGTCCACGACAGCCTTCCCCAGCTGCCCTGTGGCACTAGGGCAAACACGATCCCATGTGCATTAGCCCAGGGGCGGGAGCTGCCCCTCCGCTTGATTCCGTCTCTTTTACAGTGTGCCATTATTCTGAGCAGGGAGGCTGCAGCCCCAAGAATTCCTTACCCGGTGGATTGTTGTGGCTTTTCCCATTCACTTTGGAATCTCAGAAGGCTGGAGGATGAGGAGCTGTTGAAGAGCTGTGAGCAGGGGTTCGCTGGCCAACGGGTGTGGCCGTGGGCACGGTCACCTTCTCCAGCACACAGTCTGCGTAGAGGTGACGGAGAGGAGAGTTTCTGCAACTTCTCAGAACTCTCGCAGGTTTCGCTCCCTCTCCCCGCTTTCCAGCTGCGTGTGTATCTCCCCGCACTTCTTCCTTGGTCTCTCGGGTCCTCCTTCACGGCTTTTCTCATTCCTTCTTGTTCTTTCTTTCTCCTTTCTAGTCAGAGGAGCCAAATGATGTGGTGGAGAGAGAATGGCCTAGGGGTCAGGCAGCTTTGACCTCTGAGCCTCAGGCTTCTAGTCTACAAAATGGGATGGCAGGCAGGGTTCATGATAACCTAACCCCGGCATTGTTGATAAGATTAAGTAGGATAGGGGGCGTCTGGGTGGCTCACTCTGTTAAGCTTCTGCCCTCAGCTGGAGTCGTGATCCCAGGGTCCTGGGATCGAGCCCCGTGTCGGGCTCCTTTCTCAGCGGGAAGCTGCTTCTCCCTCTGCCGCTCCCTCCTGCTTGTGTGCTCCTTCTCAAATAAATAAATAAAATCATTAAAAAATTAAGTAGGATAATATATACAAAGCTTTAGGCAGGACAGAGAAAAGTGTCGATAAAATGCAGCATTATTTATCCAAAATATCAACTGAAATCTGTCTTAAAAGATTAGTTATACTTAACATTTGTTCCCATCCTTAATAAAAATCAGGTAATTCAAACTTTTTTCTTCCTTGCTCTTAGAAAACAGAATGACCATATTCAGACGGATGGCTCTTTACTGCCTGTGGCTTCTGGTTTTCCTGCCCGAATGGACCTTGGAGCCAGGCTGCCCAGGGGCCCCCCATGTACCCCTGGAGGCCAAGGCCGTGCAGAGGTAAGGAGGGGTGCCGCGGTCCAGCCAGGCTGGATGACCAGCGCCCCTCAGGTCATCCTTACCGTCTGCTCAGCAAAGCAGCCTCCCCACTTCCTCGGCTGTGCTTGGTGGGAACAAGGGTTCAGAAGCCACGATGTCCTGGGAAGAAGGAAGGGGGCATGGGAATGAGAAGTAGAAGAGACGTTTTACCACGTGTTGAGACGTGAATAAAGGCAAAATATTTGTCTCTGCCCAGGGCACCGCGTGGAGTACCGGACACATAAGGGGACAGGGTTCGAGGCGGTGAACAGAGACCCCTGTGGGGGGCGCTGGTAAGTCATTCCTCCCTCTGCCTTCTGCCTCTTTGTCTCAGGGAGGGACTAAACACAAAGGTCCCTTCTGGTCCTAACCTCCCATGACTCTGATCTGTGTGAGCTGAAGTCTGGTGTGCTGGGCATGAAGGATGGGACTCTTCAGGCCTCCTCTCCGTCCCTGGATCCTTCCCCCAGCCTGTGAAAGGCCGCTCAGGTCTCTGCTCCCTCAGACATGGATGACCAAGCACGACACTTCCCAGGATCCTATGACCCTCTGGTGAACTACTGTTCCACCTTGCTCCCTCCTTTTACTCCCGAGGCCAATCGGAAGCGTTTGGGTGTTAATGTAGAGGTAGTATGCTGGGGTGCAGGCCCGCTTGCCTTGCACTCTCAGGCCCTGGGGGGAAAGGGCAGAGGGTCCACACACTGGTAGGGGAAGGAGGTCTGCCCTGTACGGTTGCACGGTCTTCTCAGGGAAATTGCCTTACTCCGGGTTCTGCTCCCACGTGGCTGGCTTTTGAGCAATGAGCCTCTTTTCGTTCCCTAGAGCTGCTGTAACAATTGACCACAATTTGGTGACCTAAAATAACAGAAATTTATTCTCTCACGGTTTGGGAGGCTAGAATTTAAGGTGTTGTCAGGGCTACACTCAGGTGAAATCAAGGTATTTTCAGGGCCACACGCCCTCCAGAGGCTCTGGGGGGAGCATCGTTCCTCATGCCCTCTAGCTTCTGGTGGCTCCCAGGGACCCTCGGTTTGTGGCTGCATAATTCCACTCCCTGCCTCCACCTTCACATGGCTTTCCTCTGTGTCTGTCTTTTCCTCCATATGTTTCTTGTAAGGACGCTTGTTATTGGATTTAGGGCCCACCGGAATAATCCAGGATGATTTCATTTCAAGATCCTCAGTCACATCTGCAGAGTCCCTTTCTCCATAGAAGTTCCCATTCACAGGTTCCAAGGATCAGGACATGGACATATCTTTGCCGGGGGTGGGGGGACACTATGCCACCCACTAGAGTGCCCCCTCCCTTCCCCGCCCCCCCCCCCAGGTTACTGGATGAGCTGTGGGCATCTGAGCTCCAGACACAGGCTCAGCTCCACTCCACAGGCTGGCCTGCCACCCATCATGGGGTGGACTGAAGAGACGAGCTGGCCAGTGGTAGGGCTACTTTCTGGAATTGGGAAACGGGGAGCAGGGCCCAGCTAACAACAGGACCAGAAGGGGAAAGGGTGCTGGAGGCTGACAGGAGTAAAGCAACCCACAGAGAGGAAAATGGAGCAGGCATAGAGGGGAAAGAGGTGCCACGAGGGAGACCTCGCAGCTCACCAGAGACAGGGAAGCAATTCCTACTTCCGGTGACTGCCTTGGTTCCTGGCAGCTCTTCAGACACAGGGCAAGGTCATATGTACTCTGAGCAAAAAAGAAGAACCCGTTCCCCGAGGCTCTGGAGAGCCTTTTTTGGGGGGCTCCGAGAGCCTGCACGAGCAAAGAAAGACATTCCTTGTTCTCTGGGTGGAGCCTGAGGCCACCTCCGAAGACTCTTCGTGCGGATGTTATGACTAATCCCTCCCGTGTGCCTTAGCAATGTCGCTTTACTGCTCTTCCCATCAAGAGGTGAAGTTGTCTCTCCTCCCATGAATCCAAGCTTGGCAACGTGACTTATTTTGGCCAATGGGGCTTTAGCAAATGTCAGCAGAGGCTTGAAACCCACCTGAGGATTGCCCTCTCTTTGGCCACAGTGGGAAGGCAGAGACCATGATGTGGGTGGCCCTGAGCTGGCTGCTGAAGAGGGCACATGGAGAGCAGAGGTCTGTCAGCCTTAAGCTTGCCGACTGCTGGACACGTGAGCGAGAACGTGCTGGACTGTCCAGCGCTAATCAAACCATCAGGTGACTACGGCGGCATGCATGACCCCAGACAAGACCAGTGGAAGAACCGGCAACTGAGCCCAGCCAAACTGCTGACCTACAAACCATAAGCCGAGACCATGCTTCTGTTTTGAGCCCATAGGTTTTGGGGGTGGTTTGCTACTGTACCTGATACAGTCCCCACGTAGGCAGGCCTCCAACGCCCCCAAATTTAGAGTCAGGCCCTGGAGGGAGACTCTGGTGGCTCTCAGGGGAATGTGGCAGAAACTGTGATTCCCCCAGGAGCCATCCTTCCCCTTTTTCTTTTTAGGAATGGAACTTTTTAGTAACGGCACAAGTCCAACCAACTAGAGACTCTGTTTTGCAGCTAAGTATGATGACATTTTTACGGATGGAATGGAATGAAAGGGATGCGTGCAACTTCTGTGTTACTTCTTTAAAAGGAATTTGCTTGCCCTACACTTCCTCCATCCCCCCTTCCTGCAGGCTGGAATGCAGAGCTGGGGCCGGGAGGGTGGACAACTGTGGCAGGGAGGCAGGACCTCGTAAGATGTTACCTCACACAGCTGAGTGTGACAGGGCTGACCCCCACAAAAGGGGGGCTACTGTGAAGGCAAGCGCTGGGCAGACAGGAGTGTGTCCACCAGGCTCCCAGCTCTCTCTCAACCCCTTTCTCTTGTTCCTCTGCCTCCTCAGTACATTCCCTCTAGCTCCTAGAGCAGGAACAGAGCAAAAAGGGGGAGAGCAGAGGAAGCAGCATGTGCAAAGTCCAGAGGGGAAAGAGGTCCTGCTACATTTGGTGCACGGAGAGCAGCTTGGAATGGTGGGCCGAGGGGAGGGAGGATGTGTGTGTGGGGGGGGGCAGGAAGATGTGAGGCTGAGACCATGTCCTGAAAGGGGTTGGTGGGTGGGGAGTCCCCAGCTGGCTGTAACTTAAATAGGTGACTCTGACTACTGTGTAGAGCACCGGAACATTGAAAGGGGACCAGGTGGAGGCAGGGAGGCCAGTTAGGAGGCTGTAGGAGCCGTCCAAGCAACAGATGGAGGAGAACGGTGGTGCAGAGGAACAAGACAAGTATATTCAGAAACATTTAGGAGGAAAACCCGACTGGATTTGTAGATAAGTCTGTTGTGGGGGATATGGAAGAGGGAAGGTTCCAGGCTGCCTTGTGGGGATGCAGATGCTATCTGCTAGGACAAGGGACACAGGCAGAGAAGTGGTGTGGGGAAGGTGAAGCCAGCTGGCTTCTGTCTTGGACATGCTGGGTTGGAGGTGCCACTGGAACATTCAGATTATTGATGCTTTTTGCATAGACCATTTTTGGAGTCTCTTAATTGGTTGCTCTCCATTCCCCCCCACCCCACCTTTCTAAATGAAATTAAATCCAACCAGATTAATGTCCCAGATGATAGCACTGCCCTGATCACAACCTTCAGTGCTTTCCTGCTTTCTCGATGTCAGTCGGAGCTCTCTATCCTGGCATCTGAGGTCCGATGCCCACCCTCCTCCTCCCACATAGGCCACAGCTCCTCTTCCTGGGTCTCTGTTCTGGCCACACGGAACCACTAAATTTCCCCATTTATAGTCTGCTGCCTTCACACCTTGGGTCAGCCTGGAGTGCTCCCTTCTCATGGATACATATAAAAAATTTCACTCATCCATCAAAGTCAAGTTCGTATGCTACTTCCTCCATTAGTTGGTCCTTGATTCCCTCTACGGAAAGATAATCCCCCTTCTGAATTTCCACAGTATTTTCTCGGTCATATTCTATATGCATTATATATGTAAGATAAGACAGTGATTGATAGGCCTGGTACCAAAGGATGTAGGGACACGGGTTATTTTGGTTGGTTTATGAGGCATCTGTTCTCCTGCCTCTGCACCAGCACCTCAGTTGTCCTTTAGGAGCCACATTTTCCCCTGCTCTCGGTCCTTGAGCTTTGGACAGGGCTGACCCCCAACCCACTCATGAGTCAAGGCTAAGTCAGGACTCATCAACCCAGTAGGAACCCAGGCAGGACTTCTGAGGGAAAAGGGCAGAGGGAGCCTTGGCAGGGAGAGTCAGGGCTGGGGAGGAAAAGCTCACTGTCCATGGGGTGTTGAACTGGAAGATGAGATTCTGGGGCCATCAGCAGCCATTTGCCTTCACGAAGGGAACAGTCCCTCAAGAAAGGAGCTAACCAGAGCAAGACTGGTCTGAGAGGGAAATTCCTGATGATGCTGTTTGCACACCTGGATCAAGCCACCCTTGTCCATTTTTAGTTACTTTAGCCAACAAATTCCCTTTTATGCTTGAGCCAGTTTAAATTAGGTTCCTATTACTGGCAGACAAAGATGGTTTAACTAATACAGGAGGCTCAAACAACCTGTTGAGTGAATGAATGAATGAATGCATGCATGAGCAGGTATGACTAAAAGTCTCTCCCCTCCTACTGCAGGAATACTCCTTGTGGAGTCAAATCTCATAGTGTTATTTGGGTGGATTTCTTCAAGGAGTGATCCATTAAAACACAGAGTCATTCATGATTTATAGGTGCCTCCCTGTATGAGGCAGAGAAAGCTTTAGAAGAAGAAGCCAGGCATATTTCTGGCCTCGAGGAGACAGACATGCATTGCTTTCTGTAATGTATTTGTTTGTCCTCTCTCCTCCCACCCGCTCCAGGAAGGCGGCAATGTTGTCCTGTTCATAGCTGTATTGAACATCTTTTCATGTGCTCCTTGGCCATTTGCAGATCTTTGGAGAAATGTCTGTTTTGCTCTTTTGCTCATTTTTATATTGGGTTGTCTTTTTATTGAATTATAAGTGTTCTTTATATACTCTAGATCCAGGTCCCTGATCAGATAGATGATTTGCAAATATTTTATTCCATTCAGTGGATTGTCTTTTCACCTTCTTGATGGTATCATTTGCAGCACAAATATTTTAAATTTTAGCATATTAAAAAAACTGCTTTATTGAGGTATAATTTGTGTACCATAAATTTCACCCATTTGAAATGCTGCATTCAATGATTTTTTTCATACGTGTACAGAGTTGTGCATCACCATAACCATCATCATAATCTAGTGTTAGAACATTTCCATCACTCCCCCCAAAGAACTACTGTGGCCATTTGCTGTCCACTCCTGTTACACAGTCCACCCCAGGCAGCCACTCTGGATGTGCCTGTTTGGGACACGTCCTGTAGATGGAATCCTACAGCATGGAGTCTTTCACTTCTGGCTTCTTTCACTTAGCGTAATGTATTTGAGGTTTATCTGTGTTATAGCATGTGTCAGTAGTTTCTTTCTTTTTAATTGCTGATTAGTATTCCATTGTGTATCTGTTCACTAGCTGATGACATTTGAGTAATTTCTAGTTTGGTGCTATTATGAATAGAGCCGCCCTGATTCAGTGTCACTGGCTTAAACAACAGTTATTTCTCACAGTTCTGGAGGCTGGAAGTCCAAGATCCAGGTGGGGGCCCCTTCAGTTCCTCTTCCTGGCTGGTAGATAGCTGCCTTTTCTCTTCCTTCTCGTGGGGCAGGGAGAGAACTTTGGTTTCCCTCTATTTATGGAGACACTAATCCCATCATGGAGGCCCCACCCTCATGACCTCATCTAAATCCAATTGCCTCCAGAAGGCGCCACCTCCAAATACCATCACATTGGGAGGTAGGATTTCAACATGTGGATCCTGGGGGACACAAGCATTCAGTCCGTACTAGTAATTACTGATATAATTGGATTTACATCTACCTTTTTGATATGTCTCATGTCTGTTTTGTTCCTATTTCTCCTTTCCTGACTCCTTTTGTATTAAGTAGCTACCATTTTCTTTGTTGGTTTTTCAACTGTGTTTGTTATTTTCTTAGTGGTTGTTCTAGGGATGACAATAGGCCTCTTAACTCATCGCAAGGTAAGAGGATATTTGACATTTTATGTGACAGTTTGTTAGCTTGAATTAGTCAATAATTTAATATTTAATAAATATTTCAAATTTACATTCGATTTATATTAACGCAAATTATTAGTTATTAAATTAACTTCATAACTATTTCATAATTATTTCTTTAACATTTAGGCATTTGGTATGTGGTCTCTGTCTGTAACCCCACCCCGGGGTCTGAGAGTGTTGGGGGCAGACGTGCCTTTCTCGTATTTGCATGGGTGTATTTTTTCCCATAGCTATAGTCATAGTACGAATTATATATTATGAATACTCCAAGTATTTATCCTGGTTTTTATTTTATTTGTGTATTTATTTTTACCAGCTTTTTAAACTTAACATTTTGTTATAGGCATTTTTATTTGCCATAAGTCTCTGTGAACTTCTTTTATAAAAGCTGCGTTGGATTTCCTTGACTGGGTGGGGCAAAGTTCAGTTAGCCATTTTCAATTTTAAGCTTGTTTCCTAATGTTGCAGTGGGCATCTTTGTGCACCTCATGCTTTCCCCATCTTAGAATCTTCGGCAAAAATCCCCAGTGGTAAGATTACTCTGTTGAAGAGAAGAAATATTTTTGTAGTTCTCGGTGCCTATCAACATGTGATTTTCCTCAAGAATGGTGGGGTGTAATTGTGATCACACTCATATGTGCTAACTGGGTGCCAACTGAAATGTTTTGTTTTTTTTTTTTTTCCTATTTGATGTTGCCTTTCTTTGGTGATTAGCTAGGCTGGATATTTTTCTGTAAATCTGTTCACTGGTTATAATTTGTTTTATGTAAGTGGCTTCTTCATGCCCCTGCCTATCTATCTATAAGGCTCTTTGTTGGTTTTTAAACTTTCAGTTTATATGAGCTCTTTATGTAATATACCCTCCTCATGACTGTTTAGGAAGGAGGCAGAATATAAATACATAAATACATAAAACCAGATAGTTTTATCTCCCTTATTTGCTTCCAATATTTCTCCCCACTTGTCCCTTTTCAGTCATTTGTTTAATGCAGAAAATTTATACTTTTCTGTAGTCAAACCCGCTAATCGCTCCTTTGTGATTTTTATCAGTGATTTCCAAGTTTAATAAAAGACACTCTCCCTCTAGAGATTTGATGAATGTTTAAGTCTCTCTTTTTCTAGTTTTCCTAGGTTATTAAAAAGTATGGAACTCTTTAATCCCTATAAAATTTCTCTGTGAAGACTCCCTCTAGTCTGAGGAAGGGGATGATTTCAAAGTATAAGTTTCTCAAATTCAGCAGTTTCCTTCCCTGATTTCTTTGCCTGTGATGGTACCTGGAGCTGAGCCTGACCACGTCCTGCAGGCTGTCTGTCCCTCTATCTGTATGGACGGAGGGGATAAACTTGCCTCTTGAGCTACACCCACATCCAAGGGGAAGCACAGGGTAGTGGAAGGACATAACTTGGAACTGAGTTTGGCCCCTGTGTGTGGACTCTCAGCCTCTCATTCTCGCTCTGCAAAATGGGGCCAAGAGTGGCTGACAGACGGGGCTGTTGTGAGGATGATAGGAGAGGAAATACAGAAAGTTCTAGAACACCACTTGGCCTGTCATGGATCTCAGGGCCCTGCCTTTGCACTGACTTGACTCCTGGGTCCCACCTCATGACCAAAGGTGTCCCTGAGCCTCCCTCACCACAGAGTGTGGGCAGGTCTACCAGAGCAGTTAAGAGTATTTACTTTTTTAGGTGAGAAAATTGAGGGTTAGAAAGTTTAAATGGCGTGCTCGCTTTGGCAGCACACAGACTACAGTTGGAACCATACAGAGAAGGTTAGCATGGCCCCTGTGCAAGGAGGACACACACAAATTTGTGAAGTATTCCATATTTTTTTTTAAAAGGCAGTTTAAATGTCTGAGCAGCAGATGCTCTTGATTGCTCTGACACATGGCATCCTCCAGCCCCACTTTGCCTCATCGAGCCTCAGCTCCTCAGCATCCGCAATGTGAAATGGAGCTAATTGTCCTCATCGGTCTCCACTGCTGAGGCGTTATTGAGTGATCAAATGAAAGGCTCTGAAAAAGGCCACGGAAAAATCCAGAGGCAAGGTAGCGTCCCCATGGGCGGCTCAGTCCACTCCTCCCTCAGCCTGGACACAGATGAGGCCTTGTGTTAGGCCTGCGAGGCTCCCTGCCTCCCCGCCCCTGCTCCCCAGGAGAACCACGCAGAGACTCTGTGAAGGCCCCTTGTGTCTGCTGCTCGCTGGGCAAGAGGCCCAGGGCTTGGCGGAATCCCCAGGAGGCAGAGCCTGGAGGTGAGCCGCACTCAGACCCCACTGTGTTCAGTTTGGAGTGGCTTCTGAAGTCTCAGAGAGCCAGGGTGAGGAGGAACATGGGGTCACCCAGGCCTCCCCCATTTTACAGATGTGGAAACTCAGGCTCAGAGGGGCAGCCATTTAGTGGTCATGTCAGAACTTGGGCCGGGGGGATCCTGGCTCCCAAGTCCAGTGCACTTTCCCCTTGGCTCTGCTGCTGCAGTGGCCTCCCTGGGAAGGGTTCCTGTGGCCCTTCTGGAAAATTCTTTGCAATTTGATGACATTTGAACAAAACTGCATGATGTTGGAGGATCAGAGCGCTTTGACAAGCATAGCAAAGCACTAAGAACAAGATGCATCCACAGTTAGGAGGAAGTTTCCCGGGAATAGAATTTTCCAGAAAGGGAAAGAAGTCTTTTGAGTCGGAGCTTGAATTTATTGAAGCAGATGGAAGAATGTGGGGGCAGTGGCTGGAGGCAAGCAAAGGTAGTGCGGACATTTCACACCACCACCCCACCCTGGCATTCTGGCATTTAAAAATAAAGTTGTTTTCTCTTTTAGCACTTTTTTTTTTTTTTTTTTAAACAGAAGCCAGACTGCTCCCATTGAAGTTTGAGAGTCTAAGCAATGGTCCTGAACCCTGGCTGCACATTAGAATCCCCTGGGTGCTTTCAGAATCCCAATGCCCAGATCAAACCCCAAAGCAAGCATACGGGAGTCTTTTGGGGGAGGACCCAGGCCTCAGTAGTTCTTAAAGCTGCTCAGGTAATTCTAATGAGCCATCAGGTTTGCTCAGAGGACCACCAGTCCCTGCATTACTTTGCCATCTGGTTTGTGACTCTAAATACATAAACACGTGGGGCAAATGTGTAATTCTGTTCACCACGCACACTTTTTCCCCCAAAGATTTTATTTATTTGACAGAGAGAGAACACAAGCAGGGGGAGTGGGAGAAGGAGAAGCAGGCTCCCCGCTGAGCGGGAAGCCCGATGCGGGGCTTGATCCCAGGACGCTTGGGATCATGACCTGACCTGAAGGCAGACGTTTAACCGACTGAGCCATATGGTGCCCTCACCATGCACACTTTTTCGGGCCTTCTTCTCAGGAACACCACGGGGAGAAATTTCACTCCTCTTCCCCCCACCCCCAGTTCAATCTTACTTTTGGGGCCCTGCCCCAGGCCTACCTCCTCTAAGAGGCGGTCCCAAATCAGGATTATTCTTCTACTGAGTTATACTGTGCCTCTGATTTAACTAGGAGCCCATGGCCAACATGTGAATCTTCCCTGTGGCTTTACCCAATGTGGGTTGTCATTTCTGTTTTCAGCCATGTGCATATTCTCTGCCCAACCAGATGGTAAACCCTCTGAGGGCAAGACCCCCATCCTTTCCATTCCCAGAGGCCTGGGGATGCCCAGGAGCCTTCAATTAAGACTTGTTGTCCAGGAGCTGAATGAAGTCATTGGATCCACTTGGGTTTTACTCCACACATTTAACTCTGACAATGACTGGGAAATTGGGACAGTATTATTATTACTTTCTATCTCCATTTTATGATGAAAATGAAGCTCAGCTCAAAAGTTTGTGTAAGGTCCCACAGATCAAGGAGGTGGCAATACACCAGGCCTGTCGGGCTTCCTTCACCACCACACAGCTTTCTGCTAACAGTAGACATGTCTCCAGAGCAGGCAGGACCTTGTTGGGGGCCAAGCCAGGAGGCCTGTTTCTCCTTGAGACCCTTCTCTGACTGGGCAGTCAGGGGGGCGGTCTAGGAAGAGCTGTTTGGTCTCCAGCTCCTCAGGTCTGAGGAGGTGGTGAAACAGGGTGGAAGTTTCTGCTGAGAGCTTAAGATGATAGGTATCCGTTCCCAGAGTCACTGGAAACAAACAGCCAATTTTATAAGAAAACATTTCTAAGCTTGTTTTACAAATCTTACAGCCCTTTTTTGGGGTGGAGGGTCAGTTTGTTGAAGAATCTGGGGAAAGGGTTTATTTATTGAATGCCAGTTTCCTCCTCTGTGAGGAAGAGGCGTGGAAGGTGCCTGCCTCTCACATCAAGCCCAAGAGGGGGCTTCGTTGGAGCTTCTCAGGGAGATGAGGATGGGATCCCGGCACTATGCACTATGGGGTGATGGACTGGTGCTTGACTCCCACTTGAGAAACCCAAAGGGCTAGAGATGGCTGGCCCGCTGCCCAGTGAACGAACCCAAGGAGAGTTTGCTGTGCTGAGATCAGCCTGCCATTCCTGAATCTTCTGGGAGAAAGGATGCATGGATGTATCCCACGGAAGAGTAGAAAGGGTCTGTTGTGGGTTGAGTTGTGTCCCAGGACCCAGAAATGATGGCTGGTGACCCTGCATCAGGTACAGAGCCACAGGGAAATGCGGCCTCAGGTGGGCACAGGGGGCAAGGAATGGACTCGGGGGGCTTGCCCTGCCTCTGGGTCTCTGTCCTCTCGCCTAACTGTGGAGCCCGGCAGCGAGGGTGGTTCTGCACCTGGGGAAGCCTTTCTCGATCCCATTGGCCCTCCTGGGGACTCTGTGCACAGCAGTCCCCTCTCTAGCGCTGCATCATAACTGCTTATGGACCATCCCTCTTCCGGGAGAGTGCGTGTGTTTTGTCTGCACAGCTCGGCTCAGCGGGGTACAGTTTTCTGGGTTCACACAACATGGGGCTCAGCAAACTTTTTCTTCAAAGGCCAGATGATGCTTTCAGGTTTGCAGAGCCGCACAGCCCCTGCTGCAGCAATCCAACTCTGCTGTCCTGGTGTGAAAGCAGCCACAGACCCGACATAGACAAGTGGGTGTCCTTGTGTCCAGTAACGCTCTATGTGCAGAAACAGGCCGCTGGCCAGAGGGCTGTGGTTGGCCAGCCCCAGACCTGGGGTTCCTCATGGGCAAAATCACACATGAGCAAAAGTGAAACCTCATGGCAGTCGTATGGGAACACGTGTGTATCTTCAGAACGAGCGTTAAGGCAGAACAGTCTGAACGATGGGGCTGTTAGGAGGGGTGAGCGGACTGGGGCTTGTAAAGTCCTTACTGAGCCATCGATGGGTCCATGGTCAATAGATGGTAGTGATCGTGATGAGCTGTGGTAGAGGCTGTTGTTGGGATCGCAATGGATTCTGCATGTCACGTACTTAGAACAGGGCTTGAAACTTAGTTTTGAGTAAGATTTGATGAAAATGGTAGCAGCCTAAGGCATACTTTTAATTTTTACTTTATTATTTTTTTAAGATTTCATTTATTTGTCAGAGAGCGAGCACAAGCAGGGGGAGCAGCAGACAGAGGGAGAAGCAGACTCCCCACTGAGCAGGGAACCTGATGCGGGACTTGATCCCAGGACCCTGGGATCATGGCCTGAGCCGAAGGCAGACGCTTAACTGACTGAGCCACCCAGGCGCCCCTAAGGCATACTTTAAAAAAATTATGGTAGGGGCGCCTGGGTGGCTCAGTCGTTAAGCGTCTGCCTTCGGCTCAGGGCATGATCCCAGGGTCCTGGGATTGGGCCCCACATCGGGCTCCTTGCTCGGTGGGAAGCCTGCTTCTCCCTCTCCCACTCTCCCTGCTTGTGTTCCCTCTCTCTCTGTGTCTCTCTCTGTCAAATAAATAAATAAATTATTTAAAAAAATTATGGTAAAACACACATAAAATAAAATTTACAATTTTAATCATTTTCAAGTGTACAATCCAGCAGCATTTAATACATCCACAATGTGTGCAGCCATCCACATTGTCTAGTGCTGGAACATTTTCATCACCCCGGAAGGAAGCCCCACGCACGCTGAGCAGCCATTCCCCATTCCTCTCTCCTCCAGGCTCTGGAAGACATACATTGTTCTTTTTTTCTTTTTTCCTTCACGTCTTCACAGCCCTGAGACCCAGCTGTGCTTACAGCCAAGGGTCTTAGGATCACTGCTTCTCAGATGACAGTCCCACATTGGTGTCACTGGGTGTGAGCATAAACTCGGCCGTAGCTCTTTGGTAAGAGTTTTGTGCGTTCTTGGGCATTTTATCTGTTGAGTTTAACTGCCATCCAAACTGCCTTCAAGGATGCTAGGATTCAACAGAGAAATGAAAAAGTTGTTGAGTAGGAAGAAAGATACGAAACAGAGCAGCAGGGCATAAATTTGATATTAATGAAGCAAATGTTCATCAGAGGAATAACCACAGTCTGCGCTCCCTCCAAAGCAACAACGATGTGCTTTATGGGAGAGGAAAGGAAGCTCTCAATGGTTAAAGCTGGGCTATATTTTATTACTGAGATCTGTCTAGAAGATGGATTGTCACATAGGAAGCAAGGCAACTGGAGCCCGGAGAAATTGTGAAAACCCTTAGGGTAGATAATAAACAATTTCAAAGTAATGAGAGGTTGGTGTGACTGGTTCATGTGTCACATGGGACTATTATTAAGACATCATGTCTCAGTTTCATGGCAGTATTATTTTTCTTGATGGTACATAAAAAACAGTGTATCTTACAATTGATGGCATCTTAAAATGACGATACAGTATTATTACCATCACGTTGTATGGTTATTTCCATTTGCTTGTTTCCCCCACTAGATTGTCAGTGTTTGGAAGGCAAGTTTATCTTACTGCTGAATCCTCAAGGCCTTGCCCAGTGTCTAGCATGTAGCAGGAACCAACAAATGGTGTGGAATGAACAAAACTCATTTGGGAGCTGTAGTTCAAATTAATTAATTAGTATTAGCACCCAGCTTTAAGGTTGCTGTGAAAACTAAGTGAAAACCAGCTTAAAAAATCCTGACTTGTCCTGTGCTTGGCACAAAGTAAGTACTCCATAAGCACTTACTTGATGGGGGTTTTGGTACCAGGAAGGACTGTGTTTGGCGAAGGTGGTATGACATCCCAAACAGCAGTGGCCTAAACAGGATGGAAACTGATTACTGCCTCAGATAAGCAAAGTGTGGAAGTTAAGGGCCCAGGGATGGTGGGCGCAGCAACAGGACCATCAGGTTCTCAAGTTACTTTGGTCATGACGCAGTGCCATCCTTACACATGGTATCCACCTTTAAGGTCTAAAATGGCTGCTCGAGCTCCAGACATCGTGTTCACATTCCAGCTGGCAGGAAGTAGGAAAGGAGGTCAGAAAAATGAATATGAATACTTCCCCAGAGTCATAAATGCCACTCCGCTTATACTCCGTCGGCTAGAACTTGGCTACGTCTAACCACATAGGGCCCGGGCAGCCACGTACCCCACTAAAATTCAGGGGTTCCATTCCTGAGGAAGAAGGGGAGAATGAATGTTGAGGGACAAATAGCAGGCTCTGCCACAGCTGTGAAGCTCCGTGGTGTTGCTTCTGCATGCAACACAGTAAGTAGGCTTGTTCTCTGCTGGTGCTGGAAGGCTTTCCAGTGGCAGAAGGGCATGAGCCGGGCTGCGAACGACAAGCAGGATTTAAAGGAGCAGAGAGGAGGGGTAAGGGCATTTCTAGCAGGAAAATGGCCACGCAAGAGCTCAAAGGCAAGAAGGCACAAGGTGTCCCTGGGGGTTAGTAGGGCATCCTTGGCCAAGCAGGGGCCGTGTGTCAGGAGACAGCTAGCCGGTTCACAGCCCCGGAGCAGGGGGCCAGTGCTGTGCTGAGCGTAATAAGCCCCAGAGCCTTGGTGTCCTTTGTAAAACAGACACAGAGACCATCCTGTTGTGAGGATTCAATGAAATGCGGTAGGAGGAAGCCCTTTGTAAACTGTAAGCGCCTGTACCCTTTAGATGATCAAAATCAATAGCCAGTGGGGCACCTGGGTGGCTCAGCCAGTTAAGCGTCTGCCTTTGGCTCAGGTCATGATCCCGGGGTCCTGGGATCGAGCCCCGCATCAGACTCCTTGCACAGCAGGGAGCCTCGTTCTCCCTCTGCCTGCCCCTCCCCCTGCTTGTGCTTGCTCTCTGACAAATAAATAAATCTTAAAACCCAAACCAACAGCCACTGTCATGATGACATAGGTTCAGCCTTGGAATGCAGGAGGAATTTGCACCCACACCCCCTCCCCGGGCAGCTCCCTACTCGCAGTGCCCCTGTGCAGGTGTGAGACGTGAGTGGGGAGTGGAGGGCATGCAGGCAGCCAGGTGGACAGGAGCCTTTAGTGGGGCAGAGAGGGGCACAGAGAGGCTCCTGGACCGTTAAGACAGTGCGCAGGAGAACGCAGGGAGAGTCGGCCTGGACTGTCCTCGTGCCTGTTGCCCTACTCTCCCCCCTCAAGGAGCCCAGTGGATCAGGGTCCTGTGTTAGCCAGGGGTCCAGTCTGGGTCCCCCGGCCCCACGCAGGCTCCTGGGTTGGGGGCCAGCACTCAGGCGGGCCAGCCGTGGGGGCAGGTAGCCTCCTTTCCATCCCTGTGGGAGCCCCTGTGGCAGAAGCCAGAGGCCACCAAAGCTGAAGGTGAGGGTGGAGAGTGCTGCGGGGGGCCGGCCTTGGTCCAGCTTGGGCCTGGAGGTCTGAGCAGGCCGCTGCCTCTCCACAGACGGGCCACCCGGGATGGAAGAGCGGCTTCGTCAGCTAGGGCTGCCGTTACAGAGTCCCCTAGACTGGGCGGCTTGAACAACAGACGCTGATCCCTCAGAGCTCTGGAGGTGGGGAAGTCTAAGATGTAGGTGCTGGCTGATTCGTTCTTGGTGAGAGTCTCCTCCTGGCTTTCCGGTGGCCACCTTCTTGCTGTGTCCTCACATGGCAAAGAGAGAGAGCTCTCGTCTCTCCCTCTTCCGACAAGAACGCTAATCCTATTATGCGGGGCCCACCTTCATGACCTCAATAACTGAACCCAATAACTTCCCAAAGGCCCCACCTCCAAATCCTGTTGCATGGGGGGTTAGAGCCTCAGTGTAAGAAGGAATACAAACCTATGTGAAGGAACACAAACACTGAATCCACAATAAACACCTAACCGCTGTTGGAAAACTGCCCTGGGCCCTGTGGGGTCCTGCTCTGCCCCCACGCTTGGCCGTGCCTCCGGGGCACGCATCCCGGCTGCCCGTGTTTCTGTCTGGCCTGATGGAAGAGTCAGGTGGGAGCTCGGGAGCTGCTTCTGCCTGCTGACGTGCAGGGAGGGCACAGGTGTCCTGGACGCAGGGGGGCCACAGCAGGGAGGTGGGCAGGCCTGCAGCCACATTCCGAGGCCACCAGGGTTTCATTATGTTGATGAAAACCAAACTCTGCCTTTTCTTTCTTTCCTTTTTTTTTTTCCTTCATGAGATTTCTGCAAAGTAGGTTACAGAGCCCGTAGTGATGAGTGCAGAGGGCAGGACTGGAGGGGAAAGAGAGTTGGCGAACCGCCAGGGAGAAGCACCAACCAGGTCAGAGACACGGAGGGGAGAGACGGGGAGGGGACGATGTGAAGACACGGAGATGGGGACCTGCAAAGAAAGACGCAGGACGAGAGGGAGCCAGAGCGAGAGAGAAGTCAGAGGACGAAGTGGCCAAGGTCCTGAGAGATGCATGGGAAACGGGGTGTGTTAGAAGATAACAGGGGAGCCGAGTGACAGGGGGGCTGATCGGATGGGTCCAGTGCGGCCAGGCCTGTAGGCTGGGGGTGGGGATGGTGACCTCTAGGGGACCTCTTAGTCCCAGGGCCCACTGGACAGCAGCAGGCTGTGGAGGTGCTGGGAGGGAGAGGAAATCAAACTCCAGCGCTGAAGGGGGAGGTGGAGAGAGAAAGAACATCACACATTCGGGTCATTAGCTGCGAGTTGTCTTCCCTTCCAGAGAGTGTGGTCTTCCCGAACCAGATGGTTGTGAATCATGCCCATCCCCAAAGCACAGCCAGACCTTTCCCTGACAGCAAATCCCAGCAAGCTAGGGCCCCGTCTGACCCTGGCAGGAAGTGGGGAGGCAGCTTTCCTAGAAAAGAATTCCGTGGACCTCTCCCGGCACCCATGGGGGAGCTCCAGACCCTAGGAGTTTGGTTCAAGACCCAAGACCAGGCTCCGCCAGAGTGGCCAGCAGGGCAGGGAACAGACAGCCTGTGTGTGTGTGTGTGTGTGTGCGTGTGTGTGCATGTGTGTGAGAGTGTGTGCTGGGTACGAGGAGCTGGCTGTCAGGAATCTGAGACCAGGGCAGGAAAACCCACCTAGGGACAGGGTGTGGCAGGAGGGAAGGAAACAGGGCACGCTCAGGCCTGGGGGGCAGCAGAAGGGCAGGACCTGCCTTGTTCCCTCTGCCCAGGGCTCCCCACAGTGTCCAGACAAAGGCCCTTGGCAGGGGCTCTGAGTTGTCATGAGGAACAATGTAGAAGCAATTGGCAGCACTTCCCCCAGAAAGAATCCCTTAAGAAGGGTGAAACAGCAGGGTCGTTCTTCAAAAACAGGGCGCTGAGAGAGACTCGAACTGCAAAAGGCATTCTAGACTGGCTGGTCCCCCGCCTCAGGACACGGAAGGGGGCAGGAACTTGCCCAAGGCCACACAGCCAGACCATCGTGTTTGCATGTCTGCTTGTCATTAAAGTATAGTTGACGTGCAAGGTTATATTAACTTCGGGTGTACAACATCGTGACTACTCATGGTCACCATGCAATATTACATTATTGTTGACTACATTCCCTATGTTGTACTTTTCATCCCATGACTTATTTATTTTATAACTGGAAGTTTGTCTTTTTTTAAAGCAGGCTGCATGCCCAACGTGGGGCTTGAACTCAGGACTCTGAGATCAAAAGTCGCATGCTCTACCAACTGAGCCAGCCAGGCACCCCTGCAAGTTTGTACTTCTTAATCCCCTTCACCTATTCCGTACCCCCATCCTCTTGGGCAACCACCAGTTTTGTTCTCTGTATTTATGAGTCTGTTTCTGGTTCTTTTGTTTGTTTGTTTTGTTTTTTGGATTCCACATATAAGTGAGATCATATGGTATCTGTCTTTCTCTCTCTGACTTACTTTACTTAGCATAATACCCTCTAGGTCCAACCATATTGTCATGAATGGCAAAATTTCATTTTTTAATGGCTAGCATTTGATTGTATACATATACCATGTTTTTTTTTTTTTTTTTTTTGAGAGAGAGATTGAGAGAGAGAAGGTGGAGAGGGGCAGAGGGAGACAGAGAGAATCTTAAGCAGACTCCACGCCCAGCATGGAGCCCAACTCGGGGCTCCATCTCACAACCCTAAGATCATGACCTGAGCCGAAACCAAGAGTCAGGTGCTTAATCAACTGAGCCCCCCAGGAGCCTCTATACCATATTTTCTTTAGCCATCTTTTGATGTTCTGTTCACAACTCTTCCAGTGTCCTGCGTCTAACTTGCCTGCATCATTCGGGTCTTACCTCGGTGAGGCTAACAACAGCCCTGCTTTGTAGGTAGGATTATTCCCATTTTACCAGTAGGGAAACTGAGGTCCTGTGGGTGAGTTGCCACAAGGCCGGTCCCAGGCTAGAACTGAGAGGGGCCTGGGCTCCCAGCTCAGGGCTGTCATCCTCTGCTGTGACAAGGCAGCTCATCTTCCACAAGGGCGGGAGAGTGGCCTGCACCACACTGACCATTAGGCCACCTTCCCCACCTTCCCACCCAAGCAAGCGCATCCTGTTTTGGCAAAGAAGGTGGTCCCCCGAGTGGAGCTCTCATTCTGTGGCCCTGACTAGACTGGTCCATCCCTGTCTAAGGGATTGGTTTGTTTGGTGAAGTCTTCTCTTCCTGGGGCCACTCTTTTAAATCGATGCCCCCTTCCTCGTCCTCAGTTGCTCAGTGTGGGTGTATGTGTCAGCCACTGTGCTGGGTCGGAGGCTTTGGGGCAGCGACAGCACCGTGACACATGGTTTGATGTGGGATGGGAATATTTTAAATCTGAGTTATCCTTCAGAGCTGGAAACATGTGGTTTCCAGAAGTCCGAGGGCACCGGTTCCCTGGAGGGGGAAGGGAAGTGAGGAGAAAGTGTCCAAAGGGTAGGGGGGTGTGGGGGGAACCAGACTGACCTCGCACAACTCCAGCCTTCCAAGTGTGGGCCTGGGAAGGAGGCTGTCTGCAGACAAGCGTGGGTCGGTCCCTCTAGACCCTGGAAGCAGCCCCACCCCCACCCCCTTGGGAACCCTGCTCCCAGCACGTTTCCTGCAGCATCAGCAGCATGTTTCTGTGTTTTCTCAGTCTCCCTGGTGCACCACTCCTTCCACCTCACCAGAGTGAGTCTGTGTGCCAAATGCTTCCCCTCTGTCACATTTTCCTGGTCCCCCATGCCCCAGGCAGGGGGAGGCTGGGGACACAGGACAGCAGGGCTCCAAACTCATCAACCAATGTGCCCGTTTGGGTTTGGTGCAGCGGATGCAGGTCGCCTCCTGCCCGCGACCAGCTGGGCCAGGCTGGGGCCAGGGAGCCACACCTGGCCCCGCTCGAGGGGGAGGCCCCCCCCCCAGCGGAGTGGCCTGTGGGGTGGGGTAGGGAGCCGCCAGAGGAGGAGAGAGGCAGCATGGACGGCTGCCCTCGCCTGTGATGCAGCCTCTTTAGTTTGCTTGGAAGAGACAGATGGAGATGCCCTCAGTCTGGAGGCGTGGGAAGGCGGGAGGGACTCTGCTTCCAACAGCTCCGGGACTGGGCTGGACAGCCACCTTTCCAGGAAGCCTCCGTGAGACTCAGCAGCCTTTAGGACCCTCTTCCCCCAAAGCTATGTGATTGGCCCGCTAGCCACCATCCTGTATCGAGTCCCGGGATTGGGTCCCCGGATTGGGGGAATCTCTGGGCGAGCCATCAGAGGCCAGCCTCCCTCCCACCAGCCTGGGCTGCGGGTCCAATCCCTGGTCCAGTCTGTGCAGCAGGTTGAGAAAGGGGCTTTGCTGAACTTCGTGCGGAAGGAACTATTTGTGGCCATTATCCTCCAGGGGCCTCTAGGAGAGGCAGGCACCTAGAGCTGCCTGGAGGGACCCCCCCTCCCCCCCGTCATTAGTTCCTTCATTTACTCCTGAGAGTGCCTACTCGGTGCCAGGCTGGGGATATAGACTCCCCACCCACATGGCGCTTTTATTTTTTTTAAAGATTTTTATTTATTTGAGAGAGACAGCATGAGCAGGGAGGAAGGGCAGAGGCAGAAGCAGGCTCCCCGCTGAGCAGGGAGCCCCATGTGGGACTCGATCCCAGGATCCTGGGATCATGACCTGAGCCGAAGGCAGACGCTTAATGACTGAACCACCCAGGCACTTCCACATGGTGCTTTTGGAGGCAGGTGGGGAAGCACAGAAGCAAGCCATGATCACGGTCAAATGTGACGCATACACTGATAGGGGAGGTTAGGGTGTCTGGGACCCTCACTTAGATTTGGGGGTCAAGGAAGCTCTTCATGGAACATGGACACCTAAGATGATGCCTGAAGATGTTAAAGTGAGTGGCGGGGGTGGGGGGTGGGGTTAGGGATGAGCTTTCCAGGTTGAGGGGACAGTGGGGGCAAAGGTGGGAGGAATGATCGTATTTTCCAGAAGCGACTCCCAGAGCAGGGGGTGGAGGAGGAGGGGGCTGTAGAGATAAGCAGAGGCCACTCACAAAGGACCTTGCATGTCTTAAGTTTTTATACCTTTCTTGAATCTTCAGCCAGAATTTTTCTCAGCCTCCAACTCTAGCAGGAAACCCAGTGGGAAATAAAGACTTCCTGCCCTCCCAGAGAAGGAAAACCCCAGTAACTTCTGCCTAGCCCCAGAATGGCAAAAGTTGACTCATGCTTAGGGTAGCATAGATGATGGGAGTTTTTGCTTTTAAAAACAGTGCTTATTGCTTTTCTATTTATGAAGGCAATGCGTGCTCAATGTAGAAAAGTATAAAGATCACATATAATCCCTTCATAGGAGATCATCAACGTTTTGCATTTTTCCTTCCAGCCTTTTTTTTAAACATGAATTTTTTTGGTTACATAGTTGAGGTAGAACTAAATATAAATTTCCTTATCTGCTTCGTACCCTTGATAAAACAGAAGTATGTTCCCTTGTTAAAAAATGCTTCATCTGTAAGGGCTGCATCAGATGGTGTCTCTCCCGTTTCTCAGCGGACCCCAGGCCTCAGCATCTTTGAGAAAAGTGGTGCCCGAGCCAGCCGAGCATCACTAGCACCTGGGGTCCCTGGGGACCAGCCACGCTTTGCACATCAGAATCCAGCACGTGAGGCTGGAGAATCTGCGTGTTTAGCAAGCCCTCCAGGTGCCCCGCGGCCATGCAGGCGTAGCGTGTAAACCTTCTGGGCTACAGAGCTCCTAGGAACTCACCGAGTTGAGATGTCTCATTTTAAATCAGACACAATTATGTCTACCTTGTGGAATTGTCAGGAAAAAAACATATTACTCTGGGAGCTCGGGCTCTGGCAGATAGATGGTAGGTGCTCAAAAATACAGTAACTGCTGTTAACGCTGTTGCCCAGTAGACAGACACTCTGTGTCTACACCCGCTGGAGGTGCATGGCCACAGGTGATCTGGGAAGGCCTGGGGGTGGCGGAGGTGGGGAGGATTCTAAACACCTGGTGCGGGGCCATCAGGACCCCGCCTCCCATCCAGGCCAGGAGGAGGTGAGGCTACAGGAAAGAAACAAGGGCAGCTATCCTTTATGGGGTGTCTGCTCCACGGGCAGTGTGGCTGTCGCCTGTGCAGTCACTGGTTGCTGAGGAGAGAAGCCCAGAGATGGAGAATAAACACACATTTTTATGTCAATTTGATGTTGCTACAATATCCAAGTGCGCGATCATCTGTTCTAGTAATTCCTTTTTGCTGTACATTACAAAAGCATTGGTCTGTGGCCGACTGAATGTTTACAAAATTGGTCTGGTCTCGAGACCGATATATGGTATCCTCTTTATTCCTCAAACAGCCTCTGCAGGGTCTTGAATTAGGGGGTCCTTTCTCCTCCCTTTGTCTCCTGCAGCGAGCTAAACGCGTCCCCGCGTTTGCCAGCTAAGCTTCAGCTGTTCCCGATCTCCTGACCCACCCCAGCCACGAGGCAGGGCCAAGACTCCTGAAGAAGACCCCAGAATCTGGGGGTTCCCCAGTTTCCTCAGGAGATGGGGGCATTCCCTTAGGACGGGCTGACACGGGGTTGCCATGTTCCCGGGGTGTCACAGGAAGGAAATTGCCCAGATAAGCATCTGCCCTTCATTTGCCATCATGGGAGCTTTCCTTCCAGTCCACGCCAGTCCCACTGCTGTAGCCACTGTCCTGAGCTTGCCTTCAACTAATTGCCAGGCCCCTGCTGCATGCTGAGATGGGGACTTTGCTCTGGGGATACCAAATGAAGATATTTTTGGTAAGCACTTACTCTGATTAACTCATTTAATTTTCACGACAACCACATGGGAGAGGTCCTATTTTTACCTTCATTACACAGGAGAATCTCAAGTAGGTTAAGGGACGGGCTTAAAAATCACACAGCTAATAAGTGGCAGGTTTGGGGGTTGCTTCAAGGCTGCCCTATTCTTGGCCCTGGGCTCTTCAGTTTGATGCCGTGGACCTGCCCTGGGGAGGGGTGCTTGCTGTCTAGTGGGGTCTGTGAGACCCCTGGAGAATCCTGGAAGAGTCAAACAGTCCTGACTTACGGCCAAGGGAGGGAGGGATGGTGGGTGGAGGCCATGGGGGACTTTGGCGAGGGAAACAGCCATTCTTAAGGCCCTGCTCCTCAGCTCCCTTGTGCTCCCCTGGGAGCATACTCATATCCTGTGTCCTTGCCCCCTCCCTCCCCAGACATGATCTCACTCCTTCTCACCCCTGGAGGCCCCAGAAAAGAGACTATTGTTTCCTCCCACACACGAGAACTTGGAGACCCGCAAGTCCCCTCTCCCCTTTAGGGCAGCCTCGGTTCCCTGCAATGCAGGGATGGGCGGCTCTTGGTACCCCCATGCTCCTCAGCCCCTCCCCAATTTCTCCCATAAGCTCTTTGCCTTCAAGCTGTATCTTTTGTACTTTCTTGCCTGTGAGAAGGATATGCAGGAGGAATCCCAGAGGGAAGAGCCCTGCCGGGAGTCTTTCTGCCTTCCCTCCCTGGTATCTTCAGCTCTGTGGAGAGGCGAGGGGCAGAGTGGGACCACAGCAGCTGGCATCAGGAGGTCCAAGCTAGTGTCTGGCTGCCTTAATCTCCCAGCAGCCAGTCACTTCAACTCTCAGCATCCTCATCCTAGAAAATCAGGGTGCTTGGGAAGATTAAATGGGAAATCGCTGTGGGAGCTCGCTGCCAGCGCTTTGGCTTCCCCTCCAGCTCTCGGCTTACTCGCTCTTGCCCACCCTTCAAAGCTTGCCTCCAGCCCACCACCTCCAGGAAGACCTCCCTAAGTACGCCAGTCTGGCCCGAGTCTTTGGCCTGAAGGGGTCATCATCCATACTTGGTGATCTACTGCGTGTTCCCGCAGCTCTAGAGAGACACGTGAACAGCAGGACCACGTGTTGGAGTCAGCCATGCTGCCCCACCCCCCGACTCCGGCCCAGAGCCAGACCCAGAGCAAGCTCAGGCGTGCTCTACTGCAGAACTTGTGTCTTAGGACTTCTCATCTTCCGACTGTTTTTACCGGGGTGGCCAGATTTGAGGGTTCACTTAACAACCCCGTGTGGTCGGGGGGGGCGGTTCTGGGGAGAGATTTTTGTTATCCTCCCTATCCTGGTATAAGGGCAGTGAGGCCAAAAAAGCGCAAGAGCCAGCCGAGGTCACAGGATTGGGTAGTTGATTGCAGAGTCAGGGTTCAAACCCGAGTTCTGATGCTTCCTATACCCCCTAGGCGCCACAGTTGCTCGGGGCCTGAATCAAGCCAAACCAGGCACCAGAAGTGTGTGCATTTGCGGCTCATATGACCTCTGGAGTGGGCTTTTGCTTTTTCTTTGCTTCCCCCCATTCCCACCCCCCGACATTCCTCCCAGAGGTCGACCCTCAGCCCCCCAGGGAGCCAGCCCAGGCCGGGGCAAGGCCTAGAGCGGGAGGAGCCCTAGACCGGGCCCCCCAACACCGCACGCGGATCTTTGCTCTCGGCTGCACCAACAGTCCGGGTTCTGAGGAGCCCCGGAGGCTGGGAGAGGGTTTTAAATAGCCAGTGCCAAGCCCATTTGTGAGGCCTGGTTTAAATTAGTTGTCAGTGTCTGATTGAATCAGGTTTAATTGTTGGTTGGTGCTGAAGTGATGAACGAGGTGTGGCTTTAAATAGGAACGTGTGTTTCAGCCTCGACCCGGGCAGGA
Organism: Zalophus californianus; assembly: GCF_009762305.2. Lineage (NCBI taxonomy): Eukaryota > Metazoa > Chordata > Mammalia > Carnivora > Otariidae > Zalophus > Zalophus californianus. Next base: position 73,438,679 of record NC_045602.1, read on the forward strand.
ACTGCGAGCGCAGATCTGCTCTCCTCCTATTCAGCTCGGTGGACTGAGCTGGGCTGGCCTGGGCTGCTTCCCCTGTTCGCCAGGGGGTTATTATTCCAGCAGAGAAATCCAAAAAGAGCCTGATGGGGGCTCTGGGACACTAAGTCTTGATGATTCGATCAAACAACCCATCAGTCACTTTCCTCACGGCCCTTTGACTGGGCCTGCTTATTTCCATCTGTGCCTTGCAGCTGTCCCCAGACCTGTCTTCCCAGAGTCGCAGAGGGAGAGGGGGGCTCTTGCGTGGGAGCCGGGAGCCTGCATTCAGGCGTCCCTCTGCCCTTCTGAGCTCTCGGAGCCTGCTTCCTCATCTGTAACCTAAGATGAAGCTTGCCCCAGCCACCTCCTTCTAGGAGTTGCTGTGGGATCAAGGGGCTCCTGTGGAGAAGGAGCCCTGAAAACTGTCATCTGTGCTGGTACTGCTGGGGAATCCGAGCCCCTGCCCCCCGTCTGGCCCTGGGCTGCCAAGCTGGGGGGGGGGGCGGTTCAGATGCGGATATGTAGGGGGGGAGAGGGAACCTCAGTTTGCCCCTGTGGCCCAAGGGCTCTTCCCACCCACAGGGCACCACCGACTCTGTGCCTTGGTGTCTTTCTCACGGTTGCTGGGCCTTTCCAGTTCTTTGGGCCAACATAGGAGTCCCCACCCACCCCCCCCTCCTTGCCTGGGGCTGGCCTGGCATCCTCACCTGGCTGGACCTTTCACCCTAAGCCTCCCCTAATTTCCACCTGGAGCCGAGTGTAGCAGTTACAAGAGAGGGCAAGAGAAGCCTCACAGGGCCAGGGTCTCGGCTGCCGGGGTCCTTGGGAGAGCACCCATACCAGACCCACAGCCACGCCAGTCCGAGGGCAAGAATAGGGATGATCGAGGGTCATCTGGGGCTATCTTCCCATCTCTGAAGAACAGGTATGGCCCAGGGTGGAGATGTGGATTTCCTCCCTTTGCCTGGAGTCAGACTGAGGATTTCTGGGGCCTGTGGGAGAAAGTAACAGGGAAGCAGTTTCTAACTCAACCTGGGAAAGCCTAGAGACGAGGCTTTCACAGGGAACACCAGCGGAGCTCAGACAACGCCTGGATGAAACTTCTATTGAGAGTGCTGTGGAAGGGACGCCTCCCAGGCTGGGACAGGCCCAGCGACGCCAGAGCTGGAAGGCCACAACCTGCTTCCCCAGCTTGACCCAACTGCCTCATGGCCCCCTGAGCCTCAGGCCCTGGGTTTGTGAAAGAGGGAAGTGAGGCCTTCCTTAGAGAGGGTGGTGTGAGGATTTGGAAATAGACGCCAACAGATGGGAAAGCCCTCCTTGCTTGGCCCCGGGCTGGCTGGCAGGTACCACAGCACCTGGTCCTTGGATTGACATCCTTTTCTGGAGGCGGACTCTGGAGGGGGTTGGGGAGAAACCCAGGACCTCGTTTCCTTCCCCGAGCTACATGTGACGGCTGTAACTGTGCCGGGGATGTGCTGGGAGGCCAGCAGGCACTGACAGGGCCTGGGCCACATTCCCTAGGTCCTCTTCCCACAGAGGCGCCCAGGGGGGTGGACTCGGGCCCTCTTGGCGGTGCCAAAATAAACTTGCCATGTTTCCAGCAACACAAGAGGCCTCAGCAAAGCAGCTTTTGCCAAACCCTATAAGGAAGCCAGGGAAGGGAGGGGAGCCTGGAATGAGAGATGCCCCTTCCCCCACCCACCTCCCTAGCTTTCTCTTGACTTCCAGAAAACTCCATGCAGGCAAGCCCTAAAGCAAATACCAGTGGGCACTGTGGGAATCTGGGCATTTAGGGGAAAAAGAAGGGACTGGAACTCCCATTTGTTGAATGTTTGCCAAGTGCTACTTACTTTGCTTATAAAGATAGTCATGTTCATGGGCTGGGGGGACACACAGAGCTGGGTTCAAATTCTGACGCTGTCGTTTTGCTAAACTGTGGTTCGGGCAAGGAAATAGCTTCTCTGGGCTTGTCTCTTCCTAGGTAAAATGGAGCTCATGACACTACACTTCAGAGTGTCGTGCTGAAGATTCACTTTTAGTTAGCACCATGCGTGGCACATAAAATACACTTAATATGTTAGTTGTCATTACTATTAGATAGTTGCTATTAGTAATTATAATAGCATTATTATTAATAATATTATTTTCAAACTTCATGACAATGCCGAGAGGTAAGTGCTGTATGTAACTATTCCAAGTATGGGAACTGAGGCTTAAGAGGGATTGAGGCCCTCTTTCAGGGCCTGACAGATAATGAGTGGCGAGCTCAGGAGTCAAGCTTGAGTCTGCCTGGTTCCAAGGCCCGCATTTGTCACGCCTGCATCTGAGATGGGGGCCGACTGGATTTCCTGATACAGGTTACTCTGAGGCTTGGACGCTGGAAAGGAACAAGACCAAAGCCTGCCAGGCATCACTGTCATGGCCTAACTGCTCCCTGGACCTCATAGGCTCGGCCACCATTCAGCCAGGCCTGGCTGACCACCAAAGCCCCAGGGTTGCCCTTGCCAGACTGCAGGGCTCCTCTGTCCTTAGAGTGTCCATCCAAAGCGAGTGTCTGCACAGTTGGAGCCCAGGCCGCACAGCCGGCTTCCCATTCCTGCACGGACAGCTTGTTGGAGCTGAGCCAAAGCAGCCTGGGATTTTAATTTTGGCTCTGTTGCTCACTAGCTGGGTGACGTTGGGCTTGTTCCTTGCTTCCTCTGAGCTTCGGTTTTCTCATCTGCAATGATAGCGCAACGGTACCAGGCTCTGGGTCCCTATGAGAATTACACGAGCCAATGAACATGACAGGGAGTGTCTGGAAGGTGTTTAACCCCCCGCCCCCCAGCCTCCTGCCTTTCCCTGTGTCTTGAGACAGGTGCTCCCTGGGACTGTGGGGCCCCAGGCCAGGACCTATTTTTCCTACTTAGATATGGACTCTCCGCATGTCATCCTTAATGAAAAACGAATAACTCATGTGTTCATTTCATTAAATGCTGCCCCCACAAAAGTGTGGGCTTGTGCAATTCTCTAAAGACTGTCAACTGGAAGATATCTCAGAATTCCTCATAAATCAAAAGGTTTCATTTTGCTGCCAAGACAGTCAATTTTCTCTGCCTTGAGTCAGGCCGAGGGGCGGTGCTGGGCTGGGATCCGAGTCAAGAGACCTGCCTGCTGGTCCGGACTCTGCCGATGATCAACGCAGGACGGGAGCAAATCGCTTCTTGTCTCTGAAGCCTCAGTTTCCACCTCTGAAAAATGGGTGGTATGTGTGTTGGAGCAGCCTGCTGGAGGGTCTTCTATCTCCTCCTCCAGTTCTAAAATGTTGGGAACTTGATCTTTTCCTTCTCCCTCTGCTTCCCTCTACCCTCCCAGACTCCACCTCTCCAGCCCCCTTCCTGCCCTGCCCCCCTCGCCCCGTCCTGTCTACCTCTCCTGTCAATCAGACCGGATCAGCCCAGAGCAGGCACTGGAGGAAAAACGTCTAATGCATTCCTGGTAGACGACAATTTTCTAATGCCCTTATTGCAAAAGCAGCCCTTCTTTGGGGTGAAAAGAAGGGCAGCCAAAATCTGTGTTCATTTCTATTATGGGGTCCAGAAGGGGGGGGCGTTCACTCTTGGAGCTAAGGGTGGATACATTTAGAAGTAAGAGATGGCCCCTGCTCTGGTTTTGGGAAGGGGTCCTGGGCCAGCCCCGGTGGGCTTTGTGGTTGCCTGGTGGAGCAGGTTCCAGGCCACACAGAGGGGTCCACGGCCTGCAGGGGAGTGGGGTGGAGAGTACACAGGGCAAAAGGGCCCCGAGGGAATTCAGCCTCCTAAGAACTGCAGTCTGAGCTGTCTCTTGGGGAGGAGAGGGGAGAATAGCGAACGTGTTTGGGTTTCTTCGCCACTGGGTCCATCTGACTGACAGAGGGAGATAGAAACAGAGGACTAGAAAGGTTGCCCAGTGAAGGGGCTGGGAGGGAGAGGAAAGCCGGAGAGAGGGGGAGGGGACAACAGAGAAGCAAAGAAGGGAAAGAGGAAGAGAGAAGGGAAGGAGGGAGCAAAGCAGGCAGGCAGGAAGGAAAAAGGGAGGAAAGCGAGCGAGAAGGGAAAATGCCCCCCCAGCCGTGTCACTGGAGTGCTCACCCTCTAAGACTGAGGGGCGGGGCAGGCACGAGGAGGAAACAGCCCCTTGGGGGGGGGCAGCTTTCCCACCATCCATCCGCCTACTGGGGCCCCGCTCTGCCCATCCCTCAGGGCCTCACCAGCAAAGGCCAGTTCTGAGCTTCCTCATTGCTCCTCCCTGCGAGTCCTATTTACCCCAAACACAAAGTGAGTAATTGCCCCCGAGCCCTGCAAGGAAGTAGAAGGCCCTGTGTGGCTGGCAAGTCCTAGCAGCAGAATTAGATGGGCACATAAATGAGGATTCAAAATCCAGAACGAACTGTCCCACTCGCTAAATCACTAAATAGACTTTCGTCTGTTTTTACCATACTAGCACATTTGCGCGTATAAACCCACTCTATTCCCCGTGTTTGGCTTTAAAAATCTCTCCCCCCTTCATGTGCTCTCTCTCTCTCATTCTCTCTCTCAAACAAATAAATAAATAAATAAAATCTTTAAAAAAAAAAAACCTCTCCACTCGTTCTGAAAATAAAATCCCCTCAAAGACCTGCAAGTATTAAGAGCTCTATCTTTCCATCTACCTATCCATCCATCCATTCATCTAGAGTCTGCCCTTTCAAGGACTTTTAATTGAGTATCTACAGTGTGCCGGGCACTCTGCTCTTATGGGGTCAACCATAAAAACTCAGGCCTTGCCCTCAAGGGGCACACTTCCTGTTGGGTAAATGCACATAAATAATTTATTAGAATATATCATTATTAATGGAATAATAACAATGTTGGCAATTGTTAGCTAGGAAAAACAAAATGAGACAAATCAGCTGTGCCCGGCGACTGTTACAGGTCACCTGTAATGTGGGCCCCCCCGCTTCCGGCAGGAGGCACCCTGCTCTCTGCCCCCCACCCGGAGATAGATGACTTGTTTGGATAGAGCACACGGATTCAGAACTGGCATCTACTTTTCAAAAGAAAATATTCTTTTTTAAATGCATAAAACTTATTCAGAGTTTAAAGAGTACATATAAAGCAAATATCTCCGTAACCACCCATGAGATCAAGAAATAGACTAGAACATCTCCAGTATCTGTGAAGTGCCCCCCCACTCCGCACCTCTCCTGATCAAATCTCCCTCCCTTCTTCACAGAGGTGACATGATCCTGACTTTTCTGGTCATCGTTACCTTCTTTATGGTTTTACCCTCTGTGTACGCACCCTGAAAATATTAGGGTTAAATGTAGGAGACAAAGTGGTTGGATGATAGCAATTTCATACAGTTTAAGCTAGTTGTATAGTTGATCTTTAGGCTTGGGAAGTAAGTACTTACTGTCTGCATTCTTTTTTTTTTAATTGAGATATGATTGACTCTGTGTAGCCCGCTGTACTGCCCTCTTCTAGGATGCGATCATAATAAATCCTTTCATTTCATTTGCCTCTCCAAGTGCAACGTCCGTGCATGTTGGAGTGATCAGTAAAGACCCCACAAGGGTCTTACCCTCCTTTTAACACATTTCCCCACCACTCTTTTTTTTTTAATTCATTGTCTTTTTTAATGACTCATTCTTGTTAAACTTTTCATTTTATTTTATTTTCTAAGATTTTATTTATTTATTTGACAAAGAGAGAGCACAAGCAGGGGGAGTGGCAGGCAGAGAGAGAGGAAGAAGCAGGCTCCCTGCTGAGCAAGGAGCCCAATGCAGGGCTCAATCCCAGGACCCTGGGATCATGACCTGAGCTGAAGGCCGACGCTTAACCAACTCAGCCACCCAGGTGCCCCCCACCACTTTTTTTCTTCCAGCATCATTTTTTTAAAGTCTGTTTCTTTTTCCCCACTGCTCTGTAATCCAACTTCTATTACATATCAAGTATCCCTATACATGTGGATCTGTTCATGGGCTCTCTCTTCTGTTTCACTGATCTATTTCTCTATGCCTGTGATCATGACACACTGTCTGAATTACTATGACTTTACGGTAAGTCATAATCCCTGGTCGGACAGTTCTGTCGCTTTGTTTTTCTTCTTCTTGCACTCTCATATGAATTTTACAATAAGCTTAACAAATCCTACATGCAATAATGTGTTGGGATTTTGATTGGAATGCACTGAATGCACATATAAATTTGTGGAAAATGACATCTTTACAATGTGACTCATCCCTTCATGAATATAGTATGCCTCTGTGTTTTTTAGAGCATCCTTTAATGTCTCTCAATAAAGTTTAATAATTTTTTATAGAAGTCTAACAAACAGGCCCTTGGAGCCCCATGCTGCAGCCATGTCTTCTGGGGCCAGCGTGAATGCCCTGCAGTGCCTGATGGAGCCGCTCCAACTGGAGGCCGGATTGGAGAGATTCAAGGTCTTGCAGGCAGCTGCAGAGCTTCAACAGTACTGTATGCAGAATGCCTGCTGGTAGGTGTTCTGGCTGGAAGCAACACCTTCCAGGGGCCCAGATCCTATGCTTTATCCCAAAGGCTGGGAAGAAGTTTGCTGAGGAATGCTTTTAAGCCTAAAGTGATGAATGACTGCCTCCAAGTCTCAAGAAAACACTTCTCCAGCCAAATGACTTAGATATTTCCGACCTTTCCTGTGGCCAAAATTCTACAGAAAGTGATGTTTCCTATTCAGATAAGGAAACTGGGTGAAGGAGGAGACTTTAAATAATAATGGCCTGATTCTTTGGGGAAAGTGCTTTTATATTTAAGACCAACAAAAATGTTGCCACCAAATACATACTTTCATAAGCAAATTACTAGTGTTTCTAGACCTGGAATATTATGCCTGTTGTATTAACTGGACGCTTGCATTTTGGGAAGAGAAACATTTTTGTTTGTTAAAAACTTGAGTATTTCGGGGCACCTGGGTGGTGTAGTCCGTTAAGCATCTGACTTGATTTTGGCTCAGGTCATGATCTCATTGTCCTGGGATCCAGTTCCAAGTCAGGCTCTATGCTCAGCAGGGAGTCTGCTTCTCCCTCTCCCTCTGCTCCTACCCCCACTTGTGCTCCCTCTCTCTCTCTCAAATAAATAAATAAATCTTAATTTTAAAAAAATTGGGTATTTCATTAATTTGTTGTTCCTAAGATTTTTATCCCATAACAAAACTTGTTCTTTTCTTGTGAATTTAAGTTTCTAAATGAAAACAAGCAAGTATAAAACTGGGGGAAGAATGGGCTTTATTAATCAAATGATGTTCTGATTTTTCTAAATGAGAAGATTGTTTTATTTGTAACACTAAGCATGGGAGCTGTTTCTTAGCAAACTTGTTTGGAAAGATTCCTGTTGTGTTGTGTATTAGATTGCCCCATCCTGTGTATGAAGCTGATTTGGTTTTTGTCCTCTTAAGTTCCTCTACTTTATAGTTGTGGTTGTACTTAAAAAAACAAAAAACAAACTACATTATTTCATGTCTTTAAAAAAGATGTTTAAATTTGATCTTCAGAACACTGCAAATGATTAAAAACAAAATAATGGAAAATACTACAACCTAAATGAATTCTTAATGTCACAAGTATTTTACTTTGATGATGTGCCTTTGATTTAATTTGGGACGCTTTTAAAAGGATACTTTATTTGTGTTTGTAATAATCTTTGACGAGTTTGGAAACAAAATTTCTGCTTAATTCATCATTTTCTTAAAAAAAAGTAACATTTTGTTAGAATCATTCATAAATACCTCATTTTTGTTGCAAATGTAAATGAGCACTTTTTTAAAATTTCATTTTCTCTTGCTTATTGTCCATATATTGAAAAAAACTCATTTTAGGTATGTTAATTTTATACCCAGCCATCTTGCAAAACTCTCCTACTAGTCTAATAATATTAGTAGACCCTTGGATCGTGATCCACATAATTATGATAATAATTTGATAATAAAACATTCATTATGATGTTATTAGTACAAAGTATTGTTTCTCTTTTTTTCAATCTTAGCTCTTGTATTGTTCTTTTTTTTCCCTTTATTGAAATGGGTAGGACTTCCAGTACAATGTTGATAGAAGTGGTGACAGTGACCATCCTTGTCTTGTTCTCCATCTCAGTGGAGGCAGTGGTTGGACAAGATGATCTCTTTAAAGTGTTCAGTTTTTGTTTTTTGTTTTTTGTTTTTAAGATTTTACTTATTTGTTTGACGGAGAGAGAGAGAGAGCAGGAACACAATCAGGGGGAATGGGAGAGGGAGAAGCAGGCTTCCCGCTGAGCAGGGAGCCTGATACGGGGCTTGATACCAGGACCCTGGGACCATGACCTGAGCTGAAGGCAGATGCTTAACCAACTGAGCCACCCAGGTGCCCCAGGATGATCTCTTGAGTGCCTTCCAACCCAAAGATCTTGATTTTCCTCATGATCATGTTCTTTCTGGATAAGGCAGCTACTCAGCCTTCTGGAGTCTTTCTCCTGGTCCAGAGTAAGAGTCATGATTTGTATCCAGACCTTTAACAGTTGCCTATGTCCAGCCTGAATCTAGAAGATCCTAGAGTTTGATCTCTTATTCTTCAACATATCATACTTATTGAAATCATTTCCTCCCAAAAGTCAGTTCCTCCCCAAACTCTCAAATCGTTTCTGGTTCACATTTTGAATCATGATTAATATTAAAAAAAAAAAAAAAAGCTGTTACGGATGAGAGGTTGGCTGTGTGTTCTTCCTTTTTTAAAACTCAACCTGTTCTCCTTCAAGGAGGGAGAGGAGGATAGTGACTTTGCTTCCCAGTCTAAACCCTGCCTGAAAGACCAGTCATGCTGTGCTGTGCTATCTTCTCTGGGATGTCTAAGCTGCATCCAGTGGTGAGAACACCAGGTACAACACAACTGGACTCACCGGATTAGCCCTCTTTCACCAGAAATGCCTCATATTCTACTTTTATGAAGGTGATAAAACAAATAGCTATTGGAAGAAGGTTTGCAAAATAAGCATTGAGGCTCGTGTTCAGTATGTTGTTCAATCTTCCTTGTACAGGAAGGAGGCACAGAATATAGTAGACTTTTAAACAATTGGGGGTTAGGGGTGCCAATCCCCCATGCAGTCAAAAATTCACAAACAACTTTTGATGACCCAAAACTTAACTACCAATAGCCTACTATTGACTGTTAGCCTTACTGGTAACATAAACAGTCAATTAACACATATTTTGTATGCTATATGTAATATGCACTGCATTTTTACAATAAAGTAAGCTAGAGAAAAGAAAACGTTATTAAGAGAATCGTAAGATGGGGTACCTGGGTGGCTCAGTTAGGTGCCTGCCTTTGGCTTGGGTCATGATCCCAGGGTCCCTGCTCAGTGGGGAGTCTGCTTCTCCCTCTGCCTCTCCCCTCACTCGTGCTCACTCTCTCTCTCAAATAAATAAATAAAATAAAATCATAAGAGAAAATACATTTACAGTACCATGTTATAAAAAGTCCACATATAAGTGGACCCATGCAGTTCCACCCCTGTTGTTCAAGGGTCAACTGTGCATTTCTTTTGAAATTTAATATTGGCATAGTTGGTTTCTCCTCTTGAACTGTTAGGTTTCTGCAATGGGGTTAACACTTTTAGATGAGTTTTCATATCCTGGAAATCTTGTTGTTCTGGGGTTTCTTGTCCACTGAAGCAATGTTTGGGGCACAAGGTGAGAGGGAGGCATATAAAATACCAGCTCAACTCATTCAGATGAGATTTTTGTCTGCATCTATAGCAAGATTCTTGGATGGAATGTAGTCATTGTTAAGAGAAAGGTTTTTCTAAATTCCTTTAACTCGCATTTAAGAGTTGGGTCTGCCTGACTAGTTCTGAGAAAATGAAGCAGGAACACCTGCTCCTTCTATTCTGATAGACTGTGAGAAGGACAAGGGGCTAGAGAGAGAACAGGTAGATCAGGCACCAAGGTTTTTCTCTGCCCCTACCATTCTTTCCCCTACCACCTTCCCCACACACAACCTGGCACTCAGGGAGTTTCTGAAGCATCCAGAAAAGTATGAAGGAGACAGTTAGTGTCTGGGCCAGGGGTGCCCTGATCCATGCATGTGGGGGAAGACCACAAGTCCAGGAGAAGCAGCCACATGATGGCATGGAAGTACAGCAGGAAGTGGTAGGTAGGGAAGCCTGAGACAGCACCAGGTGCCGAGAGAGAGCCAGCAGAGTGGCAGGGGACAGGCCTGACCACTCGGGCAATCAGCAGGGACCACGGGTTCCAGTCTTGCAACCCGGCATAGTACCCCAGAGAGCCAGATGGGGTCCATCCCACTGCGGTGGTCATCAGTGCAGGAAGCAGGCTAGTCCAGCCTCTTGTGGAGGAGAGCAGCGAGGAGCCACAGGGACTCAAGGACCCTCTCCGGCTGCCACGAGGATCTGGTCAGAACCATTGGCCACACTGGGTTCCGGAAGCAGAGAAAGCCATCTCCCAAAGGTTGAGATTCACCCGAGTCATCCAAGTTACTTAAAAAAGATCAGTTTAGTTACTGAGTCAGTTTGGAAGTTTACTAATTTAGACAGAATTTAGTTTCTACCTCCCCACCTCCAGCCCTGGGCCAGATCCCTAGTGGAACTGATAAGAAAGCGTGGATTAGTTCTAAAGAAAATAAGAAAACTACATTTTTCCCCTTACGATCACATTGTAAAGTGAGCACATGTGTCTTACTACACATCTTTTTTATGAAACTGAGAATTATTTATCTCCTCGTGGTCTCTTTTTGGTTTTAGAGTTGAGTTGCACGTTATGCTCAAAGACGGCAAATGTTCTCAGTTAGGCTTGGCAAGAGCACAGGTTTGGAGTCGGGCAGTCTGGAGTTTGTGGCCCAGGGCTGCATTACTTTTTGGGGTCCTCGGCACTTTTACATTTGTGGGCCCCTTCCTCCATTAAAAAAGTAAAAACTGATGTTTGTATAAAGAATACATTGATATTACATATTAAAACATTTTCTTCGAGCCAAGCTTTCTTCTTCTTCTTCTGATTTTAAAACATTTTCATGGTCTCCTAAAAGTAACATGGACTCCGGGTGCCATGCCTGTCACACCTGCACTTGCCCTGGGCATGCGTCTTTGTTCTTGTCTTTCTCATCTGTAAAATGGGGTTGCTGGATTACATGATGGAATGCACGCAAGACCCTGGCGGATGGTGGTAACGCTGATTTCTTTTCTTATTTCCATGGACTTGATGTTCTATTTTAGTGATCTTGCTGCATATGTGGTTTTCATTGTGAGTCACCTTCAAATTCTCTTTGGAAGTAGAGGGGGTATAACTTACAAATAAAAATTCCTTTTTACTTCCTCAGCACTTAGCACAATGCCTTGCTTTATATCCTCAATCCTTGTTTATTGACGGTGCCGGTAAATGGCTCTCTCCCTTCCCGGCCGCCACCCACCACCCTGTCCCACTCAGGCCCTGACATAATCCAAAAGCAACCTTCCTCCCTTTCTTTTTCCTCTTCTCTCTCTCTCAAAATTCTTCTTTCCTCAGTGGCCTGTGCTCAGCGGGCCATGAGAGTGAGGAAGGCTCCATTGAACCGGCTGATCTCCTCACAGCCCTGCTCTGTCAACGAGGAAGCCATGGCGCAGAAAGAAAGGAACTCACTCAACGAATGCTGGGACAAGGGTCTGAACCCTGGTTTCTTTGACCATGACATGGCATGATGGGTGAAGCCTCCACGATTTACAGTTTTTACAGAGGACTACTTAGGGAGGTAACCCGAAGAACGCCTTTCCAGTGGTGGGGGAGATGTTTGTAGATGCTTTGTGGGGTTTTCTTCACGCTGCTCAGATCAAACGTCTAAGTCCCCTCAGGTGTGTGCTAGGCTCTATCACTGTCACCCGTGCCCTGCCATTCACCAAGTTGAAAGTCTGGGCTGAAACCCCCTTCCTGAATGTCAGAGGTCAGGGATGCCAGAAGTAAGGGGGAACAATAAGGAGCCATGGAGATCAAGCTGGGGGGTTAAAACGTTGTGTCCATCAAGAGGGACTGAACACATTTCCTTCAGAAGCTAGACATTTGAGTGCTTTTCCTCTCCCGGCATGGAGACTTTAAGATGGTATCAGCGCATCCAATGAGTGAGCGGGCGTGGGGCCTTAGAACAAGCAGCACCTGGCATAAATGTTGGCCCAACAGAACCCAACGCGCCACCACACATTGAGCACCTACTGTGCTGCGTGCTGGGGAGAGACGCGTGAATAAAATGTCTTCCCGCTGATTCAAGAGAAGACAAGGCAAAATTTGCCCTGTGACAGGATAAAATCTGCAATTCAAAAAAAAAGCGAGGCATGTGAAAGTTTATTTATGTCTTATTACACAAGCTCCTCCATTCTCTGCCTCCACCCCCACCCCCAATCTGTCACATTCAGGGATCTAGGGCTCCCAGCATTAGAATGAATTAAATAGATTCAGTGGCATGATGGGGCTGGGAGGCGGAGGAAAGAAGGTAGAATGGGATGTGGAGGGACAAGTTAAAAAAAGAGCGGATATTGGAAGTCAATACACAGATCTCCCAGAGAAGAGACTGGGGGTCAGAGGGACACCTGACATGATCCAGTTGGAACATCATGTTCTTAATAATAGTGACAAAGTCTCACATTTCCTGAATGCATCCACTGCCAGGCACCCTTCTAAGCCTTTTACACATATTAGCACACGTCATGTTCCCAGTTACTTTGGGAGGTAGCTTCTATCGCAAACCCCATATTACTGATGAGAAGCTGGAGAGGGCCAGTGACTTGAGCGAGTCTTGCCGCCAAGAGGCAGCCTCCCACCTGAGCCTGCACGCGCATCCGGGGCCTCTGCACAGGTGCCTCTGGGACTGTGGGACAGGTGAGGTCTGGTGGGTTGTGTGTTACTGCCCCCCGCCCAGAAGGGTTTGGAGCAGAAAGTGGGGAGTGGGACCGCACCCTGGCTCACCGCTGCTGACCCTGTGGCCTTAGGCAAGTTCCTCGCCCTTTTCATGTCTCCAGTTCCTCGTACATTAAATGAAGATCAATGATGATGGTGGTGGTGGCACACTTCATAGGGTGGTTGAGGTGGTTTAGTAAGATTCCGCGCAAAAGGGGTTTAGCACAGTGCCTGGCCCGAGTGCTCGGTGAATGGCAGGCGTCCCCGAGACTACACGTCACTTCCTAGGAGAGCTCCCACCATCCCATCGGGCTTTGTGGACCCCCTGCGGACTCCCGGTCACTCAGCACCAGTATCCAGAGGCAGCCTTCCGCACTCACACAGCTCCGTCACAACTCGCAGTGGGACCACAAAGAGAGACAAAAGACTGATGATAAGCAGCCCTGCCCGTGGAGTCTGGCCCCAAACGCATGGCCGTGTTGGGAAATAGGGATGACTGTGCCGGACCGGTGGGAACAGCTTAGACATGGGTGGCCTGTGACAGGCCACGGGGATGCTGGAGGACACCAGCTGGTTCCCACCTCCGAGGGGGCATGGTCTGGCTGCGGGCACATGGCTCTCCCACAAGAACCAATTAGTGGACCAGGCAGGATTTCCCCAGTGCCCCACAAGTCCTGAACTCAGAGAGCAGGTGTGAACAGAGCAGAGAGGGAGAAGGCCATGGGGCAGCACAAAGTGATGTGTGTGTGTGTGTGTGTGTGTGTGTGTGTGTGTGTGTGTGTGAGAGAGAGAGAGAGAGAGAGAGAGATGCGACTTGGCTACCCCAAGGGCTTTGGCCGATGTCCACACTTTTGACCAGGCATGTATGATTTTCTTTTTCCTTTTTGTAAGGGGCAACACTGTGGCCATAGGTGAGGCACAGCCAAGGCGGAGGGCCTCCTTCCCGGGGCTGCTCTGGGTTGGGCTGACACTGCAGTTTGATCGTGCAGGGCTCACGCTGCAGTATGACCAATAAACGGGCCAATAAAAAGAAGCCCTTCAGAGATGTGCTCATGCAGATGATTCTATCCCACCTGTCAACGAGAGAGGCCTGGCAACCATCTGTTAGATTCTTTATCCCCACCCCTCCCCTTTCATTTTTAACCACAGATTTTCAGTTTGCATTATTTATTTAAATCTGTTATTTAAAAAAACATGTATTGCTAAGTAAGGTGATGGCAGGTTTTGCCCATTGAAGCCTGTTCTCTCCATTCTCCGTGGCCGGCTGCGGCCCCGTGGGAGACCCTCATGTGCAAGCCTGCCTGTCCTCTGACCAGGCTGGATTTATGATTCAGGATTTAGGACATGATGCTCTGTACTTGAGTTGGGGGAGGGGTACACAGAGCCAGAATTACAGCCTTGGGGCTTTGTGCTGACTCTCCTGGTCCCTTACTGTGAAATTTAATGGGACACAACCTTAAGACTAACAATGAGCCCTGGGTTTCTTGATCTCTACCATGGGGGTTGTCAATCCCTACTTTAACCCAGGGATGACACTGCATGTTCAAATTCAATGCTCTTCAAGTCATGCGGCACAGCCAGGCCATGATTCAGTTATTCAGCACCGACTGCATATCAGACACTGGGTGCCAGGTATCAGCACTATCTTGGGGTGAGAGACGAAGTCCCTATTCTCATGGAACTGACACTTCAGTGGAGGAAAGACAGAGAGAAAACCCAGTAAGGACAACTGGGGTCAGTGCTGTAAAAGAAACAAATGGGACCAAATAGAGAAGGAAGGGTGAGAAGGACGTCTGGGTAAGGAGAGCCCCTGCGGAGTGATGTGGGAGCTGGCACCCGGAGGATGAGAGGCAGGAGCAGTCCTGCTCACAGAGGGCAAGTGGGCCCAGAGTCACTGAGGTACAAAGAGCCTGACATATTTGAAGGGCAGGAGAATAATCTGGCCCTGGGGTTCCTTCCCACGCCCTAACCTCAAGACGCTGGATCTCCTCCCGGCCCTCTCTGTCTTCGGAGCTCCTCAGGAGTGGGAAGGACCAGACCCTGTGCTTCTGTCATTCCCGCAGAGCACCCTGGGGGGCCCTGGCCTCCCTGCTTACCCTGTGGGTCCAGGCACTGCTGTGCCTGCACCTAGCCAGAGGCCCAGAGGAGATCTGAAACCTCTTCTCCCCAACATGGGCTTGTATCCCGTCCCGCTCCACCCCAGCCACCAGCTCATGGGCCCTACCCTCTTCTTGAGTCTCCATTCCCTCCCCTACAGCCTCATCACCCTGCTTCGCTTTTGCTGTGGCCACAGAGCACCACTCACTGCTCCTGTCCAAAACTTCAGCCTTCTGCGCACTGCCAGGAGGGCGCTACTACCCATGGGCCTTTCCTCCTGGAGACATCTGATCGTTTCTTCAAGGTCTCTTCAAATGCCACTCCCTTCCACACCCCCCGCCCCCAGATGCCTTCCTCCCTCCTCCCCCTATGTTCTTGGCGCTTCACTATAACACTTGCCCATTGCTAATGTTTGAGTCTCTCTCTTCAGTTTCCCAAGGACAAGGTCTGAAGCACTTTTATATTTTCCTTCCTAATACCTGATGCAGAGGAGATTATCAATAAAGGTCTGTTGAATGAATACCTCATGAGCCCCTTAGAATAATAACCTCCTTCATTTATTCAGCATTTATCCAAGCTCTTTCAAAACTGTCCCATTCTCTGCTCATAACACTCTATAAGAGCAGGTGATGACCCACAGCACAGGTAGGGAAATGGAGAAAGGTTATTTAACTCCAGATCACATGGCCTGGCTGTGCCGCATGACTTGAAGAGCATTGAATTTTCACACAAATTGGTGGCAGGGCTGGGACCCAGGCCTGATGTCCTTACCCCTAGTCCAGAGCTCTTCAGCAGCCTCAGAGCACCCAAAACCTGGAGCCAGAGAAACCGAAAATTTCTCATGACAAACATTGAAATATTGGTTGAATGTACACAGTGCAGCCCAGTTATGACACAAACTTTTTAAAAAGTGCATCTTAAGATATGAGCTAATACGGCCTCTCAGCATTCATGCAAGGAGCATTTATTGAGCACCTATTATATACTGGGCTCTGTACTCTGGGAGACACCAAGGAATTACAAGTCTCTCCTTCATAGGATTTACAATTATTCAGGGGAAAGGACCCAGAGTGACACAACAAATCAAGGATGGGAGTCAGTATAAGGTGATACACAATCAGATAGGTACAGAAGCTCTGGACGGCACTGGGTTATTCCAGAAAGGCCCTTGGAGAAGGCTCTAGGAGGTCATCCCCATGGGAGGTGAGGAGGGAGAGTGGAGAGGAAGAGTGGAATGAAGAGCAGGGACAGAAAGTCACAGTGGAAATAAGGGCAGCCCAGGGACTGGCTGGAATGAGGAGCTTCATGGGGACACCTGTGGGAGTGTTGCTTCTGGGAACCAGAAGAGAATCTTGAGATGGTTTTCCTGGATGTCCTCTCCACAAGCATTTCTCTGCTTCAGTTGCCAGAAGCAGTTTTAAGGAAAACTAACTCAATCTCTGCACAGAATAGATGCCTTGTTCCAGGGGATTCTAAGAGGGTAGTATCTATCTTCTAATTCTACTTAGCTCAGCTCAGCTCCCCTCAATTCAACTCTACTCAGCTCAGCTCTACTCAATTCAGCTCAGCTCCACGCAACTCAGCTCAGCTCAACTCAGCTCAGTAAACTCAACTCTGTTCAACTCAGCTCAGCTTAGCTCAGTTCAACTCAACTCAGCTCAACTCAGCTCCACTCAGCTCAGTTCAACTCAACTCAGGTCAACTCAGCTCAGCTTAGCTCAGCTCAGTTCCACTCAACTCAGCTCCACTCAATTCTGCTCAGCCAAGCATCAGGGCTGGTTGGGCAGGACGCAGGGCTCTACATCCTTTCATTTTGTTCTTGAGCAGTGCTAATGCATTTTAGCAACTCTTTAACCTCAAAGACCTGTGGGTCGCTGTGGAGCAGATCACATGCATCTCCGGCTGAGTCCACTGGCCTTATCAAAATGTCCTTGAGCTGTTGTTCATGCCCTATAGAGGCCACCGAGTGAAAAGTCAGATAGTCCCACATTGCTCCTCATGGGTCAACACAGGAGATAGTCACTGATGAAAACATCTATTGTATTCCAACAGATTTCTTGGGGAAAGTTTCCTTGTCTTTTTTCATAACTTCTCTCAAGGTTTGATATCCCTTGATCAGCTCTAACCTGAATTTAATCTCCTACTATAATATAAGCCAGTTCTTTTGGTCTGATCCTCAGAGACTGCCCATTGAGGAAGAAACTCCAGGCTCTGCACCATTATACTGGGAGTGCAATGGCCAGGAAAAAGAAACAGAAGAAGAGGGGAAATTCCTACAGCCATTTCAAAACAAGAGGAATTGTGGTAGATGCTATAATAACTGATCGCTACTGTTTATTGAGCACTCCCTCTGTAGTAGGTACCTTTTATGGACTTTACAACCATCCCATTTGAGCATCACATAGAGCTAGCCTACATTAGCTATCCTACAAATGAGGAAACTAGAGCCTCAGAGATGCAATCACTTGCCTGATGTCATAGTAGTCGAGGACAAAGCTTGTAAGTAAAGGCTTATGATTTCAACCTTATAATATTCATGTATTAAAAAAAATTTGTGGCGTATCTACTACATGCCAGTCACTGTTGTAGGCATTGAGAACATGGACAAATACAAATACAGACAAATATCTCTGCCTCATCCATTTCAGAGACATTCACAGAATCACAGCTGCAATGGAGATATAACTAATTGGTACAGATGAGTGAGAGAGGCCCAAAGACACTGAGTGGCATGCTCTTGGTCACTTAGGATGTCTAAAGGAAGAACCAGGTGTCCTGACTCTTGCCCTCTCCTTGCTATTTCCCCCATCTTTGGAAGTGAACTTTTACCAGACACTCATAAGGCCTTTGATTTCTTGGATTCCTTGCCTGCAAAGTCCTCCTCCATGCTTTGGAGGGCTTTCCCTTGCCCAGGACCTCTAGGCTTAAGGCCTGGGGACCCTGGTGGGTCAGCCCCTGGTGTGTAGAGCTGTCTAGGTGCCTGCTGCTTGCAGGCTCCTTGTCCTAGACCTTCATCTTTTGGAAGTACATAAATGCATGGCATTAATTTTTTTTTAATGCATGGTATTTTTGAATTTTCCCCCCCTGGGGCCACACCATGTTCTGAAATGTGAACATGGCAAGCAGGATGGATACATTTTTAGATCAGTAAGTACAACCAGATGTGTGGATGGGGCTGAAGAAACACAGCAAACTTTTGTGAGGTATGAAGAGCCCTTAGATGTGGCCTGTTTCTCTCGTCTGGTCTCTGGGGAAATGAGTTCATGACTGACAAAAAATGCACAGGTCTGAGTGCTCTCCAAATGAGTACCAGCTTCATGTACATATCCCTGGCCAGGCAGGGGGCCTGGTCCTGCATTCGTCCACCCAGCTCTCAGTGATAGCAGATAATAGCCAGGTGCCTGACACAGTTCTCTCTCATCTCAATCCAACACACACAATCATGAAACTGATGAGGAAAATGCCGGTCAGTCTGGCTCAGTAACTTGGCCAGAGTCACACAGGTAGGCAGCAGGCAGGGCTGAGATTCACAGCAGGATGACTGGACTCCAAAGTCCATTTTCCTAAGACCACCACATCATCTCTCTAGACCAGTCTCTCGTCCCCAGGAGTGCACTGGTGAGGGGTGGGAGACCTGCAGGGCTCCAGCAAGCTGGGGAGGCTCCATCCCAGGTAACAGACGATGGGAAATACCGCCTGGCAGTGTTGGAGCAGGCAGTGATAAGGACACAGGGGTTAAAAAGGTAGAAGTCGGCCCTGAGGAATTCAAAACCAACAGTGAGGCAAGACACAGGTGTATCTATAAGTTGTGAATGGCACATTTCAATACACAACCACGCTTCACTCTGCTTTTGGGGGAAGCACTCAAAGCGAGTGCTTTAAGAGTTCTGAACTGTGACCTAGAGTAATGTAGGAAGCATTCCGGTGGAGGGATTTAAGCCGCATCTTGAAGGACAGGAGGAATTTGGGAGAGGGAGAAGGGTGTGAAAAGTGTAAGAGGCTGAGAGTGTGTAAAAAGGCAGCAGCACAGAAGGGGATTAAAGCAGTAGGACTGGGGAGATGAGAAATTAGATGTATTAGGCACTGATTGTGTGCCACCAACTGTGCTGGGGGACTTGTATGTATTAGCTCATGTATTTAAGTCAATTATATTTAGTTTTAATTTACGTGTAAGAAAATGCATACATTTTAAGTGTACAGCATAGCCTCAGTGACCTGTGCAATAATATCAAACAGGTTTGTGTCCATGAAATTGGAATTCCAGAAAGATGGAAGAGAGGAGGAAACAGAAAAAAAAAGTGTTTGAAGAAATTATGGCCACATTTTCCCTCCAAATTTGATGAGAACTATAAACGTACAAATCCAAATGTGTTACCCAATATGATTGAGTTTCTGAAAAACAGTGACAAAGAGAACATCTTTAAAGCACCCAGAGAAAAAAGACACATTTTGTACAAAGGAACAGAGAAAATTAATCACAGACTTATTAGAAACTATGCACTCCAGAAGACAGTGGAATGCATCTTAAAGTGTTGAAAGAAAAAAAAATGTCAACCCAGAATTTTAAATCTAGCAAAAATATAATTCAAAAATGAAGGTGAAATGATGACTTTTTCAGACAGATGAAAAGATGAGGGCATTTGTTGCCAGTAGGCCTGAACTTAAAAAATATTACAGTTCTTCAGGCAGTAGGAAAATGGTGCCAAATGGAAACTTGGATCAACACAAAGGACTGGAGAGACCAGGAAATGGTAAATATGTGGATAAAAATAAAAGATCTTTTTTTCCCCCTTTTAAAATTTTTGCAAAAAAAAATAATGATTTAAAGCAAAAGAATGTACTGTGGTGTTAATAACACATGCAGCAGTAAAATGTATGACAACAATAGTACAAAGAACAGAGGGAAAATGCAAGTTATGTGAGGTTGGGAGATTCTGATATTATACATGAAGTAGTATAATATTATTTGAAGGTAGGTTGTGATGTATTTATTTTAAGCCCTAGAGAAACCACTAAAAAAATAAAACAAAGTGATACAGTTAGCAAGTCAATAACGGAGATAAAATGGAATACTAAAAATCGCAGAATTAATGCAAAAGAAGACAAAAAGAATAAAAAGGGAACAAAGAACAGATGGGACAAACAGAAAATAAGTAGCAAGATAGTAGATATAAACCAGACTATCAATAATTACATTAAATGTAAATGATCTAAACTCTTTCTCTTGATGAGCAGATAGATTTCAGAAAAAGACTCCCTTGCCTCGAGGTGGCTCAGGAAAGGGGGTTTAGTGCAAGGATCTATGTGGAAGGGTTGGGAGCCTTGAACTCAACTGGCTCTTGTGGGAGCTGGGACCTGAGACGGACAATCTATCCCAAGCTAAGGCCATACTCCCCATTTTTTCCAGGAACTAGGGCCTCTAGCTGTTGTTGTTGCCTGAGTGTCTGTTCCCCTGGCTCTTTCAGGCCCTCAGCCCACATGTGACCATCATGGTAAGCACGCACTTCTCTCCCCTTTCTGCACCACAACCTTCTGCTTTGGTTCCCATTTCCAAATGTCAGCAGCCTCTCAGTTTCCCATACTTACATCCTGAAATCTTAGAATGGCCTGGATCATCTTTTTTATCAGGCCACAGCTCAGGAGAGGTAACCTTAGGTCAGAAGCCCATGCTGGTAGGTAGTTGTACCTGAAATGGGAGGAGGGGCAGATTCTCATGGGAGTGGGCTATCGGATAGTGAACAAGATTGGCCTTATATTATAGAATTCACAGAAAAAGTTTCCATGTGGCAATAGCCAGACTCAGACCTTGAAGGCCTGAACAGGAGCTAAAAGAACATTAGTTCTCATTGTCCTCCTTGCCCTCTTGGAGAACTGGGCATAACAGCATAGCATCCATAACTGACTCTCTTATTAAAGATCCTCCTTTATACTTTATATCTGGTTCCAGCAGAGGAGTCTCATAATTTGCTTGGTTAAATCCTCACCTTCCTGGTGGGAGGGGACAGAAGTTTAGAGTGAAATGCTGGTCAAGACAGGTTGCAATTCCCTACAGGTGTTGCACATGACAAACTGGCAGGTGTTCAAGTAGAAAGAGCATTGATCAACGTCCCCACCCCCCGTGAGGAGGGCCCAGGCCACCTCTGGGATTCTGAGTTCTCCCATCCATAGCGCGGGCCCTGCTCCACTGGGGGCTGAGTGGCAAGGCCAGGCCCAGAAGGATCTGGAGTCAGCAGAGTTGGGCCAGGGCCCCTGCTTCCAGCACCACAGAAAGCCCTGCTAGGATGGTTTGGAGCTGCTCCCTGACCTGGGACCACCCGGGCATCAGAACTGCTGGAAGGGTCACAGAATTCTGCCAGAGCTGAAGCTGACATGGCCCCAGAGCAGCCCACCAAACCCAGGGTCAGGAGAGCAGGAAGCCCAGCCCTGCTCAACACAGCCTCCAAGTGACCACACTTTCTTATTCCTGCTTTCATCATATTAACACAGGAATAACAAGTGTTTTCAACATCCTAAATCACATATTTGGAAGCTGTAGCAGGCTAGAAAAACACAAAACCTACAGAGTTGGCCACTTGGTCCAAGTTTTAAGATGTTCAAATTGCCTTGAGACCTGTCACACTTGATCCTGAACTCTGCCCCACGTCACCAGGTTGTCCTGTCTCAGCAAGGCCAGACACTGTGGTCGGCCTTGCTAAGACACCAGGCAAGTTCCAGTGTTCTATCCAAATGTCGCCATCTCCAGAACCACTTGCAAGAACTTGGACTTGGAAATAAGTTTGGTAAAGAGAGCTTGACAGTAGAAATCTGGAGAGCTATAGTGGGGGGCCGTGGAATCAGGGTGGGCAGGACTGCCTTGGGCCTCAGATGGCTGCATCTAGGTGCTTGATCGCTGCACCCTGGGGGGACAGCACTGTCCACTGTTGAAGTAGTTCAGACTGGCCCCAGCTAAGGGGCCACACGCATGGGGTCCTGCAGACCTCCCTGATTCCAGCAATGCATAGGAATGCTGAATGAAGCCACATGCCAGCCTCTGGGGGAGCTCCCCACCCACTCTGGTAGGGTGCTGCCTCCTATAGTTCGGTCACCTTGGGCACATGAGCCAGCATCTCAGAAATGGGAATACGACCCCCCCCTTGCCTTGCTCACTGCACCAGACTATTAGATCAGTGCAAAACGGAAGAGCTGTGCAAACAGCCAGGCACTGAAAAAATGTAATGGTAGCACCTACTGGAAAGATATTTAACCTGGAGGCCATATTTTATTACCCACAGCGTTTGCCTGCAAAAAAGTCAAGCGGGATCTCCTTTCTCCTTTTGCTGTACTAGACACCAAATGATATGCCTTCCCCCTCACTTTGTGGAAACTGCCTCCCACCAACTCATTTGGTAAAAGCAATCGGCCCTGGTAGCTACTCTGTGCAATAACTCACGGTTGTGGTTATGGTTATGGTTAATTGTTTCAGGGGTGGGCTAACTGCCTAGAAATTTAGCATATGAACTTAGCAAGAGAGCAGTTGGATGGTCTCTAGGTGGCTGGATGGGTAACATAAACTCAAGAGCTGGAGAGTCGCAAGAGGGGCCAATGTTTTCTACCCTGTCCTGGACCCGACCCTGGGGCACAGAGCCCACGCAGGCTCTGCCAAGGGGGTCCTCTAAACTCGCTCCAGTGGCCTCGTCTGCTCCTTCCTTGTCTTCTCCCCAACAGTGGTTTCAGTTTTCCTTGAGCAGTTTTGGTTAGATTTATTCCTAGGTTCCTGATGTTTTTTAAAATTCTATTGTAAGCGGCATTTAGTTTTAACAGATAGACGTTGGCCATTTGGGAAGCTAGCAGTCTTGTCTCTGACTTCTGAGGCCAACTTGGGCCCCCAGAGGAAGCGGGCTCTCAGGCCGCCTAGCTACTCTTTCTGCTTCATTCCTTTCTGGTGATTTGAGTTTCATTCTGATATCATTTCCTTCTGTCTGGAAAAAAAAAAACAACACAACTGCCTTTAGCATTTCTTTGTGCTGGTGTCAAAAATCTCTTAGTTTTCTTTCATCGCAAATGTCCTTATGTTGCCTACATTCATGAGGGATATTTTGGCCCGCTATAAATGTTTGGGCTGATAGATTTCCTTTTAGCTCTTCGGAACTCTTCTTGTCCTCTCTCCTGGCCTTCATAGTTTCTAATGAGAAGTCAGCTCCTTATTGAAGTGTTGTTCCCCGGACGTAAAATGTGGTTCTTTTCTTGCTACCTCTGCAAGGTTTGTCCTTTCTGTTTGGCTTCCGATAGTTTGACCCTAATATGCTTTAGCACAGCCTGCTTGATGTTCTCTGAATACTCTGAAGCTATAAATTTATGCTTTCATCAAATCTGGGAAATTTCCGGTCATTAGTTCTTCAAGTATTTTTTTTTCTGTCCTATTTTCTCTCTCCTTTCCTTTTGGAATTTCAACGACACGTATTTTAGGCTGATACTATCTGAGAGATCTCTGAGGCTCCATTTATGTTGTCAATCTTTAAAAAAAAACAACAAAACTCTGTGTTTCCTATTGGATAATTTCTATTGATCTATCTTCAGGTTCTCTTACTTTTCCCTCTGTCTCCATTCTGCTGTTAAATTTATCCAGTAGATTTTTCTAAGTCCAGTAGATCGAGGAGTATCTATTTGTGTTTCTATTTACCTGCTGAAATTTCCTGTCTTGATTCATTGTGAGCATATTTTCTTTTACTTCTTTGAGGATAGTTACAATGATAACTGCTTTAAAGTTCTTGTCTGCTAATTCCACATCCAGTTCAGCTCAGGGTTTTTTGTTTTTTGTCTTTTGTTTTTTTGCTATTAATATTCTTTTCTCTTGAGAATGTGTTCCATATTCTTGGTTCTTGGTACGTTGGGTACTTTTAGATTCCTGGACATTATGAAGGGTAAAGTATAGAGACTCTGGATTCTGGATTATGTTATTTTATCCTGATGAGTCTTTATCTTTAAAAAATTTTTTTCCTTCCTTTCTTCTTTTTCTCTTTTAAAGAGGACACGTATCTTTGTTGGACTCCAGCTGCAACTGACTCTTTCCTGGCCAGCACTTCTGAGCTCAGTTGAGCTCCTCTGTCCTCTGCAGGGCTGCTTGGCTTTGCTCCACACATGTGTGATGCAGGGGTCGGTAGAGACGGAGGCAGGCAGAATCTGGGGATCCTCCCCCAGCATGTGTGCTTCCCCTGCACTCAGACTTCCACATCCTGGAAGGACAGCTCTTCCTCTACCAGCACCCCCAGCACCCCATGCCAGTCGAGGGCCAGGAAGCTGTGGAAATGGACCCTCATTCCACACAACTCCCCTCCCACAGGCATGGCCTCCTCACCACGATCTGCCTGCTTCTGATCACTCACCAGTGCCTTCAGATAGTTGTCTTTTACTTTAGTTTAGAATCGTCTGTATTCTGTTCAGAGTTTCCAGTTACCATCTGCAGGGGCAAGGGGTGGTCTGGGAGGGTCTTTCTCAGGTAATACCAGAAGTGCAAATTCTTGAGTTTAAGTTTCAGCTTCACCAATTTCTAGCTCTGTGACCTCAGACTAGCTGCTTCACTTCCCCAAGCCTCAGTGTACACATCTGTAAACTGGGATAATAAGAGCACTCACCCTAGAGGGTTGTGTTGAGGGTAAGAAGAGATAACAAGTATGTCTGGTGCAAGAGCGAGAGTGATAAGAGGCAGCTCTTGCCAGACTCTCCATGCTGTTGCATGGGGGGGAGTCAGCTTCAGTCTTCCCATCCAACTAGATGCTCATCTAATGAGCAGCGACTATGTGCCCAGCATAAGAGATGGAGGAGATAGTGAAGACCTTGCTGTCAAGGAGCTCACATCCTAGCTGAAACCCAGCGGGCAGAGCATAGTGGCACAGGGCCTTGGGAAGCACAGATGCTAAGTGCTGAGGAGAGGCGGCGGCAGGGGCTCACACATGAGTACATGGTCTTCCTCAAGAGCTGCGCAAAGCTCTTTTTTCTGCTTCAGCAGGCAATTTCACCATGATGTTTTCAATAAGAGGCGCTTGCGGTATGAATTTAACAATTTCATAGGCTGGCAGCAAATACATTTTTGCCTGATGAGCTTCTCAGATACATTTTTCCACACCTCTTGTGTTTCCCAGTCCTAGTGGAAGGCCTCCCCTTGGGCCTGCCCTGCAGCCCCCCGGGCAAGTCAGACATCAATCATACCTGTGAAACCTTCAGGTGAGGGAAACTCTACCAACTTCAGCTCATACCAGCACTCAACCCCACCTTCCCAGGGTTTCCTTCTACCCTTTAGTGTCCTATATGGATACCCTCGAAAATGCTTTAGCTGGGCAAAGAGCTGAGATCATCCCTTTTTTATCCTCTGGGAGCCATATTTAGCCAGGTCTATAAGCAGGAGGACCCCTGATTTGGTCCGTTCAGGCTGCAACATACCACAGCCTGGGTAACTGACAAACAGTAGACATTATTGCTCACTGTCTGAGGCTGGAAGTCAGATCAGGGTGCTAGCATGGTTGGGTGAGGGCCCTCTTCTGGGTCGCGGACTTCTGCTTGTATTTCCACATGACGGAAGATGCTAGGAGGCTTCTGGGGCTTCTTTTATAAGGCGCTACTCCTGTGTCTGAGGATTCCACTCTCATGACTTGAGCACCTCCTAAAGGCCCCACCTCCGAATACCATCACCTTTGCCTGTTAGATTTCAACACAGGAATTTGGGGGGTGGGGTACCGACATTTAGACTGCCCCCTCCCCACATGCTGTGACTTGAGGGCATTGAGAGACCCATTTTTCCCTCCCCCGTGTCTCTTCTCACTCTCCCGAAATTGCTGCTAATGGGTTAGAAAGGAAAGGCAGAGTATTGCCAGTTAGTAGGGGCTCTATTCCTTATTTCAGTGAAGTCGTACTACTTACAGATGCTGAGCATTGTGGTTGGCATATGATTTGTCTGGAAAGCACTCTGGACTTCTCCCATTTGTTGGGGATGCTTTGACCAGAAGGAAAGACATCAAAATAAGTAAACAAAATAGGACATAAGAAGTTCGTTCAGTAGGGTTGGAGCATGTGTGTGGGGGTGGGGCAGGGAAGCCATTCATTCAACTTCCTAGATGCTGACCATGTGTCAGGCACTGAGACAGGGCCGGTGACTCACAGGTGAACTAGATACAGTTCCTGCTCTTCAGGCACTCACAACCGGCTGAAGTGTCTGGAATAAAAAATCAATAGGCTCTAATGTTACGATGGAGGAATAGCCAGAAGACAAAGGGAACCCGGCGTGGGTGGTAGGTGTCAGAGAAAACAACAGAGGAGGCAATGGGGCCTGGGGCTGAGCAGTGCTTTGCCAGACAGATGGGGCCCGAGTGGACAGGGGAAGGGCGGGTCAAGGACAAAGAACAGTAGGCAAGGAGGCGGGGCTGAGGGGTGAGTAGGTGTTCAGGGTTGTGAGAATCCCAGAGCGGTTGGCGCGCCGAGCGCCTTGTGGGGGAGAGTGGCCAGAGTGGGGCAAGAAGGTGGTCAGTGGTCAGACCACAGAGGCTGTGGTGGGTCAGTTTAAGGGATCCGGATTGCATTTCGTGGCCCTGGGGAGTCAGTGGAGCAGTGGCCTATGGAAGTGATACCCAGGAGCTGAGGTGAGAGAGCAGGCTGGGGGGAGGGCAGGCCTGAGTAACCAGGCCAGGGCAAGGACAGGAGAGGTGGGAAGAACATTGGCCGTGGCCTCCGCCTGCCTCACAGTCAAGCCCAGTGCTGTCCCCCAACCTGAGGGTCCATGAAAGGTAATGCTTATTTCTCGGGATGAATTTTAGGGGTGTTACATTTGCTTGTTGTTTTACACAAAAAGCCTTGCCTAAAATAAAACACAAAAATCACCATTTTGATCTACTTATCAGGACCCAAAATAACCTATGTGGCAAAACAGCACAGGCTTAGGGACCCTCTCGTCCAACTCCTGATTTGATGGAGGGTCTTTCAGAAAAGGCTTGACCTGGCCCGAGTTCCCTGCAAACAGATCCATGCAATCCGACCAGCTCGTCTGCCCACGACGTGGAAGGACAGAGTGTGTCTGTTGAGAAAGTGGCTTTCAACCTTCCATATAGCACAGTTTTGAAGTTTCGAATGGAATACATTCCATTCTTGCCAAGAACTACTCATATTTGTGATTAACACTACTGAGGCCAAAACAATGATGCTGGGTGCAGGGATCTGAAGCCCAGTATCTGTCCTGTGGGTCCCGTTTTAAGCAAGCAGCATCCCGCCTCCTGATCAGGTTTGGAGAGCCTGGTGCCAACATTCACAGTTGTGACACTGCAAGTGGCGGCTAATGTCCACAGTGATCAGTAAGTTAGCCGATGGCGTCTGTTTATATCTTGCCCTGCTATTCTGAACAAATGATGTGTATTGAGGATTTTAATACCCCAAAACTGGGCAAAAAATGACATTGGGATAAATGGGAAAAATAAAACACTTTGCCATTATAAATTTTTTTTGGTAACAAAGATCTGCATTAGAGGAAAAAATAGCTGTATTTAGAATAAATAAGCCAACAGGTTGAAAAACACAATTTCCTGATTATTGGTGGACAGTATACTATTGAATGGAGGAAAGTAATTAATATTATATGTACCCATAAGCATATATCCATATACATAAACACACATACACACACGCGCATATAGGTATTCAGCTCCGGATGACAGAATGTCACAGGTTAGATTTCCCAGAATCAGATACTGAGGCAGGACTTGGGGTGCAAGGTACTCTTAGGAATTCACACTTGTAATGGGAAGAGGGAGAAAGGATGGGACAAAGGGAGAAGCTGCAGGGCAGTGAGGTGTTGGCCAATCAGCAGGGAGCTCTGAAGCAAAATACCATTCCCCAGAGTCGTCTAAAATAGCTCTGCCTTTTTTTTTTTAAAGTAAACTCTACACCCGACGTGGGGCTTGAACTTGCGAACCTGAGATCAAAAGTTGCATGCTCCACCAACTGAGCCAGCCAGATGCCCCAGTTTTTTTTTGGTTTACTTCAAGAAATAATTTTAAAAAAATTAAAATAGCTGCCTGTGCCTTTACATTCCTGCCTCTCCGTTACCGATTGGAAGGGCATGGCCTCGACGTGGCAGCTCCTTGCCGCTGAGGCCGACCCTGAAGGAGCTGGCCCCCGGGAAGCCGACTACTGCCCACGCTGCCCCTAGATGGGCAGCAGGTTCCGTCTGGGATCTAGCTGGTGCATCTCGTCTACCACAGACCATGGTACCCTTATATTCTTGGTCATTGCATTTCAACTATCTTTTTTGGCTGTTACTCACTCTGAATTTCCTTCCCACCTCCCTGTGCTGCCTCCCCCGTTTCTCTCAGTTCCCTTTCTATCCTCCTTGCTCAACTAAAGGCAGTTTGAGGGTAGGAAGGTGAAGAAGAAATTCCAGCCCTTTCCCTCCACCTCTCCACTGCTGGATGTGGCTGTGTGCAAATATTTATAGCCCCACTGACCTCCAATCCCTCAGCCTTGGCTTCAGCTTCCAGCTTCAGTGCCTTTGTCCAAATCATGAATCCCCTGAAATAGGCCCTCCACCCAGCCTCTATTTATCACCTTTTTTGCAAAACCCCAAATCCCTATTCTCACTGCTCATAACCTACATTTGAGGCAACCCTTATACATTTTCTTAAATCCTTTGTTTTATATACAAGACTTTGCAAAAATTAATAATTGAGGAGTAGGGATATGTACATTTTTTTATTCCCTGAAGTGCCTAGATAGTATTGGGTGCTTGGTATGTACTCACGTATTTTGTATTGAACCAAAGGAAATTTCCTTTAAAAGTTCGGTTCAATATATAAAGCGGTTAAATTCCAGCCACATACAGACATTTGTGGCTGCTACTGTTTCCTACCTGAAGGAAAATTAGTGCTTGTGGAGGGATCTAGAGGAGCGAAATGTGGGAATTTAAGTTCATTCACGTTCCAGCCAGCAAAGCAGCGATTTCTAGCTACTGAATGGGCTCCCGGAGTCATATTGCAAAGGTGGAAGGAGTTACTGGATCCAAGTTAGAATCCACCACTCTTGAACTGTTAACCTCGGGAGCCACCAGTCATTTTATTCAAAGCATCAGCAACTCCTGTGATCCAATTTTAGGCTCTACAGGTGCATCAAACAAGGGAAAAGCAGCATACTCCCCACCCCTCGACCCCACTTGGCATATTTAAGATAATTTAAACTCATTCAAAACAGTTGGCTTCCTAGAGTGTAGTGTGGGAGTTCCTGGGGGCTCAAAGACCTTTTCAGGGGGTCTGTGGGGTCTAAACTATTTCATAATAATATTAGGACATTATTTGCTTTTTGTTCTTTCTCTCATGAGTATATAGTGGAGTTTTCCAGAGGACATGTGGTGTATAATGACATTGCTCTGGCAAGTAATGGAATCCGTGTTTTGTGTTTTCTAGAACTTTCTAAGGTGGTAGGTTGAGGGTATAAATATGCGTATTTTCAGACATTAACCCAGCTTGTTTGCAGTACTTGGACTATGCTTTCACTATCTTTCCTTATACATGCTATAATTTCTACAATCTCATTATTGTCCAATGCATTGTTTTGAAATCCCAAAGTTTTCCTTGCATCTCTTTGTAAACTCAGCAAGAAATGAGTATACTTTATTGTTATTTTTTTGCAATAATTTTAATTTTTTTCAGAAACTTTTCAAATTTAAAAAATTATATCTAAAATGTTTCTTTAGATTTCCTTATTCAAAAATAAAAAAAATCAGAGGTTATTTTTATTATCTGTATGGATGGGTCAGTGGCTTGAGAACGGATGGGTCAGTGGCTTGAGAACAAAGAGACAAGAAGACTCACTCTTTCAATCCAGCCCTGCGGCATCTATGTCCAAAGTAAGAAAATAGAACTGAAGAATATCCACAATTATTTGAAAAGGCTATTAAATTCCTCCTCTCCTTTTCCAACTACATATCTACATGAGGCCAGATTTTCTTCATATATTTTAACTAAAGCAACATATTGCAACAGACTGAATGCAGAGGCAGGTAAGAGTAGCTGGCTGTCTTCTATTAAGCCAGATATTGAAGAGACTTTAAAAAATTACAACAATGCAGCTCTTCTCACTAAATTTCTACAAAACATATTTATTTTTCCAAAAAATGTTACTTACATTGATGTATGATGGGTTAATTATTTTCAAAATAACAAATATATGGGTGCCTGGGTGGCTCAGTCATTAAGCGTCTGCCTTCGGCTCAGGTCATGATCCCAGGGTCCTGGGATCGAGTCCCGTATCGGGCTCTCTGCTCTGCGGGAAGCCTGCTTCTCCCTCTCCTGCTCCCCCTGCTTGTGTTCCTGCTCTCACTATCTCTCTCCCTGTCAAATAAATAAATAAAATCTTTGGAATATATATATATATTTTTAAAATTTGTCTTAATTTCTAAAATAATAAGTATTATTTTAGATAAATCAACAAATAAAAGGTTTGGGGGTCATCAATACTTTTACAGAGTGTATTAGAGTCTTGAGACCAAAACGTTTGGGAGCTACTGCCCTAAACTGAGAGGAACCTAGGATTTTAGGGAAATGGGCTCAAGTGACCTAAGGCATGCATCAGTTAGAGGAGGGAGGTGGTTCTTCTAATTAATTCCAGAAAGGGAAAAGAGAACATAGCACAGATAAAAGCCACAGAATTGCTATACCTGAGTGTCTGACGGGACTAGAGCAGAGCTTTTATAAGGGCTGGGCCATGTCTTTTCTTGAAGGAGTCATTTTTTGGACAGAGAGGCCTCCTAAGTAGAGAGATATTCTTTTTCCAAGTTTTTTGTTTTTAGTCACTTAATATATTTAACCAAAAAATTCAAGTTAAGTGTATCTTGGGTCACTCAATGTTATCCTTTTACATTCAATCACAGAATGAAATTATCAGGATCAAACACTATAAAGTTTTTTACCTGAAAGAACTGGAATCACCCAAGAGATGGGGAACGATTCTCTCTTCAGAATTTTTCTGGTTTGATTGTATAAAAAAATGTGGTATTAGCTTTCTTGTACTCAAAGAAGAATCCAATGATTTAAGGTGGAATTGAGCTTCAATTCTTAGAATTCCAGTCCAAGTAGTTTGTTTTGGAATACCCTCCATTCACCTTGACCTTCCTTCCCGTGCTGACAGGCTTGGGAGAAGTATGGCCCCCTGCTCTGAAGAGCATACACAGTGCTTCCCAGGCCAGATGCAAGCACAAGATGGACACTGGAAGTCAAAATACCACTTTCTTTGGCTTAATCTGAATTATGGTGTTCAGAGACATGCCTCAAAAGTGTAATATAGTTTCCAGAACATTCCATTAGAAACTGCTCCAGTGTGGGTCCCAAGGACAAGATTCTAAACATCTTGCCTTAAAAGAATGAAAGCACTACTCTGGACGGCCATACCCAGAAACATGCAGGAGTGACAGCTATGCAGTCCTTCACTTATGTCCCACTGTCTCTGGTCTCTTTTTTTAGGAAAAACTTTGGTAATGAGGTAGAAGCACTTCCCTCTTTTTATGGCTACACTAGAGGTCATATGAGCCCCACTTCTCAACAAATGGCGGCACTTCAAACTAGCGTCTTCTAAACCTCTAGCATTTCTAGAATCAGAAGATGTGAATGCGGTCTTTTATGTTTTTTTGTTTAAGATTTATTTATTAATTTGAGAGGGGGGAGGGGGGAGGGGCGAGGGGAGAGAGTCTCAAGCAGATTCCGTGCTAAATGCAGAGCCCAACATGGGGCTCGATCTCAAGACCCTGAAATCACGACCTGAGCCGAAACCAAGAGTCAGATGCTTAACGAACTGAGCCACCCAAGTGCCCTAGTCTCTTGATGGTTTAAAGGGGACATATAATCAGTAGAATGATGCAATAAGGCCTAAAAAGTTTGAGTCTCAATTTCAAAGTTAACAAAATCAGAGACTTTTTACTATAAGGCAGTCAGCTAATTAATTAAGTCATAAGGCTAGAATAAAGCACAATGACTTTTTATTGATGTTTTTGACATAAGGCAAGGTAAAACTAGAAGTTACACAATGCCACTTGTTCTTCAACTCTTTCAAATTGAAGAGAATAAAATTTTAGGGCAAAAGACCATGTTTTATACTTTTAAAATATATGCACAATAGATACTTAAATTATTTTTGAAAATTAATTCACTCTTTCAACAAATATTTACTGAGTGTCTGCCATGAGCCAAGTAGTGAGCTGGGCACTAGGCATACAGCTGGGAAACATAATGGTAAGGTCTTTGCCCTCAAGAAGGCCACAGTAACCACTAGCAATGATTCCATGTGTAAAATGTGGAGGTGCCAAACTAATTAGACGAAAGGGGACACTAGGGAATTTTTCCAGAAATCTCAATCATGAAAGGAGCCACATTCGTTTTCAAAGTTCCAGGCAGCAAGTGATAACAGTGTGGATTTCCCACAGGATGACAGTTGTGATCATTTGTGTTGGTGGTACAAGATGGCTGCAATACGTCTTGGGGCATACGGGAGTCACTCCCCATGCCCTGCGTGTGTGTGTGTGTGTGTGTGTGTGTGTGTGTGTGTGTGTGTGTGTGTGTGTGTGTGTCTGGGTCCTATAGTCACAGCCAAGATTATAACACAGAATGGTGCATTTGGAGAAAAAGAATTAATGAAACTTTTCTATGTGTACTGCCACATTTCTACCAGAATGTAAAAACATGAACTAAATTTATAATAACTATACTTCTATTAAATCCAAGGATAATTCTTTTGCTTTATGGAAGACTGGAACATCTTATGAGCATTGAAATAAAATCTGAACAGAATTATAGTCGGCTTTATTCTATCTGCTTCCCAGTAATTTTCCGTGCAAGGAGTTTTATAGATTTTCTTCCCTGTGAAGATTTAGAGATCACGTTTCAACATTTTGACTGTGTCCTTCAATAAAACCCCACATTAAACCAACAGTATACAGAAGAACTACTGGCTGAATTTACATTTTAGTCCAGCCTTCAGCAGAAAAAAGACAGACCAATTTGGTAAGGCGCTCTAGGTTTCAGCTCTGTATTTCTACTAATGGAATAATAATGATGGATGTAAGGATAAAGAGAACAATCACAACATTTATTGAGCACTTACTCCATGGCGGGCACTATGCTGTGGACTTCTCAAGGACCATTCAGCATAGTATTTCTACACCACGATAAGGTAGGTGGATAAGGTAGATGAAGAAGCCAAGCCTGAGAAGTCAAGAAGCTTACCTGTTTAGTATTGGGTAGTTGAGCTGAGGCACAACCCAAAAA
Organism: Zalophus californianus; assembly: GCF_009762305.2. NCBI lineage: Eukaryota > Metazoa > Chordata > Mammalia > Carnivora > Otariidae > Zalophus > Zalophus californianus. The sequence goes on from NC_045602.1 coordinate 73,471,942, forward strand.
AATCTGACAATAGCTACACAGCTCTGAAATAAATGTGAATTCTTTAGAAGAAAAATGCTATCTAAAGAACTTCTTTCAAGAAGGCCACAGTGTTTTGTTCATGACAAGAAGCAGCAAAGGCCAAGAGAAACGGACTTGACTAAGATGACACGCTCCTGAACCTGAACGCTGGTCTTTCCAACCCCACCACTGCCAACTCCCTAAAATCTCATCAAATCTCATACAAGGTTTCAAGAGCACTGTTTTCCTTCTTATTTGAGAGAGAGAGAGAGAGAGCGCACACAAGCAAGGGGAGGGGCAGAGGGAGAAGCAGACTCCCCGCTGAGCAGGGAGCCCAAAGCAGAGCTCAATCCCAGGACCCCAGGAAGGGGTCTGCTGAAGGCCGATGCTTAACCAACTGAGCCACCCAGGCGCCCTCTACCTTTTTCTTTTTTTAATGACTTTTAGTACCATGTAACCAGGGTCTGTATTTTCACATACAGTTACCTCCGACTCCATGATTGTTGTCTTCGTGTTTCCAGCGTTCATCTGTCCTGGGTCTTACTCATGGGTTTCCCCATTCGTCACAGCAAGGCCATCAGGTTAGTTATTTTCTTGTCTCTTTTTTAAAGCTACCTGGATGGACAGCTTTGTGCCCAAACCGTGAGAGAACACAGTCTCTGCATTTCTTCCATTCAAACGTGAACTTCTGAGTCCCCTTGAATCTCTTCACTCAGTTCATAAGGACTGAAGGACTAGTGATCCTGCATCAGTCCACTAGAGGTTTGGTTCAGTGAACTGAGACTAACCACAATCCACTTGAAAACACCACACCATACTTGGAATGTTTCTCCATTTCCAAAGCAGCATTCTTTTGTGGCTTCACTGGAGTTCTAAATAGCTTTGAGGTGTTAGTATAAAAGCACTTATTTTTTGTACTTATTTTATGTATACACCTTCTTTGTATTGGAATTCACTAGAAGCTACCCAAAAAACTGAAAGAAAAAAAAACATGCATGCTTAAAAAAGTCTCAACATATGCAGGAGGAAGATGATTTGGACACTAAGTATGAAGACAAGATTAGGGAAACAAATGAAGGAGGGGGGAGTAGAGATGTGTCTATTTGATTTTATCACTCACAGGGCCCTGTATTCTGAATATTCAGGCAGAAAACACAATCTACATTTTTTGTATCTATACTATTTGTATTATACTCGGAAACAACTTTTTAAAGTTTCAGATTTGGTGTATTTCCAAATTTTTCCTTTAATGAATGATCTTCCTCTGCCTTCCTTTAAGTATTTAGTTGTACTTTTAGCATTTATTACAGTGGTGCACTGCGTCTTAAAGGGCAAGCTTTTCAAGAGGAACTATTTTAGAGTCACCTGTTTTTGCTACACAACTATGGCATACTTAAAGACGATCCAAGTGCATTGGGAAAGATACCCAACCTACTACTAGGAAAGTATTTTGATTTAAACACATACACACAGTTTTAGTTACACATGAGATAAGTAGATGATAAATGAAGGAACAGTCAGTGGTATAATGTTAATGGATGATGGGAAAGCTCAGTTATCCGATTCCTATTACACTTTGCCTTTTTTGAAAAAGGCAGAACAAATGCTGGCAAGAAGGCATTCATGGTCCAAATGGGTGAAAAGATTCTAGAAAACACAGCTGCTATAAATATGTTCAAATAGCCTGGCCTAGGTTAATTTTTTTCCCAGAGAACTAAGTCTCCAAATAAGGTCTCTGAAGGCTGAGGCATCAGAGGTGCTGAGGAAAACGGAAGGCACGCTGGAATACCAGAGAAAGGAGATTCCCGTCTTTAAAAAAGGGGAAACAGGTGGTTCCACAAACTGCAGACCAATGAACTTGACATAATCCTGGGCAACATTCTGGGATGGATTACTAAATGTAGGGCCCATGAGAACTTAGAAAGGAAAGTGGTAATCTCCAGGAACCTGCACGGGCTCACCAAGAACAATTCATGTCAGATTAACCTTACCTTCTCTCATATTACAAAATAACTTAAAAGATTATGTAAACAGGTTGAGCAATCTAGATTTTAGAAGGACATGCAATAAGGTTTTCATGATATTTTGGTCAGTAAAGTGGAGAAATAAATACAAGTGGATTGTTAATTCATTCACTCATTTAACAAATATTAAGTTTCTACTCTGTGTTAAGCACTCTGCTAGGCACTGAGGATGGAACAGCAAACAAAACAGACATGGTCTCTGTTCTCAGAATTTCTCAAGAGGGAGAGTCAAAACCCCAAAACTCAAAATGTATTCAAGTTTTTGTAATAAAGACTATGAAGAAACAAAGGCAGGGCAGAGATAGAGAACAATATGAGGGAAGTCTTTAAATGGCATGATCAGGTCTCTCTGAGGAGGTGACATTTAAGCTTAGGTGTAAAGAATAAAAAGAATCTATCTTGTTATGTGGAAGAATGGGGAGATGAGAATTTCAGGAGGGAGCAACATGCGCAAAGGCCCTGAGGTAGGAAAGAGACTGGAGTGTTTGAGCCATCATGTGACAGGAAAGCAGTGAGCAAAGTAGTGCTAGAAAAGGTTGGAGAAACAGGCAGATATCCCCAGATAACGAACTGGAGAATAGGAATAAGGAGACTCTCGCGGCCTGTTCTTTCAACACTTTTACCAATGGTTTAGAATCTATTTTTATCAGTTGTTGGAAATCTACTGTCCTCTTGAGATGTCAATAAAAAAAAATGAGTGTTGGAAGAAACATCAATTTGGCTGACCAGATTAGTATCCAAAAAGTATAGCAGCTAAGGGCTTCTGTTCTGGCCTCCGACCTGTGTTTCCATCTAGCTCTGACATTCACTCTCTCTGTGACCTTGGACAAGTTACTTAACCCCTCTAGGTCAGGTATAAAAGACACGTAGAGGATTAGACACAGGCAGCTCAGGTAAATCTATGTCCTACAGAATAATCGATCTGCTGCACCAGGTTATATATGGTTTGCTAGGCCTGGAAGCTATTCTGGCAGCTTTCCCTCCAGTATTCAGCGCATCACCCAGCCTCTGACATAAGTGTTTATAGATCAAATGTGGACCCTTACATTTGTTTTGCTCATGTCACCAATTAACGATACTGCCTCTCAGACTGACTGTTGGAAGGATGAGGAATTTAGCACAGCCAAATTTTAGAAATCAACTGGCCTTCTAATCATCATTCAGGAAGAGACTGCTATTAAGACAATGTTTTAAAGATAGGATTTGCAAATTTATATCATCCACAATGTTGGAACTACTATACCAAAATATTTCTCTATTCCTGTAATGTCGTTAAAATTCAGTACTGTCTCGATTGCACCCAAGGGTACCTACAAAATCTTTATAGAATTAGATGATGAAGTTTTAAATAATTATTACTGTTCAATTCGAAAAGTATCTTAAGGGGTTTAAGAAAAGCCCTATAAATTTCAAATAATTCATCCTAAAAATAGGAGCAATGAAAGGTAGGAGTAAGGGCCTAATTATAAGTACTTTAAAACAGATGAGAAAAGATTAAACCATTTAGTGTAATGATAAATTTATCTGAAGTTAAAAAAATTCCCTAAAATCTTGGGTTTACAGTTAGAAAGGGATGCTTACTAAACACTTAGAGAAAGAAATGTTGGGTGGTAATATTATACATTCCTACGTGTAATCTTGACTATGAAATAAACATCCAATGCAGCTTTCACTTACTAAAATTAACGAAAAATCCTACATCAGTCACGATAGTGTGGGGCTTAAATTCACTAACTCCCTCTTCAATTTCACCTTGCCATCCTTTTAGCATTTTTGTCAGATAAAATTTGATGTTCCTTTAGATTTTACTTAATTTCCCCATTTTCTCTATGAAAGTGCATCTAGGAGTGACGAAGTTTTCCTTATTTGATCAAATATTTATTCATCTTTTGCATTAAAAATGTGCCTTTCAAAAATATACTCTCCATATTTTGCTTAATTTAAAAAGAGATAGGATGCAGATTATATTAAATGGGAGATACTAGCTTGGCTTCCGTATGATTCGCTTGAATTTGGAGAAACTATGACAAATTTAACTCAAAATCTCCTAGGCAAGCAAATTGCTTGCCTTTCTTTGCCACAAGATATGTTTTGTTTTTTTTTTTCCCTCTTGCAACTGCTCTCAGATGCACTCCTCAGTTTAATTCCAGTGCTAGCAATCTGATCGAGGCAAATTTCACAGGGCTTCCTGCCTCCAATCTCTCCCGGTTATAATCCATTTTACAGCTGCTGGCAGATTTCTAATATCGTCTTGCAGTATTAGATTCAGACATTTAAATGTCACAAACAACAGATCTTTCTACCTCAGTACTGCCCCTCATCAGTTGCTAGTGACCGCTACACTTTCCACACCTGGCCTCTCCACCCCCCCCTCCCCCCGGCTAAGTCCAGTTATTAGACATTCTTGTGATCAAACAGACCTGACACCAAATCACCCTGCCTCCACTTGGGTCATTTCTCTGTTTTTCCTTATCAAGCATGTAAGCAGGTTTTGTCTAATTACTTTTTGCTTGGTCTATTTCCAATATATTCTTATCATTACACATTTCTGTATTTGTCTGCGTACCCTCCTAGTTTAGAAGTTCCACAAGGCAAGGGATTTCCTACTGAAATCTTATTTTAAGAGACCATCAGTGACTGGGCCTTTGCACTGTCAGTTACTCTAACCATTGAATGATCTGCCTCAAAAGTTGAAGGCACATAAGATAAGCCTAGGTCCCTGCTGAATCAGGTAAGGAGTAGAATCTGGAACACATCTGTATACCGTCTCAAAGTAATTTGAGGCCTACGACTCTCTTCCTTTTTCTTTATGTTAGCATCTATCTGTATCTATATAAACTTTCAAACCTTTCGCTGTAAAAACTCATGAAAAAATAATGGAAGGGAACATAATAAATGTTAACAGCAGTCACCTCTTGGAAGATTACAAAAATGGAAGTCAGGAGCAGCAGGGTTGGGGTTGGTGATGGGAAATGATAGAGAAAATGATAATATGGACTGTTTCTTAAATTTTGGGGGGCACTGATTCTTTATAATCTTCAGTACTTCCTAAACATTCCATAACGAACTTGCATTTCTCACGTAAAAATCTACACTAAGATACACAAGCTAACTTGACATGGGAAGCATGACAAATTTGGCATGGATAAAATTTTAAAATTGAGTGCAAGATTTATGATTTCAGTATTTAAACTTTTTGAAAGGCAAAATCCTCTACCTCTACCAAATCCTTTAGATTTTCAAAAATATCTAATGATACAGAATCGTGAATTGACAAACTAAGATAAATGTTGCCATAACTCTCTCCCCCAGAAGAAATACTTAATCCCATGTAAAATTCCTAGCTGTTGCTGTCCTGTCTCTGGTTTGAAATACTATCCATATGGTGACTCCCCCCACCTCCCAATTCTACATTCATATATCCAACCGCCTGCTCAATGTCTCTGTTGGGGTAATTATCTCAAAACTCAACATATCCAAGGCAGAATTCAATTTACACCCTCCAATTTGCTCCTCTACTGGTTTTCTGAAATCTCAACTAATGGCATCACCACCTTTGCTGAAAATCGGTCATTGTTTCTTTCTTCCCATCTAATCCATCACCAAATTGTCAGCTTCACCACCAATAAAGGTCTCCTGAATCCGACTTCTTCCTACAACTACCATCCCAGTCCAGGCTCTCACCATCTCTCACCTAGATGACTGCAATAGTCTCCCTTATTTTATCCCACTATAGCCTATTCTCCATCTACTAAAAGCAGACCATGTCACTGCCTTGCTTAAAACCGTCCAAGGGCTTACCATCACATTCAGAATAAAATCTAAATCCCTTTCTATGGGCTCATAGTCCAAAGCATTCAGGCCCTTGCCACTCTACTTTATCACCTGCCATTCCCCACCACACTCACGGGACTCTGGTCTTACTGTGTTCTCTCTCGTCCTATAAGCTCATTCCTGCTTTGAGACTTTGTTTTCTTGTTCATCAAAATGCTTTTCTTTGATCTTGGTGATTTTCTTCTCCATCATTCAAGGTCATTATTCCCCAATGACTATAACTTTGTCTTGTACCCCAATGTATAACCTAAGATGGTGACTGGCACATGGGGTCTTCAATAAATACCTGTGAATGAGTGGTTGAAAAGAATCTAAATATTCATTCAAGCTTCCTGGGCATGAAAGCAGTTGTTCTGAATGATCCATACTTTTTACAATGACAACTCCTCCACTCCACCCTCCTCAAAAAAACCCCAACAACCAAGTACCTCCCACAAAAACTCCAACCCCAAATCTTCTTAGAACATACCACATTTTAAAAGTCTATGTTCTGTATCAGCTGTTGCAAAAATATGTAACAAAGCCTGAGCCTCATAGCTACGTGGTGTTTATGTATACACACACTAAGCATTACTGTCCCCTTTGGAGGCTTTTCACCTTGAAGTCAGCCCTTTGTGTGCCTGTGCTGGGCTACAGAGTAAGTGGAGGAACTGGTGTGAGTTTCCCTGTGTTAACACACTCCCACAGATGGCCCTAGAGTGCTGATTCACTCTCAGCCTTTGTGCCTCTACCAAAATGCAGCTTTATAGCTTTCTTTGCTACAAAAATAAAGGATTAGTCCACTAAGACCAATCTCAATAAACCTGACCAAACTAGTGTTTAGTGCCAGCTAGCAAAGGAAACTTGAGATAAAAATGAATAGCAACCAGATCAAAATGTCAAGTAAAAAGGCTCATAAACTCTGAATTTTGTCAAAGTGAAGCACAGAATTCTAGTTTCAATTTTTATGGCTCAAGCCATTATAAATCTTACATAAACCTTCCAATGGACCATAAGAACAGAGAGCAGTTTGTGGAGTATGATTATTTGGGCTCAATTTTTGTTGAGAAGAAATATACATTTAACAATGTCTCTTAATAACTATTTTAAACCAAGCTGTTTCTTCCTCAAAAATTTTTTACGTGTTTAGCCAGAAAATACTGACACATGCTTTCTTGTTGTAAGGTGACTATATTACAAACAAGACTGTATTGGCAAAACTAAACTTTAGGTGTGGATAACCAAATTTGAATGGTACAAGGATAGTATATATCTATAGAATAAGGCCTCTAAATGATTTTAAATCAGATGGCAATATTGTTTAAAGTAATATGAACATCGTAAATGTATAAATGTATGTGTATATATATGTGTGTGTGCATGTGTGTATGTGCATATACACAGAGAGAGAAAGAGAGAGAATGAATGAATGAATGAATGAATGCAAGAAAGAATGAGAATGGATAGGAATCAGACCAACCTTTCCTTGGGTTAATTACTTTACTATGAAGATGTGTCCAAACTTCTAAAGAATTTCCTGGTTTGTATTAAAATGCACTTCAAAAAGACCATGAAAACAAATATTTAGTTGACAGGCTACAATGGGATTCAGAAAAAGACACAGTGAATATAGACTAAGGTGCAATTTCATGCTGGTGGTTTTTCTTTTTTAAAACATAAGCCACTAATTTTTTAAGAAAAAAATTTTAAACCAAAGGTTGCATATTAATATTACACACAAACTGAAACATGTGACTTTTAGCACAGTGTATACATGCTTACATAAAACTCAAATATTTACACATTTAAAACAATTTCCATTTAACATATGAAAGTTCTGAAATACATAAAAGCATTAATATTTTCTATAAAACTACAATTAGAACATCAATTTGCTACAAGCATATAAAACATCAAGTGCTTTCTTGGAGTTTCAAGTTTCCTCTTTAAAACAAGATCTTGCTTGCATATATAATCTTTCTCCAATAGTCAATAAGAACTTTTTTTCCCCAAGAGATTATTTTCCAGATACATTATCAAGAAAACGGACCCAACAATTATGCAATATAATTACGTCATAACAACTTAATTGCACATAATGCTTTAAAGTAGGTTTGGATGACGTTCTCGAACACTTTGGTATATGTTCTTCAGGGACTTCTATTAGAAATAACAGGAATTATAAGTCCCCTCAATCCCCATTTTGCTTTAAAAATGGACAAGTCTTTGGTTAAAGTTCTACATTTTGGGCATTTACGATTAATAAAAATGGTCCCCAAACCAATAAATGGTGCTGATGGATTATCAGTTCACAAGACTTCATTTAACTTGTTTCTGATGAAGTGGAAGGCTAAAGATATTCATTTATTATAACATGTCATTGATAGTTTCAATCTTCCATTTATAAGCAGAGAAATCAATAGGTTAGTCAGTATTTCTCTGTTCGTTTTGTGTTATAATCCAAACTGTACAGTAATTTGCAGTAACTAGAGATACTGTTCTACAGTATATGTGATTACGATTGGAAAGATGAGTAGCATTAAATTTAGAGTTAGCTTACCGAGAATAAGTCAATATTAGACTGTACAGTAATTCTGCATTAACTATAGTAGGTTGTCAGGTAATGCTCATTTAAAAACCCCATACCATTCCATTTACAAGAGAAATTGTTGCAAATGTATAAAACAGCAGATATACAAGGAGAACACCAAACATACTTTATTAGCACAAAAAAGCAGCCATAACAAGGCACAGCAAGCAGAAACGTACATTAGCAGTCAAAGGGTTAGTGTTGCATACAAATATAGCTTTTCTTTTTTGTAGCCTTGGCAACAGCCATCAAGATGTAAAAGAACTTTCTGTAGCAGCAGGTAAGGAGACCAAGGAGCACTCACCAGTGGTACAGAGCACATTAACAAAAAGACACAAGAATGGATTTGACTAGTGCAAAATGTCTAGGACAGAACTGTAAATTCAGCTCAATACTAAGAAGCAAACACTAGGACTTGGTATTACTTCCAAAATAGCTCACTCAAGTAGTATTGCATACTATTCTAAGTGACAAAAAGGTGCTAAGTAAAGTTATTTACAGATACAACGGTTGTACAGTACCTTTTAAATCTGCAATTAGGGTTTCAGATTTTCTATTAGAAATTAACTGCACTGAAATTCTATAAATTGTATTTAAGCGATTCAGCTATGAGCGTTTACAACAAAGAGCTAAATAGTGCCATCCAAATTGTTCACTGCAGTTTAACAATCATCTCAACATCAGCATACCACTGCTGCTATCACTGGACTTGTCTGGGCATCTTCTAGTCTCACTTTCTTCATGGTTCACAAACGCATCATGGGCACAGGAAAAGATCCAACTTTAACTAATCAACGAGTAGACCGCACGTACTAACTTAAGAAATCACACACAGGACTACATTGCAGCTCTTCCCAATGTGTTTTAAGTTAAAGCACTCATTCAAAAAAATTAATACCTAAGGCCTTGAAATAAAATTCTACTACCAACTTTGTAAGCCTGAACTTTTAAGAGCAACTATTTAGAAAACCTGGTTGGCTTAACAGTACCTTTTGCAGAAGAGACAAGAGACTGACTATAAACTATATCAACACTTAAGTGAACTGCACTCTGCCCTTGTGGCCAGAAAATTGCATTTTTCTTTTTTCTCCAAGGAAGGCAGTCTTTATTTTTTGGACTTCCAAAGCTTGATTTATAGTAACTACAAACAGCACTACTTTTGGAAGGTTATAGAAAAATTCTTAGAAAAAATAACAATTTCAAACATTAGTCATACTGTTGAAATACTCATCCAATATTAATAATTTGTTCTTCAGTAAGAAATAGAATTCTTCATAGCAAATGCCCCCGAGTTGCTTCACTCAATTACAATAGTCATTACAAATCAAACCGTTCGCTCAACTGACAAAATGCCTTTGTAGCCTTACTGAACACCTGTAGCTCTGCCCTCTGTTGTCTCAATAGGCACCACGTTTATCTGAGGAAGTGACAGCAGATCGCATCTGACAGATACTAACACTAAGCCTACATACTGCACTGAGAAACACCTAACACTGATACGTGTGCTTGCTATAGGTGTACTGTCTGATGCACAGAAAAGCAGATCGAGTTAACGCCCACTGGGGGCGGGAGAGTTTACTTTGCCTTGACTGGTTCTCGTTCTAACCAGCGAACTCTAACTTTTTGCTTATAATGATACTCTTTCAAAAAATCCTGCAACATTGATGGTAAAGGGAGCCCATCAATTCCATCATATGTAGTGCATCTACAGATTACTGCACGGCAGATATACTGCAGGCTAAAAGGGAAAGTCCTGTTTAGTGATATAGTAAGCAATGGTTCAAAAAACATGCAAGAACTGGGATCTTTATAATGTTCCAAAAGTCCTGTTACAGTGGAGGAGTGAAATACACATGGGTCGTGGGCATCAAAACTAAAGTTGTGATTCCACTGTTCAATTCGGGCATGCAGGGATCTGTTGTAGCGACGGAAGCTCACAGAGAAGAGGTAGTCCTCTTGCGCAGAGTCCCTGAGCAAGAATGTGCCTTCAGGTTTCCCTTCGAGGAGGGCTTCTGCTTCGTAACGGTCCATCACTCCCCAGTAACAGGGATTCCCTGTAATCTGAAGCAAGTCGGGCACAAGGCAGTGTATGTAATCAATCTGCGTATGGACTTTCCAAGCTCCCTGTCTGCTAACATGGGTATGGCTGTCTCCAGACACCTGACGTTGCTTCTGCCTACGTGACTGCAGACACAAGGTGGTAGTGTCCTCTTCTGAGTCACAATTAGCTTGTGGAATTGCAGTACTGTCCCCACTTACTTCAGTCATTCCAGGAGCTAACTTTGGTCCCAGTTTATATAACGGATTAACCTGTGCGGTGGCTTCAAATGTATGTATTTGTGCATTGGGAGGAGGGTCAACCCCCTCTTCAATACTGAGCCGCCTTCTCTCTCGAAGCCTATCTTCTTCATCTTCCGTAGAAACCAAGGATGGATCAAACGTATCGAAAAATGTTGAGTGTGGGCTCACAGGGGCTGTATGCTGTTTAATCAAATGCCATTTTTGGGCTAAATCTGAGCCAGCAGGAAAAGGGCATTTCTCAAGCATTAATTCAGAAAGGTGTATTTTCCTTTTATTAGAAAAGAGGGGTTTTGACTGCTTGCTGTAAGTTCTCGTGGGAAAACACAAGCCCACAGTGTCTCGCAACCTCTGTCTCAGAGAGCGGCTTCCCACCGCTCTGCTGGACACGCTGTCCGTGTCGTGCGCGGAGCTTACACCACACCGCCTCTCTCTCCTCGGAAGTCCGCTTCGAGTTCTACCAAACTTTTTATCGGTATCCAATGAACTCTGTGTCTTGGTAGAACAGGAATGTTTTTTCTTCCCACCCCACGGTGCATGCCGAGAGTAGGAATCTCTTCTTGCAAGTCTTGCTCCTGGGGTGACACACGAATCATTATCCTTGTCAATGCTTATTTCAACAATTGGAGGAATTTCAGCGGCGCAGTTTTGGTTTCTCCTTGAAGGATTCTTGGAAGGGCTTAATCCCAGTTGTAAGGCAACGTTTTCTCTTAAGGGACTGCTTTGTTGCTGAGGAGCCAAGTCTCCTATACTGATGTTTCTCTCTTTCACAGACAAACATCTGCTGGAGTTCATGTCCACATTTTCACTACGGCTCCCTCCCTCGTGACCGAAGAGATTCTGACATCTGTATTTGAAGTTATTCCACATCTTCCCCACTTTATCCATTGATCATAAGATCTAAAGACAAAATAGGAAGAGGAGAAACTGAAGTTAAGGTGGTGTGTGCAAACAAAACGGGCAGTACCCGCCCCCCCCACACACACATTGGAAATTTCAGTGGCGCTGGTCACAGTCTTAAGGTTGCCGGTCCTCTGGTCTCTCGCAGCACTCAGGGCATCATTAGTCAGGCCAGTCCTCACTCCCCATTTCCTTTCAGATGGAATACTCAGATCTCATGGGAAACAAACCCTCTCAATTAAACTCTGGGTTCTTTTCCCCACGCATCAACCTGCTTTCATTATGACACTGATTTCTGTCTCCTTACGACAAATAATTCAGGCACTGCCTCAAGTATTACCAAGGGAAAATATGTTCTGTATTGCTGAAAAGTATCTGTATTCCACTGCTCCAAAGCTGAAATCAGGACATTTGTGTGACACATTAAAATTAGTTCAAAAATCTTTAAGTAGTGATCTTCCCAATTTCACTTACTGCTATATTCCACTCATCTGGAAATCTAAAGCTTACAGATCAATCATCACTTGGGAAAACTCAGTATCTTTCCTCCCTACTCTGCAATGTACTGAATTTTTTTCTGTGATTTTAAAGAAGCAGTTTGAGTGGAAAGGCAAATAGGAGGAAAGAAAGAAAATATTTAGATTTAAATGGGTGACTATTGAAATAAAGCAAGTCAAATGCATTTTCTGGTTTCCCGGTGCACAGAAAAGTTACATTTACACTACACTGCAGTCTAAGTGTGCAACAATGTACATACCTTATTAAAAAATGCTTTATTGCTAAAAAATGCTAACCAGTTTTCAGTAAGTTGTAATCACTGATCACAGATCAGCATAACAAATACAATAATAATAACAATGATAATGAAAAAGCTTGAAATATTGCAAGAATTACCAAATGGGGCACAGAGACATGAAGTGGGCAAACGCTGTTGGAAAAACAGCACCAAAAGACATGCTCAACAGAGGGCTGCCTTAGACCTTCAAACTAAAATACACAGTACCTGTGAGGCTCAACGAAGGAAAGGAAAGTGAGATAAAACATAAAACAAAACATAAAACGACGTAAGCCTGTCGTCTTAAAGTACAAGGCTCATAACAAACAGTAGCACTGCCGGCCACTCCTTTCTATCTTTGATTCTACTCCCAGGGAATCAAGGAAAATAAATCCATTATCCCAGCAACTCCCAGTCTCCTGTCATGTGACCTGTTTTTATTTTGTAGGAAGTTGTAGCTGCTTCTCTTTATCCTTAGCCTGAGCCTTTTTTACATTCACTGTGTCCTTTCCATGTCCTGCACACTGCCCCTGGCCCTCCCTCCTGAAAGTCCTTTTGTTAACAGTAGACCTCTTAGATTCATCTTCTGATTGTATAGATTTTTTCTTTCTTTTTTTTTTTTTAAGATTTTACTTATTTATTTGTGAGGGAGAGAGAGAGAGAGCACAAGCAGGGGGAGCACCAGGCAGAGGGAGAAACAGACTCCCCACAAAGTGCAGAGGCTGACTCGGGACTCCATCCCAGGACCCTGGGATCATGACCTGAGCTGAAGGCAGATGCTTAACCAACTGAGCCACCCAGGTATCCCATGATTGTACAGATTTTCTTTTCAATATCACATTTCTTTTCCTTTTCTACTGTCTGGAAGATTTTTTTGGTATCACTTTGCAACACTTCTATTGCAGTTAGAATGTTTCCTATCACAGCTTTAATTTCTAAGACTTTTCTTATTCTCTGAATGTTCTTTTTAATAACATCCTATTCTAGTTTCTTGGATGAATATCACATTTCTCAGAGGATACAAATTTTTCAAATGCTTTCTTCTGTTTTTTTTTTTGAACATTTTAAATATTTTTATCTGTTTCTTCCTCTTTTCTCCTTAAATCTTTAGGTCTTTTTTTTTTCAATTTTATAGGCTTTCCACAAGGGTCTGATGAGCCCCAGCTGTCCATCACAGTTGATGTGGCCACTACCATGCTGATCAGAAGCTCTGTGTGCATGGTGGTGCAGGTGGTTGGGTAAGGTACTTGTCAACTGGTTGGCTTTCCCACAAGGTAACAAGAGGCAGTGAGTTGTTTTACTAGGAAATTCAGGAAAGTCAAGATCTAAGTCTCATCTCCTGGTTGTTCTTGTTTTTTTAAGATTTTATTTATTCATCTCTTTCTCTCTCTCTCAAATAAATAAATCTTAAAAAAAAAAAAGAGGGGGTCCCTGGGTGGCTCAGCCAGTTAAGTGGCTCGGATCATGATCCCAGGATTCTGGGATCGAGCCCCACGTAAGGCTCTCTGCTCAGCGGGTAGTCTGCTTCTCTCTCTCACTCTCCCTCTATCTTCTCCTTCTCTCTCTCTCAAATAAATTTTAAAATAAATTTCAAAATAAAGATTTTGTTTATTTATTCATGAGAGACAGAGACAGAGAGGCAGAGGGAGAAGAAGCAGGCTCCCTGCTAAGCAAGGAGCCCGATGTGGGACTCGATCCCAGGATCGTGGGATCATGACCCGAGCCGAAGTCAGACGCTTAACGACAGCCAATCAGGCACCCCTCTCCTGGCTGTTTATCCCAGAGAGAAATGTTCCAATTTCATCTCTGGGGCATACAGCTGACTGCCATGTTCTGAGAACAGGGCAAGAGGAATGGTAGGGTTTTAACCACAACATTTCAGGCTTCTGCTTAGTCTCTATTTTTTAAAAGGTGTCCTTATTTTCAAAAGATACCCCACCTCAAGCTCTGACTGACCGTCTTAGAAAATTTCTCCAAACTCTAACCTCTAGTTTTATCTAAGGTAAAAGAGCAACAGTCTCATGAGCATAGACTTTCAACCATTCCAGTGTTCAGCTTTATACTTCACCCTTACCTTCTGAACTAACTGGTTGCTCTAATTTCTGAGCCAGCAGTATAAACTGCTTTGCTTCTTTTTAACATCCTTATTTGCAGGCATTTATATAATTTTCTCCATTCTGTTAATTTCTAGCTACTGCTTCTACCAAAAAGTTGTTAACCAATCAGGCTTACTTATTGTGGGCTTATGCCTTATACTTTTTTTATTCCTTAAATTTTAGTGGAGTTCCAGGAATGAGTAGTTAAAATGCCAATGTTCAATCTGACATATTTAACTGGAAAGTCCCCTTTTCAGTGTTAAAGAGAGTGAATAGTACACCACACAGAAGACCCCCTGCCCAGATGAGTGATTCTTTCCAAATGGAAAAATAGCAGTTTTTTTCCCCCCCTGGGGTAAGAGATCCACACAATAAACACTGGCTACATAATATAATCACCTGGAGAGCTTTGAAACTACATGATACACAAGCCCCCTCCCAAGAGATTGTGATTTCATTGGTCTGGAGATGGGCCTGGACACTGCTGGTTTTTTTTTTAATAAGCTCTCTGGGTGATTCTTCAGTAGAGAAGAAAAACCACTGACCGAGGATACTCCAGCCACGGGCTCCAATGGTAGCTCTGAAAGAGGTAAGTAAAAAGGACCCTGCTCTGGGGCAGTTGGCAGGGTGTGAGAGGTTCTAAATAACCTACCTACCACAATCTCCTCACTGTTTCTCTTGGTTTTATTTTTGCCATGTACACAAGAGGCCTGCAGAGTCTTAGGAAAGACTGTCTACAGCAGTGCCTCTTCAACCATCCAGAATGAAGAGGCAGTGCAGACCGATTCTTTTTAAGATAAGAATAAATTATTAGGAAAAATGAAGTGTAAAAAAAGACCTATGAAATACAAGTGCCAATTTTCTTATTAGACAGAATAGGCATAAAAGAACTATCAAATAGCTATAAAATATTTTAAATGCTTACTTTTAATTCCCATACCTAATTTGTTAGAGACTGGTAACAAACTACAAGTTCATGGCCCTTATTCTGAGTAGCTCTCCTCTGCAGCGTGCTATCCAATACATGTGGTCACTGAGCCCCTGAAATGTGGCCTGTGCTACATACTGAAATGACTAATAGTTTGTATATAATTAGCTAAATATATTATTAAAATTAATTTCATCTGCTTTTTGCTTTTTAAATGTGGCTACTAAAAGATTAAAAATTACATGTATGGTTCAAATTGTATTTCTATTGGACAGCACTGATCTAGAACAGGGGTCAGCAAACCATAGCCCAAGTGGCCAAATCTGGCTTATGGCCTGTTTCTGTAGGGACCCTAGCTAAGAATGGTTTTTACATTTTTAAAGCGGTAAAAAAGCCAAAAACAAGCAACCCACAAAGAATATTCGACAGAGACCACATGTAGCCTGCAAAGCCTAAAATATTTTCTATCTGGCCTCTTACAGAGAAAGTTTGCTGACACTGGTCTAGAGTATGTAAGTTTATAAACCATACCGCTGTAGACACCAGAAGAGCAATATTCAAGAAGTCCAAAAGTCTCTCTTCTTCACATTTATAAGATAAATTCTATAGCAATCTACAGATGTTTCTTTGACAAGCAAATTATACCTGAAAGATGACTGTCCATTTTAGAGAGCAACCCAACTTAAAACCACTTATCTTCCTTATACATTTCTGCAGAAGTTGTGTGAACAAGTGGGACCTGCAGAAAACACGCATACATGCCAGGTTACAGAAGGCAGTTTCTAACTCTGAGCTTGTGGTTCAGTTTCATAGAGCATGAAATTTCGTGTATTCTCCATTCCTCATCTGGAGACTGTTGTGAGATTGCATCGTGATAAAATATTCTAATTTAAAGAAAGACTATTATGCTTCCACATCCCTTGGGGATAGAAAGTGGACTTTTCTTGACATGGGGAATGCCGTGTGGGCGGCTGTAATACTGCAAAAAAGAACACATTGATAGTGATTCACAGAAGAGTCCATGTAAGAAGAATCAGGAAGGCACTTCGACTACCTTAATATTTACAATGTTAGTTTTGAGGTTCTTTGGTTTGTTATTAAATTTTTGGAAATGTATTTAGCTGTAACCTTTTGAGACCTAACTTATAAGTCTATTACTTTAGGGTTTTATATGAAGTCACACAGGACTAAAAAAGTGTTAAATTTCAAATGTACTGATTCTAGAATACCAATGTATCATCCATTGCAAGCTTTCACATTTCTACACCGGCATAGCTATCCTTAAAACTATCCAAAACAAATTTCTAAAAAGTCATTCCTTCCTCCAAGGACTATCATAATTTGTAACTGGTTTTATAACTGTTATAAGTTGAAGAGTTTTTGTTGAAAAATGATACCTAACAGGATAAGCTATAAGTCAAAATTATGGAAAATTAGAGGTCAAATTCCATTGCTACAAAAATTTACATATATAAAAAAAAAGGACTATAGGCAATGGCCCTCTTCATGCCAAGTAGTATCTGTTACAAAATTTCCACAAAACGAAATAACTGAAACAGCTCCTGGGGTTCATTTCAATGGGACTTAATCCATACGTTATTAGAAATAAATTAAATTCAACAAGTTTTAAGACTACACGGCCTGCCACAGTGGGTAAAGAGGAGGACTATAACCCAACCCATACCTCTCCTCTCCTGCTGAGTCCATCTAGACTACTTAGTCATGGTTAATACCTGCCCAGTGAAAAGTCTTTCCATCACAGAGACACATGGACTGATTAAAGTATTTCTGTGCCAACTTCAGGTATGAAAGGCAGTTTAGGAGATACAAGTTTTGATTGATATTTTGGTGGCACTTTTGATAATTTTTAGAAAGAGATAATACAATGTTTTAATATTAAGAGTGAACCAGAAATCCAGGAATGCATGGCTGTCATAGCTATAGTCTCCTAAAGAATCTGAGAACCATTTGGGCTTTTTAAAATGTTATTTATTTATTTGTTTGTTTGTTTGGGAGGGGAAAGAGAGGGAGAGAGAAGGGAGGGGAGGGGCAGAGGGAGAGAGAGAATCTCAAGAAGGCTCCACATGCAGCGCAGAGCCCGACATGGAGCTTGATCTTACCACCCTGAGATCATGACCTGAGCTGAAATCAAGAGTCGGACACTTAACTGACTGAGCCACCTAGGTGCCCCCAAAATGTTATTTTTTAACTGTTATTTATACACTCTATTGTGACATGGTCTATATTATCTAACTGGATGCCTATTTATCTTTTACACTGCTATTTATGTTCAACTGTATAAAATTACTGTCTGGGTAATAAATGGTCATATAAATTCAAACTCATCTAGTTTATACTTTTACAAGACACAATATATTAATACAGTAGACCATGTACATGTGCACTCAAAAAATGTGAGGCCCAATGATCTACTACACCTAGATATTCCTGTTCCCACAGGTTGAGTTATACTTTTACTGAGTTAGTTACGTTAGCTTCCAAAACAGTTCATGTTATTTATACTTATTATTGTAATTATGTGATTTGTTAATCAACCTAATGAAATGTGGAGGAGTGGGAAGACTGAGTTGAATGACTTTGAAATAGTGAATAAAAGGGAGATACCCATTATATGTTAATAATAAAAAATAAAATAAGAGAAAAAAAGGAAGGTACCACTGTTGAATTAGGTATAAGAAAATAGTAAAAAAAAAAATCAGAAAAAATATTGCAAGGAATAATATAAGGAATTGTAAAGTCAGAATGCATCATAAGAGTTTGAATTTTTGTTCTACTTAAAAAACCCAAACTGGAAATCTTAGATGATATATTGTGGGTATGGTTTCTACAAGGAAATCGATATGGAACTGCAACTAGTGAACCTACTCTCAAAGAAAAGATCTTGGCTCCTTAATAAAAAATCTGACAAATGAACATGTAGTCTTATTCTTAAAGTTAGAGTAAAATATTTAAGGTATATATCCCTTTTTATATAACCCTTCTTGCTTTATTAGACTGTGTAGCCTACTGGTCTTAATTTGAATCAGATAAGAGGTCTTCCTCAATAACCATTTAATTAAAATTTAAAGTAGTGCCAGCAGGGTATAGTACAAAGTCCTAAAAGTACAGAGACATGACCTAGTTTAAGGGATGGTGAGCAAAGATGACCTCTCTCTGAGGAGGTGATATTTCAAAATTCTGTCCTGAAGGATGAATTAGGACTGTGTTCTACAGGCAGAGGGAACAGCATTTGCAAACATCCCAAAGCAGGAGTGAGCACGGCCTGAATAATGGCTAAATGAGCAGAGACTAGCAAGTGAATGGAAGAGTGCACAGGTGAGGCTGAAGAGGTAAGCTCTGGAATCCATGATCAGAGAACAAGACAGAATGTTAATGCTGTACTGAACACTACTGCAGCATATACACAAGAGCTCGGCTGGATAGTGAAAGTAAAGATGGATATGGAATGTTAAGAAGTCAAATCTATAGGATTAATGATTGACTGGAAATTGGGGAATGAAGAAGAGACAGTCAAAAAAAACCCCTGCCAAGTCTCTGGCTTGGGGAAATGGGAGGATGAAGATGCTATTTCAGAGACAGGAAACACAACAGACAGAGCAGTATGGCAAGTGAGGGGTTGGAGAGAGTAATTATTTCAAGTTAGGAAATGCTGCAGTTGAGACTGTCATTGAGATATCTAAGTGAAGGCCTCACTGGTCCATTAATGTAGATTCATATAATGTATTACTATATAGCAGGCATGATCAACTACAGCTGTTTGCATCTACATGTGAATCTCAAAAACAGAATGCTTAGAGAAAGAAACAATATAGATGATACCTACATTATGAATCAATTTACCTTTTTTTTTAAAAAAAGGATTTTATTTGAGAGAAAGAGCATGAGCGGGGGAGAGGCAGAGTGGGGGAGGAAGGGGGGAGGGGGGGAGAGAGAGAGAGAGAGAGAGAGAGAGAGAGAGAGAGAGAGAGAGAGAGAGAGGGAGGGAGAGAGACAAGCAGACCCCCTCACTGAGCAGGAAGCCCCAAGGGGCTCAATCCCATGACCCAGAGATCATGACCTACGCTGAAGTCAGATGCTTAACTGACTGAGCCACACCCAGGCGCCCCTGAATCAAGTTACCTTTTAATCAGGCAAACCACTGTATTTAGGCATATATGGATATATAATAAAAATGTAAAAACCAAGGAAATGGCTCCCTATTGAAGGGAAGGATACAGAATTAGGAAGAGGAACTCAGGAAGCTTCTAAAACACTGAGTGGGGCATTGCACCTGGCTGGCTCAGTAGGTAGAGCATACAACTCTTGATCTCAGGGTCATCAGTTTAAAACCCTGTGTTGGACATGGAGCCTACTTAAAAAAATAAAAGAATAAATAAAAATAAAAAAATAAAACACTGGTAATTTTCTGTTTCTTAGCCTGGGTGATGGGTACATGGTTTTACTTATTAACTATTCTTTAGACTGCACTTACATTTTATTCATTCTTTCCTATGCATGATACATTGCATAATAAGAAAAATTTAAATTATGCAGGCCACATTTTGACCACAGTGGGAATAATAACCAAATATTAAACAAAACAACCACTAGGAAAATATAAAGCTCGTAACTCTTAAGTAAAAGAGGGATCCAAAACTGAAAAGTATAGGCCATTTAGAAAACAGCATATTCATATATTGGGGATTTTTTTTCTTCATGTCAATTTGATGATATCAAAATGCTCTTATTTTTAACTTAGCAATTGCATATTCTAGACTAGATGGTTACCCGAAAGCAGGCAAAGTTAAAACAACAACAACACAAAAACCCAACAGCAGAACAAAATTTTAAACAAATTTCTCCAATGTAGTACAGGGGTCAGCAATCTTTTTCTGAAAAGGGCCATATAACAACTAAGTGTTTTAGGCTTTCCAGGCCATTTGTTCTCTATGGCAACTACTGAACTCTGCCATTATAGCCTGAACACAGCCACAGAAAATAAGTACATGAGTAAGTATGACTGCATGTCAATAAAACTTTGTGGTTTGTGAAATTCAAATTTCATGTAATTTTCACTTGTTACAAAATTCCTTTTCTTCTGATTTTTTTTTCAACCATTTAAAAATGTAAAATTTATCCTTATCTCACAGGCTGTACAAAAACAAGTGGCAAGCCAGATCTGGCCTCTAGGTCATTGTTTGCCAGCTTCTGATAGAACACATTATTAACAGCTTTGATATGACATTTACTAAAACTAATGGTCATTCATTCTATGGAACAATTTAGGGAAACAACAGTCTAAGAAGATCATCTTAAGTATGTAATGATAAAGGTATATGAATGGTTCCTAGAGCATAACAGTGAAAAAAGTACAAACAATTTCTTGCAAAAATGAAACACATACATATTATGGAAGAATTAAAACACTATATAAACTACTGAAAAAAGTCTAACCTCACCTACAGCTCCCCCCCTCCCAGAGATAACCACTGTTATCTCTGTATGTGTTCTCTCTCTTTTTTTTTGTTAAGATTTTATTTATTTGAGAGAGAAAGTGAGAGAGCGAGTGAGCACGAGCAGGGGGAAAGGCAGAGGGAAAGGGAGAAGCAGCCTCCCTGGTGAGCAGGGAGCCTGATGCAGGCTCCATCCCAGGACCCCGGGATCATGACCTGTTCCCAAGGCAGATGCTTAACCAACTGAGCCACTCAGGCTCCCTAGTATGTGTTCTCTTTTATGCAAGAAGCCGTACATAAGATTAGTTTACAATTAAAAAAACTTCTTCGTGTTTGTGGCTATATCCCTTCTCATTTCCTGAAAAATGTATTTTTTTAAAATTAGCTATGCCAGAGATAGGCTCAGACAAGTAAAGGAGAAAAATGTCTGGCAGCTACGTTTTTTAAACTGACAAATCCAAGAGTCTTTGAAGTAAGCAATAAAACATTAAAAAACATAAAAAAAAACCCAAAACCAACAGGCAAACATCTAGAAACCTGAAAACAATAATAATGATGATGACACTGATGGCTGAGGATATGATTTCCATTGTTGAATGCTAACCATGTGCCAGGCACTGATATAAAAATTTTACTTCTCCTGACAACCCCGTGAGTAAAAATGCTCTCAATTTATAGATGTAGACATTAATACAACTGAGAGATTAGCAATATCCTAGAGGTGAGTTTCTTCCATTGTTATCAGACTGTTCAGGTTTTCTATCTCAAATACAGCTTAGAACTGTACACTAACAGCTCTAAGTCCAAGAAGTGTCATTACAAAACCTTTGTAAAACTTCAAGGAATACATCATTTCTATATTTTTATAACTATTATAGAGCAAGGAAAGTTCGAAACTGATATTAAAAGTTGACAAAGCTAGCAATACATACTCAAAAGAAAATTACTAGCTGTTCCATTTTAGTTGTAATGAGTGAAACAATACTCTGACCAAAAGAATGCAGAGTAAAAGGTATATTCATAGGCTTGCTGTGAATGTTTTCCTGTCTACTCTATGCCTATCAACTATGAGAGCCCTACCCCTTTGGGTAGGTTTGTATGCTACTCAGAAATGTTTTGACATTATTAAAACTAATGAGTCTAGGTAAGTAAGTTCTACTTCTTAACGAGAATACTAGTAATGGTCAGTTAAGAATATGTTTGAAACCACATGCCTAATTTCAAGGGATGAAGCTTAAGAAGTTCTTATACTTTTTTTTCTGCATGTTAACAGAAATACAATAGTCCATTTAAAAAAAGAAGAAAAAAGGGGACATCAAATTAAGAATCAAGTCACAGTGTTAGACTGCATTAATACCTTCCCCCAAAAGATAATTTAAGGGCTATTTCTAATAAAAAAAGAGTAAATAAAATTTGCATCTCTGTTTCTCAAATTTGACTCACACAACTCTAACTTCCGGTGTAGGAGGGTACTCCAGGCCGTCAAAATCCGATTCTTAAACCAAATCACTTGCAGAAACATTGCCTGCCTTTTGCTTCCAGCGGCAAGGGCACGGGCATGAGATAGTCTAAGCGGGAATGGGGGAGGACAGGAGGTTCGTTTCCAACTTTACCACTTCAGAATGCTGTGAACTTGGATGTATTCATAGTTGGATGTCCAATTTCTGAACCAAATTTCCCTCTTGGTAAAATGAGGATAACGACACCTACCTCTTGGGTTGGGTATGAGGATTCGAAAACACATCTATAAAAGCCTTTGGCATAGGACACACTCAAAAGACAGGAGCCTTCAAAAATGTTACCAGTAGTATCTAGCATAAAGCTTTAGCTTTTCTTTCTTTTAAAAAATAATTACCCCATTCAGTCCTGGGTCATGACAAAATGTCAATATCTTCCAATGTACAATAGCTGTCAGACTGCAAATTCTACTAACCATTTAAACTTCTACACGATTTCCTAGGAAACACTACGGGGATTTCAATGTTCCATAGCAGCTGAAGCTGTAGTTCCTCTACAGCCTAAACAAAGCATAGTTAATCTGCATAGTGCTGGGCAAGGCCCAGGAACATTGTCCTCATTCTTTTTTTTTGCTCCCAAATTCCTTTTTAGTCTATAAAAAGAGTGCCCCAATTTAAATTTTACCATATAGATACTGCACACTAGAGAAGCATAAAATCCTAGTAAGTTATACTTCATTTTCTATGGAGAAAGTATCTTATGTAATAAACTAACAAATACACCATTCATTGAAATATTCTTATCTGGCCAGCATTATTGGCAGAGTGTGGTGGAACACAAGGAACATATGCTTTAGCTTCAGAGAGCCCGAAAATCAAATTCAAGCACTCTGCTAGCTGTGTGAAATCTAAGTCTCAGCATTTCCATCTAAAAATAGGCACAATTACCTTCTTCTACAAGGGTTTCTAAGAGGAAGACATCATATAAGGTAAGTACAGCTGAGTATATCATAGGGGCTCAAAAATGGTAGCTTCTGTTTTACAACCAATCCCAGGCAGGAGAAGGTACATGTCGGTGATAGCAACAAAAAGCAAAGCTGTTTTATGTCTAGCGAGAGGTGATTGGTGAGTTAGTCTTGCCTTTATCTCTCTCCTTTCAAGGGAGGCCGCCTCAGTTAGGCAAACCAGGCACCTTCCCTAAGCACTGTTAACAGTGTGTGTTAGTAGCTTAGTAGCGCAGACGCCCCTCTACAGACGGGCATCCACACCCCTGCTCCGCATCTCCCATAACGCCAAAAGGTAGCTACAAACAAACAAACAAAACCCAACAAAGCAAAACAACTCTCAGCTGAGGGACTGAGTGGAGCAAGGGACTACACCGGCTAGCCTTAATCCAGAAAAGAATCTCTGATTTGGGGAAGTGCTTAACAATGAGCTCATTGTGATCCTGCTAATAATTTACAAAGAATATTCAGTTACTAATGGTAAGTGAGCAATTGTAATCTGGGCCATTTCCTTCTCTAATAAGGGTAACCATTTTTACAAACCCTGCAGTTTAGTCTCATCAGAAATACAAAGACTCTAAGGACTAAAACAAGATGATTTTTTGGATAACAACACTTTACTTTTATCCTTTATTTTCTATCTAAAACCACTTAGAATACATTTATCCTCCTTGTATAAACTTAAAGGGCACTATTCTATAAATTTTAGGCCTGTAGAAAACTAAGGGTCTTCAAATAATTTGATAGCTCATAATGAATCCAAGAAAGAAAACAAACATAATTAGGACAGCGTCAATGTTTTTGATCTAGATTCTCTACCAGCTTAAAAAAAAAAAAAGAAAATTTAAACATTTTGAAATTAGTCTATTCTTTAGAAAGGTGGCTGGGAGGGGTCTTGGGAGAAGTAAAGGCAAATAAGGATACCTTTTAACCACTTAAGAAAACTAACGCCAAAAGGAACATTTTGACCAAAATTATAGATTAGGAACTCCAAGTAATACACCCCAGTTTTGTGTTATGTATTACCACATGACATACAATTTCATTTTTAAAAAAATGGGACAATTAAAAACCTTTAGCTCATTAACAGAACTGAAATAAAACCTCACCTATCAAAAGCTGAGAAATGAGTAAGCTGAAAAATGATTAAAAAAATTAAGTGGCTGCCTTCAGCCCAGGTCATGATCCCAGGATCCTGGAATCGAGTCCCACATCGGGCTCCTTGCTCAGCAGGGAACCTGCTTCTCCCTCTCTCTCCCTCTGTCAAAAAAAAAAAAAAAAAAAAAATCTTAAAAAAAAAAGTAGCAACATTTGCATGCTATTTAAAAAAACAAAATAAAAAAATACTCATTTTAACATTTACTGATACCACACGTGGAAGACATAATAAAATTCAAGTTCTCAGATGAGAATACTTAAAGCCCTTGCTCTACCCATATTTACTCTAAGCCGACCCACAATTTAAACAAACAATATATTCTCTGGACACCAAGTGCATGGCAGCATAGAAACTGCAAGTTAGAAATGGGGCGGGGGTTCGAGGGAAGAGAGGTGCTGTATGCCTGCACACTGACCAGACCAAGAGAAGACCAAAACCCTGAGAAAGCACAATAGTCTAGGGTCACAAACTACAGGGATACCTATTGTAAGACATAAAAAAGGGAACAAATAGAGATATAAAATAAAGATTTAAAGATAAAAGGCCATTATGAACAACTTAAGCCAATACATTTAAAAAATTAGAAGACATGGCTAGATTTTTTGAAAAATATAAATTTCCTAAACTGACTCAAGGAGAAATTAAAAAATCAATAGCCCATACCTCTTAAAAACTTGGAATCTGTAATTAAAAATCTTTGCACAGGAAAACGCCAACCCAGGCAGGCATTCCAGGCAGAAGTCAGCCTGTCTAGCAACTGTGATTTCTAATCACTGTTGGCCAGAGCAAGAGCTCCAGGGTCAAAGGAGAAGCGACAGGCAGCATAATAAAGCAAGAAGAAGAAATAAATGCATACTAATTGGAAAGGAAGTAAAACTGTCCATTCTCAGAGGACCATGATAGTCCACGTAGAAAATGCTAAGGAATCTAAAAAGAGGAAGAAAGGAAGGAAGGAAGGAAGGAAGGACGGAAGGAAGGGAGGGAGGGAGGGAGGAAGGAAGGAGGAAAAATGGAACACCCTAGAACTAACACAAGTAAGTTCTCTCAGCAGGGTCACAGGATACAAGATCAACACACAAATCAAATCATATACTAACCACAAACAGTGGAAACTGAAATTAAATGTCTTGCGACAAAGAAAATGACCTTAAAGGGCAAGAAAACAGACTGATATTTCTGTGAAATAATTCCTTTAGCCAAAGTCCTAACTTCTATATGCTTCAGAAGGATGAGATTAAAATGGAAGGGGGAAAATATGCTAGATGTCCTGAAGTTGCCACTGCCTTTGTACTTCCCCTACGGAGCGGTGAGGAAGAACGTGGTCTACAGTCCAGCCCATAGCCGTGCCAGGTCCATGCTTTCTATCTCTACTGCCCTCTCCCAGGCTCAGGCTTCAGCATCATTTGCATGACTGAGTTGTAACAGCTGCCCAGCAGAGCCTACCTTCCTCCACTCACTGCCCTCTGGAACATCTTCCATTATATTGATCCCATGATTTCAAGCAGCTAAGAAAAAAGTCAAGGGACTCGGTGTCTGGCTACTTCCTCCACACTTTAAGAACTATGCACAAAAGGATCAACAAAACAATAGTTCTCAGTATCGTAACTTAGGAAAAAAGGTAACTAACATACCTGAAATTATATCACTTGGAGAAAAAACGTGACGAAATGGTTTTTATATGTATAAAGAATCTTTCTCTAAAAAGGAGAATTGCTTAGAAACTCTTAGAAAAAAAATTAATATTACAAATAGCTAAAAACATAAACAAACAACCAAAAGAGATTTGTGAGGAGTCTTTCATGGGAGATGTTAAAGAGGATAAGCAACCCTCTGTCTCTAGCCAGCCCAGGTAGTCTTTCCTCTACAAGCAACTGAACTAACCTCAAGGCACTGATTTTTTTTTAATGTTAGAATTTTAAAAAAAATAAGCATAGCATTCCACAAACACTCCCATTATTTAAGATCTAGCAGTAGTACAGCAGTTACAGCTCTGACTGCTGATCACACTACTGTCCGATTAAACTAAAGTATAATCCTAACATCCAGCATACTAAGTTATCTGAAGTCTCATACTCTACAGCTAGTCGTGTTTCAGTTAGGTGCTGATTTAATACTCAATTTAAATATGACAAGTCAGTGCCAGCTGTAAAAATACCTAATAAAAGTCACACTGTTCTGTCAATACAACCCACCTCCCCCACCCCGAGAAGGCTGGTCTCCCCCTATAAAAGCCTTCATACAGTTTAAGGAATAGTTACTTCCCATAAACATAACTTAAAATGGTTGTGTTTTTTGTTTTTTACAAATAGAGAAAAATAAGCTTAAATAGTTTCAAAGATGAACTGAGCACTTTAAAGTACAGTTAATTCCCATATTCTTTGATAACTAAGGAAAAACTACTTCATGAAAACTCAAAAATTTCATAGGCATTGTCAGATTTGAAATGGATTAAGATTTACTATTTATTTAAATAGTTCACATTATAATTGTTTGAAGTATAGCAGGTAAAAATAGTCTGTTATTGCTTGCAAGTAATCCAGGAAACTCACTTATATTAAAGAATTCTGTACTTTGTCAAATAATTATAATAGACTCTAATTTTCCCAATAAAATGTCAAACTTGCCAGTTAAATACTTGGATCTAATGTAGAGTGAACCACTCCACAATTGCTGTTTCTAATTGCTGATCATAAATATACAAAAATCAAAATGTGATTTTTTAGAAATCTTATTATGTTAAAAGAGCTAGTTTAAGGAATAGCTAACCATCCACAAAGATTTTCTATGCTCTCTACCTGATTAAATTACTTCAAATACGTGGTGTGCATTACTTTGACTCCCTACAGATATACTTTACTGGAATTACAGCTTAATATTATGCCCTCAACTTTTATTAAGAATTTATAAAATGGAGCGCCTGACTGGCTCAGTCAGAAGAGCATGTGACTCTTGATCTTGGGGTTGTGAGTTTGCACCCCACATTGTGTAGAGATTACTAAAAAATAAATAAATAAACAAACTTAAAAAAAAAAGAATTTCTAAAATAAATGGCCGGTATTATTTCATGTTCTAAAAAATGGTATCAAAGATATCATCCCTCATATAAAGACCCACACATAAAACTCCTTTTTGGCTTTACCGCCAAGATTTCTCAATTTAAAAAAAAAATCAATATGCTTCCTTTAAGCAGACAATGAAAAACATAAGTCAAGTGTTCCTCCTCTTTTCTGCTATTACCAACAGGAAACCCAAATGGAAGACCTTAAGGTTATAAATTTGTGATAGATTTGGAAATCCCCCTCCCACTCCCTTATGTAAGTCTAGATCAAGTATCATTATACTAAATGTGCAAGTATAGGTTTATTTTTTTTTAAAGATTTTATTTATTTATTTGACAGAGAGAGAGACACCGAGAGAGGGAACACAAGCAGGGGGAGTGGGAGAGGGAGAAGCAGGCTTCCCGCCGAGCAGGGAGCCCGATGCGGGGGCTCGATCCCAGGACCCTGGGATCATGACCTGAGCCGAAAGCAGACCCTTAACGACTGAGCCACCCAAGCGCCGCCCCCCCCAAGTATAGGTTTATTGCTAATCATCTTTTTTAAACAGATTTTATTTATTTATTTGACAGAGAGCACAAGCAGAGGGAGAGGGAGAAGCAGACCCCCTACTGAGCAGGGAGCTCAAAGTGGGGCTTGATCCCAGGACTCCAGGACCATGACCCAAGCTGAAGGCAGACACTTAACAGATTGAGCCACCCGGGCACCCTTCCTAATCATCTTTTTTTCTTATGTTTGGAAGTAGATGGGAATAAAAATACAGTTAACAGTCAAATTTTCTGAAACTTGACAACTATACTTCTGGGTCTAAAATTTAGTACTCTCAAATGTTCCTGAAAGAGGAATGGGTAAGAATTTCAATGGATTGTAAAAAGAGATAAACCCACTACAAAAAAAAGTAGTAAGTAAAAGAAACCATATGACCTCTCAAAGAGAAGATGGGAAAGCCTACTTAAAAACAAAACGCTGAAGAAAGAAACCAAAAGGAAATCAAAATACTTAATGACATAAAACTTTAAACTCTGGATGTCAAAAAATATGCCACGAACAAAATCCAAGGACAAATGATATACTGTACCTTTAGACCGAAGTTTTCACAATTAGAAATTTATTTCAAGAAAATAGTCAGGTAAGGACAGAGATTTAGGACAGAGATAGTCCTCATAGTATTATCTTAGCAAAAAAACTGGCCATAACTGTATTTTTTAGTTAACAGAGAACTGTGGTACTTTCATATGCTGAAATAATAGACATTGAAAATGATGTCTCTGGAGTATTTAATATTCTGGAAATATTCATGATATTAAATGAATATGACTATAAAACAGTACATCTAAATTGACCTCAACACAAACATATACATATAAACATATTTAATAAAAAGATTATGGATAGGAAGTACTACTGTGGTTATCTTGGGTGGTTTGTGATTATTGTAATTTCATTTTTTCCCCTTTTTTGTATTTTCTAAAACATTACATTTAAAGGTATTAATTTCTGGTCACCTGGGTGGCTCAGTCGTTAAGCGTCTGCATTCAGCTCAGGTCATGATCCCAGGGTCCTGGGATCGAGCCCCTGCATCGGGCTCCCCCGCTCGGCGGGAAGCCTGCTTCTCCCTCTCCCACTCCCCCTGCTTGTGTTCCCTCTCTCGCTGTGTCTCTCTCTGTCAAATAAATAAATAAAATCTTAAAAAAAAAAATAAAGGTATTAATTTCCTAGTTGGAAAAAAATGCTATTAAAAAAAAGGTATTCAGAAAGGAAATAGATCTTGAAAAAGACCACTCTGATTTCATATTATAAGCCCAAAATTATTTGTAAAATGTAGAAGAAATAAACAATGAAGTATTAAAAACTCACTTTTAAAGAAAAGGTGGGGTAACTGTGAGGAAGGAAAATGACACAAAGACATAGTGGGGTGAGAGGGGTGGGTGAACCAAATCAATGAAAAAAGGAATAACATAATACAGAGATCTCCACAAAGCCAGCCTGATTTTCTCAAACAGTACTAGGGATCAGTAGTAAGTAACACTGGATTGGGAAATATAAAATACCCTTTCTAAAGGAGTACCGATAACAAGTAATGTGCATTGTTTTTTGTATATGGAGATACTATTTATAGGATAACCAAGAGAAATAGATTATGTGATGACATATAACAGTACCACTTTTAGTACAACTGAGCTTAGAAGCAGAGTTTCCAAAATGTAATCAAAAAGAGGGAGTAAGCAGTGTTAGGAAGGATGCATATTCTGGTGTCATAAAAACATTTTCTAGTTGTTAATCAAAAAAGTAGCATTCTGATATGACTTCAACTCTTTCCTTACGTATCAGTCTCTTCTGGTTGCAGAGTACTGACATTCACTCAGGCTGGCAAACATAGTTGGGCAAGGCGGGGGACAATGACTGGTTCTAAGCATCAATGTGAGGGTAAGGGAAATAAGACTTCTCACAGAAATCCAAGAACAAAACCAGTAACACATGTCGAGTAGGCCTCAAGGACACTGGAACGGAAAATGTGGTCTAGTCCCAAGGTTGCCTGAGGGGACCGTGCAGCAGGAGTTTGTGGATCCTGGGTCCAGCATTCTGGCCATTGCTGTGACTCGGAACTCCCCGGGTACTAGGCTTTTGGTATCTGATTTGCCTCCAACCACCAGCTGCTCTCTCTGCTCCTATACTCTAATTTTTTTTTAACCCCAAAGCTGTCACTTGGTCATACCTTTGGCTAATTCTTGATGCATCACAGGTCCCTCCTATCTCCTTTTCTTGACTTTTCCTCAAATTCTGCTCCCTTCCACTGCTTAGCTGCAAAATCTATGACTTTTTGTAAGTTCTGTGATCCACATCATCATGTGTACTCCTACAGTAACCACCACTCCCCGCTACTTGTCTATCCTGAGTATATCCAGACAGAAAATTAAAAGCAGCAAGAACTAGATTTCTTTAACCAGCCAAGATCTGTGGGAACCTGACTGGTTCAGCTTATTCCTATCTGGACAGAACTCTTTGTGCTAGTGCACCTGGTTGGCCAGTGGCTGACCTATGACTGGTGCCTTTGATTTGGCACCTGCACCAGTCCAAGCACCTACAGCCAAGTAAGAGAAGGTCGTTTATAATGTAAAGTATAGCTGCCTCAGCTTACTCCCTCAGCAAATGTTCCCCTTAGACATGACTGGGGGAATAGCAGGAGCTGAAATTGCTCTGTGACAACACACAGTAATATGGAAATGTTTAATACTCCAGAGTTTCATAAATCATGTTCCCTGGAATATTAGTATGCTATAAAATATTAAGAAGTATTCTACAGGTAAAGTTTGCAGTTTAAATAAGGTAATGCCTAAGCCCTCTGAGAGAAGAAACCCTCCTAGGCATTACTACAGACTTATTTGACAAAGGCAACCTTATTAAGGTTTCACAGGACACTAATACTCTGTGGATCAGTTTGGAAAATGCTGTCCTATAGCACTGCAACTTTGCCCACAATCCAGAATCCACTACAGTGTTAGTTTCAAGAAAGCAGGGACTTTGTTTTGTGTCATGCTTGGTATGTATCAGATACTCAATATATGAATGTTTGTGAACGTCATTAACATGGAAGCTGAAGGAAAAACAGGAAATAGGAGGCTAAGTAGGAAAAAAAAATCAAGAGGATACCATATCTGGTAATGACAGCCTAAGATTTTTCTGACCAACCCTCCTGCTGAAAACAATTAAAAATTCCTAGATACAAAAAAAAAACCAAAAACACAAAAACCAAAAACGTCTTAAAATAAAAAGTTGACAACACGGTAGGAAACTGCCAGATAAATTCTAGGGTCAACTGGGACCCCAGAGAGGTAGTAGGACCCCCTGAAGACATTGGCCCTGACGGCACTTGCAGATAGAACACAGCAAATCAGGGTGCTTGGATGGCTAAGTGTCTGCCTTCGGCTCAGGTTGTGATCCTGAGGTCCTGGGATGGAGACCATCATCAGGCTCCATGATCATCGGGGAGTCTGCTTTTCCCTCTGCCCCTCCCCGCTGCTTGTGTGTGCTCTCTCTCTCAAATAAATAAATAAAATCTTAAAGAAAAAAAAAGAACACAACAAATTAGGTCTTTGGTTTCAATGGCCTCACTGAAGGGAACAAATATCAATGCAAAAATTCCTCAAAAGATGGAGAGTACAGGGAACTCTTCCCCACGTTCAACTGGGACCACAAAGGGCTATAACCTCAGGTAAAGGTAAACTATAACAAAACCTAAACTCTAATCCCACCCCTGGGGGACTGCAGGGAAGTAGTTTTAGCCCAGAGAGAAGCAAGAGAAAAAAAGCCGGGTGGGTAGGATATCCAGGATATAGGTTCCTAAGAAGTTTGTTCGCCCCAGACAGGGGTTTGCAGTCTGGGTTTGCATGGCATATTCATGTGGTGGAAAAGAATGGGTACAAAGGATCAGAGAAATAAAAATGTCATATATATAACACATGGACGAATGGCACAAAAATAAGTCCGACAAAAAAAAGATTACATATTGACATATATATATATATATATGTCTGCATATATGTGTAGAAAAGGGCAAAAGTAAACTACATCATTTAGGGATGTACACATAGGTGGTCAACTTTAAAGAGGAAGAAAAAATTATTATCACCAAAGTAAGAATCTGGTAACTTGTGGGGGGTGGGATGGGGTAGAGACAGCTGGGGAGGGGCACAAAGCAGGCTTCTGGTATACTGGCAGTGTTCTCTTTCTTAATCTGGGTGGTGTGCTTTATAATTACTCACTGAACCATACCTTTATATTTTATTCATTGTCCAATATATATATATGTATGTTATATTTCACCATAAAAAGTGAAAATAAAGAGCAAAAAGGAAGCATACACAAGAGAGAACAAAGAAAGCAGAAAGCAGTATTTGTTGTAGGCAACTAGCAAAGTGCTACTGACAACCACCTCAGGAATCTGTAGTGAAACCCAAATAGTCCTCCTCTATACTAATCATTTCCCTGACTGGATTACCTTTATCAGTACTTTAACGTATATCTTAAGACAATTTCTAATCTAATTACAAGAGAAACACTCCTTTGCCAAGTTTTTTTTCCGACTTGACTCCATATGGTTATATATGTTTTGCTATATACACAAAGAGCCATTCCGAGAGAGAAAGCCATAAACATTTGGCACAGCAGATCCAACAAAATGTTCCACTAAAGAAAAACATGAAACATTCAATTACATACTGGCAGATTACTTCCAATGTTATGAAATTAAACTACATGTTAAATGTTAATTCAATAACTTAACTTACAATATTTAAGAACATAACTCTCCTTGATTTGACAGTATTCTGCCATAATGTCTATTTATTCTAAGATGTTCTTTATGAAAGAATCTAAGTTCTTGCCCCTGTTCTGCATCTCACTAGCCATGTACAAGCAATCTGGATTCCACTTTCTTATTTAACAGTGTGGGGAAACTTCAGTTTCCTGGATGTAGTTTATGAATGTCATCTACTGAACTAACTTAACTTAGTCCCTTCGGTTGAAATGAAGCTAATGGGAAACAACTGTATTTGATTTTAAGAGTTTTTACATCTATGTAGAAGCTATGAGAACATACGTTCTTGCCTTTACAGTGACAGTAAGGTATTTCTAGGCCCGAGTCCTACCTCCTCAACACAGCTGGCGGTGTGGGGAGCGTACTTCCAGGCCACACACTCCACCCACTTTTCAATCCTAATAGCTTAAGAAGTCTCTCAATTTGGCTATTCCCAATCATACCTCAGATTTCCTGTATCTAAAATGATCTTAAGATTTCTCCCCAGATTGGGATATCAGTACCTGTTTTCTATAGAAAACACCCTTATAGTTAATGGGTGTTTATATTTACCCTTATATTTAACATTACCTAACTGAACAGTTTCTTTTTCCAGAACGGCTCTCAGATTTACCTTTTCTCTGTCACTGCCAGTAACCCTGTCCAGATTTCTACTGCCCTTTCCTAGAGTTCCACAACACCACAGTCTCTCCTTTCTTCCTAGAATCAGAACACCGCCAGACTCATTTCCTTTCAGGAACAATCCGCAGTCACATGCAGCACCTCGTACCTGACTTTCACTCACTGCCATCTGTCATTGGGCCCCGTTTCACCTGCACTGAATTCTCCTTCCTCTGAAACCCCTTCACTACTCTGTCCTTCACAATTCAATTCCATGTTTGTCTAAACCAAGCTCTAATTTCTCAAAAAGGGTTACTGCTAACATCACAATGTGTTCTTTCCTGCTCAGATGATTGCAGGCGGGTTAATCTTACCTCTCCAATGGTACTGTCAGATTCAAAAACAAGGAAATCTTATGCTTCTTGTAACTCAAAACACCTAGGGGAGGCATGGGAATTTACAGCCAGATGTTTTTGGAAAAGACAGAAAGGTATCAGAACCAAGTGCTTTTTGGTGCTTCAGTCTTGGCTCAAGTAACTGAGTAAAACCAACTCCTGGCCTGTGAGTTGGCTAGTCAAGTCTGACTCACCATTTTGCCAAACTGACCCAACAATCAGCAGCAACAGGAAAGTGTTTGAGATTCTGTTTAAATTACTGGACATGTACTCTATTTACATTATTTGAAAGCTTGATCTGAGAATTTTAGTAAAAGAACCAGATTGCTAATTTGGACTATGTGCCCAGTGGGATAGAGGCCAAAACCCAGAATTTTCTAGGCATCAGTCGTATTACTGGCAATCAAATATCCAATCATTATTGTCACTATTGGCTATTCCCAATCATACCTCATTTCCACCTAGTAACGAAGGGGGTCAGGTGATAGGAGTGGAGCTAATTTTCCTTACTCTACCCACTCATAACCCTTTCCTCTTCAATGCCAGAGAATTTCATAAAGCAAAACCACCAAGCTACAGCCATAATTTATAATTTCTTTCACATAGTCCAGTGACAGCAAAATCTCCATATTTTATTTTATTTTATTTTGGGGGGGGTGCAGAGGGAAAGGGAAAGAGGGAGGATCTTAGGCAGGCTTCATGCCCAACGCGGAACCCAATGCGGGGCTCAATCTCACAACCCTGAGATCATGACCAGAGCTGAAATCAGAGTTGGACACTTAATTGACTGAGCCACCCAGGCGCCCCTCCATATTTTATTTTTTAAAAAAATTTATTTTTATTATTATTATTTTTAAAGATTTTATTTATTTATTTATTTGACAGAGAGAGAGCACAAGCAGAGGGAGCAGGAGAGGGAGAGGGAGAAGCAGGCTCCCCACTGAGCAGGCAGGGAGCCTGATGCAGGGCTCGATGCCAGGACCCCGGAATCATGACCTGAGCCAAGGGCAGCCGCTTAACCGACTGAGCCACCCAGGCATCCTTATTTATTTTAAATAATCTCTACACTCAATGTAGATCCTGAGATCAAGAGTTGCATGCTCCTCTGAGCCAGCCAGGTGCCCCTAAAATCTCCATATTTAAAAATGATAGGACTCACAAGTTGTACTCTCCTGTGGCTTTACCAAGTAATCAAGAGACTCTTAATTAAAATAAAATCTAATCTTTTCTTGGGCAAGGCCCCTTATATTTCTTTCTAATTCTACTCTTGTACCCATTTTCCAGACTTCCCACCAGGTTAATGTTTTTCATAATTTTATTCTTTAGTTTATACTTGAGAAACTGTGATTGCGAGAGGAGATTACTTCCTATAAAACTATTTCTAATATAGATGATTGTTTTCCTCTTCTTTTCTTAAATTTCCTTTTAAGAAGGTATACAATTATGTGCTTTGGGTTTGGGGGTAGTGGTGGCGAAATTACAATAGAACAAGACTCTCTCTTGAGGACATTTGTAAAAAACAAAAATCTCACAGAAAAGTGTAATATAGCAACCCACACATCCATTGACAAATGAAAGGATAAATAAAAGGTGGTACATATAGATGAAATATATTCCGCCTTATAAAGGAAAGAAATTCTGACATAGGCTGCAACACGGATGAACCCTGAAGACATTCTGCTAAGTGAAAGAAGCCAGTCACAACGGATGAATGTTAAACGATCCCACGTATCTGACGTTCCCAGAGTAGTCAACTTCACAGAGACAGCATGCAGAACGGTGGCTGCCAGGGCTAGACGGAGAGGAGAACACGGAGTCAGGGTTTCAGGGGGCAGAGTTTCAGTTGGGAAAGATAGAAAAGTTCGGGTGATGGATGGTGATGGATGCACGACAATGTGGATGTACTTCGTGCTACAGAATTGTATATCTAAAAATGGTTAAAACGGTTAACTTTCATGTATTTTACCATAGTCTAAAAAGCCTGTATAACCCAGAGAAGAATATACACCCTTGTAAGTCACTCTGTGTTCTGTGTGGTCAGCCAGTTCAGAGGCACTACTGAAAAGGAGAAGCCATGCCCTCTAACTGTTGGCAGTATCCTTCTCTCCATGTAATGGAGAAAATGGAAAAAAAATTAAATCTAAGAAATTAAGGTCCACATAAGCAATTCCCCTGTTCACATGGGTATTGAAATATCACCGGCTGCTATGTCTCTGATAATTCTGCTGTAATCTTCCTGAATGTCTATCCATTCATTCAACACTTTATGAGCGGGGACTATGTGCTAAACTTTATGTCAGGTGCTAGAGATTTCAAGAGAGAGAAAGACAAACATACTCAGTCTGAGAAGTCCACAATCTGGTGGAGAAGGCAAACAAATTACAACACAACCTAAATTCTAATTAATTCTAATCAGTGCTCTGGGAGCACAAGGCGCGCAGCAACTACTGCTAGCTGGGGACTGTGGCACTCTGCTAGTTGTACCCCATACCTGTTCTCCCCTTCTTCCAGAATAAGAGCCACCAAGAATGAAGACTGTATTTCTCAGCCTTCTTTTGTGCCAATGAGGTGCAAGCAGATACGTAGTGTGCAAGACCCAGGCGACTTTTAAGAGAGAGTTCACATACGCCCTTAGTCCCTTTTTTGTTCCTTCCTATGTCTGGCTGCTTAAAACAGATACCTCAATTTTGGACCATGAGGACAAGGGTCAAATCTGAGAGATTCTGAAGCCCTGAGCTGAAAATTACTTCCTTAATGACTTTGTGGAGAAGAGTAGTCATTTCAGCCCTACCCTGCAAATTCTAAACTTTTATAGGAGAGAAAGAAATTCTCGTTTTTAGGCCTGTTATTTTGGAGCTTCTGTTATTTGCCACTGTACCTAATCCTAGCTAATGCAGGGGATCAGGGAAGGCCTGACAGAAGAGGTGACTTTGACCTGGGTTTTGAAGAATGACGTTACCTACCCAAGTGGAGAAAGGCATTTCAAGCACAGATCATGCAAAGGCACAGACTCAGGAAAGGGTCTAGCTTTCTGTAAGAGGAGTGGTTCAGATGCTAAAGTACAGGGCAGGTGGAATGAAGTAAAAGAACAAGCAACCTGAAAAGCTGGGGAAAACAGACTTTAAAGGGTATTGCATGCCATGCTAAAAAAAGTACTTTTATTCCTGTACTTGGCCACATTAAATGACTATGACTTCATACATGATTCTCTGCACGTTCTAGAAGAGCCAAACGGCTCAGTCAGAAAACAATCACAACTGTATGGATTATAGTATGGTGAGGACAGGGGTTAGGCAGGAAAAGAAAATCTTATTTCTGTAAGAGAAAGGCACACTAGTATTTCTGTAAATGTTGAGGACTAGAAGAAATAAATACCTGGCACAAGGAAAAGATGAGGACTCCTGAGAGAGTTAAGGGAGAAGAATATGGACAATATAGAAAAGAGGGAACATATATACATAATTTGCCAATGTGTGGACCTCGTAAAGATCAGAATACCTGCCCCCACCTCAGTGAACTGAGGTCAATGAATTACACTGTAACTATGCGCATCTGATTATAATACATTTTATTTTTATTATATGCTTATACCCATGGTTTCCTTTCACAAGTAGCTATCGTAAGTTAGTAATAGCCAAAGAGCACTAGTCTATAGAAGGAATTTGGTTATTTGATGATCACATACCTTTTCCTATCAAAGAAGAGTTATAAATATGAATGAAGAAGAAAAAAAAATCAGTGTTCTTTAAGGTTATTAAGAGTTTGAATTTTTATTCAAGCAAGTAGTATTCTTCCACATTTCTGCAAAAATCATGTATTATTGTTCTAAATTTTTAGTTTTGTAATTTAAAAACAAACACCAATGTGTCATCAAAAAAATTTAAATAAGGTGACTATTACCTCATAGAAGCATCAGGGACAAATTATTGAGAGTATATGGCTTTTGTGAATCCAAAGTCCATTAATTATATTCTCCAATTTCAAAGATCAGAAAATTCTAAAAAAAAAAGGTATTACAATGTTTCCATTATTTTTGTCTTTAGCTCTCCCTAAATTTATGTACTACATTTTAGCCTTTTAACAAATATTTACTCTATGCTGATCATAAAAAAGACTGTGTGGGATACCAGAGTTTATTAACTAGAAAATTGTAGGACATGTTTTTTTATGCTTTACCTTGATGTTCTTGTTTCAATTCATTATAGAAAGGGTCTTTGCTACCTTAATCAGATTATGAGTTTTATCAATATCCTACTCTGATAATAGTCATCAAAACACTTGCTAAGGAACACTAAGAAAAAGGAATTAATTTTTTAAAGGTGGGGGAGATGGCTTTCTCAATTTAGACCTGTAATTCGTATCATTTATGTCTAACTTTTACTTGAAAGAATGCAGTTATAGCACTTATTAACCCCTGAATTTCTCCTGATATTTATTCATCCCTTATAATGGCTATTCTATATGATAAAATAATTGAGGCAAAAATAGGAATCCAGTGGGCAGAGATCTTTCACCCAAGTATTTATTTCTCAATGAATGCACATTACAATAAAAAAACTTCTCCAATCATGAGTCACCACACCATTTTTAAACACTGGAAAAATAAGTCTAATAGTCAAACTAGCTGTTGTGAAAGCTGGTTATAAAGTCACCTGATTCATTACCATAGAGAAGACTCTATGGCCCTAGTCCTTAAACTCAAGAAACAGGAGTAGAGTAATAGTGATTTCTAGGAACACACAAAGGGCACAGTTGCTAGTAAGCATCTACAGCTTTTGAAGTATTCTCAAAGGAGTCAAGGCTGTCAAAGATCCACCCTGGCTCCTACTCACCTCACTGGAGTCCCAGATTCCAGTTGGGTGTCCTTCAATCTGCTCTTCACACTGTCACCAGGGAATGCCATATAAAGCAGTCTCAGAAAATATAATTCTCCATCCAAAATGTTTCAGTGTTCTCTACCCCACTGATGGCTAAAATGCAAATTCTTTCAAGGGAAGTACCTGCCACTGAGAAAATGGCCCCTACCTTTTAGATATTATGTTTCAGTAAGTGTTTCCTTTTCTTCTCCCTTCCCTGTTCTAACCCTCTCTTTTAATACTGAACTATGTATGAGTTTCCTAAACACATTAGGCTTCCACTTGCATGCTTTCTCATGTTGCTGTTCCCCTTGCCTGGAATGCCCTCCCCCCTACTTTTACTACACCTGGTAAAACACTACACTCATTCCTCACGTCTCAGTTCAATTGCCATCTTCTCATCAAGTCCTCCAAGACTCCTCCAGGCGACCCCAAGGGCTCCTTCTCCCTGGTGTGTTGGTAAACTAGCTCTCAGAAGGGGAAAAAAAGCCCTGATACAGTCACTTCGGCTATAACATTTGTTTTGGAAAACTCAAATTTGTGTCAGTGTGCTTGTTACATTAGGGAACAACACAAGCACAACAAGAATCCCATTTGCTTGTGTGCCTTGAAATGCTAGATGAATGCAGAGCACTGCCCCCAGCTGCCCCCAGTCCTGTGCACCCACCTCCAACATCTCCCAGCTACCTCAGGCAGCCTCCTGTGTCAGGGCCATCCCTGTCCACATCTGGTGGCAACTTTCCCTCAGACTTCAGACACCTATTTCTACCACTTCACAATAACTCACAAGAGGCAACCTCTCCTATGCCCACCTCCAAAGGCCGACTTCAAGTCTTATTTACAGCAAAGCACAATATTTATTATTATATCTATGTTCTTCTGAATCATTTTAACATGTACAATTCTGCTGTCCTTTTTATTCAGTTCCTACCTTTTAAAAAAAAAAATGTGTTACTGAGGAAGTTTTTGAGTGTTATGTCCCATTTTTCCCTAAGCTTGGTGATTTTTAGGAATGCACATGTCCCGTGACAGCAGAACTGACTGTCCGTATGTAGCATTTGCTAATTTCTGTGGTGTACACACCACCACAGATGATTTCAAATACTAACAGTTGGGCTCCCGTGTCCAGTTTGGCTCCAACACAACGTACCCATAGTCTGTACAAGTCTTTATCACAGCAATCATTGTTTTGCATAACAATGTTTTCCTGTTTAAAGACAGTAAGCTTTAAAAAGGGTCTTCTTCACCTTAATACCAACATTCCCTAAATAGTACCCGGCTGTTAGTAGGTGTCCTGCTAATGTAGACACCAGAGGGGGTAACAAGACTGAAGATCTAATATAAATAATGCTAACTATAAAATCTACTTCTACAATGGAAAATTAATATCTGCTCTGCTCCAAACCCCAGTCACCCTATTAGTAACTGGAGAGACGGGATTCAAACAGTGTTTCTAACTCAAAAGTTTATCACAAAGACAATGCTTCATAACCAACCTACTAATCTGCATGTGGATTACAGACTAATTTAAAAAACAGATTCTAGAGATGTGGTCTAATGGATTTTTTTTGGTGACTGATTATTTATATAAGATGTCTTACAAGAAGGGCACCTGGGTGGCTCAGTCGGTTTGGGTGGCTCAGTCGGTTAAGTGTCTGCCTTCAGCTCAGATCATGATCCCAGGGTCCTGGGATTGAGCCCCACAGGGCTCCCTGCTCAGCGGGGAGCCTGTTTCTCTCTCTTTCTGTACCTGCCGCTCCCCTTGCTTGTGTGTTATCTCTCTCTGTCAGATAAATATATAAAATCTTAAAAAAAAAGATGTCTTACAAGAGTATGCAAATTTAACTTATATATTTAATCTTTTGTGAAAAAGATAAAATTACACAAAATAGGACCTACCCCCCAAATATGGGCCATTTTATCTAATCCAATCTTAATCTAAGCCAATATCAAAAGTTACCCTGAAATCTAAGACAAACAGCATTAATATATACTAAAATTGAAAATACAGAGCATTATATAGCATAGCAATTACCAGCGATTTATTGGCCAAAAACCACATCTAAGTTGATTTCTTTACATACATATGCACACACATGTACACACGTTTAAAATCTTAAAATTCATAGTATTTACTTCTTAACTACTGCTTCCTTGATAATACAGAAAAGTATAATCTCAAAGCTATATATTAATGATTTTAGTAAAAAAAATATTAGTTCTTCCTCAGCATACTACTGTTATGTCTCAAACAATGGTGAAAAGTTACTTCAGCTTCTTATATTCAAGTTTTGCTAAGAAACTAAAACATACTTAGTGCCTGTGAATCCAACAGCACAGAGAACTGCTGCTCACATTTAGCACGCATCAGGACAATCCAGGCTTATGGAAACAAGTTACTGGGCCTCACTCTTAGAATTCTGATTCAGTAGGTCTGAATTTGGGGCTAGAGATTTTGCATTTCTAACAATTCTCAAGTGATTCTGATACTGTTGGTACTGGAACCACAACTTGGGGTCAGAAATACCTGTGTTCAAATCCCAGCCTGTCACTTAATATCTTTGTTCTCTGGACATAAGTCTAAAAGTTCTACCCCTCAATTTTCCCGTGCCTAAAAGGCAGAGAGTTACCAGAAAATTAAGCAAATAATATATTTAAAGTACCCAGCACAGGGTGAGGACTCAAATGATAACTACCTATGTTGGCTGAATAAATGAATGCCATACTTAAAAGTACACACTACAAATGCTGGCTAAGATGGAGTAAAAACACTCCACACCCTGTCTCTCCAACTGAATACAGCTATAAAATCTAAATACAATGAACAGAGCAGCTATTTAAAGAATCTGAAAAGTAAATGGTAGCAGCCAGATTGAGGAAGAAGACCAGAATTCAAAGTATCATAGAAGCAGTGTGGGTTTACTGCCCTCCCCACCCCCATCCTGTTGCCTAGACTGGGGAAAACCTGGAGTGGCATCAACATAGGCAGTGTTCCAGTAGAAGCCCTCTAGTTCTGGATGAGGATGGAAAGGGATCTCCTGGCAATAACAGCAGTGGGCCCACAGGTACCCTAAAAGTCTGAGGAAAGGGGCGCCTGGGTGGCTCAGTTGGTTAATCGACTGCCTTCGGCTCAGGTCATGATCCCGGAGTCCCGGGATCGAGTCCCACATCGGGCTCCCTGCTCAGCAGGGAGTCTGCTTCTCCCTCTGAACCTCTTCCCTCTTGTGCTCTCTATCTCTCATTCTCTCTCTCTCTCAAATAAATAAATAAAATCTTTAAAAAAAAAAAAAAAGTCTGAGGAAAGTCTCCAATCCCCAGCTGTGGTTTCAAGAGGGTGTTGCAAACCTCTCTCCCAACCCCCTCCACCCATGCTCCCACCACCCCCCTGATGTGTGTGCAAATGCAAGAAGTCAGCAGAGTAGACAAAGCTTTCTGGCTAGAGGACCAAAAAGGCGAGCCCCCAGGGAGGTAGGAAGTATAAGGGAAATTGCTGAATGGGTGGAACTCAAAAAAGCAACTCCAGGACGTTGATTATGACCTCCTGGGCTCACTCCAGAGCAGAACATGGCATGGATCTCATCCTAAACAACAAACCAGAACCTCTGAGAATTGAACAGAGATAGAAAGTCACCTATCTCCAACTGGCCAATGGGCAGTACACACAGGACAGATCCAAACAGCAAAGCGCTA
The DNA here is from genome assembly GCF_009762305.2 of Zalophus californianus. Lineage (NCBI taxonomy): Eukaryota > Metazoa > Chordata > Mammalia > Carnivora > Otariidae > Zalophus > Zalophus californianus. The sequence goes on from NC_045602.1 coordinate 73,514,353, forward strand.
TAGGCTTTGAAAATGGAACTGACAGAAAGCTGGCTGCAACTTGCATGCTGAACCCAACAGGAGTGACTGCATACTAAAATACAAAATGAACATTCCCCATAGAATTTAAAACAAGACCCATGGCCTTATAATACTGAAGAATGCAATTCAAAATTGCATAGGAATATCTCATCTTGCGTGGGACAATAAACAGACACTGATATTGAGATGACACCAAATGTTGGAATTACCTGACAAAGACTTTAAAGCATTATTATAAAAATGCTCCAAGAAGGGTGAACACTCTTGAAATGAACAGAAGTTCTCAGCAAAGAAACAGAATCAAATGGAAATTTTAGAACTGAAAAATACAGTAACTGAAATAATTCCCTGGATGGGCTTAATAAGTAAAATGGAGATGACAAAAGAAAGACAGTGAACTTGAGACAGACTGATAAAAAATACCTAGTCTGCACAACCAAACAAAAAAATGAACAGAGCACCAAGGACCTTTAGGATACCAAAAGGACTAACATTAGCATCACTGGCATCCTAAAAGGAGAGTGAGAGTGTAGTGCAGAAAAGTATTTGAGAAAACAAAGGCTGAAAACTTTACAAACTTGGTGAAAGACACAATGTATATACACATTTGAGAAGCTCAGAGAATCTAAAGAGAATAAACCCCTGAGAAATCCATGCTTAGACACATCATGGTCAAACTGATAAAAACTAAAAACAGTGAAAAAATTTGAAAGTAGCCAGAAAAAGAAAGTGATGCATTGCTTATAGGGGAACGGCAACTTGAATGAATGTGAATTTCTCACCAGAAGCCATGAAGTCCAGAAGAAAATGGCATATTTTTTAAGGGGCTGAAACAAAAGAACTGTCAACACAGAATTTCTATATCCAGAGATAATATCCTTCAGGAATGAAGGCAAAATAAAGACATTCTCAAGTGAAGGTAAGACTAAGAGAATTCACTGCCAGCAGATCTGTTCTAGAAGAATCACTAAATGGCAGAAGGGAAGAGATGCCCACGGAAAAATAGAACATTAGTAATGAAGAAATAACAAAGAAATGATAACCATCTGGGTAAATATAATAAACTCTTTTTTTCTTCCTGAAATCCTTAAAATACATTTGGCAGTTGAAATCAAAAACATTAACACTGTCTGCATTTTCTGTGTATGTAAATATAATATATAAGACATTACCACAAAAAAGAGGAGAATAAAGAGACACATATAGCGTTAAGGTTTCTACATCCCACTTAAGTGGAAAAATATTCTAAGTAGACTATAAAAATTTAACTACAGGCATACCTCAGAGATACTGCAGGTTCAGTTCCAGACCACTGCAATAAAGCAAATATCACAATAAAGTGATTTAAATGAATTTTTGGCTTCCCAGAGCATATAAAAGTTATGTTTATACTATCTTTAGTCTCTTAAGTGTGCAATAACAGTATGTCTGAAAAAACAATGTACATACCTTAATTAAAAAAAAACTTTATTGCTAAAAAATGCTATCATCTGAGCTTTCAGTGAGTCATAGTCACTGAACACAGATTATCAAATATAATAATATTAAATCGAATTACATTGAAATATTGTGAGAACTACCAAAATGTGACACAGAGACATGATGTCAGCAATTGATGTTGGAAAAATGGCACCAATAGAATTGCTTGACACAGGGCTGCTTCACACAGCTTCAATCAGTAAAAAAAATGCAGTATATATGAAGTGAGATAAAGCAAGGTATGCCTGAATGTATATTATAATCCCTAGACCAACCGCACACACACACACACACACACAGAATGAGATATAGGAAACAAACAAACCAAAAAACCCACAATAGGTAAGTTAAAATGGAATACCAAAAACTGTTCAAATAACCCAAAAGAAGACAAGGGAAAAAGATAAACAAAAAACCAAAAGAATGGAAAGCAAATAATAAAATAGTAGCACTAAATCCAAACACATAAGTAATTATAATAAATGTAAAACATCTAAACATACCAATTAAAGACAAAGATTGTCAGAATAATTTTTAAAAAAGATGATCCAATTATATGGCACCTACAAGAAATTTATTTCAAATATGATGATATCGGTAGGTTAGACGTAAAAGGATGGAAAAAGGTGTATCATGGAAATATTAATCAAAAGACAGCTGGAGGGGCTATATTAATATCAAATACAGCAAACTTCAAAGCAAAGAAAATTAACAGGCATAAAAGGGTCACTATATAACCATATAACCACAAAAGGGTCAATTACCAAGAAGATACCAAATATTAATCAAAAGACAGCTGGAGGGGCTATATTAATATCAAATATAGCAAACTTCAAAGCAAAGAAAATTAACAGGCATAAAAGGGTCACTATATAAACATATAACCATAAAAGGGTCAATTACCAAGAAGAAAATGTTATATATCTTCTAAGTTAGATGTATGCACCTAACAAGAGAACTTCAAAATACATGAAGCAAAAACTGACCAAACTGGAAGGAGAAATCAATAAACCTCCAATTATAGTTGGAGACTTCAACACTCTTATCTCAGTAATCTATATAACTAGTAGACAAAAAAAATCAACAGGGATATAGAACGGAACAATCCCATCAACCAACTGGATCTGACATTTATAGAACATTCCACCCAACAGGAGTAGAGTACGTTTTCTTTTCAAATGCACAGAGAATATTCACTAAGACCATAACTTGGGTCATAAAACAAATCTGACAAATTGAAAAGAACTGAAGTAACACAAAATATGTTCTATGGCCATAATGAATTACACTAGAAACCATTAACAGCAAGAAAACAGAAAAATCTCTAAAAACTTGGAAATTTAGTGATGTACTTATAAATAATCCACAGGTCAGAGAAGAAGTCTCAAGGGAAATTAGAAAATATTTTTAACTGAAACAAGATAAAAATACATCAGAATTTGTACAATGTAGTTAAGCAATGTCCAGATGAAAATAGTTCTTAAAAAAAAGGAAATACAGAGGTACATACCTAGCAAAACATGCAAAAAAGCTGTATGCTGAAAATTACAACACTATTAAAAAAAAACAAAACAAAGAAAACCTAAATAAATGGGAAGACTTACCACTTTCATGGACTGAAGTTCAACATAGTCAAGGTGTCAATTCTTCCCATTTCATCTACAGCTTAGTACACTTCTAATCAAACCACTGCCCCACAAAATATAGACCAACTTATCTTAAAATCAAAAGCAAAGGAACTAAATAGCCTAACAACTTTGAAGAAGAATAAAATTAAGCGAGTCATACCAACTGGTTTTAAAACTTACTCTAAAGCTACAGTAACTAAGACAGTATGGTACTGCAGAATAAACCAGTTTCAAAAGGTTATATACTGAATAATTTCATTTATATAACATCAGTGGTTGTCAGGGATTAAGGGTGTGATACAGAGGGACAGCATGAGGAAATTTTGGGGGTGATGGCACTATGTTGTATTCTGATTGTGGTGGTGGTTACATGGATCTATATAGGAGTTAAAATTTATAGAACTGTGCATCCCCCCCAAAATCAATTTTACTGTATATTAGGTTAAGAATTTTTTAAGTTTTAAAAATATATACTATGTTATCTTAGGACTTTCTAATTTTTATGAATTAAGGTTCTAAAGTAAATGTTTTGAGTATGTGTACATCAGTACAATGGGAACATGCAGAGGCAGGAGAATTCAATTTTTAAAAATTACAAAAATATGGCATAGGTATAAATTCTAGACTCAGGTATAAATTCAACTATATCCCTCAACCAACCACAGAGGCTATTCATACCTAATATCAACTAAACACATATTTAATATTGCCTTGTAAAAATTTGAGACAAAACAAACACAGCATATATCAAATCCAAAGGAAGTCTGACTGAAGATTCCACATTCATACTAGCTATTACTTTGGTCCTTGGGATGGAAATGACATTGTTATCCATTATCAATACGGTACGTACCTTGTTTTTTCTAATAGCAGCTAAAGATTTACAACGGTTTATCCATATTTTTCTCATCTGATTCCACTTGACACAAAAAACACGCACTTTCAAGAATGTTGACTGGATGAAGAAAATGACATATATAATGAAGTTTTATTCAGCTACAAAAAAAGGAGGAAGTCCTACCATTTGCAACATGATGAACCTAAAGGACATTAAGCTAAGTGACATAAGCCAGACACAGAAAGACAAGTACTGTATGATTTCACTAGTATGCAGAATCAATAAAAGTTGAATTCACAGAAGCAGAGTAGAATGGTGGTTGCCAAGGGCTCGGGGGTGAGGGAAATGGGAGAAATGTTGGTCAAAGGGTATGAACTTTCAGTTATAAGATGAATAATTTCTGGGGATAAAATATACACCATGGTGACTACGGTCAATATTACTGTATTGCATACTTCAAATTTGCTGAGAGTAAATCCTGAATGTTCTCACCAAAAAAAGGGGGTGTGTGTAACTATTGGAGGCAATAATGTGTAAATTACCCTGATTGTGGTAATCATTTCACAATGTATATATTTATCAAATCATCACACTGTACACCTTAAATATATACAATTTCTATTTCTCAATTATATCTCAATAAAGCTGGTGAGGGTTGGGGGGGGGCAAGAATGCTGACTGGAACCAAGCATAATTGCACCAATCTATAACGCATCCTAAGAAGACATGAAACTTTCTTTTTTTTTTCCCTAAGAAATAAAGTCATAGCAAATGAGCCCATCAAAACACACAGAAGATTATAATTCAAGATAGCTATTCTCTATAACCTTACACAGTTTTGGATGACTACCATAAAAGTTAGATTTTCTCAGATTGTGATTTTAAAAAACAAAAACACAACTACATGACCAAAATCATTTAAATAAGTGAGCAACCTCACTGTCACTAACTTTTCCTAGTTCTTAAAGCATTCAGTGTAAATTATTTGTGGAAGAACTCGATTTCTTTCAAATGACAAGAGCACTTTTATAACTCTTTTTAATTTAAAATCTTCTCAGGATATGAGCTTTAAATAGCAAATCCAGCTCTTACAAGAGCCGAAAGGATGTTAAAATGTAGTTTGGTGCAATTAAAAAACTGACAACAAATATTTACCTATTGATTGACAAATTGATTACAGAATGCTTAAAATATTTCAATTCCTAGGAGTAATACAAAAAGAGATCACAATGGTATCAGTCCTCAAGGACTTAGCTGAGTAGATGATACGGACCCATGAGATAATTAGATACCACAACTGTAAACAAGAAAGTACTATATAGAACAATTAGAGATAACATCTAAATAGATGTCAAAACATTCTTTAGTAAATCTCCCATAAAAGTCAAGTAGTAATTCAGAAGAGAAAATAAATTTGGCTGACGTAGGGAGGCCCTGGAATCCAGTGAAGAGAAGCGTGTACCGGGGCCAGAGGCTTGCCTCAGCTCTGCCATGAAAAACTCCTGGCCAAGTCCCAACTGCTCTACGGTGCCTAGTGAGCAAACATGGTACTTGACACTCACACGAAAGGACATTTGCTCATTCACCTCTGATTTGGATATGGCTAAGCATGAAAGGAAGGGCAGGCCAGGGGCTTCTTCTAGAAGAAATTCAGAATATCTGTAACTCAGGGCTACGGCAAGCTCACTGCTTGAATTCAATACTCCCTTCTCACAAACATGTGCAAGAAAGGGTGCTGACACCAAAAGGAGCCGGTTGCTCTCCTGGCCTCCTCCAGAGCAAAAACTCTTATACCAAGGGTCTCATTGTCCTGGGCCCGGCTGCACTGGCACTTCACAGTCCCAGGAACCCCCTAAGATGCATCAGCTGTCTGGCTTAGTTTCAGTCTGGTTCCCTGGGTCTCAGTAAGTTCATCTCAAAGAGAAGGAATTGGATCAGGTCCTCTACAACATCACAATCTATGAATATAATAAATTAGAAATATGAATCATACAATATAAACCTTACTAAGTTGTCAGCTATGAGTAAGAACAGCTTATTAAATTTGTTATCTGGACTTTGTTTTACAAGAAATATCAAACCATTTGAGAAATGCCAAATCAGACAAGCAAACACTACGAAGTCCTATGATTCTTACCTTAGTCTCAAGGTATCAAAATGGTTAGATCTCACAGTAGAATATAACCTATGTTATGTGCAAAGACTCGTTATAGTTCTTCACTAGATTGAATAATTTCAGAACAATATTCTTATAAATCAAGTAGTGTTAGTACCTCTACAACTCCAAGCATATCAGAGTTCCCAGCAATGTCTGCAGGGAACAAGAAAAGATTACTTTTCTTAACTGCCAGAACTCAAATTCAGAAGTAGAAAAAAAGCAAGTCATCTTAACAACTACCAAATGGCAACTAGGAGCTAGGTATGTGCTGGTCACTTTACATAGATTACCTTATTTACTTCCTGCAATAATCCTATGAGGTAGCTAGTTATTACCATTTTAATGATGAGAAAATTGAGATTCAGGAGGTTGAGAAATTTGCCTAGAGTTACAGAGCCCTTGACAAAGCTTAAAAGTGAGGTGATCAAAGAAGAATGTACCACTGTCTCAAGTGTGTTCAGGGAAACACTGATCAGCAGACCCAATTGTTCACATCCCTTTGGTAAACATAGCCATCAAACAACCATAGTTTCATAATGTTGTTTTCCAAATGAGTCTTCAGTAGATTTGCTTAGCATGAAATCACTTCCCCTGACCAAAATGACTTTCTGGATCTACAAATGCTGAGGAACAGACATCAGACTACTCAAGTTAAGGTCATTCTCTGAGGTCTGGTATGAATGGCACCTCCCCGGAGGACGTGTCTATTTCTTTTTTTCATTAACCACAACATTCCTTTGTCTCTTCTTCTGAATATTAACCTTCTCTGTTGGATTTCTAACGTGTTCTATATATAGCAAAAAATGTGAAGCTGAGTCACTACAGTGAGTTCCTGAAGAGCACCAGGTCCATATGCTCAAGATGCCAGGGAGAGAAATGGCAAATATAATATTTTATTGAGAAAACTGAAGACTGTAACTTCTCTTTTAACATAAGGACATCTACATCTGCAAGGAGGTAGGCAGTAACAATAAGACAAAATGTCTTTAAAAAACAAAAAGCTCTGGGAAACAGAAAAAAAGCAAGCAAGCAAGCAATATTCAACCTCTTCAAGTGTACAAAGAAGTGCTTGATAGAAACCCATAATTTTAAACTATAAAACATGTGAGATTGCCTTATAGAAAAAAAGTTTGGAATAGATACTACACTAGATTTATACTGATAAAGCTCAAGCTACAGAATCTGCAAAAAATGGAAAAGAGGCATGATCAAGAGGGGAAGAACTAAAAATCATGCATCTTCCTTCATCCTCCCAATCATTAATTTTAACACAATTTTAAAAACTAAAGCAAGCTGTTTTTTGGATGATTATTAACATCGTAGTACACGCTTATTGTAGAAAATGTGAAAAACATTAAATAGTGTATGAAATGACTGAAAAATAACCCATAATCTAACTACTCACAGTTAGAATATTTTATATCCTCTTTTAAATAAAGATTTCCTTTATAAAAAACTCAAAAGTATCACTCTACTTTTTTTTGTTTACTGCATTATGAACATTTTCTTATACCTTACACCCTCAAACATCCTAAAGCTCATGATTTTTATCACTTGTCAATCAATCATTTTTAGTATACTAAACAAAAATTTTAAAGAACATGATTTATAATGGTTTTATAGTATTTGGTCATACAGTAGCATGATCTAACCATTTCAGAGGCTTCCCATTTTTTAACATTATAAATAGCATTGTAATGAATAAGTAATATATACCCACACATACATTTATATGCATCTCTTATTTCCTTATAATAAATTCCTGAAGATGGAATTTGGGGGCAAGAGTATGAACAATTTTAAGGATTCTGAATATTACCAAATTACCACTGTAATGGACTGTTTGCGTACCCCCAAATCCATGTGTCGAAATCTAATTAATCCCTAATGTGATGGTATTTGAAAATGGTACCTTTGGGAGGTAATTAGATCATGAGGGTGGAGCCCTCATGAATGGGATTAGTGCCCTTGTAAGAGGCCAGAGAGCTAGCTAGCTCTCTTTCTACCACTTGAGGAAACAGAAAGTCTGCAGTCTACAATCCTAAAAAAAGGTTCACTAGAACCCAACCATGCTGGCACCCTACCTAGGACTTCTAGCCTCCAGAACCGTGAGAAACAAATTCTACTGTTTATAAGCCCCCTGTTGTTTATAATACCCTAAGTTAATGGTATTTTGTTCTAGCAGCCTGAGCTAGGGTAGATACAATTTAGAAAGTTGTATCAATTTGTGCTCCTACCAAAAGAAGGAATTTGCCAACACTTGATTCTTTTAATATGCCAGACCTATTAAAGCATGCAACCTATGACATAATGATTCTAACCTCTTAAGCTTTTTCCATAAGTTTATTTCAGAAGCTTAGAGGAAAATATTTTGTAGTAAAAATTTCTTACCTGTGATTAAGCAGTTTTTCCAGTGTTGTTTTTTAAACAAATTTATCTCTATTAAATTAGTTAACTGAAATAGTATGAATTGCATAAAGTCATTTAAAAACTAAGGTTATTCTTCTACGTGTATATTTGCAATAAGAGATGTCTGAAATAATGAAGATGACCACAGTAAACTTTGGGTTTTGAGATACTGAACTAGCTTTCTTTCTTTCTATGTTATTTTAAAATTTTTATTTTTAATTTTCAAAATTAAAAAAAATTCTAAATATTTTCTTTCTTTTTAAAAATACTTTCTTCTTTCTATCTCTCTGGTATGGCTTGAAAATTAAAATATGAGCTAACACTCTTTATAATGAAGCCATAGTCCAAAAAGTACAATATATCAAAAATTATGAAGTTTTTTCAAAAGAAAAGTAAAAATCCTACACATCTATTTACAGTTATGATGGTACTGGGCTAGAACTCCTGCTGTAAATGACCATAAAACTGAACAATATTCATAAAATATTATTTGCAGACATTGGGCAGTGCAGGTCTGTGATTCCTGAGCGAAGGGAAACAAAGATTCTTGAATGCCCTTTCTGCTTATGCCACAGGGAAGGGAAACCTAAAAAGAGCACAGAGATCTCACTGAGTTGAGGAAACAGAACTTGAAGTTTGAAGCCAATGAAGTCACTGGAATTTAAGGGGCAGATACAAGAAAGAAGGGAGCTGGGGAGAGAAAAAGTTTCAGAAATCTGCAAAGAGATCTCCTAATTCTTTGCCTGGAGACTAACCTGCACATGCACAAGGCAAGGTCTCCATGAGACCAAAGAATAAAATCTGGGGGAAAAACAACTAGAGAGTGTGAGGTGAACAATTATTTGAGCTTGCAAAGGTCTGGGAAACATTCAAATTCCTGGCAGAGTAGAGACATCTCACTGAATATCACATGCATTTGATAGACACCCCAGAAAGGCCATACCTCTGTATCAGGGCAAAGCTAGTCCCGGAATCAATAAAATGCTGAAAGCCAAAGATAAAGAGAGAAAGAGAGAATCTTTAAAGCAGCCAGAAAAGCAAAAAAAGACACACTACACCAAAAGAACAATGGTAAAAATAATTACTAACTTATCAGAAAAATTTAAGCTAGAAGATATTTAAATGATGACTTTAAAGTGCTACAAGGGGGAAAAAAATGCTATCAACTTAAATTCTATATCCGGCATAAATATAAATAAAACAAGCTCCAGAATTGTCCTCCTGCCATAAACAAGTAGAAAACTAGTCAAAATATGAAACAACTGTTTCCAGATAGTAGACAACAGGGCGTATGGGAACATGATCCTTGAAAGAAGGGAAACAAACGAGGTGAGCCGAAAGACTTGTCCCAGCTTTCTGTGTGGACTACAGCACATGCAAGGGGAACCCAAGTAGGCATATATTACCACAAAGGAAGAAACTAAATATAAATGCTCCAAAAACCCGCAAAAAGGGTATCCTTGAATTTCTGGCTAAATACCAATCTGCGTATGTGTTGTATGAAAATCTATGAGGCTAGACAGAGAAAAACTTCCAAAAAAATAACAAATGCTGGGGAGCTCTAACCCAAACAACTCTCAAAGTTCACATAGGGCCAGGATCATTCAGCTTCCGCCAACCCAGGGTGAATAAACCTTGATAAAAACATGAGGCAATCAAGGGAGACACAAGAAAGGGCATGCCTCAGTAATGGGCCCAAACTAGCCCTGCACTGAAAGCTATTCTAGTACTGCCAAAACCCAAACCCAAAAAACCCTGAAAACAAAACTCAAAAGATCAAGCTGATCCACAAATAAATTAATTGCCTGTCAGAACAAAACTTAATACTCAAGAAAGAAAAAAAAAAAAAAAATCAAGACACTCAACATAACTCCATAAGAAATTACCAGACATAGGAAAAAATAAGAAATGGTAACTTATAATCAGGATCTAGAAGTGGTAGGGATTAGGAGAACTTTTAATATAAAGGCTTTACTTTTTATTTTTTTAAAGATTTATTTGAGGGGTGGGGGGAGAATGTGTGTGTGTGAGTGGGGGGAGGGACAGAGAGAGACAGAATCTCAAGCAGACCCTTTACTGAGTGTGGAGCCCAATGAGGGGCTCGATCCCATGACCCAGAGACCATGACCTGAGCCAAAATCAAGAGTCGGATGCCTAACCTAACCAACTGAGCCACCCAGGTGCCCTGAGAACTTTTAATATAAGGACTTTAAAATAGTATTTAGAAAAAAATTTAAAAGGCTTAACGAAAAACATGAACAAAAGATAAAAATTTCAACAGAGAAATGAAAATTATTTTTTAGAAAAACAGTGGTAATTCTAGAACTATAAAAAAGTATATCTGACATAAATAATTAACTGGATAGAAATAATAGCATATTAGACAAAGGAGACTTAAAAAAAAATCAGTGTACTTGAAGACAGGGCAACAGAAACTTTTCAAACTGAAGGAAAAGAAAAAAGGACTGGAAGAAAAATGGACAGAGCTTCAGTGACCTGCCAAAAAACACATGTAGGACTAAAGTCTGAGGAGAAAAGAAACACTTGGGAACTTAAAATTTTGAAGAGAGATGGCTAAAAATTTTACAAATATGATGAAAACAATACACCCACAGATCTAAGAAGCTCAATAAGCTCCAAGGATAAACACAAATGAAACCACACCAAGGAGTATCATTATCAAAGTTGTTGAAATCCAGTCAGAGAGAAAAATCTTAGGAGCAACCAAAGGGTAAAGGCATATTACCTAGAGGAAAACAAATATAAAAATCACCACAGAATTCCTGTCAGAAGTTATGCAACTAAAATAGTAAAAAAAAAAAAAAAAAAAAAAAAAAAAAGAAATACCTTTAAAGTGCTAAAAGGAGGGAAAAAAGACCCTGAAAACCTGGAATTCTACATCCACTGACAATAGCTTTCAAAATTGAAAGCAAAATAAGGGGGTGGGGAGGCTGCACTGTAAGAAATGTAAAGGGACGTTTTCAAACAAAAGGAATAGGATACCTGACACAAACTTGGATCTACACAAAGAAATTAATATCTAAAGAAATGGTTAAAATGAAGGCAAATACTAAAGACATTTTTCTCATTTTTTAAAAGATTTTATTTATTTGAGAGAGAGGGCGCACGAGTGGGGGGGTGGGCAGAGGAAGAGGGAGAAGCAGACTCCTCACGGAGCAGGGAGCCCAACCTGGGGCTCGATCCCAGGGCCCTAGGATTATGACCTGAGCCGAAGGCAGGAGCTTAACCAACTGAACCACCCAGGTGTCCCCATTTTTCTCATTTTTAATTGCTCTAAAAAGTAAGTGCCTAACAAAAGCAAAAACTAGCAATGGGGTTTAAAGCCCACATAAAATCAAAATATATGACAAAAAAAAAAAAATGCCCAAAAGATGAGAGGAATTGGTAGTATATCATTATGTAAAATTTTTGCATTATACATGAAGTGGCATATTATTTGAGGGCAAACTGTTATTAAAAATAACCCATCCAAAAGCAGATAGAAAACCAACGAAAAAAGGAAAAACAGTAAACAAATGATAAGACAGTACATTTTAATCCAACCATATCAATAACTGTATTAAATGTAAATGGTCTAAACTAGTGGTTGGCAAACTTTTTCTGTAAAGAACCAGAAAATGTTTGGGGCTTTAAGGACTATATGGTCTCTATCCCAACTACTAAACCTTGACATCATACCATAAAAGCAGCCATAGATAGTACGTAAATGAATGGGCATGACTGTGTCCCAATAAAACATTCACATAAACAGGTGGCAGGCCACATTTGGTCTACCAGCCATAGTTTTGCCAACTCAAGTCTAACCATACCAAATTTATAAAGATGTAGACTGGATAAAAAAGCAAGACCCAACTACATGCTGCATACAAAAAAAAAAAAAATACATATGTATAAATGACATAAAGAGGTTAAAAGTAAGTGGATGGAAAAAGATACACCATGCAAATATTAATCAAAAGAAATTTTAGTGTCAGACACAGAGACTTCAGAACAAGAGAAATTAGCAGTAAAAAGGGTATTTCATGATGACAGAGCAGTCAATTCATCAACAAGACTTAATCCTAAATGTGCTGTAACACATGTTAACAATGCTTAAACATGAAACAAATCTGAAGGAACTGAAAGGAGAAACAGATAAATCTAAACTTGTAGGTGAAAACGTCAAGTCTTTTCACGACAGAACAATAGCAAATTGGTAAAAATATAAGAATATATACAAAGGCCAACCTAACTTAACCGACATTTATGGAAAACAGCACCCAGTAAGAGAAAATACATTCTTCTCAAGTACACATTGAACATTAACCAAGATATACCACATGTTGGGACATAAACCAATCAAAAGGTTTAAATGGATTGAATTATTAAGAATATGTTCTCTGACCAAAATGGCATTAAATGAAAACACAGTAACAAAATACCTGGAAAATCCCAAATATTTGGAAATTATTTTTTTTAATAAATTTTTTAAAAGATTTTATTTATTCATTTGAGACACAGAGAGAAAGAGCACAAGCACGGGGACAGGCAGAGGGAGAGGGAGAAGCAGGCTTCCCACTGAACCAGGAGCCTGATGCGGGGCTCAATCCCAGGACCCTGGGATCATGACCTGAGCTGAAGGCAGACGCTCAACCATCTGAGCCACCCAGGTGCCCCCTGGAAATTATTTGACAACACTTCAGAACAATCCATAGGTCAAAGAAAAAAATTACAAGTGAAAAAAGAAAATATTTTGAATGAAATGATAATGAAAATTTATGGCTTTAAAAGTTGATAACTTTTTAAATAAAGTCTTAATTCAATGATCTAAACTTTCACCTTAAAAGCTAGAAAAAGTATAACAAAGTAAGGCGGAGGTAAGGAATTAATGAAAGCTCAACTCATGAACTAGAAAACAGATAAACCACAGAGAAAATCAACAAAACCAAAAGTTTATTTTTGAAAGGACTGATAAATTGATAAGCCCTAGCTGGACTAATCATGAGAGGAAAGGTGAAATGGACAAATGCCTAAAGACACAAATGACCAAAACAGGAATAAAAAGAAGTAGAATAGTCTTATATCTATTCATTTAAAAATTGAATCCTTAATTAAGAACCTTTCCACAAAAAACAAAGACACACAACTCTCCAGGCTCAGATAGCTTCATTGGTGAATTCTATCAAACATTAAAGGAAGAACATCAATTGTACCCAAACTCTTTTATAAAAGAAATGAAGAGGGGACCTTGTTAGTGGGAGTATAAAATGGTAAACCCACCTTGGAAACTGTTCTGTCAGTTTCTCATAATGTTAAATGTACACCCATCCTATAACCCTGCAATTCGACGTCTAGGTAGTCACCCACAAGTAAGGAAAATTCATGTCACAAAAGCCTTGTACATAGGAGCATTAGTCCTAGCAGTCGAAGACAAGAAACAACCCTTTCCCACTGTAATAATAGTTAAATTATAGCACATCCATACAATGGAACGCTACTCAGCAACTAAAAGGAACTAACTACTGTTACATGTAACACGGATGAATCTATATTTTAAACAAGAGCTTCATATAAATTTTATGCCCCGGCAAGTCTAAGAACCACTGTTACAGAAGCACACACATAATAACAAAAAGGGAAAATATAGGAGATTTAGGTAATTCATAAATTAATCAGTGCCACATACATCATAAACTATATATCAGTTGTCATTTTTCATAGATGCTTAATTGTTATTTCAATTATGGTTACTATAGTCCTCTGTTTGTGTTCAAATTTCTACTTATGTCCTTCATGGACTTCCAGTTCCAAATTTTAGTCTTTGATTCTCTATTCTAATTTCTCATTAATTCCAAATTAAACTATGCATTTTAGATAAGGAATCCTGTTGACCAGTTCCTTTTCTTTTTTTCTTAATGTTCCACTTCCTTAGTACAGTTTCCTCGACCTCTTAGTAGTGGTATTCTTACTGTTTGCTGCACAGCCTTGACTTTTCTACCTCCTTTAAAACTGAACCAAAAACTCATCTTTTCCACTAAGTGCTAAACCACCTCAGATTTTTTCCAAATTCCCTCAGCACTTGAAGATCTTCCTAATAGACAGGCTATTTATTTTACTGAGTTTGGACACCTCCTCTTCATGACTCACCAACTCCATCCCCTGGCTTAGAGAGTAGAAACTTTGGAAGCAAACTGAAAAGATTACAGTTCTCTTCAAGGTTCTTTCTCTTGCGATATTCCATCTTGGAATGCATTCTATTTGCCAGAGCCTTAAGCTCTATAATGCTAAAGGGTAGGACAGAAAGAGAGGCAGAGATGGTTGATTAGGACTGCTCTGGACTGGATTTTAAAGAAGGTGAAAAAAGCCTTCAGGCTTCAGTATCTGTTCAGACTACCTCACCAGCCCAAGGAAACAAACAAGATTCCAGAGAGAGTTTCAGTGAGGAATGAGAAAGTGCATTTGTTATGAATGTACTGTGGTACACTGTTCCAAGGACACTAAAATATTTCTGGCAGCAAATGTTTCTACATATTCTTTGTAAGGTTAGGTGGTGGTGCGGGGTGGGGGGAGGTTGAGTTGAGGGGGCAAAAGGTAAATATTAAAAAAGTGTCTACACTCTTGAACTAAGTGCCAGTTTTGGCAGTTACTTTTTGTTCTGCATACATTATTATTTAGGAATTATGGTCATTACCCACTTAATTTCACAAGTTTCAACTCTATAAACTTTTTGCCTTCCAAATCCTATCTATAAACCTGGCCACACTTCTGAGCTAGACCCATATTTACAGCTGATGTTTTGGTCATGTTATTACCTATTTAAAAAGTGTAACTACTTACCTGGAAACAACTCCAGTATTCCCCCTCTCTCAAACTTGCACGTTATTCAACTGCCAAGTTAGGAACCTTAGACATCCTCAGCTTCTCTCTATCACCTCCAAATACTAACCAAGTCCAGAGGGTTTCAACTCCTATATATCTGTGGTATCAGTGCTCTTCTTTCTAGCCCCACTACAAATTCCTTAATTCAGACCACCAAAATCTCTTTCCTGAACTAGGGCAGACCTTAAATGGCACCCCCTACCTATTGGAGGCCAGAGAGAATGCCTCATTCACTTACTCTGCCATACGTATTACTTAGTGAATAAATATCTCCAATCTCTATTCCTCCAGACTATTCTCTTTATTACTGCTATAACCAGTTTTCTACAACAACAAACTGTGTCACTTCCCCACCTACAAAACAAAATAAAAACCCAAACTCCTTGTATGGCATATGAGACCATTAACAACTTGTTCCCATTCTACCTTGATTCTAGTCTGATTTCCTAATTTTCTTTTGTACTCTTTTTGACAGATCAAACTTCACCTTTCTCCTTAAACATAATATACCCTTTCATTTTTAATAATCTAGGATAAACAGAAACTCAGTCCAACTTGCTTTATTTTTATGATCACCTTTACACTATTTAAAGCCATTAGCTAAACCTGTACAGAAGTGATGAGTGAACAAACCATCAGAAGATACAGCCAACTGTTAGCTTATTGTCATATTCTTATTAACATGGTCAGCATAGACTAAATGGAAAAGTGAGTAAAATATTTCAACTGCTTGCTGAGCTTCTTCCTTACCATAAATGTTAGAAGTCTTCAGTTATAGACTTACTACCCTACTTTTGATTGAGAGGCACAAAGAGAACTATAATTCAAATTTCTTCACATCCATCCTTTTCCTTCATCTTTAACACCTCCCTTTCCCATTTCTGCTGTTTCTCCTCTTGTACTTTCCTTCCCCTGCTACTACCTAAGTCCTCCTAACACCCTCTTTGTCCACCCTTTACAAGGACATCAGTATTCCTCTATCACTCTTCTTGGTAGAGCACCTAAAATCTTATGAAGTACTTTCACATATACTTATGTGATTCTTGCAACCTCATTTTTTGGGATTCCAAAATCAACAAATATCAAGGGTGTGGGGGGTAGCGGTTTATACTGTGAAAATTAAAAGGAAACAAGGAAACCTCATTTAGAAAGGAGCCAGGAGGCCAGCAGGGGGAGCTCTCATGCCCTATCACTTCTATCACTTTTGTCAATTGCAGACCCAACAGGAAGAGAGGTACCTTGCAAGTTAGTACTCCTTTAGCTACTACTTTACTATTCCAGAGGAGGGGCAACAGCCCAGCCAATGAGAGACTGTCACAACTCAGCCAATGTAGTTTTTTTGTTGTTGTTTTGTTTAAGATTTTATTTATTTGACAGAGAGAGACGCAGCGAGAGAGGGAACACAAGCAGGGGGAGTGGGAGAAGGAGAAGCAGGTTTCCCGCCGAGCAGGGTGCCCAATGTGGGGCTCAATCCCAGGTCCCTGGGATCATGACCTGAGCCAAAGGCAGATGCTTAACGACTGAGCCACCCAGGCACCCTGCAACTGCGAGTTTAATCCAATGAACTTTTTGTTTATAACAGCCCTCCCACCTTCTCCCTCTCCTCTGTGAAAGAGAGGTCCTCCCCTTTGTTCTCTAGATTTGCTTGTGGTTTTGCCATAGCTTGCTTGTTCAGGATTGCAATTCTCTATTTCCAGGTAAACCCATTTTTGCTGGTAAATAGCTGACAGTTTTATTTCTAAGGTTAACAATATACAGCAGATGCTGCTCACCTAAGTAAAATTTAAGATACTTATATTTTAACTCGTTTGAGGAAACTGCAGTTTAAAAAAGTTATTATTCATCTAACATACTGCTATTCCCTCTGCCTAGAACTCCACAATCTCTCTTCACCTGCTCATCTCTCAAGACACATCTCAAGCCTTCCCCTATTCCCAGAGCAAGCATATTACACCTACTTCAATGCTATCCTAATGTTTTTCACACCACTTATTTCATACCACTGGAAGAATCCAGGTATCTGGACTCTTAATGTCTTTTCTACCAAATAAGATTTTCCTTATTAACTAATGTTACCTTAATACCCATTAATGATTCAACATTTCATAGTAAAGAGGAGAAACATTTTATGGATGGCCTGTGTTATTTTCCAATCTCTAGGGTAAAACTGTACACCAAAAAATCCCTTACCTTTCTTTAAAAATCAGGAATTTAAGGAATGTCTCCAAATCCTCTCAAAATATATAGATATGATCTCTCCTGGTAATGGCATCAAAAGCTGCCACAGCAAAGGAGAAAAACAGCATTTCATAAACCCTAAATTAAACTACTGTAAGTTTTAAAAGATGTCTGTTAATATCTTGGGAAACATTTAGGATTAACAATCAAAAGATGAGGGCCTTGGTCCTGACTCCATCACATATTGGGTGACTCGGAAAAGTCACTTAACCTCCCTGAGCCAAATTTCCTTTTTTGAGAAAACTGGACAATACCACTTATCTTCCAGAATTGTTCAGAGAATTCAAGGGGAAAAAAAAAAAAAAAAGACTGCAAATCACTTAGCCTGGAACATAATAGTCAAAAAAAAAAAAAAAAGGTAATCTCTTTAATAATTATTTTCATATACATCAGTTTTGTCTTCAGAACTATGCCCAACAACCCTCAACACATTCCAGGACTTTGTGGCCCAGCAACAACTACAATAAATGCCCTCAAAGAAGCTATCTCCATGACTTCTGGATCCCCTTCCTGGGTCACAACTCAGGTCCTGTAAATATAATTTGGAGTATCTGCACAGAAACTCATCAAAGGATGTTCCAGTAGCTTCTCCTTGTTGGCTTGGCTGTCAACTACCTGGAACAGCACACAGAGTCAGCTGCAAATCTGGCAAACTTTCACTGCCAGTCTGTCTTTTAAATCATTTATAAAAAAGAAAAAAAATATTAAATAAAATTAGTCCCAGCACTGATCACCTGAAGGGTAATGAGACTGGACTATTGTCTCATGTTAATAACCAAAGTCAAAGACTAAATAATTAGATAAATAAGCTCCCCTTTGGGGGCGCCTGGGTGGCTCAGTCATCAAGCATCTGCCTTTGGCTCAGGTCATCATCCCAGGGTCTTGGGATCGAGCCCCCTGCATCAGGCTCCCTGCTCAGCGGGGAAGCCTGCTTCTCCCTCTCCCACTCCCCCTGCTTGTGTTCCCGCTCTTGCTGTCTCTCTCTCTCTCTCTCTCTAATATATAAATACATAAATAAAATCTTAAAAAAAATAAATAAATAAGCTCCCCTTTAGCTATGTGCATATTTTAACCCCTAAAAAAAATACCGGGACTTCTTCCAATAGATTTTATTTAATGTTTAGTAAGTTTATTCTTAAGCTTTGGAATATTTCACTGTTTTCCTTATACAAAGAAACTAATCTGCAGAACCCAGGGTCTACATTAGGGCTAAACTCCTACAAAATCCTGGTTTTCCTCCACATTTCTCTCTTTCCAACCTCCAATTCTTCACTCCCCTTTCTCTGACTACCCACTATATATGAAGGCTTGTAGTTCAGATCCCAAATCATTCCTGTTCCATCATTCTACCTTTCATGTTCCATTTTAAGTATATATCTATATAGATATATAGATATATTATTTAAGTAAGCTTCTGTCCTTTTTACTTACTTGAAATACAGTGTATCAATACTTGATTACCACCCCTAACTGAAGAATCTTGCCCAGAATAGAAAGACTGGATCTTATTCCTATTATAGGAGTCTTCAAATAAAATAAGGAAGTCGTAATTTGAAGACAATCCTAGACCAATAAGCCTATTTCAAAAAAATTTTTTTTCAAAATTACCTTCCTCACTCCTTATTATTAGCTTTGATAAAAGATTATTGTATGACATCTCATCAAAGCAAAGGTAAATTTAATTTTGGTGTTAAACATCACATGAGCAAAAGGCTTATGGACTTTTTAGAGAAAAACTTACTCTACTGTACTTGGCAATAAGTATCATTATGATTATGGTCTCTCTCAAATCATTCCTTAGGATTTTTCACCTACATGTACAATAAAGACAGGTAACTAATTCTCAGTTAAACTACTCAGATGTAAATTTACCCAACATTAACATGAATCAACAGTCCAGCCAGTTACCAGTCCAGATTACCAGATTCAAAAGCCCTCTCTCCATTACCCACTAACAAGTAAGACAGTTGGCTAACTCAGAAAAATAATTTATTGAGTAAGGAAAATGATTCATATTTTCCTTCAGTCATTCTCTAACATCTACATTGAAGCTAAGAAAGTAGTTTGCATGGTCCATACCTACTCAGTCCTTGTATCCATGAATTTTAAATATGAGTAACTGGCAATTCACAACACCATAATTATTTTTAAACATATAAAAAATTGCAACTTAATGAATAATTGAATAATAATTGGTTATATTTTATTATAACATGGTACTTCTAATGTCTCTTGAAACCATACTTAAATATTTTATTCACATAATTAGATTATGTAATTGATTGAAAGAAAAGATCTGCATGTCTAAGTTCTACAAAATTCCTAAAAGCATTTCATGATTCCAAAAATATCCAATAAATTGTAATAATTTCGTAGTCCTTATTATAATATAGTTAATCAAAAGAAGATTAGGAGTTGGTCACTCTCAAACATTAAAATTCTGTATCAGTGAAGGAAAAATATGATCCTGAAAGCTTTTGATAGCTCCATGTAATGCTTACTTCAGATTAAAGGGATGACCCATGTAGTTATCACCTTAAGTACCTACCAAAAGAATGCCTGCCTGAGATCTGAAACCAAATAGCACTACTCTACTACTAACATAATAAAAATGCTTTTGAGCTACGCTTGTTTCTGATTTTAATCTCTAACCTGTAAAATGGACTCGATTCAATGAAACTCTAAAAATAAGGGCAATTAAAAATATGTGATATACATTTTTTAAATAATTGAAATTCATGTTTAAAAAGAGGCATAAAAAAGTACGCTCATGTATGACAGTAAGAAGTTACATGTTGTGACAGTAGGTAAACGTTTGTGACAGTAGGTAAAGGTGCATGAGAACCAAAGTTAAGGGGACTACAAGCAGAAGAGCTGTTATAAAAGCAATAGAAGAACCTGATAAGGCAGAACCAAAGAATATGTAGGAAAAGTCCACCACGGTCATTTAAAAAACATTTGCTAAACCACATGTTCGTAACACTTAATTAGACCGGGGTTACAGCAAAGTAAAAAGAACAGAATGTTACAAAATTGGAATTACACAAATTTTATCACTAAAACCTAACAGTATAATGAATGAAGTCATCAAAACATTCACTTAATAGAAAACAAGGTTCAAGGATTTTCTCATGGCTTCATTGATAGAAAGGGATTGTAATGAAAAACAGATCTTATAAATTCCTGATTTCCTCACCTAAGCTTACCCAGTAAGCCTTTGGAACTCACTGCGTTTTTACTAGGATACCTGCAGATCAATTACTGGCATTTTGATTCTAGAATAATGTCATTGCAACAAGGGTCTCCAGATGACATTGAGAAAAACAGACTCACTCGCTCTAACTTGATATGCATACCTAATTAAAGGTCCAAGATGAGCCGAGGAAGGAGAAAACAAAAAACAAACAAACATGAGGGCATCATCTGCACTAAGAGCCTTGTAAGACAGGCTATTATGTGATCATGTATTTATCTAGGAATTTTTTGTAGCCTCAAAGTGACTTCATTAACAGCAAAGAAACAAATGGGCACATAATTGTCTGTATACATCTAATGAGCCATAAAGAACAGTGTCCAATATCTGTTGCACCCTTACTGTGTGCTAAAGAAAGAAACACTTTGAATCCTCACCACTCTCCTATGAGGTAGGTACTTTTATTACCCTCACTCTACAGATGAGGAAACCTAAAGTACACAGTGGTTAAATCACTTGCCAGACATCATAACGTTATTAAGTGGCTGAGATACAAAGTCAGTTGTTCTCTACTACAACTATGATAGAAATTATGTTTTCATAATTATCATGTAATTCTACTATTGCTCTTATTTTTAAAGGCACTAAAACCCATTTTATCATAACAAAACTCCCACACTTACTGAGAATAATACTTTTCATATAATTTACTTTGAAAGTACAGGAGCCTTTGGATTCTGGAGATCTTATAAGCAATTAATTTTTAGCATAAAAATGACAGATCACTAGCCTGCTCTAAGCTCATCTAATATTTTAATCTAGATGACATGACAGTTTGTCTCTTTCCAATGAGAGAGAAATATCAGCACTTCCACTAACAATGAAGCATACTGTTTAAAACTTTTCAATAAAAGCTCATCCAGTTCTACATCATTTCATGTATAAATGTAGTCAACTCAAACTTCCCCATCCTTAGAAGTGAACATCACAAATAATCCAAAAAACCATTTATAGTTGGCACTGCAACTCTTTAGTAATAAACAATGTGAATGTGATAATGTAGAAAAACCCTGGACTAGAGTCCAGAGACCTGCCCACTGATCCTGGCTCTGTCACTAACTAGCAATTTAGTCCCTTCCACTGCTCTGGGCATTGGTTTCCTGATCTGCAAAATAATCATCTCCATGGCCTACTCTCCCAGCTCTAAAACAAATGTGACTCTTGTACATACATCTTTTTTCCAAGCTTCCCATTCTCATTCTATTTAGTTATTATCATCAATTTGCAGGCATTAAACATTATTTTTCCTTGGTTCTACAAATGGAGGAAACAGCCCATTTTTAACTAAGGTGATAAGGGAAAGCCTTCAGGACCACTAGTTTACCATAGATGAGTCTCAAGGTGAATAATGTAGAAGCTATTATAATGCTAAAAGGTGTTAGGTTTCAATATTTTAGGCTACTGTTTTGTGTGCCAGTACATTCTCCCTACGGACAAATAGTAAAATTCAAGGACAATAGGCAGAAAAAAATGTAATTATCCATCAGTTATTGAAAAACTAAAAAGGTGCCAAATGAAAATATTAGTACTTGTTTGCAGAACATTTTTCTCTGATGAATTACATTACAGTGCAACATATCATCTACAAATTTTCTCAAGTATGTTTTAAGTATTTCCTAAAAAAAAAGAGGCCTTCCTTTTTTAAACTGTGAGGAATTAGTAAGATAACATACATATGATTAAGAAAAGATTTAAAAGAGGAAAAGATCTAGCTGTGTAATTCTTAGCTTCCTCTTCTCAGTGCCATGAAGAACCTCAAAGGGGTGCCAGAGGTAGAATCTGTGGACTGCCACCGCCTGACCCTGGTATGCATTTTCTGTGTTCCTAACCCAGTCTCAAGAGTGTTATGCAAATACAAGGTTATTGAAATTAAACTAAGCATCTGACATTAACAATTCAACTGTTAGAAAGCTCAACTGATTTTAGTATTGCTTTCTAGAGCTGCTACCTTACCAGCATCTTCCCAGTACAATACTCAAAGTTGACCTTGTAAAAACAATTAAAAGCAAGGGAAAGAAAGCATGCGAATTACTTAATAATATTGTAGACTAAAAGTAAGTAGCAAATTCTAATAGCACAGTCAGTCCACTCTAAATGTTAAGTCAGGAAGAAGTAAGCCACAGCTCTAGACTGAGAGACCTGAAGAAAGGATATTCAGCAGATGTAGAGGCGGCTACAAGAATTTAAAGGTACAGTTATGAGCATTTCCAGCAAAACTAGTAACTGGTAAAACACCATCAAACGTGTACATACATTTTAAAATAAAGGAGAACTGACAAGTTCCAGCAGCAAGCCTCCTCTTGGTTGGAATGCCAAAATAAAATGTCAAAAATCACCTCGTGAATCCAATCCCCCAGCCTTTTCAAAGTTCGGAACCAAACCGACATGTGTACTTAAACTGCTTCTTAGCATCCTTCTTTAAATGCAACTCCCTCTCCAGAGAGTCAGTTCGCTTCGGCTACTTGAATGCCCAAATCCCAGCACCAAAGAATCGTAGGAGTCCAAGTAGTTGCAGAAGGGTCTTCCAGCGGCCGCCTGCGCATCCCTTTCCACCTCGGGTTAAACCCCCGGAGGTGCTCCGGTCACTTCCCCATCCAAGCTCCCCAGTTCTCTCATCTCCCAGTGGACCGCTTCTCGTCGACCTTGAAGACCCCCGGAACGGAGCCGTAGAGCGCAAGTGACTTGGCCGGTTGGCCCCTTCCCCGCAGCGCGCGTTAACTGCCCCCCGGTCTCCGGTGGCCTCCCTCCGACCCCTATCACGAACGCCCTCCTACCGGCTGCGAACGACCCCCTTCCCCTTAGGCGCTCCACCTCCCTCCAACCAGAAAAATAATTCCTCAGAAATGCATCGAGAGCCTACTAAGCGCAAGCCCCCACTACGCGCAGCGCGGTCTGCCCAGGGCTCGCGGCCCGGACTCGCCGTCCCCCGCCCGCCGTCTCCTCCCGGCCCGAGGGCCGGCGCTGCCTCTGCCCGGGGTGTGGAGGCGCCGGCCGGAGGCGGACTGCGCCGGGCGCGGACACTGGAGGCCCGGCAGGCGGCCGCTAACGGCGACGCGGGGGCCCGGGAACGGGCGCTGACCGGGCCGGGCGCGGGCCGCGGGGACACTCACCGGTCGGGGCGCGCGGGGCGGCCTCATCCACGGGCACCTGCGGCCAGGCGGACGGGCCCGGACGGCGCAGTCACTGAGAGGGCGAGTCCTCCCGCTCGCCCGCCAGTCCCGTCCCGTCCCCTCCGACTGCCCGATCGAGCGCAGTCCCGTTTCCTCTGGACGGAGCCTGGGGACCCCAGCTCTGCCGGATGCCCCCGCCAGGCCCCCACCCCCTTCCCCGGCTGCCTCCCCCCTTTCCCCTTTCCCCTCCCCCCCTCCCCCCAACCCCCACCGGAATGGAAAATACCTCCCGGGGCGGGGGGCGGCGGGGGCACGCCTCTCTGAAGGGCAGCCTACCGTGACCAATAGCAGGCGGGGCTCTGGAGGGGCGGGATTCCTAGCGGCCAATCCGGAGGCGTGTAGGTGAAGGCCGAAGGAAGGAGGCAGGGAGCGAGAAGGGGGTGGTCCGGGAGTCGGGGAGGTCCGGCCGCTCGGGTGCGCGCTGTGCGCGGCTGCCATTTTGGAGTCGGGCAGCTGAGACGGCGGCCGGGTCCGGCCCGGGGGAAAGGGAGGAGCCAGTGAGGTAGGAAAGAGGCTGTCACGTGGGATGGAGGGGCGGAGTAAAGCGGCTGTAGCCGGAGGGGAGGGGTCGGAGGCGGCGAGTCACGGGGGCTGAGGGGGGTCACGTGGTCGGAGAAAGGCCAGCGGTGGGCTTGGGGGCGGAAGGTCAACCTGAGGTGGGAGAAGGAAGAAAGCTTTGTCCCTGGTTTCAACTCTGTTAGGGAAAAAGGAAAGGAAAAATGATGAATGGAGGGTGTGGGTGGCGGGTCGGAAAATGTGAATGAGTCTCCCTAGCTCCCTCCAGCATGGAGCCACCCGGTCACTAAATTCCAAGATGCACGAGAAACTGGGCACTTCATTTAATTCAAGTAGTCCCATCGCTACTCCTTGCTGTCGCAAACGTGACTCACAGATCTGATGGAGGGGTGATTGTCCTCCACTTTTAGCCTGCACTTTATGTGGAAGGGCCCCCGCCCTAGAAATGGCTGAAAGGGTAAAAGCATAGTTGAGGCATTGTGACGCCAGCAGGACTCTTTACATCTGGCGTTTTAGAAACTGTGTCGTCATTCACAAATTTCCTGGCCACTTCTGTGTTGGACATACCATGATCATGTTCCAATTCCAACGCCTCCAAACTTAAACAAAAACAAAACAAAACAAAAAACAACTTGCCCGTGAGCCCCTGCCTAGCGCTCATCTGTACTTCAATTCATCCTTCAATACAGGCTAAATTAAACTCCCTACTAGTACACTGAAAGTGCTCCTCTTAAGGCTACAGGTGACAGCCATGTGACCAAGTTCAAGGGTCACTTTTTAGTTCTTATTTGATCTCTATTGCAGTAAACTTGATGGACTACATCCCTCTTTAAGCTTTTTCTCCTCCCCGGTGCAACCCTCACCCAGTTTCCCTGAGACTATAAACACTCAGATTGTTAATCTTACTAGATCTGTTTATCTCTTGGCTCTTTAAGAGCTGATCCCCAGTCCTCTCCTCAGTAGGTACATAGTCATTCTACCGCACACTACGTGATCTAACCACTTTGGTGGCTGAGTGTACCTTTAATGAGGTCCAGATCTGCATATGTAAGTGTTTTTGGATTATCTGCACTTGAACCTCATTATCACCTATCCAAATCAGAACTCAAATACGCTCAGAAGTCCACAAACTTGTTCTTTCTCCTCTGTTCCTTATCTTCTTTGATAATGTCACCATCCACTCACCAAAATCCAGAACCAGGAACCTGGGTGTAATCCTCCATGCTTCTCCCTCACTGCTGTAAATACCTCCCTTACCCTTTCTAACTTTGTCTTGTTGGTTATATTTACTAGATGCCCTTTCCTCTCCATTTCTACATCCACTGCCTCACCTGGGTCACTTATTCATTAAGCCACTGAGCACTTGTTTGAGAGCTCAGGATACCCTGGTGAACCAAAGTGACAAATTTCCTGAACTTGTGAAACCCCAGGGTGAACCCCTGAATGGGGTGAGATAAACAGTATATGAGTAAACTAATAAATGAACAACATAACTCAGGGGGTAATAAGTGCTATGAAGCCAAAAAAAAAAAAAAAAAAAAAAAACCCGCCACCACCACCAGCAACATCAACCAGGGAAACCTGTAAAAACCTAAATTGTTGCCTATCTCTTCACTTCAAATCCTCCCCACCCTCACCCCATATCTTTTCATCCTTTCTTTTTATTCTTGAAGAGGGAATGGCCCTGAGCCTTTCACCTGGAGTCTTAATTTCATTCCCTTTCATCTGCCGTGACTTCCCTCTATATTACAGCTGCCTGAATATGAATCCCTCAACTAGAAGATAAGCTACTTTGAGGGCAGGGATGCACCTTATACATCTTTGTGCCTCCACAGTGCCTTGGCTCAGAATAGGTGCTCACAAAATGAGTGTTAAATGGTGAATTCCCTGACACCTGAATCAGGCTGCCACAAAAGCATCTCCAGCCCAAATCAGAATGGGAAGGTCAGTGAACTTAGCTACGAGAGTGTAGTGGCAGGGGTGGGGTTATGAATGAGGTCACCTCCTTTGGTACCCTCCAGGCCTGGGCTTCCAAGATGATGTGCCCCCTGAGTGGCAGTAGTTGCTTCATAAACACTGTTTTACTTGACAGTGCCAAGTGCATGTGGGCAATTTAAAAGTACTCTTTGTTTCTGATGATGAGCTTTAAACCCAGAGCATTCTGGGTAAATTGCCAGGATAGGCCCTGCAGGAGAAGGTTGCAGTTGCCACTTCACTTTGTATTTCCAGGCCCTTGGGTATTGCACCCCAACAGGGAACGAGATGTTGCCAGTTCTGTCATAGTCATTATAATTAAATCCAAGTTCTGGCAAAGGGCAGTGCATAATTATGAAGTATTATTATGGTTTTTATCATTATTAGGCACCCAGCTGCCCAGCCCAGGAAACCACAGTAGTAAAACACTGAGAAGCCAAGCTTCTCTCCCAGCTGGCATGAATCAAGACCAGGTGTATTGGCACACAGTCTTGCAGCTCAGCTCATCAAGATGAGACCTTCTGTCCCCTCTTTTTGGCAAGATACAAATTTAAATGAATGGAAAGAGGAAATGTGAAGAAGGACCTTTGCCACCACCTCTGAATCAAGTTCCTTTCTTCCCATCTCACCAGAACGGTCTCATCTATGATTTATTGTGTAAATCTTTTTCAGCTTTATCCTTGACCTGCCAGCTTCCTAAACATCATTCCCCAAGGTCTACTGAGGATGTATTAGTTAGGGTGGGATATAGAAAGCAGAAAATTTTTACTTTCAAGAAATTTATGATATGGACTAACTGAGAAAGTATAGTCAGGCTTGACAAGACATCTGCCTTTTATTGAGCACCTACTCAACACCATACTCAGCACTTTCACATATGCTATCTGACCTAATTCCTACCACCCCGCAAAATGGATTTTATTATCCTCATTTTCTTCAAGGTCTCAAAGACTTAGTATATAACAAAACTGAGATTCCAACATAAATATACAGTTTTGGTGATTGTATACTCATGGTGGATGTGTCCACACTGGTAGATGAATATAGATGTCAGACTTCCCCTCTTTCTACTGAATTAAAAATGGGTACTTTGTACAAAGTAAATTTTAAGCTGAGCACTGAAAGGACAATTCAGAAGTGATGCTGAGAGAATGGTGCCAAATGAGGAAGCCAAATTGGCCATAAGCCTAAAATCAATCAATAAGGACAGATTTCTTGTTCAGCAATGTCATATTATATTCTTCAAGTACCTTTATTGTCTTAGCTACTCCAAATGGGGAAGTCACCCCAGGTGTTACAAGGGTGGGTTGGCGATGGAGGAGGGTGGTTTAGGGAGGGAATATGGTTTTGAATGGAAAACTCCCAAATGGCCCATAAACTGGCGCATCTAGCACTGGTTTCTGGAACAGCCAAAACCATGGCAGCTTTCCCTGCTGCCAATCACTTGTTTTTAACTAACATGTGTAGAACAATTTTCCATTCTCTTTTTTTTCTAAAACAATTGATTAATAATTTTTTAAAGATTTTATTTATTTATTTGAGAGAGAGCATGAGCAGCGGGGGAGAGGCAGAGGGAGAGGGAGAAGCAGGGAGCCCGACTCGGGGCTCAATACCAGGACCCCGAGATCATGACCTGAGCCGAAGGCAGACACTTAACCAACTGAGCCACCCAGGGGCCCCTGATTAACAATTTTTAAAGACAATTTGTTTAGAACTTACTGTGTCATACAAGGCAGTTCACTTTTATTTTTAGTGCTTTTTAAGAGATTTAAGATTTAAAAAAAAATGCAGTCATTTTAAGTGTATAGTCTGATCTGTTCGGAGACATGTATGCCCTTGTAACCTATCATAATTGTGAAATAGAAATTTCCATCAACTCAAAAAAGTTCCTTTGTGCCTCTTTTGCATAGGAATTTTAATACAATTTGTATTTTTTTCTTTTTTTTAAAAGATTTTATTTATTTACTGGAGAGAGAGATCACAAGCAGGGGAGAAGGGTAGAGGGAGAAGCAGACTCTCCGCTGAGCAGGGAGCCCGATGAGGGGCTCGATCCCAGGACCCTGGGATCATGACCTGAGCCAAAGGCAGACGCTTAACCAACTGAGCCACCCAGGTACCCCTACAATTTGTATTTTAATGACTCCAAAATTTAGATCTCCAGTCAACCTTGCTTTCAAAGTCTAGGCCCATGTTTTCAGCTACCTACTTGACGTATCCACCTGGATGTTGCAAACAGGCACCTCAAACCAAGCATTTCTGAAAGATGAAGCAGAAGGTGCTTTATCTTTGCTACAAGAAAACCCCTACCTCCAATTCCCTTCTGAAATCATGTTTCTGTATTCTTCAGTTTGGTTGAGATAATCAACATCTACCAAGTCATATAAGCTAGAAATTTTTAAAAATAATCTTTACCTCTCCCTCTCTTAGACCTCCCCAGAAGTGAGTCTTACTCACACATTTTTAAATCAGCCCTTTGCATTTCCAGTATCCTCATTCAGACACTTATCTTGCTTGCACGATCACCAAAAAACCAAAAAAAAACCTTCCTAACTTGTTTCTTCATGCTCCAGTTCATCCACCAATCTGCCACTTTAATTTTCTTTTGAAAACCCAGATTTGACTTTCAATCTTTTGCTTTCAGGGACTGCTCAACTGCCTAAAAATGGCACTGAAAATCTTTGATGGTATGACCCAACCTTCCCATCTGGACTCCTCTGCTACCTGCCACATACAGCAGGCTATCCATTTTCACCCCTCTATGCTTTTCATCAGATATCGATCTGAAATGTGCCTTGTACTCCACCTGAAAACTCTTGCTTCCCTTTCACGGCCCCATTTATAAGACTTTTCTTCATGAAGCCTTCCCAGACCTCTCCAGATACAGAGTCTCTCTGCTACACTTGACCCCTATACCATGTTGCACATACATTTATCACACTGAATAGACATAATGGTGAAATGGAACGGGAGAGCTGAGTCAGAAGATCTGAGTCTAACTTAAAAATCTCATTCATTGCTTGCTGTGTTAGCCAAAGCAAATGACATAAGTTCTCTGAGCCTCAGTTATTTAATCTATGAGATGGTACTAACAATAGCTATAATAATACCCTACCTCATAGGACTCTTGTGATCAAACAAGTAATTATGAACATGAACGCAGTTTGCTGTATATAGATATTAGATGTTATAATTGCAAAGCTGTATCTTCTGATAGGTTTTGAACTTCTTGAGTGCAAAACCAACATCTGGCCATCCACTGGACATGGTGTCTGGACCTACTCCTTGCCTAGATTGGTTTATGACAGAAGTTACCATTTTTGGTAGGATCATGTTCTCTCAATTAACTCCCTTAATACTATTTTCTACTACGTTTCTTCAAAAGCCAATCATGACATCCTCGCTTCTTTTTATAATTGTTTATTGCCTTTTCAATTAAATAGCTACTTTAAAAGGTCTCTAAGGAAAGGAAATAAATATTCTATCCATGATTAATTTTAAGCACCTTCATTTATTTGACAAAAACTTTTTAGAGCCATTATGTGCCCAGCCCTGTTCTAAGCCCAGGTCATACAGTGGTAAACAAGAGATTTCACAGAACTTATGTTATCATGGGGACAATAAGCACAAAGCAGCAAGTAAAGATTTTCATCTATACAGTTAAAGGTGCTACAAATAGAGCAATATGGAGGGCGGGGCAGTTGTAACTGGAGTGGTCAGGGAAAGCCTCTCTGAGAAAGCATTGTAGAGCATCAGTGATGACACAAGGAGGCAAGCATACAAAAAGAAGGCGGGATAGCCTTGCAGGTCAAAGGAAGAGCACAGAGACCCTGAGACGGGAGCAGACGGAGTCGATATAAGGAACTGAAAGGCTGTCTGTGTGGAGTAGAGGAAGTGAAGGGCAGTGGTATGAGGCTAAGTCAAAGAAGCAGACAGGGGCCAGATCTCATAGGGCTTGGAAGTTCAGGTAAAGAGTTAAATGTTTATTCTAATTGTGATAGGAAACCACCTAAGGTTTTTAAGCAGGAGTGTGATATAATTTGATTTTTTTTTAAGATTTTATTTATTTGTTTGTCAGAGAGAGAGAGAGCACAAGCAGGGGGAGTGACAGGCAGATGGAGAAGCAGGCTCCCCACCAAGCAAGGAGCCCAATGCGGGACTCAATCCCAGAACCCCGGAATCCTGACCTGAGCCGAAGGCAGACGCTTAGCCGACTGAGTCACCCAGGCATCCCTGATTTGGTTTTTAAAAGATCACTCTAACTGCATTTGGAGAATATATTCTGGGGGCAGTAGGAGAGTGGATTAGAAGGTAGACTGGTTGTTTTGGGCCAGACCAGAGATGTTGGTGGTCTGAATTAGGGAGGTGCTAAGGATGGTAAAGAGTAGTAGGTTTGGGGTATGTTTGGCAGTAGGACTGACAGGACTTACTGACGGGTTTAGTGACAGCGAGGGAAGGACATTAAAAAGGGCTCAGGCGGCTCCTGGGTGGCTCAGTCGTTGGGCGTCTGCCTTCGGCTCGGGTCGTGATCCCAGGGTCCTGGGATCGAGCCCCACATCGGGCTCCATGCTCCGCAGGAAGCCTGCTTCTCCCTCTCTCACTCCCCCTGCTTGTGTTCCCTTTCTCACTGTGTCTCTCTCTGTCAAATAAATAAATAAAAATCTTTAAAAAAAATAAAGGGGCTCAGGATTATGGTCTAAGCCATTAGGTGGATAAAAGTTCAGTTTACTGAGTTCACACAGTACCTGTGGAGGCTTTGTGCTAGGCTCTGAGAATACAAAGGCTAGTGAATAAGACAGAGACCTTGGCCTCAAAAGCTCACAGTCTAGTGGGGAGGACTGCCTCCTACCCTTGGTGGCTTCTGTAGGAGGTTTTTTTTTTTTAAGATTATATTTATTTATTTATTTAGAGAGTGAGAGGATGGGGAGGAAGAGGGAGAGGGAAAATCTGAAGCAGACTCCGCGCTGAGTGCAAAGCCCAACATGGGGCTCCATCTCAGGACTCTGAGATTATGACCTGAGCAGAAATCAAGAGTTGGACACTTAACCAACTGAGCCACCCAGGTGCCCTGCTGTAGGAGGCTTTAAGCACAATTACAGAGCTATGTATAGGTTATGAGAGGATCAAGAAGGATTTCCTAGCCCAGTCTAGCCAAACGAGCCAGGAGTCCTGCCTTCTTGGGAAGATAACTAGACTTTCTCAACACCTGTGAAATGTGTGCAGTAATCCACACTCTAGTTTAACTTAACTCTTTATAAATAAAGTATAATAGCTGACAGCAGCATCTTCCAGGGTCTCTGCTTTGTTACTTCTTTTAAGAGGGGAGGAAAAGGGTGCCTGGGTGGCTCAGTCAGTTAGGTGTCTGCCTTCAGCTCAGGTCATGATCCCAGGGTCCTGGGATTGAGCCCTGCATCCCTTTCCCTCTGCCTGCCACTCCCCTTGCTTGTGCTCTCTCTCTCTCTGTCAAATAAATAAGTAAAATCTTTAAAAAAAAATAAGAGGAGAGAAAAGAATGCTACAGAGAAAGAGTCAGGATGCTTAAAAGAGTCAGGATGGATAGGCAAGGTACTCAGCTAATAGAATGGAAGTCAGTAGGGTCTGGGCTTCTGCTGCAGCCCTCTGCTCAAAACCTACCAACAGTATGCCCTTGGTTGAGGATGGATTCAGGGTATTTTGTTTTGTTTCACTTTAATTGCAGCTGCAACTTCTTTGAAGTTACCATATGACTCCTGAATAACTTCTCTCAAACTTTTTTTTTTTTTTGGTTTTTATTTAATAACTTCTATTTGACCAGCTGATACATTCACATTTCAAAAATCCAAATAAGAAAGGATATAATGACAAGTCTTATCTTTTCCTGCTCCTTCACGCAGTTCTTTACCCCACCCACCTGGATAGGTAGCGATAACTATACCGATTTTTTCTGTGTATCTTCTAGTGTTTCTTCACACAGATACGAGCAGTTCTTATCTTTCTTCTCTTCCTGCTTCTTACACAAGAGGTAGCCTACTTTATCCCCTGATCTGGATCTTGTTTTCCCTCTAACAATGTATCTTGGAGATCTTTCCTACCAGTAGTAGGAGAGCTTCCTCATTCTTTTAAACAGCTGCATAGTATTACACTGTAGGATCTGCCATAGTTCATTTAACTATTTCCCTATTGATGAATCCTTGGGCTGTGTCCAGTCTTCGCTACTTATTACAAACAATCCTATAGTGTATAACCCAGCACATATGTCTGCAGGTATATCCTTAGGATAAATCCTCAAGAGTCTTATAAATCCTTTAATAAAATCTTCGAAAGGAATGTTCTGAGATAGTGTGACTAGGTTTCCAAATTAGAACCTCAGCTTTCCAGGCATTAACTCTCACATTCCATCAAGAGTAGTTCCTCATTTTTCCAGCCTGTCAATTATGCCTTTATATTTTTTCCAGTAAGGAATTTAAAAAATATTTAATCTGCATTTCCTGCAACCAACCATAGTTGGCATGCTGTTTCAAAAAAGAAGAAGAAAAAAGATTAAAATGCAGTTGAATTGTGCTCCGGTTAATGAATTGCAGGCTCTAGAAAATTTTCGATTTTTCTTCATTCAACATATAGAAGCATCTCTAGAGTGAAGTCTCAGGTGGGGATGACGGGTTAGAAGGTGAGGACTGTAGGGTGTACCCTGCCCCAGCCAGCTCATAGTGCTACCCTGTACTCAGGGCCAAATACTCCTTGGCCATTTTCGTTAGCATCTCTTTTCATTTCTCTTAGTAATTCTTCATTTTCCCATAGTTGCTTTTGGAAAATAGGTTTATAGTTTTGGTGAAACAGGCTTTGGTAAGTGTGCTTTATAACCAGGCCATGTATAGTAAGTGTGCTATTTTTATATTATCCCCCCCAAAGACTTTTTCTTATTTATTATATTCCAGGTATATGAGACCAGGATGGAAAAATCCTAGGGCACTTAATTTACATGAGATGTCGGGAGAACATTTACTGATGCAGAAATATGCACAAGTGATGTGGCAGTGAAAAGTGCCATTGAAGAAAACAAATATATATATCTGAAGAAGGTACCCCAGCCATAAAATTATCTCTCCACATAGTACTTCTCTTTAGTTTGGCTCCATGTAGGTGGAGGTGTTTTGTTTTTGTTTTGTTTTATTTATTTTTTTTATAATTATAGCATGAGAGAAAGTATTAAAAATAAACCATGAAGTTGACAAGAGACAGCAAATAGCCATCCAGAAAGCCTTTCTTAGCTCTAAAGCTCTCTTCCTTGGGAATAACAAAAACTACAAATTGTAGAACTGTCTAATCTCTGTAAAGAGTGTCTAGTCCCAGCTCAAGTTGAAATTATCTTATATTTTTAATTTAATTTTATTTAAAAAATTTTTTTTAACATTTTTATGTATTTATTTGACAGGAAGAGGGAGAGCACAAGTAGGGGGAGCAGCAGAGGGAGAGGGAGAAGCAGGCTCCTTGCTGAGCATGGGAGCCTGATGTGGGGCTCGATTCCAGGACCCTGGGATTATGACCAGAGCCGAAGGCAGACACTTAACTGACTGAGCCACCCAGGCGCCCCTATCTTACATTTTTAAAATGTCTCACATAAAGATTCTACAGTCTTCCTCTGGCCATTACTTTTTTCCCCCCTTAGCTGGCAAGACTTGGACTCTCTCTTTAGGATATAGTCAGAATTATTCCTCCCTCCCCTTCTTTCCCCCCTCCCTCTCCTTCCCCTTCCCCTTCCCCTCCTCCTCCTCCTTTATTTTTTATTTATTCTTCCATAAGAGAGTTAGAACAATTGTTTTTAAAAACTTCTCTTTGGATTTTGGTTGGCACTGGGCTTTCCAGGTAGACAGTTGTATCATCTGTAAATAATAGTAAATCTTATTCATATTTTTGTTCTTTTTATATCAGAATTCCTTATTGAGTGAAAAATAATACTTGCTGAAATTATTTGTTCATCCAATCCCTGAGTATCTGTAGAGAACATCCATTCTGCTGACTACACTCTCCTTTTGTTCTGGGGACTATGGTCCTCCCTTACTCTCAGTCCCTGGGCTTGGGGAAAAGACTGATGTCTACACCCTCCTGCTTCAGGGGTGAAACATATGACCTTAGTCTAGGTCATCTAGTATATCCTATTCCTCTAGCCACAGTAATCCATTCTAGACCTACTAGAAAGTTGGTTCTGAATTTGAACCTAGAGGCAAGTACTCCGTGGAGTGGCTTGCAACCATATTGGGTACGTGAAGACGTTGCCTAAGAATGGAGCCAATAGCTGGGTGATGGACACTGGGGAGAGTATGTGCTATGGTGAGCACTGTGAATTGTGTAAGACTGATGAATCACAGACCTGTACCTCTGAAACAAATACTACATTATATGTTAAAAAAAAAAAGATAGTAGGAAGGGAAAGATGAAGGGGGGGAAATCGGAGGGGGAGATGAACCATGAGAGACTATGGACTCTGAGAAACAAGCGGAGGGTTTTAGAGGGGAGGGGGGGTGGAGGGATGGGTTAACCCAGTGATGGGTATTAAGGAGGGCACATATCGCATGGAGTACTGGGTGTTTTACACAAACAATGAATCATGGAACACTACATCAAAAACTAATGGTGTAATGTATGGTGACTAACATAATAAAATAAAATGAATTAAAAAAATTAAAAAAAAGAATGGAGCCAATACTGAAGATGCTGAATTTAGAAAAGAAGAGAGAGAAATCAAGCCCTAGGTCACCTGGTTTGAGCCCTAGATCAAACTTCATCTGAACCAGATCCTCTAAATTATTCAGTTACATGAACCAATAAATTTACCTTTTTAATTAAGTTAGTTTGGATTGCATTTTTCATCTTTGGCATGCAAAGGACTTTTAGTTGATGCAATGTCTTCTAACAAAATTAGGCAAATTCAACTCATGTTGTTCCCATGGTTTGACAAATTACATGATTTCCCCAGCTAATCCCCAGACTCCTCTCTTCTGTGCATGCACTTGGAGTGACTCTACCATTGCAGCATACCCGTCTAAATACCAAGCCAGAGTCCTCCCTTTCCCCCAAGGACTCCTCCAGTTCTTTGCTTAAACCCAGCCCACTGGTGAAGTTAAAGAAGGAAGGGAACAGATGGCAACCTGATTCATATTGCTCTTACAGGGAATTAAGCCAATTTATTTTGGGGGTCAGTTCCAGTTCAATTTCAGCAGTGAATGAAAGTTGTTTGAATCCCTTTCTTGTTCAGGTCTGTAATCATCTGCAGTAATCCAAAGTTCTTCACAAGGGAAAAATATTTGGGGGGGGGTTAATATTTGTTCCAGTTTGAGAAAACTACGTAACATGGAATCAAGTTGCACCTGTCTTATTAGGACTTCTGTGCTAAAAGAGGTAGCATATGGGCAGGACAGGGAGGCGATTACTAGTATACTTAATACTAAAATAATCAGCCTAGACAGCCTCCATAATAAGCAGTGTTATAAAATCTACTCCTTGGATTTGCTTTTAATATTTCCAGTCCACATCAGAACACACTTTGAAATATCATATCACATAGTATTGACCAAATTATTAAAATATAAGTTGAACATTTTTTTGAAAATTTTGCCTCCTTTAGAGGAACACATATTTTATAGGTGAAATATTTATGGTCTCTGAATTAGTGTGACATTATGCCAGTGTCTTAAGGTGCTAAAACTTAACAGTTTTCTGGAAAAATGTATTGAAGATCTAGGCTCAGCTTAGGGAATGTTGTCAATGGTATTGTAATAGCATTGTATGGTGACAGATGGTAGCTACACTTGTGGGGAGTGAAACGTAATGTATAGACTTGTTAAATCACTGTGTTGCACCCCTGAAACTAATGTAACATTGTGTGCCAACTATGCTTCAATTTTTAAAAAAAAATCTAGGCTCAGAATATTCATAGGACCATTTTTAAATTGCTTCAGGTCATCTAATGGATATGTTCTGATAGGAAGCATTTTTTGTTTCATTGCTTCCGTTACATATATATTTATAGGTAAAAAATATAAATTAAATAAGTAAGTACAATTTCAAGACACAAAATGCTCAGCTTGTTCCAAAATACTTTTTGTTAGTGGGTTGTGTGCAAACAAAAAGAATGACAGATGCCATCCATATACTTTACGAAAACACCTCCTGCTTATGCATGTGTAAAGAGGACGTTGGATTTGACAAGGTGCAAAGAGATGTCTTACAGATGGTACACTTGAGGCCCATCAGGACAGGTCTTCCCAAACTAATGGGGCTGTAAAAGCAGTTGTCATGTGCACGTCTGTCACACCTGTTCTACAGAGAAATCCCTACTTGTAAATATGGTCTTCAAAATCAGAGCACAAGGCTGGCTGAGCTTAGTTTAGTTTTCTGTTAGTTTGAGAGAGACTATGACCACCAACATGGATGTCATACCTTTTTGTGACTCTTCTAAGACTTTTACATTTTCCCTGGCATTGTGTTATTTAAAGTTAAAGATTAAAATTCTTTTACTTAGTCCTTGAAGAAATAACCATAATTTATCTTATAACATTAAATTCATTGGCAATGTGCTTTGGAGGGAATAAATTTGTGTTCTGCAAAAGGGCTTGGATATACAGAATTTCAATGCCTCAAATGATGTAATTTTCTATAATATTTAGCCTGCCATTTTTAGTTTGGTGTTTGTATAATAGGAGATTTCGAAGAAAAAGCTAAAGAGAGGCTAATTTGCTTGGTAGTGCTTCTGTTCTTTTGTTCTTTTAGAATCTAAAATTAACCAACATCTGCAGTGTCAACAAGGACTCCATATGGCATTCAAGTTTGTACTTTTCCTAAATAATGCGTTTGAGGCAATATAATCTGAGAGGAATTCTGAGGTGATAATGAGTGGAATACCTCATATTGTATAGCACTTTATAGTTTCAAAATGGTTTAACAACTAGGACCTTTTTGATCCTCACAACAGTGTTAAGAGATAGGGGGTTCAGGTATTTCTTATTCTTGTTGAACAGATGAGAAGATGGAGGTTCAAAGTATTGAAGAGAAATGGCCATTGTCACAAACCTGGTGAGTAGCAGCATGAGAAGGCAACCCAAGCCATCTGGTATCTAATCACCCTCTCTACCATTTTACTAGGATCAAGTTGTTGACAAACCATTGTTAAAATAGCATGTTTTCAAAATAATAAATCCCACAACAACTCTGTAGGAAAAATTTTAAAAATTACTAGAAACTAAATAACAAATGTGTGTTTGGTTTTCTAGAGTTTAATGCAGTTCATTTGTTCAATTAAGTTAACAGATGATTTCCACAGAAAGTCATCTATTTATTTAACTCTTGTGATTTCCTATTTTACTTACAAAAAAGAGTTCCCACCAAAATGCTTTTTCTCCTTGTGAAATCATACCTCATAAATCTTTGTCATATCTAGAAAATCTCAAAACTTTCCCTTAAGAGATGTTACAACTGAGAGTGTTTTCTTCACAGTAATACATATTTAAGTCTACCTGAGTTTTGAAACATTTCATTTCAGTTCAAACTTCTGTGATTTTCTGCAGCAGAGCAATCATTCAGAGTTTCTGGGCTAAGAAAAAAAAGTAGGTTGAAGTTAAAGAATGTACTGGAAGCATAGCTTGTGACTGAGATACAGGCATAAATTTAGTAGGAACCCATTTTTGAAAGCATAAATAATGTTATTGCCAATCCATACTTTACGGAAATTTCTAGCTAGGTAACATTACCATTTCTACTTTAAAACACAGAGAAATTCAATTGCTTCCATTTCTTGAAAGTTTGAGGCTTAAAAATTATGAATGCTGGCATTCTTGAAGAGGAACACTGTGAGTTTGTAATATCGAAGAGGCACTGGCGTTGTCTTACGTTGACAGGCAGCTATATTTCCAACAAATGGAGACACTGGACTCTGCCGGCATAAGGAGCAGCCAGCAAGAATTTTAATCAGGATTTGGCTCAGTCTGTGCTGGTTCTGACTTCACGAAAGTGCATCTTCAGGAAGTACCTTCTACCAAGTGGATGGCAACATGCAGCGTTAGAGGTTGCTGACACCAAAGCAACCAGAGCTCACGCAAAACGTAAACTTTTGTCTCCCCATTAGTTGCCTGGATATGTCTCAAAGAACCACACACAGAAAAGCAAGATTTAAACTTCATATTATCGAAAACATTCTCGTGACTCTAATCTCCTACCTCCTCTATGTCCAGGATTAGTGGAAATACACCAAACATTTTTGAAAAGATCATCTAACCTAAGTAGGAGAGTGTTATCTTTCCGTGCACGAGCATAGTCGGGCAGCAAGCCGTGAAAAGGAGATACGGGGACAAAAGGAGGAGAGGGGCCCCATGGAACATACTTTGCCGGAAGCAAGTAATGGGGGGGATTTAGGGGGAGTTGGGGGATTTGGGTGGGAAAGCCTTAGAGAGGGGAGGGCTAAGTCACTGGCGTTGGTAGTAACTCCATCTGGCTAGTTGTGGGAATCTGGAAGGAGGGACCCAAGTGTGCCAGAGGACCAGACTCACGATGGGAGCATTCAGTTAATGTGACAGTGGAGAACTGCAGTGTAGAGGCCGGGAGAAGGCCACAGTATGAGGAAGGGAAGTGCCCAAGGGACCGTGAGGACCCCAGCTACAGTTCTTTTTGCGTATTCAATCAGATCCAGTTTTCTTCCCCCTTCCTATCTCCACACTCCTGCCCCCTCCATCCTCAACACCCCACCCCCGCCACAAGAAGAATCTGTGTTGACTGGCCCAAGTTTGTTTCACTGAGTCCTCCTTCACCCAGTGAATGATTTGTGGAGACTGGGGCTGGTAATCATTATTTAGCAGTGACTTCAGCATTAATCAATCAGAACTGGAATGATACAACTCTGCTCCCACTCAGCCCATTCACAACCACAACCTTTTTGTGCTGCAGTGAAGAAACGTGGTCCCTTGGCTATCTTGCTGCTGATTAATGGACCGTTGGAAGGGGAAGGGCCAGTACAACTCCCACAATAGGTCTAGTGCTTTTCTGCCGGACTGGCTTAAAAAAAAAAGAGTCATGTCAAACCATGTTAGCCAACACCTGTATTGTCTGTCTGAATTATAAGGCACAACAGTACATCTCGTTCTCTGCAATTCATTATTAGAAGAAAGAATATGAGGAAGTATTAGACCATGCTTGTATCATATGACATAACTGGACAATCCTGCACACTCCTGCACTGCCCACTGGAACATGTCATTTGTGCACTGATACAGTCACGATTACTCTCAAAATCTCTCTTCCCCCCCTTGCCTGGATGCAGCTGAACAGTGACTCTCAGAGGAGGTGGGAGGACATGGCCTGGCCAGCTGATGCTAAGGACCCAAGACTTAACTACATACAAATAACTCATTAACCTGTCCCTCCCAAATCACCTGCTCCACATACATCATTGCCATGAAAGGGATCGGGTTCCCCAAAGTTGCCCTAAGGGTGTCTGTGGACTTTGACTTCCTCCCTCCACAGACACTGTTAGGATGGCCTTTTGAGGCCTTTGTGCTCCTGGGAAGCTGATTTCTCCTGTGTGCAAACATCAAGAGCCAGGAAGAATGGAACACTACATGATTTATCCCTGAATCCCTCATCCTGCTGGATATGCCCCAAGGTGGAGTTATTCTTGCTGTCACAAATAATTTAGCCCTGAGTGGATCAACATGTTTAAAAGAAGTTTCCAAATATGTCTAAAACTCTAGGTGCAGAAACACAAGTGCCAACTAACAAGAGCAATTTCAAATAGAACAGAGGTTGGAAATTAGAAAAACAAAGAAGCACAGGATATAGCAGAAGGCCAGCTCTGTCAGTAACTGGTTGTATGCTCTCAGTCATTATGCCCCTGTCCCAGTTTCCTCAACTCCAAAATAGACACTAAGATGAAAGGAATTTCGTGAGAGACACTTTTGAGAAATGTCGATTTATGTTCTCTCTCCGTATTTTTCCCTTTCCCTTTCCCATTTTGTCTGGCTTACATGTCTTTACCTCAGGAAAGACTTGGGGATTGGACTTCCAAGCTTTAGTTCCAAATAAGCCCACGAGGAGAATTTGAGGTAACTTGTATTTTCCAGACTAAAGAGATCTGTTCTCCCAGAAGCAGCAAGGATGTCATCCTACTTCTTGGCAGTACCCTCACTATGTATGCCTCGGGGAGGCTGCATCTTTGCTGAACAGCCCCTCTTTTCTAGAAACACAGTTTGGGACTTACTCATGTGGAGTAATGATGGCAAGGGCCTCCAGAGATCCTGGTGATTCTTAAGATGCCTGGTCCCTGCCAGAGCCCTCAGCGAGTGTGTAAAAGATACTTCACACTTACCCGAGGTGGATTTCCTGTCTGCCCTACAGCACAGGGCCTCCAAGTTTAGATTGAATTACTCTAAAGACTCTTAAGGAATCATCCATGGTAAGATGGCCACTCGTTTAATTTGTGTCTCTTTATCATTTATTAAAACTAAGCCTAAACAAGTCTTTCCTTATACTGTAGGAAATCCACTTTCTTGGGGCTGAATTCACCGAGGGTTTACTTTTGCCAGCCCTCCTTATCATTGCCTTTCCTGCACCTGCCCTTGCTGGCCTCCATGTCTTCTCGTTTGGGATGTTTGACTGAGAAAGGCTGGTGGCACCTTGAAAAGCCTCATTTGCTTTCTCCCAAATCCCTGCATATTTTCTTTAAAGTCAGAAAGGAGTGTCTTTCATCCCTAAGTATACATATTTAAGTTGTCTGTGTTGCCCTGAGAAGCAACTTCAAGTAACACCATATAGCTAGAGGACCAAGTCTTTGGTCAGCTTCTCTGGGGGCCGCGTACCTTCTTGAAGTTGTTAATAAAACAAACAAAACAAAACAAATAAAAATTTTAAAGATCTTTTATGCAATTGTCTTTGTTGTTACTGCCATTGTTGGGTGAAGAGTACGTTTATTGCTTCAGGGCTGTGCCATATTTAGAAAGGGGTAGAATATCAGGGCAAGGGAAAACTTTTCAGGAAAGGGGGCAAGCTTTTGGGATACCTGAAGGCACCTATTGGACATAATCTCATGTGTGTTTTTCTCGGTAGCAGATGTAAATTGCCATGTTCTTCTAAGGCCATTTTTCTGCTATGGCTTGCTTTTCTCTTTAAATATTTTAGGAGGAAAAGTAATGTATTTTCTGTTTTGTGGTGGTGGTGATGATGATGATGATTTGTAATTTAGAGAGTATATATTCTTGATTCAGTCAAAATAATCTTTGAGTCATTTCAATACTTCACTCCAAACAGTCTTTCTCAGAACCTGAAAAACAAAGTAAAATGGTACCCCAAATATTCCCTTCCCTCTTATCTTTATAAATCCTTCATATAGCCCCAAATTGCCATTCTGGGGGTTGGGGGAGGAAGCCTCCTAAATCCGAATTACCTATGCTATTCAAAGAACTAAGTATTTTGAAAGTTCTAGAGACAATAATGCAAACATTCTTCTCAATAGAAACTACTAAAAGTAGTCATACGGTTTATCTCTTAAAGTGGAATTTTTCCTTCCATCTTAATTAAATGACAAATAAAAGGAAGTCATGCACAAGCTTTCGGAAAAAAGACTGTAATATAAGAAATGTAGTTCCAGTCAAAAAAGAAAAGAAAAGGATTTTGAAATATGGGAGCAAAATGAGGTCTTACTCAAGTAGATTCTTATGCTTCAACCAAAAGCTGGAAGAATTAACAAAAGCTCTAAAAAAAGGTAAAGGAATGCAGACAGTGGAGAAAAGCAGAGGAGTGCAGAAAATAATTAATAAGTGTATAAAGGAATAAATCAAAGTCTGGGATGATTCTTAACTAAAGTACTTGCAAATAAAATATAGATTGAAAAAATTCATTTCCAGAAAAGGTGACAAAATCAATGTGTAAAAAAAGCCCTTAGTGAACTAAGAGCCTTCAGAGACAAGGTCAGCTCACTGGAGAGGAGCTGAAACAAAGCAAAGCAGGACAGAGCAGTGTTTTCACTAAAAACCACCACGGCTTTACTCTGTCCACCCTGTGTGACATGGGGGTAGAGCTCCGGGGTAGAGTATTTGACTGCACCCTGTGTGATAGACAATGCTCTCAAAGGCAAATGTCTTGACCTTATGTGGTCTACTTCCAAAGGAAGATGAGGTTTAGTCAACCATATTAGTTACTTATTGCTGTGTAACAAACATCTCAAAACTCAGAGCTCAGAATGACAACATTGTTATCTCGAAGTTTCTTTCTGTCAGGAATCCAGGTGCAGTTTAGCTGTGTTCTCCTGCTAAGGGCCTCTGTCTTTTACAAAACTGCAATCAAGACCTCTGCTAGAGGGGCTGAGGATCCATCTCCCAGCTTACTCAGTGCCATTGGATTGAGGACCTTAGTTCCTCACTGTGTGTTGG
Source organism: Zalophus californianus (assembly GCF_009762305.2). Classification (NCBI taxonomy): domain Eukaryota; kingdom Metazoa; phylum Chordata; class Mammalia; order Carnivora; family Otariidae; genus Zalophus; species Zalophus californianus. The sequence goes on from NC_045602.1 coordinate 73,557,301, forward strand.
ACAGAGATTCTCAGTTTGGTGCTGTGTGTGTGCTATGTGATCCTCTCTACAGTTCCCAATGCATTGCCACTGACTTCCTTTAGAGCCAGTATGGGAGAGAATGCCAAGAGAATGTGCAAGGAAGATGGTAGTCAGTCTTTTGTAATCTAGTCTCGGAACTGACTCTTGCAGTAATTTATTTATTAGAATCAAGTCACTAAGACCAGGTCACACTCAAGGGGAGGGGAATACCAGGAAGCAGTATCATTGGGAGCCATCTTAAGAGCTGTCAACCACTTTAACTTAGTTTATTCTTCCCTTAATTTTATAGCATAGAAATAAGAGGATGTCATCTTCAGGACCAAAAATACATTCTTTGGAGAAAAGTGCTCCAGAAATCTGTATGTCCGTGGTCTCTTTTATTTCTCAGCAAATGGCTTTATTTGTTTACATCATTTATATGGCAATAAATAGCCCAGATGATCTTAGCCAATAGGCAAACTATTTGAATAAATGAAGGAAATATTCATTTACATGTTTCATTGGGATGTAAGCTCTATGAGGGCAGGGGTTTTATCTGTCTTGTTCTCTGTTGTATCCCCAGTGCATATCACAGGGGCTTAACATATAGTTTTCAACAAATAATTGTTGGATGAATGGCTTCAAGTGTACTTACCATGGATCTGTTATGATATATCAGGCACTTGACTTCACTTGTTTAGAAACTGAGCATCAGAAATACTTGCATTTGTACCCAAGAGTGGAAAGAAGAGATTTTTATCCCTTGGGATTTCCAAAAGCAGCCCCAGTCAGTGACCATCTTTGTTCACAATTCAGAGAGTCAACTGAAAGAAAGGCCCACTCCATTTTCTCATAAAGGGAGAATGTGGCCTTTTCTTGTTAACAGGTCTTACTTGTGGCCTATCACTCATTGTTTGAGATGATAATAAAGGACCAATGTTTAAAAAACTTAAACTAGGTTTTAAAAAAAATCATGAAAATAAAATATGCACATACTTTAAAAACATATAAAAGCATATAAAATGACAAATTCTCACCCTTTGATTCCATCCCTCATCCCACTCAACTTCAAAAGTAAGGAGTTTAACTATTTCTTAAATATTATTACAAGTATTTTCAACACAAATACAATGTGTGTGTGTGTGTGTGTGTGTGTGTGTGTGTGCGTGCGCATATAAATATGGGATCATCATAATATTGTTCTACACCTTGCCTTTTTTTCACTTAGTGATATGTCTGGGAACCTATATAGACCTATCTTAATTTTTTTCTTGGCTGCATAATATTCCACTGTAGGGATGTGCCATAATTTATTCAATGAGTCCCTACCTAATAGATATTCATTTCCACCACCACCCCAAACTTTTTACCTACTAGAAACAGTGCTGCAATGGACATATCTATACATATATCTTTGCATATTTTGGTGAGTTTATCTTAAAGACAAATTCCTAGCAGTGGAATTGCTAGGCCAAAAGATATGTGCATTTAAAATATTTAAAGCCTCTTTTTATTATGAAATAAATCACAAATACAGAAAACCAAACCAGTTACAGAGCTTAATGGATTGTTATAAGACAAGTACCCTTTTAACTATCACCCAGATCAAGAAACAGACTGTCACCCACATCAGGAGCCCTCCAAATGGTCTGTGATCACAACTGCCTCCCTCTCTGAAACTAACTGTGGTACTGACTTCTGTAGAAATAAATTTCTTCTATTTTTTTTTATGGCTTTACTACCCAAGTAGCATCCATAAACATGATACTTTAATTTTGCCTATTTAAAAAAAAAAAACCCTGATATGTCTTCTATACGTCTTTAAATTTGCAGTTTTTGCCTCCAAACTTTTCTTTTCCATACAATTTCTCTATTGAATAACTCAGCATTTGACCAGTGGAGTTTCCTACAGTCTGGATGTTGCCAACTATGTACTCTTTATGTAGTTCAGCTGTTCCCCTGTCCTCCATCTTCCTGCAAACTGATGGCTGGATTTGGAGGCTTGATGAGACTCAGGTTTGATTCCTTTGGCAAGATGATGAGTGGTACATCAGGAGCTACATAATGGCTAGTTGTCTCTCTGTGACTTTAGCAATTACTGATGTTCAGTGCTTAGATCCATTCATTTATTGTGGGCTGCAGAATATTCTAATTATGTTATTTCTTTTTCACTTACTAGTTAGAATATTTATGGAAGACATTTCCTCTCTTCTATTATTTGCTTGTACCCAGTGGTATAATTCAGATAGGAAAAGCAAAGTTCTTTCCCATTAGTTACCAGTTTCCAAGATAATGAATGTTCTCTACCATTATCCTACAAAGGTGACTTTTTATTTTAGTTATCATGAATTCATGTGTTCATACATGTCTTCAGCTTATCTTACGGGTTTCAAGTCATTGCAATCATTATCTTTACTGCAGCTCAATTTGTTCCATCTTTGGCCAGTGAGAGCCTATTCCATCTGTACTTGAATCCTTTTAATATAGCCCTAGTGGTCTTTGATAGCTTCCTTGCTGTCTGATATGACAAGATACTCTAGCCTCATTTTGTATGTCTATTGCCCCAGACTTGGAATCTGCCATTTCTCCAACAAGCCCTGTTTTTTTGTTTTTGTTTTTTAAAGCAGGAAATGGTATTTCAAAACCACAGTCTAGGCACAAATTGTATTCATCATTACTGTGTTGGTCCCAGTTTCTAAGATTTTTCAGTGGACAGAGCTAGGAAATAGCTGTATGGTTTTTTTGTTTAAGATTTATTTATTTATTTCAGAGTTGGGGGAGGGGCAGAGGGAGAGAGAATCTCAAGCAGACTCCCTGCTGAGTGCAGAGCCCAATGAGGGGCTTGATCCCACAACCCTGAGATCATGACCCAAGCCGAAATTAAGAGTCAGACACTCAACCTACTGAGCCACCTACACACCCCAACAGCTGTATGTTTTTAAAGATAAAATACTTCATGAGCTTATTTAGATGATTCCAATTTGAATTTAGTACCATAGGTTTTTACAAACATAAGAGGCTCAGAACAATAGTACTAGTACTACCACCACCAATATGATCACCAGAAGTTACATTAAAAAAAAAGTCAGTCTTTCTTTTTATTTATTTATTTTAAGTAAGCTCTACTCCTAATGTGGGGCTTGAACTCAGGACCCTAAGGTAAAGAGCTGCATGCTCCATGGACTGAGCCAGTCAGGAACATCCAAAGTTACATTTTTTCATTCGCTCTTTGCTTTTGCCTCTGTTGTATATCTACATTGTCAGAATATATAGCCATTGCATACAATACTCACTCCCATTTACCCCTCACTTAAACTTGATTCTTCAAGTAGCTAAGTATTTAACACTTACCACTACTCTTGGTACTGATATGTCTCCAGTCAGTCTGGGGCTTGTTTACTAGTAGATACACAGGAAGTGTTCACAGGAACAATATCTCCTGAGTTCTTACATGGCCATAACACTTTGTGTCCTTTGTACCTGAAAGTCAGTTTTTCTAGATATAAAATCATCCTCTCACATTTAATTATGAATCTTAAATACATTACTCCATTTCTTTGGACATTAGTATTGCTGAAACATCTGATGTTAACCTAATTTTCTTTCCCTTGTAAGTCATTGTCTTTGAAAAACTGTATGTCCAAAGAGCTTTTTCTCTTTAAAATTCAGTAACTGTTAGAATATGTCTTGGTTCATCATTCTGAATCAATATGCTCAGGTACATGGTATATTTTTTTATATGTAGTTCTATATATTTTTTTCTTTTTTAATTTCAAGAAAGTTCCTTGAATATTTCAAAAAGAAATATTTGTTCTTTGGGTCTCTTCTCCAGGGACTCCCATTATTGTATGTTGGGTCTTCTTTGTCTACTGCCAATATTGGTCACTTTCTCTTGAACCTTTTTCTTTTTCTCTTCATTTCATATAGATTTTAGAGATTTTTCCCCTCATTTTTACCTTATACTCATTTTAAGGTATTATTTGTTATATTTATTGGCTATTGTGTTCCTTGTAATTTCATTTTTACTTCTTTTTTTTAAATTTCAAGTTTTTATTTAAATTCTAATTAGTTAGCATATAGTGTAATATTAGTTTCCAGAGTAGAATTTAGTGATTCATCCCTTACATATAATACCCATTGCTCATCATAAGTGCCCTCCTTAATGCCCATCCCCCATCTAGCCCATCCCCCACCCACCTCCCCTCCAGCAACCCTCAGTTTGTTCTTTGTAGTTAAGAGTCTCTTATGGTTTGCCTCCCTCTTTTTTTTCCCTTTCCCCTATGTTCATCTGTTTTGTTTCTTAAATTCCACATATAAATGACATCATGTGGTATTTGCCTTTTTCTGACTGACTTATTTTGCTAAGTATTATATATTCTAGCTCCATCCATGTCTTTGCAAATGGCAAGATTTCGTTCTTTTTGATGGCTGAGTAGTATTCCACTGTGTGTGTGTGTGTGTGTGTGTGTGTGTGTGTGTGTGTGTGTGTGTGTGTATACATACACCAGTTCTTTATCTATTCATCAGTCAATGGACATTTGGGTTCTTTCCATTTTTGGTTATTGCTGATAATGCTGCTATAAACATTGGGGTACATGTGCCCCTTCCAATCAGTATCTTTGTATCCTTTGGATAAATACCTAGTAGTGCAATTGCTGTGTTGTAAGGTAGTTCTATTTTTAACTTTTTGAGGAGCCTCCATACTGTTTTCCACAGTGGCTGCACCAGTTTGCATTCCCAACAACAGTGTAAGAGAGTTCCCCTTTCTCTGCATCCTTACCAACATCTCTTGTTTCTTGTGTTGTTAATTTTAGCTATTCTGACAGGTGTGAGGTGGTATCTCATTGTAGTTTTGATTTGTATTTCCCTGATGATGAGTGGCGTTGAACATCTCTTCATGTATGTTAGCCATCTATATGTCTTCTTTGTAAAAATGTCTATTCATGTCTTCTGCCCATTTCTTAATGGATTGTTTGTTTTTTGGGGTGTTGAGTTTGGTAAGTTCTTTATAGATTTTGGATACTACCCCTTTATCAGATATGTCATTTGCAAATATCTTCTCCCATTCTGTAGGTTGCCTTTTCGTTTTGTTGATTGTGTCCTTCACTGTGCTTTTTATCTTGATGAAGTCCCAATAGTTCATTTTTGCTTTTGTTTCTCTTGCCTCTGGAGATGTGTCTAGTAAAAAGTTGCTATGGCCAATGTCAAAGAAGTTACTGCCTGCGCTCTCTTCTAGGATTTTTATGGTTTCCTGTCTCACATTTAGGTCTTTCATCCATTTTGAATTTATTTTTGTGTATGGTGTGAGAAAGTCATCCAGTTTCATTCTTCTGCATGTGGCTGTCCAGTTTTCCCAACACCATTTGTTGAAGAGACTGTCTTTTTTCCATTGGATATTCTTTGCTGCTTTGTCTGAGATTAGTTGACCATATAGTTGTGGGTCCATTTCTGGATTTTCTCTTCTGTTCTATTCATCTATTTGTCCGTTTTTGTGCCAGTACCATCCTCTCTTGATGACTATGGCTTTGTAATAATACTTGAAGTCCGGAATTGTGATACTACCAGCTTTGCTTTTCTTTTTTCTTTTTCAAGACTGCTTTTGGCTATTTGGGGTCTTTTGTGGTTCCACACAAATTTTAGGATTGTTTATTTTAGTTCTGTGAAAAATGCTGGTGCTATTTGATAGGGGTTGAATTAAATGTGTGGATTGCTTTGGGTAGTATAGACATTTTAACAATATTTTTCTTCCAATCCATGAGCATGGAATGTTTTTCCATTTCTTTGTGTCCTCTTCAATTTCTTTCATCAGTGTTTTATAATTTTCAGAGTATAGATCTTTTACCTCTTCAGTTAAGTTTATTCCTAGGTATCTTATGGCTTTTGGTGCAATTGTAAATGGGATTGAGGAATTGATCTCATTTTTACTTCTGAAATAAATTTTTCTTTTATTTCTAATTCTCTTCTGAGTTCTGTCTCCTCATTTCTGATTTTTTCCTAATTTTGATTTGTTATCCTTTCATGTATAACTTTCCTAATCTCTTTCACTTCATTTTGAAATAGTGGGTTACTGTTCTGATCCTGTTTAAAAACTTGCCTTTCTGAAGTGATTTCATTGTCTGTAGGAGTATCATTCTGCCCCTTCATTTCTTTTTTCTAATAATGTTTGTATGAAATTTGAACTTCATCCTTTTCAGTTATTCATTTCTATGTAAAATCAGATTTCCTGAACTTTTAGAAAGAGGCATGGTTTAGTTAAAGGCATGACTGAGAAGTTAGGAAAACTGACTTCATGGAGGTCCCTCTTGTTTTTGTGAAGTGTTCAAAAACAAGGTGGCTGGCTGTGTTCTTCTCCCCATTTTTATCTGAAATTTCTCGTCCTTTGTCTCTCTTGTCCTAGTCCAACTCAATTTTGGTTCTACTCCCACAATTTCCTCCTCAGTGTGGGCCCTCTAGGAAAAATGCCCTGCCTGGTCAGTCTAAAGAGTTCATAGTTCAACCCCTTCAGTCCTTCTTACTGCGGGCTCCATGCAATCAACCACTATGAAGCACAAAATTCTAGATTTAGCTCTTTTTATCGTGTTGACCCACTGTACTTTCCAGTGAATACCTGTTGGCTATCGTTGAGCTTCCCTGCTCTCAGAGCTTCTTGATACACAGTGCCTTCCCTTTGCTTCTTCTTACATAGGTGCTGATAATTTGCAGGTCTTGTGGCTATCCCTTTCTGCTTATGTTTTGAAGTTCATGGGGATACTTTGTCACCTAGCTTTCCTATAAATATTTTCAAGGGGTTTTGGTTTTGCTGTCTAGTTTTTCTGTTTGTGAAGGGACCTGGGGAGATTCAAAGCTATGCTGCTGTTTCATCTTCCCCCAGGTCTCTCCCCACTTTAAAATTTGGTATTACCAAATTACTTGAAGGATGTTGCATGTTCTGTGGACATTTGCTTTAAATTAATAAGCTTCTGGGACTCCTGGGTGGCTCAGTGAGTTAAGCGTCTGCCTTTTGCTCAGGTCATGATCCCAGGGTCCTGGGATCGAGCCCCACATCGGGCTCCCTGCTCAGCGGGGAGCCTGCCTCTCCCTCTCCCTCTGTCCCTCCCCCTGCTTGTGCTCTCTCATTCTCTCGCTCAAATAAATAAATAAATAAAATATTTTAAAAAATTAATAAACTTCCTATTTCTAAACAGCAAAAGGAAAACAGTGAACATTCTGGGAGGCTGTATATCCTAAGCATTTTAATTCTGAACCATAAACCTGTGAATAGGTGTCAAAGAGCTTTGTAAATAAGAGCTGGTGGGATCTTAAATTCTGTAAAAGATTTACAGAACCTGTGTGGACTGCTCTGAGATGATCAGTGCCCCTGGAGGACCTACTGCCTTTCAGAGGCCCCGTCAGGAAGAAGGTGCATATGCCATAGCATCCTTGGAGCAGAAAATGAAGATCTTTGCAGGATCAAGCTTGAATATAAATATGTTGGAGGAATTCATTTGGGCTTCTCTCAAGCCACAGGTCACATGTCTGTGTTTTTTCAGTCTCTTCAAAAATTAAGTCAGCTGGGAAGGACAGTTGGTTTTTATTATATTCTTCTATTCCAACAGTCTTCTCATTAACAACAGGCAGCTTCTGACAGGGACTTTTAGTTATGTTCTAAAAAAACTAGCTTTTTTGGACCTCATATTTAGTTTATGTCTATACTGTAGAAACAAGTCCAAACCCTCTAAAATTAGCAACTGGCATGGTACTTTCTAGTCAGCTAGTGCAGATATTTAAGGTAGAAAAACAAAACATTCTGTATTTGACTTATCTTTCCAGACTGATGTGTGGATGAGTTCCTAGCCATTGACTAATTCCATATTTTAGGATATTAGACTTGGCAGTCCTCATCCTTGTGCTTGAGTCAACATTTGTCCCTGTGAATTTTGTGTTCACTCCCAATTCAGTGAAATATGAGACCACCTGCTTAGTGGCCTGATCATGTAAGCGCAAAGATCCCACCTACGTCTTCATATAGCCCAACTGGCACTGAAAGTGTCATTAGAAAACTCAAGATGAAAACCCAGTAGAGGCTTTCTCTGGGGAGTCTCAAGGCCAGTGATGGTTCTCTAAACTAGACAAAAAGTATTTAGAGTTGACAACAGTTCAGTGAAAGATTGAAGAAACACTGGAGCACCTGTACTACTGATTTTCATCTGCTTTTTTATTAAAGCTTTTCCTGAGTGCATGGGTACAATGCTGCCTTTTTTGAAGATACAGTGAAGAAACACTTAAAAGCATCAGTTTCTAGAACTAATTAATTTTTTTAAGTATGCTGCTGTCATATTCATATTCATTCTACAGAATACTAGACCACAGACTATCTAGATGGTCCCAAAGGGAATATTACCTCCTGAAAACCTGAAACCTATACACTCTATCCATTTCTCATCAGTCCACCACATGATTTCCATTCATCCATCAAAAACATTCACAGAGTTAACTAAACTTCCACCAGACATCTGCATTAAGAAGTATAACCTGCAAGATAGTGCAATATTTCTCATGTAATTATTAGAGTAAAGCCTCATCAATTATTTATCATCCATTTCCTACATGCAAGGTGCCATGCTAAATCATATCCAGTGTTGTAGAGTCTAGTTTTAAAGCAGTTATTTACCTAAATGCAACTTTCACAATTGACATTTGTGAAGTATGAAATGTCCAAAGCTGTATTTTTAAGTTCCATGTGCAGAAGACACTGTTAATTGCTAAAATTTATTTGGCTTGTGAGACCCATTTTCTCCTCACTGTACTGGCTACACATTAGCTGGAGAATGAGAAGTCTTTTCTTTTTGTTGTGTTTTTAACATGTATGCTGTGAAAAAAAGATGAGAAAGAACCACTATAGCACAGAAGGGAAAATGGAGTTTAGTGAGGGAGTAGAAATATGTTAAAGAGAATATGGAAATGCATGGGGAATAAGGAGAGGGTTTGTTGTTTGGTATTTTGCAGGAGGACAGGAGGGATATATTGGTTTTTGTTTTGTCTTGTTTGTTTGTTTGCTTTGAGCACATAGATGAGTGCTTAAGTGTAGATAGAAAACCAAAATCAGAGAAGAGAATGCAGCAGCAAGACAATGAGTTTTAAAGGAATGTTCTATACAGGTGTTTGCTGCAGTAGGGCTGTTTTGTTTATTTGTTTTTGCAGTAAGGAAGTTCAGACAGCGAGGCAATGTCTGGATAGGAAACATGGATTGATGACAAATGATTGTGTGAGATACTGGCTTGTTTATTATTAAAGAATTATGTAGGCATCAACCTGGATATATATAGAATCACAGTAGCCTACACCTCACCCACTTATTGCCCACTCTTGGAAACCATACACATCAATACAAACATGAAGAACCAGGAAAGTTCCAGAAGGGCCTCAGAAATGACTTGAGGACTAGTGACCTACTGCTGGGGTAAAGCACTTTGAAAAGAAGACTGAACAGGAACATGATTAAATTTTATGAAAATATGAAGTTCATATACCGTGTAATCAGGAATGACTCATCAGATTATCCAACACTAAAACTAAAGGGGGAGAAGGAGCCCTTGAACTTTGAAAGATGTAATTTTAGAACATGTAAGAGGAAATTGTACTTTACCCTTTGAGTTATAAATTGGTCATACCAATAAGTGATACAGACATGAACAAAATAAATGCAATAGGAATTTAGGTAACTGCATGGAGAAAGAACTCATCGTGAGTTCTTTAAAGGGAGCTATAGCTATTTAGGATATGTCTATAATTTTATAAAAACAATGTCCTGAAGATCGGTTTTATCTTTCCACAAAAACATCTCTTGGCTTGTCTATCAGAGTAGTCTTCTGAATGAATGATACTTGGCCTTACCAACAGGGACATCCAGTACCTAGCGCAGTGCCTGGTAGGAAGTAGGCTGTTGGTCTTTGCTTGATTTGTTGAATCTCTTTTGTACTTCAAAGATGTATGGCCTTCAGAAAACTGATGTTGTTTATTATCTAATATCCTAATATTTAATTTGAATGTGGAAGTCATTTGAGCAATGCAGATAATTGTCACTAATAAATAAACAAGTGGTATGAATTGCTATTAACAATGGGATGTTAATGCATAGGATGAAAGACTGGGCTCCATTGTGGTTTCTGCTACTGCCCAAGGAGTGGTCCATTCATTCCCCCAGATAAGTAAAATGACACAGATAAACAAGACTAGACTGAGGCAGACAGCTACCTCCATAGGCCAATCTGGTATTGCTTCAAACCCAGATTCTTTAAATATGTGCTTCATATTTACTTAAAGACAGCCTGACAACCACAGGTGAAAGAGGATAGGATCAGTCTCTTTTCTATTGGCTTGGATAATTTAGTTCTGACCCAAACTTGTACCCTGTGCTCCACAGAAGAAGAGCTCCACTGTTAACTCCACCCCAATCCTCTTTGATGGCAGGTGAGTGAACTTCTTTTGTTCTTTGAGCAGCCCCCTAGGGAGCCTCAGCAGTGTCTTGGAAATCTCCCACCCCGAGCAGCTTCCTGAGATGTTCTGAGTAAGCATAATTGTCTCTATTTTATTACATTTTGGCATTCAGATTGAGTTTACATGTCATTTACAGAATGATGCCCAGAGTTCTACTCTTAATTCAACTCTTCAGATAAAATAAGAGTGAGAAACATTGTCTAGTAAATTTAAGATTTTGCTTAAATTATTTACAGTAGCCATAGATGGTTACTAGATTGGCATCCCATGAGGATAGAGACTTTGTGTTATTTCTGTACCCATGTCATCGAGCGCAGCATGGGCAAACAGAGGGTGCTTAGTCAATGCTGATAGAGAAGTACGCAGATGACAGAAAGATGACGATGCTGGGTCACCTTCTCACCCTCTGCTTCGTGTGGTCCATGGAGGCACCTTAATGACCACCATACTTCATGCTCACATTGACTCAAGGTGAGAATCAGTTCAAGTTTATGAAAGGAGGAGGCATCTTCGGGAGAGGGATACTCATTTCATGCTAGAAATAGCACAGGAAGTTCAGTTTTTCAAGCTCAACCACTTAAACTATTCTGTTCTTTCTGAGCAGCGCAATATGCTTTGTGTTAGATTAAGTTGTATGAATAGCTGGTTTGCAACCATTTTTGACCCGCAGAAAAGCTCATCACAGTGGAAATCATGTTGCTTTCAGCATGATATGGTAGAAAGAACATGAGGACCAGATTCTGGAGTTCTGAATTCAAGTCCCAATACTGTGAAACCTTGAAGAAACCATTTAACGTCCCCATGTCTCACTCATTCAGTAAATACTGAGCTTCTATTATATGCAAGACACTGTGGGGAACATAGTTTCTGCCTCCTCTGGGCCCACAGTTTACTTGGGGAGATAAAATTCACTTGCAAAAAATTATAATCCAAAGCAGTATATGACAGCCTCAAAGTTGCTTTTTTTAAATTAACGGCATCTCCAGCAAGAACAATTATTTCCTGCTGTAATAATCAGAAGGACAATATAGAACAGAGGACAGTTGAGCTTGGACTGAAAGGATGATTAAGTTTCACTAAACACAGAATTGGAGGAGGGCCGTTCAAGCAAGTGACACGGCAGGAGCAAAGGTGCCAAGGCAGAAAGCACGACGCTGTTTTGGTGTGGCTGGACAGATGGTTTGTGTGGGCGGGCTGTGGGAGAGAAGACTAAAAACCTGTTTCTTCCATGGCATGTGCTAGGAACTTTTTCATTTTAGTTGCTACACTGAATAAATAAATTAAGGAAGGTTGGTAGAAAGAACCCCAGAAGGAAAGGCAGGAAACCAGACATCAGCTTTGTCACCAATTTTCTGGAGTCCTTCAAACGAATCACTATGGGGCTGTGTTGTCCTCAGGTGTCTAATGGAGGTAACTGGGCTAGTCCCTACATGGTCCTAAGGGCTACCAGGGTGAAATGAACAATCAGAAAGAAAATTCCCCCTAACATGAATTGTTATGGATTAAAGTAAATTTAGATATTCCTGGTTACAGCAAATGTGTGTACTTTCTTCCTAGAGTACTTTTCAGGGTAATCTCACGTCTTATTTACAAGTGAAAGAAACTGTATGAGTGGGGGAGGGGAAGCTCAGACTGTGATCATTTGGGTCAGCTAGCAATACATACAAAAAAGTCTCCTGGACAGAGGCAGTGTGGAGATAGCTGCTCGGTGTCACACGAGAGACCCATCGTGGCACCTGAAGAGAAGCCAGGGGAGCAAGCCTTCTGGAAGTAGGAGACTGGATGGCAGAATTAATTGAGCCCAGGACTATCATCAGATTGCAAAGCCTCCTGGTGTCCTTCAAATTCTACACCATGACCTTGCTCCAGCAGCTCATGACCCGTGCATAGGTTGCTGATGCAGAACAGGAAGAAGTGCTCTTTGCCAGTGACTCACCTGGTGCCAATCTGCTTTGGCAGCCAGCCACCAGGCCAGGATGGGTGTGCCTCCACCACAGCTTCTTGGATGAATCTTGCTGCTTTCAGCCAGCTTTCCTCAGCTCTGAGGTTCCAGGATGGACTCTCTACCAGGTCGGAGTCTAAGAACAGCTACCCATTTCTCAAATGGGATTTGGTTTAACAGATTCTTTACTGACTCAAATCAGGTCAAGACGACCATGGAGACATCCCCTATGCAGATCCCAGGGAGTGTGGCTTCTTTTGATGTTTACACTCTGGGGATATGAGAAGGTTACTGGTGGACAGACCCATCCATGTGGCACTGCCACCAAAGCCGCAAAGGAGTTGCTGTCTTCTGGGAGTTTTCCTTGGCACCCTTGACCAGAGTCATTGCCATCTGTCAGGTCAGTGACCAGATGAGCTCATTTCCCCCAGTGCGGTGAGTTATCCTAGAAAATCTAGACCAAGCACCTATGAAGCAGAGCCTCAAGGGCTCCAGTTTTCATCACAGGCATCTTCCTAAGCAAACACTGGAGCGGCCATCTCAGGTAGCACCCATGGGCAGTTCTAGGAAAGGAAGTGAGGACTGGGTGGCCATGAGTTTGGGGCTGGGCTGAGATGCACTGCACCTATATATTCTGTTCCCTAGGCAAGCTAATTTGGGGCCAGTATCAGGTGTCTCTGGGAGAATCCTGGGCTCCCTCATTCAACTTGGGCAATGCCACACAGGAGTCCCAGAGGAGAGGTGCAAACATAGTGGGAAAGGACCTAAGTGTGCAGAAGAGCAATGTCACCAATCACCACGTATGGACAAGATGAGAACAACTAACATCGCTCCATGTAGAGAATTAGAGCAACACTTGTCAGAATCCTTTTTTTTTTTTAAAGACTTTTTTGTTTATTTGAGAGAGTGAGAGAGAGAGAGAAAACACGAGCAGGGGGAGGGGCAGAGGGAGAAGCAGGGACCCCGACGAGGGGCTCGATCCTAGGACTCCAGGATCATGACCTGAGCCAGAGGCTGGCATTCAACCAACTGAGCCACCCAGGTGCCCCTTGCCTGCATCCTTTGAGAAAGTTTCTCTTCAAATTCAAGTGAGCAAGAAACATTCATTCTGGGGAAGTTCTCCATCACGTAAGTCTCCTGGTCTGGGAAATGATACCAAAACACCTCCGTTTAAATCTGGAGGTAAAAATGCCTGTCATTTTTTGTGTGCCTACCACTTATATCAATATTATTTTGGAGGGATTGGCTGGTACATGTGACGTGTCTGCACTACCATGAGGTGGATAAGTGTCAGAAAAATATTGTTTATGGCATTTAAGAGTCTGTCAGTGTCCTAGTGCTGTAAATGAAGACAAAGGTTAGACCTGAGGTACAACTCCAAGAAGACAAGCACAGAGCCCGATGGCAAGCTATGAACAGGACTGGCATTTCACAGCAGAGCTGCCATGAGCGAGATCAACCTTAACTAATTACACCTTGGCATACAGCAGGGAGTTGCTTGGCAGCCCAGAAAAGCCCTGTCAAGACAGGCGAGGGTCTGAGCCTCAAGGTTTTAGATTTGCATGCTGAGCCATCCAGGCAGACCAGGGTCAAATGAGGTCTCTGAATCATGGGGTTAACCACACTTTTGCCTGAGTCTTGAGGACCTGGTACGAGTGAGCCATTAAGAGCATGTGGGGGTGTGTTGCTGCAAGTCTGCAGCATATAGATTTATATTTCTGATTATTCATGGCTTATTTTTGTATAATGACATGTATTTACAATAGACATTTATGTACCAAATGTCATTATTTTCTTCCAACTTGGAGTAGGCTAAAAATTTTACGAAACCTGTCTTTACCATCACATGTAGTTCACAGAGTTGGGACATATATGTAGAAGATGTTTCCACTCCTCAAACAAGGTGGCTTTGGGAGATTCATTGAATGTGTAAGATTTTCATTCTCTGATACCTACCTTCTGGAAGTGTGTCCAAAATAGTTTCACGAAAGCACAGTTCCAAAGGCAGCAGAACGGACATTGGAGTGGTTGGGGATCTGTGCCTGGGCTTCCTCTGTGTGTGACTATTGCACTGAAAAGGGTTTGCTTTCTTTTCTCTTTAAATTTTTTTTTATTTGAGTACAGATATGTACTCAAGGGTGAAGGGTGAAGGGTATTCTCTTTGAGCAACTTTTCTCAAGAAGTAGAATAACCCCAACTTGTTCTGCTCACTCCTTCACTGTGTCCCCTCAATATTTATGGACTCCTTTCCCTTGGAATTGTTTGCTGCATGTTGCTCTGTGATAATTCTTGTCTAGTAAGCCAGAAGCTCCCCAGCCCTGGGACCTGCTAACTCATAGCCAGGATTTCTCCAGAGCAGGGCCTGGTTCTCTCCCATCCAGCCTTGCATACTCATGGGGCAGAAGCACACGCCTCACCTTGTCTCCTCCCCGGGGCTGTTGCGTTGGCCCTTGACCTCAGGTTGCTGTCCAACCACATGGCTGCAACAGGACCATGGGCAAATAGGCCTCCTCTTCACAGTAAAACATGCAATCATGGCTGCAGCTGATTCAGAGACCATGGAGTCTGGGAATTTCTGGGAATTCTCAGGTGGCTGGTGGAGGTCTGCTCCTTCTCTCTATTCTCGTGAGCTCTCCCTTTTCCTTTCCTTCCTTTCTCTTTGTCTCATGCTAATTTTCTGTACCCTAGTCTGAAAGCCTTGTACGTGCAAGAAAATTTTCTGCATCAGCCTGTATGTTTTGCACAAGCTAAAATAAAAAACAAACCCAAAAGGTGAAATATACTGCAAAGCCCTGGCATTGCCCTTGCGTGTTTGCGGTTGGTGGTGTCATTGCTCATGAGCTGGTGAAGCTGCGAAGTGGAGTCGGGGGGGCAGTTAGATGCCATTAGAGAGTTTTGGAACCCCTTCTCTGAGCTTCACCATACCATCCAAATTATTTGGATCCATTTTGGGGCAACTGCTTGGCCTGAAATTGTCTTCCAAGTTTGTTCTGTCTTTTCTTTTTCTTTCTTTTTCTTTCTTTCTTTTCTTTCTTTCTTTCTTTCTTTCTTTCTTTCTTTCTTTCTTTCTTTCTTTCTTTCTTTCTTTTCTTTCTTTCTTTCTCTTTCTTTCTTTCTTTCTTTCTTTCTTTCTCTCTCTCTCTTTCTCTTTCTTTCTTTCTTTCTTTCTTTCTTTCTTTCTTTCTTTCTTTCTCTCTCTCTCTCTTTCTTTCTTTCTTTCTTCTCTTTCTTTCTTTCTTTCTTTCTTTCTTCTTTCTTTCTTTCTTTCTTCTTTCTTTCTTTCTTTCTTTCTTTTTTTCATGAATTGGCTGCATTTAGCAGAGTAGAGTTAGTGTTTTTAATGGCCTGAAAAATGATATCCAGATGCTCCACACAAAGGAGGGGCCCTTCCCTCTAATTGTGAGCCTGCCACAGTGATCCTGAGCCTGGTCCCTCCCAGCTGGACAGTTGCCCTGAGCTCCCAGGGGGTCTACCTTGGGAGACCGCCCGGGAGCTCCAACTGGCCCCAAACCCAAGGAAGGAAGGCAAACCATCTGGAATGCATCGTCCAGATCGGCTCCACACTGCCCAGGCACTCTGACAGCTTTTTGGGACTGCTCGAGGCTTGGATTTAATCCATCAGGCTCTCCAGTCTGAGGCCTCCAGACCTCTCTGTCTCCTTCCAGAATTTGGATCCCACAGAAGCACCATTAGGCCTGCTAGCCACTTCCAAGTTTGGCTTGCTCAGGAAAAGGACCAAGGTGTGCTCTGAGAGACACTTTCCAGCAGCTCTTGGACTAGGAACAAATAAAGGAAAGGGCCTGGTTTCAGCAAGAGCCTTTCCCTTTCCACCCCTTCTATTCCCACTGCCATATCCTGACCATCCACTCCAGCCCTGATGATTGACGCTTATTTGGAGAGGAGAAAGAAAATTTGTCCATTCCAGGATGCTTTGGGGAGCCTTTAAAAAGGACAACCTGGCTTTCCATAGCATCTCTTCCCCATGCAAAGGCTGCTTGAGAGAAATAAAGGGATAAACTCTACAGGGGAGGGAGTGGTTAGAAAGAGGTTTAGAACTATTCTCAAACCAAATTGTAGGAAAAGGATTGAGGGTTTAAAATATTTTTTCTCTGAAACCATAAACCCCTACAAACTATCAATGTATTTATTGCCAATTATTTTTTTCCTAGAGCAATAAATATTTTGTTAGAATGCAAGACTAAACTGTTCCTTTATAAAGGCTAAACATCCTTCTTACCATTTTTTCCTCTACTTCTGATTTGTTTCTTCATAGACAAGAAGAAGATAATTCCCCCCAAATCCCTGACCATGGGAGCACAGATTCCAAGTTAATTGGATCAAAATTTAGCAGAATCTAGTATGTCTCGAATCAGGCTAGTTCACCCAAGTGGTTAGAGTGTAGCAGCAGTGAATCCCAGAGTAACCCAGAACCCCCACCCAAGAGTTGCCTCTGAAGCCTCCAGTATGTTTGGCAATGGGCTATGTTTCATGTTCCTGCCTGAGTCGTCCACCTGGCAGTTGTTTCTGTGTCGAGTACTCGTCCCTGCTTCTTCCAGCCCCACTTTTAGTCTCTGCTCACCCCTCTGGTGTTGGCCACCCGGAACCCAGCAGATTACACCCTGGAATCAAGATGGAGTGCTGCCAGCGACACAGGAGTCTCAGCAGAAGTGAGTGGAGAAGGCCATGCTTATGGATACTGTCCCACTCTCTCCCCGGGGTCACCTTCACAAAGGCTGCGTAGGTGTATCAACGTTTGGAGCAAGGAGGAGGTCTTACTGACCCACAGCAGACAAACTAGAGTAGCAGAAGTCCTCTGGCTATTCCACATAGGGAACCTCTAACTGGCTACTCTCCCCTAGGTTCCAGCGTCCTGCGGTGTCACTCAATCTACGCCAGCCTTCTCCAGCATCTTCTCTTGTATTTGCTCCCTCTCCTCAAGTATCTACCAATTCTTTATGCAGAATAATCTAGCCAGCTGTTGTCTTCTTCCAGGCAATGCCTTTGGAGCATCACTTCTGAATGAAAAGAGGCCTCAAGGTACCATGGTGGATGGGTCACTGTATCCCTTCCCCATGCTGAGGGTAAACTGTGAAGCACTTGCCCTCTTTAGGCCGTCTTTGTGCTGGGTCTCACAGGGCAGATGAAGAAATGCGGCTGGGGTGGGATGGGGCTGGGGAACTAATTCAGTGCTGAAACTGGCCCTGGGAATGCCAGTGATAGGTAGACAAGCCTCCCAAGGCCGTGAAAATCTCAGATTTGATTTCATACCAACTCAAGCCTAGGATTTCCAATCTGTCAGGCAAAGCCTCAGAAGACCTCTGGAGGAGCAGATATGATGTAGGAGATTTGAAGAATCTCCAGCGACCAGGTTTGGGTATAGGCCAACACTCCAGCCCAGGAAGGGGATCAATGGAAGCATAGTCCTCCACCCTTGGATGGTTAGTCAGAGTGGAGCTCCAGCCTCAGAAGGGGACTTAGGTGCTAGGCAGGATAAAGGGGGTTACAATCAAAGCTCTGGTGAACATGGAAGATATACGCAGAGCTATAATTCAGAGCCAACATGCATGACCAGTGGTTGCCACAGAGGCCTCAGATCTGCGGCATATTGACCAGCAAAGATACAAGGGGGTTAAAATAAGCACTAGGGTTGTAGAAGTGGGCACCTGGCCTTGGGAACAGAACCTAATCCTAAATCCCACTGAATGGTAGGATGAGTGGGCTGGGCTGGGCTATTTATGTACTGAGCCAGCAGGGCCAGTGAGGTTGGGCTGGGGGAAGGTAGAGGAAGAGGAAGCAACGAAGAGACTGGTCATCTTCAGCCATAAAGGAGAACATGTTTATTATTAGAACAGCACCTCCCTGACACTCTGGCCATGTACCAGCCTGAAGAGGTGGCGAAAGCACCAGATTAGGAGGCAGGAGTCTGTTCTAGTCTGGTTCTAGTCAACAGCCAGTTGTGGGCTCTTGGACATTTATTTTCATTATCTGTTGGGCTTCAACGTCCTCATCTGTAACATTAGGAGATGGGGTTAAATCAGCGATTCTCAGAGTCTAGTCCTCTGACTAGCAGCATCAGCATCACTTTGTGGCTTATAAGAAATGCAAATTCTCAGGCCCCACCCCAGAACTATTGAGTCAGAAACTCTGCCAAGGGAACCTAGCACTCGGAGCTTTTAGCAAGCCTCCAGATGATTCTGATGTACAACAAAGTTTGAGAGGCACTAGGCTAAAAAATTTCTAAGTCCCTGCATGCTCATATGCCTTTTGGAACTGTTAGAACAGATGAAATAAATGTCTCTGTCTCTATTTCTCTCTCTCTCCCCTCCCCTGCCCCTCTCTCTCACACACACACTACAAGCCACATATAACTTGGCCAGTAAAATACCAGTCTTCTGATGTGGTAGTTAAAAGCTCTGTGAGCAGGTCTGCACTCCATGTTCCAGAAACCCAGCCCACATCCTCTTTCTCATTAGCCTGTCACTAAAATCAGAGCCTGCCTCTACAATGGATACATTACAGTTCTAGTCAGCAGGTGGCAAATTGTACAATAAATTGTTGTCTCCTCTACCTCCTGCCCAATTAGCTGGAGATAAGATAGGAAGATTTACTCTTTTCCACAAGCAAGGTCACAACCTGAAGTCGAAATAGAAGCCAGTTTCCATCCTGGCTCTCCTGAGGCTGCTGCAGCGGATTGGCTAGGAGGCAGGTGGATCTGCCTGGTAGCAGGGATTTAACAGGCAAAACGGTGCAGGGAGGAGAACCAAAAGGGAAGAATAGCAGTGCTAAGCCTGTTGCCTTCTAGTTAAAAAAAAAAAAATTTATAGATCTATTTATAACCTGTCTTGCTCCACAAAGGATTTGAGGCACTGCCTTCTTGTTGGAAAACCCTTGATGCCAATACTTGGTATTTGATACCGTGGAGTGTTCTGAGCTGACGCAAAGGGCGAAGTCTTGTTCACACAGCCTCTGTGGAAGGCATAATGGCTACTCTAAGCAGTGTGTTCTAGAATACCCTCTTCCTGCTCATCGCCTTCCTTCCATCTGCTTCCACAGAGAAAATGGGGTCACCATGGTCCTATTCCTTTTTTGTTTTTAAGCTGCATAACCTGACTCCTGGCTTTACATTTTCCCAGTTCGGTCCAATAAACAAGATCCACTAGGAAATGTTCAAAAGATCGGTTTGAGGAGTGGTTGTCAAAGGTCTGTACACGCAGGGAACTCTTCACCTTCCCTCAGGGGTCTGTTCCTTGTGGGAATGTGCCAACTGATGGATCATCGGTTAGCTGCTTACTCTGAATTGATTTGGGTCAGGGGAGGGGGCAGGATTTAAATCAACTAATACCCAGTAAATGCCTAGAAGAGAGCCAGGCCCATGGTAAATACTCAATAAGTGTTACTTAAAAAACCAACCAACCAACCCACCCACCCAGTAGTGGACTCAGATTTGTACTGGAACTATCTAGATTCTCTTTGGGAGAAAATGGGCCAGGGCCATGCTTTCAACTAGGTTTATTTCTTTGTGGCACTAATTGACCCCCGTGATTCTGAGTCCCCAGTTCTGGCCTCTTTTTCCACTTTCCCTTATCTGCTTAGCCTGGAACAGTACTCAACACCTGAGTCACTCCTAGTTTTTCATAATAAATAATTCCAGTTCCTTAATAAACCCCTTCAAAGGAGATTTATAAGAGAGATTTAGTACCTATACAATGTCCCTGGGCCACTGGACTGATAAAAACAAGTAGGGACAGGGGCGCCTGGGTGACTCAGTCAGCGAAGCGTCTGCCTTCAGCTCAGGTCATGATCTCAGGGTCCTGGGATCTAAGCCCACGTCAGTCTACCAACTCGGCAGGGAGCCTGCTTCTCCCTCTCCCTCTGTCCCTTCGCCCCGCTCATGCTCCCTCTCTCGAATAAAAAAATCTTAAAAACAAACAAACAAAACAAAAACACTAAGTAGGGACTGCCTCACATCATTTTTTGACATTGGGGAGCTTCCCCATACCAGATGGTCTTGACTGGGGCCCCGGAGGCCTTGGCCCCTGGACTTCAGATATGGTCAGGTCACTGGTACCACCTTGCATTGTTTAGACCCTGCTCTACCCCCAGTGGCCCTCAGTGTTCTGCATGTATATGTTCCTCCCCTCTTCCATTTATCCATGACACTGCCTACTAGGGTTCTTTCTGGAACTTGACAAAGCATTTACAAATTTTTATAGGGAAGAGACAAGAGCAAAGAATAGATAAGACTTTTTTTTTTTAGGATTTTATTTATTTATTTGACACAGAGACAGTGAGCACAAGTAGGCAGAGTGGTAGACAGAGGGAGAGGGAGAAGCAGGCTCCCTGCTGAGCAGAGAGCCCGACGTAGGGCTCAATCCCAGGACCCTGCGATCATGACCTGAGCTGAAGGCAGATGCCCAACTGACTAAGCCACCCAGGTGCCCCAGATAAAACACTTCTAAAAAAGAAAAGATACCCTACCAGATATCAAGACTTATTATTAAGCAATAGAAATTAGAACTGTGTTATTGGTGCAAGGCTATAAAAATATACCAGCAGGATAGAAGAAAGAAGCTAGAAACAGACCCACATGCATATACAAACATGACAGAGAAGGTATGACAGATAGGCAAGGTTGATGGCGGTCCATTCCATCAATGGTACTGAAAAATTGGTGTCCATTAATACGGAAAAAAAAAAAGAAAATGGACCCTTACTACAAACAAAGATGAATTTTGTAAGATTATTTATTTGAGAGAGAGAGAGAGAGAGAGCACGAGGGGGAGGGCAGAAGGAGAGGAAGAAGCAGATTCCCCGCTGAGCAGGGAGCCTGATGACGCCTTTCCCAGGACCCTGGGATCACGACTGGAGGCAAAGGTGGACGCTTAACCGACTGAGCCACCCAGGTGCCACAAAGATGAATTTCTGATAGAATAAAAATTTAATTGTAAAAGGCACAATTTTAAAAATCTTTTAGAAGAAACTATGGAGTAAGTTTATGAACTCAGAGTAAGAAAGAGTATCTCCAATAAGCCGCAATAGGCAGAAACCATAAAGGAAATTTTTTTAAAGATTTTATTTATTTGAGAGAGAGAGAATGAGAGATAGAAAGCACAAGAGGGAAGAGGGTCAGAGGGAGAAGCAGACTCCCCGCTGAGCAGGGAGCCCGATGTGGGACTCGATCCCGGGACTCCAGGATCATGACCTGAGCCGAAGGCAGTCGCTTAACCAACTGAGCCACCCAGGCACCCATAAAGGAAATTTTAATGCAAATGTCTACATTAAAATTGTAAACTTCTGCTCATTAGAATTCACCTTAACAAGAGTGAAAAGGCAAGCCACAGTCTGGGAAAAAATATTTGTAACATATGTTAACTGGCAGAGGATTACGGTCTAGAATATATGAAAGACACAAATGGATCAAGAAGAAAGAGAAACACCCTAATAGTAAAAGAGACAAAAGAGATAAACAGGCATTCACAAATGGACAATAAACAAGTGAAAAACGCTCAACCTTTGATTTACAAAATGCAAATCAAATCTACCTGATTCATATCCACTAGGTAGGCAAAAGTTAAAAAGTCCAACAATAACAAATACTGGGAATAATGTGGAACAACCAGAACTCGTATCTTATCAGTGTGAGTATAAATTGGTCCCAGTATAGGAAAACAATCTGGCATTTCATTGTAAGGGGCAAGGTAAGCACACCTGAAAACCCAGCAATTTTACACCCAAGTATATACTCTAGAGTCAGTCAGTTTCTCTCTCTCTCTCTCTCTCTCTCTCTCTCTCTCTCCCTTTCTCTCTCCTTCTCTCTCTCCCCATATCTGTATCATATCCACATTTATGTCTCTATGCCTGGAGACATTATACAAGAATGTTTCATGCCACATATTCAGAATAACCCACCTAAATATCCACCAACACTAAATGAACATGTAAGTTTCGTTATGTTCATTCAGCGAACGACTCTACAGCAGTGAAAATGAACAATAGGTACACACATGAGAATGGATGGATCAGTCAGTGCCTGGCTGAAGCCCCACCCACCCCTCCAGGATGTCCTCCCTTTGGCCCCAGCACAGTGTCTCCCTAGTCCCTTACACACAGAAGCTTTCATCAAATTCAGTTGGGACTATTATTGATCAATTCCTTGAAAAAATGAGTTAGAGCAGATAAGACAATGAAATACTCCAGCCTTAAACATCTTATTTTAACTTAAAACATACAAATATGGGTTCATTTGCCAGTCTTTTGATGAGAAGTTTAGGCTTTTCATTTGGGCATGAGTTCCTCATCATCTTCCTTGCATCATTCCAGCTTTCCAAGGTGGAGCAAGAACACAGTCCCTTGAGAAGCCCAAGATCACAGGGCTTGCAACAGACCTGGTACCAGAACGACTTTGTGTTTCTCAGCACAGTGCTGAGCGGAAGAGTGGCCTATAAATTCAGTTGAACTGCACAGAGCTATTTGGAAGGGGGCCTGACAAAGGTTGGGATGGGGACAAAGAGGGTAAGCTGTAAGACGCAGGCAGGTGCCAAAGAAAACTTGACTTAAATTATCACGTTGCCTCTGGCGGTCATCCCCAGAGCAAGTACTGGGCACAGCTACGCGCACACACACAAAGCTTCACACAGTGTCTGTCTCTTTTACCCGACAGCTCACTCTGGGACTTAATGCTCCTTTGGTGTGTGTGTTGGGGGAGTGGATCGGGGAGGCTGGGGAGGGGAGGAGGACACGGATGGTGAGGAGCAGACCTTGGCTTCCCTCCTGAGCTCAGCTTCCCCGGCATCCCTGGGCCCTTCTTTGTCCAGTCTGTGCTCCGAGGTCACAATCAAGTTTACACATATTTAAAAGTCTGCACTTGACCCTGGAATACTGGCAAGCTCCAGAGGAATTAGAGTTCATAAGTACAGTTTCCTAGGGCTGTTGATGCTTTGTGTGAGAGCTTAGCAAGTGCCAAGGAGACAGTCAATATACATGTGTATGTGTGTGTGCATATGTGTGTATATATGTGTGTGTGTGTGTGTGCCCCCTCACACGTGATCTTTCCCCGACCTAGGCCAGGCAAGTACAGATTGCACAGGGAGTCAGGAAATACCCTTCCAGTTCATGGCTCCTAGAATTTTAAGGTGCAAATGCTGCTGTAGATTTTATTGTTCCCCATAAATATTATCTTGTTTCCCCGCACATGGGCTGTGCTCTCCCAGGCTTTGCAGGGGAGGCCATGCAAGTCCGGCCTGTTTGTTTTGGCCGGGACTGCTGAGGGATAAAGCAGGGCCGGCACTGGCCCTTCCCTGGCCCTTCCCTGGCCCTTCCCGGGGTGCTGGCAGCCAGCTGTGGGGGAACACGCAGCTGCACGGGGAGCGGGGGGGAGATGGCCGGGTCCAGGCACAGCGGCTACAGAGGCTGGAGCAGGAGGTGGGGGGAGTGGTGAAGTAGAAACCCTTTAGCACTGTGTTTTCTCATCCTCCTGCCCACTCAGAGATCCTGGTTTCAGAGAGCTGGAGCGTGGCTGTACACCTGCTGCCTGGCAGGAAAAAGGGTGGAAATTCCTGAAGTACTCCTGATTAGTACTCCATAAGTATTAATCATTTATTTCCTGTTAGTATAATTTAGGTTCTTGAGAGATTTGGGCTGGGCAGGAGGAAGGCGTTCTTTGAGAACAAGGGTATTTAAAGCCTGGGTCAGAGGCTCAGATCCCTCTAGACCAGCCTCCCGATTTTATAGATATTCAAACTATAGCCCAGAGAGGTTTGCCGACTTGCCACAGGTCACACAGCTCATTTGATGGTACATATCATGAAGACTTTTTTTTTTAAGTTTTTATTTTAATTCCAGTTAATTCACTTACAGTGTTATATTAGTTTCAGGTGTACAATACAGTAATTCAACACTTCCATATTCACCCTGTTTCAAACCATTAGTTTGTTCTCTATGATTAAGAGTTTGTTTCTTGCTTTCTCTCTCTCTTATTTTTTTCCCTTTGTTTTGTTTCTTAAATTCCACATATGAGTGCAAGCTTATGGTTTTTGTCTTTCTCTGACTGACTTATTTTGCTAAGCATTATACTCTCTAGCTCCATCCATGTTGTTTCAAATGGCAGAATTTCATTCTTTTTTATGGCTGAATAATATTCCATTATCTATATCTCACATCTTCTTTATCCATTCATCAATCGATGGGCACTTGGGCTGCTTCCAGGTATTCGATATTGTAGATAATGCTGCTGCAGACATCAGGGTGCATGTATCCCTTTGAATTAGTGTTTTTGTATTCTTTGGGTAAATACCTAGTAGTGCAATTGCTGGATCATAAGGTAGTTCTATTTTTAACTTTTTGAGGAGCCTCCATACTGTTCTCCACAGTGGCTGCACCAGTTTGCATTTCCACCAACAGTGCAAGAGGGTTCCTTTTTCTCCGCACCCTCTCCAACACTTACTGTTTCTTGTGTTGTTGATTTTAGCCATTTTCACAGGTGTGAGGTTATCTTATTGTGGTTTTGACTTGCATTTCCCTGATAGTAAGTGATGTTGAGCATCTTTTCATGTTCTTTTGGCCATCTGGATGTCTTCTTTGGAAAAATGTCTATTCATGGCTTCTGCCCATTTCTTAACTGGATTATTTGGTTTTTGGGTGTGGAGTTTGGTAAGTTCTTTATAGATTTTGGATAACCCTTTATCAGATATGTCATTTGCAGATATTTTCTCCCAATCTGTAGGTTGCCTTTTCATTTTGTTGAGTGTTTCCTTAGCTGTGCAGAAGCTTTATATTTTGATGAAGTCCCAGTAGTTCATTTTTGCTTTTGTTTCCCTTGCCTCAGGAGACACATCTAGAAAGAAGTTGCTACAGTTGATGTCAAAGAAGCTACTGCCTGTGCTCTCTTCTAGGATTTTTATGGTTCCTGTCTCACATTTAGGTCTTTATTCCATTTTGAATTTATTTTTGTGTATGGTGTAAGAAAGTCACCCAGTTTCATTCTTCTGCATGTAACTGTCCAGTTTTCCCAACACCATTTGTTGAAGAGACTGTTTTTTTTCCCACTGGATATTTTTTCCTGCCTTGTTGAAGATTAATTGACCATATAATTGTGGGTTTATTTATGGATTTTCTATTCTGTTCTATTGATCTATGTGTTTGTTTTTATGCCAGTACCATACTGTCTTGATGACTACAGCTTTGTAATATAACTTGAAGCCCAGAATTGTGATGCCTCCAGCTCTGCTTTTCTTTTTCAAGATTGCTTTAGCTTTTGGGGGTCTTTTGTGGTTCCATACAAGTTTTAAGATTGTTCGTTCTAGTTCTGTGAAAAATGCTGGTGGTATTTTGATAGGGGTTGAGTTAAATGTGTGGATTGCTTTGGGTAGTATAGACATTTTAAGAGTACTTTTCTTCCAATCCATGAGCATGGAATGCCTTTTCATTTCTTTGTGTTGTCTTCAATTTCTTTAATCAGTGTTGGATAGTTTTCAGAGTACAGGCTCTCACCTCTTTGGTTAGGTTTTTTCCTAGGTATCCTTTTATTTTTGGTGCAATGGTAAATGGGATTATTTTCTTAATTTCTCTTTCTGCTGCTTCATTATTGGTATATAGAAACAACAGATTTCTGTATATTAATTTTGTATCCTGTGAATTTTTTTTAAGATTTGTTTATTTGAGAGAGAGAGAAAGAGAGAGAGAGAGAGAGAGAGTGTGTGTGTATGGGGAGGGGCAGAGGGAGAGAATCTTCAAGCAGATTCACCACTGAGTGAGGAGCTGGATGCAGGGCCTGATTTCAAGAGCATGCAGTCCTGACCTGAGCCAAAACCAAGAGTTTGGCCGCTTAACCAACTGAGCCACGCAGGTGCCCTTGTATCCTGTGACTTTACTGAATGCATTTGTCAGTTTTAGTTTTTTGGTGGTCTTTCGGGTTTTCTACATAGAGTAGAATTTTGTCTGCAAATACTGAAAGTTTTACTTCTTCCTTACTGATATGGATTCCTTTTATTTCTTTTTGTTGTCTGATTGCTGTGGCTAGGACTTCCAGCAGTGTGTTGAATAAACGTGGTGAGAGTGGACATTCTTGTCTTGTTCCTGACCTTAGGGGAAAAGCTCTCAACTTTTCCCCATTAAGGATAATGTAGCTGTGAGTTTTTTGTAAGTGGCCTTTATATGTCGAGGTGTGTTCGCTCTAAACCTACTTTGTTGAGGGTTTTTATCATGAATCGATGTTGAACTTTGTCAAATGCTTTTTCTGCATTTATTGAAATGATCATATGGTTCTCATCCTTTCTCTTATTGATGTGATGTATCGCATTGATTTGCAAATATTGAACCACCCTTGCAAGCCAGGAATAAATCCCATTTGATCATGGTGAATGATTTTTTAAATATATTGTTGAATATTGAATAGTGAATATCGGTTTGCTAGTATTTTGTTGAGAATTTTTGTTCATCAGGGATATTGGTCTGTAGTTCTCATTTTTAGTGGAGTCTTTATCTGGCTTTGGTATCAGGGTAATGCTGGCCTCAGAGAATGAATTTGGAAGTTTTCCTTCCTTTTCTCTTTTTTGGAATAGTTTAAGAAGAGTAAGTATTAATTTTTCTTTAAATATTTGATAGAATTTACCTGTAAATCCATCTGGTCCTGGACTTTTGTTTGTTGGGAGTTTTTTGATTACTGACTCAATTTCTTTGCTGGTTATTGGTCTGTAAAAAATTTTCTACTTCTCCCTATTTCAGTTTTGGGCAGTTTATATGTCTCTGGGAATTAATCCATTTCTTTCAGGTTGTCCCAATTTGTTGGCATATAGATTTTCATAATATTCTCTTATGATTGTTTGTAGAAGTCTCTTTTTTTTAAAGGACTGACTCATTCAGAAAATTTTCACACTAAATGAAAAGCAAATTAGCAACTGACTTCTCTGTTTACTAGCTCTGGTCCTTTATGCAAGTCATTTTCCTTCCATGTCCTCCTCTATAAAATGGGACAAATAACGCCTTTCAAGACCATTGAATGGATGAATAAGTTGACACGTGTTTGGAATCAATATCAAGCTCTCTCAGGGCTCAGTAAATGCTAGTTCCCTTTTGCTTCCGTCAGTATTCATTTTTTTTCCTTCCTGCCCTTTAAAATCCTTGTAAGAAAAAATAAAATAAATTCACACCTTATTTCATGGACAGGCTTAGCTCAAATCCCTATGGTAAGGCAATGTCAACAGAAATGTCCCAGGCAGCCCAGATATGTCAGTGGCATTGTGAATGGCATCCTGGGAAGGACCTGAGAGCAGAAGCTGAAGTGGGCCTGGGAAGTGGGGAGGGGAGTGGATTTACCGAGGGGAAAGTCTTCCAGATGGAAGGTCAGAAGAGACTCTCTTCCCAGTTAAAAGAAGAAATGTGCTAAAGGAGGGGAGGCGTCTGGGAGATGACAGTGACCACAAGAGAAGAGTAAGATGCTCTTCTCCCGAGAGGACTGGAACGCCATCTGTGGGCGTTGGATTAAGTAAGGAGGCCAGTGACGACTGAACAGCCCACAGATCCCAGGAGGGCAGCAAGCAGGGCAAGTCAGTGCTCCAGGGCAGGAATGGGAGTGTCAGAAAGGTGGGGGCTGCCTGGGGATGAAGTCCAAGGAGAGACACCTCCCCCCACCCCCTGCAACATCGTGAGCTGAGGAAGGACATGCCCAGCCCAGGCAGTGTTTGGCGGCATTGGCAGAGAGGGGCTTGCCAGCTTCATATACCAGCCACCAAATTAGGGATTCTAAAAACTGTTTTATGTTCATTACACTTCTTCTTACAGCTCCTGAGCCAGAGATGCTTGGCAATGGGAAGCAGACTACTTGATTTGCGTAATAGATATTTTCACATACAGCATACATAAAAAACAAAAACAAAAGTGTCATAAAATTTTAATCTGGTCTTTTTGTAGCAGCAGTGGGAAGCGCAGAGTTTTCATCATCATGCTATCTCCTGTAGGATCTGTGGAACAAAACAGAACGTTCGCGGAAAAAGAACGTGTTACTGTTAAGCAAAATTGGACCGGGGGACCAATGAATGCAGACTCGAAGCACCTAGTGGGTGGCCCACCCCTCAAGCCCCATTGGAGCCTAATTCCAGTCTTGGAAGCTTTCCTAGCAGAAAGCTAGGTGGTGACTTTAGCGAAGTCTCCCCAGGCCACATCAGTTTGTGGAAGAGGATGCCATCGCCTTTGACCAGCAGGATCGCTAGATGCTCCTTTCCTCTCACAAATCAGCCCTGGGTAGTCTCCCTATTGTTGTGCACCTCTCCGCCATGGGGTGGCTCCACTCTGCAGCTTCCTGCCCACCACCCGAGACCCCAGAAGCCAGAGTTGAAATGCTAGGCACCAAGGTGGCACAGCCATCACCCAAATGCCCCCCACACTGACAAGGGGCCCCGAGGTACCAGCCCAGGGCAGGGGTTAGCTTCCACCCAAAGGCGAGAGACGGATTTGCCAATTCTGGTTGCCAAGGATCTGAGGAGGGCAGCATCCAGTGGACAGATGGAAATGCAAACCAGGTACCATCCAACCCAGCCGTCTATGTGAAAGGGCACAGGACAGACAGAGGATCCATCTGGGGGCAAAGCAGCACAGCTGGGAAGAATTCCCCGAGCCCAAGAGCACCGCTCCAACCACTTTTTAAGAGGTGGGAGAAGGAGAGATGAATGTGATTTGGCTGGACAGCCCGTGTCCATTCAATGTTTACTGCCCTTGGCACTCACCCTAGATGAGAGTTCTTGTTCTCTCACTGATGCTACATACAACTCTTACCAGGGTTCCAAAACGAAGTTTAACATACTCTCTGATGAAGAACTTGGATGAGTTCCTAGGACTCTACTAGGAGTCTAGGGCTATTTGTATGTAACATCACCACATCTCTTATCAGAGAAACTTGTCCTCGCCTCGCCCATCCCTGGCCGCCCTCTCTGCCTCAGGGTCCCCCTGCTTGGGGCAGATGGGCATGTGTCCCTGCAATCAGGTGAGCAAATCAAAAACAGAGCAGGTGAAGGGACAGGGCTGTGTTCTGTGAGCCAAAGATGAGGGTTGAGAAGGAGGAAGCCAGGGAGGTAATCCCAGGATAACAGTGGCTTCGGCTGGCAAGCAGGGGTATGGTCATGAGAGAAATCTGGAACATGGGCTGGAGCCATGACCCTACCCAAGCTTTCCACAGTGGGAGGCAAGAAGAGTCTGCATGTATGGGCCTCCCTGGCCAGGCAAGCCCCAGGTGTGGGCCTCTCCAGATACCTCAGCTTTCCTATCTGGGGCTTCTGGGACTTCTTTCCAGAAGTGAGAACTTATTTAGCGTCCTTCTTAGTTCACGAAAGTAAAGCCTGGAGTTTGGGGACCAGTCATCAATCCTTAAAGTCCTTTTTGCCACTTCTCCCCAGAGGCCTATGAGGTCTGTCGTGCAAATAGGATCTTTAGGCTTCCCTCTTGTTCCTAAGTTCAGGATTTGGGATGTACCTTGCCCCACCTCAGACTTTTATTATTTGACCATGTGGCCATTTTCTTAAACTGCCAGTTAAATTTTTGATAACTATGGCATATAATATAGGTATTGTCACTCCAATTAAGTAGTAAGGCACTTTGTGTTTAAGTATTGAGTGCTTACTATGTTCTAGACCCTTTGCTAACTGCTTTATATAGCTGATGGCATCACATCTACATAACAGCCCTATGAAGTAGGTACCATCATTTATTATCCCCACTTTTCTGAGGGGACGAGGTGAACAGAAATGTCAATAAAACTAGCCCAAGTTTCTGGCTCCTTGTGTGAGTTGAGCAAATCATAACCTCTCTGTGCCTTAGTCCCCTCATCTGTAAAATGGGATGAATATCAGTTCCTACCTGATAAGACTGCTATGAGAATTAACGGCAGTTATATTTAAAGTGGCCAGGACAGTGCCTGGCCCACACGTGTTCGTTAAATAACAAATGAACATCTAAATAGCAGAGCTGGATGTAACCCTGGTGATATGATTTCAGAGCACACATTCCTAACCACTACCCATGTTCTTGTTCATTGTGTCCTGTTCTGTTTCTTCTGAAAAGTTTGGCAGGGCTTTTGGTTTCCACTTTACAAAGACAGGGAAACTGAACTATGGAAGTTCAGGGCTACATGTGAACTTCTCTTCTGGAGAATTCCATGGTGACAGGTCATGTATTCTCATAGGCCAGGTACTGTTCTGAGCACTTTACACATATTAGGTCTTGTACTTCATGTACGGTCTTAGGAGGTAGGTACTGTTATCCATCCCATTTTGTAGATGAGGAAACTAAGGCACAGACCAGCCTGCTGTCATATCTATCCTCTACCTGAGACCAACCAGTTCTGCTCCCAGGTCCTGGAGCAGGAGTTCTGGGCTGGTAACCCAGGGACTCAGCACAAAGATATCCCGCTGAGGGACCTACACCACCCCTGTCTCCCCTATTCTGCCTTGGACTATGACAAAGCCTTCCACTGGACCCGAGGTTTCAATAACTGCCCTGGCCTACCATCCATGGGTATATCAGACCTTCCCAGTCTGGTCCATTTCTCGGGTGACCAGCAGTCATAGTTTGCCCAGGAATGCCCCAGTTTTCAAGCTGAAAGTCCTGTGTTATGGGAAACTTTTCAGTCCTGGGCAAACCAGGTTGGTTGGTTACCCTGCACACTGCGTAAGCCGGTAGCCACTCTCTGACCCAGTGAAGCTTTGCTCTTGGTGCTTGGTAACCTATGCAGCTTCCTATAGGTCTCTAGAGAATAACCTCTCCTCTCCAAATGATCCCTCAAATTGTCTTAATTTAGCAACAGCTGCATCACATTTTAAATCAAAAGAGCATAAGGTATAATAGGAGATCTTATTTTCCAGATGGAGGAGCTCCCTCAGGTTTACTTTTCTAAAAACACACTGATGGACCATAAGTCAGCAGTTTCCTCTGCGCCCTTCACACTTGTCCTACAAAGCTATTATTTTATTTTCCCTCCATGTTTCCATTCTCTCCAAACACTTCTTCTAATGATTTCCTTTCAGCCCAAAGCAAGTGGCAGAATAAAGAGACCTGGGCTTGGCATTAGGGAGACCACATGAGTAGAAGAAAGGACGTGGGCTTTGGAGGCAGAAAGACTGGGTATGGATCCTGTCTCTGACCTGTCATTTTATGTCTTTATGCAAGTTACTTGATCCCCCTGAATATCGTCTGTAAAAGGATCACATGAGAAGATCAGCGATGACGTCTGCAGAGTGACTCGCAGGGAGTGGGATGATGGACGCTGAATGGCTGATGGAAGATGCCACAGCTCAAGCCTGGAGGCCCCCATGGACTGGCAGAATCCTGGTCCTAAATCCGAGTTGAGGCACCCAGAGATGCTGCTGGACGACTGATACGTGCCTGATGTGGTCTCTTCGCCAGCTTCTTTTTACCTTCAATGGCAATTCCCTAGGGAAGCCATATTACAAAGTCTCAGGATCCTGTACTCCTTCATACTGCTTTTAACAATCTGAATTCAAAATTTAATTTCTGTCTTCCTCACCTGACCACAAAGTCCCTAAAGGCAGGGACCATGTCTGTCTTGTTCACTGTTGTATATTCAGCAGCCAAATCAGTGCCCAGCACACAGTGGGCGTTCAATAAATGCGTGTTGCGTGAAATGAAGGAATGAATCAAATGACCATCCAAGGTACTGGGGAAAGACCGAATTCTGTAAGGTGGGTTAGGCAGCAACGCGCCACTAGATGGCGCTGTTACCCTGCGTGTGAACTATCCAGCGGGTTTTCTCACACCAAGTATGGGTGGCAGCCTCAATTTCCATTTTGAATTGAAACGATTATGCTGGATTATAACATCTGTCTTTTTTCTCTTTTAAGATTTTATTTTTATTTATTTGACAGAGAGAGACAGACACAGCAAGAGAGGGAACACAAGCAGGGCGGAGTGGGAGAGAGAGAAGCAGGCTTCCCGCCGAGCAGGGAGCCTGATGCGGGGCTCGATCCCAGGACTCTGGCATCATGACCTGAGCCGAAGGCAGACGCTCAATGACTGAGCCACCCAGGTGCCCCTATAATATCTGTCTTTTATTGAGCATCACGGCAGGCAATTTTACAATATATTTTCTACAGTTCTGACAATAACCACAGGATAGAGTATCTCATTTTACCGATGAAGAAATGAATTCCCAGTAATTTTAAGTAACTTTTCTAAAGATCCACAGCTGAAGGCCCTGATGTGTTTGGCCTCCAACCCTGTGTTCTTTTCAGTTTACCCCCACGGCTTCCCCTCCAGCAGTCTGATGTAACCAATGAATAGCCTTCCCACTGTGATAGGTACCCACCCTTCCCCCCCTTTTGTCCTCACAGCTGGTGGTTTGTCACATATCCGATCACTATCCACACAGCCTTTGCTTTCTAAAAGGTCAGCTTACAGGGAGGGGAGATGACCCGCAGAACAGACTCAATGTTTCTTAGACCAGAGGTTTGATTTAAGTCTTGAGCTCATGGATGGGTTAGGTGTAATGTTCTGAGGAAGGAGGAAATAACCTTCAATTTATCAATCAATCAATCAGTCATCAATAGTTCTTCACTCAGCATCTGTGTTGCACACGCAGGGTTACGATCTGGTTGGGCGTATAAGACATGCATGTATGGGACGTAATACACTGCCATACGCAGGTGCCTTGTGGAGATAATATACAATAAGAGCACTAGGCATTCAGAGGCCAGAAGGATTCCTGTGACTGGGGTGGTCACAGATCTCAAAGTCAGGCTTGACCTTCACAGGAAATGCATTTTGGGAGATAGGGGGCAAGTAAACTGGTCTCTCTCTACAAAAGGTGTGGACCAAGGACCAGCGAGTTTGACACCACCTAGAGCTTGTTAGAAATGCAGAATCTCCGATCTGGCTTCAGATCTCATGAACCAGAATCTGCATTTTAACAGGCTCGCCAGATGATTTGCACACATTAAAGACTTTGGGGGACCAAGTATTTGTATTTATATGTTCCTTTAAAATGAAGTAATACTCTAAAACACTCTTTAATTTCACTGTTTAGTTTTAATTTTGGACTTAGCTTTTCTCCTACAAGAATGGTACTAAATATTCTTAAACTTCTGCCATTCCTCTCTACAAGAACCTATGGAGATTCCTACTAGCTAAATTTTCTGGGGCCTGGTGATTTACTAACTGGAAGGAAAGTTCTTATCCAAAGCACTTTTCCGAGTATTTGTGCAATGAGAATTGCTCAAGAAACTAGGCCTTGAAAAATCCTAAAGGATTTTTTGAATCAAATCACTAAAGGAAGTTTACCTTATGTTCAATGCAATTTTGGTACATTCTAGTTCTTTGCAGATGGTTAACCTGTGTATGGCATATGATGAAACCATCATACTGGATCAAGTCTCATCAGGCCACTCCCTACCCCCTTTCACCTATCATTCTGTGTAAATGAAAGTTGTCAGAATGTAGAATCCGTGATAACTGTGATAAAGTGAGACACTTAGACACTAGCATATTGACAATACTTGAGTTCCCATCTCAATAAGAAGTGATGATGCCCCGTGTCTAATTGTGGCCCTATTTCTCTTCTTCACTTGTGGAAGTTGGGTGAGTCCATTCAGAAAGGCAGCCTGGTATATAGAAAAAGAGCATGAGACAGCTAGGTGAGACCACATGGGCTCTGGTCTGACATGCATGAGCTGTGTAGTGTCACCTCTTTAGGTGTCTCTTCCCCGGGCGCCTGGGTGGCTCAGTTGGTTAAGTGACTGCCTTTGGCTCAGGTCATGATCCTGGAGTCCCGGGATCGAGTCCCGCATTGGGCTCCCTGCTCAGCAGGGAGTCTGCTTCTCCCTCTGACCCTCTTCCCTCTCGTGCTCTCTATCTCTCATTCTCTCTCTCTCAAATAAATAAATAAAATCTTTGAAAAAAAATAAATAGGTGTCTCTTCCCCATCTATCCCCTGGGAGGTGGAACCAGGTAATTGCTAAAATTCCTTCCTGGTTTAGCATTATATGAGCCTAGTTAACTAGGAGTTAGAGCATGGGTAGTTATTCATTAAACTCAGATTATATACCCCCAAATAGAAATGGCCCACGTTGTCTTTACTTACAGATATAAAAGTTGAGAAGGCTGGTTACCATAGCAATTCACCTTCACGGAGTCATTTTATAAGTTCGATTCTGTAAAGTGACAATATTATGTACTGGCACCTGCAAACTCCCTAATGTTTCCCTTGCTTCCATTCTTGCTCCGGGCTATGGTGCCAAGAGTTGTCCTAATCTGGAGAAGCAATCAGAGTTCTCAAGCTGCCTTTCGGTCTGCTAGAACAGAAGGTGCTGACAGGGTGGGAGGAAAGGCAGGCCTCCTTTCAGTTTACTAATTCTGCAGCCGCCCTTCACAAACGCCAGCAAATATTTTGCGATGTTGCAAGGTGTTACGAGAAGTGAAAAGCAAGCTGTGATTCAGCTGGTATGAAGACTTCGCAAATAAAAAAGAGTGATCTGTTTTGCAGCAAACTATTATTTCTGCCAGAGCCCACAGACTGGAATACTAAAAGAGGTATTTCTGCAAGACACTGCCATCATACATAGTGGGTTTTCCAAATAAGACCATTTTCAAATTCATTGGCTCAGCAGGCCCCCCCACCCGTGGCCCTCAGACCCCTGGGAGCTGTGGGATTACCTCAAGGGGTGTGCATGTTCTTTCTGTAGACTGGAAATATGCTCATCCACATGGATTGTGTCTCAAATATGCGTCAATGTTGTAATGAATAAAAGAAATTAACTTACAATGTTACTAAATATATCTTAGCCTTTTGTTATGTAGTTTCTTAATCAACTGACGCTAAAATTAGCGTTAGTTTCATGTTTAACTTTAAGAAAAAAATTTTTTCTTGGTGTTGAAATACAGCTTCACACTTGTCAGATCACTTGACTTGATCCTGGTTCAGAGAATATGGACACCTTACCAGTAGGAGAGACCCTTTCCTCCAGTTATTGGCTTCAGTCTCAAGACGTATGTGGTTAATATATTCACAATTTGGTTTCTAAAACCTGAGAACCTGTTAGGAAGCCATTTAAATGGTTAGTTGAGCACTGCTCCTCTCAGAGAAATGTCATCTGAGAATATAAGCTATAAGCAGTGGGTACATTTCTTAGGCCACAAATTTATAATAAGAAATATAAGCTAATTTTTATTTCTAGCTGCCATCTCTCTGCATTATCAGAAATTTAATCTGAGTGAGCCTGTAGATTTTCACCTCTTCTTTTCCTGGGATTGTGTCTAGTTTCTGGGAGGGCCTTATGAGGTGCCACAGTATGCAGTGATGTTGGCGGGGAGGCAGTGGAGGCAGTAAGGAACCTGGTCCCCATGTCATCCTTCCACACCGGTATCTATTGAACCATACTGTTTCGTGACCTCTTCAGGTCCAAGAGCACCGTCCGTTTCTCCAGCGTCCTCTTAGGCACAAGGAGATGTGCTTCCATGTGGCCTTGAAGACTTTGCAAGCCTGCGAAGGGGCCCTTCAGTGGGGACCCACCATGTACCCATTTCTTTTCTGAAGTCTTTTTTTTTTTTTAAAGATTTTATTTACTTGCCAGAGAAAGAAAGAGAGCACAAGCAGGGGGAGCATCAGACAGAGGGAGAAGCAGGCTCCCCACTGAACAAGGAGCCTGATGCAGGACTTGATCCCAGGACCCTGGGATCATGACCTGAGCCAAAGGCAGAGACTTAACTGACTGAACCACCCGGGGCGCATCCCATCTTTTCTGAAGTCTTGCAACCTTCCTGAGGCTCTGCTGAGGATACAAGAAACATGTCTTCTCTATTCCCAGACCCCATAAAAACATCTGGGATTGCACCACCTTCCCAAGGTGAGCCTGTGGAGTAACACACAGGACCCAGCATTGATGTCTTTGCTCTTGGTATTTGCCCAGGAATTTACTTCATCCCCCTCCAGGCACAGGGAACTCTTTTCTATCCTCATTAGCTTTTCCTCCAAATATTTTGTCTATGCTGCTAGGTTTTTTCTTCTTCTTTCTCCTAAGGGCAGTTTCTGGAATCAAAAGCCAGGAAGACACGCTTCTTTCTCTGCCTCTTGCTGTCACATCCCTCCTCTGAGATAAGAACCTTGAACTAGGCCAGCGGCCTGAATGAGGGGAAGGAAGGAGGAGAGTAAATACAGGGTAAGGGATCCGCTGATATTATGCTGCCACATCAATAAATTAATATAGCTTTCATGGGTCCAGGGCCTGCAAGAGAGGAAGTCAGCCCTAAATGAAATCAGATACTGAGCAAAAAGTGAACTTTGATAGAATAATTAAAATAAGACCTCCAGCACCAGAGCAGTTTTTCTATAGGCTCTTCACATCTTGTGCAGGGTGGAAGCCAGAACTAAGTGACCTTTAGACATGATATTGAAATATAAAGGGATCTTCTTTAAGGATGGGGTGAACGATGAACTCCACAGTGGCACCAGTCCAACCGGGGTGTTGGGAGAGGAAGGGTAGGCTGGGAAGAAAGGGGCAGCAGCTGCACACCTTGAGGCTCTCTCACTCATGCCCTTTCTAGAACTTCCCTGCCTCTGGAGCTGTTGGTAAGGCAGTTGTCTCTAACTCCGGTGTTCCTGCTCCAAGCAGATCTGAAGTCCCTTCATTCACTCAAAACCATTGACTTCCTACGCTGAGCTGCATGCTGGGGAACAAGTAATCCTATTTTGGTCTTGGTGAATTTATCTAAGTCTCTTATTGAACAACAAAAAAGACATGGCCTCTGGACTTAAGGATCTCATAGTTTAGTTGGGGGAGGGAGTTGCCCAGGGAAAGACAAGCAAAAGGGCGATCTCTCACTGAGGTGTCAGAGGAGGCTTCTGAGTAGGGCAGGAAGGTAGAACTTGAGAGGAACCTCAGGGCTCTGGGGGCAGGGCAAGCTGTGACAGGTGCCGCTTACACGCTTACATGGGAGGAGGCCAGGGGAGTCCCGCTGGTCTGGCTCAGACACAGCCCCAAATTTCCAGAAGCAGTGATGGCTATACATTTCAAATTTGGTAATTATGAACACACATTTTTTCTCATTCAAAAGAGCTAACTGCTGCATGACTAGGTAGGAAGATTCTATTTCCCTGTTTCTCAACCCGTGCTGTTTGAATTAGGAGCCTAGGGGAGGAACACAGGGGGTGGAGGTTCCTTCACAATGCAAAAGCCACAAACGCCCTCCCCCTCTCCTCTTGGAGAGAGAGTGGCAGCTGACTCTAAAGATCCTATATCGCAGGCAAAAAAGAGTTTGTTGGCAAACCACGTAGGAGGCACCAGAGTGATAAATCAGAGCTTTTGCAGCAATGTATTTTTATCACTGCTTGGCTAAAGCTCACTTGTTCCAAGTGGGCTGATTAGCTAAGTATGCTCCTCTGAGTATGGAGTGAGCTCCTTGAAAATACAGGCTTGTTGCAAATGATTCATAAAGATACCAGGTTAACATTTATTTTATAAAAGGAGGATAGTGTAAGAAGGTAGGAGGCTCTTTGGCCCACTAACTCATGAAATAGGATTCTGTTTCTCCAGCTGTGAAGAGTGAAAATTAATATCCCATTTGAGGAAACTCAATCACATCATCTAAAGGCTAACTCCATGTTATGGTAACAAATTAAAAGGCTGCATTTGGAGAAAGGTCCCGACATTCCAGATCACACAGGAAATAATTATATAGTATTATTTTTGAGTGCATGTAGCAAGAAAATATAATCCTTGAGTAAATAACCAGAACAGGTTGAAGACGTGTGTGTGTGTGTGTGTGTGTGTGTGTGTGTAACTGTAAACAACGATCAAATTACTTAATTGTTTAGTTCATAAATGTATACTAATATGTGCTTTTGCTTATGCCAATAAGATAATCTTTAGAGATGTCTGAGTGACTTCTGGCCTGAAATTTAGTCCACAAAGTGATTATGGAATTAAGGAACAATAGAAATGGCTTGGGAAAGCATGGTCTGATTACTGTGTAGCCACTAATCTTTTACATCAACCTGAGGTTTTCAAAAAAAAACGCAGATCATTTCTAGAGCTATCTAGAACAGGGGTCAGCCGACTCTTTCTTAAAGGGACAGACGGTAAATATTTTAGGCTTGTCACTCTGCCATTGTGCACAGAAGCGACCACAGACAACCTGTTAATGAACGGCTCTTGGTGGGTTCCAATAAAACTTTCTATATAAAAATAGGTGACCGGCCGTAGGGCCAGGGTTTGCTGACCTTTCATCTCGAACAACCGCAGAGATGTTGAAAAATTGAGTTCATGTGGGAAAGCTAGGAGTTCTGTGGAGCTCCACAGCAGACCGATTCCTGTGGGGATGTGAGGTGAGGCCGGCCAACTGTGCCCCTTACCGGTAAACACTGCATAAGGAGGCCCGGAGGAGGACTGCCTGGTGCAGTCAGAAAGGCCAGCTGACTCGTAGGCAGCGCCCTGGTGCTGGATTCAGGAAGAGTTGCTAGTCTGTGTGCAAACTACGTACACAGATGGAGCACGCGCACTCGGCCAATCCCACAGTCTTCACACTTTACCCCCCACAGCGGCTCTGTGAGGTAGCAAGAGGGTTCTGGAGCTGACCACACCTTCAGAAGGTAAGATTAGACCCCAAAGAGTTCCAGCTTCTCTTCCAGTTCAGAGTCATTAAGACAACTGTTTCATTTGGGCAGGTCAGTTCTCCTGCCATATTCCTTGTTGCTGCTGAAAGACTATCACTGTGTAACCACTCTGTTCCTGACCCGGCCTCTGTCACAGCTGGTGGCTCGGGTATGGGCAACTTGTGCCCTGGCTTGAAAGGTGGAGCTGGCTCCTAATTCTCTTCCATACCTTCGAATTGAGACCAGAGGGAAGATGCCCTTGGTGGCAGGGATGTAGCCAGAAAGCTTATATGGGGCTCAGAGGCTGGAAGGGCCCCATGTGGGCCTTGTACAGGATAAAGAAAGGGTTTCAGCTTCTTTCCAGTTCTGTGATCCACAAGGCCTGTCTGTTCATCAGGAATCCTATTCCAGTGAGGCCACTCTGTGGATTTATAATCGCCTCCCTTTCCCTTTTCTTGAGTTGCATTCATTGGATCTTTTCTCAATAAATCACACGGTGCTCTAGGAGGCACGTTTCCTGCCACAACTAAAGCTGTATGTAACACATTTTAGGTCTGCCATCCATGAATGTAAGAGTCTATGGGTTCTATACCAGCTGCCAGTAACAAATAACAATCAAATTCTTCTTATCAACAACTTTTCAATCTGTCCTTTCCATTCCCATCCCTCCACTGTGGCCTTGTACTTATCACTCATATCTGGATTTCGGCCCCAGTCTCCTAGAAAGCTCCTTTGTCTCTACTCATTCCATAATCTTTTTTTTTTTTAAGATTTTATTTATTTATTTGACAGAGAGAGACACACAGCGAGAGAGGAAACACAAGCAGCGGGGAGAGGCAGAGGGAGAAGCAGGCTTCCCACGGAGCAGGGAGCCCGATGCGGGGCTCGATCCCAGGACTCCGGGATCATGACCTGAGCTGAAGGCAGACGCTTAACAACTGAGCCACCCAGGTGCCCCTCATTCCATATTCTTGTCCATCTGTTGTCAGAGCTGTTAGATTAATTTTTACAAACCTACTTTCATCCATCACGTCTCAGATGAAAAGTTTAAAGAGCTTCCTTACTGCCTTCTGGATTTGGTCTGATCTCTTCAAACCAATATTTTAGGCTTCCTAATCTGGCCCCACTTTATTTATTATATTCATATCTCTCATACCCTTCAACATGAACTTCAATTTCAGCCAGGTCAATCTCACTCTTCATTCTCACTTCTATGACTTTGCTTATTTTTGTCCCTACCACTTCTCCTATTAATTAGAATATCTCCTCCCTGTATCAAAATCTAATTATATTATCTCTAACAAATAGAAATCTAATATTATCTGTAAGAGAAGGGAAGGGGTGGGAAGGAAATGAGGCTGCATCTGTCCCCTTCCACCTGATAGCCACATTCCAAAGTAATAGTTAATATCTGGTGACCATTAGAAACATGACAAAACTATCAGAAGTATGTGAAATTGAAGCTTCCAGATAAGGATGACAGAATGAAATACACATCTAATTTTTATCATTTTCAACCTCCCCATGTAAAACTGCATTAACAGTATTTGGGGGGGTGGCATAAATCCCAAGGATAAAGAGTGAAAGATGATACCAAAGGAATTAAATTTTAGAGGGTAGAAAGCAGACAGATGGTAATGGACTTGGCAGACTTGAAAGACCAAACTGTAAACTGACATTAAGTAAAGATAAAAACAAATTCAATATGCACTCCAGAATCCTCAAAAGACTCAAGGATCAATGGCACCTGTGAAAGGGCGTGAATTGGGATGTTAAATTAAGGAAGACTGGTTGAATGGAGGCTGAGGATCAGGAAGAGTCTCAGATCTGCCCTTCCCCCATTCCATATCACTAGTTGATTGCTCCTCCCACGCGCTGGCCAAAGTCTGGAGGTTTAGGTTCCAGAGATGGGAAAACAGATGGTTTCTAAATGAAGGAACACCAGTCACAGCTGAGGGTGGGTGTGAAGTGTTTCAAACAGGAGAGTATTGAAGGCTCCCTGCTCTCTTTCCACTTTATCCTTCAGGCCAAAGAAATTGAAGGACAATTCTGTGGAGAATATGACGATCTCAAGAGGAAATATCTAAAGATACTGACTTTAAGAGTCCCCTCTCAAACAACCTAGAGAGGTCATCCTACATTAGTGATTCTCAACTAGAGACATATGGCAATGTCTGGAAATAGTTTTGATTGTCACAAACCTGGTGGCAGGGGTGCTATCGGCATCTCGTGGGTAGAGCCCAGGGGTGTTGCTACAATGCACCATAAAGCCTCCCACAACAGAGAATTAGCCAGTGCAAAATGTCAGTGGTGCCACTGTTGATAAACTCTGCCCTACATGAAATTCATGGTCAACTTGCCCATCAACACAAGCAACGTTTCCAAAGTCTCCTACTCTATTATGAGAACAGAAAACAAAAACAATGGCCAGACAACTGAGGAAGACTTCTAACAAGGAAGATAGGGATGTAAACAAACAGATAAAAGCAACTGGAAAAAGGGGTGCCTGGGTGGCTCAGTTGGTTGTGTCTGACCCTTGATCTCAGCTCAGGCCTGATGTCAGGGTTGTGAGTTCAAGCCCCTCCTCACTGGGGCCCAGCGTAGAGCCTACTTAAGACAGACAAAAAAAGCAACTGGAAAAAGGGACTCTATAGGAAGAAGAAAACTCTAAAAAACTGTATTTGATTTCCACTTATGACCATGATTAGTCAGGACCAGATTTACCTTCCTGCTCTAAACAACTAGAAAACTGGACAAGATTTAGAAAACTGTTTTCCAGTATTGGATAACAGGCAACTCAGGACTTCCTTTCACATCTAAGTTCTGGATTTGACTTTTTTTTTTTAATTAAGTTTTTTATTTTAATTCGAGTATAGTTAACAGTGTTATATTAGTTTCAGATGTACAATATAGTGATTCAACAATTCTATATATTATTCAGTGCTCATCATGATAAGTGTCCTCTTTCTGGATTTGACTTGTGTATAGGGATCCAGTTTGAATTTACTGAAGAATTTCCCCACTGATTTACAATGCCACCTTTCCATACGGGGATTCATCTACTCCTGGTCTGTTTCTGTCTTTGTGCTGGTATCATACTGCATTAATTCTTCACAATGTTGTTGGAAACTCAAATCCAACTGTCTGATCTTTAAGTTGCTAAAACTACAAATCTATCAGCATGACAGAAAATTAAAAACCAAGAACACTATTGCCATCTGGTGGAGAGATCTACCATTACCACATCTAAATGAGACCGCCATGACTCATCTCCTCACTCCATTTAGTCGACGAGTCTGAAAAATCTTCCTTTATCAGTTCTTTCTAATCTGTCCCTTCACTTCCATTCTCCTGGTATCTACACCTTAGTCTACTTCCTACTTTGCTAGGATTGTTGCTTTTGAACCAGCCCCTCTCTTTAGTCACTATTCTTTCAATACTTTTCTTGTTCCTATTGTCACACCTTATAATTTACATTAAGTTGATGGGTCACTTATCAAGTTCTTGCTTACAAGAAAACATTTTGGAACCAGTAACAGCAGTCTGACTAGGGACAGACGGAGAGAACAAAGTAGAGGCTCGATAAATATTAGCTGAATTGAAAAAAGTTATTTAGTACCATTTGCTCATTTGCCAAATTTATTTGGGAGGTGGCATAGGCATGTTTCCAACCTTTCTTTTTCCTTCTATAATACCAGACTGATGAAAAATTCGCATGTGTAATTTTTCTGTGGGCTTACCTAAAAAAATTAGTTTTAATTGCAAAATGCATGACCCATATAAAAAAATTCAGAGTTCTGCAAATGAGTGACTCTATGGATGATGTTGGGAGCCAGGGTTCTCACTGAGGAAGAAGATACAAGTATGGAATGGGGGAAGACAAGGAAGAACCCAGTGGGGCTGAACTGGAGTTGGAGGTATCAGTAAAACTTGTGGTTTCTAGTATCTGTGTTTCTTAGCTCTTTCTGTTGAAGGGGCCTAGACTCAATGGCAACCCAGCAGAGCCCAGACCTTAGCACCCAAACACCATTCTCCATTAAGAGAAACTAGGGATTGTTGGAGAAATGGCTGCTCCCAGGGCTGGGTAGGAAAAAATATACGATAAACTTGAAACATCTTGTGCTAGAAAGTAAGGAATTCTTCAAAAAAGGATGAGAACATGTCTTAAAGACCCAGGAGCCACCTTGAAAGGTCTCCCACTGGTCAAATGTGGGATAACTTTACATCAAAACAAGTGAGAGTAACAGAACTGAATAAAATAGCAATCCATGAATTCATGCTAAGTTGGAAAATGAAAGCTTTTCCTTACAGCAGTATGCCAACTAATAAATGTAAAAGGAATGGTAGAATTGGAAAGCCATTTGGCAACTCTCAGGGGTAACAATTCATCCAAGAAACATCACTGGACGCTAAAATTAGTATGTGAAAGTTTGCTGAGAAACAGAATATGTAGTCTCAAAGTATCTCCTTACAAAATGCTTAACTTAATGGAAAAAAAAATATTAACTTTACAGTGAAGAAATCTAGCAGACACCCCCTAAAACCAGCGATCCAAATCAACTCCTGGTAATGGAACAACCGACACCATGGTAAGATGTGCTGAAAAAGACATAGCATCACTTCTATGATATTCCTGCCAACAATGGGTGAACTCAATCTAATTGTGAAGGAATATCAGAAATAACTCAGATTAAGGGAGAATTTATAAAATAATCGACCTATGTGTTTCATGACCTTGACACTTGTGAAACACAGATTGAAGAATTGTTCTAGATTAGAGGGAGACTACAGACATGGCAACTAAATGTACTGTGTTACCCTGATTTGGACCCTGGACTTGTTTTTTGTTTTAACAAAGGCCATTACTGGGACAACTAGCGAAATATGGAAAAGATTAGGTAATAGTATTGTATTAATGTTAATTTTCTGTTTTTGATAATTGTGCTATGGTTATGTAGGAAAATATCCTGGTTCTTAGGAAATACACAAGTATTTGTGGTAGAAGGGCATCGTATCTGTAACTAACACTCCAATGGTCAGAAAAAAAGCATTTATTCTACACAGATATCTGTGCTGATAAAGGGAAATCTCTCCCTTATTGTCGGATGACAATTAGTTAATACAGAGAGAATGA
The DNA here is from genome assembly GCF_009762305.2 of Zalophus californianus. Taxonomy (NCBI): domain Eukaryota; kingdom Metazoa; phylum Chordata; class Mammalia; order Carnivora; family Otariidae; genus Zalophus; species Zalophus californianus. The sequence goes on from NC_045602.1 coordinate 73,601,437, forward strand.
TGTAGTTAGAAAATCACAGTTTTGTAAACATCACAGTAAAAAATGTTTTCAGATAAGAATCGTCAAAGGATGCTAAATCTGTAAGGGGCAGGTTTATGAGGAATAGAATATCAACAGGGTCTCAAAAGTTTCTCCTCACAAATTATCTACTAATTGCAAAAGGAAAATTAGTAACTATACAGTGGAGAAATTGGATGACTTCTTATTCAGTTGATCAAAATGGACATCAATATGGGGCAAAGGGATATTGCTGAGTCTGGATGTGATGCTGGGAGGCCAAGATCACTCATAGCATTCTAGCTCATACTGCATAACCCAAATCTAACCACAAGGAAACAACACAAATACCCAAACTGAAGGAAAATCTTTATTTTACCTGTCCTGTATTCTTCAATAGATCAATACTACAAAAGACAAAGGCTGAAGAACCGTTCTAGATGACAGAATCATGAGAATCTAACATATGATCCTGGACTAGATTCTGTAGCTGAAAAAATTACCAATGGAACTACTGAATTGGAATAGGGGCTGTAGATGAAAATTCTATCACTGTTAAATGCCTGAATTTGAGAACTGTACCTTGTGTGCTTTTTTTTTTTTTAAAGATTTTATTTATTTATTTGAGAGAGAGAATGAGAGAGCATGAGAGGGGGTTGGGTCAGAGGGAGAAGCAGACTCCCTGCTGATCTCTCCCTGAGATCCCGGGACTCCAGGATCATGACCTGAGCTGAAGGCAGTCGCTTAACCGACTGAGCCACCCAGGCGCCCTCGTGTGCTTGTTTTTGTGAAGAACATCTGTAACATTAAAGGTGAAAAGGTAGGTCTGCAATTTACTCTCAGATGGGTCAAGAAAAAATATATAACAAGAGATAGAAGATGGTAAACCAAACAGAGAAACATTAAAAAAGAAGTAAAAATGCAGAACAATGTAGGCTTCTTCTACTTAAAATTCTCAGAACATATACATGTATGTGCATTAAATACATATATTTCTAGGACACTATAATTAGTAGTCCCTTGCTCCCCCATGTAAGGGAAATAGGAGCTAAAATATATTAGGTGGTTGGCATGAGGGCAAAATGGTTAAGTCTTCTTTTCTCAACCTTCAGTTCCATTCCACGGAGAAGTTTTTTCTTATATGTGCACACAAGCTTCTGCACATGTGTAATTCTTACATCATTTTGATGGTTGCATAGTCTATGAATGAATGTACTTAAAGGTGTTCTACTGGTATTTGTTTCTAATATGTATATTTTAAATATGATCACATTTTAAAAAATGTTTTCATTTTTATATTTACTTTGATAAAAGCTATTTGGCCTTAATTCTGTTACAGTTTTTTGTTTTTTGTTTTTTTAGAGGCGGGGAGAGAGAGAGAGAGAGAGAGAGAGAGAGAGAGAGAGAGAGAGAGAGATGGGGAAGGGGCAGAGGGAGAGGGAGAATCTTAAGCAGGCTCCACCCCCAGCACAGAGCAGTCTCAGGGCTCTATCTCATGAGACTGAGATCATGACCTGAGCCAAAACCAAGAGTTGGACGCTTAACCGACTGAGCCACCCAGGCATACCTTATAGTTTGTTTTTATGCCTTCTTTTAAAAAATATTTTATGTTGGGCCCCTGGGTGGCTCAGTCGGTTAAGCGACTGCCTTCGGCTCAGGTCATGATCCTGGAGTCCCGGGATCGAGTCCCGCATCGGGCTCCCTGCTTGGCAGGGAGTCTGCTTCTCCCTCTGACCCTCCCCCCTCTCATGCTCTCTCTCTCTCTCTCAAATAAATAAATAAAATCTTTAAAAAAAATAAAAAAAATAAATAAAAAATATTTTATGTTCATGTTTTATTTGGGGATTTTCCTTCTCATTTGCAACTTTTATTCAATTTATGCCATATTATTATTTCAATAATATAAAGATTTATAATGCTTAGAGTCTATCCTGAGTATAATACTAGTGAAAATCTTCATGGAGGAACTTGAGTCTGGCCAGTAGATCATTTCTGGAAGGAAGTTATGCAAGGCATGAATATGAAATGTGAGTTGTGGAAGTCTAAATCCCAGCTGATACCTGAGAAATGTACTTTCCTAAAGTCAACCAACCCAACTTTTAACAGATCTGGGCCACTCTCTAATTGGATCCTATTATGGGTTCCTTGTGTTGATTTTAATGAAAAATCCTTAATCGATTAAAGTGCGAGGAGATACTCTCTGCTTTCAGAGCTATTTTTGTTATATTTTGCATCATCCTTATGATCTTTCTGGGTAAGAGTAACAATGTATCCTAGAGAAATACTATTTTAAAAACCTTACAGATAAACAGTTAAAACTTTACATACTTTCCATAATAATTTTAAAACAAATAGAAATGTAGTATCTATACAATGTGTATCATCATGTTATCTATCCTACATTTTTTTTAAAAGATTTTATTTATTTATTTGACAGAGACAGAGAGAGCACAAGTAGGCAGAGTGGCAGGCAGAGGGAGAGGGAGAAGCAGGCTCTCTGCTGAGCGGGGGAAGCCTGATGCGGGGCTCGATCCCAGGACCCTGGGATCATGACCTGAGCCGAAGGCAGCCGCTTAACCGACTGAGCCACCCAGGCGCCCCTATCCTACATATTTTATAGTGATATGTATTTATACATACTGCGCTTGCAATAGGAAATACGTTTTTGGTTTCCATAGTAGGCTGTAAGATTCAAAAGCAGAAGTCCTAAACCTCTAAAGGCAGCATAAGAAAAATCTTTATTTGAACCTCAAAGTTGTCTTTTAGCAGTCTGTGTCATATATAAAAGAAGAGTCAAAATGTTGGTTTTGTTCTATTTATTTTTGGTGGGTGGGGAGGGGCGGTAAAAAAAAAAAAAAGCTTGGTTTTTGCTTCCAGGAGCTTTCCTAAAGAGTAGTAACTCATTCATTACACATTCCCATGGATGACATGTTTTCTTGGCTTTCATGACAGTTTGAATTCAAGGTAATGTGCATAAAATGTATTTTTCTGAAATTCAGTGTATTCATTTAGACACACATGGGGTGACCCTTGTGTTCTCATTCTCATACAAAAGGTATTGGCACTTTGGCTTCAAGAACAAATAAAAAGTATCATAAATACAACTTGTGATTTGGGTCTGGGCTAATGACTAAGGAACTATTCAGCTATAATGGTCTTGGATATTTCAATGCCCTGTGAACCTACAGTTAATAAAGAGACTGCTGATTCTAAAAACTATGCCACCAACAAGGGAATGAAGGAAGAGTTATAAGTCTGATGCAAAGTTCAGAGCAAAATATCAATCAATAATCTCCTCACTTTTGCGATATCAATAACATAGAAAGTGAGGATAAGAATTACATGAATAGTGATAAACATCTACAGAAATGGGAAAATATTTTTCATTAAATTTGCCACTTATTCTAGTTCAATAAAATGCTTGTGAGGAAAAGAAATAAGGCAGGAAACTAGTTATGTTGTTTAGAACTTCTTAAGAGCAAAAAATGAATACCAATCAACTTTCTTGGTTTAATATTGTCTTAAAACGTGTCATTTTGGAACTTGAACACCTATGTTATGGCTTGAAAATTCAAAGCAAAAAGTAAAATCACGTAGAAAGCCAGAAATGTCATCAACACATCTACACAGATGTTTGCTTGTAGTTTTTGGTATCCAAAACCTTTTTTCCACACATTGCACAGATGCCTAAAACAAACAAACAAAACATGTAAGCAATCAAATCATAATACCAACTAATAATACCAATCAAATACCGAATACCAACAGTTTGCTTTATTTAAGTCACTCCTGAGGCTTAAAACATAAATTAACAGCATGAGAGAAGAAAAAAAGAAAGCACAGACCTGTAACTACAAACAAGTTCTAAGTTTTATCTTGCTTTAGAAAAAAGAGCACTTGATGAACAGCATCTATGAAAGGCTACTCCTTTCTTGTGTTATCTAAGTCAGTACCAAGAGTAGGCTAGATATGAATAGAAAAACGGTACTGAAAGAAACTTACCCTTTTTGTAGGCACAGCCCTGGCAGTAATGAGAACCTGGTTGGTGCACAGAACTTTTACAAATTCTGCAAGTGGAGAACTTATTCTTTCCATATGGATCGAATCTAGAGTTTTGTTTTTTTTTTTAAAAAAGAAAAAAAATGTATAATAGAATAGAAACACTTAAATGACCTCCTTTTAGCAACAAATGGGATCAATCCATGCTCTTTGTTCTGTGTCACACTGTCCAATTAACAGGCACGGCATGCTTGCAGCTGGCTCCTCTCCCCGCGCTTGCACACCCCTGCCCCTTCTATGTGACTTGTATGCTGGTGAACAGTCAGTTCCTTAATCCCAAACCTGTTTCTACAAGTTGTATTTGCCAATCTGTGTGTGTGATATAGTTTAATATTATGGAAACTGATGAAATGTGGGTACAAAAAGAGTGACCAATTCTATTAAAAACTATGAGAATGCTTTAGGATGGCTGGGTCAGTGAGAATCACTGAACTGCCACTGAATTAGGTGAGACAGCTTCAAAATAGTGGCAAGATCGTAAGTGGAAGGACTTGCCACTTTGCAAGTCTATCAGTTTTGGCTCCACTTTAAAGATACTGGAAATGTGCATTCTGGTTATGATTTATGTGAGGAAAATGATGAAGAACTCTTATCAGTAGACTCGTACTCAAAAAGCCTGTCTCAGTGCCAAAGGACTGATGAATGCATGTGCGGTTATGTGCTGTGACTTTTAAGAAAGTATGTGTATGTTTTAATAATCGCCTCCTTTAACTGACATTTTCCATTAATTGATCCAATCCCTTTGCATAAAAGAGTTTCTACTACATAAAAGTGCCACTTTATAGTGACTGGAGTAGAAAATAATTCTCCCAAAATTGGCCATAACTTTCGTAACAATACTCATATACCGAATGCCAACACTGTCCTAGACCTAGTTTCTTCTCCTGGGGTAGTGTAATACAATAGCTCATTTTCAAAGTTTAATTTCTCCAAACCCAAAAGAATGTCACTGTACTCTGCACAAGGGAAGATAGACGCTATTCCTCTTTTTAATAAGCTCGATTTGTGTGCATCCATATACTTACTTTTGCTTCAAACCGTATTTTATTCTAAGATGCACATTTTAGTATGTCTGAAATCTTACAATGAATTAGCAGAGCTTTTTCTTTCTTAAAGCAATGATACATCTTCTAAGTGTTGGTATCTTAGATTCAATGCAATACAATAGTACACTTTCCAATGTGAGACATTTGGAGTATCCAAAGTAACAGCTACTTATTAATGATACTGGAGTGAGGTTGGGAGCATAAAGAAACTGGCAGTATCTAAAACTGTACAATTTGTAAAAATTACAACTTAGTTAATAATAACTGAACGGTCTTAGAAGACTTCAATAAGTCAGAGCAACACTTAGTGTGACAGTCCACTGAAGATTAAGTCTCTTATGCTGTTTTATATCCATTATTTAAAAAGTACCATTATGTACTTATGGTAGCCAGGCACTACAGGTAGTAAAAGCTTTATTATTATTATTATTATTATTTCTAATCCTTGGGATAATGCCATGAAACATGTGTTTATTCATTCAGCAAATACTTGGTGAGTACCTACTATGTGCCTGTCACTGTTTTACATACCAGAGATGAAACTTGACAGACAAAGCCTCTGTCCTCAAGCTGACATTCTAGTAAGACAATAGGTAAAGGGCAGACAGTAAGTAAAGGAATAAACATGTTTTTCAGACGGTGATACACGTTGAGGAGAAAAGTCAAACAGGATATTGTGGCAGACATGAGGGGAAGGAGGGAAGCTATTAATTCAAATGCTGGTTAGGGACCCACTCTGAGGAAGTGACATTTCAACTGAGATCCTAGTAACAAGAAGGTGCCAGCTATGTAAGCTCTGCGGAACGAGCTCTAGGAGGAAGGAGCCGTAAGCACAAACCTCTTCGGGGCTTGGTCTATCTGATGCAGGAGTTGCTGCAACAGGGAGTCAGAGAGGTGGGAGGGGCCAGATCATGGAAAAACTTGTTAAGAAGGTGGGGGGGAGGTTAGATTATATTCTACGTGAAAAGAAAAGCAATGCAGGGTTCTGAGAAAAGCACTTCTGTGCCCTTTAAAGGACCACTCTGGCTACTATGAGACTGAACCATAAAGAACTAGAGAGGAAGCAGAAAGATGGAGTTATTATGGCATCTAAGTAAGAAATACCAGTGGTTTGGAAGAGGGTAATAGCAGTGAGACGGACAAAAGCAGGTGGATTCAGGTTATATGTTGGTGGCAGAGCTAAAGAACTTGCTGATGAAAGGGGAGTGAGGAAAAGGGAGGGATCAGTGCGGAATTCTAGCTCTTAGGCGCGCAAGGCAGGACTGGAGGGGTGCGATGATGAGACTCGGATCAGAAGACTGCAGGAACAAGAGGTGGCCTGGTAGACGCCCAGATGGTAAGTCAAGTAGGCAGCTGGGTACATCTTTGGAGCTCAAAAGAGAAGTCAGGACAGGGGATATAAATCTGGGAGTCATTAACATACAGTTTGGGGGCGCCTGGGTGGCTCAGTCGGTTAAGCATCTGCCTTCGGCTCAGGTCGTGGTCCCAGGGTCCTGGGATCGAGCCCCGCATCGGGCTGCCTGCCCAGCGGGAAGCCTGCTTCTCCCTCTCCCACTCCCCCTGCTTGTGTTCCCTCTCTCGCTGTGTCTCTCTCTGTCAAATGAAATCTTAAAAAAAAAAACAACAACAACAACAAAAACCATACAGTTTGAATTTAAAGCCTTTGAACTAAAATCACTTGAGGAGAGATTATACATTTATAAATAGAAAAAAAAGGGAAAGGTCTAGGATTGAGTCCAGAGGCACCTTGACTGAGAAGGAACGGTGAGTTGGGAGGAAAAAAGAGTATGGTACCCAACAGCCCAGAGAACAGAAGGCTGCAAAGGAGTCAGGTTGGCTCAGTCAGTGAAGCAAGCGACTCTGGATCTCGGGGCTGTGGGTTCAGGCCCCACATTGAGGGTAGAGCTTACTTTAAAAAAAGAAAGAGAACAGAAGGTTGCAAAAATGAGAGCTGTTAAAAGGTTAAGTAAGGTAAGAACAGAGAAGTCCATCAGGTGTGATCCCTCTGAGAGCAGCTGCAGGGGTTTGGTGGGGCTGAAGTCGCGAATCGGACTTACACTGAGAAAGCGTCTGAATAAGGCTTTTGGAAACTTTTGCTGTGAAGGGAAGCAAGGCAATGGGGTGGCAGCTGGAAGGGTTCATGGCATTTTTAAGACTGGAAATAAAGTGTGGTGTCAAAAAAAAAAAAGTGATTTTTAGGGTGGGAGACACTTTTATCTCCATTCTTAGATGAAAAAGTAAAGTTCAGAAAACTGGCTTAATTTCCTGAAGGCCCCAGAGCTAGACAGGAACAGAGTCCAAATTCAAATTTAGGGCTGACTCCAGAGCTTCTGATCTGTCCACATCCTTCTATTACCTCTGATTTGTATGAGAATTAAGAACCAGATAAAATAACCTAGAGTAAACCCAAACCAGGCAATATTATTCCAAAACTAGTTCTATAAAACACAGCACACTGAAGCACCTGAGTGAAACTGCAAAGTAGTTTTAGGGATAAGAAATCATAGTTTTCAAAAGAAAAAAAAATGAGAAAATAATAGTCATGTTTTCTGGTGAAATTATATATATAAAAAATAGCACTGGGCGCCTGGGTGGCTCAGATGGTTAAGCGTCTGCCTTCGGCTCGGGTCATGATCCCAGGGTCCTGGGATCGAGTCCCGCATCAGGCTCCCTGCTCCTTGGGAGCCTGCTTCTCCCTCTGCTTCTCTCTCTCTCTGCTCCTCTGTCTCTCATGAATAAATAACTAAAAAAAAAAAAAAAAAAAAAAAAAAAAAAATAGCACTAATATCTTCATATATTGATACACTGAGGAGGAGTAGGGTGAAACCAGCAGGCTGTAACAGACAGCTTAGCTTTGCATGCTAGGAACTACTGAACTCTGTTTTATTCATGATAGAATGATGCACACCAAATTCACTCCAGCATGTCTAAGACCAAAGAGAGTGGAAAGTTATATGCCTGAGGAGTGGCTGCTCCTATTACCTACCTTGCTTTTTTTGAAGTCAAAGCTTTATTTTCATTCAGCTTTCTTCCGCCACTTTCTAAATCAAAACATACATGTATTTTAGCAGGTTATTTCTGCACATTTCACTATAACATATACATTTAACATTTAACAGTTAGTTAAAAAGTTCATTCTTTGGCCTCCTACCAGTAGATGAGTCTGGATCAAAATTTTCAAAAATCCCCAGTTAATACCCAGGTTTTTAAGACACTACTTAAAAAGGAAAGATTTATTATGAAGCAATAAAATTGTGGATAATCATTTTATTTCTCAGACTCAAAAGAGGACTTTAGGGATGGGTCTACACTTAATTTATCTAGTGTAAAATCTTAGAGCCACTACTTCGGTGCCATAGACCCTGAATACAGTACAAGTGTTTCTTTTCCTTCCCTTTGGAAACACCTCAACTGTATATAATGATATGAAGGTGAAAATGTAAATGTGTAAATGATTTGTTCAAGAATATAAAAGTCACGTGAAGAGAGGGGGAATTAAATGCAGACTTTAATAAAGCGGAATCAAATCAGTTACTATCATCTACTCATTGGCTGAAAATCATTTAATGATTTTGCTATCTTTTGCCTGACAGATGAGGAACCCTTAACATGTAACCCAGAGAACTAAATAAAAGATATTAAATTGTTGGGGGATCTGGAATTCTTTAATAGTTAAGAGATGAAGTACACAAATACACAAAAGATTTCTTTTTACAAATGATGTAAAGCTAAAACATTCGTCACAGGAAGCATGGGATTCAACTTCTCTTTTCCAAATGGAAAAATACCTGTGGTATTCCTTGCACCATCTTTCCATGTGTCTGGAGTGATAACAGTACCAAGTTTCTTCTCACCTGTTGTAACAAGATAGTAAAAGTAAGGGGAATTTGGATTTAACTATGTAATAAATACACTACATGGAGCTTAAAATTCAGTGGTATCAACCACTGTCTTACAGTAGGAGACTTTTCATGCCGGGGTAGGGACTGTGAAATGAGACTGAAGATACTAACTGTGGATAATGGGTAACTGAGGAATTCCACGGAGAAAGAAACAACCTTAGCTGGGGAAATCCAGGAAAGCCTGTGGAGAAGGCAGGAAGAGGGTCTGGATCTGGCAGTGGGGTTGTAAAGAAAGAGGAGGAGAGATGATGAAGGCAAACTAGAGAAAGGCTGTATCCTGAAGAAAGGCATGGAAAGCTCAGGGTACACACAAAGTAGATTGGTTTGGCCAAAGAGTGAGGGTAAGAGTAAGTGAAAATAAAGTTGGAAAGATAAGCTGGGCCCTCATTGTGGAGGGTCATCCTGAATGCCAGGTTCTAAATATAGAAACCTCAAATTATTTTTTGCACATTGAGAATTTATTAAAGGTTTTAAATCCAGGAAACGATAGAATGCACTTATATTAAGGTTCAATGCACATATCTGTTGTGATTACTCTAAACCACGTCCTGGCATAATGATGATGGATGATAAGACAAAGTCTTTACCCTTTGGTTCTACTGTCTAGCACTTGGTAGGAATGTAATACTTGTTGCATGAATGAAAAGAAAAGGTGACAAGATGCAAGAATGAAAGGTGGAGTCAGGGTCTAATTGAGCATTTTTACATGGAAGGGGAGCTGATAAAGATTCCAAAGGATATAGAGACAAAGAGGTAGAGAGGGATGGCAACAAGGACATGAGTAGAATTTTCCTTGAAAAAAGGGAAAGAAATAAATGAGCATGGATACAGATCTGTTTATGGGTATGGCAAAAGAAATAAAAGAAGTTGAGAACGTTCCCATGTAATTACCTTGCTTTTCTTATACCTCTAAGGAGGTATTTGTCAACAGAGGATGAGGTAGGTGAAGGTGTGGACGTTTAAGGGACCAGAGAGCTTGGAATAGTCACTAGCGACAAAGGGCAAGGGGACTGACTAAAATTAAGTTAAAAAGACTGATGAATAGTATTAAAGCTCTTGCAGATGAGGAATTGTACACTTTTAGTGGTACCAACTGGTTCATTTGTACAGTTTTCCCCAGTAGCCTTCACACGCATGCAGGACAGTTTAGGGAGAGAAGAGCCAAAGGCAGGGAGAACACAGTTTGAAGGGAAAGGGGCTGGTAGGGGATCACATTAGTCTAACTCGAGTGATGGGGACTTCAGCTAGGGTATTTGAGGGGTCAATGAGAGGCTAGGGAAAATAGGAGCTATTGAATGGAAGTAAAAACAGCAGGACATGCAAGTGTTTGGATGCAGGATCACAAAGGGATAGGGGAATGCATGAGAGACGATTAGGGCTTTGTGAATGGGTGACTGGGAGGACTGCAATGCCTTTAAATGATGGAAGAGAAGGTACAGATTTGTGAAGTAGGATGACAAATTCAGTCTTGAAAGTACTACACTACTATGTAACAACCAGATGGAGGTTCCCAGTATTGTCCGGAGAAAATTCTTCTATTGGTCTTAGTTTAGAGAGAAGTCAGCTGGAGATGTGGATTAGACATTCACTGGCATGGATATGCTACTTGAAGCCAGATATTTCCAAAACAGTCAAAAGAAGGTCAGATACAGATCACTGGGAAACATCTACTTTAAGGGAGAAGGAGAATAAGAAAACTTGGAGACTATAATGGTAAAGAAGCACAGGGAGAAGTAAATTCAAAGAGAATCGAGACCAAGTTTCAAAGTCACAGAGTAGAAAAGGACTGAAAGAAAGGTCTTTGAATTAAGAGTCTATTTTTATTTGAGGAATAAGATGCTATAGAAGGCAGAAAGGTATTAGAGCAAAGAAATAATACACAGACTTTCAGAAGTGCAGAGAAGTAAAAAGCAAATGACCTTTTAGGACACATATCACATCCCAGAACCAACTATGTGTACTTATTTTAATACCACATTAGATCTTGGGGTCTCAAAATTTTTATGTATCTTAGGAAGTTAACTCTCACAATGTGCTCAGTATCCTCAATTTCCCTGAGAAAAAGCACTTATGGTGTAAAGAACATCACACAAAACAAGTTAAACCAGGCAGAATACCAGTCGTCTAAAGTTAAAATATACAGAATTAACACAAATTACATAGAAGGCTAAATTTACATGTTTAGGAACTATACTACATAAGAGAGAAGACATCAAGGAAGGTGCATAACCTAAATATATGTAAGTCATATTTACTCAAAGAGGCAAAACCAAAAAACTTAAGTACTGGATGGAGTAGAGTTAAAGGACATCAATGTCAGAAAACTTAATGTGCTTTTTGGAGTGATGAAAATGTTCTAAAATTGATTGTGGTGATGGTTGCACAACCCTGTGAATATACTGAAAATAACAGAATGGTACATTTTAAATGGGTGACTTGTACCCATGTCAATTACATTGCAATAATTTTTTAAAAGCTTAATGTGAGACGATGATATAAAGCATAGAAAAATGGAAATATTCGTTCCACTCTACCCCTCATAAAACGAGGCAGAGTTCAATTCTGAGAGCCACATATTGGGGGTTATGATAGAAATAACCAGTTTTAGAGTATACACTAAGGCACTTTTAAATCAGGCTTTACCTGCATTATCTAATTCTCACAAAACCCGTAAGTTACGTATTCTTCTCATTTTTCAGATGAGAAAACTGGGGCCAAGAAATATTCGATAATTTGCCCATAAGTTATTCTTTTACCTAATGTAAAGACTGTGATTCAAACTCATGGGTGCCTGTGTTCAAAAGTTTATCTACTGTGTGTGGGGGGAGGTATAAACAAAATGGATTATGTTAATGTTAATCCAGATAAGAGGACTTGAAACCTTGTCTCAGAAGAGCCAGAAATGTCTAGCCTGAGGAAAAAGAGACTTAGGGATATGACAGCCGTTTTAAAGCAAACAGTCTGTGACATCAAAAAATCCTATTTTCTAGAAACCTCAAGAGTTTATATTAGAATCACTGATGGCAACAATAGGGAGGAAGGACTTTTCTAAAAGTGAGTGACATCGATACAGACTCTGAAGGTGGTGAGACTTTTTAAACCCTGCCTCAATACCACAGGTATTCATGCAAAGAGCATTTAAGCCATTGGATAGGCTGCTAACTTAGGGCTGCTGGTTAAAATACAGGATGCCCGGTTAAATTTAAATTTCAAACAATGAATGGCGTTTTAGTACTGTCACGTCCTAAAAGTAAGTCCAGTGCACTTTCAGTAGTAAAGAGCAGCAAGCAAAGACAAGTCTCAAATATTGCACGGGACCTACTTCTCCTAATAAAAAGTGTTCATTTTTTTTTCAATGTCTGCTAAATCTGGAAACTCTAGATATTGTATAAGTTACTTTTAAGATCCATTCCAACCCTGAGGGTCTGTGAGGCGAAGGAGCCAGTCAAGAGCTGTATGAGATCTCGGGTTGGGCATAGGGGAGGCAAAGGAAATAGACAAATGAGTGCAAAACTGAGACCACTCTGAATGCAAAACGACTATACGGTCCTGGGGGAGGGAAGGAATGGTCAAAGGGGTAGAAGGACAATGGCTGGCATCGGAGACCTGTGGCCGAAAGAAAAACAAAGAAAAGGCAAAGTACCCGAACAGCTCCAGTTAGCTTCTCCTAGCCTCCTTCTCCCAAAGATGTGGCCCCTTAACTCACATTTTTCGCACACCATCCTTCCCCTCCGGTTCCCTTGGCCGCAGAAACAGCAGCAGCTCCAAAATGTCAACACAACAGCCAGGAAAGGATTCCCCTTCCGGGTTACGACAACCCACTTCCGGCCCTTCCGCCCTCCGCCCCGCCCATCCCACACCTGAGAAGCCGCGGGAGGAATTAAACGCGAGCTGGAAGGCGGGGCTGCTCCCATTGCCCGCCCCTCCGCTTCTGCAATTGGCTGCGTGGTCTTGGGTCTCCGCCCCACAGGCCTGCGCCTGCGCGATGGGCAAGGCGGCGAATCGTACCTGATGGTGGGAGGTAGTAACCCCCGCTTCTCTTCCGCTGGCGGGAGAGTTAGGTAAGCCCAGCCGAACCATCCCGGCACGCGGGCCTCCCGGGAGTGCAAGCAGCCCCCACCAACTGCCCATATGACCGAGAGCGTCTGTGCCCAGAGCCCGCCCGCGCCCGCCGTCCGTCCGAGTGCCACCCTTCCGGCGTGACCCAGGGGCTGCCCTGATGGACCCGGCCCTCTTTCGGAGCAGTCTTTCTGTGTGGCCCTCCGTTTCTCCTGGTCTCCGCGCCCGTGCTCTTTGATTATGCCTCTCAGCGCGTCCCCCGCTGCTCACACTCGCCCTGGGTGAGGCTTGGGCAGAGTCCCGAGCGACCGAGTTTGGGGTGGGGCTGCCGAGACAGGTCCTGCGATTTGCGCGGAGGCTCCTGTGCGAGCCTCAGTGCCTGCGAACCCGGGCTTAGGTCAGACGGCGGACGCCAGGGCCGTGGCAGCGGGTGGGGCGCCCGACTGTGTGCTCGCCAGGGTCCACCCTCTTTCCTTCGTTCGTTCATTCATTCATTAAGCATTTGAGTTTGGTACTGCTCACTGTATTAGATCCAAATCTGGTCATGTCACTTGGGATTCTGAGAGGGGCCCAGAAAAATAATCCGAAGAGGTGTCGGTTGAGACAGTGTATCCCGGATCCTCCGCCCCGCCCCTCCCCTCCGTCCGCGGAGGATAGGACCTGCGAGAAACTTTTCTTTTCTCCCTTCTTGCAGTTTGTTCTTTTCTCAACTCCTGATGTGTATTTTTATATCAAAGAGGCGAGGCTTTGACGTGGCTTTCGTGCTTGGGAGCTTGGGACCTTGGACATGTCCCCATAACGTGTCTTATCCTGTTTCCTTATCAGTAGAATATTTGCATTGGAAAATTGCAGTGTGAATTAGCTCAGAGCTGTTAGGATAAGGCCTGGACTTCCCCTTTTGTTTTTCTGGAATATTCACCGCGGTGTAACATGTGGATTGTTACTTTAAATTAATAAGGTCCTACTTAACATTAGTCAGTACTATGTGTTATGTTAAGTAATTTATAAATAAACATATACATACAATGTGTATTTTTTAGAGAGAGTAGACTTTTTTTCTCTTATTTCTCTACTTTTGATTGGAACTTAGCACATGAAACAGACATTGTCATTTTGGTATTTCTGGAGCATTGGGATCCCTTAGTTTAGCATAATGTTCTTTGAACTGTCTTGATTACGTTGGCCACCATTTGAGTATTCAAGTGTGCACTTGGTGTCACTTGTCATCTGCCAGAAGATGTGAACTACTGTGATGTTAGACAAGGGTCCACAGTGGTTAAAAAAAAAAAAAGCCAACATTTTGGCCAAAGTGTATTCATGGGGTTTCTAGAATGCATAGGTTATATTTCCAACAAGAGTAAATCATTAATCCATGCATGTTGTTTTCACCTCTGTGATTTTGGCAAAAAACAGAAAAAGAAAAGAAAACAAATCCCTTAATTGGACCTAATACATGACCCTTTTACAGAAACCAGTTATAAATATTTAAGAAATTAGTAAATTTGTCCTCTTCAAGCTCTGAGACCTTTTTGAACCATATTAGTCTACATGTTCATTTATACATATGCATCTTCCCATATTCTGAAACTAATACATTATTGTGCATAGAAAATTGACTTGTTCATGCTTACTTTTAGGTGTTGGAGCATTTAGACAGTGGAAAAAATCATTACTGGATATGCTCTTTTCTTAATTTATTTTTCATTAGATAGCCTCTCAAGAAAACACCATGAAAGATACTGATATCAAGAGACTACTGTATACCCATCTTTTATGCATATTTTCAATTATCCTAAGCATCTTCATTCCATCATTCTTCTTGGAGAACTTCTCAATATTGGAAACACACTTGACATGGTTGTGCATCTGTTCTGTTTTTGTAACTGCCGTCAATCTACTATTATATTTAGTAGTGAAACCAAATGCATCCTCTAAAAGAAGTTCATTATCATACAAGGTAAGGCTTATTTCTTGATAACTGATTTTTAGATAGAGGTAGTGTTTCTTTTAATGAAAGAATAAAGTATTAGTCAAGTACTCATGGGGTTATTTACAATGAGTAAAGAGAACCTGATTTTTTTTTCCCCAAGTCAATACCCTATTATTGCTGGAAGGCTGCCCACAATGTTCGATAGACCCTTGCCAAGCATCAGTTGTGGAATTAGGATGTCTTCAGTGGATATGACAGCATTGTAAACCTAGATAGTCATGTTTTAAGTCACCATTGCAGATAAATGCATGATGTAGCAGTCATATCTTTAAACTTTATAAGACATTTTAGTTTATTTTCATTTATTTTTTCCATTTCTGAGAGAAACTTAATGGATTTTTCAGAAATTACCAAATAAGCCTCTGAGGTAGCTTTGTTTTGAACATGACCTTCCTCGACTAAACAGTGTTAAAGTTTTCAAATATCAAAATCTATTTTCTAGAATATTCACTATCGTGTAACACTTGACTATTACTTTAAATTAATAAAGTCCTCCCTTAACATTACCCAATATTACGTGTAGCTTTCTTAGATAATTTAAAATGCATTTACTCCCCTACAATTAAAAAACTCACTCTGTGTCTTATAATTAGATCTTCTTAAGCTCCAAATCAAGTAGCTCCCACACTGATTTGCAGACATGCAGGTCTTTTATTATATGCATCATATAATCACATGAATATGATTTGGGGAATTATTTAGTACTGTGCTCTTTTGGTACAATTTTCCTAGGAATTTTGTTTTTAAATGAAAAAAAAACTGTAGTCCTTATTTTCTGCAAAGATTTCATGTATCACATAATAAGGACTGTGCGTTTTTTTGTATCATAGTGTTCTGTTGTTGGTAAATATTTTATAAATACTGACTAGTAACATAGCTCAATGCATACTGTAGGAACAGAAATGCTTTTTGATTCTAGTGCTGATTGGGTGGGTGGAACATGGATGGTGATTTGTGACTTGTAGGCTGTTTTGTGGGGCTGTCTGGAGGTCCGTGCACCTGACTGTGCACAGGAGATGGAATCTTACTTCAGGCTACCCGAAGTAAAGAACATTCAACTGTAGATAAAGTGGAAGCATTTGCTGTCCTCTAGGCATTGTCTTGAGCCTTCAAATCATTCTCATTTCTTTTTTAGGTAACCAGGTTTTTGAAATGCTGTATCTACTTTCTTATGTCATGTTTCTTCTTTCATGTAATTTTTGTTCTATATGGAGCACCACTCATAGAGTAAGTCTGAAATTTTTGCCTTAAGGCAATAATATTTTAAAACACTTGTTTACTAAACAAAGCACTAATTCTGTTGGTGATGAATGAAAAACCATGGTGTGTTTAATTACCAGATCACAGAAGGATACTAACATCATTGTCCTTTCTTAGTAATGATATTCTTTTAACATTACTTCATAATGAGAATAACTTAATTCATTAAATGCTTCTATTACCTAGCCTTTTATTGCCGCATTGCATGTGGGGGGTGGGGAGGTAGATGAGAAACTATACCAATAAATGTGTGGCCCTTAGAACCTCTAAGGGAACTTACTATAATGATATGTATAAATTAGTTACAATTAGCATAGCAGTTAGTAAATATGATTCTGAAGTGCTTGAAAGAAGTTTTTCTTAAGAAAAGTCAATAGATTCCTGTATTTAATTATTTAATAACCTAATGTTGATAGTTTAAAGGCAAAATTTAACTCAACACTTTTTCAAAGCTGACCAGTTTTTAAAAAAAACTAAATTCACGAATATTTCTTATATAATGTTCATCACAGACTGGGAAACTTCATCGAGTAGTGATTAATGATCACGGTGAGAGGGGCGCCTGGGTGGCTCAGTTGTTTAAGTGTCTGCCTTCGGCTCAGGTCATGGTCCCAGGGTCCTGGGATCGAGCCCTGCATCGGGCTCCCTGCTCAGCAGGGAAGCCTGCTTCTCCCTCTCCCACTCCCCCTGCTTGTGTTCCCTCTCTCGCTGTGTCTCTCTCTGTCAGATAAATAAATAAAATCTTCAAAAAAAAAAAAAAAAGATCACGGTGAGACAAGTTGTGACACACACATATAGCTATGTATGTGGTTTTATATATATTTACACATAGTTGTATATATATACACACACACTAAATTAATAGGTAGTTCTTTTCTAGAGAGGGGAGGACAAGACCTTTGTAATGGGAAATGGTAGTTTCTATTTAATCCATTGTAGAGTAGAATGAATGTCTTGAGCAGTGGTTCTAAAACTGGCATCAGCATTTTATCAAAAGCAAATTCTCAGGCTGCAGAAACTCTAGGGGTGCAGCCCCCCAATCTTTATCTCACTTTCCAAGTGGCTCCAATATAAGCTACAGTTGAACCAGTGGTTGCAGAGAAAGTTCCAGAGACTATTCAGGAAGAAAGCTAATTATCTAAAAATGGGGTTGCTTGCAGTGGAGAGTCACATATGGATCAGAGGGTATTTAACACTTCTGAACTCTCTCATTAAAGTCTGATATTTGGGATGCTTGGGTGGCTCCCTTGGTTGAGCATCTGCCTTCAGCTCAGGTCATGATCCCGGAGTTCCGGGATCAAGTCCCACATCGGGCTCCTTGCTTAGCCGGGAGTCTGCTTCTCCCTCTGCCTGCCACTCCCCCTGCTTGTTCTCTTTCTCTCTCTCTCTCTCTCTCTCTCTGACAAATAAATAAGTAAAATCTTTAAAAAAAATAAAGCCGGGTATTTGCTAGATTGTTTTTTATTGCTTGTATTTCAGTAGTAAAATTTTTTATAGTTATCATTTTGGTAGGACTCCTGTTACCTTTCAAAGTAAAGTATAAGAAAATGTTTTTATGTTAAATCTATTTAAATAACCAAGATTATGTAGGGTACATGCACCTTTAATGCTTTAAAAAAATTAATAAAGCTTTTTTTTCCTAGGTTGGTGTTGGAAACATTTTTATTTGCTGTTATTTTGTCTACCTTTACTACTGTACCTTGTTTGTGTTTGTTAGGACCAAACATCAAAGCATGGCTAAGAGTTTTCAGTAGAAATGGGTAAGTTTTAATTTTATGTTTTAGTGGTGTTTGAAATTTAAAAAAAATTAATGTAGTATTTTTCTATTCATGGCAGCTTTCTGATTATTCTATGAGCGTTTTTCCAGACTGTGGTTCTCAGGGATGCCTTAAGGGCCCACCGTGGTTGGGGATTGGGGATAGGGAAGGGGTTGTATACATCTGAGGGGGGACTCAAGCAGGTAGAACTCTAGGCTCCTCCTTCCACTTTAGCAAGATCAGCTCTGCTTTTTTTCTGTATGGGGGGATTCCACTTTGCCTTTTGTTTGAAAAAAGGTTTCTGCTACCAAAAGAAGGCTCTGAGAACCACTCCTCAGGGATGATTTGTCACTGTGATAAAATTGCTACAGATAAAATTGCTTCCATACATCTTACAATGTAGAATTGGGGTCCAAAATCTAAAAATGCGTAGTGTAACAACTATAATTTCCTGTTTAGCCTCTTTTATGGTAAGACTTCTGAGTGTAAGTTTCATAGGATTTTATTTCCTTAGCAGCCATATATAAATTCAGCACAGCTAAGTTAAAATTTTAGCTTCTTCAAAGGCATTGAAATGGTTCCTATCAGAAATGGTTAAATTGTACTAAGAAAGCTGTGAAGTTATTTGGTGCCCGTGATTTTGTCCTATTTAACACCCAATAGCAAAAATCTCTTGAGTTCTTACTCTGTGCTCCATGCTGTGAAGCTTTGTGTGGGTTCTGAAGTATTTGCCATGATTCTCTTGCTGAGAAGTTGTATGGTCAAGGGACAAGAATAAAATGAACAAACAATATGAGATTAAAATTGTGTCAATCAGATAGTAAATGCTATTGGAACTCAGAGGGGTGGGTAGGAGACCACTGAAGAATGAGCTGGAAGGGGGAATGATCTGTAAAGGATTTGGATCAGGAGTGTGAGATTTGGTGAGATGAAGGGAAAAGGGAAGGATAGCCATGCTAGGGTAATGATTGAAACCATAGAAACTGAAGTGAAAGTGGTAATTTTTGTAATTTGGAAGGGAACAGCACAAGTAGTACAGAGGATGCATGCTGGCTAGTAGCTAGGCTCCATAAATTATTGACGTTTTCCTTTTGAAATGAATATTGTTTCCCTGCAGAACTGTCTTCTGGTGTCAATAAGGTCTCTAGAAAACAAAAGTGTAATCATTGAAAACTTTCCCACATTGTTGCCATAGTATCCCTAATGGCATTCATTTCTTCTAGCATTTTAGTTTGAAATTTTTAAGCAGTAAAAAACAGTTGAAACACTATAGGTTTGGATTGGTGATTTACCCAGCTTTGAACTGTGTTTCTAATAATGGTATATTTGGGGGAGACGTTGTCATCTGATTCTGCAGTTAGTTCTGTCACAGTATGGCATATGCATCCCTAGAAATCCCTGCACTATGCAAAATTGGGCACTAAAAAACACAGAGCTTATGGGAAAGGCAGGATTGAGGCATAACGCTCGAAAACTCTTGACAATAATACATAAAAAAGATAGGAACTTAATAAAAATGGTAGTATAGTTTTATACATGTTAAATAGTTAAGTTGATAAACATTATAATGAATATGGTCCTTTTCTTTGGGGAAAAAAACCCTGAAATTTGCTTTCTGGAAGTAGCGTGGGAAGAGTTGCCACTTGTAAGTTATTATGAAGTGGTAAAGGAAGGTTGTTGTTAAATCTGATGGGAAGTTAAGGACCAGATGTGGAAGGTCTGACGCATACACATGAGGGAAACTAAGAGAGCTGGGAGTTGGGGTTTGTTTTGTTTTGTTTTTGTTTTTGTTGTTTTATGTTTCAAATTTTTATTTAAATTCATTAGTTAACATATAGTATAATATTAGTTTCAGGAATAGAATTTAGTGATTCATCACTTATGTACAGCACCCAGTGCTCATCCCAACAAGTGCCCTCCTTAATGCCCATCACCCATTTATACCATCCCCCCCAGTTGCCTTCCCCAGCAACCCAGGAAGATGGGTTTTTTTAAAGTAGTATTGAGATATAATTCAAATACCATACGCTTTGCCTATTTAAAGTGTACAGTTCAGTGGTTTTTAGTATATTCACAAGAGTTTTGCAGCCATCATCACAGTCAAGTTTAGAACATTTTCATCACCTCAAAAAAGAAACTCCATACCCTTTAGGTATCTCTTCCTTACCCCTGCTCCCCTAGCCCTAAGCAACCACTAATCACTGCTTCTATAGATTTGCCTATTCTGGACATTCATAAAAGTGTTCTCATATAAAATGTGATCTTTTGTAATTAGCTTCTTTCACTTACCCATAATATTTTCAAAGTTCATCTGTGCAGTAGTTCATTCCTTTTTACAGTCGAGTAACATTCTATTGTGCGTTTGTATACCACATTTTGTTTACCCACTCATCAGCTGATGGACATCTGCATTGTTTCTACTTTTTGCTGTTATGACTAAGCAGCTGGAAGCATTTGTATACAGGTTTTTGTATGGACATAATGTTTTTATTTTTTTGAGTATATACCTAGGAGTGGAATTGCTGGGTCTTATGATAACGTGTTTAATTGTTTGAGGAACTGCCAGACTGTTAAGGTGGCTGCACCATTTTACATTCCCACAGCAGGGTACGAAGGCTCCAGTTCTCCTCCTGCATCCTTGCCAACCGTTGTTATTATCTGCCTTTATGATTATCACCATCCTAATGGGTGTAAATTGTTATTTCCTTGGGTTTTTTTATTTGCATTTCCCTACTGGCTAATGATGTCAAGCATCTTTTCATGTGCCTGTTAGCAATTATATATTCTTCTTGGAGAAATATCTCTTCAGATCCTTTGGTCATTTTTGAATTGGGTTATTTGTCTTTTTTACTATTAATTTGTAAGAGTTCTTTATATATTCTAAATACAAATCCTTTATCGTATACATGACTTGCACATTCTTTCTTTCTGTGGGTTATCTTTTCAGTCTCTTCATTGTGTCCTTTGAAGCACAAAAGATTTTAATTTTGATGAAATCTAATTAATCAATGTTTGTCTTTTGTTGCTGTGCATTTTTTCGGGTCATCTAAGAATCCATTGCCAAATCCAAGGTCATAAAGATTTACTCCAATGTTTTCTTATAAGAGTTTTATAATTTTAGGTTTTACATTTGGGTCTTTGGTCCATTTTGTATAAGTTTTTGTATACAGTGTGAGTTAGGGGCCTACCTTCATTCTTTTGCATGTGGCCCACCAGTTGTCTCGGCACCTTGTGTTGAAAAGGCTATTTGCCCCCTTTGAGTGATTTTGGCACCCTTGTCAAAAATCAGTTGATCATAAACACATGATCTTAGTTGTTTTTCCATTGACCTATATATCTATCCTTATGTCAGTACCCCACTGTTTTGATTATGTGATAGATGTTTGGGGGATGTGCACGTTCTGTGTATTCATACACTGCTCGGTGCCAATGGGTGCAGTTTTTATGTGTTTACTTAGTGTTTCTCAGATGAAGTTGCTCATATTGTTCCCTAATATATCAGTCAAATTGGAACAAATTTGCATGTTCAAAATAAGCATAATAGCAGAATTGGCTATATATTTATAAGTTCCTAAAATTTTAAAATTGAAAAAAAAATCAAACTTCAAAACTTAAGGGAAACAGAGAAACTACCCTTAATTTCTCTTAGTAACTTACCACAAATTTAGTATGTATATATTTTCTAATTCTGCTTTAACCCTATTTCTACATTTAGCCTGAACTATACCTTGCAGCTTGCCTATTATTTCCTGCTAGGTTGAAAAGAGCTTTTTAAAAATTTATTATAAAATTCGACTTTTGAGTATTTTGAGCTTTGCAGAGTTAATTTGTTGTCACCTTGTTTTTGTACCTATCGGCACTTTATCCCTTCTCAGAAAGATCTATAACAAAGTAAAACTGAAAATTAGAGGAAGGGGAATACCATTTTCTGGCTAGCAAGCAAACTGACAAAGCTCTGTAAGTTTCATAATACATAGTGTTAAAGGTTTGGGGAGGTAAGTGCCAATGGGAATATAAATTGGTTCAAGCTCTGTGAAGGGCAGTTCGGTAATATCTATAAAAATTAAAAATACCCATCTTTTGACCTAGCAGTTCCACTTCTACGATTTTATGCACTAGATATATTTTCATACCTACAAAATATTCAGTGAGTAAGATTACTCACTGTAGCTTTGAAACAGCTTAAATGTCCTTTAATAAGGGGTGGATTAAGTTAAATTTAATGCAGCTAAAAAACAACAACAACAACCCAACCACTTCTTTATTTACTGATACACTGTTAAGTGGAAAAAAGCAAGGTGAAGAAATGTATGTAGGATGCTACCATTTACGTAAAAAGTGAGCAGGAGAGAATAGATACACTTGTGTATCTTGGGAAGAATACATGAGATACTGATAAAAATGTTGGTTGTCTCTGGGGAGGGGGTCTGAGAAGCTAGGGGACCAGCTCAGAAGTCTTTGCACCAACTAATACCCTTTGGTGTCTTTTGAAATTTAAACCATAGTAATATACTACCTAGTCAAAATGAAAATTATAATGGGTTAGGTTTTGCCAATATTAAACTTATTTGGGGGTATTGAAAATTAGGCCTGAATCAAGTTTTTAGATTTCTTTTATGCCACCTAAACCTCGGTAGACTGCAGAAATATCCTTCGAAAATTTCTAACATACAACAAGATAATAGCTCAGTTACTGGAGGTCTATAGCTAAAAATAATCAATTTGTAATATGAAACAGTTAACATTGCACAGGGCAGGGCATGAAATAGTAATAGGCAAAAGTAACAACTTTTAAAGCATGGTCCTGTGTCTTAGAGCATTTAAATCTCACAGCAGTCTGGTGAGATACTCCTGTTTTCAGTTTTCTAGGTGAAGATGCTAGAAAGCTGACAGGTTAAGTGATTTGCCCAAGCCCTGGAATAGCCAGTAAGCAGTAGAGCTGGGACTTGAATGCAGATCATCTGATAAGGACAGAAGGGTTTTAGATGACCACACTGAGGGTCAGAAAATGAGTTCCTGCCTTCTCTTCACTACGTAGTGGCCAAGTGATCTTAGAGAAGCTATTTACCTTCAGAGATCCTCATGTGTAATACTGTTAGAAGAATGCTAATAAGCTCTTTGCAGGGTTATTATCAGAACTGAGTGAGATAAATGAAATCAAATAGCAAATGCTTAAGAAATGTTTGTCAAGTGGATTAACAAATGTCAGGGAGCATTTTTATATTTCATACTTCCAGTCCTGGCTGCTGTTTGTCTTAGTACCTCTTCCTGGTTTAGGTCGCAGACCAAGGAGTGTAGGGCATGGACAACCATGGAGAAGGAGGAAGTTTTTTCAGTTGGTTTAATGTAAAATTAATTTGAACTTTGTCATTAGAGGGCAACTTAAGTCTTCATGTCTCCACCATCCCTTAGCGATAGTTCAGTTTCTTTCCTGGCATTTTTATCCCACTTTAAGAATTTAGCATAAAAAGCATGTCAGATTTTCATTGGGTAGGTTATGTGCTATGGTGAGCGCTGTGAATTGTGCAAGACTGTTGAATCACAGATCTGTACCTCTGAAACAAATAATGCAACATATGTTAAGAAAAAAGAAAAAGAAGAAGATAGCAGGAGGGGAAGAATGAAGGGGAGTTAAGTCGGAGGGGGAGACGAACCATGAGAGACGATGGACTCTGAAAAACAAACTGAGGGTTCTAGAGGGGAGGAGGGTGGGGGGATGGGTTAGCCTGGTGATGGGTATTAAAGAGGGCACATTCTGCGTGGAGCACTGGGTGTTAGGCACAAACAATGAATCATGGAACACTACATCAAGAACTAATGATGTAATGTATGGTGATTAACATAACAATAAAAATTTTTAAAAAAGCATGTCAAATTTTGAATGAAATAAGGGAACAGTTAATTTGATAGATTAACTTGTTTAACGTTAGAGTTGGCCTTCTTAAATGTTCACTGTAAGGTGAAAATATTTTAAAAATGCAAAGATCTGGTGGTTCTGAAGAGATAATATGAAATACCCACAAGAACAACTTATATGTTATTTCAGAATTGTCCTAGTATACAATTAGCATTATTTACATTGAGTCACAACTTTTGTTTCAGAGAATTCCAGTATTATTTAGGGAGGTTATACTAACATGAAAATACATTTTTCTTTCTACCCAATAATTATTTACAACAGAAATTAAAGTTCTGATTTGAGGTTCTTATGCTGTAGTTCTAATTCATTAAAAGTGCATAAAATACTTTCTTGATTGAAGATTTTGGAGCTTTAAATCTTTTTATTATTTATCCTGTGTCTTAGCATATAAAACATGGAAGAGTTTTTTGTTTTGTTTTAGTATTATTGAAATATGACTAAAATGTTCAGAAAGAACAGGCCAGTTTTGAATTGGGCTGACACCTCGTTCAGTATGGAATCAGTATAAATGTTTTATACTATTCTATGCAAAGTAAGTACTATATCTAAATTGTTAATGTATTTATTTGCATGCTTAATATTGAGTAGATGATAACCAGATGAAGACTGAGAAACATAAAAGCCTTGATCCTGAGAACTGTGTAGGAATTATATCCCAAGAGTAAAGGACCAGTTCTGTTACTATTGAGATTTGATACTTAACTAAATGACATAAATGATACTATTTTAACAAGACTTTTCCTTAAAGAAAATGTGAAGTTATTCTAGATTAAAAAAATACAAAGGAATGCTATTTTACAGAGCTTGAACCAATTTATATTCCCATTGGCACTTACCTCCCCAAACCTTTAACACTTTGTATTATGAAACTTAAAGATCTTTGTCAGTTTGCTTGCTAGCCGGAAAATGGTATTCCCCTTAAGGAATGCTATTTTAAAGAAACTTGAAGGTAGAAAAATAATTTGGTTTCTTAACTTCTGCCAACTTCTGTTTGGTATTTATTACTGAGCATACTCAATGTGTACTAGTATAATTCAATTTGTTGCCTTGCTGTGATCATTATTGTGGGGGTTTTTGTTTGTTTGTTTGTTTTGTAGACTTTCTTATAAAAGAAAGTAATATTCCGACTACCTTAAGCCTGTATTTTCCATTGAAGTTGGCTTTTTGATTTATCAGTTCTTTTATGCTGTTATTCTCATGTTTTTAAATCAGGATCTGACCACTTTTGGTGAACTGAAAAACTTGAATGTCTGATAGGTTCCTGAATTTGTGGTTATCTTGCCAAGGTAAAGATAGTAAGACCTGTTTGTGTAGACAAAGAACAGCAGACGTTTTTGGTCATCTTTGCATGGAAATTGATTTTATACTGAAAAAACCACCAAGGAACATTTAACAGTAAAAAGATAGTGAATGACCAAAAATGTATACATTGTAGAAAGTAGGTAATTTAGCCTTGATAAGGGTATGAAAATTTAGTGGCAAAGAGGCACTGGTTTTAATAGTCATTCAGTAGGGGAGTAAAATTCTGTAAAATGTCTTTAGCCACCAGGAGGAGTTAGTTGTGTGTGGTCTCCTTTTTAGATGAAGAGCTCAGTAGATAAAAAGATCCGCTCATTTAAAGAAGCACTGTTTTGATGACAGCCTGTCTAAGCCACAGTGCTCTGTTAGCTACCCCAGGCACCCAGTACAGTGTCTGAAACATAGTAAGCATTCCACATGGTCTATTTATTTCAATTAATGTTTGGTATGTATGAATTTCAATGGAGGCAAATAATATGGACAGTTACTTGGAGCTCATTGTCATGAGGATTGGTCTGTAATATTGTTTTAGTTACTTTTTAAGTTTGTTCACAGAATGGTGAGCCATTTATTCTCAGCCCTCTTGACTATGTGTATACATTCCTTAACTGTGAAAAAATTAACCCCAAACCATAGAGTTCAGATGACTTTATTATGGAAACTTATAGAAGGGTAGTAAACGAATGTCAGTCCTGCTATAAATTAGTTAATAGAAAGGAATTTATTTTTATCTTGTTGATTACAAAATAATATATAATGTAAAAATACAAATAATAGAAAAATATAGAAAGTTAAAGATCCTAGTAATCCTATCAAAGAAGCAGCCATTACAACAGTTTTTAGTCTAAGTTCGTCCACGCCTATCACATATTTGCAATTTAAAAACAAAAATGGTTATATTATCACTGCTTGATAACTTACTTTTTTAACTTATTAGGAACATCTTGAACTGTATGTGTGTATAATCTACCTCTTCTTTTTTTTTTTTAAAGATTTATTTATTTATTTTGAGAGAGTGAGAATGAGAGAGAGAGAGTACATGAGAGCGGGGAGGGTTAGAGGGAGAAGCAGGCCCCTCGCCGAGCAGGGAGCCCGATGCGGGACTCATCCCGGGACTCCAGGATCATGACCTGAGCCGAAGGCAGTTGCTTAACCAACTGAGCCACCCAGGCGCCCCTAATCTACCTCTTCTTGCATAATGTCCTTAGTATATCTTCTTCCTTAAGTAAGAATACTTCTGTTTACATTGTTTGAACAATTGGGGAAACTGATCATCTGACATAGCAGAGATTGTATGGTTCTAGATACAGATAGATAGTCAAGGTGTAGCTGTGCTTCTCACTGATTCTCCTGGTTCTTAGCCTCCCCTCCTTTGAGTCTTCCTAAGCTAATCACTGAGAGAGAGGATGGGATCACCATGACTTAATTAGTCTGATCCTCAGGGATGAGATGAATGTTGGGCAAGCGTTCCATGTACCGTGGTTTATTTAATTTCCTATTGAAGATTATTTTCAAGTTTTCAAGATTATAAATAATGTTATTATGACGTCTCTGTACCATGTAATTTTATGTACTTGTACAACAGTTTCTGTAGACTAGATTCCTGGGGTAGAATTCCTAGATCAAAAGAAGTTGACAGAGACTGCCCAATTAAAGTTCTGATTTGAAGAGTATGAACTTACCTGCCAATAGACGGCTGTTTCCCTAAATCCCAATCAGGGCTGTTTACTTTTTATCCATTTATGAGGGCTGCTGCCTCCTGGGCTCTGCCAAGGGGACAGACTGCTACCCCTGTAGTAGCTTCATCTGATTTCTAATGGGACGTATAAGCCCTGGTCAGAAATTTTTGAAAGGTTGATCTGTCGAACCATTTATTAAATTTCAACAGAATATTACTGATTAAATTGCAGGGATAGCATTTCCCTTATGCTGCCTCCCTGCCTCCCTTCTTTTCTTCTGCCTCAGGTTACAGAAAACTGGGTAGAAAATAACATCCAGTCCTCAAAATGCAGCTTCAAGACAGGAAAAATTGGTGCTAGTTAAGATGGGAAGACAGTTTTAAAGATAATTCACTCATTGTATCTGAGCAAATATGTAGTCTGCCCATGCAAAGTGTGAGCAAGATGAAAAGAAATGGCATGGCAACCCTAAAAACACATTATAGAATAATAAGAAAAAGGCCTGTGGAAGACAAAAGAATCCAGTCTGGAAGAAAATAGTACCCAAGGAATAAAAACCAACTCTACACAGTTTATCATGGAAAAATGTTATTAAGAGCATAAATTCAATCAAAGCTCAAAGATAAGATGATGATAAAAAAATCAGGTGGAGAAGGAGATTGCAGAATTAATGAAATAAAATGAGAATCCAAACCACACCACCACAGGTCATAAATTAAAAACATAGACAAGTTAGGAAATCAGGTTCTAGCTTGGAAGAAAGGTTTGAGCCAATCAGAATGAATGAGAGGAAGGGAAGAGTAGAGCACTTAGAAAAGAAATGATAAATGCAGAGAACAAAGGAGATGAGCTTAAGACCCGCTAGTGTCCCTAAGATAACAAAGCAGAAGGTAATTCAAAATTAGATGGAAGACAGTTTCCCCAAATGAAGGAATCGTGCGGTTTGCACATTAAGGGGACTCTCACTACATTAAAAAAGTAGTTGCAGTTTAGGGTTACAGTGAACAGAATATAAACACCATAAAAATAATATAAGCAATAAAAGTTACACAGTGGGGGAAGGGAAGATGGAGCAAATCCAACTGAACCCCCAACTACTCTGGCTGACCCTGTTTGGTACAATCTCTTCAGGGAATAAGGATTAAATGAAATTCTGTGTATTGAATGATGAATCCTCACCTGTCTCGTCCTTTTCACTCGCTTGGCCCAGAATACTGACAGCCAGGCTTATGCCATCGAGGCAGGGTATAGAAATACTTCTTTCAGGGAACCAAATGGCACAAAAGAAAAACCTACAGATACTGACATTTGGGGGGTCTCTAAAAGACAGGTTCCTATTCGCTCCCTGGTACAGTGAAGCCGACCCGGTGAATCGTGCTACTCATGCACAGTGAACATCTAGTCATCTGTTTAGTGTGTTTCTTTTTTGTTGGTTTTTAAAAACGTACCTTTACTGAGATATAACTTTATACCATAAAACCCACCATTTCAAGTGTACAATTCGGTGGTTTTTAAGTATAGACACAACTTTGTAACCATCACCACAATCTAATTTTAGAACATCTTACCCTGCCAAAAAGAAACTCTGCCCATTAGCAGTCCCCCTCCTTCCCACCCTTGCGCTCCCCCTCACTCCCTTTCCAGGCAACCCCTAAAATACTTGCTGTCTCTCTAGATTTGCCTGTTCTGAACATTTCACATAAAGTATTTTACTCTTAAGTAGAACGAGAAATGAACAGTCACTGGGCATTCCAGGAACACCTCTAAAGTGAAACGCAGAAATGAAAACAAAAAAGAAACTCAGTGGAAACAAAGGCGATATAAAAACCAGAAGGTAACTTTAAAAAATGTCTATTGTTTTATATCCATAAAACATGAACAGAGACAGTCAAAAGGAATATTCAGAGAATAAGAAAGCTCTTGGAAATTAAAAAAATATGAGAGAAGAAAATTCAACAGAAGTAGAGACAAAAAGTTAAAAAGTTCCCTTAGTCAAATAGAAAAGGCAAAAATATGGAAAATGGATTAAAAGGTAAAAAAAAAAAAAAATCAGAGGGCTAATTCCAAATGGTAGTATTCCCAGCAAAAGACTAAGAAAAAGAAAGTCTTAAGGATCTGGGCAGAAAAAGCAAGTCTTTAAAAAGGAAATGCCAAGAACCAAAAGACTTGACATTGTAGATTAAGAAGACCCGTCGGTTTCCAGCGTCATGGCTGAACAGATACCCACTCCAAGACATAGGATTGTGAAATTTTAGATAACCAAGAATAAAGAGAAGATTCCAAAGGCTTCCAGAGAGGGCAGTGGTGGGGGGGACATCTTACCTAGAAAGGACTGGGAGCCAGAATGTCTGAACTTTTCAGGTGGGAAACAGAAAATAATGGAGCAATGCCTTCAAAATTCTGAGGCAAAATGATTTCCAACAGTTACGGTAAAGTCCTTTTTAGACTTTAAACAATCTTTAAAATCTATTTTGCCCTTTCTCAGGAATCTTCTGAAGAAGGTACTTAAAAAAAAAAAAAAAAGAAAGAAAGAAAAAGGAAAGTATGAGAAAGTCTTGGAATCTAGGAAGCAGGACACCCAAAAGCATTGAAAGAGGCAAAGGGAATTCACAGGATGGTGGTATAGGGAAGTTAAGAGGACAGCAGCTGTGCCTCAGGCTTCGAGAGCAGCCAGACCAGCTCAGAGCAGGGGAGGTGCCTCCAAAAAGAAAGACAGAAGGAGAACAGAGAGCACAAACAAGTAGTTAGAGGTGATGTTTAGTTTCTTTGGAATATTTGAGGATGGTTTAGTGACAGGTACATAAGCAAATGGAGGATAAAATGAGGCAGTTCTTAACATCCAAAGAACATGAAAAATGTACTATAAAAAAGGAAATGTGACTGTGGTTTACTTGTGTGGTTCAGCTGTGATGAGCATTTTCATAACCATAATGTAGATACTGTGCTATTGATTCAGCCGAGAGGAGAGGATGTTACCACGGAGGAGGGAATGGTGAGTCAGAGAGAAATAAGTATGTGGCAATGGGAGGCTTGTGGGAAAAGGGTACTAAGTCCTCTTCTTCTAGTGTAGGAAGCAGGGAGTAACTGCGTCTTGAAAAGTCTATACCTAATGTATGCTCTTTAAATTTTGAGGTACACGGAAGAAATGGTGAAGAGTTTACAGTGTCTGCCTTGGGAGCAGAAATCAGAGTGGAGAGGGATGCAGGGAAGGATTGGTAGTAGGCATCATCTTCTAATTGTGATCTGGGACCTTGAAGGTGTTGATGTATATTATGATTTTGATGAATATTAAATTTTAATTTTACAAAGATAGGCTACACAGTTTTTCTATTTTTAAAACTAGGTCCTAGTTCCATTTTTTTTCCTATATTTATTATGTGTTAAGATCATAAACCCCTTTGGATACATCAAACAAAATAGAGGACAACCTCCTGCATGTTTGCACATTTTGTAACCGATGGCCTCAGTGTGCTATAAAAATGAAAAATGTGAAGACATGGATCTTGCCCCTTGGCCCAAGGAACTTGGAGCTTAGAGGTTAGACAAGCCATGTACATAACCCTTGTTGAGACATAGCTCTGATCGTATCTGCCTTGATTTAAAACCTTCAGTGGCTCCTTTAGTGTGACTTTTCAGATTTTTCTAAAATCCTAACCCTAAATCTACCACAGTGAGATACTGCCTCACACCCACTAAGATGGCTGTGATCAGTGATAACAAGTATTAGCAAGGATGGGGAGAAATTGGAATTCTCACACATTGCGAGTGGCAATGTAAGATGGCTCAGCTGCTTTGGAAAACAGTTTGGCAGTTCCTTTAAAAGGTTTAACAAAGTTATATGACCCAGCAATTCCATTTCTTACTATATCCCCAAGAAAAATGAGAACATATGTGCACACAAAACTTGTACATGACTATTATAGTAGCATTATGCATAGTAGCCAAAAAGTCAAAACAACTCTAATGTCCCAGGAACTGATGCCTGTGATATATATCCGTACAACAAAATATTATTTGAAGATAAAAAAGGAAGTATGCTACAAAATGGATGGATCTTGAAAACATTATGCTAAGTGAAAGAAGCCAGTCACAAAAGAGCTCATGTTGTATGATTCCATGTATACGAATGTTCAGAATAGGCGAATCCATAGAGCCAGATAGTAGATTAATGGTTGCTTAGGGCTGGAGGGAAGGGGAAATGGGGAGTGATTGCTAATGGGTAAAAGGGTGTCATTTTGGGATGATGGTTGCACAGCTCTAAATATACTAAAAAAACACTGGGTTGTGCACTTTAGATGAGTGAATTACATGGCTGGGAAAGGGTTATCTGGGGCAGATTTTCACTGTACTCAACGAAGGCATTATTTGTGAAAATCCTAACTCTAACTTACTTTTCCAGCCTTATTTCCCATTCTTCCACTCAGCCTCGACCGATTTTCCTTGCGTTCTTTCTACCCACAGTGTGGGTCTTTCTCCAGTTCATCAAGCCCACCTGCCACCCATTCTTCCAGTTCTGGCGGAACTTCCTCTTTCATAAAACGGAAGAAGTAAACCCCTCTCCGCAGAAAGTGAACCTTGCTTTCATCCTCTTCCAGACTTCATGTCTCTGGACACATCACTTTATGTATTGCAACAAATAGGAGTTATGTGTTAAGCGAAAATCAGCCAACATTTGACAGCCACAGATAGTCAAAAATTAACCTTAAAAAATCCTTGAAACCGCCTGAACAGTATAGTTACCTCTTTAGGTTAAACTCATCATTTTTTTTTCCCTCCAAGATTGGGACAGAACTCTGTCTTGTTGAACTCTAGCTGAAGAAATTGAGTTGCATTTTTAGGTGTTAAAATAAAAAAGAACAATAACAGCAACAATTGCCTAGAGAATAACACGAATTTGGATCTATGACGATTGGCTCCAACCTTCTTCCAGTCCCAATTTTCAATCGAATTCAAAAGCTAAAGCTCTTATCTTGTGTAGGGTGAGGTTGGGGCAGTAATGAGAGGGACAGGTGACAGCGGTTGGCTAATTAACTGACTTGTCATTTGGGGCTACTTTAATTCAGTGTATATTTTATGTGTATGGCCTGTTTCTAATGAAAGAAATCCTCTAACAAAACAGATGTCTTCAGTTACTCCCACACTGGCTGGAAGAAACTGCTTTTCATAAACTTTGTAATAAGTCAACCTTGCATTTTAAACAACTGAATATTTGGAACCCTACTTACTGCATTGTGGTGGGGTTTTACTCTACTGTAACCAGACTCATGCTCCACCCAGCTGAGTGGTTACACTCTGAGGGGCAGGCTGAAAGCGAGACCTACTCAGAGAATGGCAGAATTATGTCTTTTCACCTTTATATTCTAAGATATATACTTAATAAATAAGAATGGTGGGTGAAATTGCTGGATCTTTTGAAATCTTTTGTTCTTGTTCTCTACTCCTCCCCCACCAAATAAGTAAAGTTGATTTGTTTAAATAAAATGTGCCCTAGGGGCGCCTAGGTGGCTCAGTCATTAAGTGTCTGCTCTCGGCTCAGGTCATGGTCCCAGGGTCCTGGGATCGAGCCCCGCATCGGGCTCCCTGTTCTGCGGGAAGCCTGCTTCTCCCTCTCCCACTCCCCTGCTTGTGTTCCCTCTCTCGCTGTCTCTTTCTCTGCCAAATAAATAGATAAAATCTTCTAAAAAATAAAAAAGTAAATAAATGAAATGTGCCCTAGGAAGGACTAGTTGAATAAGTGATGGTACCTCCGTGCAGTGGAATACTAGTATAGCTGTTAACAAGGCAAACAAAACAGTAAAACTGGGTTTATAACATGCATTTGAGTTTTGATAAAGGATGTATACATCTATGCATATATCATTCCAAACATATTTGTGCATGCATAAAACATTTCTGGAAGGATATGTACCCTGTTGGTAATAGCAGCTGCTGCTGGGGAGAGCAACCAGAGTTGATAAGGGTTGGGGGGAAGACTTAGCTTTCATTGCACATGCTCTTTCCAGTTGTTTGACTCTCACCGTGTGCATGTATTACCTTTCCAACCGAAAAGCATGTATCATCTTACTAATTAGTTGTTAATAGTTCAGGGTAAATAGGTGTCAATTCGAGATGGTTGTTAAATGAACAGAACCTGTATGTGTGGTGTTATTGGCACTACCGTTTGATTCTCTAGCAGCTAAGAGAGATACCACCGGTGATTTACCTATTTGTGTTTTACAGAGTTACATCCATTTGGGAGAACAGCCTTCAGATCACTACAATTTCTAGCTTTATAGGAACATGGCTGGGAGCCTTTCCTATTCCACTCGATTGGGAAAGACCTTGGCAGGTTGGTTTCAGCTGCTTAAAGCACCAAAAGAAACGGACAGTGATGGTAAAACTGAAGAAGCTAACCAGTATGTCTGTATAAATTGTGTTGTTGTCCAGTTAAGTAGGGATGCCAGTTCCCTCTGTCACCGTAACCTGGGCGATTTCTTATTGGTCCCAGGGCCCGTGGCATCCAGATCAGCCTGGTTCTGTCTTCCAGGCACTGTGTTTTCTACATGTATAGGTGAATAAATAAGCTTAGTTTGTGAATATTTATAGGAGTCTTTAAAAAACAGGGTAGAAGTTGGAGGAATTTCCCGTTTTCAACTTTGATACTCATTGCCTTTGTGGTCTTAGATTCATATCTTCTTAATTGGATTTATGGCCAAGTTGAATGTTGATTTTGAAATACTTTTTAAAAGCATGTAGCGAAGCCAGTTTTGAAATAGGGGTACGTGATATTGGAGGAAACTTGTGAACATCAGGTTTTTTGTTTCTGATCACAATAGGATATAGCTAATAAGCTAGGTAAAGCACTGTGAGGTAAGTGTTCTTTTTATTCCCATTTTACAGATGAGGAAACTGATTCCTAGAGGATATGTAATATTTCCAAGGTCACTGAGCTAGTAATGAATATATCTTTGTCTTCATTTGTGGTGGCTTCTGTAGTATGCCGTTACATAGTTATCCCCAAATTTATTTAACAGGTTCACTACTGATCTTTTAGGTTATTGCCAGTATTTCACTATTACACAGTGCTGGGATAAACACCTTTGAATCTATATTTTCTTGCATTTTCCAATTATTTTCTCAAGATAATTTCTCCCAAACGGAATCGTAGTATTAAAAACTAAATATACTTTCTTTTTTCAACACAAAGAGAATGGTTTTCCTATTACGAAGACAGTACATATTTATTTAGAGAATTTAAGTAATATTAGTAATTATAAGGAAGAAAGTAAAAATTATCAAGTATCCAACCATCCAGAGGCAACCCTCATTTCATTTGTATTTTGGTGATAATTTGTGCAGTTCTTTCTCCATGTGTATAACTATAATATATATGTCTTTTTTTTAAACCACTCTGTCCAGTCACTTTATTGCTAAATCAAAGAAAGACTTCTTAGACCTTACTGTAGGGGCTTTTCTGAGCATTAACTCACTGGAAACACACTCTTTGCCTGCTTGAAACTCTTTTCTTGACTTTCTGCAACAGCTCTGTCCAGTGCTTTTCCTTCTCCTTTTCCGGTTTCTCCTTCTCAGTCTCCCTGCAAGCTTCTTTCGGATTGACTCCTCCTAAAACACCAGTATTTCCGTGATTTCCAATATCTTTGTTCTCCCACTCTCCCTGCATGACCTCCCCCATTGGCCATGATTGCAATTAAAATATGGATACTGAATCCCAAAACCTTATCTCCTGCCCAGACATGGCCCAGACTCATAAATGCAGCAGGATGTTCCTCTTGAGGTTCCATAGGCACCCTGAACTTAACATCCTCAAAATCCAGCTTTTTCTTTCTCCCCCTGTAATGTAAGTAGCACTATCATTCACCCATTTGCTTGGGTCAGAAACCTACCGAGTCATCCTTGATACCACCTTCTCCTTAACAGCTCAGGTTGAACTGGTCACTGGCCCTTTTGATTTTAGTGTTTTGTGGGGTTTTTTTTGTAACATCTCTTGGATCTGTCTTCTCCCCATTTACATTTAATTCTCTAACTTGTACAAGTGTCTCTCATCTCGTCTATGTCTGCCCTACAAACCACTCTTTACATAGCAAAATACTTGATCCTGTCATTTCTCCTGCTGAAAAATCTTCCAGCGGCTTCCTCGCTGCTTGCCTTGAATAAAGCCAGAGTCCTTTGGCATAACTTATAAGGGCCTCTATGATCTTGTTTCTACTTGGGTGTGTAGTACATGTTATTCAGATCCCAACTCTTCCATTTACTATGTGATTTGAACAAGTTAACTGTAAAATGGAGGTAATAGTAGTTGTGAGGATTAAATGAGATCATTTGTAAGAAATGTTAGCTATTAAATTACAATTACCATTCTTATGTGTAAGTCTTTGGAAAATAGTATTATCATTTCCTTAAGATAAATTCTTAAAGTAGAATTGCTGGATATGCATTTTTTAAGTCATTTTATTTTTTTTCATCATGACAAGTGTGCTCTTTAAAGAGCACACTCCTATTTCCACATCTCCTGTTTCCCCCATCCTCCTCCCCTGTGGTAACCATCAGTGTGTTCTCTGTAGTTGAGTCTGTTCCTTGGTTTGTCTTTCTCTCTTTTTTCCCCTTTGTTTGTTTTGTTTCTTAAATTCCACGTATGAGTGAAATCATATGGTATTTGTCTTTCTCTGACTTACTTCACTCAGCATTATACACTGTAGCTCTAGCCATGTTGTTGCAAATGGCAAGATTTCATTCTTTTTTATGACTGAATAATATTCCTGTGTGTGTGTGTGTGTGTGTGTGTGTGTGTGTGCTATATATACACCACATCTTCTTTATCCACTCCTCTGTTGATGGACACTTGGGATGCTTCCATAATGTGGCTATTATTAGTAATGCTATAAACATAGGGGTGCATGTATCCCTTTGAATTAGTGTTTTGTATTTTTAGATAAATACCCAGTAGTGTGATTCCCGGATCGTAGGGTAGCGCTATTTTTAATTTTGGGGGGAACCTCCATACTGTTTTCCATTGGCTGCACCAGTTTGCATTCCCACCCACACTGCATAAGGGTTCCTTTTTCTCCACATCCCCACCAGTCCCTGTTACTTCCTGTGTTGATTTTAGTCATTGTGACAGGTGTGAGGTGATTTTGTAGCTTTTGTAGCTTTTTTGCATTTCCCTGATGATGAGTGATGTATATGTCATTTTTAATCTTTTTTTTCCATCAGCAGTATGTTATGGAGCTCATTCCTTGTCATTAAAAATTTACATACAAGTAATGTTCCATTATTTGAGTAAAATCATGTATCAGTTTCTTATCAATGAACATTTAGATTGTTTATAGTTTCACATTTATTGATTTACTATTATTAATTATTTAAACAGACATCTTTGCATATTTGTCCAGTTTTCTCTAGTAGAATTCCTAGATGATAGCTGGGTTAAATCTTTGATATGTATCTCACTTTCCAAAGGCTTATTTTAAGGGATTTGGATTATATGTCTTGCACCTAAATGCCTACTTTTAAGTCCATTCTTTGTTCTATTAGATGTCATGTCTCCTGGAGAGACAGGTTGTTCTTCTACATTCAATAAGTCTGGTGGGTTTGCCCTTCCCTGTAATATTCCTCTATTGTATATTATAGAAATCCTTGGGGGCTTGGGGTGTCACTGATGCCCTTCTCAAGGTTTTAGTACTGATAAAGGTATCTTTTATACGGGGAGATGGAGATCCATTTGTCCTCAAGTTACCATCTTACAGAACTTAATTTCATTCAATAGTGTCAGTGATTTCTAAATTGGAGCAGGATAATCAGAATCATTAGAAACTATATATAGAAAATTGTGTTTTAACCTGCATTGGATTCAGTACTTTCAAATACATGCAATTAAGTCTAAATACAAAGTATTGGTACATAAAGCACCATGGGCTGCAGCTTTAGTGAGTTGGTAAGGTAATGTATGATTAACATGTCAGTTTGCATGTAGATGGAATATTTTAGAGTGTAAATGTTTGATATTTTACACTTGGCTAAATCATAAGTTTATAAGACTATGTAGAAGTAGAAACTGAATTATGGGGAGTGGATGTGCCCAAATCTGGGTTTAGGTTTGCATAGAAAATATATGTGTTAATGATTTACAATCCATTTATCTATTTTGGATTGTTCAGGCTTTTAGCTACTTTTCTACCTCAGTGCTTGTTTACAGTAAGAGGTAAGCTGGATCCAAATTGATGGGTTCACTTTTTTAAATTAATGTGAAGTTTCCATTTGAATTACTTTTTCTAAAAAAAGTATTTTCTAGCTAGCTAATTTATGTAACCAGTGTTTGTCTTCATTTAGAATGTTTGATTCGATTGGACTATTTATTACTGGTACTTTAATTGTCTTTACTGTTGGGTTGTTTTCAGAGTGTTCCTAGTTAAGGACCTATTTACTCACTATAATCTTTTAAAAATTATGATACATGCTATTGGTGGCATGATAGAACTAATGTATAAATTAATCATCTTTATTCATCTAATAATCATCTGCCCCTCTCTCTTTCAGCAGTTATTTACTGATAAACTAGGGAAATGATGAGACTTGTTTTCTTTCACTTTTTAATTTCAGCAAACAAGGTGTTTTGTTTTGCTCTCTTCTTCATAAGTAACTCCCTAGAGTCAGTACTCAGTGTGGCTCACGATACTGACAGAATCTGCCAGAATAACGATAAACTTGAGAAAGGAATATGGCATTACCTCAAAATGGAGATTTTTCTAGAGCAAAATTTCATGGGAAGAGACTACTGTATACACTTAATATTATCTAAAATATAATATGTATAGGAGTGCCTGGGTGGCTCAGTTGTTAAGCATCTGCCTTCGGCTCAGGTCATGGTCCCAGGGTCCTGGGATCAAGCCCCGCGTCGGGCTCCCTGTTCTGCGGGAAGCCTGCTTCTCCCCCCTCTCCCACTCCCCCTGCTTGTGTTCCCTCTCTCGCTGTCTCTCTCTCTGCCAAGTAAATAAATAAGATCTAAAAAAAAAATAAAAATAAATACAACATGTGTAAAGAAGAGATTTTAGTTCTCTGTGCCTTGTAGCCCAATACAGATAGGATACGTTTGTGATAAAGCAAGCTTTTCTGGATTGTGATCTGGTTTTCAGAGAAACAAGCCTATCCAGTTAAGCAAAGATCTCTTCTTTAAAAACACACACACGTACAACCTCACAAAAACTCTTAACATGTATTAGTTCAGTTTTCTCTACTTTGAACTCAAATCTGACTCTGTATAAAGTTCCAGAGGCCAAACATAAACTTAGAATGACATGAATTCTGTATTGAGCAGTTTCAAGCTTATTTTTGTTTTTCTATCATTTCATCACCAAATGACTGGAAAGGCCCATTGAAAATACGTAATCTCAGTGAAAAGAAGTTTTTTCATTTAGTAATAGGAACGTTAAATAATTTTAAGTAATGACAAGTGACAAAAGATAGTAGGCATCTTTATAGTTGGAGGAAGCCTTCCCTTTGTAGGAGGCAGCAAGAGGATTTGATTAAAGAGAATATGGTAGGGTGGCTACCCACACCTTGTTGGTCATTTTTGTTGTCTTTTAAAAAAATATTTGCAAGACATCTCTTCCCTGCCTTAATTATTTGCCTTAAAATCAGCAAGAAAATAAACATTTAAATTGCCCATAACCCAGACAGCCTTCTTCACTCCCAGAAGATGCTGATGGTTTTATATTTACTGACAAAATAAACATTTTGACTGTGGAAAACCTCTGTACATTATAACTATTTGCTGTAAGTAACTAAATAGCTAATTAGTAAGTATTTAAGTTCTTACTCTGTACAAAGCATATATTCAATGTAAGTATAACAGGTATTTAAATATTATACAGGACTGGAATTTAATTATTTGGTAACAATAATTTAGGTTCAGATTTAATATGCTCTAAATATTTTATAGAATAGTTGAGCTTTTCATCTGGAAAAATGGTATAATTCTTCCTTTATCAGAAATAGGCCAGTATTACATGTTGATAAAAAAAATTAATGGAAGTTTAAGAAATGTTGTTGGTTATTCTGAGCAAAGGAAATTTGCCATAAAGTCTTTATTTTTATTTTTTAAAGATTTATTTATTTATTTGAGAGAGAGAATGAGAGAGAGAGAGTACATGAGAGGGGGGAGGGTCAGAGGGAGAAGCAGGCTCCCTTACTGAGCAGGGAGCCCGATGTGGGACTCGATCCCGGGACTCTGGGATCATGACTTGAGCCGAAGGCAGTCGCTCAACCAACTGAGCCACCCAGGCGCCCTGCCATAAAGTTTTTAAACCCACTTGTTTCATTACTAGGTAGACAGATAACACGATGATTAAGAGCTCTGGCATCAGATTACTAGGTTCAAATCCTGGCTCTGCCACTTACTAGTGAGGATTAAATAATATAATCCTTCTAAAGTACTTAGTTCAGAACTTGACACATAGTTACTGCTTAATGTTATAGGCATTTGTGACTATAAAAGGAGTCGTTTAATGACTGTAGTTTTAGCATTACAAAAAAAATGCAAATTCCATTATTTGGGTTCTCAAAGTGTTAGAGAGTGCATTGATTGCCACCTTGTGTTACTTATTTATTCTGCCCGCCAGTCCTTCAGTTGGTAGAGTGGATTGTTTAATTCATCTTTTTGTTCTTTGGTATTTAAGGTATTTGGATTTCACATACTTTTCAATTCTGTCTGACATTTCAGATGGCAATAGAAAGAAAATATAAAATGTGTACATCTCTCTATGTATGTACCAGGCATGGGGCTTCGCACTGTCCACAGGTAACTTAATCCTAACAAGTGTAGTGCAAGGTGGGTTTCATTCCCTTTTTTACATATAAGAATGTCAAAGTGTGAGGAGAGGGGTACAGATCTTGCTCAACATTACTGGGTGGATAAAAGGAAGCCTAAGGATCCAAACCTGATTCTCTTCCTTGCTGGGGACTCTGAAACGTAACCTTTCTTCTTCCTTTCCCTTTTCCTTTTCCTTCCTTCCTTCTCTCCTTTCTTCCTTTCCTTTCCTGATTTCCTTCTCTCTCTCTCTCTCACTCTTTTTTTTAAAGGCCATAGTTTAGATCTTTTTGGAAAAGCTTGAGTAATCATTGTATTGCATTTCTTCCCACACCTAAGAATTTCATATAAATGCCATGACCACTGTGGTGCGTGTATTTTAGACCATAAAATTTAATACGTTTGTAGGAGAGAATTTGAAGTTAGTATGCAAAGCTTTTGTGCCTAGTAAACCCACAACTGCCTTTAAACCCTGGACTGGAGTGCTGCTGCCTCTAAAATGGAATTGAACCAGATAATCACATCTCTTTTGAGTATACTTATTTTCTATAAAGTTAAAAAGCAAAATTGATTTAAGACTTTTTTAAAGCAATTTAAAATTGTTTAAAAATATTTGTACTTATTCCCATAACAGATAATTAAGGCATCGTTGTATGTTAAAATCTTTGTTTTCTCTAGTTTTATCAGGTTACAAATGTAATATTTGTGAAAATGTATATTCATTTTCTAAAGTCACAGATGCTAGATAATTCTTCCCTAAATTGAAGCTGGAGATCATAAGGATTACTGGAAATACTGTTAGAGTGAGGGATAAAAATTCAGTTATTGAAGGAGTGGCATGTTTTTAGGTTAATTGGTGTTTCTTTTATCAAAGGCATTATACAGTGTTATAGACACACCAAAATAAAATAATTAATTTATATGAATAGGATTTATGTTTCAAGCATGGAAAAAAACCTGTAATACTTAACTGACAGAAAATGGTTTTGTATTTAAAAGGTGGGTTATATGGTGATCATGCTGATAATGTTGTGCTGGCAGGACTTTCATGTGAGAAAGAATAGTGCTAGCCAGGTTAACTTACTTGTATGATCTTGACCATGTAGTGTTACTTTCACAAGAACTTCCGGATTGGAGACCACACACCTCTCTGCAAATAGCTCTTCCTAAATCTGTGCTCTTGGTCATGGGAGAGTGGGTAGAGTACACCTGGATTGGTGCAGATTTACAACCAGAGAAGTGTGTCCAGATGAGGAGATTCATCTATAAAGTATTCCTACATCAGACAATAGCACTTACGTTAAGATCGAGAAAAACACCTCACTTATAATCTAGTACAGAGGAAAATATAAATCATCATTTAAAGCCAGTAGAAATGTCAGCAGGCTTTGAAAGATAAATTCTGTCATGCAACACACATTTGTGATAACCACAGTAAACATTAAAAAGTAGCTTGTGAGAAGTGTAGAATTAGCTGCCTAGAACTAGCTTCCTTTTTTTATCCAAAAGAGCCAGTAATCCTAATGACTGTGAGTTGTTCTCCTTTTAGGTTTTCTGATCTGCAGACAGATCAGTTTCCCTGTGATATCTGTGACATCCTATATCTTTCCAAAAATTATATCACAGCACTTATTTTTTAGGAATTTGTTGTTAAAATTAAATAATCCAAAATCAAATAATCTTAGTTTCAGTTTAACTGCTTCGTTTATAGTAGGGGCTCAATAGGTTTTGAATGAATGGAGTCATTCATATGAGACTATTAAAAATGATACAAATGTCTACCAAGTGGTTGGTTTAAAATCAGTTTTTGTACTACACTTCTTAAAATTTATGAAAAATAACAGCGAGGAGCAGGAAATGCCCTTCTATTTCTGAGGCGAGGCTACGTATGGTTCATATAATGCAGTGTGTTGTGTGGCTTTTGAGAGTTTTCTCCTAAGCTTTATACTCCCCAGACATTTCATGTGAAGAATGGCATGTATTAAAGAGGATTACCAGGACAAGGGAATAGTTCCTACAGCACAATATGACATTACTCATGAACTATTTTATTTGTTCTAAACCGCCACTTCTGATTATCACCTAGTAGTGTCCATTACCTAAGAAATACTTACATCAGTGATCACGTAAGTTTAGTTTTTTCAAGCTAAAACATATACAAAATAATACAAATGCATGGTACTTTACAGCTTTCACGACAAACTCTAAAATAATACAGTAGCCCCACGTTTGAAGTACAAGAGGGACTACTATCCCTGTTTTGCACATTGGGAAACTGAGGCTCCGTTGGTAAGTGATCTGGCCAAGGCCGCACAGTCCGTAAGTCGCTGGCCTGGCTCCGCAGCTCAGCTCATTCTCACTCCACTGACTGCTACTTCCCAGAAAAGCAAAGTAAAGCTCTTAAGTGAAATAGGAAGTATTTTTAAAAGTAGCCTAATGTTTTTATACAATTATTTTAAAACTTTTGTTGAATATCTGAAACTAACTTCAGAAGAAATCATCTAATTTCAAATACCTGATCATCATTTTAAGAAACCTGCAATAGCTCATAAACTGCCATACTCAGTGACATACCAAACTAGCTGTTCCGTGGTAGTATCAAAAACCTGTGGATATCATTTCAGTGACAGTACAAGATTAAAAATCTACTTGCATTTCATATATATTAAAGGAACCTAAGTGTGCAGATTATAATTAAAATAGATTTAAGCCTTTTACTCTCAAATCACATAACAACAAATAAATGCCATCTATGTTACTGAAATTGATCCTTAAAATTCTGAACCAAAATGTAGAGGGTCACTGTATTACTTTGACCAACGAGCACAGTTAATAAAAGTACTTGTTAGGGTTGAGTGATGAAGAATACAGGGATTCTTTTTTTTTTTTAAGATTTATTTATTTATTTATTTGACAGAGAGAGAGACAGTGCAGCAAGAGAGGGAACACAAGCAGGGGGAGTGGGAGAGGGAGAAGCAGGCTTCCTGCCGAGCAGGAGCCCGATGCGGGGCTCCATCCCAGGAACCTGGAACCATGACCTGAGCCGAAGGCAGACGCTTAACAACTGAGCCCCCCAGGTGCCCCAAGAATACAGGGATTCTTAACCAGGAGTCTATAGATGGGGGTCTTTGAGCCCCTCAGATGGTATGATATATACATATAAAATCTGTTTGACAAGAAGGAAACATGGATCCTGTTAAAATAGTTTTTATTTATTTATTTTTTAGAGGGGGGGGATGGGGCAGAGGGAGACAGAGAATCTTAAGCAGGCTCACAGGGTTTGATCTCAGGACCCTGAGATCATGACCTTAGCCGAAATCAAGAGATGGACGCTTAAGCGACTGAGCCACCCAGGCGCCCCTAGATACAGTTTTTTAAACTACAACTTAAAATTTGGGGAGGAATTTTTTAATAGCTTTAGAGATGGTGTATTTGTGGAATAATGGTGTTCTAGATTGTAATGACAACTTATCTGTCTGTTAGGAATATGGACTAAAACTTATCAATTTATAGCTCACATGTACCATGTGCCAGATACTGTTATAGGAATGGTTCTCAGAGCTGCTTAGTGTATTATCTCATTACCTCATTTAATCAGTACAGCAACCCCGTGAGGTGGGTTTTCTGATGCTCCTCATTTCACAGATGAGAAACCAAGGTACAGAGAGGATGGGTGACTTGCGCCAGGGTCACGTATTTATAAAAAATGGCAGAGCTGAAACTCAGATCCAATCTCATACAAAAAGTAGTATTCTTAAATCACTATTCTGTACTACTCAGAACATGTTTTGAAAAGTCCCAGCACGACATAAATATATCAGTAATGCTTGATGAGAAGAGAGCAGTGTGGTCTTCAGGTGGGAATAAGCTTGTATAATTTTGAAATGTCTTTCAACCAGCAATAACATGGATTTGTTTAACAGAGAAAACATACAAAGTTAAATCTATGTATTTATTGAGAAATTGGTTTTTAGCTTATTAGGGTGAAATTGTTTTATTTCTGAGAGAAACATAACCTACTGCTGGTACCAGGTACCCAGACCCTATAATATTAGGCCTTTCTTAATGCTGAGTATTTGAAGAGAAAACTGACCTTTTTTGGTTTAAGTGATGAAAAAACCATGTTGTTAAGGAGTCATTTGGTTTAGAGAAAGGATAATAGTAGTACTCTAAGCAAGACACTTTGTTCATGGGATGTAGCTGTTCATTTTTTAAAATAGGCTTTTTAACAGTAATTGTAATAATTTTACCCACTTGCATGATAAATTATCTTTTGTCATGCAGCGGGGTTTTTTTCCCCTTCCATTTAGTGGTTAAAAATTTTTTAACTTATAAAAAACTGGATAAGAAGAAGACAGTAATTTTGGTGGCAAACACTTGTGAATGACTTCCTTTACATGAATGTCTTTGAGTTTTCTATTTTCCTTAAACAAAACAAGATAATTATATATAGCCATCTCAGATGACCGTAATTTGGAGAAATGTTTGTGGCATTGCTGTTGGATTGTCTGTTCAGTAGATGATACCAGTTGTTTTTGTTTCTTAAGCCTATTTGTGGCATGAAGAATGTTAAATAGAAACCTCTCTATGTGTAAGACAAGTACCTAGTTTTAAATGGAAAACCCCAAGATCTCAGTATGAAAATGCGAGATGAAGCTAACATGGTTCGATAAGTCAATATGAGATCTGTTGCCATTGTGTAGTTTTAAATTTTTTAAAGCATTTGTAAGAAGGTCAGTAGGAAATTCAATCATGAGAACCTTAGAGGAAAGGTGATTTAGTGGGCAGCCTCCCCCAGCTCCCTTCGGCTGCTCCTTTTGCCATTCCCTATCCTGGGAATAAAAAATCAGAAAGGTTGCCCTTGCCCGTACATGAAGAAATTCTTTAACAAAATGTGTCACAGTTAAGGGCTCCTTATTCCAGGAAAGTCAAGCAGGAAAGCCTGATTCATGACTAGCAAATAGTCTTCAAAGCCAGTCCAACATTTTAACTTGCTGATGGCATGGATTTCTTAAGAACTGAATAAATAGCAAGTGTTCTAAGCCTCAACCCCTCATTAGACACAACTTTTAAACTA
Source organism: Zalophus californianus (assembly GCF_009762305.2). Taxonomy (NCBI): domain Eukaryota; kingdom Metazoa; phylum Chordata; class Mammalia; order Carnivora; family Otariidae; genus Zalophus; species Zalophus californianus. The sequence goes on from NC_045602.1 coordinate 73,646,284, forward strand.
CTAGCTCATCTTGGCATACCACTGGAGGTGCAATACGGCGGCTGTTTCAGGAACGTGCGTGGGACTGTGTATGTGTGTATGTTTGGAAACGAAGAGCCATACCGAAATTACAAAGTGACTCAAGTAGAATTTAGTGACCCAAATTGGAATTTGGCTAGGATTCATGAGGGATTATTATTCTCTCTACACTCTGACAATGTGCTTTTTTAACAAAGTGCAGGTGTTCACACTTGGCTGGTGATAAGACTCACAGCATGAGAAACAGGAATGAGTATTATCCCAAACGTTTACATAGGGTGTTAAATAAAAACTAAGGTAAGAAGTTCAATGCTTTACATAGATAGTAAACTATGCATATTATTTTATTTATAACCCCATGTGTTAAGATGGGACACTGTTAAAAATCTTAACAATCACTTAAAAAACAACAACCAACAAACCAGTTATTTAATTTGGTACTTAAGAGTAATAATTAAAAATCAAATGGAAGCAACACCTAAAGTAACTAATTCACAATAAAAACCATTAATTCAGGCTCTACTTACTGGAAATAAGATCATTCAACATGGGCTAACCTAAAATGTATCTGTAGAAACAGAATAAGGGTACAAGTTAGCAAAGTATTAGAAATAAGATTTCAGGGAGCCCCTAAAATTATTTTTAAGAACTTCAGAACTGATTATATGCAAAAAAAAAAAAATAACTGTACGTTAAGTTCATTCATACATGACCTTATTTGAAGCAATGTATTTGCATTGACTAGCAAAATTCATGTCAGTTAAGATATTTTTGAAGTATTTTATTTCCCAGATATTTTACTACTTTGAACTAGTTGTTCCAGTGATTAGTCTCAATTTCTGCTGAAACTTAAGTCTTTAATGAGGACGTGCTTCTGAAAATAAGGCAATTTTTCTACAATCTGCTCATGAATAGAAAACAAATCTTTGGTTTTTATAGGGTGGCAGGAAGGATTGAGTGCAAAAAGAAATACTAAGGAATCAAAGCAATGAAAAGGCTCTTAATAAGCAATGGGAAACTCCAAACCCCATCAAGGTCAATAGAGTACCTAAGGCACCTCAGGTTCAGATGATACAATCATCTTTGCTTAGAGTTCTAATAATCTATATACAGGATTTTTACCATCTTAAGAATGTGCAGCTGAAAAGGTAATGTCCAACAATGAATATTGTGAGTAAGAAAGAAGAGAATCATAAGAGTTGATAAATGGGAGAGATGCTGGAGGTCCTCTCTTTCTACCTCCCATGTTTATAGATGAAGAAACTGAGGCCCAGGCAGGAAACAGTGACACCAGAGTTTATGTTTCCGGATTCCTAGTCCATTTCTCGTAGGGCATATCAAGTTCTAGACTTTTAATTGGCTAGTAAACCAAGTATGAAAAGTTTCAGAGGTGAACTGAAGGAAAAAAAAGTCCCCATCAAATCCCCAAAGGCCAGTTGGAAACGTATACTACTTTACTGTCTTAATTCCTTTATACCATGTGTTGGACAACTTAGTTAATATACTAATTGATTTATGCAATTCCTTTCAGTTGTATCTAAAAATAGCTAATAATCAACCCAAATTAAATGAGAAAGTTACATAAAGATTCTGTTTGAACACACATAAGGCCATGGTACTTAATATGAACCATCACTTTTTGGGAGAAGGAAGACATCCACTGTCCAGTTCGGAGAGAAAGATCCTGACTAGTTATCCAGTAGACTTTCCACTCTTCCGTGGGGAAGATGATGCTTATATTTTTAAAAATCTCTACAAAGCTCACATACAAGACAGTACATCCTAGATTTGTGACTGATATGAGCATTTAAGGCTGTCATTTTCAAGTATAAAAGTTTAGTGTTCCATTACCCAATCTGTGCAGTAGACAAAAGCGATTAGCTCAAGTCATGGAAATTAACAGAAGCGCACCAAAGACATAAATAAATCACAATTTAGTCAACAGCAAGTTTAAATGTAGGAAAGGCTGGAGAAAAATTTATGGGTTAGATTATGCTTCTCTGAACTGCATTAATTTGTTCACACTGAAACTTTGTCTAACACTGTTGTCTGTTGCATGGCATTTGGAACAAGGCAGATCCAGTAGCAGACCAAACAAGGAAGCTTAATTAGGTTACAGAACTAGTGATTAAGATGGGTCACCTCTAACACAGTTCTATGGCCTGATCCCCCAGAGAAAGATTAGAAAAGGCTCCAGTATACCAAATAAGCTTCACAGATGAACATAATTTTTTTTTTTTTTTAAAGCAGGGCCTTTCACCTAGAGACTAGCATGCACTGCCTGTGGATGAAAGAAATCAACATTATTTACTTCTGGCTTGCTTGATGTAATATTGCAAAATGTAATATGGCTGGAGAAAATGGGTATTTAGAAGCCAGTATTTCATTTAACTGACACTCTAGTTGTGTACATAAGTTATAGTTCTAGAACTTCTGCTATGGTTCCAATACCTGTGTCTGAAAGGTAACATCAGGATTACTGTGGAAGCAGTTGCTTTGTTATAAATTCCATGTAACATGCTCGAACTCTAGGTCTGTTCTCTTTAGCACTATTTAAAGTTTCTTGTAGTTTGGTCAGCATACACACGTCTCATGTCATCTGATTATATAAGCCAAGGTGGAAATTAAAAGACTAAATTGCCAGCTACTTCAGACAGCTATATCGAGTCCAGGATTATGACAAAGTCTGACCTAGAATTTTAATTTGTAATTTTAGGGTGTATCTCATGCAGTTTGGGGAGCATCAAACTAAATCTACAGTCGCCAGAAGCCTTGTTACAGTCGAATGTACATTAACTAGAATGTGTACATTTTTAGTGTTCATGATAAATGCAGTTATGACCTTATTACACTTTTGGCATTCTTTAAGAAAGCACATTAAGCTTTAATATAGAAATATTTAGGTTACACTTAACTTGTGCTCAAGTAATAATAAAACAGTTATTCTTTTTTGATCTCATACATTCTCTCCTCAGGTATGGCCCATCTCCTGTACGCTTGGAGCGACCTTTGGCTACGTGGCTGGCCTTGTGATTTCACCACTCTGGATATACTGGAATAGAAAGCAACTTACATACAAGAACCATTAATTGGAGCAAAGGGAGAAGATACTTCGTTGTGCAGATTCCATAAAGACTGTGCAGAAATGTACATGGTCTAAGCCAGGCAGTTCCATTTACAGCACTGTTTTTTATGTAGTTACAACATGGTATGATTGTAGCTTTTTAAACTATGAAACCCCTGAGAGATTGTACCTTCTAGTTGAAATAAAGTATTTATAGTAGATTGTGGCTTCAGATGCTGTTTGCTGCTTCTTGGACCTTTAAGAAACATTCTTAATGAATTTTATAGAATTCTGAGGACAGGTTTTGTTTGTTTTTTCTTTCAAGTTTTAAACTGCTTCATTATTTATAAGAGGTCTGGGTATAGCTGTAGCATTTCATATGCTTTTTGAGAGAAATGGACAGTTTCCTTGGCCACTGAAGCTGTTTCTCACGTAATCAAACAACAGTTTATACATCTTGATCCTATTCTTTTTTTTACCGTGTGTTTCTTTGGAGTTAAAATGGCTATGATAGCCTCATCGAAAACAGTCTTCAATCCCTTCTGGGTTAAAGCCGAACATTCCACATAGCAGCATGCTCCTATCTGGGGGGGGAGAAAAAGAAATCACAAACGTATAAAATCTTTTTTTACACAGTTGGTATGACACAACACATCATTATAAGGAAAATGAGAAAACACAGCTATGCAGAAGGAATGAAATCATCATCCATATTCATAAAAACCCAGAGACAGCCAACTAAAAACTAAGTGTATATCCTTCCACACTTACTCTATGAAAATTAGTGTCATTCATCAAGTATTTACTGGTTACCTACCATATGCCAAGCACTGTTTTAGGGGCTGGAGATAATGTCAAAGAACTGAACAAAAGACCAAAGTCCCTGCTGTGTGATGCTTACATTTGCTTAAATCCTACTAGGGGAGGGGCCCACCAAGGGAACAGAGAGCAGATGGTGGTGTGCACTTCAGAGCACAGAGCGGGGGAGACGGGGAGTGCCCGGGACACAGGTGGGAAGCGTCTCAACAAAGTGGTGTGAGCAGCGAGGGCCACGAAGGAGAAGAGTCTCCAGGCAGACAGAGCAGAGCCCTAGGTGGGAAGACGCTGATGCAGGAGCATGAGTGTTCAGGGACTGGTAAGGAAGCCAGAACCGCAGGAGAGAGGGAACAGCAAGCCGTGAGGCGGATGGCGAGGCAGCCCTGAGGCCGGGGTACGGACTTTGGCTTCTACTCTAGGAGAGGCTCCATTCATCCATTCACTGGAAATCGAGCATTCTTATTTTGCCAAATGAGTGAATACAGCAGGGAACAAAATTAAGTCTCCTCAACTCTCAGGAAGCTTACATTTTAGAGAGAGAAGACCACCGCGAGCTACTAGAGGTAGAATGTCAGAAGGGAATACGTGGTCTAGGGAAGGAAGACAGGGAGCGGGGACAAGATCAGGCAAGGTCTCCCTGAGAAAGTGATATCTGAGCGGAGACCTGGACGGAGTGAGAAAATAATGGTTCCATAGGGAAGAACACTCCAGGCGGAGGGAGGGGCAGAAGTACAAAGACCCCGAGGTACGAGACTTTGGGGACACAGCAAGGAGGCCATGTGCATAGACTAGGATCAGTGAGGGCGGGACATAGCAGGGGTCTCTAGGTCCCGGTAGGGGCTCTGGCCCTCTGCGACTGGCTGGGGAACAGAGCAGTGACCTGATGGAGCTTGTATTTTTAAAGACTCACTCAGGCTGCTGTGTTGAGAACAGACTGACATGGGGTCCCAGACAGAAGCAGAAAGGTGAGTCAGAGCTGTTCCGATAATCCAGGCCAGAGAGAGAGGGGCCTGACCAGACTGTTAGAGGAGTGGATGGTGAGGAGCCTGTGAATGCTGGACGGATTCTGAAGGTAGGACAAGAGCTTTTGCGGCAGGGTTGCCTGCACAGGAGGAGAGCGAGAGCAAAGTCGGGTGTGACTCCAGGGTTTTTGAGCTGAGTAACTGGGAGGACAGGCACGGAAGGTAAGATCCGGAATTCTGTTTCGGACATGTTAATTTTTAGATGCTTAGTCACCCAGATGGACATGTTGGGTGAACAGCTGGATAACCGAGTCTAGAGTTTAGGGAAGCGGTCAGGCTGGAGATAGAAACTTGGGAATCTTCAGTGGCAGACTTTTTAAACCACAAGACCGACCAGCTCACCTGGGCCTAGTGAGGGTGGCTGCAGAAGAGATGTTCCAGAAGCCGCGTGCTGATCCATGGGCATCCAGCATGCAGAGACAGGGACTTGAGACACGGAGGAGAGGCCATTGCCAGGGGACAGAACCAGGAGAGGGCAAGCAAGGGGGCCGGGTGAAAGTATTTTAAGAAGGAACCCAGGAACCCACTGCCCCAAATGCTGCCCACAGGCCTCCAAGTGGGATCCTAGTGTTTTGCAACCACTTTTTTCCCCCTTAAACTACATAATAAATATAAACATCTCAATAGCTGTGTTAGTATACATTTTTAATAGATGTGGGGGCTTTTTTTTTTTTTGCCTTTATAAACAATGCAGCAACTTTGTAGCCATCTCTTTAAGCACATCTGTAATAATTATTTTAAGATAAATTCCTACATACGGAATTGCCTGATCAAAAGTGTGCATGACTTTAAGGCTTTTGCCTATTATCAAGGTGGCTTTTACTCAATGATCAACAATACGAGAGAGTGCCCATTTCCTTGCACCCCTGGAACAGTGGCTATTATAATTAATTTCTCTTTTTTTTTTTTTGCCAATTTTATAGGCGGAAATTGAACTTGCATTTGACAACGAAGGACTTAGAACATATTTCCTATATTCAATGGCAATCTGTATTTTTGGTAAATTTTCCATTAATGTTCTTAGCCCATTTTTCTATTGGGGTATATATGTCTTTTTCTGATTAATTTATATGTAAGGAACTCCTATATACTAAGATATTAACCCATTTTTTCAGCCACACATGTCAAGTTTGTTTTATGACTTTCAGCTGTATCTCTGGCATTTGATGTATCAAATTTTTATGTAGTTAAATCACCAATATTTTCATTTACCAATTTTACCTCTATGACATTTTAGAAATCCCTTTCTCTCCCTGAGATTATGAAACTGAATGCATGGAATTTCTAAAGCGATTTGTTAGTGAAGCTATTTGTCTTGTTTTAGGAAAAACTGTTCTCCCAAAAGTTTTCTCACTTTCTTCTGCCTCCTGATAGTACATTTAGAAAGACCTTATTAGATTCTGTTTCCACAAAAGTCCTATTAAAGTCACATCTAAAAAAATAGAATCCAATAATGTTAGGGGCAGAGAGAAAAGTAAGCCTAGCTTTAGGGCGAGGGAGAACAGAAGTTAAAAGTTTTATGCACGTCACAGTGGTGTATTTTTTAGAATGCTAATATTTTCTATCTTTCATAAAAGGATTGGAAGAAAATTCAACACATTTCTTTTCAAGCCTAGCCATCATTTTTTGGTTTTAGCTGCAGATTTAAACTCATCCTATATGCCATTCCACCACCTACTCCATGAGTCTTCACTGAAGACAGAGTCTGCTTTGGCACAGTATAAACCTTTAAGAGATTTAAAAGGGCTTTTTCTGATGCCTCTTTCTACAGGTAACTGAAGAGGAAAATATTGTTGGCAGTACCACGCAGGTGTGCGTGCCTGGGCTCTGCAGTCAGGTCTTCCCTGCAACCCAGCTCTGCCGTTTATTATGGACGGGACCTGACAAGTTATCTGACATCGCCAAGCCCTCGTTTGTTGTAGTCAGACCCACGCGAGTAGGTGAAAGGATTAAATGAGACAATGCATGTACAGCACTCAGCACAATGCCTGGCAGAGAGTAAATGCACAATAAATGTCAGCTTCTATTATTACCCAAGCTGCTTTTACGTTTATTTTTATATTCTGTTAAGGTTCCATTACCTCTTTTGCTAGTTTCTGTCCTTGTTCCACACAAATGGGTTTTTCTTTCATATCGTTCAGTCTTGCTAAAGTTTTGGGGTCATCTCGGAGATCAATCTAATCAAGAAAGGTCAATAATGTCCCATAATGTTACAAGTCTTTAAAGATAAATCAAAGCATGTAGTCCCATTTAATCCGCCATACGCAAAAAAAGATTAAACAGATGAACTTCACTTTCAAAACCAGTTTTGGCACTACTTTTACCAAATAATTATTTTTCTATAATAAATAGAATTTATTATAATTTGCAACTGAGATTAAAAATGCATATTGTTTGCTAAAACTTAAGACTATGTGTCTGAAAGCAACACCACAAGATGGGCCAAAGAGACTATTCTTAAAAATGGGTGAAATTAAAGCAGACGTACCTGAGTTCCTATTAATAAAAAGGGTACATTTGGTGCGTATTCCTTAAGTTCCGGTACCCACTCCTCTTTCACATTTTGAAATGAGGCTGGATTTACCACAGAGAAGCATATAAGGAAGACATCAGTCATTGGATAAGATAAAGGCCTCAGACGATCATAGTCTTCCTAAGGAAGAGAGAAAAACCTCATTATTCCCATCTCTTTAGTTGACTAATAACAGGTGTGTAAGGTTACATGGTTGAAGAAGCAAAGTCAAGAGAATGCCACAAACAGAACGTGCGGCACTCTACATGAAACAAGATAATTCCATTTGCATTTGTTATTCTTCCTTTTGAGGTTACCAGCGGGCTAAGAGTATGACAATACCATTAACAACCACAAGGGAACCTGGAGAAAATACATCGTGATTACTAAAGCTGTCACTAGAAACATTTTAAACCGAGACGTTTGCACAAAGAATTGATTAAAGCTGGAAGTTGTCTGACTATTCTAATTTATAATGACTAACGGATGCTGAATGTTTGCTGTGTGCCGGGTCCTGATCCAGACGCTCTCCCCTGCATTCCTTATTTCATCCTCCTAACAGCTACATGACCTAAGTACTATTATCCCTGTTTTCCGCTGGAGGAAAAGGAAGCACAGAAGTTAAATAACCGGTGTAAGGATGTACAGCCAGTAAAAGGAGACGGGACTCGAACCCTGACAGTTTTACTCCAGAACCTACACCTTAACCACTACACATTGCACGGAGACCTTAAATCGCTGCTTTCCCTGTTGATATTGTTTTAATTACGCGTGCGTGCGTGCCAGTTTAAAGATAAAAACATAAAGAGTAAATGCACAAAAATCCCCCTTTCCTCTTCAATTTCCATTCCCTTCCCCAGATGTAGGTCTTTTCAGGTGTACCTTTCCAGTTCTTTTTCTTTGCATCTGTAAGCCTATAACTGTACATATTCAAACATCTATACATAGAAGAGATCAAGCGATCCATGTTGTTTTGCACCCCTCAGTATCTCCTGGAGAGCTTTCCAAACGAGAATATGTTAGACTATTACCTAATTTTATCTTTTTTTTAAAGATGTATTCATTTTAGGGGGGGGGGGCAGAGGGAGAGAGAGAGAAGCCGACTGCCCCCTGAGCGCAGAGCCCAACTGCGGGCTCGATCTCACGACCCTGAGATCATGACCTGAGCTGAAACCAAGAGTCGGACGCTTTACCGACTGAGCCGCCCAGGCGCCCCTGGCTTACTATATAATTTTAAACTGCTGCTTTGAATTCCACAGAAGGGCGTCCTATCGATGACTGTTTCAGGATCTCTCCATCACAAAAGGCAAAAGATTCTACTTTGCTTAGATTACTTTCTATGACACAAATATTCTGCTTATTTCCATTCTGGTGAGTGAACAGTCAGGACTCCCATTTTTCTCGTGGTTAGATTCTCCTCTGGTTTCAGGGAAGCTTTATTCTTCGCCTTGGGCCACCACCCCTTCACAACTAAAACTGCATGAATGCAGAACTGAAGGAGTATTAAAAACACCTTCTGCTCACGGGTTAGCTGTAGCATTTCCCTCACGGGACAATTTTCCTTTCATGTCATCTTCCGACATTTTTTTTTTTTTTAAGATTTTATTTATTTAAGAGAGAGAGAGAAAAAGAGAGCATGAGTGGGCTAGGAGCAGAGGGAGAGGGAGAAGCAGACTCCCCAAGAAGCAGGGAGCCCGATGCGGGGCTCGATCCCAGGACCCCGGGACCATGACCTGAGCCGAAGGCAGACGCTTAACGACTGAGCCACCCAGGCGCCCCCGCCCTCTATTTTTAAACCAGGGGCCCTCTAACTGGTTTTGAAGAAAGCAGTGTTCTGGCTTTAATGAATGGCGTTAATTAATGAAGAAATCAGATAGCGTGGGTGTAGAACACATTGTACCCCAGACAGTTACTTGAAGAGGGCTACCATGAAAAAATATAACACGTTTTTACAATTTAGTGTGAGTGTTATGCAGTAGGATGGGCGCGTGGAATAAATAATGGCCATGAGGGGAAGCAGGGACAGCACCCATCTTAGCATTCTACCTGGCAACTCTAGGTTCCTGAGCAAATGTGTGCTCAGCGTGGCCAGGCAATGAATAGGTGGGTGCTCTTGTTAAAAATCTCTCCTCATCCATATTTAGATAGCCCATTTTCACAGAATGAGAAATGAGGATACTATCCCATAGGATTGTGAGGAATAAATGAAATCATGCAACAAAAGCATTCGGCATTGTGCCAGGCACATGCAAAGAATTCTCCCAGTGCTTAAACATAAATCCTTCATCCCACAGGAAACTGATTCTCTTTTTCCTCTGCAAATCCCCGCAGGGTCCTCTCTGTCTCACACCAGGGCTGGCTTCGCAGCTGTCTCCCACCACAGAGAAGAAACTCTTTTGTGAGAAATAACATTTTCTCCACTGGCATTAAAATACACCAATCAAACTGAGGTCTCTTGAGGACAGTATCATTTTCAGATCAATGAAAGAGAATGCTATATTATCATTGTACTAATTAGTCATTCTGGAACTCAAGAGCCTGAAGACTATTGAAAATGTAACCAATAAATAAATAAATAATCAAATTAGATTTTTTAATGAAAATTTACTTTTCAAGCAAATTTACCTCATCGGGGAAATAGAATGTGCACTCTTTTTCTAGAAGGGGATTACAAGAAATAAAGAGTAAGTGAATGCAAAGCCTCTAGAAATGCTTAATAACATTAACACTAATAGTCCATAGAACATAGGTCTGTTGTACACATCCCCTTCATAACCATAACTCACATAGACTTTCCTCAATGAAAGACATGTGGACACATAGAAAGGAAATTAGACCAGTCATTTCTAGACACTTGTAAAATTGCAGATTTTGTTGGAATAATTAAACTGTGATGGACTGAGGTTATAAAACAAAGACAAGTATATTTAGAACTCCTTGGAAGGCAGTGTTACTTCTTATATTTAAACTATTGAAAATGAACTTCTGCCTCTCATCTGCGGCTAAATAATTGGCAGTTATTATACGAAGGAAACCTTTCTGCTTCTATTCAGCCTGAGTAATTAGAAGTCCAATCATAGATAGCAAAGTAAAGAAAATAAATTATCCCCTGTGCATGCTGTACCCTGCGTCACTGTATGACACTGTTTATGACCACTGTGCGGGATCCTGGGTGAACTTAAGGTGCAACGAAGATTTGTGGGGATAAATAGGCTGAAGCATTCAGCACCTTTCACCTCCAGCTTTACTTCTGAAATTTGGCGACACAAAGAAAGTTGAATACGGAACAACAGCCCTTACTTTTATTTTTTTAATTTTTTTTTTAAGATTTTATTTATTTGACAGAGAGCGAGAGAGGGAACACAAGCAGGGGGAGTGGGAGAGGGGTAGAAGCAGGCTTTCCGCTGAGCAGGGAGCCCGATGTGGGGCTCGATCCCAGGACCCTGGGACCATGACCTGAGCCGAAGGCGTCTCAGAGCTACGAATTTTTCAAAACTGTTCTGAGAGCTTCATGATTAGGCTCTCCATTCTTGTTAAGAGTCTTTGATCTGTGATGATGACAACCTTAACCCCTGAAAACTATCGCACACTTACAACCTGACCAGAGTCTGCCAACAAGAAGAACCTGAAGAAACGGGCCCTGACAGGGAACAGGGAACTGCAGCAAACGCCCATCGGTCGGGAGACCCCTCTTCACAGACAGCTTGGCCGCCGGTGCCCGTGAGCGCCTCTACTTCTGCACCACCTCGGTCCGCTTCCTGTGGACCTGGGTGCTCCCTCCTCCTTTTGTGAATTCTGTGTAAAATACATGTTTTTAGGATGTGTATGCCTATTTAAAATACATATCCAAAACATACAGCTGAAGCAAAACCACCCACAGTGGACGGGGTAGTTCTGGCCACACTTTGTTAGCTGGCGTGCTACCACACACTGATCCTTTCAACTCAACCAGTGAAGGTTCGCGGAGCCCATACTGCACGGGAGATGTTCCAAGGAGACACACATGCACAAAAAAAAGGAAATAACGGTCCCCTCTGGAGCCTGTGGTTCTGTGAGAAATTTAGGATGTATACAGAGAAAACGATAGTCATAGGGTGCCTGGCTGGCTCAGTCGGTGGAGCACTGGACGCTTGATCTCAGGGTTGTGAGTTCGAGCCCCACGTTGGGTGTAGAGATTACTGAAAAATAAAATCTTTAAAAAAAAAGAGATAGTCATATATGATGAAAGAAAGAAAAGTATAAACTAGAGTAGATGGAATATATAAATGTTTCATCCAAGAAACATTAATAAGCACTACTGTGTGCCCACAATGGTGCTAAGTGCAATCATCAGGGCAATGAAGGACGAGATTCAGATTATATCTGGTTTGTAAGACACCTTATTACATGCGCAAAGCTCTCTCATATCTGTACGTCCAAAACAAGGCAACAAGCTCACGTGGGCAGTGGTGTGCATGACGTGCCTGTGGGCCTCACCGGTGCTTTGTGGCCCTCAAGGCCACAGCCTAGAAGACGTCAGGGTGCTGGTGTGGCCACACGCAGAAGTCTAGCCCCGAAGAGGAAGAATCTGAGAGGTGGGGAAGGACACAAACATTTCTAACAGTCTCTGCTCAGGGGGGTTTATGGTAAGAGAGACAAACATATGCGAACACTTTATCACAAGTCAGAATGGGGTAAATACTAAGATTTACAGTAATGAGGGGATGCTAAGAAAAGACTCAGAAGAGGCAGTATCTAGTCGTGCCTTACTGAATAGAAAGGTACAGACAAGGCCTGCCAACCACGTGGCTTTGGTCAACTCACTTCTTTCTTAGAGGTTTAGTGTCTCTGCCACAAACTGGGAGAATGTCAGGGACAAATGCTTTGAAGGCTATGAAGTGCTCTAAGAATGTCTTACACTGCCAAAGAATCCAGGATGTTAGTTCCATTGAGGAAATAGTCATTTATCAAAACCTATGAGAGTTTTCCTCTGTACACAACCTACGATCAGAAAAAGCGGGACCAGAGCAGAGAATTCTTTAACAGACAAGCCCCAGGGGGCGCCTGGGTGGCTCAGTCAGTTAAGCAGCTGCCTTCGGCTCACTCGGGTCATGATGCCAGGGCCCTGGGATCGAGTCCCGCATCGGGCTCCTTGCTCAGCGGGGAGCCTGCTTCTCCCTCTCTCTCCCTCTGCTTGTGCTCTCTGTCAAATAAATAAAATCTTAAAAAAAACAAAAAAACAGACAAGCCCCAGATGTCCGAAGTCTAGACCAGCTTCTGACTCCTTTACGAAGTTAAGACAACCAAGTAAGAATGGCCCTTACGACGGGTGGCTTATGGAACGTGAACGGGCAACTCTGTCACTCCAAAGTGCACAGTAGCAATCTCTATCTGAACATCTGTTTCTACTAAGAAGCCCAAAATAGGTATCAGGCATGGCTCTGGGAACACTCCACCCCGCAAAGGGCGCTCTCCCAAATCCAAGAGGCCATGTGCACTGCAGGCTAGCTTCTGAAGATGAGAAGTGTTTTGTCAGAAATCCAACTTAGAACCACTTCTGCGGTAACTCTCCGTAATAGTAGTCTGTGAAGTCCCGTCTCCTTTGTGTAGTTTTTGGGTCACCTTTTGAGCTCATTTTGCATTTAACTCTGTGAAATGAAAACATCATTTTTTAGCCGCCCCCCCCCACTCCGAAAATAACTGTTTTTCAAGGAAGCTGGGCTGGGTCCCTTTGGGGAGCATTTTGTTAAGTTGGTTCAACAAGCATAGGTGATGAGTTCATCGAATTTGTCCCCCTCTCCTTCAACTAAAGAGCACTGGGGAAGGAGAAAGAATTTTGTTAAAGGGCTATAAATTCCTAAGAGGTCAATGTTTTCAAAAGGTTTCCAAATATTTGGCTTTATTATTAATATTTTTTGATCTTTAGTTCGGTTGTGAAGTGGTATAATTTATAAGATCACTGGCCTGAGTAGCTGTTAGTGAAAAAATTCTTGAAATGGAAGGTTTAGCTTCTAATTTTTGGCAACTGTCATCTTCATGCACTTTCATTCGTAACAAGTCAGTCTTCCAATTAGTTTAACGATTATTTGAGAGCTAGTGAACCGGGTCTTTGGCCTCTCTTCCATCACTATCTTCCTTTTGACCGCCTGACTGATCCTAAGTCCTGTTCGGACAGGCTGGAGAAAAAGGAGAGAAAATGAGGCGTGGGGTAGCAGAAGGACAGTGTGCTCTGTCTGACCGCGTCCTTACGAACCAACACTTCCTCATCTCCAAAAGGAGAGGCCTGCACTGGATGGCCACATCACACGGTTCAAAGTGCTCAACCTAACACTGTTCACCCCCGGGAGCAGCCCTAGTAACAGATTTAATGTGCGAGGAGGTTTCAACTACTAGCTAACAATCAAGCTCTAGGATTCTGTTTTATCTGCACTGACCCCACAAGGCAGAGGATCAAGACTTGGCTAAATATGGCCCTTCGGCGAGCTTCATTTCCCCATCTGTGAAGGGAGAATAAATATAGCACACACATGTTAAGCTAAATGAGAGAGCTGGTCAAGTGTTTTGAGCTCTTCAACACACACGCCTGACTTTCCAAAAAAAGACAAACCACAACTTCAGAGCTGGTGCAATTTCTTTTGTGCACAGCGAGGTGACTTCCCTTGTTGTAAAGGATTTAGAGCTGAAATTCTACATCGTCGGCAGCTATAATTACACGTCTCTTTCACTGAAACGGAGGTCAGCTGGCGTAAGGCATGCAGAAAGAAGGTAAATGTCAGGGCACACTCCCATGCAGGATACTCCTTTTCGGGTTTTCTCAGCACAAAGTTCATGGCGGTGGAATATTTGTTCATTCATTTATCCCACCAAGTATCCAGCAGCTAGGTGCTGGGCACTGTGTAGGCTACGGTGAAAAACAGACAGGGCCCCAGCCCTCATGAGCTCACAGGATAACAGAGGGAAGGCAAGTGCCTCTCAGCTCGGGCAGTACTGCTCCATGTCGGGGGATCTTTTGGAGACGTGGGGGGTGTTTCTATGGTCAACACCAATGGGGGACCTCTACGGGCATTTAGGGACGGGAGCCAGTGTGCTATATAACCTGTGTAATGAAAAACGGTCCCAAGGCCCACAGGATTGGTGAGTGTACTGCCAGGCGTTGATGAACATGAAAGACCCTTGTATAATTACCTGAATCCAGGACCTAACTCTGTTGTATATAAAAGCACAAAGTATCTGTTGCACGGTTTCATGAATTTTGTAGAAAGGTAATTTCAGTGCAAATTGAAGGAGAAAGGTAGACTGTACTTTATTTCGCTCAAAACATTATAGGAGCTGCTTACCATGTAGAAAACTGCACGCCCCTGGCAATCTCGCTCTTAGCGCGGAACCACCAATAAAACACAATTATATTCGTCAACCTCGATAGCTGGGCATTCATGGTAATTCCACCTGTAGGTGTAGGCATCTGACTACTTCATTGTGATTTGTGGATCACTCAGCCCTGGGAGCTTAGGAATTTAATGCTGAAATAAATATTTTTATTGTGAATTACTTTCCTTTTATTCTTCTTCATATCATAAGATGTTACCTTGATTTAAAATGATGTGTAGAGAGCACACCTCCTGTAGATTTCATCCGAGGATGAGGAAAGGAGACACGTTTGTTATAACAAGGGGAGATGGGTCTGATACAGTTGAGGCACTGAGCCAGGCATTTAACAAAATGAGACCGAAGTGACGAGAAATGCAAATCGGGATAGTTGCTCGGAGACACAAGGAGCCAGGTACTGGGAGAGAGAATAACCAGGGAGGCCAGATTTAGTCTGGGGGGTCAGGAAAGACCTCTTGGAGGGAGAGACATCCAACCTGAGATCGGGGTGGGGGGGCAGTTTAAGGAGCCAGAGAGAGGACAGTGTGTGCAAAAGCCCTGAGGCAGAATCACCCTGACAGACAACTGAGGTCCTGGGAAAAGGCCACAGTGACAGACAAGGTAGGGCTGGAGAGGGAGCCATCCTGGACCATCAGAGCCTACTGCAATGGAAAGTTATGGAAAAGTTCAGGGGGGAAAAAAAGTCATGTAATTTGTTTTTTTAAAAAGGCAACTCAGGCTGCTTTGTGGAGAATGAATTAGAGGTGGACAGGAGAACCGAAGAAAGGCCGTTACAGTAATTCAAGCAAGAGAAGATGATACAGCTAGAGAAATGGGGGATTCTAGATCTACCCTGGAAATGGACTCAGGCTTGGGCGAAGGGCTGGATGTGGGGCTGAAGGTCAGGGAGGTCTCTGGAAGAATCCAGGGTTCAGCTTGTATAGCTGGATGGATGGTCTTGGACAGGGATGACGAAGCCTGTGGGTGGAGAAGCACATGAGGGAGAAAACTCAAGAGGCCAGTGTTGGACGTGTTAAGCTTGAGATGTCAAGTATACAATCAGAAAAGTGTATGTGGAGGCGCTCTCTGCCTTCTGAGTGTCAGACCTAGCTCTAGACGCTTCCTTTTAGCTGAATCAGAAGCATCCCAAATTTGACATTTCTGCACTACAATCATTTCTTCTCCCTCAAATGTGCAACTCCTCCTGTGTTCCTCATCTCAGTAAAAGATACCACCATGCAATCAGGCCCGAGCCAGACCCCGAGACGACCCAATACCCAGTAAGACAGCCCCTGCCCAGCCCCTCACTGTCCTTCCCCTCCCAGACTTCTTTACCTGGGCGGCTCCTACTCATCTTCCAAGTTCTGGTCTAAAAATCTCTGCATCCAACAAACCTTCTCTGAACCCACAATTCCGATTAAGCACCCACTGCTCTGTGCTTCCGGGGCACCCTGGGCCCCTCCTGCCATTGTGCTAGAACTGGACTGCCTCCCTCCTTATCTGTATCCTCCACAGACCCCCTGAGGGCAGGGGACAGTTCAAGGCGTGGCTTATAGTAACTGCTTATTCAATTCCTGTTGAATGAACGAGGGTGCTGTGTGGGAAAGCCAAGTCCAAAAGGTCCACTGCAGCCAGATCGTGGCTGGCTTGCACTGGGCTGGCTACAAAGCTGGAGAAGGTGGATCAGGGTCTGAATTCTCCAGCAACATTGCTGGCACCGCCCTCAGCCAAGAATCAAACCGCCTCCTGCGAGCAGGGCGATTTTCCTGTGATGCACCGAGGGCTCCAACCCACCCCCCGGAACAACGGAGTTCTGACGTAGCAGGGCCTCAGATCGAGATACTTTCAGCATGTTAGGTCCGCTACTGCTCTTCACCGCGGCCTTTTTTTCATTGTCTGGACATTTGTTTTACATAGGTAAGGGGGGTATTGTTGACTGCCTACCCAGCATCCTTCTACTTCCTCCCTTTCTAAAACTGATTTAGCTCAGACCCGTATCTCCTCCACCCCGACGCATGCCTCCAGGGCCTCGGCGTCCGTCCTCAGCTAGAAGAATTCCTGGTTAGACTCAGCCAATCATGGAGTTCCATTTGCCACGGTCTGCCACGGCCATTGGCTCCTGAGTGGGCACCTGACCTAAGTTGTCCAATCAGAATGAAGTAGCCCCTGGATTTTCCAAGTGGCTCATTCCCTGCCCCCAGGGTCGTGGTCACTGATATTTGGATGGGTACAGGACCTAAGAAGTCTGATCGGAATGACATATTCCCTAGATTATCCAAGGTAGCTACCCCCTCCTCCGTCTTCTGCTGCTCATCTTCGTCTCTTTCTCTCCCTCCTCCCATCCACCCCCATCAGTATATAAGGATTTGCCACTCACTGGCCCCATCTCTGCAGCTCATAGAGACTACCTGGGGACTCCCCTCTACATCAGCCAGTGCTGTGGTCCCTGTCTCACACTAGAGGAGGTGCTACCCCGGGACTAGCCACACAGAGGGAGACATATGTGAGTATCAGGACTAACACTGCCAGGGGCCCATCGACATCTGGGCTACAGGTCACCTGGGCTTCCCACAGCGGGGTTTCGGAGGACCACACATGGGGCACAGATAGCCAACACAGAACTGGGAGTTAGAGACGAGCCAAATCCAGGGGAAGCACAATCTTCCTCAGCTGTGGACTAACACCTGCCGTTCTCTGCCTCTGAGGCCAGGGAAGCCGCTTGCGACGAAGCCTGAAGACACTCATTGACATATATACTTACTCCTGGGCTTTTAATGTACTAGAAAACAAGCAGCCAAGCAGCAAGAGAAGACCCCAGGAACTACACTCCGATTAAGCCTGAAATGCTGGTTTTCTCCATGTCCAGAATGAGGCAGCCAAACTGCACGGAGGAGTTAAACCATGACTAACAGGCCCATTTGGAATCTGAGTACTTGAACCACACACTCCTTGGCCAAACAGACGGTGCAATCTGCCATCTGAGATGAGGAAGACTTCTGGGCGGGCAGTTAAATCAAGACAACCTAATGTAGTTCACAAATACACTTTCACCGAACAGACCCTTGAAAAAACACACGCAATTTACGTTAGGGTGATGAACAGTTTTGCAACTAGATCGAGGTACTGATTATGCAACACTGTGAATGTACTAAATGCCACTGGATTGTGCACTTTAAAATGAGTAGCTTTATGTTCTATCAACTTCACTTTAATTTCAGAAAAATACACACAGGTCCACAAGTATGCAAAGTGGGGCCCTTGTGCCTACGTGCACACACACACACACTCTCACAGAGATTTCTTTGAAATTCAGAGACGTGCCGCACAGGGCAGAAACACTCAATGCATCAACTCCTCAGGACCTGAGTTAGATCACCACTACACTCCTCCACGGTGTTGAGCACGGCTTACCCCCCACTCTACCTGTCCTGTGTCACTTCCTTCACCTGCCCCCCTCCAGCTCTGGGCTACGGAAGGTTCCCAACAAGAGTATGTCAGGCCCGTAGCACATAACCGCACCACCTTGCTCCAGCTTTATTTCACTTCCCAGCCCTGAGAAGCGCTGCTTGCTCCCACTTTCACGCCAGCTCCAGCTCTCCACTGACCCTGCACCACTAGCCTATGAGATAGGGCAGCTCCCACTTGACAGAGGAAGCCGAGCCTCGGAGAAGCTTATCCCGCCTCCGGAGGCCCAGGAGAGGGGGGCAGAAGTGAGGCAGGACTGCCATCCTAACAACTACTTTAGGCCCCTCCTGGCCCCTTTGTTTTGACCAGGCTGTAGATCATAGGCTTTGGACACAGACTTTTTGAATCTGAATCACAGGCTTCCTAGCTGTGTTACTTCCCACTTCTTTCCTTTACCTACAGAATGGACTAAGTGTAGGGAAGGCTGAATGAGAATGAGCTACATACAGTAGGAAAGGCTCCCAGCAGACGTGGTGGCTGCTAGCTTATGGCCATGCCCAGTGGTGCTCCTTCTGCGCTCAGTTTCAGCCAGTTTGGGGCAGAGGAATATACAGGTGGCCAAGGTCAAGGTCAGGGTCAATCGACTTTGTGAAAAGCACACTGAGAAGTGTTGCTGGTTTCATAAATGCGTATGTTAGTGGCAGGCAAGGACTGAAGTCAGGCATTTTATTGAAACTGTATTGCACGTGGACTGTGGCACGGCTGCCGGCGCCTTGTAGGCTCGCGGTGCGCACAGCTGCGGGCAGTTTTCGGCGGCTGGCTATGAAATGGTAACCGGAAGCACGTTTGCACCAGCAATCCCGTGTGTTCCGAGAGGCTCGGCCAATCCAGAAGCAGGCGCTCCCACTTTACAGAACCTGGCTGGGCAGCTGGGGCGTGTGCGGAAGCAAACTGGGAGCCGGGGAAACGAAATTAAAGAGACGGAGTGCTCCAGGCCGACCAGGAAGCTGGCAACAGCGAAACTTGGGGAGAAAAGCACCAGGTACGTGGTCATTCCCGAGGTTCCATGTGTCCATTCTCTTTCGGGTATCCTCACGGAACCCTGGAGGCAGCGCGGGGACAGGTGTTGTGACCCTGCCCTCCCTGGGCAGCGAGGACAGCTGCTGCGCCCAGGGCACCATCTGAAGTGGTGGGGCAGTCGGGTGGGGCGGGGGGCTGGCGGGGAGCAGGGGGGCTGGCGGGGAGCAGGGGGGCTGGCTCGTGGGTTGGTGGGGGTGGGGAGCGTGGTTTTCAGTCTTAGAGGTGTGGGCCCTACGGTCTGGTCAGATTGCACAGGGACCTGCGCGATGCCTGCTCCGAGCCCACCGGGTGCTCCCCACTCAGGTGAGTCCTGTCGGAGCCCCCAGTCTGGCACGTCAGCTCCTTCACTGCATGTGTCATGTGCTGCCTGGAAAATCAAAGCACGCCTCGCCCTTCAGGGAGACACCGGTTGACTTAGGCAATCTAGTAAGAAACTGGCAGCAGGGGGAAGACCCTAGAAAACTGAATTACAGACGTGGAGCCACAGCGTTGCAGCTCATGGGCCGTGCACGTAACCTGTAAGAGTTCTTTCAGTGTCTCTGGGTGTGTTTTCTCATCCATTAAAAAAAAAAAAAAAAACGGACAGGAAGAAAGTATCACCTACCTCATAAGGTGGTGGTTGTGGCTAAATGGGATCAACAAGTCCAAAGAAGGCCTCAAATGTAGGCACAGAATTAATGACAGGAGACACATGTGCTAGGCACAGGAATTCAGAGGAGAGAGGAATCGTCCACCCTTGAGGACTAGAAAAGGCTGCATGGAAAAATCCACACGACCTAATGTTTCTCTCTTAGTTTCCCACCATGGCATAGACCTTCAGAAGACTTCCCTGGCCCCCCACGGCACCCCTTAGAAAATCCAAGCCTTTCAGCCTGGTGTTGGAGGCTAGCCACGGTGGACGTCTAATTCCCTCCTAACTTACGTCTACTGGCTTCCCTGGTGACCACCCAGTGGAGGCAGTCTGCTTCTTTCCTGTGTGTCTCCCTCTGTGTTTTCTCTTGGCCTGGGGTACCTCGTCCTACCTGTGTCCCCTCCTCACCCCAAACCCATACACAGGTGTCATCTTCTCTTCTAAGAAAACTGCCTGTCCCCAGAGCTGGAAGTGCTCCTGCCCGCCTCCCACTGTCATTAATACCTGTAGGTACAGTGAATAAATCAAGGGGAACTATGGTAGGACACCCTAATAATCGGACATAAGGCTGCATTTTGAGAATTAGTTTAATGAAAATCAAACCGTAACTGTTATTAGTCATCTGCAGTATGGGTCACACCAGAAAACACCCAAATCTAATCAAGGGGACTAGAAGGTAACTAAGGAAAGCTGTAACCTCATACAGTGTGTTTTGGCCTGGCTGAAAAATAGGTTAGCTGAAAAGCCGTAGTCTACACAGACTCTACACAGAGTCCAGCAAAGGAGAGACTGCATAATTAGAATCTCAGGGTCCACCTAGCTCTGCCGACGGTAAGACACCAGCTGTGGTGGACGCACAGAGCCCGGTTACTAGAAAGTCACACTCTCGTGTGGAAGGAAAAGTTCACCACTGGGTTCTAGGGCCCGGATAAAATATACATTTCCTCTAAGATTTCTAATTCTGTGTGCTCCACAGCCTCCATCCCAAGCAAGCCTCTTCTGAATTCATTTTCCCAAAGCTACAATGGATAGCAGGCACTGGAAAGAATATCCATCACTATAACTTTGTTCTCCATATTTCTGTTTTCTAGTTGTATAAAAAAACAAACAAAAACGGGATGACTTTAGTTAAATCCCAGCCAACTGAACACATGCATTTATCTCTGATTGCTCCCAAATCCTCTAACATTATGGTAATTAAAAAGAAAAGAAAAGAAAAGAAAAGCATAAAAGCCACAGGGACAAAAGCAAACAGGAAAGGAGACAAGAGCAAAACAATTCTAGAAGCTGGGAGGTAGGAGAACGAGTGAGACTTAGCAGACTCAGAAGGGCAGCAATGAGGGGAAAGGTAGGAAGCCCCTAAAAACAGAACCCCCTGAAGGTGTGGGAACTGCAGCGGCCTGTTCGCCTGCAGGCTGGCTGCAGCTGGAGCCACAACAAGGGGATGAAGTGAGTCTGCTTACGCAGCACTTAAATCTCAGGTTCCATGCTCTACCGTGGTGCACACTGTCCCGAAACCCCGACAAAAGGCAGGCGTAGTTAGTGTCTGGAGAGGGTCAAAAAGAGGGTTCCCTGGATCGGGGTGGCGGGGGGGGGACGCAAAGTCCAGTTGAACATACTGAACACAAGGTCAGGACACATGCTAAAAATTAAGACCCCTATTTTGCTTCCAGCACTCCCTTCCCAGAACAGTGGTGGCCGTGCGTGAACCCCTCAGACAGGAGAGAGGAAGATTCCTTTCTAAGGAATCTTAGAATCTTAGAATTCTTAGAATTCATGAGTAGCCCAAGGGGAGAGACCAAAATCTGATGTTAAAGATTCCCCACTGAAAAGGTCCTGACAGATCACCGCTGGCACTAGTTCTCAACTGCGGGTGTCAGGGGTAGTGAGGGGTGATGGTGCCCCAAGGGAACATTCAGTAATGTCTGGAGACATGTTTGATGATCTTGACTGGGGTGGGATGCCACAGGCACCTCCCTAGTGGGAAGAGGCCAGGGATGCTGGTACAGTACACACGACAGCTCCCCACAACAAAGAATTTTCCAGCCCAAAATATCGAGAGTGCTGAGGTGGGGGAAAACCCTGACCTTCAGTAAGGACCAGAGTCAGCCAGCTTTGCTCACACACAGAGCTTCCCACATGCCCCAGTTCCATCTCATAAGAACGAGTGGACCACTGAGGAACGACCATGAAAGACAGATAAAAATGTGATACTATGCAGGGAACAAAAGTTTTGAGTAACTATTATTAATATCCTCAGAGAAATTGGAAAAGACAATCAAAAAAGCAAAACAAACCAGACTTAGAAGATGCCAAAGGGGAAAAAAAGGAACGTCTAAAGAACAGGAAAAGCTCTTAAAAATTAAAAATAGAATCACATTTAAAGAAACAATAGAAGGGGTGGATGATAAAATTGAGGAACTCTCCCCAAAACAGAGCAAAAACTGGGGACAAATATTAAAAAAAAAAAAAATTAGAGGACCAGCCTAAGAACTCCCACATTTAAATACTAGGAGTTGTAGTGTAATAGAAAAGATCAACTGGAAATGAAGAGATCAAAGAAATAAACCAAGAAAATTTCTCAGAACCAAAGGACATGAGTTCCAGATTGAAAGGGTCCAAGACAGCCAGCCAGACCCTACTCCAAAACCCATGATTGTGAAATTTCAGGGAGCCTGATGTGGGGCTCGATCCCAGGACCCTGGGATCATGGCCTGAGCTGAAGACAGACGCTTAACAACTGAGCCACCCAGGTGCCCCGAGAAGTAAATTTCTAAATATATTCAATATCACCACCTAGAGCCAAACACTAATATTTTGACAGTTTTGTTCCCATTTTTTTCTTCACATATGACATCCATGGGTATTTTTCAAAGTTGTAATCATGCTATATATATATATATATATATATATATATAGTTTTAATCCCTGCTTTTTCACACATAACACATTAACCTTTTTACCATCTTTAAGTATTTGTTGAAAGGTTTTTTTTTTTAAGATTTTATTTATTTATTTGAGAGAGAGAGAATCTGAAGCAGACTCGACTCCCCGAGCACGGAGCCTGATGTGGGGCTTGATCCCACGATGGCAAGATCATGACCTGAACCAAAACCGAGAGTCGGACGCTTAAGCAACTGAGCCACCCAGGCACCCCTTGAAAGCAGTTTTTAATGGCTGTGATTATCCTAATACACATCATGCTAATATTTAACAAATCCCTTTTTACTATGCATTGATGTGTGCAAAACTTATCACCATTATAAAATTCATTGTAAAAAAAATAGTTTTATGTAAATCTCTGTGTACTCTGAATGCTTCCTGCATGTAAATTCGTAGAAATGGTCACTGAAGTGATCTTTGCCAAATTAACCCTCAACAGTTTGCGTCCGTTTTTACTCCCAACAGTGGTGCACAGAGCATCAGCTTCCCTCCCTAACTCCTGGGTATCAATTTTTCCCATCTTGTCCAACTTGATAGGTAAAATAAAAAGGTTTTATTTGTGTCTCTCTACATATTGTATGTTCACTGGCTATCATAGTCCCCACTTATCCATGGGGATACATTCCAAGACCCCCAGTGGATGCCTGAAACTGCAGATAGTGCTGAACCCTATACTAGACCTATACACACATACCTATGATCAAATTTATTTCTAAATTAGGTAGAGTAAGAAATTAACAATAACCAATAATAAAATAAAACAATATACCATAATGAAAGTTATATGAAGTGGTCTCTCTCTCAAAATACCTTACCGTGCCGTACTTGCCCTCCTTCTTGGGATGCTGTGAGATGCACAGCCCACATGATGAGGTGCAGCAAGGTGAGGACGCAAGTAAGCACTGTGTCGGAGCGTTAGGATATTACTGCCCTTCTGATGGTATGTCAGGAGGAGGCTGCTTCCGGACTGCAGTTGACCACGGTGACTGAAGCTTCAGGAAGCAAACACGCGGACAGTGGAGGGGGGCGGCGGGGAGGGACTCCTATATGCTTTGCTTCTTTTGTGAGCTTTTGGTTTATGTCTTATGTCTATTTTCCCACCGAGACCACATGGTAAATTAATCCTTTGGCAACTTCGTTTATATCTGGATCTCTTATGAGTTAACACAAATCAGACCCATGGACCCAGTGATCCGTGAGTGCCTGGATTGTGTTTCTGAATCTCAATGGCCCCACTATCTGTGAGGCTCTGTGCCAAGACACCTTTATGTCATCCCTCACGTTCTACCATTTCCACCTTCTCATGGCACATCACGCTGCTTGCTTCTTTCTTTTCTTTCTTTCTTTCTCTCTCTCTTTTCTATCACATTTCTACTTGTGTTTTGGTCATCTGTATACATCTCTTCCTACTGGACTCTAAATGCCTATCTGATGGGTCTTTATTCCTCACCTCACCTGTGTTTAACAGATACTCTTAGATCTGGTGAATAAAGTTATAAAGGTGTGGGTGGGGGTTGGGAGACTATGAACAGAGGTACGGATGGAACCAGAGCCTGGAAGGGGAGACGGGAGACCAGCTCCACCCCTCCCTGAGGCAAAGGTGAAGACAGCGTGAGGGGTGCACGTGCAACAGAGTTTGACTTTCTGCCTTGGCACCCAAAAACGGGTTCCCAGAGCCTGGGGCACAGTGCCCCTGTAATAAAGGCTGACAAAAAGGAGTAAAAAGAAAAGACAAGGATTATTCAGCCATAAAAAGGAATGAACTACCGATACATTCTATAATATGGATGAACTTTGAAAACATTACACCAAGGGAAGAAGGCTGACAGAAAAGGCTGCACAGGGCATGATTCCATTTCTATGAAATGTCTGGAATAGGCAAGTCCATAGAGACAGTAGTTTTGCGGTTGCCAGGGGCTGGGGGGGACAGGAGAATGGACAGTGACTGCTAATGGGTATAGGGTTTCTTTGGGGCATGACGAGAATGTTCTGGAATTAAATAGTGATGGTTGCACAACTTTGTCAATATGTATGTGAGTTATATCTCAATTTTTGAGAAGGAGAAGTAAAACTTATACACCCAACGGTTTGGTCCACGAGGAATTTCTGAGGAATCCCCTGCTTTGTAACACCAGCTTGCCCAGGCTGTGATGCTTCCACACTGCTCTGTGAGGTGGGGCCGCAGGGGAGCAGGCAGCATGCGTGTGTCCCCTCCTCTCCAGGCCGAGCTGAACAAGTCAACCCACTCGCTCTCCCCTCCCCCTGCGGCTAACAGAGTGCCACAGGACACACTCTGGAGGGACACCTGACATAAAACACACCGCAGGACTCGTATAGATCCAGATTTGCTGGAGAACGGTTCACATCCTGGTCAATATTTTATCCAAATAGACCTGGCAGCCTTTCTGCTAATGAGCTCTATGAGTTAAGAAATTAGTTCTACTATGCTTAAATGGGCAATGCTTTAGAATGACCACCGATAATCTGATTTTAAAGACCTTCTGTAATGTCCAGACAGATCAGAGCCATTCTCACTGGAAAGGTTCTTTCCGTAATAATCTTTCCAACGGAGTCCCCTAAATCTCACGCTCACCTAGCTCCTGCTGGGATCCCCCAACCTCGTGCCAAGTGCTGAGCACCACAGGTAGTCCCCCTCTGGGGGCTTGTAATCTGGGTGCCGAGGAAAGAGTCCTACATGAATAAGACCAAATGCTAGACTATGGCCTCTAGACAATTTCTCCATTGAAATTCAAAGAAAGGGTTCATCTGCAAGATGGCTGGAATCACACAGGAGGAAGGAGGTCATAGGGTGCATCAACCTCAGAAGGACCTTCTCACTTTCTGCAGGCTGGACAAAGACCTGGATGAAGGCTTCGGTCTTTACACACCCCCACCCTGGGTCTGAAGGAAGCAGGGACCCTGCCACCTTTCTCGCCTCTTGCCCCTCACATTCAGCATCCCTCCAGAGCCAGAGCCCACTAGAAACACCTGAAGGTAATAAATGTGAGCCCTGAGCCAGCTCACTGGGGAGGACAGCCCTTTGAAAAGTAAGCTGGGTTAAGCTGGGAAAAGTGCCTTTTCAAAGACAGCCCTTTGAAAAGTAAGCTGAAAAGTAAGCTTCCATTTTAATTGACCTGCACAATCAGGAGTAAATGTTCTCTCTCTCTCTCCCTGGCAGCTCTTAGAGGGGGCATAATTTGAGCCAACCCATTTATAATCCCAACCATTATGCCATGTGAAACAGGATGGTTTTTCTATACTGAAACAAGTTTGGAAAAAAAAAAAGAAAGAGGAGGGGGAGGGAGAGAGAGAGAGAAGGAGGGAGAGAGAGGGGAGGGAGGGAGGAAGAAAGGGAGGAAGGGAGGAAGGGAGGAAGGAAGGAAGGAAGGAAGGAAGGAAGGCAGGCAGGCAGGCCAGGAGAATGGGAGCGGACACTTACACAGAAAGCTTTGGTCAGCCAGACTAATTACGGCCGAGATGCCTGTCTGAGTAACAGCCCTTCCTCCAACCGCTCCTGGTGACCTGCCTGAGGAGTTTTAATACAAAAGAACGTCATAGCCCATCTGTTGCTTTGGAACTAATTTAGCACACACCAAACTGGCATAGTCTTCGGGGGCAGGTCTGTCACCACCTGGAGTGCTAACCTCAGCTACCGTGAACACAGGAGGGCCCAGGCCCCAATCTGTCTAGCCACTTAATGCACAGGAGACAAAATGCCTTGGCACTCAGACCTCATCAAGGAATACCAGTGGGGCCTACTATGTGCACAGTCCTGGGCCAGACAGCACATCAATGGAGTCAAGGGCAGCTTAGGAAGTTCTGTTTCAAATTTCTTCTGATAGTGCCCTTGGCCCCATCTGTACCAGACAAGCTAAGTAGGTAGCTGCGATTCATCCCAACAAATATGGAGAGTCCCAGCCATGTGTAAAGAACTAGAAATAGGGCGTGTGGAGGTGTATTTGGTGGGGTGGGGGTTAAAAAGTGAATAAATTATGTTCTCTGTACTCCAGGGACAGCGTATGAGGTGGGGGTGCGTGTGTGTGATGTCTCTGTGTGTGTATGTGTATGGTGTATATATGGCATGTGTATGTGGTGTGCATGTGTGAGGTGTGTGTAAGTGTGTGGTGTGTGTGAGGGGATATGTGTGTGTGGTGTGCATGTAGTGTATGTATGTGTGTGGTGTATATGTGGTGTGTGGGGCGTTGTGTGTGGTGTGTATGTGTGTGTGTGGTGTGCATGTGTGTGGTATATATGTGGTGTGGGGGGACAGCGGAGGGGCGGAGGGGAGGCGGCTTGTTATGAGGGGACAGTAAGTACACCAACATTCATTAACTCAGTGGCTCTGACTTTTGAGCCCGCATCAGAATCACCTGGAGGGTCTGCTGTAACAGAGCTGTCCGAGTTTCCGATTCAGGAGGTCTGCGGTGGAGCCTAAGAAACCGGATTTCTAACAAGTTCCTGCGAGATGGGTTTTGGTTCGAGGAGCACATTTGGGAACCAGGGCAGTAATTCAAACTTTTGCTGAGCATCTAGTACATGGAAGAATTCAATCTGGGCACTTTCTGCACCAACGAATCAACTTGGAGAACCCCTATGGAGCTGAGCTCCCAGGAGCAGCTGGTCTCCTATGGACAGAGCTGGGCCCCCCAGGGCCCCCCCCCCCCCCCGCCCCGTGAACAGGCAGCGGCTCCCCTCCCATCACTGGGTGTGGGCCCTACCCCTTCACTGAACTGGGAGCTCCTCCTCGGGGCAGGGCCTATGCCTGGCCTCTCCGGTAAGCCCTGCCCCTCACCGGGTCCCCATCCAGCTGCGGTTCTCGGGGACTGTTTGCTGACGGACTGCATGAAGGTTTTCAGCTCGTCCTGACAGCCATGGGGGGGCTAACGCAGGGGCAGGAGGAAAGCGGGTCCCTGCAGACCTGCTGTCAATGGGGACAGCTCAGGAAGGCAAGCAAAATGAGCAGGGGTGGGAGAGGCAGCCTCGGGAATATTCAGTTGTAATTGGGACAGATTGGAAATGCTTCACTTGGAAACAGTTTTCACCTAAATAGGAACTCTCAGAGGGAGGAAAGGAAGGCCTAGGGCAGCCCCTATGGGGACAGAAAAGGCACCTTGGCAGGCCAAAGCTGCCCGGCCCGGCAGCCCCCAGATAGCAAGCTCATGTCAAGTCAAGGCTAGCAGGCCAAAAACAAGGGCGAAGACGCAAAGAGCTGGGGAGGAAGGAGTCAGCTTAAGTCAACGTAGAACTTTGCCGGTCCCCCCTTCCCTGTGCGCAAACAGCACTGAGCTGCTTCCGGACCCTCATGGGCAGCAGCCACCTGCACCACCCAGGGGAAGGCCTCTTTTGAAGCAGGAGTGTACGTTAATGAACACACTGACAAAATACCCTTAACTTCCGGGGGGGCGGTGTTTAGGGGGGCCACGTTAGCAGGAGCCCCTACCAGTCCACCTACAGACAATTCCATCAGCTCTTCTATCTAGAAAAGCGATGCACTTGGGATGTCCTTCTTGCAGGAAACGTTCAACAACGGAATACATGTGATGTAAAAGAGACGTTTAACACCATCGAGCTGATTAGCACGAGTAATTTAACATAAAGAACCCAGGGCTTGGAGAGGGGCAACCTGCTGTTGCCTTCCAGCAGCTTTGTGGCCTGGAACGCTTCGCTTAACCTCCCTGACCCCACAAATGGAGGCAAACCCACTTGCTTCCTTTCCTCACAGAGCAGGTAGGAGGCCTCTGGGAGGCACCAAATGCAACATGCTGTGCACTCTGTGAAAATGCCACTCGGCAGGGAGGGTGTCAGTAGTAAACCCCAGATTCTACCCCGAGTCTGGGCAGGGCTGGCAAGTCTGGGGATCGGGAGAGAGAGGCAGCTGGTTCCCTACTCCCACCAGTCACTCGACAAGAAGACAGTGAGAACAATAAAGTCCCTTCCCCCCCACTTTCTGTTCTTTCTATTAAAATCAACAAGCAACACAGCACCAGATTAATATCTCTCTAATTACTAAGTTGTCAGTTACCGGGTGAAACACTCCATAATTTAATGATCAGCCCTGCTCCACAAGTCGACATGATACGGGATCTGGGGTCCATATAGACACATTCGGGACACCCCCCTGTGCCTGTGCTCCCCACGCTCTTCCCCCCCCACCCAGAATACGAGCTCCCTGTGACCCTCTGCCCGCGTGACCTCATTTAATCCAATGCTCTGTCCCCGTCTCACTTCACGGGACAGGGAGGAGATCATGAGTTGTGCACACGGTGGGGTGGAGGGGCCAGCAGTGAAGTGGCTGAGGTGGGATGGCTCCCCCTGGAAGGGACAGCCCAAACCCGGGGCTGCCTGTCCCAGGCCCTACCCCACCACCTTGCGCCCGAGAGCTGGGAAGCTCTGGGTTGATCCAATGACTCTGCGAAGAGGTACATCTACCATCCCCGTGTGACAGATGAGAACACTGAATTTCCAAGAGCTGAAGACCCTCGCTGGGAAGTGGGCCCTGGTAATGCAGCGTGGGGGCTCACAGCGACCACCAGTATACTCTAGTCTCTCCCACCTCTTCCTGCAAGCCCACGCCCTCCACAAAGCGCAGCCCTGCCACCTCTTCTGAGGTGGGACCACGAAGCACTTGGTTTCACAGGATGAGCTTTCCCAGCTGTGTAGGCAATCAGACCCCTCCTGTCCACTCCCACAGAACACGGAGCAGACACTGCATCAACCGCGCCTGAGCTGAACAGGTGTGGGCCCCCAACGCTGGCCTGGACCATCGCTCTCAGCCACCATGCACGGTGACTACAGACACCATCTCTAATCCTTACTGCAACCCCGGGAGGCAGACATTACCTCCCCAGTGCGCAGGGAGGGAGGAGCCGGCTGGCCCATGGCCTTCCAGCCACGGAGAAGAGGAGCCGGGATTCAGAGCTGGTCTGAAGAATCCCAAACCCACACTTCCGTGGCCCAGCGGCCTCCTCCTCAGGGGACCTAGACATGAGAGGCCTCAGGAAAGTTGCAAAGGCCTGAGCCTGAGAGACAGTATTGGGGGACAGGCCCACTGGAGACCACAAAGTCCCCAGGCTCTCAGTGGGAGTATAACGGATACCAGCTGCATCCCTCGGAGCCTGGGATTCCTTTGACCCTTGGAGACTTCAACTGTATTAAAGCTGTTTTCCAAGCAATGGGTTGTGCCTGAAGCTATCATCTAACGGCTCTCACCTTAGTCTTGGGTTAACCTTTTTGCAGAAATGAGCTGACAGCCAAAGAAAAATTAGCTCAGTCTGAGAAATATTTGTTGTATGCCTTCCATGCCCCAGGTACCTGACTAAGTGCTGGAATCAGGGAGGAGAAAAAGCCAGTCAGTCCTCATGGAGCTCAGAGAGAGCAAGAAGCGGCCCCAGAGGGCCCAGCAGGCAGTGGATCTGGGAGAACTCTCCTCAGGGAGCCCCGGGAGAGCTCCCGTGAACCGGCCGCAGCTGCCACACAGCCTCCCTGGCCGGCCTCCCCGCGCTTCCTGGGACGAAGCAGCGGCCTGCCAGAAACTAAAAGAGGAACAGCAAACTGCTAAGGGCAAGGAAAGCTGCTCCTTGATCCAAGCTTGCCAAATTAGGGCAAAACCAAGCCCCTCCGAGTGAAAGGAAATCCAGCTGAGACTCACCAATTTCATTTTTAAAGACATGTGTGGTCTTGGGTTTCATTTCGTTGTAACATCTTCTCTTCCCTCCTCCTTGCAGTTTGTTATTCTGTATCGGTGGCCTCTTGGTAGTGCCCACTGCTGCCAACACGTGTGTCCTTGCTAGAAACTGATACCCCCATGGAAAGCTGCTTTGTTCTGTCTTGTTTTAATACCACTAGGTCTCGTCTCTGAAACCCTAAATTCCACAACAAAACCGCAAACACCCAGCTCCCCATAAGGCCTCCGACCCATGAGCTGTGAAATAATGCTGCCCACCCTTTTCATACCGTGGCACACACAGAAATGACAACATATGCCCAGGCCCCTTGAGGCTGTACACGGCCCCCTGCCCCTCCCAGAGCTGAGAGGATGGGATCTGAGCACACCTGTAACACCTGCTTCGGATACATCTGCTGGGAAGCTTTGGTTCCCAGCGGATAAATGTCAGTAAACCTCAAGACAATCATGACAGATGTGGAAGAGCCAGGCAGATCAGAGGAAGGGGACAGGGCCCATGTGCACACAAACAGAAAACCAACAAGAGCTGACAGAGACTGCTCCCACCCTGGGGCTCCTGCCTACACGACCATGGTCTGAGCTGACATAGCCCAAACCCACATCAGAGTGACAAGGGGAGCATAGGGCATTCAGTCGCTGCAGAGGCTTTGGAGCCAACAAAGGCCATCCACCTTCCCAATGCAGAGGAGGAAACCAGAATTCTGTGTAATGTGGTGCAGGCTGGAGATATAAATAGCTTCTAAAAAGGTTAGGGAAAATGCACAGACGACAAATCTACAGTAGGTTACTAAGGGAAACCAGGATGCTTAGGGCCAGCGGCTCACCTGTTGAAGCTGTGTTGGGGAGGAACTCTGGGGCTCCTTCCAAACTCTGCTCTCTGGGCTCTTCGGGATGCAATGTGGGCTGCTCGCCCCTGGAGCCTGCGTAATGCGAGTGGGTGCTTCCTAAGCCCTACCGATGTGCCCTGCAGGCCCCCTCCAAAGGAAGGAAAACCTTTTTCTTAACTACATCTCTGTCTAGTTTCCATAAGTCTACTCACTCTCAATTTCCTCATCTGGCAAGAGTACCTCCTCAGGTACTGGGAGGATGCCTGCCTGAAGGCAGGAGGAGCCTGATGAGTGCAAACCGTGGCCTCCCCCTGGCCCCTTCCCATTCTACAAGGCCCTTAGGTGCCTGCCACCCCAAGAAACCCAGAAGGTGGGGCATTCCAAGGCTGCCTTCCCTGGAGATTCCCTTCTGGAGGGAAAGTACTTCCCTGGTTTCCCAGAGGCCTTGGAGGGCAGCCACAGCTGCTGGGCTTTGTCAAGTAAGAAACAGATCTCACTTGTCACTGAAAAGCCAACCCCAGGGACACCTAAGTTAAAGATATTTATAGCTCTCATGTATGCATCCTTGAACCTGTGTGTGTTTCAGCCAACAGACATAGCAACACCACCCCCAAAAGCATACATACGGACTTCCACACACTGAGGAACTTTAGGGAACCCAAACGCATCCCCAACACACACCCTCCTGAGAGCGGGTATTCTGGGACCTGAGATAAACTGGGCGCCAGTCCTTCCCCCTTTAGGGTATCAAGTTCTGCCCTCCTGCCAAGGATTAAGAGATCAGCCTGGAACCCGTCGCTCAAGAGCAGCTTGCCAGGCTGCTCCCCAGCAGCTCATCTGCACAGAGAGCAAGAGCTCTCCCCACTTCCCCTGAGCTCCAAACAGCACAGAGGCAGAAGGGAAAATATTGCCTGTCCCGTCCCTCCCCGGTGGGCAATGGGGCTGCTGCAGAACCCACACTGAAGTCCTGAGAGGCGGGCAAGAAAGGTAAAGCTCCACCAAGGCCCAGGCCGGAAGCCAGACCCCTCCACCAGGCCCCGGGGTGGAGGCAACCACCACGGCCCTCAACTTCCACTCCAAAATGCTGGGCAGTCAAAATGTCAGGGCCGCTCCTGGGCTTGGCCAAGAGACGGGGGCTTCCCTTCGGCCAAGTGTGTTGGGGATGTTGAGGGATGTGCCCAGGAAGAGCACACGATGGGGACTAAAGCTGCCCAACATACTCACATTCATATTCATTCATCCTCTCGCTCTCCCTCTCTGCCAACAGCCACAGAGGCCAAGGGGGAAGCGACCTCCTCCGGAAGGCCAAAGGTCATCTATGACAGTCATCTTTTATGTTCCCTAATGTGTAAATTGGGCTAATGTTACCTATGGCTCTGAACTTGACTGGGGTCAAAGAGGATACCAAGAGCAAGCACAAAGACTAGAAGTTTCCACCCAAGGCAGGCACGATTTCTGTTATTCAAATACAGTGAGTGACCATTCTGAGCCAAGATTATGGAGAGAAAGTGACGTTTTCCAGGGCTGTGCGCTTCCTCCTTAGCCCTTCCTACCTCCCAAAATAGAGTCAACTGAAACCTACAGACCTCACTTGTTTCTCCGAGTGTACACTGGACTCCCAGCTCGTCTAAGTTTTTCTCCTGTCACTGGGCACACAGGCTCTGATGGAGAAAGGTGACCATCTGATACCACAGGGCATTTAGAGAAGGGAGCACTGGACTGCGTCCATGGGTCCAGTGAGGGGGACTGTGGGACTCCTGAAGTATGAGCTGGCTCCATACCTCCGGGTGAGAAGGTATAAGCATCTGGCATCTCGTGGAATTTCTGTCAACTGCAGACATAATATACTATTCTCTTCCACCCGTGGCCCCCTGCCCCCAACAAAACTGCCCAGAGTGCAGTACGATCATTTCTTGTGATATTTATACCCATCTTCTATGAGCGAAGAACAGTGCCAGCCACTTTTACATACCTTAAACACTTTAGGCCAGTCTACGACACTGCAGCATAGTTTTGAATTACCCACGTTTTTACTAGATCACAAAGGTTAGGTAAGCCAGAATCACATGACTAGGGTAGCAAGCTGGAGATCTGAGCCCAGGCCTCTTTCGTTCCAAAGCCCATGGGCTTTTCTCTGCTGTCTGTGAGGCTTCAAAATGTCTCTCTGTATGTACACGTGTGAGTATGCATGTCTATGTGTTTACTGACCATTACTGTTATCGTAAGATTAATCTGATGCTGATTCATAGAGGCATGAATTCTTAATGACCAAGAACAACACAGGAATCTCCTATTTAACACACATGAACAGATACCTGGTTCAGATACTTCTCTCTATGTTATCATCAGCCGTGGCAGATCCCTGTCTTAAATTTATTCTTTTGTAATCCCCAGGTGCTTAGCACCGTGCTAGGTATACACTGGACACTCCTCATTTAATCTCCTTGATGATTACATTGCTAAGATTGCTTATTAGTAATAAACCCGTTAAGTGCTGAAAGATGAATTATCACTAACTTTTATCTAAAAGGAAAAGTTCCAGACACTGGGAAAAACACCAAGGGGACTTAAAACACATCTTGGTCAACAGAGTAGGTGTCCCACCACTGGGTGAAAACAGTAATATCTGAACCTTTCTAATAGTTTGATCCCATTTGGTATGTGTCTTACAATCTCCACGGGACACAGCAATCATGAGGACTTATGGGAAGCCCTGGTTTTGTGAGTGGGTCCAACTTCGGGTGATGATTTGGATCTGGGTTCTCTCCTCTGCAGCGACAGCACACAACCCCCATTCAGAGAATGGCTGTCCAGATTCCAGGTACCATGCCTACAGACCCACAAGGAATCCATTCAACCCAGGTGGCATCTCAGCCTCTCCCGTGGCTTCCTGTGTGTATAACCACCTCAAACTGGGGCAAATTCAGACCAATGTCCTAATCCCAACAATACTTGTCAGTAGCTGTGTGACCTGAGGTCAGCTACCTAGGTTCTCTGAGCCCCAGTTCCCCCATGTGCAGAGCTAGAATACCACTTAGCTCATGGGGTTGTTTTGCGGAGAAAAGAATATTTGCATGTGGCCGCCCCATGCCTGATACGCAGAAGGAACTCAGTAAATACTAGTTGGGTTTGAAGGTGCACAGAACAGGTCTGACATACACACATCCTGTTGAATAGGGCTCGTGGTCAAATGAATGGTCATGGTGACAAGTTAAAGGAGAAAAGGGAAGAGGTGGTAGTGAGAGAAGTTAAAATTAGAGACGATATTTAAAAACCGGTCTCCGTTTCAACCAATGATAAATGTTATTTATCAACCGTGCGGCTCAAAAGTTGGTTTTACTTCATGGACTGTGTTCTGCCTCTTGCCCTCCATACGTTCCGAGAGAATAAGTAACAGCTACGAGGCAGGCACCCGAAGGCGCCCTGGCAAGCTAAGGACTGGTTGTACTGACTTGGGTCGGTTTGGTGAAAGGGGACAGCCTCTGGCACCTTGCGCTGCCAACAGTTTCTCTATCCTCAGAAACTGCTCTAACTTAACAGTTTAGAAACCAGAAGCCCCATGAAGACACCCTCCATAAGGCATTTCTCAGAATCCAACCTGGAACCACAATTCTGAAATCCAAATCTAGAAAAGCTACAAAGAATAGCTCCCCTTTATTGAGCACCTACCCGAGTGTGCCAGACTCAAGGCTAAGCATCTGGCATATAATATACGATACGAACAGGGAATGTTTTGAAACCCATCGTATGGATAAGGGAATTGTACTACCGGACATCCGCCAGAGCACTCTCTAAGCCCCCTCAGCTGTTCACGTCCTCAAGCACTCAAGTCTGCATGCCACGTGGAAACTTCTGCCCATGTCTAATCACAGGGCTGGATTCTGCAAAACTTCATCACACGCAATCATCCCGGCCCCACAGCAAAAGTGGGTCTGGCAAGAGGGACAGAGACAGACAGGAGAGCCACCTCTGATTTGCTAAGTCAGAAGCTGCCAGGAGGATTGTGCATTTTCTTTCTGCACAATAATCTCTCCCAAAGAAAACCCAGACAAAGTCACCTGGCCTTCCTGGGGTGGGGGGGGGGGAGGTCTTCCTCCAAGACTCATACTGAACTCCTAACCCTTCCTCCTCCTCGCTACCCCAG
This sequence comes from Zalophus californianus, assembly GCF_009762305.2. Taxonomy (NCBI): domain Eukaryota; kingdom Metazoa; phylum Chordata; class Mammalia; order Carnivora; family Otariidae; genus Zalophus; species Zalophus californianus. The sequence continues at coordinate 73,681,774 of NC_045602.1, forward strand.
GGAGTGGCTGGATGATTGTTGTTTCATTTCTTTTTCTTCCCTGTGGTCCTCTGGTAACACCACAAATTACGTTTGCAGGGACTCGAGTCCCAGAGTGCAATGATGTTGTAATAAACATAACCAGGACCAAATGCCTTCCCATCATATTAGATGATGCCATTTCGCACCAATCAGGCTCCTCCGGCAGGCAGACCACTCACCAATGAGGGACCAGACAGAGGCTGTGAGGGGGAGACCTGGTCATCTGCAACTAAAAATAAGGGCGCTTCATGATTGGCCGCTGCCACTTTGCAACAGGAGTTGGGACCCACACACCAGGCACCTTACAGAAAGCACACACAGGCAAAAACTTTCATAGCTCAGGGGTTCTCATGGGGTGGGCTGGGATGGGTTTGTTGTTGGGTTGTGTGGGTTTTGTTTTTTCCTTTTCCTAATTTGCTGACTTGAAGAAAGAAATAAAGACTTGATCCACAGGGGCCCCTCGAAGACACACCCTCCCTCCTAGACATCTGTTTCCAAAGGCCATGTACAGCCACCCCGAATTAAGGAAAGGCAAGGGGGTGTCGGCCAGGGGCCAAGACACTCACCTGTCCGGCCGTGTCATAGAGTCCCAGGAGGTACTGCTTGCCCCCTACGGTGACGCTGACTGCAAGGGCAGAAGTGGGGGCGGGGAGAGAAGCTCGATTATCTAGGGTCTGGGGCAATCTGCCTCCCCATCAGGACCTGCTTATGCCAACCCAGCCGGAGGCATGCGGGCGCTCCCCGGGAGATGTCACCCCTTTTCCGTTGTGCCGAGCTCACTGTTAAGTGGCAGTGAGGCCGGGGTGTGATGTGGCCCCACTTGCCCACTCCCTTCTCCCAAGTCCCCTGGCCACGTCTCGCCCAGTGCCCTAAGTGTTTCCCCGGGGGATCTGGGGCAGTAGGGAGAAGGCCGTGGGAAGGTCAAGGAGGTCGGCCCAGGGCGTCCGAGGGCTGGAAAGTGCGGGGAGCCGGGACTGGGCCGGGATGGGGCGGGGTAGGAAGACTGGTCTCCTCTGCCCGCGACAAGGAGGGCCGGAGGGGAGGCCTGGGGGTGGGGCCGGGAGCCCCGCGTAGGGCCAGGCGGGGGAGAGGGTGGGGAGCGCGCTCGGGGGAGGCGGCGAGGGGGCTCCGCGAAAGTTGCTCCAAAGTTCCCGGCCGAGGGAGCGGCCCCTTAGTCAGCAGTTCCGAGGCTTACCTGCGTAGTGGTCGAAGACGGTGGGCACGTACTCCTCCGGGAAGGCGTCGTTGGCATAGCTCATGAGTAGGCACGTCTTGCCCACCGCCCCGTCGCCGACCACCACGCACTTGAGCATCAGCGCGCCGGGCCCGTGAGCCATGCTGCGGCCGGCCGGCCTCCGGGCATGGTCCCCCCGGAGCCCCCGCCCCGGCCCCGGGCTCAGCCCCAGCCCGCCTGGGGGGTCCGCCGCCGCCGCCGCCGCCGCTCCGCGCAGCAGGGCCGCCCCCCCGGCCCCATGCAGCGGCTACCCCCGCCCGAGGGGAGGGGGCGGCGGGCCCGGGGCGCTGCCGCCGCCTCGGTCGCTGCCCGGATCCCCGCCCGGGCCCCGGTCGCCGCGCCCGCCCGCTGCCCCCGCCGCTCGGCGCCCGCGCCCTCTCCCCGGCCCGGCCTCCCCAGGAGGATCCGCTGGATCATAAGACTGGCGGGCCCCGGGGGAGACAGCAACTTTGGGGAGGGCAGCGGAGGGGAGGGGCCAGGCGGCTCTCCCCGCCCCGCGCCGGCCCAGGCCCCCTCCCGGCTGGGCCCCGGAGGAGGGCGGGCCCAGGCGCCTCCCCGAGAGCCGGCCGCCCGCCCCGCGCCCCCGCCCGCCGGGTCCGCGCTCCGCGCCGGGCGCCCCGCCCGAGGCCGCCGCTCGGCCCTGCCCGCTCACCCTAGCTTGACTCCCCGCGAGGGCTGGGGAGGGGGCGAGGGGGAGGAGCCGCGGAGCTGCTGGGAGCGGGGGCGGGGGCGGGGGGGGGGAAGGTGAGGCTGGGGGAGGGGGCCGAAAGGGAAGCGCTCGGAAGGAGCCGAGGGCTCCTCGCGCAAGTGCCCGCAGCGCCCGGAAGCGTCCAAAGGCCCCGGTGCTGGAAGAAGCCGCGGAGGCCTCTTGGGGAACCACGACGACTTCAACGATGACGCAATAGTCATGCAAAATTATACACATATATTTAAACTCCACCCGGAAGACAGGATCCATCCTATCGGCCTCTAAGTGCACAACAGACCTAGCAATCGGGGAAGGAAGAAAGGCCAAGAGGTTTAAAAAAACAATTTTTTTTTTAAGGTGCGCGGGGTGGTGGGGGAGGGTGGTGGTGGTCCCACAGCTGTAGAGTAGGGACTCCCGGCTTATTGCTTGGTTCCCCACCCCACCACCGCCACCCCAGGCTGTGTTCACTGCACGGAGCTTGAATCATTTACTTTGAAGCTGGTGACTAAGGGAGTTACAGCATCTTCAACCTTTGAAGCAACCCCCAGCCAGCCATTAAAGGGAGACCCTATGGGCTCCGGGCTCCGGATGCGGCAAATGTACCGGTGCTTCCTCTGGAGGCAGCATTCTCGGAGGTCCCCTTGCAGTCTCCAGTGTCCTTCGAAGGTGTTAAGGTTGTGATCCCTGAGGAGTGATACTCTTGCTCTAAGACCTGGCCGGTGATCCAGGGAGCAACCCCTGACCCCTGCCTGGGCAAAGCTCGGAAATACCATCTGGCCAGGTCCTGTTCACTGGCCTCTTGACCATTAGGCGCCTGGCGGAGGGCAGGGGAGAGTGGGTACGCTCCACACTGACACCACACACCCTACCCCCTGCTCACATGGAGAAATCGCTTTCTTTCATTGATTCACAAGACTGGAAAATGTTATATGGAGAGGCTGTGTGGAGGTCAACTGGACCGTCTCCCTTAGCTCTCCCTGAGGTTGTAGGTAAGCAAACAGACCTAGGGAGGCAAAGTGGTTATCCCAAAGGCTCCCAGCTAATTCCGGCAGTCAAAGAAGGAGCACACTTTGGGGGAATGTCCCCATGCCTCACTTCCCAGGCCTCTACTCTCAAACCCCTAATCAGATTTCTACTGTCCCGGAAAGACTTCCTAGATTATTGGAAGGTCCTTGTGGAGTCACACTGAACATCTCATGAGACCTCTCCATTTGGGTCAAAGTGTGGGTATTGCCATTGTCCCACTGCTTTAGGTTATGTGGTGAATCTGGAAGATAGTTTGTGTGTACTGAATGACAGGTTAAGGAAGGCAGTACAGTGCCTTGAAGTCAGATCTTGGTTCAAGGCTGGTCTCTGCCACTTCCAGGAGGACTAGTCCCCTTTGCCTACAGGACCATTTCTTCAGGCAGCGTGTATAGAGACTGGTGTCCTAAAAGGAAGGTCTATCAGAAGAGGTTAAGGAGCTCCCAGAGTAGCCCCAGCAGGGAAAGTGCATTGGGTCCCAGCTCTGACACCCATTAACAGTGTTACTTTGGGCATGTCATTTCTCTTCTCCTGGCCTCAGTTTTCTCATCTATAAATGTGAGCTCATCTGTAAGGGTGGAATCGGGTCTCGCCCCTGAGAACCCTGGAGCCCTTCAGAATGCATCCTGACAGATCCTGGTGAAAGCTTTGGGACAAGGGGAGAAGCAGTTGCTGGAGACATGGGGAAGGCCTTTATGAGGGATGATGAGGTCTGTCGTGGGGCTGCAGGAGAGAGGCTTCTCAGAGGTTTCCCCCGTCCAGGACTCTTTCCTCTCAGTTCTTACAGTACTTCTCAAAGGGGCAGATACTTAACTAAGGATCCAGGGAGCTGGAGAATCAGCTCCAGAACCTTGAAAAATGGCAGGGACCCCAGGTTCTGGATGCTCTGGGAGAAGCTCTGGGAATGTCAGAGCACTCCAATGGGGTGCTGATGGATGTTGGATGAATCATGCAGTGGTGACTTCACTGGCCATGGTGACCTCATCCCTTTGGCCCATAGAAAAACCAAAACTGACTGCCAGAAATACTTAGAGCTCTGGGCTGATTCCACCAGTGTGTGTGTGGAGTGTAGTTGGGGGTGGGGGTGGGGAACTTCTCCTGGGTGCCCCAGGTCAGCCCAAGCCCACAGATGGGTGAGCTGGAAGGACCAAACGGATCTCAACAGGAAGCTTACTTTCCTATGAGCAAAGAAGATAATGCCTCAAGTGGTTAAAACAAAAACAAACCACACACACACACACACACACACACACACACACACACACACACACACACACACACACACACACACACACACCCCCACACACCCAAACCAAAACAAAACACCAAAAAACAGTTTTCCAATTCCAGGATTGGAGGGACAAGAGGCAACTTTGTTTCTAAGCATCCCATAGACTCTGTGCTTGCATTTGTCCCTTTGTGACTGCAAATGTCAAAACACACACAGGTCTGTGTGAGAATGACATCTGTCCTTAGCCTTCCTTGCTTTTCCCTCTACTTCCTCCTCTTCATTGATTCATCCAGTGTTTCATTTCACAAGTATTTACTGAGGTCCACTAGATGCCAGGCTTTATTCCTGGACGTGAGACGAAGAGCTGGAAAGCCACAGTCGCCAGAAAGGGGGATGGAAACAAGCTGATGAGCAAACAGGTAATTACTATATAATGCCGTCAGTGCTATCCTGGAGGCTAAGGAACAGCCTTCTGGAAGTGCAGAGAAGGTTGTTAGCACCTAGCTGTATGTCTGCTGAGGAAGGATTTACAGAAAGGGACCAGGGCCTGGGGTTTAAGAGGCTTAATAGGAGTAAGATAAGAATGGCTAGGAAAGGCAGCCCTGCACAGGGTAGGAAGACACAGCACACAATTTTTTGGGGATTGGTAAACCATCTAGAGTGGACAGAGTAGAGGATTAGTGGTGCAGGGAAACTGGTTTGTGTTCAATTGGGAACTTAATTGAGAGTTTATGGAGCTGTGTATTGTGCCCAGGTATTGTGTGGGTACTTGGTACTCATCTATGTGGGTCTTCTTCTTTGGCCCCCAAAACAACCACACAAGATAAAATTTGTAGAGAACATCTCTTGGGTTGTCTGCCTATCCAGAGCAGACCATTTGCTTCTGCTAAATGTTCTCTCTCCTTTATTCTCTGTGATCATGTGGTTTAAATAGAAGCTGCTATCTTCTTACACATCCTGCTCCTGACCCCTGTTGATTAGCCCTGGCTGGGTGCTTGATCCAAGATGGGACAGTCAGAGCCCTTCCTGAAAGATTTGAATTTGGGATTCAAAACAGGAGTCTCCCCTGTTTTGCTAACTAAACTAGAAGATGTGAGCCTGGAAGCTGTTGGTCATTCATGTTTCGTGTTTCATGTTTCAGCCATTCACGAAATATCCAATCCAAGAAAATAAAGCTAAAATGCAGAGAGCAACAAAAATGGAAATACAAATCCTCCCTCACCACCACCCCTCAAAAAGGCAGAGACAATACAGGCTATTTGTGAGTTCTGCTTCTAGTTAATCCCTGAGACCCTGTTGTACTATTGTTCTTAAGTTGGTCACTTGAGTTCATGAGTTTTTCCTCCCCTTTTGCCTAATGAGTATAGGGTCATTTTCTGTCACTGGTAACCAAAGGAATCCTGCCTATAGTTGAGATTGGTGATGTACAGAGAAATGAAGAAATTTGCCCAAAGCCACACAGCTGGTAAGTGGCAGAGATAGATTTCAAAATGATCTGTCTTCAAAGCTCAGCTATTTCCCACGTTCCACAGGAGGGAGCCATCAAAAGTTTTTCAATAGGAGAACGACAAGTTTAGAGCTCTCTTTTGAGAAGAGCACTCTGGTGGTGGTGTAGAAGATAAATTTGGAGGGCATGAGAGTGAAGGCAGAGAGCATGAGAAGGAGAGAGGTCATGAAGGTCTGAACTGAGCATCGCTGTGAAAATAAAGAGGAGGCCCTGGGGATCAGGGCTATGTAGATGACAGAATCCACTGGGCTTGGTAACACAGCATGCGGAAGAGGAGGCTAACTCTGTTTGAATTGACCTTCTCCCTCTCTTTTGCTTTTTAAACTCCTGTTTTTATTTTCTCTACTCCTTCATTGGGCTTCTTGCTCACTTTTCAATACTTTCCCATCTCCTGTTCCTAACCTTGCAACTAACTGCTTAAACCAAGCTCAGAGTAGAACTCCAGAAGGACAGTAAGGCTCTAAAATATATTCATTTTTTAGACATTTCGTTTGTGTCCCCTCACATCTACCCCAGAAACAGAAAAATTGAATTCCAATAGATCATTTGGTCTCTAGGCTAGGATGCTTTGGGTTGCAAGAAATAGAAAAGTCAACCCAATTGGCTTCACCAGCAAAGGAAGTATATGGACTTCTTTAGTCAAAACATCCATCCAGAAGTCACTCGAGCTTCAGACATGGCTTGATCAAAACTCTGGCTCTATTTTTACACCACACTGCCCAGGAGGAGAGAGAGTTTCTCTTGACTCACTCATTGCACAGAAGTTTGGATTTCCTCTGATCAGATCAGCTTGGTTCATCCCTGAACCAGTCATGGTGGCCAACAGGATGTCAGACAGTTGTTGCCTTACACCTGGGCTACTGCCCATCCCGGAAACCATCGCTGTGACAAGGGGTTGGGACTCCCCTGATCGGGCCTATCGGGGCCCACCCAAGGCCAGAGCTTTGCTCCCACTCAGATTCTGTGGTTCCCCCACAGTGGGTGGCAGGTATGGGGGGGATGTGCGCTGGGGAGGCAACTAGCAATTCCATTCCATCAGGATTATCATGTACCAAGGTTCCTAGGCCTCCCCAAGCTATACTAGAAATAAAGAACTTTAGCAGAAGCAAAATTCGAGGGAGGGGGAAGTGAGAAGGATCCAAGTCAAACCCATTATTTGTTCCAAATTTCAGTGAGTTGGTTTGTCAATACCTAAATTTGTGCTCACTCTGAATCCCTAATTCTTGGCCTATAGTAGGTACTCTTCTCCACCCTCTGAACCTCTTTCTTAGAATTATTGGTAAGGAGGTAGAATGGTTATCATCATTTCCCTGGGCTGTCCTGTCTTCTGTTGTGCTTCTTTCCTCCACACATGCCCAGTATTTTCAGATGGAAGCCTCTTCTCTCTCTAGGGCTCTCCTGCTGCCCAGACTCTACTTGGCCCACCTTCATAGCATCATGCCATATACTATACCCACTACTCTTTTCTTTAAAACCTCCTGTCAGCACCCTTTTTTCTTAGGACTCAGACATGATGTAACTTGCATACTTTTTTTTAGCTCAGATGTTAGTAATGGCTTAAACATTGTAGCATTTCTTAAAGGTCAATGGTCCAGGGGCGCCTGGGTGGCTCAGTCATTAAGTGTCTGCCTTCGGCTCAGGTCATGATCCCAGGTTCTGGGATCAAGCCCCGCATGGGGCTCCCTGCTCAGTGAAAAGCTTGCTTCTCCCTCTGCCACTCCGCCTGCTTGTGTTCCCTCTCTTGCTGTGTCTCTCTCTGTCAAATAATAAATAAAATCTTTAAAAAATTTTTTTAAATTTTTGAAAAACATCAATGGCCCTTAATGATCGGAACAATAAATAGATCCAGTAAGATTGGCTCACTTGGTTTTCATTTCTCATTATACTTCTAGAATATAGCCAGATCCCTTTTTTCCAGTTCATTACATACCAGAAACTCAGAAGTATGACCCAGCCTCTGAGAATTTTGGCTCAAGAACCATGAATAATATTTTGCCATCTTAATTCCTGTCTTCTTCTGCAATCTGAGGTCAGAAGACCAGTCATTATAACTGATGGTGTTGCTACCAGTTGCTGACCTATAGAAAAGGATGCTTCCCTCGAGGTTGTTGGCATGGAATACTCATATGATCTGGGAGCAACCCCCTCTCATAAGCTCCAAAGGAGACTGGATAACAGATCCCTCTTCCAGAAACGAAATCAGTGATTTTATTCCATGCTTCAGTACTAAGAGTGCCAGAAAGCCATCCAAGACTCACTAATGGAAGTTCCTCCATGTGGATGTTTTAGCCACTCAGCATCACGATGACATTTTGAATGGTGGGACTCTTCCCCTTCATGAGTCTTGGTGGGAAGAAAAGATCATCCCTTATGGAGGCTGAAGATTACAGACTCTTGCTTTCCCTGTCAGACTCTAGAGCTAGGGCAACTAGAGTTAAACACAGGGCACAGTCTGTGTGGGGACTGCAGCTTTAGCGGTGGGTACGCAATCTAGTTCCTGACAGGAAGTGGCACCTAAGGGTAGGCGGTAGTGGTGGTGCCTGTGGTATATTTAAGTTTCTGGTGCAGAAGTGACAGCTTTACACACTGACTGTCCAGAGTTTGGTGGCAGCAATGGTACCAGAAGGGGTTTTTCTCATCAGAATAGTGTCTGAGGCATGTGTTGGGCATGGTTCCTATAAAGACAGTCTTGAGCAGCTTCTCTGGCCCTTCCGCAATCCTGTGAGCTACCATGATCCTTTGAGGTTCCTTGTCTGTTCAATCAGCCACAGACAGCTTCTGTTCCTTGCAAGGCAGCCTCTTGAGAAGGGGCTGGAAGAGCACATCACTGTATTGACCGCGCTTCATGCAGAGGGATTGGAGATTCCCATTTCTACCATACCCAAGTACAGACTACCTTTTGTCTTAGTCCATTCAGGCTGCTATACCAAAATACCACAGACTGGTAGGTTATAAGCAACAGAAACTTAATTCTCACAGTTCTAGGGGCTGGGAGTTTGGGATCAGTTTACCAGCACGGTTGGGTGAGGGCCCTCTTCTGGGTTGCAGACTTCTTGTATCCTCACATGGAGGAAGAGGAGAGAGAGAGCTCTGCTGGGCCTCTTTTATAAGGGCACTACTCTCACTCATGAGGGCTCTTCCCTCATGACTAATCACTTCCTAAAGACCCCACCTATTAACCCCATCACATTAGGCATTAGGGGGGATACATTCCACCTATAATACCTTCTGAATGTAAGAAACTGGAAAATTGCACAAAATATATGATATCACTGTTTTCAGATATTGGACAGCACCTAGCAAAGGACTATGATTCCTGAAAGAAAGAAACAAATGGGACAAGCTCTGCTGTCACCCTAAATTTCTGGTGGAAGTACCTTTTGAATTGCAGCCAATGAGGGGGAACCTAAAGACAATAGCGGTCTTACCGAGTTGAGGAGACGAGATGGCTGAGAAGACTTTTCAAGGCAGAGTATCAGAGAGGAGGGACTATGACAGCAACAAAGACTCCAGAACTATCCTTCTGAGAGTGTTGCTAATACTAAGTTGCACATACATACCGTGAAACCCCTCAGTGCTAGCTAAGGGACAGCCAGGGAGCATGGGCTGGTTCCCAGGACTCACACACAGCTGGGACGTGTTTGACTTTCAACCAGCCAATGTGGAGAGATCTTGTTCAATGTCCAGAAAATTCAGAGAAACTCCAGAAAAGTTATCCGTGAGTAGAAGGGCTAAATTAGCCCTAGAATAAAAGTACCTGTAGATGTCCCCTCAACAAAGTTTATAAACAAGCCTCAAAAAACTAAGTTCGCCCACTATGATCATGACTGCCAGCCGAAACAAATTTCATGACTCTTTAAAGGACAACAACAAAATACAGACATTCAACAACACAAAATTCAGAATGTCAAGAATTACCAGACATGCAAAAGAGTAAGGAAATGTAATTGGCAGAAGAATCAGTCAATGGAAACAAACCCAGAAATGACAGAGATAGTGAAATTAGCAGATAAGGACCTAAAGAGGCATTATAATTATATATGAGGATTTAAAGGAAAATGTGAACATGGGGAGGAAGGGAACGGAAGATAGAGAGAGAGAACCAAATTGAACTTCTAGAGTTGAAGACTACAATACCTGAAATGAAAATTTCACAGGTGGCACATGGTAGAGGAAAGTACCTGTCACATTGAAGACATGGCACTGGAAACAATGCAGACAAAACACAGAGACCAAAAGACTGAGGAAATAAAACAGAGCATGCAACACAGCAGCTGAGTCCTAAACTGTGGGCTCTGGAGCCCTTCAGTGAAGGCTGGGAATTTCCAGTAGTTTCCATAGGGGCAGGGCTCACCTTCCACCCCTTCGGCCCAATAGGTTGTAAAGTTCTGAAATAATGCATGTTGGTTGGTAAATGCTGCCCGGCCCTGAATGCCCCGACCTTGCCCGCATCACTCCAGGCCTTTTCCTGGCTCCTTCTGACCTTCTGATTCAACATCTAAAGAGTTAATGCCTGACAGAGCAGAGGTCTTTCAAGACCCTGTTCCAACTGAGGCAGGATCACTCTGGTGGGTTAGTCTTAATTATACCGAGGGTCATCCCTGATTGGGGAATGGGTTAGGATTGTGGGAGCCTGCCTGGGCCTTCTAGTCACCAATCTGAGTAGAAGAAACTCAACCAGAGGGCCCTGGACAAACTCATTTAAACAAGTTACATTTTAAAAGTTCTTATTGAGCTTTGTGTTCCAGGAATGTGGACAGGATACAAGGAGGTGTCCGTCTGGGGCAGGCCACCGCAGACCCTTTTCCCAACCTCACATGCCTCTGTCTTTTGTTTGAAAGAGGGTTGCAAATCCTGTGGTTGTGACAATCTATAGGGGAGACAATGTCCTTATCACCTATCATTCATCTACGGGTCCAACAAATAATTATTGTCACTCTACTGCTTGTGGGAAGGGTTAAGATGAGTATGGGGGAGGGTTCAGAAATAGTACTTTCTCCAACAGGGTCATCGTGGAAGTCTCTGTGCATGGTGAGGGACAGAGTTGGATGGATACGTTCTCTTCCTGGCAAGCCACACCCTTCCCTGGGTCAGGGCTTGAGCTGTGTCTTGCAGCAGAGCTGAGGCCAGTCAGGACCTGTAACAGTGAGACTTGAATCAATATTAAAGCAGCGCTTGCCATCTGAATGTGTCCCCTGAGCTGAGGACTACTGGCAAACATTGTTCCTGTGTGTTTCTGAGCAAGCAGAGCACCTGCACTCTCTTGAGACTGTCCCTGACCATAGCTCACAGGCTGGAGCCTTGGCCAGCCAGCTCCCTCCAAGTGTTTGTGCCCCTGGGCTTCTCGCTGACCTCATACTCACCCTCAGCCCCTGGGGAGGCTTTCCGGGGCAAAAAGGCGGCCTGTGCTCGCCTCCCCACAGGCAGCTCAAGGAGTGTGATTCTAGGAAGAAAGGGTGACAGGGGCCCTTTAGCCAGAGGTGGAATGGAAGGGCTTCTCTTTTGGGGGGAAACCATCACTGAAAACCTTTTAGCTATGCAACTTTGAAGCAGATTCCTCCTGGGGAGAAGATGGCTGCTTTGAAGAAACCTTCCTGCAGATGTTTGAAAAGGAGAAATTAAGCTGTGAATTCGTAATGTAAAGTATTTGGGGAGGAACGTTTCTGACCCTGCCTGGTTCTCTCGTTCATATGACCTGCCGGGCTCCTGTTGGCATTCGCTTTCTCTGGCCCCAACCAAAGCCTGCTTTGCCACTGGGATGGAGTTCCTGGATAAAACTGTATGTGGCCCATCAGTCCCCAGCCACTGAAACAGAGCTAAAGCTTTATGGCCACTTCGGATTTTCTCTCTGGGTGTTTCCTTTTATTTTCGGATGAAATGAACTCTCTGACTATTGCTTTCTCCGCGCCCCCCCCCCCCCCCCCCCCGGCCCAGCTTGCTTCAGAGAGAGCTGCAGGTAGAATGGCCCCTCTCCCGCATCTTTACCCTGAGCTGAGCCGCTTGGCCCTGTGCACGGAGCTGCAGCCGGTGCCTCCAGGGGCCAGCCCCTGCGCCATCAAAGCTGCCGGCTCTTCGGCCACATCTCCTCCCATCCCAGACCTTCCTCCCTGTGTTCTTGTCTAGGTGCTCATCCGTGCAGTCTCGACCCGGCATTTGGCTTACAGCCAGACTCTCCTTGCCTCTGTCACCACCAGGCTAACCTTCCTAAATCCAGGTTTGGCCAAGTTACAGCTCTGCTCAGAAGCCTTTGATGAGTCTCCTTTACCCAGTGCTCCAGCTCTCAGTCATGGGCATTTCACACCTTCCCCAGCTGACCTCCAACCTTCTTTCTGGACATGGCTCACTCCCACTGCCACCGTGGGCCTGTCTGCTTCTGCCCAAACCAGTCCTCCTGCACATGCCCACCATCATGGCTTTGCCCACAGCATTCTCCCTCTCTGGACTAGCTCACTCTTTCTGTCCATCGAAAGGGGCCACCCTTCGTGCCCGTCTTGACCTCTCCCTCCTGGATGAGCCCTTGCTCGCCGGACTGCTCCTTCAGCTGAAGCTGCAGCCTGCTTCTTTTCCTGGCTGCCATCCCAACCTATTTTGGGTGCCAGGCACCTCTCTACATTTCTGAGCCAAGGACCTCTCTGGAAACTCGAAGGTGTTGCTTAGAATAGGATGTCCATGAAGACTTGAGCGATTCTTGTCTACTTGGATAAATTCTCCTTAATGAATTCTACCAACTCACTATCTTGTCTGGGGCACCTGCCTTCAAAGTGAGGTATCTGTTGTCACTGATGGTATGTCTCAGACCACCCATTACCCAGTTTACCTGTCCGAAGGGCGATACATTATAGAAGAGCGCATGATGATCTTGGAAGGGGCCTTAGGGATTACATCCCTTCATTCACTTAACTTTCTGGCAACTGCTGGTTCCTAACACACCAGATTGTAAGGTGAAGACCTACTTACCTGTTCCTTTTCCCTATTACATTGTGGGCTTGGGAGATGGGGCTGGCGTCTGCCTTGTTCTTGATCTCCAGTGCCTGGCACATAATAGGTATTCAACCCATATTTGTTGAATGAAAAAAAAGGGGATGCCCCCTTCCCACATATTTAGTATTTGAAATTCCCCCAAAGGAGTCATTTTTCTTCTAAATTTCCTCACCCACTTCCTGGGCTCTGCAAATTACCCTGTGCTCCAAGCTCTGGAAAGCCCCTTTCCTCCCTCACTCTATCATCTCTATGTGTGTGGAGGCCCACGTTCGGCGCTTCCTTTCTTTTGGCTAGGGTAGGGAGCCCACACACAGACATGTCTGCCCTCAGACTTGCTTACAAACCCCAGCTGGAATGAAGAACAGTTGCTGCAGGGTCTGGGCACGGCTCCAGACGGACAGACAGAGTTTGCCCACCAGGCACTCCTGCCTCCCCTCTCTGTCATGGTGCTGGGGATGCTGCACTTTGCAGGGTACACACAGGCCAACAGAAGCGAGGTCCAGAGAAGAGAGATTTCCAAGTGTACACACATCCTCGAAGGACCCCTCCTATGCCCGTGGATGCCGAGGCAGCAGTTTTGAAAACGTCTCCTTCCCCAAGGTCATAAGGAGGGATTTTGGGGGTGTTAGCATGGTTCTATTGCTTGACCTGGGTGATGGTTACAGGATACTTGCCTCATAATAATTCATTAAGCCATACATTTATGTTTGAGATGCTTTTTTGAATGTGTGTTATATTTCACAATAAAAAAGATGAGAAAAAAAAAAAGAAAAAAGAAGGAAGCTCCCCCCGCCCGCCCCCCCCCCCCCCCCCCCCCGCCGCCCTCCTCCAGCCCTGTACTCCCAAGCCCTTAATCCAATCGATCCATGTTTAACCAGTTCCTATCTCCATCCAGCCCCTGCTAGGGAAGGAACTCTTTGTCCTCAAGGAATTTCCTAGAGGAAGCAAAATACCTGGAGCAACAAAAGACATGGACTCCAGCTCTGAATTATATCTAGAAAATAGACCATGCTGTCTTATTTTGAGGAGTCCAGAGGTCGAGGAGGTGGTGGTGCTCAAACTGGGCCTCAAAGATACAGTGGGATTTAGGTAAGCAGAGGGAAGCAGAGGAGGGCTTTTTAGCCAAGAGAATGGCGTGATCCAAAAAAGCGGTTGGGTGGGACTGAGCCTGATGTGTTGGGGGATGGGGGGAGGCAGACAATGCAGGGACCCTGGTGCTGAATAGTTCACGAGAATAGGACTGGCTTGGAGAGCCCTGGATGATGCCCCCAGCCCCAAGCAAGGGCAAGGTGGGTGCCATTCCAGTGGGAGCCTGCCTCATTGGCACGGAGGGGTCTGTGGCCTCAGCAAGAGCATACATGTGCGTTTCACATTTCTTGGTTTGTTTTGTTCTTTTGCTCAAGCCCCAGGACCATGTGGGCTCATAAATCCCCATCCCAGACAGACTGGAAGTTCTATCTGCCAGACACATTACGCGGCACCCGCATTCCAGCAGAGACACTTGCTCAGTCCCTGACTTTAGCCCTGCCCCACCCTGCAGCTGCTGTCAGGTCCAGTGCTGACAAGCTCTTTGGAGGCGGGAGTGCAGTAGGAGGTGGGAACTCAGGACATCAGGTTCAGGGACCGTCCTGAGTGCCAGTCTGTGAGATGACATCTCAGCCCACCACCCCCCGCCCAAGTGCCCTGGAATTCGGGACTTCACCCGCCATTGCCAAGGATGTGGCTGGTCACCTGAGGCCGTGGGTAAGGGGGCCACAGAGTGTGGGGAGGTTCCCAAGCTCCGGGCAGGGCTACAAAGTTTCATACCAGGAGCCAAGACCCGGCTGTATTTCCACTTACTTTGGGAGTGGAAATCAAATCAGTCATAAATACTCTATACACACAAAGAGTGACTGTGACGGGCATACAGGCTAAAGCAGAGAAGAGCTGGTAATAATAGTAGTAGGAAGGAGAACCACCACCAACAGGCGTGAAGAGGAATGCTGCAGAAGGCATGATGCTGAACATTCGCTCCTTCTATCTGATCCTCATGATGATCCCACCATGTGGATGCTATGGGTATGCCTGCAAGACGAGAGCCCGGAGGCTTTTGAGGTGTGAACTGCCTTCCAAAAGTCATGGAAATGGTCAATGCAGAACTGGGATCTGATTCCAGAAGCCTGACTCCAGCACCCATGTCGTGGAAGCCGACGATGCCCACATAAGCCCTATTTGGTCTTAGGAAGGAGGTCTTCACCGACCAGACGGGAGCGGAGCAGCCCCTGGGTTGGGCGTGGCACTCTTGAAGAGCATCTGGCAAATTTTGCTTGCTCTGGTTTCTTATGAAACAACCTTTGAATTTGGCTTCTCGTGCAACCCACATACAGGGAAAGAAGGTCATGATCTGCCAACATGACAGCTGTATTTTTCATTAGTCAATTAACAAGCTGGCTGCCTGGGTTCACACACAGATCTGTTTCTGAGGGCTTGGAGAAAACGAGCCCACCCCAGAGCTGAAGCCCGCCTTGTGCCCACTTCATTGCCATTCCGAGTATGCAAGGGTAGCCCCCAGCCTGGCCTGTGTGCCAAGGAAATCCCTCTTGGCCTCCTTTTGGCAGGCTTGGCCAGCCTTCCCCAGTGACAGCCTGGCTCTTTGGACTTGAGTCGCCTGGTCAGACGGTGAAGGTCTCTCTGCAGAGAGAAGGCAGTAACAGTGCCAGGCTCCGGTGCGCGTTCCAAGTTCCACATTCCGTGCGCAGACTCCTGGCGCCAGAGCGAAGGCTGACCCTTGGCAGGACACTGGGTAAGGGTTCGTCGGGTACATTGTTTCCTCTACAACATAACCTAGGGCTTCCTGCATCTCCCACTCTCTCTGCTTTCGTTCGTAGCGGCTCCCAAAGCTGTTGACCAACCAGGGTTACCCAGGAAGACTTAAAAAAAACATTTAATTGTCTCAGTTAGGAGCAGAGAATGTAGTTCTCTGTTTACAAAAGTGCAGTTTTTTTTTTTTTTAATTACATCCTAAAACAATGGGACAGTTTGTAAGACTTCCAACCCTAAGTCTTGGTCTTCATCACAAATGCTGGGTTGTTTTACCACCAAACTTGGTGAGTAGTGTGCATCTTTCTGGGATGGCATTCTATCTTTTCTTTTTTAATTGTGGTAAAAAAAACACATAACATGAGACCTACCCTCTTAACAAATTTTTAAGTGCATAGTACGGTATTGTTACTTGTGTCTGCATTGTTACACGACAGATATCTAGACCTGCATGACTGAAACTCTATTCCCATTGAATAGCAGTTGCCCATTTTCCCTATCCCCAGTCCTGGACAACCAGCATTCTACTTTCTGCTTCTGAGTTTGACTACTTTAGACACCTCATGCAAATAGAATTATGCAGTATTTGTCCTTCTGTGATTAACTTATTTCACTTAGCATAATAGCCTCAAGATTCATCCACGTTGCAACATCCATAGGATTTTCTTTTTCTTTTAAAGGTTGAATGATATTCCATTCTATGTATATACCACATGTCCTTTATCCATTCTTTGGTGATGGAAGCACATTTAGATTGTTTCCATCTCATGGCTATTGTGAATAGTGCTACAGTGAACATGAAAGTGCTAATGTCTCTTCAAGATCCTGATTTTAATTCTTCTGGATAAATCCCCAGAAGTGGGATTCCTGGATCATACTGCAGTCCTATTTTTAATTGTTTGAGGAATCTCTGTGCTATTTTACATAAATGCTACACCATTTTACATTCCCAGCAATAGCGCACAAAGGTTTCAATCTCTCCACATCCTTGCTGACACTTGTTTTTTTGTTGTTTGTTGTTGTTGTTTGTTTTTTGTTTTTTTGACAATGGCCATCCTAACAGGTATAAGGTAGCATCTCATTTTGGCTTTTATTTGCAGATCCGTGATGTTAGTGATGTTGAGCATTTTTTTCACATGCTTTCTGGGAATTTGTATGTCTTCCTTGGAGAAATGTCTAATCCCTTGCCCATTAAAATTTTTTTCTTTTTTCTTTGCTATTGAGTTGTAGGAGTTTCTTGTATATTTTAGATATTAACCCCTTATCAGATATATGGTTTGCAAAATTTTCTCCCATTCTATAGATTGCCTCATCTCTGTGTTTCCTGTGCTGTGCAGATTTTGAGTCTGATGTGGTCCCGTTTATCTATTTTGCTTTTATTGCCTGAGCTTGGTGTCATGCCAAGAAATCATTGCCAAGACCAATATTATGAAGATTTTACCCTATGTTTTCTTCTGGGAGTTTTATGGGTTTCAGGTCTTATGTATAAGTCTTTAATCCATTTTGAGTTGGTTTTGGTGTATGGTAGAAGATAAAGGTCCAATTTTATTCTTTTGCTTGCTGGTATCCAATTTATCCAGCACCATTTGTTGAAAAGACTGTCCTTTCCCCATTGTGTAGTCTTGGTCCTTTGTCAAAGATCACATTATGATATATGTGTGAGTTTATTTCCAGGCTCTCTATTCTGCTCCATTGGTCTATATTTCTGTCTTTATGCCAGTACCGTACTGTTTTAATTACCATAGGTTTGTAATATGTTTTGAAGTCATGAGTGTGAGGCCTTCAGCTTTGTTCTCTTTCAAGATCATTTTGGCTATTCAGGGTCCTTCGTGGTTCCATATGAATTTTAGAATTGTTTTTTCTGTTTCTTCAAAAAATGCCGTTGGGACTTTGATAGAGACTGCTCTGAATTTGTAGATCACTTTGGTTAGTATGAATATCCTGATATTAATTCTTCTAATCTATGAACATAGCCTGTCTTTCCATTTATTTGCATCTTATTTAGTTTCCTGCAGCAGTGTTTTGAGCTTTTAGTGTACAAGCATTTAGCATCCTTGTTTAAGTTTATTCCTAGTATTTTTTTTTGATGATATTATACGTGGGATTGTTTTCTTTTCTTTCTCTTCTTTTTTTAGTAATACAAATAATATCAACACTTATTATGTGCCAAGGCATTGTTCTAAGCACTTTACATAATCAACTCACTTAATTTTTTTCTTCAAGTATAATTAACACAGTGTTATATTAATTTCAGGTGTACAATATAATGATTTAACAATTCTATACATTTCTCAGTGCTCATTACTCTCAATTCCTTTTATCTATTTCACCCATCCCCCCACCAACCTCTCCTCTAGCAACAACCACTTTGTTCTCTGTATTTAAGAGTCTGGTTGTTTTGTCTCTTGTTTCTTTGTTTATTCACTTGTTTTCTTTCTTAAATTCCACATATGATGGGTGCCTGTGTGGCTCAGTTGGTTAAGCGACTGCCTTCGGCTCAGGTCATGATCCTCGAGTCCTGGGATCGAGTCCTGCATTGGGCTCCCTGCTCAGTGGGGAGTCTGCTTCTCCCTCTGACCCTCTTCCCTCTTGTGCTATCTCTAATTCTCTCTCTTTCAAATAAATAAATAAAATCTTTAAAAAAAATTCCACATATGAGTGAAATCATATGGTATTTGTCTTTCTCGAACTGACTTATTTCACTTAGCATCATATCGAATAGGATTGTTTTCTTAATTTCCTTTTTGCATTACTCATTATTAGTCAGAAACACGACTGATTTTTGTATGTTGATTTCACATCCTGCAAACTTGCTGAATTTTTTTATTAGTTCCAAATGGGTTGTTTTTTTTTTTTTGTAGAATCATTAGGGTTTTCTAGATATAAGATGTAAGATATGAGATAATTTTACCTCTTTTTTTCTGATTTGAAAACCTTTTATTTCTTTCTCTTGTCTAATTGCTATAGCTAAGACTGCCAATAATATGTTGAATAAAAGTGGCAAGAGTGGGCATCCTTGTTTTGTTCCTGATCTTAGAGGAAAGACAGATCTTTCTTAGAGGAAAGACTTAGATCTTTCTGATTTTCACTGTTGAGTATGATGTTAGCTATGGGCTTTTCATATATGGCCTGTCTTTTTTTTTTTTTAAAGATTTTATTTATTTATTTGACAGAGAGATAGAGAGAGAGCACAAGTAGGCAGAGCGGCAGGCAGAGGGAGAGGAAGAAGCAGGCCCCCCGCTGAGCTGGGAGACCCGTGAGGGACTCGATCCCAGGACCCTGGGATCATGCCCTGAGCCGAAGGCAGACGCTTAACAACTGAGCCACCCAGGTGCCCTGGCCTGTCTTATACTGAGGTAATTTCCTTCTATTCCTAGTTTTTTTGAGTGTTTTTATCATGAAAGGATGTTGAATTTTGTTAAATGCTTTTCTGCATCTATTGAAATGATCATGTGATTTGATCCTTCATTCTGTTAATGTGGTGTATCACACTGATAGATTTTTGTATGTTGAACTATCCTTGCATCACAGGGATAATACCACTTGGCTATGGTGTAAGATTCTTTCTATGTGCTGTTCAATTGGGTTTGCTAGTATTTGTTGAGGATTTTGCACCTATTTTCATTAGGAATACTGGCCTGTGGTCATCTTTTTTTTGCAGTGTCTTTCACATTTGGTATAATGCCAGCCTCATGAAATGACTTTGGAAGTGTTTCCCATTCTTCAATTTTTTGGAAGAGTTTGGGAAAGATTAGCATTAATCTTTAAATTTTTGGTAGAATTCTCCAATGAAGCCATCTGGTCTGGGCTTTTGTTTCTTGGGAAGCTTTTGATTACTGATCTGATCTCACCAGTTATAGAAATGTTCCGATTTTCAGTTTCTTCATAATTCAGTCTTGGTGGGTTGTATGTTTCTAGGAATTTATTTCTTCTGGGTTTTTCACTTTGTCAGTATGTAACTGTTTATGATAGTCTTTTATAGTCCTTTTTTATTTTCATGGCTGCAGTAGTACTCATTTTTCATTTCTGATTTTATTTGAGTTTTTTTTTTAGTCTAGCTAAATGTTTGCCAATTTTATCTTTTCAAAAACCAAGTTTTAGTATTATTGCTTTTTTCCCATTTTTGTTTCATTTATTTCTGCTCTAATCTTTATTTTTTTTAAATATTTATTTATTTATTTAGAGTGAGTGGGAAGGGTAGAGGGAGAGGGACAGAGAGAAGAATCCCAAGTAGGTTCCATGCCCAGTGTGAAGTCTGACTCGGGGCTCAATCCCACAAACCCGAAATCACGACCCAAGCCGAAATCAAGAGTCAGACGCTCATCTGACTGAGCCAACCAAGAGTCCCACTAATCTTTATTATTTCCTTTATTTTGCTAATTCTGGGCTTAGTTTTTTCTTCTTTTTCTAGATCCTTGAAGTGTAGAGTCAGATTGTTTGAGATCTTTCTTCTTTTTTTAATGTAGGCATTGGCTGCTATAAACTTCCCCCTCAGTACTGCTATTGCTACATACCATAAGTTTCAATATGTTGTTTTTCATTTCATTTTTGTTTGGCTCAAGATATTTTCTAATTTCTCTTTTGATTTCTTCTTTGACTCATTGTTTATTCCAAGAGTGTGTTGTTTAATTTCCACATATTTGTTAATTCTCGTATTCCTTCTGCTATTGATTTCCAGTTTCATTCCATTGTGATCAGAAAAATACTTGGTATGATTTCAATCTTCTTACATTTGTTAAGACTTGTTTTATGACCCAATGTGACCTATGCTGGAAAATGTTCCACATGTGTTTGAGAAGAATGTGTATTCTGCTGCTGTTGGGTCGACTGTTCTGGATAGGTCTATATTTGTTAGGTCCATTTGTTCTATGATTTTTTCAAGCACCTGTGTTTCCTTGTTGATCTGTCTGGATATTCTATGCATTATTGAAATGGGATATTAAAATCTCCTAATATTATTGCATTGCTGTCTATTACTCCCTTCAGTTCTGACATTTGCTTCATATATTTGGGTGCTCTGATATTGGGTGCATATACATATACTTATAATTGTTATATCTTTCTGATCAATTGAACTTTCATCATTATATGTCTTTTTTTTTTCCCCTTGTGACAGTTTTTGACTTACAGTCTATTTTGTATGACATAAGTATGACCACTCCTGCTCTCTTTTGGTTACCATTGGCACAGAATATCTTTTTCCATCCTTTCACTTTCAGCCTATGTGTGTCCTTAAATCTAAAGTGAGTATCTTGTAGACAGCGCATATTTGAGTCTTTAAAAAAACATGTATCTATTCAGCCACTCTAGGGGGTTTAATCCATTTGCATTTAAAGTAATTACTGATAGGGAAGAACATGATATTGCCATTTTGTTAACTGTTTGCTGTATGTCTTGTAGCTTTTTTGCCCCTCTTCCTCTCTTGCTGCCTTACTTTGTATTTTGTTGACTGGTTTTATTGACATGACTTGATTCCTTTCTCATTTTCATTTGTGAACCTGGATGTCCATTTCCTTGCTCAGACTTGGGGAGTGTTTGGCCATTATTTTTCAAATACGCTTTCTGTCACTGGAACTCCCATATTGCATATATTAATTCACTTAATGATATCCCATATGTCCCTAGGTTTTCTTAACTTTTTTTTTTTTTTGAATGTGTGTCTCTGGCTGGATAATTTCAAATGAACTGTCTTTGAATTTGCTGGTTCATTCTTCTCCAAATTAAGTTATATTCTTTAGCTCCAAAATTTGTTTGGTTCTTTTTAAAATATTTTCTCTTTGCTGCTGCTGCTAGTCTTATCTTATTCATGTATCATTTTCCTGAGTTCATTAAGCATCCCAGGGAAGCTTTTTAAGATATGGATTCTCAGACCCTACTGGCAGAGATTCTAATTCAGTCATCCATAGTGGAGCCTGGAAATCTGTATTTCTGAGTTTCCGTAGGTGATTTAGATGTACTTCTAGGTTTGGAAAACACTGCCAATGAAAAGACTACCTTCAACTCTTCCCACCTCCCACTTCTCTCCAAGATGCCACCATCTGTCTACCAGTATTCTGCCTCTGTATTATTTGAGGGATCTTGAACACTTTCTGCCTCCAGGCAGCCTTCCTGGATTGACTCCTGTCCGACCACGAGTTTCTTAGAATTCTCCCCAGCCCTCTCCAACCCAAAATGGGCCTACACTTCCTATTTCTGTATTAATTTGGCATTTCCTCCCTTCAATTTGCTATATTGAGTCTTAAGCCATCACTGTCTAAAAAACTTCTGGACTAAGTCTACCCTAATTTTTTTATTATTTAATGACAAAGAAGTGGTGAATGTAGTAGAGGTAGAACTCTGAGAACCCGGGTTCACATCTCTGTTCTTATAGGGTATGACCTGGGATAGGTTTATTTTCCTTTCTGGGCCTCAGTTTCCTCATCTGTGAAACGAGCATTGAATAGATAGTCTCCATGATCCTTCCTTTTGGACTCTGACTCTCCTTCCTTCTCTTTTGCACTCCATAGCTGAGGAAGTCGAATTCTGAAGTCATTCCTGAAACTCTGCCCTAAATCAAAGGAACCAGCAGGCCTGCAAGTTTTCTCTCTACCTCCCTTTCCAGGAGCAACCATGGCCCTGAGTGATGTCGATGTGCAGAAGCAGATTAAGCACATGATGGCTTTCATTGAGCAGGAAGCCAATGAGAAGGCAGAAGAAATAGATGCCAAGTCTGAGGAAGAGTTCAACATTGAGAAAGGACGCCTTGTGCAAACCCAACGACTGAAGATTATGGAGTATTATGAGAAGAAGGAGAAGCAGATAGAACAGCAGAAGAAAATCCAGATGTCCACCATGAGGAATCAGGCAAGGCTGAAAGTCCTGAGAGCCCGAGATGACCTCGTCTCAGAGTTGCTGAATGATGCAAAGCTGAGACTCAGCAGGATTGTGGCCGACCCAGAAATCTACCAGGGACTGCTGGATAAACTAGTGCTTCAGGGTCTGCTCCGACTGCTGGAGCCCATGGTAATCGTACGCTGCAGGCCACAGGACATCCTCCTGGTGGAGGCTGCAGTGCAAAAAGCCATCCCTGAGTACATGATGGTCTCCCAAAAATGCGTGGATGTCCAAGTTGATCAAGAGGTGCACCTGGCTATGAATGCAGCTGGAGGTGTGGAGGTCTACAGTGGCAATCAGAGAATAAAGATTTCCAATACCCTAGAAAGTCGACTGGATCTCTTAGCCCAACAAAAGATGCCTGAAATACGAAAAGCCTTGTTTGGAGCCAATGCCAACAGAAAGTTTTTCGTATAAGCCTCTGCCAAATGAAGCTCATGTTGAATTGCTAAGCCATTAAAAGCATACGTTATTAGGGCAAAGGAAACTAGTCAGGTTTCCTCTTCTTTGTTGCTTTGATAGGATTCTATCTTCTTACATGAAATACCCTTTTAATAGCTAAAGGCATTATGTTTTGCAATGAAACTTGGAAATGCTTAGAAATCTAATTCTGGTTTATCCACACATGCCGCATCTTCTGGTCAGTTCGATAGTCTAGGTTGAAGGGAGTAAAGACATCTGCTCTTTAGCTTGTCCTTCAGTTGAGATGTGAATGATATTAATGGTTTGTGGGTCTGAGTACTCTAAAATTCTTTAATATTATCTGAAGTGTGTTTTCTTTCTTTTGCTTCAGCTTTCTGTATTTCTGTTATTTAATGAAGTTTAGCGATCTTTTTTTGTGTGTATAGGGCCAACTTCATGGGCATGTGACCAAAATAGTCACATAGGGTTCCATGCGCAAAAGAGCCCAGTGCTTGGGGTTTAATGCTCTACAGCATTGACTTGAAAGTCTTAATTTTATCTTTGAAAATGTGTTTTGTAAGTGAAGACTGATGGGACTTTGGAGCATGTGCCAGGGGCTTGGAGCCTTAGCTCATGCACGGTACCAAATACCAAAGCCCACCCTCCTCCCCGGGATGGATTCTTGGCCGCTCATTTCCCAGCTTACTGGTGCCCTGAGACCCAGCCTTCCCCTCCCTCACCCAGTCAACATTGCTGCTTTCTGCTTTTTGTGAGGTCTGGGTGTGCATGCAGGGAGGGTCAGAGCATGTGTGCATGCTCTGCAGAGTCTTAGAGCTGGACCCAGTGGTGGCCGTCTCTGTCCAAGAATGGTAGCTCCATGGCACATTCAGCAAGTGACTTGGTGAGGGTGAGTTTCTTGCCTCCCACATGCTGAGCACATCCTGGTGTGGAGGTTTAAAGACCCTGGGATTCACCTGTCTGCGATGAGTGGGGTCAGCTGGTCTACTGGAATGGGAGCTATTTGGCTTGGCTTCCCTGACCCCAGCCAGGGCATAGCACATAGATGTGAGGGCTGGTGGGAAGGAGGACCCAGCTGTTGTCAAGCTTGCTGGGCCTGGGTCTCAGGTTGGGAACATCAGGACCTTATGAGGAAAGTATCCCAGTCCCTCAGACAGCTCAGTGTCTAGGGGGACTTATGCTCATTTCTTTGGCCAGTTTGAGACATCCTCCAACAGAAGCCAAGAAATACAGACTGTATAATTCTGGTGATTCTCCATACGGGTATTTCACAATATAAAGATAAATGGTAAAATTCGTGTTGATGATTTAAAATTTTTATTTTTATTTACTTAGCCATTAAATAGCAAATAAATACAATGACAAGTCAAAAGAGAGACTGCAGAAGAAAGGAAAAAGCTTTATCTTTTAGGACTTTTCACTGTACTTTTTGAACAAAGGATTCCCACATTTTCTTTTTGCATTGGGCCCTGTAAATTATAGGTTGCTAGTTCTGCATGTGTATGCTGATTTACAGTCTAATCTATGCCCGTCTGGTTTATGTATTAAAATAAAGGTTTTTTGAAGAAAAGAAACCCCAAGCCACTCTGCCAAGGACAAAGTTTGTCTTATGTGGTCAGGAACAGAAATGTTGTAAAGCTCAAACACAAAGTAGGAGACAGGTTATTAGAAATCAGGGTGTCTCACAAAGCCTGGGTACAGGAATCTCTTATGGTCTCAGGAGAGGGTTGGACCGGGGACTCAGAAAGCCATCTGAAATCCTCTATCTGGCTGCTTCATCTTTCTTTAGGAGTCACTTTCTCTACTGCACAGTTTCAACAGCAGAGTATACATGCTTCATAAATTTACATTCTAAGGTTTACATGGTATAGTTCCAGACATAAACTTCTTCTCTTACAATTCCACTTTCCTGAGAAGAAATCCATTTGGCCCAGCTCAGGTCAGATGTTCACATTTGGTCCAGTTGACATCTGGGGGCACTTCTCAGAGAAAGGGGGTCCATGTCAGCTAGATAATCTCTGCAAAGGGTATCTTCTGTGTGGGTCCTTTTGAGCTGTGAGTCCAGTCATTTACTGAACATTTTCTGAATGCCAGTAATGAACGAGGCCCTTTGCTAGCTGCTGGGCTGCAAAGAATACAATCGGGTCCTGTCCTTTAGTTATTGACACATAAACAGATGAGGATCCTGTAATGGTAATGTTACAAGGTGCAGGTACCCGCCTAGAGCTGTATAAGAGGTACTGTGAGAACACGGTACAGGAAGAGAAGGTCACAGAAGGCTTTTGGGGTGCTGGCAGTTGAGCCAAAGAAAGCACTTTAGGCAAAGGAGGTGGGGGAGGCATATGCAAAGGCCCTGAGGTGTGAAAAAGCAAGTTGTGTTAGAGGAACTGCGCATGGTTCAGTGTGATAGAGTATGAGGGATGTGGGGAACATGACCACAGATGAAGCTAGAAAATGGATGGAGCCTGACTATGAGGTACAGTGGGCCTGGCTCTGGAGTTAGGCTAATTCTGCTGCGTGGGTGATGAGGGCTCACTGAAGGACTTTAAATAGGAGTGAAACTATGAGAGCTGGACTTTTAAAAGATTATCCTTGTGTCACTGTGTGTGGAAAACACATTGGAGGGACAGAGAGGTTGGAGGCAGGAGCCCTGTTGGGGCTTATTTACCAGCCCAAGTGAGAGATTTATGATAAATAACCGATGCAGCTCTTTTGCGAGATAGGTCGGATTCTTTAACACACAGGCTGGAAGAGACTAGACTTAGTGGCTTATGTCTTACCCCCCTCCCCCACCCTGCCCCCCAGAAAATTCTTTCCCTCATCCAGGCTTGAGGCTTTCTGTCAGTTTTGCTTCATCTTAACAGTTTTTGCTTATAAGAGTGTGCTTCCCCTCAGAGTCTTCCCCCTTCTCTCATTCCAGGCCCAGCAAAGCACTCCCTCCGCAGCTGCCTGAGCCCTCAGCCGCCTCCCTTCCTGGGAAGCCAGACCCCACTTCCTGCTGTAATCCAGGAGTAACTGAAGCCCCTTGGCTTGCCCAGTTCTGGCCTTCTGAGCTGCCCTCAATTCATTACTGGGGCCCGTGACATTAATTCGTCTCCAAAACAGCTGACAGGTAGATTTTATGAAGGTTTTTATGGGAAGTTGAGGAGAGCTTTAGAGAGTGCCTGTGGGGCCCAATTACTCTAGGCCTCATTTATTTTATTTTATTTTTTTAAAGATCTTATTTATTTGAGAGAGCCAACACAAGTGGTGGGGAGAGGGCAGGGGGAGAGGGAGAACAGGCTCCCCCCTGAGCGGGGAGAGCCTGACAGGAGGCTCTCATCCCAGAGCCCTGGGATCCTGACCTGAGCAGAAGGCAGACGCTTAGCCCACTGAACCACCCAGGCGCCGCTCCCTAAGTTCCATTTAAACATCTCTCTGTTTTTCCAAACTTTTCTCTCGCCCAGGGCTGCCAGATACTTTCTCTTTCTCCTCAAACTTCTCCTCCTCAGCCTCTCAACGCCTGGGCTCCAGTCTCCTCCGTCATAATGTCCCCTCAGCAAAACAAAAGCTGGTGGCTAAGGGAGCCCTGCCCTCCCACAGTCCCTGGCTGCGAGGACTCTACAGTTGCCTGTGAGGACTCTTCATGCACCACCTTTATTTACTGTTAGCTGCTTTTTCTACTCAGCCCATCTTTTTAAACATCGCTCCTTGTGGGTCGGGACAGTGGGACAGTGTTTTGATTCTTCCTTCTTGCATTTCCTGCTGCCTTGTTATTTTAGTGCTGATCTTGGGCGTACGCAGCACACGTAAGTAGGTTCTGAACAAACAACTGCAGCTGTTGCATTCTTTCCTGGCCTGGCTCTGGTTCCTAGATGGAGACCTCCAGGGTCTTTTTCCTCTTTGACCCATAGATTGGGCCATAGCAAGAGGCAAGTATGTGAGATGGGGACCAAGGGAAGAGTGCCAGGACTATAATCCAGGGATGGTGCTTGACAAGAAAATCCTGCAAGATGGGCGGAGCCTGAGCTCCAGCAGGACGCCCCCCGCCCCCCCAACTCCCTTCAGTCAGGCTTTGGTTACCTCCCAAAGGCAGCTGTGGGGTTATTGCTTTGCTTCCCTCCCCAGGAAACAAATGGGAGGGGCTTTGCCTTGGACCTGGGGGCAAAGAGGGACTGTGGAGGGGCTGGGTCCTCCTTGGGGGCCTCAGCCATGGGAAAGGCAAGCCTTAGCCTTCAACACTAGCCCTGACCTGTGGGGTAGGCTGCTTGTCACCATTCTGACACCTGCACTCCTGCAGGGGTCTTTGCTTTAGAAATGCTTGCATGGGGCACTTCTGGTTAGTTGACTGGTACAAACAGGGGTGCCTGGCTGCCTTGGTCAGTGGAGCATGAAGCTCTTGATCTTGGGGTTGTGAGTTCGAGCCCCACACTGGGTGTAGAGATTACTTAAAAAAATAAAATAAAATCTTAAAAAGAACTAAAACCAAAACCAAAAGTACACACTTTATTAGCATGAACTGTCCTACTCTCAAGAAGGCATGTACCTCCTGTAAGTTCCTCGGTCCCTATGAGCCAAAAGGAGCAAACTGTTTGAACCACAGGCAGGCATAACCCTTCCCCCCTAGAACCACAGGCAGGTGCAACCCTTCCCCAGGGCGCTCCTCATTAACACTTCCTCCTGAGGTGCAAGGGAAGCTGTTTGCTGCTGGAGACAGAGGCTGTGCACAGGGGCGGGGGCGAGCAGTGCTGCTTCTGCATGCTCCTTCCCTGCTGGGGGAAGCTGAGTGCCCACCAGAGCCAGGCCCTAGGGACCCAGGAATCCTGTTGCTAGGGGTCACATGGTGGAGGGAGAGCCTACGTTTAATTCCAATCCCGAGTTGCCTGGACAGGCAGAAATGGAGGGGATGTTTGAACATGTGCTAGAACCTCAGAGGAGGCAAGGAAAGCAGACCAGCAGATTAGAACATGCTGCAGGGCTTCCTCTTTGATTCTAGGGTCCCAGGACCCCCGGAAGTAGGTCAGCAGATCTATTCTGGGCCAACCACAACTCCCCACGCCTCTGGGGAGCAAGTTCAGCCCTTCGCTGAGCTCCCCTGGGAAATTGCTCAAGGCTTTGCCCCCTTCCTCTGTACTCCTCTGTGTCCTTCCCTGTACCTTCCCCGTCTATTACCTCATTTCTGAAGTCATGCCTGTATTGATGGCGCTGGGACCTCTCCCTGAGCTCTCTCCTCCCGCCCCCACCTCCCTAAATTCGATTCCAAAGCATGATAGACCCTCACTGTCAAAGCACCCCATGCGCTGTCAGAGCACCCCCGTGCTCCCGTACAATCCCACAGCTCACCTGGTGGCCTTTTCTGCAGGACAGCATCCCTTTCCCTGGGCGGCAGGCTACTGACTGCACTTCTCCCTACAGACAAGAGGGATCCCAGCTCTGAGAGACTGTCCTGGCAGACCCTGGGCCCAGCTCACCACACCCTCCCACACAGCCTGGAATGATGGGACTGAGCACATTCTTTTGTCACTGGGAGATGAGCCCATAGAGGGTGATGTTTGACACATGGATTCATGTGCTGGTGCTTAGGGAAGGTTTAGAACTCGAAGGATCCAGAGACCCAGATGCACATTTGCATCTGAAGCTCGGGGGGAGCAAGGAACAGTCCAGGGTCATAATCAGCTGATAAGACTCCTGGGACTGCAAAGAAAACACGGGAAGAGACAAGGTTGTTGTTGTTCATTTTATGAAAAACTTGCCGTACAGAGGCTCCAGAACTTTGACTCCCTCTAGGACAAACGTGTTAGCAAACGCAGGGCCATAGCTGCTTTCTTGAAGGATCCTTCCTTTCTCCTCCCCGGGGTGATCTGACCCCAGGGCTCTGTCACAGTGAAAGTCCACAGAGAAGGGGTAGCAGTGGGTGACTGCACAAAGCATGTAACTTGAGGGGGCCCAGGGAAAGACTGGGGGTCTGGGGGCATGCTGGGGATCAGAGTGGGGGGAAGGTGGGTCCATCACACAGCACCTAGCGCCAGAGCTGGCACAGACCAGCTGTTAATGGACTAAGCAAGGAGGGGAGGGAGAGAGGGAGGAGAGGAAAAAGTAGAAGCAAAATGCACCGGCACTCAACTGGAAAAGGGGGAACAACAGGGAATATTGGAAGATTCTTGTCTTTCCTCATTTGGAATTTGAATCCTGCGTTTTCTTTCAGTCAAATTCAAATCAGTAGACCTCTTATTCATTCATTCATTCATTCCACAAATATTTACTGAATGGTTAACAAATGTCAGGCACTCTGCCAGGCACAGCATCCCTTGCAGTGACTGCCCCAGCTTTCACAAAGGAACATTCCAGAACATTCTAATGTGGCTGGTAGGTCCACAAGTGGGAGGGGTCAGGGCTTGGGAAGGGACACCAAACAAGCAGACAACTAGTGATTTCCAGGTGATCCAAGTGCCATAAAGAAGTCAAGGGTTTTGGACAGTGAGGCCTTCTGTGACCTCTGCTCAGGTAGCACCCTGGGCACCTACAGCATGAGAAGGAGCCAGCCCTACCTACAGCAGAGAGGAAGCGTGGGCAGAAGGGAAGGGCATTCTGAGCAGAGGGGACCACAAGTGTAAGGCACCGGGCAGAAAAAGCTCTCCTGGTTTGAGGAGTAGAGAGGAGGCCAGTAGGGCTTCTCTCTAAGTGAGTGAAAGGGAGAGAGAAGGGTCAGTGTCAGATCATACTGGGTCTTGTGGGTGACATTTGAGGAATTTGGATTTATTCTAAGTACAATGGGAGGTCATTCAGGGCTTGCAAGCATAGAAGACACATGACCTCTTTTTTTTTTTAAACAAGAAGTTTATTTAAACATCAAGATACTTGACTTGAAAGGAAACTATCGAGGACTTATTTCTTTTAGAATAATTTATCCCTACTTAAAGACAGGTTGCCCCACAGGTAACAGAGATATACAAAAAATATTTAAAAATTATAATTTATAAAATTTCTAAAATTATAAAATTATCCTTGGTTGTTCAATGATAAATGAAAAACATTAAAATTCTCCAGTCGGAGAAAGTATGTCAGAATTTCCATATTGTTCTTTCTTTGTCCAACAATGAGAACAAACTAACTTCCTGGGAGATAAAGGTAAGAGCTGAAGGAGCATGCCACTAATGGAAAAAGGGGCTATTTTCATAGAATCAGTATTTTTCCCCACCTCATCTCCATTTGCTGTCGATCAAAACATACCACTGGCCACTTAGTTAAAAAAAAAAAACACGCAATATGCTTGTGCACATACACACTTGATGTTCAGGAAAGGAATGGGGAAGGGAAATGGAAGACTAGAGAAAGCTATACTGTAGGGGTCAGGATGTGATGGACCCAAATCACAGTTTTTAACTGCAAATGTGTTCTTGGCCTGGAGAATCAGAGTTCTGGAGTAGATCGGCAGGTTCCCTTTTTAGGAGACACCTCCCGTTTGCTGCTGGGACACAGCCAATGTATATTCCTCCTCTGTTTCCAATCCACAGGTGCAGGCTTGTCTGTTTCCTTAATTGGCTGCCTGTCAAATCAGAATTTGATCTGCCTCATTGACAAGCCCTGTCGTTTGCGAAAGGCTTTCATTAGTTTACTAAGCGCTGTATATGCCTCTTAATCTTACAGTGCACTATGGAACCGTCCTGCTGGCCACCTTTGCATTAATGTGATGGTGGTTCTCAGTCTTGACTCCTTCCTGGGGCTTTTCCTTGGCCATGGGGAGCGTGGAGTCTCCTCGGCTGCCGCTTCACAAAAGGGGTACCAGGTTTGCAGTGAGAGAGCCCACAAGCAGCGCCAGGAGCAGCAGAAGCGGGACAGGAGCTCATTTAACTGTGTAAAATGCACCAGCTTTTCCCTTAGGTCCCCAGGACAGCACATGACCCTCCCCTTCTTTGTTTCAAAGAAACTGCTCGGACCCCACAGAAATAGGAAAGCAAGTACCCAGTCATCAGCCAGTTCAGACAGCTGGACAGGTCTCTTTCTAGGCAGCACTTTTTATTTTTCTTTCTCCCGAAAATCTCCCTGTAGCATTCCGAGGCCAATGACATCCCCTTTCCTTACAGAAAGTACCGTTAATGTCACCTTTGTCTTCAGCAGCCAGAAGTTAAATGTATTATTTGCACACATTGCCCTATCCAAATTCCCGCCTCCCTTTCTCCTTATCAGGGACGCTTCCCTGCCACAGGGACTGCGAAACCTGGGCTTAGCCCCACTTCTTAGCACTTTGTGCTGTCACCATACTTATAGAATCTTCCGATTTTCTCTTGGCTCTTTACAGCATGTCCCTCTTCTAGACCACTCAAACCCTGTCTCTTCCTGACTCCTCCTGCCTTCTGGAACCTTTCTTTGCCCACTGGGCTCTGGAGTCCTCGAACTTGGACACACCCTTGGACTCTCACCCCTTTGGTTTGTCTCATGTATTTTGGAGACTGGGTTTGTTTTCCTGAGAAGGGAGCTGCCCCCTCTCTTGTGACTTGCCAGATTTTTCCCACCTTGAGCCATGAGGGTCAACTGACCCCCATGGGGGGTGGAATGGGAGATAAGGTACTGACTCTGGCCCTATAAGAACAGAAAGTTCTGGTAAGCAGGGATGGCACTGGATACATCTTGAATGAATGAAGCCTGGCTCTATGGAATCATAGCCTGGTCTTCCACTGAGTCCCTTGGGCTTTGGATTAGACTCACTCCTACTCTCTCTGGTTGTTGTGTGACCCGCCAGGGTCACATCTCCATCTGTTAAGTGAAGAACCAGGGCCTCATGACCAAGTTCCCTGGGACTCCTCAGACCCCCAGCTTCCCACTGCTGGCTTCCTCCACTATTGCCGACCTTTGATCTCCTCTGATCTCTCTTTCCAGGCTTCCTTCTCGTGCCTACCTGGTGCCACACATGCTAGCCTCTGGGATCCCTGCCCCTCTTATGGGGCCATGGGCAGGGCTGTACCTTAAAGGGCATGGGAGAGGATAAACTGCAAATCTACTGGTCTCTCTCCAACCAAGGGCAAGGCATGTTTCTAGCCTGCATTTGCAGACCAGGCTGGGTGGGTGGTGTGGGTGTGGGTGGAAGGGTTTGGAGAGTGGTGGGAGAAAGCTTAGGCCTTAGGCAGTCCCACTTGGGACACAGAGAGCATCAATAAGGCATCATGCTTCCTGTCTTCAGGCTCTTGCCCACTGGAGACAATCCAGACTTGGATCTCAGTTTGGGGTCTTAATAATAGTGGTTTCTATTCTCTACACAGCACCATGCAGTCCTTCCATAAGGGAATCCAGGTGGGAGATTGCAGGCCTGGGTTCTATTTTCAGGGTTGCCCTTCATTGGCTAGGTTAGCAAAGTAACTCACCTTTTCTTTTAAGATTTTATTTATTTATTTGACAGATAGAGACAGAGAGAGAGAGGGAACTCAAGCAGGGGGAATGGGAGAGGGAGAAGCAGGCTTCCCGCTGAGCGGGGAGCCTGATGCGGGGCTCGATCCCGGGACCCTGGGATCATGACCTGAGCCGAAGGCAGACACTTAATGACTGAGCCACCCAGGCGCCCCAAAGTAACTCACCTTTTCTATGCCTTAATTTTCCAATCAGTAAAATGGTAGAGAAAATGCCTATTCTCATAGGGGTGTTTTGGCAATGAATTGAAATGAAGGCAAAAGAGATGCCCATGTGTTCCATGCTAATTTTAATGACTGAACTTTAACTCAGTGAAAAATTGTTATTATACAAGAAATAGAAAAAGTTATAGAAGTCAAAATTTTTTATAAATCACATATAATTTTACTATCCTGATACAGTTATTTTCTTTTTTTCATATTTCACAGTGATATTCAAGTAATTTTGCATGATATGCCTACCATTTTGCTCCTCATGTATAGAATTGCTTGGTCTTTATAAACCTTATTTTCAGTGCCTACAGATTATTTTACCTAATATGTTTTATAATTGATTTTAACTATTCAAACAGTAATTGACATTTGAGTTATTTTCAAGTTTTTATTATAATAAACAGTGCTGCAATTAGCACATGGCTTTTTAGTGGAATCAATCTGTAGATAGCATTTTGTCTACTTGTTAAATTAATACACACATTTCGTTGAAAAATTTAAAGATCCAGAGTGGTATAAAGCAAATTTAAATCACAGGTAATTGTTCCACTGAGAGATACCATTGTGAAAACGTAGAGTCTGTCCTTCCATTATTTTTCTGTGCATATATTGTGGGGGGAGGGGCACACGTGTGTGCATACACATTACTGGCCTATTGGTGCATGCACAGAGTTGCGGCCTGATTCCTTTCTACTGTGGCAGGTGGTTAAGAGCATGGGAGTTGAGGCTGGAGGCCCGGTTCAGAGTCCCTGAGTTTAAATCCTGTTTCTGCCACTTACTCAGTTAAGCCCTTTGGATAAACTCTATACCTCAATTTTCACACTTTATTTGCTAGTCAACCTTAGGCAAGTTCCTCCGCCAGGCCACAGTTTTTAGAAGAAGGATAATAACAGAATCTGTCTCGTATGGGTGTAAGAATCAATCTGTATAAACCATTTAGCATAACATCTGGCACATAGTAAGTGCTCAACAAATATTCCCCATGGTCATTTTTTCATGCATTTTCCATGCCATGACAAATTCTTGAAAAATCACCATTTTAAACACCTGAATACTGTTCTTTTATACCCTAATCTATTCAAGTTCATCATATATATTTTTTAGTTTCTGTAACGAGGCAGTGATTTTTGCGTACCTAAACCTTCGCTCCAGTTTATGTTATTTCCATAGGCAAGCATCCTAGAACTGGAATTAAGGGATTAAGAATATGACGATGTTTAAACGACTCTTTAATACCTATGCCAAATTGCTTTGGCAGAAAAGATTTTAAAGAACGGGGTTTTAAGCATGGTTTTAGATCTCGGGTTCTTTTTTCCCCACTCCCCTCCTTTCTTTCTTTCCCAGCCCTTAAATCATAGCATTTGAAGCCGTACCCTTCAGGGTCCTGGACTTTTGACACGGTCCCTTGGTGTGAAAGGGGCCGGCGTACGCGAGAAGGAGGAGGAGAGAAAACTGGTTTGAAAGTCACACGCCCCGACTGTCTTAGTAAGTGTACCAAAGTGACAGATGCGGAGAGGGTCATGTGACCCGAGCGTGACCGCAGAGCTCCCGGCTCCCCGCGCCGCCGGGGGCGGACCCGCGGTGGCAGGAGGCGGAGGGCGTCTTCATCGCGCCTGCTTGGCAGGTTACCTAAAGGAGCCCTGGGGATTTGGGAACGCTCCTTGGTTCCCTGGGCGCCAAGAAGGGGGACGCTAGGAAGCCCAGACTTCATCGCACGTTTAGCTAGTATTTGCTGAATGCTACTGGGTGCCCAGTTCTGGCTGCAGGCCAGGCTTGGTGCCAGGCGCTGTACACATTTCATCTGCCTTACTTATTATGCCCATCTTACTGGAGACCCAGATAAGAGAACTCACGGCCGTGCTGCGAGTGAGGACGAGCCCAGAGCCACAGAGACCTGGAGGAAGCAGTGGCGGGGGGCTGGAGGGGGGGTGTGTGCAGGCGCGCAAAGTGTGCCCATCAGAGTGGGCGTGGGGGCTGGGGTGGCGCTCCGGGAGAAACCCACCGGTGGGGGCAGCAGGGGCAAACCAGGGCTCACACCGACCTGATAGGGCATCTGGAGTGGAGGGAATGGCATTTTAGAGAAATACTTAAAATAAAACGAGAAAACAAAAAAGACAGGAGGAAAGTATTGATTGGATGGAGGGAGATCTCCTTGGCCCATTTCCCACCAACCCAGCGCCAGGGAGAGCCCCCCAGCTTTGAGAATGCCCTCAAGTCTCCCAAGATTTAGGAGCATATTCAAAGTTGTTGGTTTCGCATTCATTCTAGGCACCCGTTCCTTGGAGGCAAAAGCCAGGCTTGGGGGCCCTTGTGGCGGGGGGTGTCTAAAGTTTTTCTTGCAGACTCCTGAAAGAATTGTGGAAATCCAGGTACCCCTCCCCAGCACATTTGTAGGAGCAAACATTCAATTTATTTTTCATAGTATAGTTACATAGGGTGTGCTCTCTGGTGTGTGCAAATATTGACATTGAAAAATAAAACTGTTTTAGAACTCTGAAAAATATTTCCAAATGAAATACTCTAGCAATTGGATACCCACTGCCATCCTTTTAGAAAACACGTGAAGTTCCTAACAGTAGGAACGATGCCATCTTTCCTTTTTCTCCTCCAGTTTATATTTTCATTCTACTTTCCCTACAGAAATTTATCCTCATATATTTTTATGATTGAATGACTTTTATGTATCACCTTATCATACTTCCCTCCAAAAGCTATGTATATAAAATGAATTTTTTTTTATACTTCCGGTGACCACAGATTCTAAATGTTAGAGAACATTTTGTCTGGATTTGTACCATGACTACTAGTATACGATTAATCAAAAAAAAAATGCTATTAGGAATTTTAATAGATACTAAGGAAACATAAAAAATAAAGCTTAATTGGAAATACATTTCTTAATGAGATGAAGATTTTTTTCCTGCCCCAATTAGTTCCTATATCCATGGATGAATATTACTCATTGCTAGATGAGGTCAGGGTTCAGCATTAATTCATTCATTTGTGTGTGTGTGTTTTAATAGATGTGAGAGCTGAGCTCAGAAGCCTTTTCACATACATAAGTACAAAGGAATAGAAGGAGTTTGTCAATCAATTTTATAAATTCCTTTTGAGTTATATGTCAAAGATCATATGGGTGGGTCATTAAAAGTCTATCTGCTGACAATAGAAGAGATCCTTCACTTTGAACGAAAGCAGAGAATTGGAAGCTCATGGATTTGCCCAGTCATTAGTCATTCCTTTCCTCAACATGGATACCAGGATTTAGACTGTAGCTTTGTTGAACCATACATTTTCTTCCCCAAATTAATGCACTATGGTAAGATTTGGGATGGGTGAGGGGTGTGCCTTTCTTCTGAGAGGTGGGAGAAGGGTGGTTGTGAAATGGGAAGTAGGAGGGGAACCAGCCGCATCCCTGGACCATGACCTCCGACCTCCGTGAGCTCAGGCAGGACACTTGCAGGGGAAAGCCCTTGTGGAAGTTGAGGGCTCGTCCTGTGAGGCTCTTAAAATGACCCACACGCAAATACGCGCCCTGTGACGATCTTCGGGTATCCCCAAGACCTCCTGCGCCCTGGTTTGTACTGGCCCACGGCTGGATGGATGGGCAAAAGAAGGGAAGCAGATGGGGGCAAGGGGATCCTGGAGGTTCTGAAAGTCTCTTTGCAGGAGGGGGCGGGGCTCTGGGCAGAGGGCCCTCCCTGAGGGGTGGTCGTCTATCTGCAGGGCCTTTCTGTGGAGGGGCAGCAACAGCAGTGGTCCGGACTCAGGCACACTGGCTGCAGTCCGTCTCCAGGTCCAGGCTCTTCTCTCAGAGCTTTTCTTCTCCTTTTGGTTCAGCCTCGTTTGAGCTGCTGAAAGAACTTCCTTCTCATTCTTCCATGCAGGGCCTCTGCAGGCCGGGGCGGGGGGTCCTCACAGACCAGTCAGAGTGGAGAGGAGTGCCGTGGGGCCAACCAGGGCCAGACAAAGCGAGAGCCCCAGACAGAGTGCTGGCTACTTGGCTGGCTTGCCTCTCCTCTCCATCCGGGCATTGTCCTTCTAGCTCGATTAGCCAAATCCTACCCAACCTTTGTGGCCCAGTTCAGATGCCACCTCCTCCTCCAAGAACCAGGCTCCTCCGGCCCACTGTCATCTCTCCCATCTCTCCCATCTCTCTGGCTTCCCATCATGCCTTAGTCTGTAGACATTGATCATACTGGAGATGGTGGGGCGGGGTTTACACTAGAGCAGTGGTTCTCAACTGGGGGCGATTTGGATCCCCATGGGATGTTTGGCCGTGTCTGGAGACATTTATTATTGTCACAACCAAAACAGGGAGCCGGTTACTGTGGGTAGAGGTCAGTGAGGCTGCTAAATATCCTGCAATGCACAGGACAGCCCCCTACCCCCCACTCCCCATCAAGCAAAGAATTATCTGGCTCAAAATGTCCACAGTGCCGAGGGAAACTCTGGACAAGATGCCCCAACCCCTCAGGGTGCCAGAGCAGGGCTGTTTTCCCTCAAGAAAACTCCTGCTGAGTTTGTGTACATGAGAACACCTCGCGCCATGTCTCCCAAACTCCACCTAAACTGGTTTAGGTTCATCTCCACATCTTTCTCCACAGACAGGCTGGGAGCAGATGCCATGATATTTCCTCCATCAGCTATTGCCAATCCCAGGTTCCAGTTTATATAATCCTCTTTTCTTTAGCCAAATGGGAAAGCCCTTGTGTGATTCAGAACACTTGGCTCCAAGTGACAGATACCCAATTCAAATCAACGTTAACAGCAACTGAAAAGCTTTAGGGATGTCTCTTATTTCCGGTAGATCCAGAGGCTCGAATCATGCCAACAAGGATTCGCTTTCTCTTTCCTTCTCTTTCCCACCCGTCTCTCCCTGTCAGTGTCTTCTTATCTCTTCTTGGCTCTGCTTTTCTCTTTGTAGACTTTATTCTCACTCAGGTTTTCCCCTAGTGGAACAAGATGGCCAGCAGCCACTGTGCATATACAGTCTACTCGCTCAGAGCTTATCTTCCCAGGAGCTTTAGCAAAAGTCCCAGGTTTGGAGACCCATTGGTCAGGCTTGGGTCACGTGTCCACACAGAAACTAATCATTCGGACCAGGAGACGGAATGCTCTGATTGGCTGGTCTGGGTCTTGGGCCAACCCTTGATCAGAAAGCAGCCCCCTTGAACTTCACTAAGATTAGGGAACACGGAGCTCCCCCAAAAGAAAATCAAGGGGAAATGAATACTGTACATACACAGTGCATATCACTGGAGCCATCCTATGAACTGGCCCGTCTGGGGTCTGCCCCACTAGTTTATGGTATCTGTTCAGTGATGTCTGAACCCTACTGGTGGACATGCCTTGGCTGGAGCGGAGATCCCTGCTCCGTGTGATAAATTCATTCCTTAGGCGAGTCTAGAAATCAGTATCCAGGCTGTTAGCCTTCCTAATGAGGGATTGTAATGGAACATGAACAAATCCTTATCCAAGAAGCGTTGCCCTGAAGATGGAATTACAGGCTTTAGGGCAGGACAGTGGAGAACATATTTTTATCTCTGCCAGGGATGAGCCAAATCGGGTGGTGGAGGTATAAGAGGGGAGCCATAGACAAGGAGTCATAGACAAGGTGCCTGGTGGAGAGGAGAGAGCTGGTTGTAGGCAGCAGCCCGACATAGCTCTTCTCTGAGATCCCCCTCAGTCTTTCTCCCCCTTTCCTGACTCCTCGGTCGCCATGGCAACTAATGATGCTCCCTCCCCCTCTTCCCCTCTCTAGCTGGTTCTGCTCCCCAGGCTCCACCACTCTGTCTGACCAACCTCACAGAGCTGTTGCTTGCCTCCCTCCACCCCGCTCAGCCTGGACACCCAGCTTTGCCCTCCACCCCTAACACACTGTCCTGCCTCATTTCCCTGCTTCCAGGCCGCTGCATCGCCCCTGCTTTAGTCCTGATCCAGGCTTGAGCCAAATTCCCATCTTCCTTCAAAAAGTTGTAGGGAAATTAGATTTTTGCCACTCTAACTGGATTTGAAATGCATTAAGAGATCTGTCTCTTGAAAACACCTCAAGGCAAGACAGTTGTGGAGGGCAGAAGGATCCCTCACTGCTGCTTCCGTGCTTAAACACTGCTGGAGTGAATCACGTTCTATTTTTGTACCAGGAGAGCTTTCTGTTTAAAGAAATCCCCTAGCTTGTCTCTGAGTGAAACAGAGACTCTACCATAAAGGAAATCACATCGCAAGTTCAGAGGTTGTGAGCCAGTGGGCCCATGGACTTTTGTTAGGTCCACAGTATGGCTAAAACAATTTATTTTTTTTAAAAGATTTTATTTATTTATTTGACAGAGAGAGACACACAGCGAGAGAGGGAACACAAGCAGGCGGAGTGGGAGAGGGAGAAGCAGACTTCCCCGAAAGGCAGGGAGCCCGATGCGGGGTTCGATCCCAGGACCCCGGGATCATGACCTGAGCTGAAGGCAGACGCTTAACGACTGAGCCACCCAGGCGCCCCTGGCTAAAAAAAAATTAAAAAAAAAAAAAAAAAAAGGAACCAACTCACTTCGCTATCAGCAGGTATCACATAAAAAGAGTGGATTCCTGGCTGTCCTTGAACTGGACACAGGGTCAGCATCCTGACAGGGTGAAGATGGGTGGGAGGGAGGTGAGTAAGGGGCGGCCTCCACACTGGCTCATCATTTCCAGTTAGCCACACCTGGCCAGCTTCCCTGCTTTACCTGCCCCACGTGGGCCCTCCAGGCATCCCAGGTTTTGACTCCTGCCCTAGCTGATCTGTTTTGAGAATCAGGATTGTCCTGCACTGTGTGGTTTGCTTAGGGCAATTATCTGGAGTTCCTCTGAAGGTAGGCCAATAGCTGAAAGCAGGTGAGCTTTCTATACTTTGCTATGCTTCCAGAGTCTTCCAGCCAAAGGTCATCATTTTCTAGGAACCCACTCAGTCAGGTTCTGAAATGGGCTGGGTGGGGGGAGTTGGGAGGGTGCTTTGTGTTTGTGAGGATACAAATATCACCCAGAAGTGAACGTCAGTGAGAGTGAACGCTAAGCTTTCTCTCTGGGTCTGACCACCTCCCTCGTCTTTCGTACACCTGCCATGGTATCCTGGTCTTCACAGAGCCAAGCATGGCTGATTGAAGAGAGAAGACCCCCCAGGCCAGCTGCAGACTCCCTCACCTGACTTGGGGGACCCAGTAGATGTTGGGTGGGGTCCAGAGGAAGCTCTCCAGGGCTTTGAGCATGGATGTCCCACTCACCTCTCAAGAGAATGGTGGGTATGAGTGGAGTAGGTGGGCCAGTGAGTGAGGACTTCCATTCTTGTTCCCCCTCAAAGACATTTCCCTCCACAGCCTTTGGTGGGAGGAAATGAGAGACTGGGTAGAATTAAAAGGTAGCTTTTTAAGCCAATACCTTTCTTTGAAGCTGCTACCCCTAGGTATACATACTTGGAGAGACCCAGTGGGTCCACACCATGCCATTTGAAATACAGTGACAGCATTCTTCATGTATGGTATCCAAGCAGCTCTGAATCTTCATCCACAAACCCAAGTACACAAGACATAGATTTTTTTTTTTTTTTACATCAACTTTCGGCTCCTCCGTGCCACACGTGGTCTCTGCCACCTTCTGGCTGAGTTAGCTCAGGCAACTCCTGAACCTCTCTGAGTGGGTTTTCCCGGATGCAAAGTGGGGATGGTAATAGTACTCCCTGGGGAGTGGCCACTGGATGAAATGCGATGACACAGAGTGCACTGGACAGGGCAGAGTCCCCAGGGGGTACTGAGTGTGTGCGCCCCTCCCCCCTCTCCTGGAAGCCTTCGCAGAATGCTTTAGCTCACGGAGCCTTTCTCAGGTTGCCCGCTGCATCCTTTCCTTCACTGGCTTGTTCATTTATTTGTTAAGCACTGGTACGTCTCCAGCAGTGGGGGGCTCCCCGCAGCCACACTATTAGCCAGCGACGGAAGCTTGGGTGGGGTACCGGGGAGAAGAGCAGCTCCACTTTTGGGAGGTCCCTCACTGGCCCTTCCTGGGCTGGAGAGCAGCTCCTGAAACACCCCGCCCCAGCACCCCCCCCTTCTCAATCCAGGGTTGCCTTGCTCAGCACTTTCTGCACGGCTTCCTGGTGGCCGTCTTCCAAGGCCTGCTCTCTGTCCCAGGACCCTACAAAGGCTCCTTTGATGAGACGTTTGAGGGAAAGTGACTGTGTCATTTGATACAAGAGAGGCTCATAGGGGTAAAAAGTGTAACTTTATTCTCTTATTTTGGGATTTTCTAGCCCAGAGAAAAATGATCGGCTGAATGGGGCTGGGGGCAGAGGCCAGGAGGGGTAATGCCCTAGAGTCAGAGTCGGAAAGCCTGAGGTTTCCTCAGCCCTGTGATTTGCAGCTGCGAGCCTGGAGCAGGGCCTGCCAGCCTGGGGCCGCCTTCTGCTCAGTCAGACTCGGCTTCTAGAGCTGGCGGTTGGACAAGGGGCCCACTTGGCCCGGGAGAAGGCCTGTCCTCCCCACAGATCACCAGACGCAGCCTCCTCCACCCCTGGGTCTGCTCCAGGGGTCCCCACACCTTTTCAAAGGGCACGGAACCCTCTGCCCTCCCTCTGGCCGATAGGGTAGCCAGGGATATATTCTCTCTCGGGCGGGATGGAGAGGCATCACAAAAGGGTCTCCTCCATCTACCTCCAGGGCTGACCTCACGGGCCAACCACTGGGGCTGTGGCACCAGCTGTGCTCAGGGGGGCCCCGGCCATCGTGGGGGTGGGGGGCACATTTGGTTTCAGGCTCTGCTGCCGCAGCCTTGAAATTCTTAATAGGTTTTGAACAGGGGACCTGGCATTGTCCTTTTGCACTGGGCCTCACAAATCGGGAGCCTGTCCTCTCCACTTCACCTGGCTCTTCGGGTCTGGTGGTGATCTCTACCCATTCCCTGCTCCTCTCTTTACTAGCACCTCTCACTTGTATGGCTCTCTATTTACTTACCTGTCACGACAGCTCTGTGACGGGGCTCACCCCACCGACTCGGGGCTGAGGAGAAGGCTTCTGCGGGCATTTGTCCTGTGACCGCACACCCTTTGATGCCACCCCTTTGTTCTCCTTGAGAAACAAAAATGCTACCTGCTGGCAGGATCTGTAACCCCTCCTGCTTAAGTGTGGGAAATGTGCGAGTCCAAAGCTGATCCTGCTCTTTGCTCTAAAGAGCTCCCAAACCCTTTGAGGGTGCTTAATAAATACTGACTAGTGAACCTCAGCTGCTGCCCCTTTGGCTAATTAAATCTAAATAAGTCACAGACTTTAAATTATGCAACAAGGCTTGGCCAAAACAGCTTAAAAATGCGGGAGCCCTAGCTTTCCGCTGTGCCCTGTGGAAAAATCCCATCTTTTAATCATGCTTAACCTTCCTGAAGGAACAGTGGCAACCTTTAAATAATGAATGAATGCATATTAGAAAGATTCTCCCAAGCTACACACACAAAAAGGAGCTAGATCAAAAAAGGGACAGAGGCAGAGACAGGCCTGGGGGGATTCCGGAAGTTTCTGGTAAATCCCTGAGTGCTGGGAGAAATCATTTGGTTCCTCAGTAAGCCCAGAGCAAGGGCTCCTGAAGGCACAGAGGGAGGAGGGGCAGACGCCAGGCCACCCTGGGCTGTGCCAGATGTTGGGAGAGGCTCCCAGCGCCTTCGTGGGGCTCCAGACTCAGTTGTCCTCTCTCTCCTTCCCATCTGGCCTCCACACCCCCCTGCTGGAAGATCCTCCAGGCCAAGAGCAGTATCTTCACAACAGAGGACAGGCTGAATAGAAGAGTCACTGGGGAGATTGTCACATGTGGCCGTGTAACAGTGGGTCGGGCCGGCAAGCC
Organism: Zalophus californianus; assembly: GCF_009762305.2. Taxonomy (NCBI): domain Eukaryota; kingdom Metazoa; phylum Chordata; class Mammalia; order Carnivora; family Otariidae; genus Zalophus; species Zalophus californianus. Next base: position 73,723,993 of record NC_045602.1, read on the forward strand.
TGGGATGCTACATTTCTAAGATGCCCCAGGCAATGCTGAAGTGCTGGTCTTCGGATCCCCAGTAGCAAGGATTTAGGTTTTGTAATGCAGCTGCACTTTGCAATCAGCTCAGGCACTTTTGAAGTGACTGAACCGTAGATCAGATCAATTAAATTAGAATTTCTGAAGTCAGACCCTAGGCTTTGGTCCCATCTACCCCCCCCTCCCCCCGAGTTAGAGTTTAATTTACAGGTCATCCAAGTGAAGCCTGGAAACCTTAACCAACTTGCTGGCAGTCACCTGCTAAGGTGGGATTAGAAACAGACAGGGCTGAGAAGTGGCCCTTGGAGCCAAGCCTGTCCCCTCTTCCCTCCTGCAGATACCAGCAGTCTCCAGGACTCTCATATTGTCCTCGGGCTTGGGGTTACAACCTGTGTGATTCCATCCGGGGAGCAGGAAATGTTCTTCCATCTTTTCCTCCCTAAGCCTGCCTGAAACTTCACTATTGGTGTTTGATGGTCAGGCCTGAAGCTGAGTGGATCTTTGTAATGCGCAGGATCTGTCACACCCTCAATCTTTAGCAGCTCGATGTGCATGGGCTGACCAGAGAGATGGGGGTGGGGGGCACTGGGCTCTGTTCTGTGGACTCTGGGAGGGATGGGGAGGGACTTTAGGAGCAAATTTGCCTCTTGCAGCTTTGCGGAGGGCACTCAGCACAGAGGGGCGTACCCTTGTAGTCCCCAGGCCCCAGGCCGGGCTGCTACCTGGATGTGTAAGATCCTGGGGCCTCGGGGCACCTGGGTGGCTCAGTCGTTAAGCGTGTGCCTTCGGCTCGGGTCGGGATCCCAGGGTCCTGGGATCGAGTCCCGTATGGGGCTCCCTGCTCCGCAGGAAGCCTGCTTCTCCCTCTCCCACTCCCCCTGCTTGTGTTCCCTCTCTCGCTGTGTTTCTCTCTGTTAAATAAATTAAAAAAAAAAAAAAAAAAAAAGATCCTGGGGCCTCACGCAGAGGTCAGGATGAAGGCAAAGCTGTTCCAGTCATGAGTCCAGAGAAAACCATGGCCTTCCTGCTGTGGTAAATGAAGCCTTAGGGCAGTAGTGCCGCAGTGGGCCAGGCCTGGATTGGCTCCACCCGTGCTCCACCCTGTGTCTTACCCCCACCAAGACTGGTGCAGGGCTGGGGGAGTGCAAGCTAGGTCTAAGTCTACCATGGTAGACATAGTTATTCACTTATTCAATATCCATCCCTCTCTCTCCCCACACTGTCAGAATCCCAATTTTGTTCAAGGCTGCAACAGTGCCCAGGTGAAAAACTTACCCCATCAGATGCCCTGCAGCTAGGAGCGGCCCCATGACCCAATCTGACCAATGAGATGTCAGCTGAAGTCTCTCAGTGAGTCGTTCTGGAAAGCTTTTAAAAAGCAGCCCCTTCTTTTCCCTCTCTTTTCTGACCTGGAGTTGTAGATTTGATACCTGGAGCTACAGCAGCCATTGTCATGAGGCTGAAGGCCATGTGTGAGGAGAATAAAAGCCGAGTGCTAAGAAAGCGGAGCAAAAAGCAGCCTGGGTCTTCTCTGATTTCCTAGAGCAATTTCACCAGTCAGGGACTGCCTTAATTGGGACTTCTTGGTATGTGAGAAACATAAACCTCTATCTGGTTAAGCCGCCGTGCTTGGATTTCTTTTACTGCTGAATGCAATCCTCACACTCAGGACCTTAGGATGTTCACAGATTGGAAATGGAAAGAGGAGGTCAAGGCAAGAACAAGGCCCCCATGAAAGGAAAGGAGGTATTTTTTTCCTTTTTTGGGAGGTAGTAGAGGGAGTTACTATCTCACTCTATGATCTTCAGGGATTCTGTTTCCCAAGGGATTAAGCTCATATTCCTCAGACCAACATTCAAGACTATAAAATTTGGCCCCATATCAATTTTCCAGGCCCGTTACCCTTCACACCATTTATCGGAGCAGGGATGCTCCTTCTCTTTCTCCTGCATCCTTTGTATACACGCCCACACTGCTCTTAGTCTGTGAGTGCCCTGTCCTTCTTTCCACCTGCCCCAGGCTTACCTGCTCTTATAGGTTGTTCTTTTGAGAAGTCTTCCTATCACCCTGGGCTCCGGGGATCTCTCCTTCTTTGATTTCCTTCATCCCCGAGGTCTGTATGCTGATAGTGTCTACCTTTTCATGTATGGTAACCTCATCTTGCCAGCAAGGCTGTGAAATCCTTCAAGGCAGGATCTTGGGAGCATGGTTGTGTAGCCAGCTCATGTGTTTGGGAGTCAGACTTAAGATCCAAGATGACCCTGGGTAAGCCATTTGACCTCTCCGAGCTTTAGTATCCTCATCTGTGATACGGAGATAATATGCATGTCCTCCTCTTAGGGTTTTGGGGAAGATCGTCTTCATAAAGATTTAGCAGAGTGCTTGGCACGTTGAAGGTGCTCCAGAAGCGCTTGGATGTTGACTTGTTGTCTGCTTGGTAACCCCTCGGCTGTGCCTTCTTCCTATCCTGTGTAACTCTCTCCACCTTGGTCTCTCTCCCTTCTGATTTTCTGCTCTGAATTTGAGCCGGGAGAATTCTGCCAAGTTTGGGGAGTGACTATGAGCTGTCTTCATTTGCCCAGAGGGCATGTCTTAGGCTACTGGCTTCAGTCTTCGGTCACAGTAGGACGACTAGGAGGGACATTTCATGCCCATTGCTAAGGATGTGATGCTAGCTTAGCTGTTCGAGGGAGTTAAGTCTTTCTCTGAAGATTTGTAAGGAAAATGGATGCCTCTAAGTCCAGTTTACCTGGCAACGGAGTGATGAACGAGATGGATTTATGCACTTGGTATTTTTTACAAACTCCCGAATCCATCTGCTATAACAAGTCAAATACCTGGGCCTTAATCTTTTTGATATCCTGATTTCCCCTTCCTCTTACCTCAACCCCACTCCAGGAACCCAGATCAAATACGATGACTGTGAGAAATGACCCATAGCAAAAACTCCTATGGTTCAAAGTCTCACGAGAAGTGACAGCTTTGTTACTTTCAGGTAAATATCGGTCACGTGCCCAGCTATAAATGGGGGTGGATGTGCTGAACTGGGTGGAAAACAAGAATCACCACAGACTTCCATGGCACGATCGTGTGTACTGACATCGAATGCCAGCTCGATCTTCTTTTCGTGTGTTTTCACGGAGTCTCACTCACAGAACCCAATGAGACAGAAGCTTATTTTGTTCCTCTTAAGGCCCAGCTCTATGCCCCAGAAGAGGAGGGGCCATTACAGACTTGACTGATTACACAACTGCGTCTACCCTCCTTCGCTTGGCTGCATTACCCCCAGGGCCTTCTGTTGCCGGAGCCAGGTGCCAGTCCTCCTTCCTGGGCGGGCTGGTGAGGTCAGAGTAGCTGATGACCAGCTAGCAGTGGTGTGTGTGTCTTAGAGGAGGGGTCGTGGCGTCAGTGATGGGGGAGTTGAACTCCTCATTACATACATACCAGGCACTTCATTTTGTGCCTACTCTGAACCCTCTAGTGTTCAAAGTCTGTTCCTTTTCATTGCCGCTGCCTGTTTATTTGGGGGTGGGGGGTTGTGTACATCTCTGCTGTGGACAACGGTTTATTTGCTGTGCATCTGCGTGTGTGTGCGCGTGCGTGCGTGTGCGCGTTTGGGATTTGAGGGTTGGGCTGTGTGGTCTGTTTTTGTTTTTCTCCTCCTACTTTCCACTAATGCAGCCCTGCTGTCTTGCTCTGGTCCCAGTCAGGCGTTTGAGCCCTCCTTCCCCAGCCCCCTGGGAACAGGCCGGGATTTGCCTCACCGCCTCACCCAGGTGCATAATGCTCGGTGGAAGGGATAGCCTTTGCCCATCTCACTCCGATAGGCCTGTCCTGGGCTCCCTGGAGCTTCAGCAGCTCTCTTTGAACTGCCTGCTGCCTGAGGGCGGGCTCCTAGCCTACACGACTGACCATACGGTCCCGCTCAGGCCCAGTGCTAAATAGACTCTTGTCCGTGGCCTGGTGCTGCCATCTTGACATGTTTGCAGAGCTGGGAAGAGCCTGGGGAGGCTTGGCTCCTGTATGAGTTTCCTGTTACTGCTGTGACACAGTACTACACAGTGGCTTAAAGCAGCTCAGATTTCTTCTCTTACAGTTTTGGTGGTCACATGTCTAAAACGGGTGGACCGGAGCTGCATTCTTTCTGGAGGCTCTAGAACATTCATTTCTGTGCCTTCTCTAAAGACTGCCTGCACTACTTGGCTCATCCCGGTTTCTGCTTCCGTGGCCACATTGCCTTCCTTCTCTGACTCTCGTCCTCCTGCCTCCCTCTTGTGAAAACCCTTGTGATGACCATTGGGCCCTGTAGAATAATCCAGGCTCATCTCCCCATTGTAAGGTCTTTAACTTAATCACCTTTTCAAGTCTCTTTTGCTATGTAAGGTAATATATTCACAGGTTCCGGGCATTGGGACGTGCACATCTTTGGGGGGGGGGCTTACCCCCAAGCCTACCACAGCACCCCACGCCTCAGAGGAGATCTGTGCAAGTGAGTAGATGTGGTGGATCCTAAACCAACCTGGTCATGATACGATTCCTGTGATTCTAGAAACCCCAAACCACTTCTCCCTCTAGATACCTCCCTAGCTTGGTCACTTCTGAAAGCCTCCCCTCAGGGCACAGAGCATCTTCATCCACACTGAGAACTCAGGCTTTGTACAAGGCCTGAACACGTTTCTTCCCACTAAAGTGTAAATGGTTGACAACAGAGCCTTTCCAAACCGCAAGCTCTGATTGGAGGGAGGCTCGTGTGAGGGAAGGAGGAGGGACAGAGGCTGGGGGCTAACTTGGATGGTGTCCTAGTGACCCGCTAGCTTGGGGGTTCCCAGTGATGGAGGGAGCAAAAGCACCTAGAAGTATGACCATAGAGTTTTAATCAAACAGAGCAAAATGGCCGCGATGCAGAACAGGTAGTGCTTGGAGAAGAGAAAGAAGATCATCTCCTTGGTGACATAGATTATGTGTATAAAGATGAAGCAGTACAGGAACATGGCAAACTGGTTCTGGGGGAGCAGGAGGTCCTGGAGGCCTCCCGAGAACTGTGGGGGAAAGAAGAGAGTGCCGCTGGCCAAACCGCACTGCTCGGCGGCCAGGCAGGTCTGGGTGTCAGTCCTGCTCCTGTCCCTTCTGGAACGTGACCTTGGGCAGGTCATCCTCCTCACCTGAGGGAAGGGTCACCATGCCCCCCCTCACAGACTATGGGAGGAAGAGTGGGCCAAGAATGGAAAGGTTCCTAGCAAGGTCACAGGCACATAGAGGGACCGCATGGGTTTTCACTTCTTCAGTCTGCCCTTATCCCTCCTGACTCTGGCACCAGGCGACACCGTCCTTTCTCCGCGTTCTCTGCTGCTTCCTAGTCACGTAGGTGGCAGACTCTCTCTGACTCTGAGATCCCCAGATCTGCACGCCGGGTCTCGGCAATGTTCTCTGGACGGCTTGCTCTGACATTCAGCCTTGTTCTCTGCATGGTGGCACAATGACAGGGTGTCCCTTGGGCACAAGTGCCTGTTTCAGAATCTCTTGTCCTGGCAAATGTCTCACGGGGTCTGTCTGTGGTCTACTGGCCTGAGGTTGGGTCTCCCTGGGGGACAGGTGGTCAGAGACAGGTGATAGGGCCCTCCTGAAGCCTCCCAGTATCGAGCCTGGGGAAAGCAGCTTGAGTTGTCTGGCTGATTCTGCCTGCGTATTGCTCATTTCTGGAATCTATATAATTGAGGTCCAACAAGCCCCCATTTTAACTGTGGAAAGCATCAACATGTAAGCACAGCAAAAGCTGACGTAACTATTTTGATCTGTAGTTAAGAAGGCATCACCCATGGTTTATTCTTTAAAATATCTTTTAAAATAATGCCATGCTTTTTGTAAGCAGGCAGATGGCAGGGACCGGGATGCCCTAAGCTAGCTAGAAACATACTCACAGAGGTAGTTTTTTCAATACAGTGAAATCTCTCTACCCACCCATTCATCCAGAAAAAGAGAGAGTAGGGAGGGTCTTAAACATCAAGTCAGCTTTCCACCTGCCAGTAAATGGACAAAACATAAAACACTTTGTAAACGATTACCAAAGACCGGGGTTGTGGACACAGCATTGTTTGCACAACTACAGAGAATGTGAGGGCAAATCAATAAACCCGAGGGGGCAGAAAATGACTTCAGTGGTGCCATTTCTAAAGTGAATAGCAAGGCAGGTTGAAGACCAGAGGAAGAAACCCAGGGTTCTAGCGGGGGGGGGGGGGCGGGGAGCGGGGGGCTTGGTGCTGAGCGGGTGGTCTGAAGACCCGCTATGGCTCTGGGTCTGTGGACTTCTGCCGCCCAAAGCAGCCAGCATGTGTTTTTAGTCTGAAATGCTCATGGGTGATAACTATGATTTTGACAACCAAACATGCATTTGTGAGACCTTTTAGACTTTTCACAACATTTTCAATGGTCTATCTTTTGAGCAGAAGACAGACAGCAGATAAGACTATACACCAAAGGCTTCCAGCTCATCCAACAAGAGTAAGATTTTCAAACTAAAAAAAGGGAAAACAAATATGGTTAGAAGGAGGCATAGAGCAAAGGCATAGTATCTTAACCACAGGTGCTTTAAGGATTTTCACGTTCGAACTCGGGAGACGTTTTATCCCACGATACTGAGAACAAAACCCCAAGCTTGGAAATAGAACTTATGAGTGAGAAATAAAAAAAAAAAAAAATCTCAGGAAATGTGCCAGAATCTTAGAGACAAGCAAATATTTTCTAGATTTTTAAAAGGAGGGGAAAAAAGATGGATTCCGGAGATCCCAGTTCAATAAGCTTGACTTGGCTCAGCAAAACCATTCAGTGTACAATTAAGCAGGTATTTTGTGAGCAAGAAAAAAAAAAAAGATAATTGTTAAAACCCAGCATGTGTTCACTGAAAACAAATCATGCAAAACCAATCTCCTTTCCTTAAAAAAAAAAAAAAGGGCCAGTCAATTAGGGAAATGCTATAGGTGGTGTAGTATCTTAATTCTGGGAAACCATCTGACAGTGTGTCTCAAGATAGTTTTTTGGACAAGGTAGAGAAATGTGAGCTGGATAAAATGTAACCCAAAGGTGCTGATTAATGGAACATTGCTAACCTGTAGGGAGATCTTTTAGTGGTATTTACTTTAGGTCATATCCTCCTCAACAATTATAGCAATGACTTGGATAAAGACAGAAGGCAAGTTTCTCAGAAGTGAGGATGACTCAGAGCTGGGAAGCATAGCTAATACATTACATCCCAATAAAATTGAAAAGTGATGAATGTAAGTTGGTGCATTTGGGTCAAGAAGTGAATTGCATGAGTACATAAAAATGGTAATAGCTAACATTTATTGAGTGCTTACCTAATGTGCCAGGCTCATCACAAAGTGCCTCACACGCATGCTCTCCTTCACTCCTCGCTAGGGCCCTATGAGGCAGGGACTACTTTCTAGACGAGCAAACCTAGGCTCAAGGAGGATTCGTAACTTGCCCAATATCACGCGGTTTACACGTGGTAGAGCCAGAGTTTTAAGCTGGGACTGATTTTAAAGCCCAGGCAACATGCTTTCAACAATGGCATCTTTTCGTTATTTAGGACTTAGAGTGGCCCCGTCTCACAGGGCTAAGCCTTTCCCATCCCATTTGACCGAAACTAGGCTTTCTCATCCCCCATTGAATACAGATCAGGGGAGAGTGGTCCATTTCCTGGCTAGAGATGTCGAAGTTTTAGATGGCAGCAAGACAGAGCAATCCAACAGAACAAATGCAGCTCTGATAAGGGCGGGGCGGGGGGGGGGTGATGGTTTTATCAAAATCCCCGGGCAGACTGCCGTAGGGCTCCCCCATCTCTTAAACGAGATGCAGAGAGGACTAGAGAATGGAGGAAGTCCAGTCACAGGAAACGTGGAGGACTTTTCCCTGAGAAGGAAAGAGGTCCGCAGGGCAGGCGGGTGGGCGGGTGGTTCCGGGGCCCCTCCCAGGGTCAGCTCTCCTTAAAGAGTTGATCTCAGCTCAGCAGGAACCTCTGAAACAGCCGGCAGCCCATCTCTGGACCGGGGAGGGATGCAGGGGCGAAGCAGGCCAGTGGGCTCCCCCTGCAGGGCAGGGACGGGTCTCCCTGACCCTCGGGTTGCCTACTTCCCAGTCACCTACCAGGCGGGGCGTCACCTGCTGCTGCAGCTGCTCCATCACCTCCTCGTGCTGCCGCTGGCGCTCGTTCTCCTGATGCAGGTACTTGAGCCGCGTGAGCTCGAACTCCATGCGCACTTTCTCCAGCTCCATCTCGGTGTTGCGCTCGGTCCGCGGGGTCTCCCGGGCGGCCGCAGCGGGGGACAGCTCCCCGAGTTCAGGTCCGTCGCCCGCCTGGCCCTTGGTGGTGGAGCTGGCCTTGGAGGACGGTGACTTGGGTGGCCCTGGGCAGCCTCCGTCCTCGGAAGCTTCCACCTCCTCCAGGTGGTCGTGGGAAGAGTCTGGCTTCGGGGACTCTGCCTCCTGGAGCAGTGAAGGGGCGATTCAGGGGACAGTGAAGAGTGGGCCTGGGGCTGTCCCTGTAAGGATCTAGGCTGAGTTCTACCCAGAGGTGCACTCACCCGGAGTTATAGGGAAGGGGAGGGCGCCCTGACACGAAGGAAGAGTGCCCTCAAGTTGCAAGGGGTGGCTTGAGGAGTTGAGGCAGAAGTCTCTTTTCCTGGTAACTTTCCCACCCCTACTCTATCTAACTTTGAGACAATTAGACACCCAGTCCTCCTGGGGCTACAGAAGGAGGAACCTAAATGCAGGGGACCAACACAAGGGCTATGGGGGAGCCAGGTCCCTTTCACAGAGGGAGGACAGGGTCCTGAATGGGGCCAGCCTCGAGTGACTTCACAGTCTTATTAAGGGCTACCTGGTCCCTGGTGACAGCCAGGGGCCAGTGGTGGGGGTGGGGTGCACATGACTTGCTCTTCTTCGCAGCTCTCTGGGATCGCCTAGCCCTCAGCTCCTCTCACATGTCCCCACGATGCTCTCCTCCCCATGTAGGGACAGGCGGGGGCAGTGAAACGAGGATCCCCCCCCCCCTTACCAAAGAAGCCCTTGATTTCCCTTCAGACATGAGGTCATCAGGCACCGCCTTGGGGAAAGGTGGGCAGCTTTCTCCTGCTCCCCGGGCTTCCATCATTTCTCAGTCCTCTGCTGCCATCCAGAAAACCACAATGCTGCCAACTGGGGCCAAAGGACATCTTTTAAGGTACTAACATTGGGTCTCACCAGATTCCACAGCTGGGCCACCATCACAATCCCCTGTCCTCATAATAACCCACATTCTACTAGTTGCTAGGTCCCCTCTGGCAGAGGCTATGACACACCTTGAGGCCCATTATTAGGAACTGCAGGATGGGCCTTTGCCACCCTAGGGACTGCTTTAGACACTAGAATTCCACCACCTGCAATCCAGAGTTCTATCATTGGAAATCTCCTCCCTTGGGTCCCTCTTTTAAAGGCAGACTGTATTGGGATGCGTTACAGTTAGCTCCTCAAATCCTGTTATAGGCTGAACCGTGTCTGCCCCCAAATTCATATGTTGAAGCCCTAACACCCAGTACCTTAGAATGTGACCTTATCTAGAGTTAGGGCCTTTCTCGAAGTGACTAAGTTAAAATGAGGTCATTAGGGTAGGTTCTAATCCAATAGGACTGATGTGCTTGCAAGAAGAGGAAATTTGGGCATGGACATGCACAAAGGAAGATGGAGTGAACATAAGGGACAAGACGACCATCTACAAACCAAGGAGAGAGGTGTTGTTTTATTAGTGTTCTCCAGAGAAACAGAACATATATATATATGATTTATTATAAGAAATTGGCTCATGTGATTGTAGAGGCTGAGCAGAAGTGGCATGGTCTGCTGTCTGTGAGTGGGAGCCCCAGGAAACCTGGTGGTGTAAATTCCAGTCCTATTCCAGTAAAGTCTAATAGGCGGGAGCAGCGCGGGTTTAGGTCCCAGTCCCTGGCCAGGAGAAGACTGATAGCTCAGCTCACGCAGTCAGGCAGAGAGAACCAAGTGGGAGTGGGAAGGGGCAGAGGGGGAAAGAGAGGAGAGGGAGAAAGAATCGGAAGCGGGCTCCACACTGAGTGCTGAGCCCGACTCAGGGCTTGATCCCATGACTGCGAGATCATGACCTGAGCCGGTATCAAGAATCAGATGCTCAACTGACTGAGCCACCCAGGTGCCCTGTTTTAAATTTTTTTTTTAAAGATTTATTTATTTATTTGAGAGAGAGCGAGCAGAGAGGGGCAGGACAAAGGGAGAGGAAGAAAGAGAGTCCTCCAGCAGACTCCCTTCTGGGTGCAGAACTCCATGGGGGGGCTCGATCCCAGGACTCTGAGATCATGACCTGAGCTGAAATCAAGAGTCGGACGCTTGGGCGCCTGGGTGGCTCAGTTGGTTAAGCGACTGCTTTCGGCTCAGGTCATGATCCTGGAGTCCCGGGATCGAGTCCCACATCGGGCTCCCTGCTCAGCGGGAAGTCTGCTTCTCCCTCTGACCCTTTCCCCTCTCATGCTCTCTCTCTATCTCATTCTCTCTCTCAAATAAATAAATAAAATCTTTAAAAAAAAAAAAAAGAGTCGGACGCTTAACTGACCGAGCCACCGAGGTGCCCCTCTCCCAGCGTTTTATTCTATTTAGGCCCTCAAAGGATTATATGATGCCCATCCACAATGGGTGGGGCCATCCACTTTATTCAGCCCACCAATTCCAACGCTAATCTCTTCCAGAGATACCCTCACACACACTACACACCGAGAAGTAGTTTGGGCACCCATGGCCCAGTCAGGTTGAGACAAAATTACCCACCGCAGGGCTGGAACAGACCCTTCCCTCAGAGCCTTTGGAAGGAACCAACTCTGCTGACACCTTGAGTTGGCCCATCCAGCCTCCAGAACTGTGAGAAAATACATTTCTGTTGTTTAAGCCCCCCAGTCCGTGGTGCTTTGTACTTTGTTGTGGAAGCCCTGGGACATAAATACAACTCGCCTAGGATTCGCAGAATGGATTGAGTGGGACCAACAAAGAAACCGGGAGGCTGTGGGATATACTTTGCCATCTTCACATTTGTGAAAATGACAGAACACCTTTTCAGTAGTTGGAGGCAAAATTACATTATGGAAAAAGAAAGGATTGCATCTGAGTTTTAGCTCTACTACGTTCACTAGCTGTGTGGCCAAGGGAAGGTTATTCTACCCATCCGGGGCGCCGTGTCCTCGTTTATAAATGGGGGCAAGATTTACCACTTCACTGCACTGTAGCCCTGATATGAGAACAAGAGAGTGTATTTGCCTGCTACCTGCCTATACCGGGGCTAAGAAATCATCATCATCATCACCATCATTGTAAGGGGTGGGGTTGTCACTGGAGAAAAGAGAGGGCTTATGATCTACCATCTTGCAAATCTTACAATTTGAAAACCATGGCTTTTGCCTCCCACCATTACGATGATGACCAGGGGAACCGGCTCACCGTTACTGAGTGAGATGTTGATACTTGCCTCAAGCACTGGAAGTAGGATTGCTAGAGAAACATGGGATGCCCGGTTAAATTTGGATTGCAGGTAGATGTTTTTTTTTGTATAAATATGTTCTAAAAATTGCATGGGATGTTCTTATAGTAAAAAAGTATTCCTTGTTTTTCTGAAACTCAAATTTAAGTGGAGATCCTGTATTTTTATTTGCTAAATCTGGTGTTAACTAGGAGAGACCTACCCAAAGAAACAATGATATATGATCAAATAATGAACTGTCATTAAAAATCACCAAGTACTGAAAAGCATAAGAAGTACAATGGGTAGTTGTACCAGCTCTCTATCAAACAACCATAGAATCTCAGTAATATAAAACAATAAACATTGATGTAGCTCAGGCATCTAAGAGTTGGCTGATCTAAGCTGGGCTCAACTAGGGGGCTTGTCCCAGGCAACTTTGTTCCACATGTCCCTCATCCTCTTCTTGGGAACAGTGGGTTAGCCTGGGGATGCTCTTTTCATGGCAATGGAAGGAGCACAAGAGGCCTTGGGGACTGGTACACCACCACCTCCATCTTATACCATTGGCTTTGGCCAGTGATCTAGCCAAACCCAAAGTCAAAGGATGGAGAAATGTATTCTGCCTTTTTAGTGGAAAGAACTGAAAAGCCACAGGGTAAATGGTATGGCTACAGGGCAGGATGATGAAGTGTTGGGGCCCATCAGGCAAAGCAGTCAGTCACTGTAGTTAAGAAGACCAGTGCTGATATGGCTGAAGCAGCTGGGAAGGGTTTAGTGGAAGAGGAGATATGAAGGGTGGGTGGAATTTGGGCAAGAGGGAAGGACCTGCATGAGGAAAATCTCAACCGCTCATTCTTATCCATTTTCCTCTCCACTTCTGCTCTTTGCCCCTCCCCACCCTGACCTTTTCCCAGGAGGCTGACCTCCACGAAACCACATTAATTCATTAAGCAAAGTTGTATGTTCCACAGCAAAATAGAATCTAGGACTCTCATTTCTCCTGCCCCAAGGTAAGATCCTCACACACCCATCCTTTAGGGGACTCTGCAGGAAGCTGAGGACATGGGTCACAGGAGCCTTGGGACGCCTGGCAGCATGAAGAGGGTCTCCCCTCCTGCACCGGGCCCAGAGAAAGGCAGGATGTAGTAAAGCCACATGAAGGAGCAAAGGAGACAGGATCACACCGGAGCCCCCGCAGGGCCGTTCCGTGCTGGGCTCAGCTACACCTGTCCTGTTGCTGCTATAACGTGCCGGTTCTGGTGGTTCTGTGTCTCTGTGTCCTTTCACTTCTCACCAGCATCCGCCACGTTTTCTCTATGTCATAGCTTCAGTGTATTTGGGGTATCTGCTTCCTCTCAATTTCAGCTCACTGGTAACTGCCGCTTCGAATGGCCCATCGGGGACGTGACTGCGTGGCCTCTCTCTGCATCTTCTGTCTTATGCTTCTCCTAACTACCTTAGTCACTCTTGACTTCCTAGTAGACTTTTCCAAAGGCAAGAGTCAGAATGACTTGGTTTATCTCTATTTGGACAGAGCTCCTCATTCAAGCCGCTGGGAAGCCTATGGTGCTCCCAGCGTGCTCAGCCAGGTTCAGCGCGGAGGTGGAGAAGTAGAGGTCAGGGAAGGCAGGGATGTATAAGCAGCCTCCAGTGGTCCATAAGCAGGAGCCGTGGGTGGAGGGGGTGGGTAGGTTTCCTTTAGAAGGGGTACTGGGTGCGGCCGGCACCATGTTATTTATGGGCACGTTCATAGAGCAACAAATCGATTCGAGGTTTAGCCAATAACCAGATGAGAGACTTGGGTATTAGCACAGCGCTCAAAAGCTTTCATGTACATTGTCTCATTTGATTCTCAGAATGCCCTGGCGAGGCAATTTTAAAGCAGGTACAGTTATTGCCTGGCGAGCAAGGAACCTGAGTCACACAGGGAGGTGAAGAGATTGGTGTCTGAGGGGAAAGGACATCATTGGCGGAGACAGGACTGGAATGCAGGTTTCCCATCTCCTTCCCCAGTGTTTTTATATTAGATCATAAGGACAGTCATTGGGGCTCCAACTCTAAGAGGTGAGAGGATTTTTTTACCTCGTGAAAATGAAGAAGTCAGTATGTACAACAGATATTTATGACATCATTGTTTATGATAGGAAAAGACTGCGGAAAAAGTTAAATTTCCCCCAGAAGATCTCTGGTTAAATAATCTGTGCTCTACTCATGACAAGAATACTATGCACATTTAGGGGCGCCTGGGTGGCTCAGTCGGTTAAGCGTCTGCCATCGGCTCAGGTCATGATCCCGGGGTCCTGGGATCGAGCCCCGCATTGGGCTCCCTGCTCCTTGGGAGCCTGCTTCTCCCTCTCCCACTCCCTCTGCCTCTTCCCTGCGCTCATGCTCTCTCTCAGATAAATAAAATCTTAAAAAAAAAAAAGAATACTACGCATACTTAAAAAAGAATAAGACTTAGGAAAAAAATGAATAAGGGAGAGGCATCAGCACAAATATGGAATGCTCTCCAAGATATATTATTCAGTGAAAAAGCAAAAACAGGACTCCCATATGTATTAAAAGATGAAAACACGTTATACTTGGGTATGCCTAAAATATGCCCGGACAAATACATAGTAAATTGGTTCATGGTGGCTGTCTCTGAGGTGGGAGAGCTGAGGGGTTGGGGGTTTGGGGTGAGAGGGAGACATTCTGAACTGTATAGCATTTTTGTACTCTGACGTTTTAAAGAAATCGTGTGCCTATATTACCTTGTCAATTAAAAATTTTAAAAGGAATCTGGATGAGAGAGCTTTGCTCAGTGTAGGTGAAGGACGTTTAGGGTACATAACTTGGTCTAATTGAGGACAGGCAGGGATGTTGGAGCCACTGGGTCATATCCACCCTACACACCTCATCCCCCCCTGCTCTGACCCCCTCCCCAGTCTGCAGTAGTCTTTACTTCGGTCCAGGATGGAAGGCTTCCCGCTGAAATGTCTTCTTCCCTTCCTGGCTGCCTCAGATCCAGTGTTGTGGCTTTGGGACCCTTCAGCTTAGGTGTGCTGGTGCATTTAGAGGGTCATAATCATCACACCAGCAAGAGCTTACATTTCTTGGGCACTAACCACATACCAGGCACGGAGAACTTTTCCTGGACTATTTTACGTCATTTTTCAGAAGTGCCACATGAGTTAGGTGCCATTGTAATCTCTATCTTTCTAGAAGTGGTAACTGAGTTGCAGAGAGGCCAAGTCCCCTGCCCGCAGTGACAGTTAGGAACAGGGGGAGCCTGTTAAACACCAAAGTCCCTGTATTAAATTCCTTCCTGCTGGAAATATTTGGAATGGTTCCTGTTTTCCTGACTGAACCCTGGTTGCCACAGCGGGTATTCAAGAGGAGGAGGCACCTCGAGATGCTCAGAGGGTTCTGGGGGCGGGGATCCACCCGAGGAGGGAGCGAGGAGCTGCTTGAGGAGGGCGCCTCCGAAGAGGACGCGGGGAGGTGTGTGAAGGCATGTGTAGGAGCATTTTATCAGCCAGGGCCTAATCAGGAGACAGAAACCACATGGTAGTTCCAACAGGGAGGGCAGCCGGTAAAGAACTATTACTAGTGACCGGAGAACGGCTACTCAGGGGTAAAGAGAACTCCAAAAAATGCAGGAAGGAATAAAGTGGGGAGAGATGCCCCTCTGAGGCTGAGGTTCAGGTCTCACTGGAGAGGTCTCCCTGGAGACCCTGAACAGTTTAAAAGTTTACTAAAGCTGGGAGCCTGGGTGGCTCAGTCGGTTAAGCGACTGCCTTCGGCTCAGGTCATGATCCTGGAGTCCCGGGATCGAATCCTGCATCGGGCTCCCTGCTCGGCGGGGAGTCTGCTTCTCCCTCTGACCCTCCCCGCTCTCATGTGCTCTCTCTCACTCTCTCAAATAAATAAATAAAATCTTTAAAAAAAAAAGTTTACTAAAGCCAAGGTCAAGCACATCAAGGCTGGACAGCGGGGAAACTACCCAATGAGGGGCCAACAAAACTCACCAGGCAGCTGCCTGGGGTTTGGTGTTGAACTTAGCAGGAAGTCACTGGAGAGAACATCAGCTTGTCGTGAAGCTGCCCCTAAGGTGCCCCTGAGACTCTCGGAAGCTTCGTGTCACTGGATGTCTCCGCCAAGCATTGCAGCGTCCAGGGAGTAAGCAGGGGAGGACGCGCCTTCCTCCTGTGATGTCTCTCTGGCGCCCTCTACCGACAGAGGGTAACATCGCGCTCTGGCAGGAGGACTGTTTCTAGGCTCTGGCTTCAGCACGCGGGCGGGGGCAATGAAGGCTAGATTTGCAGCCGGGAGGCATTGAATTGGTAACTGGCATAGTGTGTGTATACCAGGGATTCCGTTCCCTTTCAACATACCTGCCCCAGTGCTCTGGGAGAACGTCCTGTTTTTTGAGAAGTTCACCCGAAAGAAGAACGCACCCGGTTCCTGACCCTGTGTTAGGTACAGATGAGAACACCCCGGATCATCAGATGCAACTCTTCTCTTTAATAATCAGGATGGAGAGAGAAGGAGTGCTTCTGGATGTTCCCTAAGTACACCCTAGCCTGCCTGCCTGCCTTCCGGGCTTTTTGTTGGCAGTGTCCTTAGCCCACAAAACCTTCTCTCCTTTATCTCCAACTATGAAAGTCCCCTCCAACCTTTGGGGTCCATCCCGGCGACTGCCACCTGTGAAACTGTGGGCTTTGTGTCTCTGGTGTTAAATGATCTGGTGCTTGTCTCATCTCTCCCGCTAGATGAGAGGCTGGGTGGGGCCGGGCACACTGCCTTGCTCACAGTGGGTGCCAGTAAGGGGTTGGCTCAGCCAATGGCCCCGGACAGGCTGTAGCTCCCTTCTGGCTAGTGTCACACAGGCAGGCAGGCCAGAGGGCTGAAGAGCTATGCCTTCTCCTCTTTGTCTTTACACACCCAGCAGAACCGGAGGCCTCACTTCCTACCTACTTTCCTTGTTTGACCACTCTACTTTGATGTGGGTGAATTAGCAGCCTATGAATTTCCATACAGCTGGGTGTAAAGTAAACTCTTAGATGTGTGACTCTATTTTAAGTGCTTGGGAAGTAGGGTGATGGGTGTGGGGAACTTTGCTATTTAAAAGAATTTTGTGCATAATTTCACAAAGCTGCTTTCCTCCCATCTATCATGAAGGCAAATCCAATGGCCATTCATATCCTGGGCTTGTTCAAGAAGAGCCCACTTGTGGTGACCTCGGAGAAGGCAGGATATAGGCGCCCTGAAGCTCTCGCCAGGTTGGAGCTCTTGATGGGAGGAATATTCCAATGAAGAGCCTTCTTAAGGCTGAGATTCTGGATTTTCATCACTCACAGCTGGAGGGGGCTGTGGAGGCTACAGCCTGGGCCACAGCGGCCCTCAGTAACCACTTCTGACTCATTCATTTGGGGTCAGAGAAGGGGACGAGGGGAGTGCTGCAGAGAATGTTCTGCACTGGTGATAAGGGTCCCGGGGTTGTGGCCCAAGCTCTGCCACTAGCTAAAACCCCAAACCTTGGCAAGTCATCCAAACCCTCCCAAGGTGCAGCTTCTGTGTGTAAAGCCGGGGCAATTAAGACTGCCCTGCGTCCTACAGGCCTGCCATGGTGGTTTTCCTTCTACAGGCGGAGGTGCACCTGCTATCAGAGCCGCCCCCAGCTGGCCTTTTGGAGTGTGCGGGAGGAGGTAATGGAAGGTCTCCCCTGACATGTTGCCCTCAAAAAAAGCCTCCTTGAATGTTTCATCTCACCCTCTTCTTTCATTCCATGGGAGTTACCATAAAATAAACGAATTCCAGGAAAGAGCTTTTCTCTCCTCACCTTTGTGCTGCTGCCTCCTCCTCCTCCCCCCACAAACAGTAAGAAGGTAACCAACTCTGTGAAGCAGCTGTTGGCCAATACTGCCCCCTTGTGGCCCAGCTTGTCCTCACCGGGAGGAGTTCAGCCCGGGAGTTTTTCAGATTCCTAATCCTGACCCTTTGCAGAATTATCAGAAGGCCACCCAGAAAAGCGGACCCACAAGACGCTTGGAAGGGGTTCCAAATCCACAGAATGCCTGGTGGAAACTCAGATCTTTAGCACTGGCTCTGTGGATGTCTGTGTTCCAGGGAGGAGATTAAGGTGGGGAGGAATACATCATAAACGAATACCCTGGGGGGTGTGGGGGTGCCTCTGGGAAGGGGTGAGCACAGAGCCGTACAGAACCGCACCAGGACCTTGGCTCCACGTGCTGACACCAGCACAGCCATTTATGAAGGCCTGGGTGTGTCAGGCCCACGCTGGGGCTCCTCATGCCCTGCTGCATTTAACTTCCCTCTGGAGGGATTACCGTCACCCCTCTGTGTGCGGGAAGAAACGGTGGCTCGCAGAGGTTGCATGATTTGCCCATGTCACAGCTGTGAAGGGGCAAACTGAGATCCAAACCCAATCTGGTGTTTTACTCCCTCCTGGCCGCAGCACTCACTGTCCCACACCTGCGGGCTGGCCAGGGGCCCGACAGTCCCCACCAGACGTCTTCAACCAGATCCCATGACCCTGCTTCTCTCCCCTTCTCTAGACGCCCCGCCAGGTTTCCGGTGAAGTGTTGCTGACCACGATGGGGAGCGAAGGCAGTAGTGGGACTCGGCAAGACTTACCTGAGCCTTCTTGGCTCTTCCTTTTTGTTGCTTCCCCCCAAATCTCACCTTCTCTGTTCCCGTGGGACCATTTCCCCTCTCTGCCCCAAGCAGATTTTTCCTTTTGGGGGTCTTGTGGGATGTGGTACATCTCCCTCGTGACACTAATCACCTTGAAATGGCTAATGGCTCTCACATGTTTCTGGACTTAACCTCAGGCTTTTTTTTTTTTAATTTAATTTTTTTGAGACATTTTAGGTTCATAGAAAAAGACTTTAGGCTTTTCTTTCTTTCTTTTTTTTAGGACAAAGACTGACTCATCTCTCCCCCCGCACCTAGCATGGCATCTGACACATAGTAGGTGCACAACCACGTGCTTATCGAGTGATGAGGAAGGCAAGACACATTGGAGATGGTTAAAACGCAACAACGAAGTATGTCGTTCAATGCAGCTTAGCTGTAGCACGTGAAATCGATTTCTGCTTTCTCTGCAGTTAAAAGTGATTTTTTTCACGGCCCTCCCCTGGTTGATTTTCATTGTGTTCAGAAGCCTCTGCCCAAAGAAGAGGCCTCTCCGTGGAGGCAGTTCCGCTTTTGTCCAGGAGATGGCGGGCGAGGCCAGCAGAAAAGCCTTGCAGCCCTCAGGGCCAGGCCCGCGTAGTTGACCCCTTTTTGTAAAAGATGCAGGAACCTGAAACCTATTTGCCGACCCTATAAATGCGCGTGGATGATAAGACCTGGCTTTCGAGGTGGGTTCTCTGGCTGATCCCTGAGAAAAGGAGCTTTTAGGAAAATGTCTTTCAAGGGAAAATATGACAGCAGGAAAATATGAGGGGGCTGCTCCTCATAAACCCTGTTTGAGTAGAGTTTCTCGAACACCGTGGAAAATGAACTTAATATAAAGCAGACACGGTCCTCAAACTCTAAATGACACAGGACAACTTTTTTTTTTTGCCTCGTGAAGCTCATTTCTTTGGAAATCCTTCCCAGCCCTATGGCCACCTGTCTGGTTGACTGCAAGCTTTTCTCCGGTCCCATCTCTGCAGGGGTCTGCACACTCGAAAGAGGTAAGTAATGACTTTCTGACTTGAGCTGACGGGAGAGAGGGGACAGCCTCACAAAATGGCCTGGGGACTTGCACGATGGCTATTTGTCAAACAGCTTTTTTTTTATTTATTTACTTTTTTCAGGGCTAATCAGGCCTACAGATATTTTCTCCTCAGAGTCAGTCATTGAGTACGAAGGTAAGGCCAGGCCTCCCCTGCTCCCTGCTCCAGGGGACCAGGGTGTGACCGTGGGAAGAGGGAAACCGCTCCCTAATCTTGTGCTAAAACAGATTTTAAGGCTGCAGTCACCCCCACCCCCATTTTCCTTCTGACCTAAATCCTCCCCCGAAGCCGAGCTGGGCTCTGGGCCAGGGTGTCAGCTGTGGACAAAGGAGCCCTGTTTCGTAGGCCTGGCTACTGTTTCCCTACACCGTCTGACAAACGGTGCGCAACTCCCCCAAGTCAACGTGATCACGCAGAAATCCGCAAAGATGGCGGTTGCCTGAGTGGGGGCTGCCTCCCGGGGACCCAGAAACACTGCCCCCTCGTGTTTCTACCACAGGGCACTGCGCTGTTTACACGGAGCCGCCCACTCCTCCGGCCTAGGTGTGGCTGCTCACGCGGAGGGCGCTGGGCGGGAGGCCCCCCTCGAGCTGAGTGAGCGTGCCCTATTTTTTCTGGCCTACTGGGGAGCCAACCGTTATTCACTGTTATTCACTGTGGACTTCTCCTCAGGGTCTTTGGAGCGTGAGTGCCCTCCCCCCTCCTCCCACCTCTTTCTCCTCCTCTCAGCACCCTGGGGTAGCCGGGGAGGGCTGGGCTGGAGACCAGGACTAGTTGTGCTGAAAGGACCCATTGCTATGCGGACTCGAGGGGACAGATCTTTTACCTCCTGAGGCACAGCTTCCGCTTTGCAAAATGGGCATGACAACACATGTCATGCCACCTATGTAGAGATGGTGCTTATGACGAATGGGGTGTGCATTCAGGAAGGACAGGGCTCTCTATGGGCCTGGAAGGAGGACCAAGGTAGAAGGAGAGAGCGTCAGAAGGATGAGAGGGATTTAGGTGCATGCACATGATGGGGGAAGGTGTGCCAGGTGGGGAAATGGTGAGGACAATAGCACAGTGGCAGGACCCATGGAACATTTCCTGGGAACAGTGAGTACATCATTCTGGCTTCATCAAAAATGTGTGTGTGTACGCTCAGGAGAGTATGCCTGTAACAGGGAGGCAAGTCTGGAAACGTGGTATGAGATCTAATTATGGAAGGCCTTGAAGTCCCGGCTCGTTACTTTGGGGAATGTTGCAAGTTTATGAGCAAGGATCACATGCAAAGTCATGGGAGGAAGATTGATGTGGCCATTCGTGTACGAGGGAGGGTTGGAGAGACCAAGGGTCGCCGTTTAGGAGACTGTTGTAAGTTCTGGGACAGAGAGGAGGGCGTGTGAGGGCAAGATGGTGCCCAAGGGACCACTAGAAAAGCCATTATGCATGAAGATCAATAGGACTTGGCTGAGTTGAGGCCTGAGACAAGAGGATAGTGGTACCGTGGCAGAAACTGCCAAGGCCCTGGAGGAAAGCCTGGTGTGGGGAGAAAGTTAGCTTTAAGGTCTTCCACCTGAGGTGACTGGGTTCGTTTGGCCAAATGTAAGCAGTAACTGGTGAGAAGGAGAGCCGAAGCTCCCGATTGACGGGTCTCCTCCAACAAGCTCTCTCCACCACTCTGGGCTCCTTGTCCTTCCAGAATGTGCTCTCCACCCTGACCCTGCGTCGGGACTCGGCCTCCAGCTACCAGCTTGAGAAACTGGGCTGACTGGCCTGGCTTTCTGCTGAGATCTGACCTTGGCCTAGGTGGAAAGATCCCTGGCAAGGGCTGGGCTGAGCCAAGCCTCAGCTGTTGTTGCTGGGTTGGTAGAAAGTCTAGCCACATTTGGCCAGGCCTCTATGGGAAGTAGAGGCCAGGAGTTCTGCCAAAGAAGGAGGAGAGAGACAACAAGGGTGGTAGATCATTTTGTGGGGAAAAAACAAAAGGCAGCAGGGAGGGCATTTTGTTTCTGCAGTTTAGGCCCTTTCAACAGCTGCTCAGATGATGGATGGAGACATTTATTTGCAGCAGTTTTCTTGGAATCCCTAATCTCTAGTGCTCAGCACCCTGCAGGAGAACACTGCTAGCATTGTGAGGTATCCATTTCGATTGTAAGAGAGTCACAGATGCAGGCAGGACATTGATGAAATGTAGTAGTGGCCAGAGGGGCGAGGTGTGAACGCCCACAAGGAGGAGTCTGGTGGGGGAGGGAGGGCCCAGCGCTGCGGCTCCCTCCCTCCAGACCTCAAGTCTTCTCATCTGTCAAGTGACGGTACTGGGCTGGAGGATCTCCAAGCCCCTTTCATACCCTGACATTTTCGTCACTTATTTTGTGTCTCAGTCCCAGCCTGGACCTGGGCTCTGGGGGTGATGCTGGAGAAAAACGCACAGACTTCGCTATCTGGAAAGACCACATCAACATTGGCCATCTCCGGCCTCTCAAAAGCTTTTGAATCAGCCTTGGTCGGCGGCACAGAACTCTGGTCTTGTGAGCCGGTATCGAGCCTCACATTGCCCACTGTTTGTCTCCTCCCACAAGCTGGTCGTAAGAAATAATTTTTACGGGAGATGGTCAAAGACTCATCTTCAAACATTTAAAACAATTAAATGCCCCTTTTTTCCTAAGGGAATTTTATGTGGACTTAAGATAAAAACTGACTGTTCTGGTAGAAGGGGCTTCGAGTCCCCAGGCTCCTCTGCAAACCCACAGGCTGACCTAGGGGCTGGACAGTCTAATGACAGATACAGGGACAAGTGAGGTCCTAATCCATGTCCATGTTCTGCCTTTGCATTTTAGCCAAAGCCACTTTAAGAGCCAGCCGTGAACACTCCCCTGTATCTAACTCTCAAGCTTCCATTGAGCACACAGCCCTTAACATCACACAACATCCGCTAAGGAATGCCTCCACGTGAGAAAGGTCTTTCAGCAGTTCGTAATAGGAAAAGCTTTATCTTTTCCCCAGGAACTAAAATGTCCTTTAGTTCTTTGTTCTAGAACAAACAACCAACAAGCAAACAATCACGCTGTCTCCCCTGAGAGGAACTTTGCCATAATAAGATGTGTATCATTTCATGCATTTCCCTCTCTGTGCTGTGTGGTGGGTTGCCACTTGGCATCCATTTCGGACTCCTTCCATGTGCCTTCCTGTACCTGAGAGGCTGGAAAGCTAAAAATGGCATTTCCCGGATTCCCCTGCTCCTAGGGTTCCGGATTTAAGGTGGTTTCTGTCGTTAGATGGACTCATGAAATGTCTGGAGGTGGAATGGAGGCTGGCAACCAGTGCAGTTTGGGGGTGTGGATATTTCTGCAGCTGTGATTTGACGCCCAGCCACGAGCTCCACGCGTGTCTTGGCACATTGGTGGGTGGTGGTGTCTCCCGGACCCAGGGATTGGAGATTTGGTGGTGTGTTTTTGATCTCAGCGATTCTGTGTGATGGGCTTTGATTCTCTGTCATTGTGATTACGGTAGAGGTGGCAGCTCCCTTGGCAGGCAAGTTGTGTGGCAGGATTCTGCTCGTCCTTTCTGACAGCCCAGGCTAGAGCACTTTCCTCCTGCTCCTTGCACCATCTGTTCCGTAAGCACAAATTCCTTATGTTACACTGCTTTTGTGTGACAAATGAGCAAGAGTGGTTTCTGTTTCCTATTTTTGACCTCTGAGGGAAACTCCTCAGTCACCAGGGTATGCTGGGATCAGTCATCATGCTTCTTGCTCCCCGGTGAGGCTTGAAGGGTCTCTGAGCCTCAGTTTCCACATCTGTAGCTCCGTGATAGTAGTAATCTCACCGTATTGTAATCGTATCCTTGCCTCCCTCCCTGTGGGGCTCCTGTCTCCTTTTGTGACTAGTATCTGTTTGAGGTTTCGCAGCTTATCAAGACTTTCCCCTGTTATCACAACCACTGTGGGAGGTCAGTAGGGAATGTTGTTAGAATTACAAAACCACAAGGTAATTGCCATGGCACGGACAGAATGTGGTTCAAAGATGGGTGGAATGCTTCGGGTTGCTTGGGGGCAATCGGATGAGGCTGGAGGAGGACATGGTGCCTGAGTGAACTCTGAAGAATGAGATGTCTAAAGACAGGTAGGGGCAGGACCTTACCAGCAGAGGGAAGAGCATGTGCAAAGGCTGGGGGGACACATTCAGGGGAGTCTGTGAATGTGAGTTCAGGACGGACAGAGTAGAAGATGGGAGGGGCGGGAGATAAGGCAGGGGTGGAGGGCCTGTATGAACAGCTTGGCATGTCTGCCTGGAAAGAGTTTCAATTTACCCTGTAGATGGCTGAGAAGCAGGGGAAGCACCTCACTGAGTGACCATGCTGGCACAACATGGAGGATGGGCTGGAGGGGTGAGACCAGTGGGGGTGGAAACAAGGGGACTGGTGAGTGATCTGATGTGGGGTACGAGAGAGGGACAGCGTGACATGGGTTCCTCCCAGCTTCTGGCGTGGGCAGACAATGCTCACGGAGAGAGGGGACTCTCGAAGAGGAGCAGATTTGGACATACCAAATTTGAGATTATCTGGTAACCAGCTAGTTGCCTAGGTCTGAAACTTGGGGGCGAGAGGTCTGTCCGAAGGTACAAATTTTAGATGAGTCAGTCAATGTTAAGGTGGTGGTCAAAACCTTGAGTGGATGACCTTGTTTAAGGAGAATAAGAGGCCTAGGGAGGAGGGAGGATTGAAGATAGAGCCGGGAGCACCACTGATCCTTAATGGAAAAGAAACCCATAAGCAGGCAGGGATGAGTGGCCAGAGATGAAGAAGAGAGACTGAAAGAGTGGTTCAAGAAAGATGCAGTGGTCAACGGTGTCACAATTGAAGAGCGATCCAAAAAGGTGAGGACTGGAAAGTTCTCTCTGGGTTTGGCAGAAATTCACTGGTGACCTTGATAATTCAGTTCATTTTTAACCGATACTTACTGAATGCTTACTATATGGCAGGCACTGTTCTTAGAGTTTGGGGTCTATCAGTGAATAATCTCATTCAAGTGAGGGGAGACAGCTATTAAAGAATGAACATAGCAACTAAGTGTTTTTAAAGCATGGTGGAAGGTGGTAAGTGCTATAAAGGGAAAAAGTTGAACATTATAAGGGGGCAAATCAGGAATGCTGGGCAGAGGTTGCAATTTTAAAAAAGGATGACAGAAGGTTATATGGGAGCAAAGACTTTGAGAGTGGGGAGAAGTTGACCATGTGACTATCTGGGGCGAAAGTATTTCAGATAAAAGGCATAGCCAGTGAAAAGGCCTTAAGGTAGGATGTGCCTGGCATGTTCCAGGAATAGCGAGGAAGCCAGTGTGGCTGGAGGGGAGCGAGTGAGGGGAAAATAGTGGGAGATCCCATCAAGGAGGTAAGGTGGAGGGTAGGGGCTTGGTAGGCCATGGGAAGGGCTTTGACTTTGGGGAGACACTGGAGACTTTTGAGCCAAGAATGACACGGTCTAACTTACACTTTAAAAAAGCTTATTTTGGCTACTGCATTGATAATAGACTGTAGGGAGGGGAGGGGAGCAGCAGGGAGACCTGTTGCAGTGATCCAGGCAAGAGATGATGGCATCTGGAGTCAGGAAGGTGGCACTGGCAGTGGTCAGAAGGCTCAAATTCTGGATATGTTTTGAAGGTAGAACCAACAGAATTCCTGATGGAGTGGGCTGTGGTGTATGAGACAAAGAAAAGGACCACTTCAAATTTCTTGTCCTCTTCACAGTTGCTCATGCTGTTTCCCTCAACTGAGATGGTGGGAACTGTGGGTGAAGAAGGTTTGGGTTCAAAGATCGGAAGTTTAGTTTAGGGCACGTGGAGTAGGCACTGTCCATTAGACATCCAAATATCGATGTTGAGTGGGCATTCTCAGTGATATGGGAGAGGGGAATGCCAGAGTGTCCCTGTTGGGGAGTGGATTGGAGGTGAGAAAGTTGAGACTGGAATGTAGACCGTATGTCCTAGCAGCCCGGCTGTGGGAGGGAAGGGTACCATATGTGAAAGTGAGGGGAGGGTTGGGTTGAAGAATCTTTGAAAAGAAGACATATAAGTTTGTCTGTAGAAGTGAAGAATCCAGTGAGAACCCCGAGGTTGACAATTCTAGAAGAGAAATTGTTCCTGATGGCACCAAGTCCTTAAAGAAGTCAGTGAGAACAGATACATCTGAACATCCGGAATGCCTTTTCTTCTGAGGTGGGGTAATTGGAGCAGATGACACTTTCTAGGAAATGTCAACGGAGGGGCAGGAAGTTGAGAGACTTTATGTTTCTGCAAAAGAAGAATTAGGATCAATGAAGAGAGAAGGCTCGACCAAGAGTTGAGCTGGGAACTTGGGGAAAAACATGAAAGTCGGGAAAAGACCCTGAGGGTAATGGGAGAAGTTGTGGAAGGATTGCTGAGCGTGATGAGGGTATAGCTCATGCTGTAAATTGGTGGGGCACCGTTCTTCCTTGTGGTGCGATTTTCTCCATCGGTCCCAGGTATAGGGACCCAGGTATAGAAGGTGGATAATCTTGGCTTAGGATTTTATGGAGTACAAGCGCTAAAAAGACAAGCAGATGATGGAGCGGAGGTGGCTGTCAAAGAGAACTGTTGAAGTGAAACCCTGTAGGGTCTTGGCTAGATGGGGGTGGAAATGAAGTCAGGAGATGCTCATAGATACGGAGAACCAGGTAGAGTCAGGAGCTCAGAGGTCAAGGTGAGGTCAGAGAGTAGGTGTGGTAGGAGGACCTGAGTGAGAGCTAGAGGAATCAGATTGTGACCTGGGAGTGGAGCCCTGAGGTTAGGGACTTCAAAGACGAAGTGGTTCTCAGTGGTTGTAATCTAGAAAGGTGGATCCTCCAGGGGGATGGGCAGCCCACCAGAGATGGGAGGTGAAGGTCAATGGGGCTGAGAAGGTTAAGGACCTGGAGACGGGGGTGTTAAATATCATTCACGCAGATTCAAAATTCTCCTGAGATGATGCTGGGAATTGGAGTGAAAAGGAAATCAGTGGTCTGGATGATAAACTTCTGCATCTAAG
Source organism: Zalophus californianus (assembly GCF_009762305.2). Taxonomy (NCBI): domain Eukaryota; kingdom Metazoa; phylum Chordata; class Mammalia; order Carnivora; family Otariidae; genus Zalophus; species Zalophus californianus. The sequence goes on from NC_045602.1 coordinate 73,750,275, forward strand.
TTGGGGAGAGTTCAGGTGGTCCCTAAAGAATCATGATAATGGAGAGTTGGGGGTCAGTGCAATGCTTGGCTTAGTACCAAGGAGCGGGGGTGGGGGTGGGGGGGGGCTGCCCAAAAGCTGAAGAGGAATGACCGGGTAAGTTTGTTCCTCTTTTTGAAGTTCCTCTGCCCATTTTTTGCACTTCTGTGCTAGGCTATGTTTCATGTAGCCTCCTGCTATTACCTCTCTGAGTACCTTTGTTTCACAATATTGTTAGGTCCTTGGGAACAGGTATAAGGTACTCTCACATTGAAGGTACTTAATAAATGTTGGTTTTTAAAATGGAGAGTTGGCCAGATGGGGACTTGTGCTGGGTACATTACCTGGAACAAATGGGTGACCGCTGTGTTTTTTCTCCACCACTTTGTGTTTTCTTTTTCCTTCTTTAAGATTTATTTATTTATTTGATTATTTTTTTTAAAAAGAAGCTTTGTTTATTTGAGAGAGAGTGAGCGTAAGTGGAGCAATGGGGGCGGGAGGAGAGGCAGAGGGAAAGAATATCAAGCACACTCTCTGCTGAGCAAGGAGCCCCACGCCGGCCTCAACATGGGGCTTGATCTCAGCACCCTGAGATCGTGACCTGAGCCAAAACCAAGAATTGGATGCTCAACCGATGGAGCCACCCATGTGCCCCCCAATTTGTGGTTTCAATGAGAATACCCCACCCCCCAAATTTAAGGTCTGAGGATGGCTCTGGCCTCACCTGGAAAATACCAGAAATAGTCAGTTCCCATGTGTGTCACCTCCTGGGACCTTAGGGTCTGGAGGCGTCCCTGAAACCTGAATGTGCTCAGGCTCCTGGTGACCTGACACCTACTGGGAAACACAAGGAAGTGGAAAGGAAGCCAAATTGAGAAGTGGCTGCTGGAAACCAGAGACTCGAGCAGAAGAGGGGCTGTACAATGAACAGCAAACTGTATACAAAGGCAAATATTTAATTTGAGGTGGAGCTTTATTTTCCTTATATCAGAATAATGCAGACCTTGGATCAAAGCCTCTGGGACTAATGACAAGAAAATTAAATTAAGTGTAATTACATGCCACTCAAAGACTCCTGGGAAGCCATTCAAATATGCAAGAGTCCTTTGTGCAAGGTGGTGTTAGTTCTTCCTGATTGAGAAGGGCGCCCTGAAGAGGAGGTCGGTTGAGTAGAGGTAATTACGTTTGGTAAACTCAATTATCACTTCTCAGCAGCGATAATGGGTTCTGCTCAAACAATGGAAAAATGATTATGTATCCTAGCCCTTTGATGATCCAAGTGAATAAAAGAAGACCTAACAGAGTTTCTAGAACCTGGCGACTTCAAGGCAAGACCAGATCCTAAATTGTGAAAGATACTTCAGGACTCATTAGGGCACGGTGGACTGACCCATTTAGCCCGCGGGTCCATGGCAGGTATTTGATGCCAGGGACGGAGGGATGTTGGTAGCCCCTGAAGGCAGGTACCGTCTTGAACACTCTGCTATTCTCGTGCACATGGCTCAGGCATTGGCCCTAGCTGGTTTGGGAATGCTCTGTTTTGTTGCCCTGGATAAGGAGGACTTGCTGTTTTGTGTTTTGATACAGTTGGCTATGTAGTTTCCCCTTTTGCGGTGGTTGTGAAAGGCAGGGTGAGTTGTCACGTTGGTTCTACCTTAGCCCTTAGAGATTTAGATCTGTAAAAATTCATAAAACAAAAGCTAGATTTAGCCACAAACTACTTAGGAGTTGAACTGGGTTAACAATATTCTTTACATATCACTATGAGTGCCCCCCCAAATGTTCTGCCTTCCCAATTTTCTCACCCCATCTTCGCTTTACCCCTCTGACCCACGTGTCCAGGGGTTTAGGGACAAGCTCTCCACACGTACTTCAGAGTCTGTCCTTCCCTCCTCCTCCACCTTGCCCTTCTCCACTCTGTCCCCTGCTGTCCTCCCCCAGCACCCCTGCCCAAGTCCTCATGGAGACCTAGCGTCGCCCTCCTCTCCCAGCCTGTCCAAAGGTGACTTTCCAGTTTGTCCTCTGCCAACTTTAATGTCTGTCCTCTTCTCTTCAACTCCCTTGACCCAGTCCCAGCTGCTTCCCTTGGTACCCGTCACATCAGTGGGGGCAGCCGCTTCCCAGCTGGCTGGAATACTCTTTGGAAACCAAGGCGAACAGAACACAGAGGGAGCACTCTGCCTAGGGCCTAAGGGTGGAGGACAGAGACTCTGGATTGAGAGGCCCAGCTCTCCCGTGTTCTGGCTGTGAAACTTACTCTTAAAAGCAGGACCAAAAATGATCCCTATTTCAGAGGGTGGTTGTGACCATTCCGTGCGCAAACCTTTCCTGGCTAAGAAAATGAAGCTGGAGGCTTATTGCCGTTTTATGAAGCTTCTCACCTGCGTGTCCACCTCAGAGTGAGCAGGCTATGGAACTTCAGGTAAAAATCAGATTAACGAGATCAGCCCCAGTTAATACATGAGTGTGTCTTGAGGGAAGGAAACTGGCTTTCAATAGGTAGTACTAGAGGGGCACCTGCGTGGCTTGGTCGGTGGGGTGTCTGCCTTCGGCTCAGGTCATGATCCCAGAGTCCTGGGATTGAGCCCCAACATTGGGCTCCTTGCTCAGCAGGGACCCTGCTTCTCCCTCTGCTTGTGCTCTCTCTCTCTCAAATAAATAAAATCTTTAAAAAAAAGTAATGAGAAAATGATTAAGTCATTACTTGCCATGCAAACAATTTCAAGATATTAATGAAAATTTAAAATACAGGCCAATGAAGGGAGAGGGTAAACGGAGAATCTGCCCTTCATATGAGGCTCTGCCGAGATCATTTCAACAATTTGTCCTAAATAGTTTTTGTATCATTGTGCGTGCACATGCACATATTTGTTAGGGTTATGAGCCAACAGTGTGTATAGTGTTTCCACCTCACTGTGGTATCTTTACGTGTAGCTTCGTGGCTCTTCAATGATTCTTGCTCAGGGCTGCATAATATTGCCATGCATGGGCAGTTCATAGTTGACCAAAATTGTCTCTTGTTGGAAAGCTCGGTTGTCTCTCTTTCAATTTGACATGGCGACACTCGTGATGATTTCTTGAAGAGGAGTGTCTTGGGTGCACATTAGGGGACAGGTTATGGAAGGAAAGCTAAGCTAAGGACGCCTGCCCGGTGTGAGCACTGAGCTGCTGTGTGAAAGGGACTGGGTTTTATTCATCTCTGTACTGCAGGGAAAGGGTGGGTCTCTCTCTCTCTAGCAGTCTGATCTGAAAAATCCAAACTTCCAACATTTTTCACTTTGCATAGGGATAATTGACATTGTGAAACCTGTAACTAACGATCCCTGTTGCGTCTAAAATGTTTTATTCCTGATCACATTGGTGGGACTTCTGACTGGGGAAAGGAAAGGGAAGTTAGGGGGACTTTAAACCAAAACCCTCTCCCCTTAAAGATTGATGGAAAAGTGGTAAGTACAAACCTATAGCACAGAATTCTGTTTGGAAGAATTCAGACACGTTTAAAAACAAAACAAACCAAAAAACAGAAAGTTGCTAAACTTCAGAGTCCCCTCTGGTAGAATCCTAGGATCTCAGCCTTAGAAAGGACACCTGCCCCTTGCCCTGCTGAATGTATGCTCTCTGAGGTCTCTCTCTCTCTCTCTTTTTAAAGATTTTATTTATTTGTTGGAGAGAGCACAAGCAGGGGAGTGGCAGGCAGAGGGAGAAACAGGCTCTCTGCTGAGGAGGGAGCCCGATGCGGGACTCGACCCCCGGACCCTGGACTCATGACCTGAGCCAAAGGCAGACGCTTCACCGACGGAGCCACCCAGGCGCCCCTCTCTGAGGTCTCTTCACAGATGGGCATGGAGCCTTTGGGGCTAGAACATTTGCTGGGGCAGGGAGGTCGCCACCCCCATGAGATCGTCTTGGATGCTCTAATTGCAGGTGAGCAATTGTGGTGAAAGCATCTCTCGCCTTCCTTGGAGCTTCCTTTGGTGGCCCTTTGGTTCCACCCTGTGCAGCAGCTCCTATCAGAGTTATAGGATATACCTATCCTCTTTGTCCACCTTCCAGCTGCTTGTGGCGGTCATGCTGCTTCTCTGGAGTCTGCTCCTGTCCAGTCTAAGTACCCTCAGTCCTACTTGCTCCTCAGCAGACAAGGTTCCCAGACCCTTGCCATTCTGGCCTGTCTCTTCTGGGCGAAGGCCAGCCTGTCAATGTCTAGCAAAGCTGTGGTACCCAGATGGGGTTTCTGGGATTTGGACTTGAGTAATCCCACTTCAAGCCTCATTGGGTAGAGGAAGCCATCCTGCAGTGATTTTTTTTTTCTTCTTCTTTGTGGGCCACCGAAAGTAGTAAAAAGGAAAAACCTGCAGATTCCACCCAAATTTAGTTATTCATTGGCTCTCTAACGATGGGTCCGGTTACTTCTCTGGGTTACCTAGGGGTCATGAGGGGGAGAAAGGTGTATCAGAAAAGAAGAGCGGGCTTGATCTGTTTCTTCCCAGAACAGAAATTAGATCTCTTTGATTTGTGGTCCCAGAATGTAAGAGCTGCAAGATTCTTAAGAGGTTGCATCCACCAACTCCTGATGTCCATATAACAAAACTGATGCCAGAGAGGTTAAATGATCTGTCCAAGGTCACAGAGAGATTTAATGACAGGCGCCAAGCTAGAGAGCCTGGATCTCTAGGACACTTTCCATCAATTTCTGCTGCCTCTAAGTCTCTCCTCTACCTGCTTTCCCACTCTATCTTTGTGGACAGTCCCCCAGCCCTAAAACCTCTTTGTCCCTCTGACCAGTATTCTTATCTGAAAACTTCATTTTGAAAAAACAAGCACCAAAGTCAGAAGATGCCTTGGCACCTTTTTTTTTTTCCCATGAGAATCTTTTGCACTGTGGTTTGTGGAGGAAGCTGACTTTAGCAATCTAGGTGACGTGGTGGTTATCAAGAGAGAACAGTGGCCGTTGAGATAATGTATGTGTCTAAATATGTCAGCAGGTGCAAGAGCTGTCTTGTCCCACTGGGGCTACAGGAAATGTATACACCCAAATATTCGGGTCACAGATAGGTCAGAGAGATAGCATTGTACCAGGGGGTCAAACCAGCCACAGTGTGGTTTCCATAGACTCATGGCTTCCCTAGGGCTGGAGAAACAGAAATGCCCATCTCTAGAAAATGCCTGAATGTTCAAATGGGCACCCACAGGGAGAAAACTCGTTTAAACAAAATTTCTGCAGAGTTCAGGGCCATCTTTAATGTTAATCTCTGGTCTATCGCTGCCTACTTGCACCTTCCAATTTGTTCTTTTGTTTCTCCATGCTTTTCATTCATTTACTCATCCGGTAATTATTTCAAGCAAATCCTTTAAGATTCACCTGGAATCCCATGCCCTTTGGGATCCCTCTGTTGTCCACTCCAGCCCTCAGGACACTTCCTCTGCCCTTGGCATTGCCTATACCCTCATCTGCTTTGGTCACTTAATGCTCTCATGGGTAGGCTTGGTCTTACCAACTGGATAAACAAACCAGACATTTGTTTAGCCATTGACAGCCAATCAAGTTCATGTGTATCTTCACATTTCATTGCCAGATACTAGGTAGATATTACTATGATTCTCATTGCAAAAGTGAGACTACTGAGGGCTCAGAGAGATGGAGAAACTTGCTTGTCGCATGGCTAGAAGTAATGGTGCAGGACTCAAAACTCAGCTTTGTCCGGCTGAAATCTACTTTTCTATTTAATTAACCACACTATGTTTGTCTTTTTAAAGAATACGTTTTAGACACTTTTATTGTGAAATATACACTGAAAGAAGTGCATAAAATTCATCTTTATACAGTTTAATTGTTGCAGTGTGAATCTCAATATAATGAAATGGCCAACATCCTAGACACCTCTGTGTGTCCTTTTCTAATCTAATCCCCTCCCGTTCCCCTACAGACGATCATTAGCCTGACTTTTTGTGTATATGAGCCTAGACAAAAAATTAGTCTCCTTGTTTCTGAGCTTTATTTAAATGAAATTAAACTATATGTATTCTTTTTAGTCTTGCTCAGCATCACATCAGGAATATTTTTCCATGGTCATGTATAGTTGCGGCTTGCTTGTTTTCACTGCTTTATAATATTCCCTTGCGTGAATATAGTAAAAGAAATTCATTCACACTCTACTTGTCTTAAACTTCCTTTTTTTTCTGTCAGTGCTTGCACATTGTCAGTACTCAACTATATTCCCACCGATTGAATTGCTCTGATGTTTTTCTACTCCAGTTTGATAGTTAGAGAAGGACATATTCATTTGGAAACCATCACAGAAATATGGAAATGTTGGATTGTGTTGTGGCCATTTTTGTTTCTGGTGTTATCCTAATTGCTTGGGCTAAGGCTAGCAGAAGATGAAATATATTACATGGCCATTTTAAAGCAACTTGTTAGTACACAGCTATCATATTATGTCCCACCCTCCAAAACTGAAGTCGATTTCTGGGGTAGAGGAGAAGAGGGCATTTGAGTCAGCCTAAACAGAACAGATGACTTGATATCTGAGATCTAGTGAAATCCCTCTTTTCAGTTAAGTGTGTTAGCATCCGTATCAACTCAGTTCAAGTTAAATTGGGAGTTTGGTTTTGTTTGCCTGTTGGTTGGTTTTGTTCTTTTTTTAAGATTTATTTTTAATTAGTTAATTTTTATTATGTTAGTCACCATACAGTACTTTATTAATTTTTGATGTAGTGTTCCATGATTCATTGTTTGCATAAACACCCAGTGCTCATTGCAGTACATGCCCTCTTTGATACCCATCACTGGACCAACCCATCGCCCAACACCCCCTGCCCTCTGAAACCCTCAGTTTGTTTCCCTGGAGTCCATAGTCTCTCATGGTTCGTCTCCCCCTCCGATTTCCAACCCCTTCATTTTTCCCCTTCCTTCTCCTAATGTCCTCCATGCTGTTCCTTATGTTCCACAAATAAGTGAAACCATATGATCATTGACTTTCTCTGCTTGACTTATTTCACTTAGCATCATCCCCTCCAGTCCCATCCATGTTGATGTAAAAGTTGGGTATTCATCCTTTCTGATGGCTGAGTGATATTCCATTGTATATATGGACCCCATCTTCTTTATCCATTCGTCTGTTGAAGGGCATCTCGGCTCCTTCCACAGTTTGGCTATTGCGGACATTGCCGCTAGGAACGTTGGGGTGCATGTGGCCCTTCTTTTCACCACATCTGTATCTTTGGGGTAAATACCCAGGAGTGCAATTGCTGGGTCATAGGGTAGCTCTATTTTTAACTTTTTGAGGAACCTCCATACTGTTTTCCAAAGTGGCTGTACCAACTTGCATTCCCACCAACAGGGTAAGAGGGTTCCCCTTTCTCCACAACCTCTCCAACATTTGTTGTTTCCTGCCTTGTTAATTTTTGCTATTCCAACTCGCGTAAGGTGGTATCTCAGTGTGGTTTTGATTTGAATTTCCCTGATGGCTAGTGATGTTGAACATATTTTCATGTGTCTGTTAGCCATTCCTATGTCTTCTTTGGAGAAGTGTCTGTCCAGGTCTTCTGCCCGTTTTTTTCACTTGGTTATTTGTTTTTTGGGTGTTGAATTTGAGCAGTTCTTTATAGATCTTGGATACCAGCCCTTTATCTGTAGTGTTATTTGCAAATATCTTCTCCCCTTCTGTGGGTTGCCTCTTTGTTTTGTTTACTGTTTCCTTTGCTGTGCAGAAGCTTTTTATCTTGATGAAGTCCCCAAAGTTCATTTTTCCTTTTGTTTCACTAGCCTTTGGAGATGTGTCTTGAAAGAAGTTGCTGTGGCCGATGTTGAAGAGGTTACTGCCTGTGTTCTATTCTAGGATTTTGATGGATTCCTGTCTCACATTGGGGTCTTTCATCCATTTTGAGTTTATCTTTGTGTATGGTGTTAGAGAATGGTCGAGTTTCATTCTTCTGCAGGTGGCTGTCCAATTTTTCCCAGCACCATTTATTGAAGAGACGGTCTTTTTTCCATTGGATGTTTTTTCCTGCTTTGTCAGAGATTAGTTGGCCATAGAGTTGAGGCTCCATATCTGGGCTCTCTGTTCTGTTCCGTTGATCGATGTGTCTGTTTTTGTGCCAGTACCGTGCTGTTTTGGTGATCACAGCTTTGTAATATTATTTATTTTAGAGACAGAGTGCAAGAGAGGGGAGGAGCAGAGGGAGAGGGAGGGGAAAGAATCTCAAGCAGACTCCACAGGGAGCCTGATGCTGGGCTCAATCTCACTACCCTGAGATCATGACCTGAGTGGGATGCTTAACCGACTGCTAAAATGGGCTCTGGTTGGTCTTTAGCATGAACTTGAGAACTGAGTTCCATCTTCTTAATTAAAAATTATGTTATCAAATTAGTAAGAGCCCTTCCTATACCAGGTGCCAGACTGATCTGTTTATATAGGCAGTCTTGCTAACTGTGAATGAGGATTGTTTCTTTTTTCCCCCAATCTGTATATTTTTTTATTTCCTTTTCTTGTCTTACTGCACTAGCTAGGACTTCCAGTGTGATTGTGAATAGGAATGATGAGCATGGACATCTCTGCCTTGTTCCCGAACTTAGGGGGAAAGTAGCCCATTTCTCGCCACTAAACGGGATGTTAGCTGTAGGTTTTTTGTAGATGTTCTGTATCAAGCTGATGAAGTTCCCCTCTATTCCTAGTTTGCTGAGGTTTTTTTGTTTTTTTGTTTTTTTTTAACCACAAACGGGTTGAATTCTGTTAAATGCCTTTTCTGAATCAATTAATATGATTATATGACTTTTCTTCTTTAGCCTGGTGACTGTGAGTTACACTGATTTTTGAATGTTGAACCAGCCTTGCATACCTGGGATAAATTCTGCTGCATCATGGTGTATAATTCTTGTTATACGTTTTTGAATTATCTTTGTTAATGTTTTATTGAGTATTCAGCTTGATCTACTTAAGCCCCAGCCATGAATAAATCACTCCCTTGTTCAAAAGCCTCAAGGGCTCTCAGGTTCAATCAGTTAAAATCCAGAATCCTTACTCCTTCAAAGCCCTCTATAATCTGGCCTCGTATTATCTGTCTGTGCTTTTCTCCCACTACTTTCTGTGATATACCCTCTATTTCTGTAAACATTTTCTATGCTTTCTTACGATCCTGTGTTGAATATCCCGTTCCCTGCATTTGGGACCAGGCATAACATTCAACTCTTTTCCACTCCCATTTTCTGGATTCCTATTTTTCTTCAATGTCCTGCCCAAATTACATCGGGAATTGTGTCTTTTCATCTCTGTACCTCCTGAAAAACAGTGTCTCCTACCTAAGGTGCTTGGGAAAGGATCGTGGGACTCCATTGTGGCTTCATTTCTCAGAATCTGACTTCCAGTGTTTGTTTTTTTGATTTCTGATATTGAGATCATCTAGGTCAGCATTTCAAGCGAAGTAGTAATCCCTGTCCGTATTAACTCAGAAAAGTCATTTCTGAATGACTGATGAAGCATTCACTACCTTATGGTCAGTTCTCTCGCTGGACTTTGTAACTGTTAGAAAGTTTACATGGTGTTGAGCCAAGTTTTGCCTGCCTCTGATTTCTGTCATTGGCTCAACAGTCACTGGAGGAGTTTGTAGCTTTCACGAAGTGTTTTTAGGAAGACGGCTCAGGGGAGTGCAAAGAGTTTAAGCTTTAGTGTTGGGTAGTCTTGGGATCCAAGTCCACTTTGCTGCTTATTAGCTGTATTGTCTTGGATGAGTCGGTGGATTTGCCAGAGCCTCTGTTTCCCCGTCTTTAAAATGGGGATAGTATGTTGTTAGAATGAATGACAAAATGTCTGTGTGAAATTATGTAAAGCTCCAAGCACAGCACCTGGAATAAAGTATCCACCAATTCTACTTCTACAGTGTACACAATACAAGGTGTCATGGGGAATCAAACAAACAATCTTCCCCACTTAAGGCTAATTTGAATTAAAATTTGTCTCAAATTCGTTTTACTTCAGATGAGTAAACAGGAGGACCTTAATTGCTTCACTTGCCTGTGGGACAAGGCCATCTTGGTAGATGAGGGTTGTGACTTCTGATGGGGACAATGCCATAGTTTCTTGGCAGCAGGACTAGCCTCCTAGAATTAACTGGTATGTGATCAGGTTAGTTGAAATTGCCAGTGGCGGTTTAGAAAGGCCAGACTGTGGTGTGATGCTTGTGCGGGAAGGAAAAAGTGAAACAGACCCTCAGGGTGTTTTGGTGAGTTGAGTGAGCTGTGGACAGTTGGGCAAGGGAGGGGGGAGGGACAAATGAGAATTCCTTAGAACTTTCTTTTCACGTCACCAGAAGACTTTGTGGTGACAAGTATCTATTTTCATAGACCATAATTCATAGTGATGTCCAAACCTTTTTTTCTTCTTAGCCTTGGTATACTCTTCCCCCTTCTTTCTCACGCTAGCTCTCTCTCTCTCTCTCTCTCTCTTTTAATGACTTGTAAAGATAACTGTTTATAGTTCATTTTGGTTAGACTCTGCAGTATTTCTTTTTAATCCATGAATTGGTATTAAGATTCTAAGTGACCTGGGCACTTTATTTAAATGTTTTGTGGTCTTAATGGGCAATTGGTAATAGCCGCTTAGAACATTTCCTGTGCTAACATGCTAGTAGCTGATCTCTGTGACATACAGCTTTTGGGACCTTGCCCCCACGTTGGAGTAGATGCAGAACTAATTCCTGTGGGAAACTTTGCTGCTCATCTTGGCCCTGTTCTGGGTGGAGGTTCAGTGGATTTTCACGCTGGCTCCCATCCTGATTAGGCTCCTTAACTTGGCAAAAGAGGACATTGGTTCCACCCTCCACTTGGCTGATGGCCAAAGCCTTTAATAGGAAAAATAAAGCTTTTGCCTGATGGTATAACTTCAGCAGCTCAATTCTTATCAGAAGCTCATTTTTCAGAAACAATGTTTAGGGAGGATTGCTTGAAGGATAAGCCATTCATTTGTTTCTCTATATTCTTCAATATTATCTTTGGGTCAAAGGTTATCTTCAGGTGGCTACAGACTTGGACTGTATTGTCCTGGTGTTTCAAATAATTCATTTTGATAAGTTGACCTTTGACCTGTGCCACTATTTTGTACTGAAGTGTGTGCCATTTGTCTGTACTGACCCTTGAACCCTGCTGTTTTCACTGGGGGTCCTTACTGAAGGTGGAATTCATTCCAACCAACTCCCTTGGGGCAGGGAGAAAAATCCTCGCTGGTTTCAGTGCTAGTATAAGTTGTGCTTCGCCTAGGCACCTGTCTCTTTTCTGTCAGAAACCGGGGAACTTGAGGGGCCCCTGGGTGGCTCAGTCGGTTAAGCATCTGCCTTCAGTTCAGGTCATGATCCCAGGGTCCTGGGGTTGAGCCCCATGACAGGCTCCCTGCTCAGCGGGAGCCTGCTTCTCCCTCTCCCTCTGCTGCTCCCTCTCCCCTCCCACTCATGCTCTCTCTCTCTCTCTCTCAAATAAGTAAATAAAATCTTAAAAAAAAAACAAAAAACAAACCCCAAACCCAGGGAACTTGCAACTAATGTTATCCTCTGTGTATTTGCCCTGGGGTGTATACTGTCAAATTTGTGGTCCTCTCTCTACCTAGTGTTGCTAGGTTGCTTTATCTCTTTTGCCTACTTTATTTTTCCTTCAGGCCAATTTTCTCATTGAAACAAAACTCTAATTGTGCTGTATGGAGGTCTGTAACTGGCACAAGAACCTCTATGAACAGGTCAGGGCACGTCTCCATCTATGAAAGACTCCTGTCCTTTGATGAAGGTCAGTGTGGCATGTGGGAAATTCCAGAGGCAAGAGCAAAAAGCAGCTCTTTCCTTGGAGAACAGAGGTCAGCGTCCGTCTGACTCTCCTCTCTCCTCTCCCTTGTCACCTGCCGTACACTGAGGCCACAAGGTTCAGCTTTCTCAGGAAATCATGGAGATGAGGCAGAAATGAAAGTCTGGGCCCACTGACTAGAAATGCAGTCCTACTGGGTGGATGATTGGGGTCACAACCCAAACCAAGCACACCCTTTGTCAGGCCCCCACAGCTGCAGTTGGCCTCTCCTCTGGGGTGACGAGAGGCTGCTGTGAACAGCCCCCTACCCCTGCGTGGTGGAGCCCCCAGAGCTCCAGGTATCTATATGACCACTTGCATCTGCAGGCCTCTGATTAATCATCTTTCCTTTACCCACCAAAGAGACAGATGGGCCAGGGAGCTCTGCACAATCCTGGCTAAGAGGTAGAGGGACTTGGGATGACCCCCCAAGGAAGTCACAGACTCCTTAAGCTGAGAATGTCTTCTTCAGCCATAGCCTCTTTCCTTGAGATGCCCTCACTGCTGTGCTCCGTGCCCTTTGCTCAGGCTGCTCTAGGCCCTGCTCTGCATGCGTGTGCTATGGCCTCCTTCACGGTCCGCTCAAGTCCCTTACGTTCTCCCCACACCTGGAACGACTCCAGCCTTAGGTCAGGAGCCTGCCCTGGCCCTTACTTGCTGCTGTTCCTGTGGCTAGGCCATTTCATTTGTCCATGGCTCCACTCCAACTAGATCTTAAACATCTAGAGGGCAGCGTGTATATCCTAACCTTAGTCTTCTATTTCTCACAGACCTTAACACGATTGGAAACACCAAGAGGTACTCAAAGTTTCTCCTCCTTTCCTCCCGCTGTTCTGCCTTCCTGTGCCTCCCGCTTCTCCTTCTGTTTGTAGGGCTCTGTAGGGACAGTTCTGCTGTGGTAACAAGGAATCCCTGGACCTCAGTGGGACATAGACTTGTTTCTGTGTCATGAAAGCCACTCTGGGTCAGCTGTGGGTCCGCAACCCGTGTCTTCTCTTCTGGGACTCCTGCTGAAGGGAAGCCCTCATTTGAGACAAGCCAGGGCTGAAGGAAAGAGCAAGAGAACTGGAAGAAACTCCCCTTGTCCTTAAGGCTTTTTCTGTCCCTCCCAGTCACATCCCATTGGCCTAAGCCAAGTTATGTGGCCAAACCTGACGTCAGTGGGGTGTATGGTCATCTTTCAAGGAAGAGAGCCAAGAGTTGGGAACAATGAAGCCTGTTACTGTAGACTCCTTGAAGGTGCCTGGCTTTGCTGGGAGTATCACATAAAGCATGTACGATTCTCTCCAGGTAGAGTAGTTTTAAGGCCTGTGACAGTTTTAGCCCTGTTTTATAACAAGGAAACAAAGGCTCAGGAAATTTATTTAAGCAGCTTTTGAATGAATGAATGAATGAATGAATGATTGTCTGCATTTCTTCCAGCTTCTCTTGCCAGCCCCTAATGCCCAGGCTCCATCAGCGCTTTTCTTCTCCAGATAGGGCTACCAGTATCACTCTTAGAATTTTCTGTGTGATCCTATAGAAGGGCATCCAGTAGGCCTTAAGAGGTTCTTTAATATTGCTCCAGATTAAGGTATTTACATTTTAGTGGGGACTTCTGAGGATGCCTCAGTCCCCAGTAGTGAGCATAATGGTGCAAACTTCAAGCCCCAGCCACATGTGGGACTAAGGGAACCTTGTTGATAATACATGTTAAGCCTCTCTCTCTTGTTTTTAAAGTTCTTATTTAAATTCCAGTTAGTTAACATACAGTGTAATATTAGTTTCAGGTGTACAATGTAATGATTCAACACTTCCGTACGTTGCCCGGTGCTCATCACAACAATTGCCCTCCTTGATCCCCATCGCCTATTTCACCCATCCCCCACCCACCTCTCCTCTGATAACCATCTGTTTGTTTGCTATAGTTTTAAAGAGTCTGTTTCTTGGTTTGCCTATTTTCCCCCTTTGCTCATTTGTTTCTTAAATTCCACATATGCATGAAATCATGGTATTTGTCTGTCTTTGACTTAATTCACTTAGCATAATACTCTCTAGATCCATTCATGTTGTTGCAGATGGCAAGATTTCATTCTTTTTTATGGCTGAATAATACTCCAGTGTGTGTGTGTGTGTGTGTGTGTGTGTGTGTGTGTGTGTGTGTGTGTGTAATCACCTCTTCTTTATCCATTCATCAGTTGATGGACCCTTGGGCTATTTCTCTAATTTGTCTGTAGTAGATAATGCTGCTATAAACATCAGGGCGCACGTATCCCTTTGAATTAATGTTTTTGTATTCTTTGGGTAAATACCTAGTAGTACAATTGCTGGATTGTGGGGTAGTTCTATTTTTAACTCCATACTGTTTTCCACAGTGGCTACACCAGTTTGCATTCCATCAATATTGCAAGAGGGTTCCCCTTTCTCCACATCCTCACCAACATCTGTTGTTTCTTGTGTTGTTGATTTTAGCCATTCTGACAGGTGTGAGGTGATATTTCATTGTGGTTTTGATTTGCATTTCCCTGACGATCAGTGATGTTGACCATCTTTTCATTTGTCTATTGGCCGTCTGGATGTCTTCTTTGGAAAAATGTCTATTCATGTCTTCTGCCCACTTTTCCTCTCTTAGTAAATGTTCCAAATTGTTGGTCTCAAACCATTGGTGGGTCTTGACTTGAAATCAGTTTCATGGGTCATCAAAAATGTATTTTAAAAAATGAAATAGGGTGTCTGCATGGCTCAGTCCATTAAGCATCTGCCTTCAGCTCAGGTCATGATCTCAGGGTCCTGGGATTGAGCACCACTTCTGGGCTCCCTGCTCAGCGGGGAGTCTGTCTCTCCCTCTGCCCCTACCCCCACTCATGCATGTGCATGTGCACTCTCTCTCTCTCAAATAAACAAAAATGAAATAAAATAGAATGGGATAAAGAGTGTCAGACTGCATCCCATGTAGTAAGGTTAGGTTTCATCACATTTCTGTGTGAGTTACATGTGTATGTGTCATATGTATACAGAATTGCAATGTAAAATGTGTTTTTTGTTGTTGTTGAGTTTATATCCAAAAAGCTTTGAAAGCCATTGCTCTACACAATATCTTTTTCAGTTAATTCACTGGGTCTGTCCTTTCTAAGATCCGGTTCAATGAATACCCTTCAAGGCCAGAGTCCACCTGCACTCTTCCATCTCACCATGGAGGCTGACAAGCATGGCTTCTCCCTCTCTCCAAGGTATCCAGAACCTAACCTAGGACTAGGGTACTGTAGGCTTCCCCAGAAATGTGTTTGTTATGTTACCTTATGTCTACAAGAATGAACTGGTTGATCAAGGCGCTCTTAAAGACCCTTTTCAGCTACCCCGAATCCTACCGCTTTTTTTTGCAGAAAAAAAGCAAGCCACCAAAATATTTCATTATACTTTGATAATGTGACACCCAAAACATTTTCTGTCTTTTGGACTCTGTCCTCCTACCTCACTCCTATGCCTGTGTCACGAGATGTTTTCAAGTACCCAAATGTTCACCAGCTCATGCGGATGGTGGGTATTTGTGGTTTTTGTCTAACCCCCTTTCCTGCCAGTTCTGCTCCTATTTTCTATTACCAGCATTCAATCATGGCAGTTAGACCAGTGGATAAGAATGTGGCCCAAACAAAGCCAGTCAGAAACCGTTCTTAGATTTTTCTCTCATGAGGTGGAGATAGCGTTCTCTTTTTCTGGACTCACAGATGGATACTCAGAATGCTGTTAAGCCCAGAGCCTTTTGTGCCTCTTCCGTCGTCCCCCATGGGCATGAGGAGGTTGTATGCAGTAGGGGATGAGGGCCATGTTCAGAGACTGGGTATGGGATGCTAGTTTGAGAGTGAAAGACTGAGGAATCACAGAGCATCCAGGGTTGGAGAGAACATGGTGTGAGCTCTTGGATCCATCTGACCTCATGCCAGATCTCTGCCTTTTTTTTCCGGCTCTCATGTACCAATATATTTCTTTTTTGTGTATAAACTAGTTTCAGTTTGGTTCTGTCCCTTGCATCAGAAGGGGTCTGGATCAACGCAGTAGATTATGACATTTGGATGATTTTCTAAAAATACCAGTTTTGATCCAATCTGTTCACATAGCTTTTGTTAAAAATTCTTCTTTCCAAAAGTATTTAGGCATTAAAAAATGTGCTGGACACAATGTTCAATCTAGATAGTAACAGTTGCTACTCCTATCTGTAGCAAGTTGTGTTTCACCTTTTTTCCCCCAATTTTTGTTTAGTGCAAAAAATGACATGGGGCGCCTGGCTGGCTCAGTTTGTGAATTGTCTGACTCTTGATTTCAGTTCAGGTCATGATCTCAGGATCATGAGATCGAGCCCCACGTCTGGCTCCACGCTGGGCATGGAGCCTGCTTAAGATTCTCCCATTCCCTCTCCCCCTTTTCCCCCCTCTAAAAAAAATAAATAAATAACATGACATGGTTCAAGGGAACCTTTCAGAGAGTCAGATTTATCTCTGTTTCCACTAAAGTATTTTTTCTGTTTTCCATCTTTCCATGTAGTGTTCCCTCCTATGCAAGATGGTTTTCCATGGTAAAAATTATGGTGTACCCAAAATTTAGATTTCTATTTTTTCTCTTGACATAAAATATAGTCTTCATATTAATAATTTCTATAAAACGGAGTTTCTCGCCCTCGGCACTACTGACGTTCGGGGGCCTGTCCTATGCATTGTGGCATGTTTAGCGGCCCCTCGGGCCTTTCTTGCTTAGATGCCCATAGAACCCCTCCTCCTCCCTCTCCCCACTGGAACAACCAAAAATGTCTTCAGACACTGCCAAATGTCTCTTGGCGGGGAAAAATTGTTTCTACTTGAGAAGCATTGCTGTACAATATTCCTTTGACTCGATACCATAATCTTCTTAACTAGTCTCCTATATTTGGACATTGAGATTACTGCCTATTAATTGCTGTTATAAATGATCCAGAAATGTATTCCTTGGACCTGTGCCTTTTTCTATAATAAAATTGATTTCCTGAAAATAAATTCATCAAGATCAAGTGGTAAGAACACTTTTAGGGGCTTGGTACTTATTGCCAAGTTGCTTTTCAAAATACTTCCACCAGTATGTACCTTCCCATATGAGGTACAATACGAGTGAAAGCACGTAATTCTTTCCCTGCCATCTTGCCAGTGTATAGTCTGATATGTGGCAATTTCAGCTTCATGTGGTGAAAGGAGTCTAGAATTTGGAATCGGACTGGTCTGGACCTAAACCCAGCATTAACGCTCAAAGCAAGTTGACCTCAGGTAGTTTCTTAATCTTTCGGCCCCAAAGTCCTCATTCGTAAAATGGGTATATCAATCCTTGCCTTGCAGGGTCATGCTCAAAAACAACTTTTTTTTTTTTTTTAAGATTTTACTTATTTATTTGACAGAGAGCACAAGCGGGCAGAGGCAGAGGGAGAGGGAGAAGTAGGCTGCCTGCTGAGCTGGGAGCCCGATGTGGGGCTCGATCCCAGGATCCTGGGATCATGACCCGAGCTGAAGGCTGAAGGCAGATGCTTAACAACTGAGCCACCCAGGTGCCCCTCAAAAACAACTATTAACTGCCCTTGTCCTTTATTGCCGTGGATGCTCAAAATACCTCTGCCTAGGAAGTAGGCAATGAAAAATATCATTTCTGTTTTGTAAAGGCTGTAACTGGGCCTTTGTGATCAAACAGGAGATCTGTGCTCCCCCCGGAGGCAGGGGTTTATTGCATCCGTTTGCTGCTTTGTGTAGCCATCTGTATGGGCTGCACCGAGTGGCTGCCCTGTGGGGGCCAGCAGAGGGGGTTGGTAGGCCTCGCTGTCTGACACCTAAAGTGACAGGAGCGGTAAGCAGAAAGAGCAGAGCTGAGGGCCAAATGGGGCAGAAACCTGTAGTGAGGGCTGTGGGTATACCCAGGAGGATGGCAGTACCGGGGGCTGTGGGGCAGAGGTAGGAGGCTTTATGGGGACCTGAGATGGGCCGCAGGTAAGCAGTATGCTATGGAGGAAGAAGAGGGGGTGATGGTTGCATCAGCGGGGAGAGGTGGAAGCCCAGAAGTACAGGGAGTCCAAGCCAGCACAGGGGGGAGCTAGCAGGAGGGGGTGGTAAAGGAGGGCAGGTGGCGGGGGGGGGGGGAGCTCAGGGAGAGTCCGGACAAGGCCACAGTCCCGCCTGGCATCCAGTCCTGCGGCTGCTGTTTGGGTTTTTCAGAGGAATTGCTGAATGGACCAGAAAGCTGGTTTGAGCCCATAATAGCAGGACTCTTGCTGATGAAAGTAACAGAAATACGGTGTCACAACTTGAAGCAAAAAGAAAATACTGCTATCGGTGGTTTTTCAAAAAGTTGAAAAGAATTACTGTATGAGGGGCACCTGGGTGGCTCAGTTGGTTAAGCATCTGCCTTTGGCTCGGGCTCAGGTCATGATCCCCAGATCAGCCCTGTGTATCATTTGAGCTCCTTGCTCAGAAGGGTGTCTGTTTCTCCCTCGCTCTCTGCCACTTCCCCTGCTGTGCTCTCTCTCTCTGTCTCAAATAAATAAATAAAATCTTAAAAAAAAAAAATCACTATATGACCCAGCAATTCTACTCCTAAGTATATACCTCCCCCAAAAGTGAAAATAGAGACCGAAGAAAAACTTGTACATGCATGCTCCTAGCAGCACTACCCATGTAGCCAAAAGCTGGAAG
Organism: Zalophus californianus; assembly: GCF_009762305.2. NCBI lineage: Eukaryota > Metazoa > Chordata > Mammalia > Carnivora > Otariidae > Zalophus > Zalophus californianus. The sequence continues at coordinate 73,768,791 of NC_045602.1, forward strand.
CAACTCCAGTGTCCATCAGTGGGTGAGTGGATACACAAATTGTGGTGCATGCATATAATGGAATGTGATCCAGCCACAAAAAGGAATTCTAATGCATGCTACAACATGGATGAATCTTGAAGACCTTAGCTAACTGAAGAAGCCAGAGACAAAGGTCCGGGGGTAGGTCTATTTATAGGAAATGTCCAGGGTAGGTCCATCCCTAGAGACAGAAATGAGATTAGTGGTTGCTAGGGGTGGCGGGAAGGATGGGAAGTGACTACTTAATGGTATGGTGTTTTTCTTTTGGGATGATGAAAGTGTTTTTGGAATTAGCAGTATGCTTGCACAACATGGTGAATGTGCTAAATGCCATGAAATTGTCCAGTTTAAAGTGATTACTTTTATGCCGTGTGAATTTCACCTCATTAAGTGTCTACTCTCACAGCCTCAAGAAGGGCAGGCCCATGGTTGGTCCTCAGGAATGGCCAGAAGCAGGGGTTCCAAGGCCTCTGGGAGGCTTCCCTCTGGCTTTCAGTGTGTCCTCTGTCATGCTCACTCCTTACGGAGGGAACGTGGCAGTGGATAATTCCAAGGTGTTGCGGGGCCTCCGAGATTCTCAGTCTATATGACAGCGTTCTCTTATTGGCCCAGCATTGATCATCTGCCCACTTCTGGGTCATTCAGATGCAGCAGGGATAGGATCACAAAAGGCTTCAGGGAATGGGGGACCGTGTAGAGCTGGCCGGCAATGCTGGTAGAAGTCAACTCTGGGGCCCATGCACAGATTCGATTTCCAAGGGAGAATCTCACCAAACTAAGTCCACCTTGCAAATTTGATACAAAAGTTCAAAGTAAATGCCGCCTTCTGAGGAGCACCCCTCCCCAAGCCCTATGTCCAATATACATCCTGATTCCCTGTACTCTCTCCCCCGCCGGGAGGTCCTAACTAGCGCCCTTGCTTCTGCCGTCACCTCTCTAGAGTCTCTTCTCCACAAATCATCAACAGCCGATCAGGTCACACTTTTCCCTAAAACTGTCCGTGCCTTCCCACTGCATTTTAAAATACATGCTAATCCTTGGGGTGTGTAACTCCTTACTCAGGTGGCTCTTAACCTTGCCTTCCCTTTTGAATCACCTGGAATGGTTTTTAAAAATACTGATGCTTGGCTTTCCACAGACCAATTGAATCAGAACCTCAGAGTAAAGAGATGGATGGCTGGGCATGAGTATTTTCTTTCCTTCTTTCCTCCCTCCCTCCTTCCCTCTTTCTTCCTTCCCTTTTTTTTTTTTTTTTTTTAAAGATTCCTTTATTTTAGAGAGAATTTCCAGCAGACTCCCCGCTGAGCACAGAACTGACCTGGGGCTGGATCCTTCTTCTGTGACCCATGTGCTCATGACCTGAGCCCAAACCAAGAGTTGGATGCTCAACCAACTGAGCCATCCAGGTGCCCCACGGGCATGAATATTTTCTAGAAGGTGTAGAGCTGGTTCTCTGTTGCAGCTAGAATTGAGAGCTACTGCCTTACACAGTCTGGTAGCTAGCTGCCTGTCTTTCTGACTTCTCTCTTATCACTGTCCCCTTCATTCCCACACTCTTGCCACATTGGCCTTCTTTCTGCTGTGCAAGTCCAGACAAGCTTATCCTGACCCCAGGGCATTTGCACTGACTCTTCGGCTTGGAATGTCTCACCCTCAGGTCTTCACTCCACTGGCTTCTTCTTGCTTCTCAGACCTGTGCTCAAATTTCACCTTCTGACCCTTGGCCCGTTTTATCTGAAGTCGTTTCTACCTTTTCCTCTTCAGTTGCTTTCTGTCAAGTTACCCTTTTTCCCGTTTTTCACAGTACCTGTCACCGTCTGAAGTAAACTTAAAAGGGAATCTGTTCATGTCCTGTGTCTCATACAGGAATGTCAACTTTGTGAGAAAAGGATAAACTCAGTCTATAACCGTGCCTGGCATTTAATATATGACTGAACTCTTGCATCTCAAATTCTACATCATTTATTTTATTTTATTTTATTTTTTTAAAGATTTTATTTATTTGACAGAGACACAGCGAGAGAGGGAACACAAGCAGAGGGAGTGGGGGAGGGAGAAGCAGGCTTCTGCAGAAGTGGGAGAGGGAGAAGCAGACCCTGGGATCATGACCTGAGCCGAAGGCAGATGCTTAATGACTGAGCCACCCAGGCGCCCCCTGAATTCACCATCATTTAGACATGGGTTATCCACATGGCTATTGAACACTTGATATGTGGCTAGTTTGAAGAGAGAATAAATGTAAAAATACACACTAAATGTTAAAGACTTAGTATAAAAAATGTGAAGTACCTTGGTAATAGTTTATCATTTCAACATGTAACAAGTCTTCAATATTTTTGATAAATTGAGTTAACTAAAATGTGAAAATTAATCTCACCTGTTTCTTTTTCCTTTTTGTAATGTGCTTATTAGCAAACTTTAAATTACATGCGGGTCAGATTAAATTTCTATTGGCCTGCTAAGGAGTTGAAAGGGCAGGTCACTCTGTCCAGGATGCATCCCTACCGGCCCCACAATTTCACAGCCCTGTACTTGGAGTTCCGGTTCCAGGAAGGTTTGGTGGCCCTCACAGGTTTATGGTTTCTGCAGACAATGCCCATGGAGTTCCCGGCTAAGGACTTTTATCACCTTGGTTTGAACCGCACCCCACCCCCCAACCCCGGTGTTTCTTCCCTTGCTCACCATCCGTCCCTCATTGGATTCTTCTTGAGTTTTTCCTATAATTTCTTCCACCAACAATGGCTGCTATGTTGTTTGGCCATCATGCTTTCTGTTTTTCATTATATCTTTAAAAGGGCCACAAAAACCAGTCGAAAGGAACCAGAGAGTTGTGAGTTAGATGGGACCATAGGGAACATTTTATAAATTATGAGACCCTACCTAAGAGTAGCTTTGCTTAAGGTCACCCGGGAGGTCATCATGGAGTCCAAACTCAAGTGCAGAGGGTAATAAGGTGTGTAATAAGAAGTGATGGACAAGCTGCAGCCCCTGTGCTCTGGAGACCTGTGGTCCAGGTGGGCAGACAGGTGTGAGCAGATGATGACATACAACACAATACCTCTGCTCCAGGACATGAGAGGAGGGAGCCCTCCCAGGGGGCCAAGGCCTGGGGCTGGGGCACGAGGAGCCTTCATAACAGGGAGGAGCTCGAGGGATGGATGACATCTACTTAAAGCAACTAATCTGGCTCTTTACGAAGCCCCATTTTGACCCTGGCCACGGGACAGTGCTTTGCCCGGTTTAGACAGCTCTCTGAGGAAGTCCATTATCTTAGTGTCCACAGGTTTCTGAGGATATGAACCAAGTCTGGTATTAAAATCCTTACTTTGTCAGGCTGATTGGACTTCTAAGTCTATAGAAAACCACGAAATAAACCCATTTATTCACTCATTCCACAAGAACACTTGGAGAAGCTACTATGTGTTAGGCACTGCGAAGACAGAGTTGACCAAGAGGTGGTCACTTGGAACCACAAAGAAGGTCATCTGAGAACAAGGTAGTGGAGAGACAGAGAGAACCTGGGTCCTCAGTGGTCCTCTGGCTTCTTCTGAATAAGCCGATGCCGCAGTTTGCACCATGTCTGGATCTTATTTTAAGGCATGGTTAGTCCAGCTTTCTTGTTGCTTGCAGCAGCAGGTGTCCTAATTGATAGGACCATTGTTCCTGAGGTGACATTTCTACTGGCTGTGTCCCTGGGAGGCTTCATCATCTCTCCTCTAGATCCCCATTGCCTCTGAGGGAGATAAGGGATAAAAGGGTACAGAATTAAATGAGAAAGAAGAAAAGACATGATTTTCCTTGGGACATCCACTTTCCACTGATCCCTTTTCTAGCTCGCAGCTCACCAGCGCCCCCATCCCCCTGTGTCTATTTATCCAGCTTGGACACTGCCCCCTGTAGCTTTGGGACCACTCTTGCCTGTTCCCTAATACCCCGCCTGCACGTTTTCCTGTCCGCTGACTTGTACTTACACACTTTGCAATCTCAAATAGACACTCGGGACTGCTCAGCAGTTACACTCTGCTTCTCTCATCAACTCCTTTTCTCACACCCCCCAAGGACTACTTTAAAACCCTTTATTTCTGCCAAGGTCCGTTTCACTCTTGAGTATCTCCTACATTGCTAAGAAAATTGGAGTTATCAGTTGGGAGTTCACTTCAACTCCCACACCATACCTACAAACCAGCCTGCATTTACACCCACCGCTTCTTTCTGCCTTTCTGTTCTTATAAATTCCCTTTTCTTTCTAAAGCCGCCCATTCCACTTTGCTTGGATCTTACCCCTTGTATAAATCATCAATCTTGTCTCACTTTTGTAAGCATTTAAAATTTTCTCCCATCTTAAAGGAAACTCATTCCTTGATCCCCCGACCTAGCTACCACCTTATTTTTCACTGCCCCCCCCCCCCCCCCCCCCGCAAACAAGCAAACTTCTAGAAAGCATTGTCTGCACTTTCTATAAGACTGTGTGGATTTTGATTTGGATTGCACTGAATCTATAGATCAATATGGGGAGAAATAATATCTTTGAAATACTGTCTTCAAATCTATGAATGTGGTAAAATCTTTCGTTTGTTTTCATCTTTATTTTTTCTCATGATTTTATACTTTGTGAAGCTCTTACAGAATTTTTAAGTCCTAGATATTTCATATTTTTTCTTCTGTAAATGGCATTTAAAATTTTTTACCTTCTGTTTCTTGCTTCTATCTAGAAATATAGCTGAAACTTGTTTGTTGACCCTGGGGCAGCAATCTTGCCCAATTCACTTATTAACTATGATAATGTACCTGTAGATACCTTTGGATTTTTGCATGTACACTGTTACATCACCTGCAAATAATACTGGTTTCTTGCTTTCCAGTCCTTGCTGACTTATATACTTGCTTAGTACCTCTGGTGCAATGAATAGAAATAGTGATAGTGTGAAAACTTGTCTCATGTTTTACTTTTTTAAATTGAAGTATAATTGACATACAATATTGTGTTAGTTTCAGGTGTATAACCTAGTGATTCAACATTTATCTACATTATCAAATATATCTAGTTACCATCTGCCACCATACATACTTATTACAGTATTATTGACTGTATTTCCTACATTGTAATTTATATCCCCATGACTCATTTATTTTTATAACTGGACATTTGTAGCTCTTAATCCCTTTCACCTATTTTGCCCATTCCTCTCCCACCCTCCCCTCTGGTAGCCACCAGTGTGTTATCTGTATGAGTGTTGTTTCTGTTTTTGCTCGTTGTTTTGTTTTTTTTTTTTAGATCCTCCATACAAGTGAAATCATACGGTATTTATCTTTCTCTGACTTATTTCACTTAGCATAATACCCTTGTATTGTTGCCGGTGGCAAGATTTTATTTTATTTTATTTTTTTATGGCTGAGTAGTATTGATTGTGTATATCTATACAGTAAATATCCATTCATCTGTCAAGGGACAACTTAAGTTACTTCCATATCTTGGCTATTTTTAATAATGCTGCAATGAACATAGGCATGCCTATATCTTTTCAAATTGGTGTTTTCACTTTGGATGAATACCCAGAAGTGAAATTACTGGATCATAGGGTAGTTCTATTTTTAATTTTTTGAGGAAGAGCCATACTGTTTTTCATAGTGGCTGCACCAATTTACTTTCCCACCAAGAGAGCACAAAGGTTCCCTTTACTCTTCATCCTCACCAACACCTGCAATTTCTTGTCTTTTTGGTAATAGCCATACCGACAGTGTATGGTGATATCTCATTGTGGGTTTGATTTGCATTTCCCTGATGATTAGTGATGTTGAACATCTTTTCATGTCTGTTCGTCATCTGTATGTCTTCTTTGTAATAATGTCTGTTCGGGTTCTCTGCCCATTTTTAAAATAAATTTGTGGGTTTTTTGGTGTTGAATTGTATGAGTTCTTTATATATATATATTTTGTATATTAAGTCCTTATTGGAGGTATTATTTGCAAATATCTTCTTCCATTCAGTACGTTGCCTTTTCACTTTGTTGATGGTTTCCTTCATTGTACAAAATACTTTTTAGTTTGATATAGTTCCATTTATTTTTGCTTTTGCCTTTGCCTGAGGAGATCCAAAAAATTATTGCTAAGATCGACATCCAAGAGTTTACTGCCTGTTTTCTTTGAGGAGTTTTATGGTTTCAGATCTTACATTTAGGTCTTTAGTCTATGTTGATTTTATTTTCATATATGGTATAAGAAAATTGTCCTGTTACATTCTTTTGCATGTACCTGCCCAGTTTTTCCAACACCATTTATTGAAGAGATGGTCTTTTCCCCATTGTATACTCTTGCCTCCTTTGACCTAGAGTAATTGACCATGTAAGTGTGTGTTTGTTTGTTTGTTTCTTTTTTTTGCTCATATTATCTATTTTATTTTATTATGTTATGTTAATCACCATACATTACATCATTAGTTTTTGTTTTAAAGATTTTATTTATTTATTCATTTGAAAGAGCGAGAATGAGAGAGAGAGAGAGAGCACATAAGAGGGGGGAGGATCAGAGGGAGAAGCAGACTCCCCGCTGAGCAGGGAGCCCGATGCGGGACTCGATCCCAGGACTCCAGGATCATGACCTGAGCTGAAGGCAGTCGCTTAACCAACTGAGCCACCCAGGCACCCCTACATCATTAGTTTTTGATGTGGTGTTCCATGATTCATTGTTTGCATATAACACCCAGTGCTCCATTCAATACGTGCCCTCTTTAATACCCATCACCAGGCTAACCCATCCCTCCACCCCCCTCCCCTCTAGAACCCTCAGTTTGTTTCTCAGAGTCCATAGTCTCTCATGGTTCATCTCCCCCTCCGAATTCCCCCTCTTCATTTTTCCTTTCCTACTATCTTCTTTTTTTTTCTTTAACATATAATGTATTATTTGTTTCAGAGGTACAGATCTGTGATTCGACAGTCTTGCACACTTCACAGCGCTCACCATAGCACATACCCTGCCCAATGTCCATCACCCAGCCACCCCATCCCTCCCACCCCCCACCACTCAGCAACACTCAGTTTGTTTCCTGAGATTAAGAATTCCTCATATCAGTGAGCTCATATGATACATGTCTTTCTCTGATTGGCTTATTTTGCTCAGCATAGTACTGTTTTCTTTCTGGGCTTTCTATTCTGTTCCATTGATCTGCATTTCTATTTTTGTGTCAGCATCATACATTTGGATTACTATAGTTTTGAGTATAGTTTAAAATCAGGGACCGTGATACCTCCAGCTGTGTTCTTCTTTAAGATTACTTTGGCTATTCAGGGCTTTTGTGGTTCCAGAAAATTTTAGGACTATTTGTTATAGTTCTGCAGAAAGTGCTATTGATATTTTGGTAGGGATTGCATTAAATCTGTAGATTGTTTTGGGTGTATGGACATTTTAGCAACATTCTTCCAATCCGTGACCATGGAATATCTTTCCATTTATTTATATCATCTTCAGTTTCTTTCATCAATGTCTTAGTTTTCAGAGTACTGGTGTTTAATCTCCTAGCTTACTTAAATTTATTCCTAGGTATTGTATTTTTTTCGATGCAGTTGGATTATTTTCTTAATTTCTCTTTCTGCTAGTTTGTTATTAGTGTATGGAAACACACCAGACTTCTTTTTTTTTTTTATTGAAGCATAGTTGACATGCAAGATTACATTACACGTGTATGATTTGACAAGTCTATACATCATGCGATGCTCACCACAAGTGTTAGCTACTATCTGTCACCATACAACGCTATTATAATGCCATTAACTATATTCCGTATGCTGTAACTTTCATCTCTGTGACTTAATCGTCCCATAACTGGAAGTCTGTATCTCCCGCTCCTATTTATTCATTTTGCCTGTACCTGCCTCCTCTTTGGCAACTATCTGTTCTCTGTATTATGGGTCTATTTCTGCTTTTGTTTGTTTCCCCTTTTAGATTCCACATAAAAGTGAAAATCCTATGATATTTGTCTTGCTCTGAGTTACTTCACTTAGCGTAATACCCTTGATGTCCATCCATTTTATTGCAATGGCAAGATCTCATCCTTTTTTATGACTAATATTCCATTATATATATCTGTATACGCGCACACACACCCCCCACACACACATACACATACCCCAAATCCTCATCCATTCATATACTGATGAACACTTGGACTGCTTTCATATCTTGACTATTGTAAATAATACTGCAATAAACATAGGGGTGCATATATCTTTCCAGATTAGTGTTGTTTTCTTTGGGCAAATACCTAGTAGTGGAATTACTGGATCATATGCTATTTCTATTTTATTTGAGGAAACTCCGTACTGGTTTCCACAGTGGCAACATCAATTGACATTCCCATCAACAGTGCATGATGGTTCCTTTTTTTCTGCATCCTCACCAATACTTGTTCTTTCTTGTGTTTTTGATTCTAGCCATTCTGATATATGTAAAGTGATATCTCATTTTGATTTTGATTTGCATTTCCCTGATGATTAGTGATATTGAGCATCTTTTCATGTGTCTATTGGCCATCTGGATGTCGTCTTTGAAAAAATGTCTATTAAGTTCCTCTGCCCATTTTTTAGTCGTATTATTTATTTTCTGGTGTTCAGTTGCATAAGTTCTTTACATATTTCGGATATCAACCCCTTATTGGATATATCATTTGCAATATCTTCTCCCATTCAGTAGATTGCCTTTTCATTTTGTTGATGGTCTCCTTTACTGTGTGAAAGCTTTTTATTTTGGTGTAGTCTCAGTATTTATTTTTGCTTTGGTTTCCCTTGCTTGAGGAGAGGTAGCCATAAATATATTGCTAACACTGATGTTAAAGAGATTACTGCCTATGTTTTCTTCTAGGAGTTTTATGATTTCAAGTCTTACATTTAGGTCTTTTATCCATTTTAAGTTTACTTTTGTGTATGGTATAAGAAAGTTAGTTTCATTCTTTTGCATGGAGCTAGCCAATTTTTCCAACACCATTTGTTGAAGACCTGTCTTTTCTTTTCCCCATTGTATATTCTTGCCTCCTTTGTCATAGATTAATTGACCATATAAGCTTGGGTTTGTTTCTGGGCTTTCTATTCTGTTCCATTGATTATGTGTCTATTTTTGTGCCAGTAACATACTATTTTGATATTATAGCTTTGTAGTGTATCTTGAAATCGGGAATGGTGATACCTTGAGCTTTGTTCTTTCTCAAGATTGCTTTGGTTATTCAGGGTCTTTTGGGATTCCATACAGATTTTAGTATTCTAGTTCTGTGAAAAATGCTCTTGGTATTTTGATAGGGATTACATTGCTTTGGGTAGTATGGACATTTTAGCAACATTAATTTTTCCAGTCCATGAACATGGAGTATCTTTCCATTTGTGCGATCTTCAATTTCTTTCATCAGTGTTTTATAAAAGTTTTCAGAGAATAGGTCTCTCACCTCCTTGGTTAAGTTTATTCCTAGGTATTTTATTCTTTTTGGTTCAATTGTAAATGGAATTGGTTTCTTATTTTTCTCTTTCTGATAGTTTGTTATTAGCAAATAGAAATACTACAGATTTCTGTATATTAACTGTATATCCTGCAACTTGACTGAATTCATTTATTACTTCTAATCATTTTTTTTTTGGTGGAGACTTTAGGGTTTTCTGTGTATGGTAGTATCATGTCATCTGTAAATAGTGATAGTCTAACTTCCTTACCAATTTGAATGTCTTTTCTTTTTCTTCTCTTATAACTGTGGCCAGGACTGCCACTACTGTGTTGAATAAAAGTGGTGTGAGTCAACATCCTTGTCTTGTTCCTGATCTTAGAAAGGAAGCTCTCAGTTTTTCACCATTGAGTATGGTGTTAGTGTGGGTTTGTCATATATAACATTTATTACATTCCCTCTATAACCATTTTGTTGAGAGTTTTTATAGTGAGTGGATGTTGAATTTTGTTAAGTGCTCTTTCTGCATCTGTTGAGACAATACGACTTTTATCCTTCATTTTTTAATGTGTATCATGTTTGATTTGTGGATATTGAAACGTCCTTGCATCCCTGGAATAAATCCCACTTGATCATGGTGAATGATTCCTTTAATGTGCTGTTGAATTTGACTTGCTAATATTTGGTTGAGGATTTTTACGTCTATGTTCATCAGGGATATTGACCTGTAGTTTTCTTTTTTTCGTAGTGTCTTTGTCCAGTTTTGGTATCAGGGCAATGCTGGCCTCATATAATGAGCTTGTAAGCATTCCTTCCTTTTCAGTGTTTTGGAATAGTTTGAGATGGTTAGATATTAACTCTTTAAATCTTTGATGGAATTCACCTGCAAAGCCATCTGGTCCTGGACTTCTGTTTGTTGGGAGTTTTTTGATTACTGATTCAGTTGTGTTACTAGTAATTTGTTCAGATTTTCTATTTCTTCCTGATTCAGTTTTGATGTTTCTAGAAATTTATCCATTTCTTCTTTTAGGTTGTCCAATTTGTTGGCATATGTTGTTCATAGTAGTCCCTTATAATCTATTGTATTTCTGTGGTGGTGGTTGCTACTTCTCCTCTTTTGTTTCTGATTTTATTTATTTGGGTCCTCTTTTTTCCTTGACAAGTCTGGATACAGGTCTATCAATTTTGCTTATCTTTCCAAAGAACCAGCTTTTGGTTTTATTGATCTATTGTGGGTTTTTTTTTTTTTTTTCAGTCTCTATGTCATTTACTTCTGCTCTGATCTTTATTATTTCCTTCCTTTTACTAAACTTGGACTCTGTTCTTTTTCTGGTTCCTTTAGGTGTAAGGTTAGATTGTTTATTTGAACTTTTCTTGTTTCTTGAGGTAGGTCTGTATTGGTATAAATTTCCCTCTTAGAATTGCTTCTGTTATGTTCCAAAGATTTTGGGACTATGTGTTTTTCATTTTCATTTGTCTCAAGGTATTTTTTTTTTTATTTCTCTTTGAGTTCTTCGTTGACCCATTGGTTGTTTAGTAGCATGCTGTTTAGCATCCATGTGCTTTCAGTTTTTTCTTATGATTTTTAATTTCATACCATTGTGGCCGGAAATGATACATGATATGATTTTAGTCTTCTTAAATTTATTGAGACTTGTTTTGTGGCCTAACATGTGATCGATCCTAGAAAATGTTCTATGTGCAGTTGGAAAGAATGTGAGTTCTGTTTGTGCATGGAATGTTCTGTATTTGCCTAGTAAGTCCATTTTGTCTAATGTGGCATTTAAAAACAGTTTCCTTATTGATTTTCTGTCTGGATGATCTATCTTTTGGTGTAAGTGAAGTGTTAAAGTCTCATTATTGTATTACTGTCAATTTCTTCTTTGTGTCTCTTAATATTTGCTTTGTGTATTTAAGTGCTCCAATGTTGGGTGCATAGATATTTACAATTATTGAATCCTCTTACTGAATTGATCCCTTTATCATTGTGTAATGTCTTTCTTTGCCTCTTATTTCAAGGTTTGTTTTAAAGTCTTTTTTGTCTGATAGAAGAATTGCTAACCTTTTTTTTTTTTCACTTCGATTTGCATGGGATATCGTTTTCCATCCTTTCACTTTCACTCTGTTTGTGTCTTTAAGTCTGAAGTGAATCTCTTGTAGGCAGCATATAGATGGGTCTTGGTTTTTTTTTTTTTTTTAATCCATTCTGCTATTCTATGTCTTATGATTGGAGTGTTCAGACCATTTATACTTAAAGTAATTATCAGTAAGTATGTACTTATTGCCATTTTGTTACTTGTTTTCTGGTTGTTTTGTAGTTCTGTTTCTTCTCTTGCTTTTTTCCCTTGTGACTGGTGTTATGCTTGGCTTTTCTTTTCTTTCTTCTTCTTCTTCTTCTTTTTTTTTTTGGTGTGTGTGTGTGTGTTTATCTATTACAGGTTTTGTATTTGTGGTTACCATGAAGTTCATATATAACATCCTAAGTACATAGCAGTCTAAATTAAGTTGAAGGTCACTTAAGTTCAAACACATTCAAAGAGAGCCTTTTAATTCTCTGCCTCCACATTTTATGTATATGACATGATACGCTACATATTTTTATTTATGTGTTTCCTACTTACGGCTTTTTGTTTTTTTCCACTTAAAGAAGTCCCTTTAACATTCTTGTAAGGCTGATTTAGTGGTGATGAACTCCTTTAACTTTTGTTTGTCTTGGAAACCCTTTATCTCTCCTTTATTCTGAAAGATAATCTTGCTGGATAGAATATTCTTGGTTGTAGATTTTTCTCCTTTCTGCACTTTGAATATATCATGCCACTCTCTTCTGGCCTGCAAAGTTTCTGCTGAAAAATTAGTGGATAGCCTCATGGGGTTTCCCTTATACCTAACTATTTGCTTCCCTCTTAGTGCATTTAAAATTCTTCATCTTTAATTTTTGACATTTTAATTATCATGTGTTGTGGTATGGATTTCTTTGGGTTCATCTTGTTTGGAACTCTGTTTCCCTCCCTAAGATGGGGACATTTTCAGCTGCTATTTCTTTAATATGATTTCTGTCCGTTTTTCTCTTCTCTTTCTGGGACCCCTATAATGTGAAAGTTCACTTAATGTTTTCCAAGAGGTCCCTTAACTTATTCCCAGTTTTTAAAAATTCTTTTTTCTTTTTGATGTTTAGCTTGGGTGCTTTCCATTACCCTCTGTTCCATGTCACTGCATTCTTCTGCATCTGCTAATCTGTATATTCCCTCTAGTGTATTTTCATTTCATTAATTATATTCTTCAACTCTGATTAGGGCTTTCTTATATTTTCTATCTCTTTGTTAAAATTCCCACTGAGTTCTTCCACTCTTCTGTTCAGTACAGTGAGCATCTTTATGGTCATTATTTAAACATTTTATCAGGCACATTGTGTATCTCCATTTCCTCCATTTCATGTAGTTCTTTTTTGGAGTTTTTGTCTTGTTCTTTCATTTGGAGCATATTCCCCTATCTCCTCATTTTGCTTGACTTTCTGTGTTTGTTTCTATGAATCAGGCAATATTGCTACTTCTCCTAAACTTGGAAGAATAATCTTAGGTATGCTTTTCCCCTGTGTAGCCTGTGTGTGTCTGGTGACTTTGGCTGGCTGGCTGGAGCTATGGCTGGTGTAGGCTGGGGGTCCTGGGCCCCTCTGCACTGGGGCTGCCCTGGTGGGATGGTCGGAGCTGAAATGGGCATAAGGCAGGGTGGTCCTGGGGCTTTCCATTCAGAGTGCTCTGGCAGGACAGCTGCAGCTGAAGTGGGTACCAACCACAGGGTCTCAAGGTTCTCTGTGTAAAGGGTGTTCTGGCAGGACAGCTAAAGCTGAAGTGGGTGTGGGTTGGGTAGATTCTGGGCTCTCCACACAGAGGGTGACTTGGCAGGACAGCTGAACTTGAAGTGGGTACAGGACGGGATATCCTGGGGCTCTCTGCCTAGGGGACACCCTGGTGGGGCAGCTGGAGCTGACTAAGGCATAAGAAGGGGTGGGGCTCTGTGTAGGGGGTACCCTGTTTGGCAGCTGGGGCTGAGGTGGGGTGGATCTTTGGCTCTCCCCCTCCCCCACCCCTGTGTAGCTCTCTCCCTTCTGCTACCCTGCTGTGTAAACTCCAGCTCCCAGGGACTCCCCAGACTCCCACCTCTGTCTTTTCAACTCAGAGCCTGCCAGGCTCCGCCTGGGTCCCCCACTATGCACTGTGCCCTGAAAAAGCTTGGGCAATAATAGGGCTCACCTTGTTTGTTTCTCATCTCTCAGGGATCCCTGTTATGCATTGCTTGATATCTGAAAACTATAATTTCCTTTCTTCCTCCCAGTTTTTTTTTTTTTAATTGTTGAAGATGGGAGGATAAACCTAGCGTGCATCACTCTATCTGGGCCAGAAACAGAAGCTCAACTAGATTTTAAGGCCTCAAAATACTAACCACTCTCCTTTGAACTCAATGGGTATTGCCATTCTACTTCCTTCAATGAATTGTCCCAAACTTAGCCCAATACTCTAAACAACATACAGTAATTTGAGCTAAAGCTTATTTTAAAATTTTCATTGTTTTTAAAGCTATAGGTACAATAGATCCTACTGGATCTCCTAAATATGCTGTTAGATTAATTCAGTATTGATTGCTTGCCTGCTGTGCAACAGGCCCTATTCTCAGTACTGGGAATACAGCAGTGAATAAGTCATATGAGAATTCTTGCCCTTCTGGAACTTACATTCCAGCAAAGATTGTTAGATTTGACCATGTAATAGCTAGCTAACATTTATTGAGTGATAGCTATGTGCCAGGAACTATCTAGGTTCTTTATACATATAAATGTATTCTATCCTTAAAACAACCCTTTGTGGTAGGTGGTATTATACCCATTTTATGAAGAAATAGAGAGGTCAGTTACATGCCCAGAGTGGCAAAGTTAAGAGGGGTTAGAGCTGGGAGCAAATTCTTGCTGTCTGTTTCAGAGGCCAGCTAAGCACCTGCCGCACTACCTCTCTGTGTATGGTAAATCAGATGATTTCAGGGGTCAACTCATCTCGGTTATGATTTTTGAGCTCAGGTCTCCATTAACATACAGCTTTACCAAATCAAGGTCCATTGCTTCAAATTATGCAGAACTCAGGCCAATCTCTAATTGTTCTCTATTTTCTTGCTAGTCAATATGATGTCATCTTGAGAAGATGTCTTGTCCCAAAGCCATTTAAAAGCTACTCCGAATGTTAGGGATCTAATCTCTCCTTGCCTTTATTGTCTCTATGGGGAGTCCTAACTGGTGCCATCTTGTCCCTTTTTAGAAGGGCAACTCTCCACCCCCTTAAAGTATTAAGTGGGCTGAGTGAGCATTCCTTCTAAGATAAATGCCAATTTTTGTGCAACAAATTATAAGCTAGGGCTTCTTGGTCCATTGTTTTACAAGAGGTGCAGGCAGGCTCCAGGCACAGCTCTTCCATGTGAGACAGCCATTGTCACACCTTGGGGTAAGTCAGGGCAAGAGTATTAAAAATGGGGTCCTTGACATTGGTTCTGGACAGGAATCAGTTATGTTAGGCTGAGCTGCTAACCACAATTGAAGAAAGATACCACTTGAATTATTCAACTGACAACTTTAAAGCTATGGGTCCTGTGCTGTATCTTATTTTGCTTGGTCTACCTGATTTTGGAGCACAAGTTTCTTGCGAGACAAATCCGATCAGTATTCAGTTAAGGAGAATTCCAGGAAAGGGTACCTTCCATATTTTCTGCCATGTACATTACTATAACTGGTCCATTCTTGTTGGTTTCTACTGGCTGTTTAAAAATCCTAAATCTAAAAACATAAATAATTAAACACTATTTGATTATATATTATATATAAATCACATAGTTATAACCCAGTTAAATTAAAATACTAAAGATAGTAAAACTATTTTGGACACTATTGTCAACATAATGTGATGTGTTGGTCTGATGGTTTATTTTATGAAATGTCAAAATAACTTTTGGGCTCGAAAGTCACTTAAATCTTTAACTTTTGTTTGAGAATTGTAATTTTAATGGCTGTATATGACTTAGCACAGCCTTTGGCCAATAACCACAAGTCTTTCCCTTCCCAAGTCTGGATATTTTAGCCCAGCCTTAAAGGAAATATCAATATTTGGCTGGGGAGTAAGGTTTGGTCTATTATTTGCACAGTGAGCATATTTTTAAAAATTTATATGTTTTAAATCAGGAGCATGAGAACTCTTGGGTTATTTCTTACTGCCCTCTTTGGGCTATTCATTCTTGTGCTTAGGGGAAAGAACTTGGAGAACTAGCTGCCCCAATGTGATGGTTCCTTGGTCTGCCAGGGTGGGCTACGTAGCAGGTGCTCCCAGGACATCCACAGGTTGTTTGGGGGGAGTGGTTTTTGTGAGGGTTGGGGGCAGGGGCCCACCCTGTCTAGACATTGCACTAGCATCGTTCCCACTGTCCAGCTGGCTCCAGCCACCTGGGCCAGTCCAGATCTTTCCAGTTCTCTGCGACAGATGCTGCCTGATGGTGACATGTGGGGCCCATAGTTGCCCCTAAAACTTGGAGAGGCAGGAAACTAGGTCACAGGCGGTGCTGTGCAGCCTGCGGAGCCCTGAGGAGGCGCGAGGGGCATGTGCTCTGGGGTATCTCCAGGAATAGATGTCGGGTTAGGCTCCCAGGCATCTTAGCCTCTTCCAGTCCTTGCCTGGAGTCTGTGGGTTGTAGGGACAAGAGCTCTGCATGCACATTAAACACCTTGGATTCTGTCCCTAACTCGCCATTGGACAAATAGTTTCCTCCTCTATAAACAAGAGGGTTAAGCTAATGAATGATCTGTAAGGTCCTTTGAGGACACACATTCTATGTTCTATGATTTCCCACTTCTCGGTGTTTTTTCTTTCTTTCCTGTCCCCACTCTGGGGGCCAAGCGTCGGTGCCCCGTGTGATTGGACACAGAGTGGGGGGTGGATGAAGGGTGGGGAGCAGCCCCTCCCTCTCTTGGCTCTCCCTCTCCCTCTTTTCCCATCCTCTCCCTTTCTCCAGGGTTGGAAGCGTTGCAGAAACCTCACAACTTGCAACATCCCTCAGCAATTTCTGAAGCTCGTTATGTGAATTAGTGAACTAGGCAAGGCTCTTCTCCCCTGACAGCTCTCAGTTAGATACCTGGTGGGGTGTCCAGGGAAGTTCCAGGCGCTGCAGGTAAATTTGGCTGGGACTGTGGTGACTCAGGACTCAGGGAGCTGGCTCCTGGGGAGGGAGAGGTGTGTGTGTGTGTGTGTGTGTGTGTGTGTGTGTGTCCGCCCCCCCCCCGCCCCCCCCGCATCTGAGCCAGTGACACAGCCTACCAGGACCTGGGCCTGAGGCCAACCACTGTTGGGGCTGAGGTAAACACCTCGAGACACTTTGTCAACAGAGCCTAAGCCCTGTCCGCGTGTGGACTGGGAGACAGAATCGGGCCTCACAATAGCCCAGGGAGGGCGGACTCTTCTCCACCGAGAGAGTACTTCGAGAGTACTTCGTTTTGTCTCCAAAAGCTGAGCCTAAGCCTTTTAGCCCTGGCCTCTCGATGCCTCCAGGGGAGGAAGGTAATGCTATCCTTGCCTCCCTAGGCTTAGTGAGGTTATGCAACTGGTTCCAGGCTCCAGAAGAGGGCCGGGCCCACCTGTGTTGTCTCTGGGCAGGGAGGGAGGGAGGGAGGGGCGTGCCTGCTGGATCCTCTTGGGGAGCTTCCTAGCTGGCTGGACACCTTCCCCCAGGCCCCCTGCATGCCAGAGCCCCTCTCCACATCCGGTCCCGCCCTTCTTCCTTATTCTCACACATTCTCAGAGGAGCTCATCGCCCCATGGCTCCCAGTATACCTTGCTTCCAGCCCAGGCCTCTCTGCTGGGCTCTAGACACACCACCTCCTCTCGGGTGTTTCAAGGTCAGTGTGGGGCAGAGAGGTTAAGGACAAGGATTCAGGCTTTGAAAACTACATCATGGCTCTGATGATAATTTTCAATCACTCCACCTCATTTCTCAGCTGGAGATGGGGATGGTAACAGCACCCTCCTCAAAGGGTCAGTGTGAGTTTCATGGAAAGCTCCTTAGATCAGTGCCCAGCAGCTGGTATTTTCTCTTCTTTACCTCCCCTCCCCTCCAGCCTGACCCTGCCCAGTCTTCCTGGTGCTGTGGAATGGCTCTTTGGTGATCCAGTCTTCCTGGACTGTGCATCTGCCTCCCCTGCATCCGGTTGCCTCCAGGCCCCAGCGACTCCCCACCTCTTCATTCTTGGTGCCACTGTGTTAGTGTAGGACCCTATACTTCTTTCTTTTCTCGGGCTCAGGCTGCCAGCCGGGCTCCATACCTCCCACCTAACTTCTTCTAGTCCAATGCAACCACCAAATCTGATCATTTCCATGTCTGGCAGCTACAGGACCGAGCCCCGTCCCCCCCCCACCCTCCGGTCCCCTGCCCGGTGCACACGGCCCGCCAACGTCTGGCCTTGGCCTACCTTTCTGGCTGCGTTTCAGCATATGCTCCCCCAGAGCGACCATGTCAAACCGCGACCTATGCTTCCACCCCCCACCCCATTTATGTGGTTCCTTCTTCCTGGAACCCCTTTCCTATGCCCTCCCTCATCTGCCAAATGCCTGCTGTTCCTTCAAGACCACGATACTGCCAAATACATTTACTGAACCTATTAGCTGACATTGTTCTAAACGTGCTTTAAGTGTCTTAATTCAGTGAATCTTTTTAACAACCTTATGAGGTAGGTACCATCTACAGAGTGAGGAAACTGAGACACAGAAGTTGACTGAGTTCCAGAAGTAGGAACTGGCAGAGCCTGGGTGCGGACCGACGCAGCCAGCTCTAGGAGGTGTGCCTGACCAGCTCAGCACGCTTCAGGACCCTCACGGGCACCGCCTTCCATGGAAGCCTCCGGCCTCTCCAGGCCTCCTTTGGTGCTCCGTCTTCCGGGCTGATGACTGCTGTACCTTTGTCATGGCCTTGGTCCCATTGCTTTCTCCTGTGAACCTCTGGACAGAAAAGACCCTATTCCATTCATTTCTGCATCCCTGCTCCCATAGTGCTTGGCATTGGGCAGGCGCCCCCCCCCCATACATCTTTATTACATAAAAACGAAAGATCTGATGGGTGAAGGGTCATCTGTAGGGGTGCCTTCTTGTTTCCACCAAACTTTGGCCCTCCATTCCCAAGTCTTATCTGGGACTTGCCTCCTCCAAGAAGCCCCACCCACTCTCCCGCTCTTTGGTTTGAAGTATTCCTCTCCCTTGCCCAGGACCGTGTGTGTGGTCAGCTCTTGATTAGGTCGGCTGACTGCAGGGGGGCCACAAGGAGCCAGCAGACTCGGGAAAGGCTCTGATTTCTCTTCGGTTGGGGAAGAGGAAGCTGGGTGGCTTTGGGTCACATCGTGCCCAGCTAAGAGGACAGCAGAGTGAAGAAGGGTGTGGGGCCGAAGGCAGGAGACAGACCAGTAGTAGTGGGTTCTCTTAGGATGTCCCTCCACCGCCGCGGTCACCCCAACTCAGATGACTGGGTAACAGGGAATCCAAATGTAGAACCAGGGGCCATCCTGCCGCTGTACACCTAGAATCAAGGAATCTTACAGAATAAAGGAGATGTCTTTCTCATAGTATTTTCTGAAACCAAAACTGAGAGTCGGGTCAGGCAGAGCGTTTTGAGGCTGATTCAAAGTTGCCACAGACCCCAGAAGCTTCCCTCAGCCCAGCAGCCTGTTTCAGGGGTGCTGACGGGTCGCAGTGTGGCAGCAGGACCACCAATGAACGGGATCTTTCTATGTGCCAGGTACTGGGCTGGCCACCCCCACACCGTCCTCACTGAGACTCTAGGAACGGGGGGTCCTGCCCTTTGTGGAGAGGAAACTGAGTCAGGAACCAGGTTGCTCACCCCCAAGTTGTCCGTCTCTAAGGCCAGTCACTCAAGATTTGGACGACGTATCTCTTTCCTTCAGTCTGTCCACCAAGTGGGACACACCACCCTGCCCGTCCTGCAGCTCCCGGAAGGAACTGAGGTCTGGGGGCTTCGGCGGCGTGGGCTCCTTCCTCCAGGAAGCCTCCCCTCTTTAAATGTGTGTTTCCAGGTGCTTCCTGCAGCCTCGACCCCATGCTTCCTGAGGAAGCTGAAGCCCAGAGAGGGCTTGGAACATTCTCTCCGCCATCTAGAGAGAGCCATTTTGGTGTGGATGTGTCAAAATGGCCCCGTTGAAATGTAAAATCACTGGTTATTTTTTAAGTCCCCAAGTGATATGTCCTGCAGCCCTCCCTTAGTCATAGCCCCCACCTCGTCCCCATACTCCGTCCCTGACTTCCTCACCTCCCTCAGCCCCTGCCTGACCCTCAGATCTCAGATGATGGGGGGTGGGAGGGGAGGGAGAGAATAAAGCACTTGCACATACCTTGTAATTTGTCAAAAGTAACATGTTTAGTATGTGCGCAATGTGGCTGTGTTGGTTTTAGGTGGTATTAAAATGTCCTCAGTGTGGGCCCTCTTCCAAAATGTTGAAGCTTGGGGATTTCCTGGGAGGTGCCCCCATAGAGGGTGGGGTTCCCCGGGTACAGCAGCCTCAGATCAGCTGGGCCACAGTTTGGCTGGGAAGTCCACGTACCCTACCCCTGGACCCTGCTGGCTCCCTTCTTGAGGAGGGGAGGGGTGCTAAGAATCCTGCAGGACACTGAGCTGGGCTTGGTGCACCCAGGGCAGACCATCCCTGGGGCCCAGGTGGGGACCTCAGTGAGTTCAGCCAATCCTGTCTGTGGCCACAGGGTCTGGAGGGAAGACACTTAGCTGGGTGAGTGTGGGGTTTGGACCCAGGCTGACTGAGCTCCAGCTTTGGCACTCACCACCCAGGTGACCCTCGATCGGCCCTGTAACTGCTCTGGGGCTCCCGTCCCTGTCCATAAAGGGCGACGAAGGTGCCATAGCCATAAGTTTGCTGTGAGGGTGGGATATCAGTGTGTCCTTAGAGCTGCTTGCCCTTCAGTGTCCCGATTCCTCCGGCCCGAACCATCCACACTCAGCCTCACCTCTGTCCCCACCGCGTTGGCCAGGGAACACAGCAGAGGAATAGATTTGATTTCCAGGAAGACTTTCTGTTAAACAGTGGCTGCCTTGGGGTGGGGCTGGAAGGAGGGAGGGGATGTGAGGGGCACCAGGAGACTCAGGCGGGTGGGTAGGGGGGGCATTCACCGTTTTGTGATGACGCTGCGGTAGGTATATATCAGGACCAATCAGTCTGAGTACTTTCAATGTACTTCAATTCTACCACAATCCATTTGGGCAGAAAATTAAAAAGATAATTTCAAAGGGGCACAAAGGACAAAAATATGCTTTAATGCTACATTTACATTTCATTAAACCACAACAGAACAAGAAAGAAAGGAGGTTTTGTCTGCTGGCTCTCACTAGATGGTCTCCCCAGATCATCACGGTGTGTCTGTGAGCTGGGCCAGAACGTTCTGTTACTCCCAGGTTCCGCCGGGACCCCGGCACCGGGATGGTGCTGTTCCTCAGGCCGAGCCCAGAGCCCAGCACCTGGTAGGCATGCAAAAAGATGGAGGAGTTATTGAATGATGTGGAAATGAAGATCCAGTTAAGTGGAGCCCCTGGACTTGCACCCGGCTCTGCTCTATCAAGCCTGCTTTGGACCCGCAGAACATTGCCAGTAGTTCCTTCCTACTTGCCCCACCTTTGGTCTGCCCAGTACGTCATGCAGGACCCTTGGCGTTGGCCTCCCTACCACCCTGTCACCTGCACCGCCCCCCCCCCCCACACCTGCTTTTCCTGCACACATTTCCTGGGGCTTTAGTTGCTTTCTGGTAGCTTCATCTGCACACAGTGGAAGGGGGATGGCATGTGGGTGTGTTTAACTCCCAGAGTATTTTCCATTCTGGAGGAATGTGGACTGTGGGTGCTGCCATCTCCTCATGGGCGTGATGAGGGGTTGGACCTGGTGGTTTCTGACACCCCGTCCTCTGCCATCCTAGGGTGCTGTCACTGCTGGACATGGTTGTTTCTGTTTGGACTGATGTTTTTACATGCTGATGTGGTGCTCAATCCAAAAGGTACAATAGTAGTTCTCCCGCCTCGTGCCCGACCAAAGAGGTGACCACCAATGTTGGCTCCCCCTACGTCCTTCCAGGGACAGTCCAGCATATGTAAACCTAGAATGAAGCTTGAGGACTTGGGCCAGGTTGGGTCGACCCTTGTTTGGTTGTTTCTGACACTGGTATGCTATTGTTTAGATGCCTCATCATTTATTCAACCCCTCCCCCACCCCGCGATATTTAGGCTGAAAAATAATGCTGTAATGCATATCCTTGTATATGTATGTCTGAGCACATGTGCAAATATAACTGTAAAAATCCTGGCAGTAGAATTGCTGGCTCAAAAGATACATGGCATTTCAATTTGTATAGATATGACCAAACTGCCTTTCAGTGTTTACGATTTATACTTCCACCCACAATAGAGGGTCCATCTCCCCACAAACCTGCACCAGTAATTATCAAAACATAAGTATATAGTAGATGAATTTTCCCAAGTGGAACATACCTATATGACTACCTTCTAGCTCAGAAGTCGCCTATGAACAGCATCCCAGAGTGGAGGGGCTTGTCGTCACTACTCACTGTTCTGCCCAAGGGTAATCAATATCTGACTCTTAAAACCATAGGTTAGTTTTGCCTGTTGTAGACTTTTACATGGAATTATATAGTTCGTAATCTGTTGCTTCTGGTTTCTCAGGCTCAGCATTTATGAAACTCATCCATGTTCTTGGGTGTGGTGGCCACTCATCCATTTTCATTGCGGCTGCTTATTTCATTTTTAAAAATACAGGACAACCTCTTTGTTCATTCTGCTGGTAACAGACATTTGGGTGATTTTTAGTCTGGGGCCGTTGAGAATAATGCTGGTATGTATATTCCTATACCTGTCGTGTAGGACAGCTAGACTAATTTCTCGAGTATTTCTATGAGTAGAACCGCTGGGTATAAGGGAGTGTGCTTATGTTTGGCATTGTAAATCGAATTGAGAGCTCTGGCTGCTTCGCGTCCTCTCTGGAACTTGGTGTTGACAGAGGTTTTCAACTTTAGCCATTCTGTGGAGGTGGAAGTGGTTTCTCACTGTGGTTTTTTCATTCTCCTGATGACTACTGCATTTGAACTCTATTTTATATTTTTTGGTCATAAAAGCTTTTGTGAAGTATCTCTTCAAGTCTTGTTATTTTTCTATCATTTTTAAAATCGATTTGAGGAGTTCTTCATATATCCCGGACGTGCGTTTTTTGTCAGATGTAAATGTCACAAATACTGTCTTCCATTCTGTGAATTACCTTTTCATGTTCAAAAAGTCTTGCCTACTTTGAGGTCATGAAGATGGTCCTATGTTATTTTCTAGAGGCTTTATGTATCTTTTTTTCAAGACCTGAGCTGAGATCAAAAGTCGGAGGCTTAATGAACTGAGCCACTCAGGCACCCCAAGAGGCTTTATATGTCTTTTATATTTAGATCTCTATTCCATCTGGAAATCTTAAGTTTGATGTAAAGTAGGAGTAATTTAAAATTACTAATCTAAATCTAAAAAAGAATAATTTTTCCCCCTATGTATAGCCTATTGACTGGTTATATTTATCGAAAAGACCATCCTTTCCTCACGGCCCTGCAGTATTACCTTTGTCATAGAATGAGTGTTCATGTATGAGTGGGTTGATTTCTGGATAGTCTTTTCTGTTTTAT
Source organism: Zalophus californianus (assembly GCF_009762305.2). Taxonomy (NCBI): domain Eukaryota; kingdom Metazoa; phylum Chordata; class Mammalia; order Carnivora; family Otariidae; genus Zalophus; species Zalophus californianus. The sequence goes on from NC_045602.1 coordinate 73,791,987, forward strand.
CGGTCTATTTGTTTTTACACAATATCACACTGTTAATTTTTGTGATTTTAGTTTTTATTTTTTTAAAGATGTTCTTTATTTGAGAGAGAGAGATCACAAGCAGGGGAAGGGACAGAGGAAGAGAGAGAAGCAGACTCCCTGCTGAGCAGGGAGCCTGATGTGGGGCTCTATCCCAAGACCCTGGTATCATGACCTGAGCTGAAGTCATACCCTTAACCAAGTGAGCCACCCAGGTGCCCCAATTTTTGTGATTTTAAAATAAGTTTTGGTATCCAATAGCATAAGTCTTCCAACTTTGCTCTTCTTTAATATTGTTTTGGATACTTTTGGCTTAGCATTTCTACATAAAGTTCAGAATACATTTTTCAGACTACAAACACAAAAACTCTAGTATTCTGATAGGCATTGCATTTGATATATAACTAAATTTGAGGAGAACTGACATCTTAGACATATTCACTTTTCCAATCCATGAACATGGGATAGCCCTTCATTTATTTTGGTATTTAATTTTTCTCAATATTTTTCAAGGTTTTATATTTAGCACTCTTCTACATCTTTTAGATCTATTCCTGGATATTATATTTTTATTGGTTGAATACATACTTAAAAATGTTGTTTTCAATTGTTAGTATATAAAAATATAGTTGATTTTCATATATTTAAACTTAGTAATCTGAAGATTCTTTTGCATTTTCTATATACACAATCATGTAGACTATAAATAATGACAGTTTTTTTCCTTTCTAATCCTCATACTTTTTATTTATTTTTCTTGTTTTATTGCACTGGCTAGGTTCTCCTGCATTATGTTGAATAGAAGTAATGATAGTTGGCATCTTTATCTTGTTTCTGTCAGGGGGAAAGCTTTTAGTGTTAGTATTAATTTCATCAGTAGGTATGATGTTTGTTTAGGTTTTTAATAAATATCCTTTATCAGATTGAGGGAGTTATTCTCTATTCCAAGTATACTTAGAGTTTTTTTTCCTAATAATGCATTTCAAATTTTATCAAATATCTTTTCTATATCAGTTGAGTTTTTTCTTTATTCTGTTAATATGGTAAGTTACACTGATCAGTTGTCCAGTGTTAAATTAGCTTTGTTTTCCTTTAATAAATCCAGTTTGCTCACAGTGCATTGTCCTTTCCATATGTTACTGGGTTTGATTGGGTCATATTTTGTTGAAGATACTGAAATTGACATTTGTGAAAGAGTTTGGCCTCCTATAAGTTTTCTTTCTTATTAAATGCTTGTCAGGCTTTGGCATCAAGGATCTTTTGGCCTCATAAATGAGTTCAAAGTGTTCCCTCTTTTTCTACTTGCTAAATGTGTTTGAGAAAGAGTGATTGTCCTCAAACATTTGGGAGAATTAATTAATTTATTTATTTGAAAGATTTTATTTATGTGAGAGAGAGCGAGAGGGAACACTTGAGTGGGGGGAGGGGCAGAGGGAGAAGGAGAAACAGACTCCCCTGCTACGCAGGGAGCCCAAGTGGGAGAATTTAATAATGAAGCAATTCTTCATTAAGAAGAACTTATTCTTCTTAATTCACTTATTCTTCATAAACTGAAGTTTTCTTAGTGGGAAAGTTTTATTTAAGCATTCATTTTCTTTAATATGGAATTATTCATATTTGCTATTCTTGTGTCAGTCTTAGTTTGGTTTTTCAAGAAGTTAGTCTATTGCATCTAGTTTAATGGCATAAAGTTGTTTCTAATATTTTATAATATATTATTGGATATTAGTAATTTGTACACTACCTCCTGATACATTTTGCTAGGTGTTTATCAGTTTTATTCTTTTCAAAGAACTAACTTTAGCTTTGTTGATTTTTCTCTATTTTACATTTGTTTTCTATTTCATTGTTTTCTTATATTCTCTCTGTTTTCTGTTAGGTTTACTTTGCTATTTGTTTTCTAACTTCTTTATAAATACTTATATCACTGGTTTTCATCCTTTATTTTTTTCTAGTATATCCATTTGAGGCTATAAATTTCCCTTTAAGCATGCATTTAACTGAATCGCAGAAGTTTTGATACACTGTTTTCATTAATACTTAATGTATGTTCTAATTTCCAATGGGATCTTTTGTGAACCATGAACAATTTAGAAGTACTGTATAATCCTTACATTCAAGACTTTGTAATTCTTAAACTTCCATTTGGTTACTGACTTCTAGTTTAATTTCACCGTGGTCAGGGAATATGCTCTGCATCATTTTAAACCCTTGAAATGTATTAATATTTTCTTGGTACTAATACTGTGGCTTAGTACATGGCCAATTTTAGTAAATTCCCCATCTGCACTTAAAAGAACGTCTCTTTTGTAGTTACTGGGCACAAGGCTCTACATATGCCATTAGGTCTGTTTCTTAATTGTGTACTTCAATCTTTTATACCGTTGTCTATTTTTTATTGAGCTATATAATTCACATGCCATAATAGTCACCCTTTGAAGTGTACAATTCAGTAGTTTTTAGTATGTTAACAAAATTGTGCAACCATTGCCACTAATTTCAGGACATTTCATCACCCCAAAAAGAAACCGTCCCCATTTCTCCCTTCCTCCATCCCTTGGCAACCACTTAATTTATTTTCTGTATCTATGGATTTAATTATTCAGGACATTTCATGTAAGTGGAATCATATAATATGTGGCCTTTTGTGCCTGGCATCTTTTGCTCTATATAAGGTATTCATGGTTCACTTATGTTGTAGTATGTATCAGTATTTCATTACATTATATGGCTGAATAACATTCCTTTGTATAGTTATCCCACATCTTGTTCATGCTTTTATCACTTGCTAGACATTTAGGTTGTTTCTCCTTTTTGGCCTTTATGAATATTGCTGCTATAAACATTTGTGTATGAATGTTTGTGTGAACATAGGTTTTCAGTTCCCGTGTGTGCGCGCGCGCGTAGGGATGGAATTTCAGGGTCATATGGTAATTCTATGTTTAACTTTTTGAGGAAATGCTGGACAGCTATCCAAAAAGCTATTCCATTATACATTCCCACCAGGAATGGATGAGGGTTACAATTTCTCCACATCTTCACCAACACTCCTTATTGTCTATCTTTTAGCTATTAGCCATCCTAGTGGTGTGTAAAGTGGTATCTGATTATGGTTTTCATTTGAATTTCCCTAATGACTAAAGACACTGAGCATCTTTTTATATGATTGTTGGCCAGTTGTCTGTCTTCTTTGGAGAAATGTCTAAAATGTTCTGCCCATTTTAAACTGCATTATTTGCCTTTTAATTGTTGAGTTGTAAGTGTCCTTTATATATTCTGGATATTAGTCCTTATCAACTACAACTTTGTAAATATTTTCTCCCATTTATAAGGTCATCTTTCACTTCCTTGATTCTTGTTTATTATTTTCTGCTTGTTCTATCAGTCACTGAGAGAGGTATGTTAAAATCCCCAACTAGGAGTATAGATTTTCTATTTTTTTCCTTGGCGTAGTATCTATTTCTAAGACTCATAAGGTGCATACAAACATAGAGTTATCATATCTTTCTGTTGCATTGACACATTTTATTATTATGAGATGTCCCTGTGTTCTAGTAATGCTTCTTCCTTAAAGTCTACCTATCTGATACTAGTATGCTACACCAGCTTTTTTGTGTGTTTGTATATCTTTTTTTGTCCTTTTGAAGTTCTTCTGTCTGTATTCTTATTTAGACATCATATATCCTGTAAGTAGCTTCTATTTATTTTTTAAACCCAGTCTGACATTTTTCATTTAATTGAAATATGTAACCTATTTGTATTTTATGTAATTACTGATAGATTTGGATTTAAAAGTAGCATCTTACTTGTTTTCAGTTTGTCCCACTTGTTTTATGTTCATTTTTCTCCCCTTTTTGGTCTTCTTTTGGAATAATCATCTATTTTTTTTAAAGATTCAATTTCCCTCCTTTATTAGCTTGTTAGTTACACACGATCTTACTATTCTTCTAGTGATTGCCCTCGTGATTACAACATGCATCCTTGACTTAGTAAAGTCTCATCTAAGTTAGTGCGCTTGTCACTTCCTAGACCATGCAAAGACTGAAAGTCACTTACTCCATTTACCTCTTCCCACCTGTTATGCTATTGTTTGCATGTACATTAATTTCTGTTATTTAAAACCCCACAATATATTTTCATTATTACTGCGTTAACAGTCATTATTCACTTAGATTTACTCATTTACCTATCCTTTCCTTTGCTCTCCATTTCCGCCTGCATTTCTTTGTTTTTATCTGCCATCCTTTTTTTATTCAATACTTTTTTTTTCCTTTAAAGGATAGTTTTGGACTTATGGAAAAATTGCAAAGACAGTACAGAGAATCACTACTTCCCTCGTGGGCACTTTCCCCGATTACTACCTTACATCAGTATGATCTACTTCTTACAATTAATGAGCCAACTAATACACTTAGTATTAGCTAAAGTATATCCTCTATTCAAATTTCCTTCTTTTTTACCTAATGGTCATTTTTCCCTTCCAAGAAATCACATTATATTTTACTGTCATGTCTCCTTAGGCTCCCCTTGGCTGTGACAATTCCTCAAGCTTACTGATTTCTTGGAGACCATGCAGTATAAATCCGTATAAAGAAGACCATTTTAAAAATTCTAAATTCAAAAAATTTGCACTTTCTTCTGCCCAGACAGGAGATGAACACTTAAGGGGCAGTGAGAGTTTCCCTCTGCTTGTCCTGGGCTCCATGGGACCATCAATGTTCAGGCTGAGATCTGAGCAAAGCTTTGAAATCAGGTTTGTTTGTTTGTTTGTTTGTTTAATCTTGACCTGATATCCTTAGATGGCATCACTCTCTTTGGTGATCAGAGTAGAGACTTAATTTCCTTACTATACTGAGGGGGCAAACACAGACACATTAAGGGAGAAGGGAGGTTTACTCTTGAGTAGATTTGCACTGAGCTGAACTCTATCTGAACCTACAGCCCTGGTTGTATTATGTGGGGCCATCCGGAAAAACTATACACTATGCTTTCTCCAGATATTTGAAGGTGGCCTTTTGGGCTCCCCCAAATCTTATTTCCTCCAGGACAAACTGTCTCAACTCCTCCAGTCAACTGTGGTGATGTGGTTGCGAGCCCTGTCCACATTTTTGTCCTCCTTCTATGAACAAATTCCTGTTTATATCTCTATTAAGGTGTGGTGCTAGAGAGGGACATAATATATTGGCGTTGCTGCCTAGACTGTAGTTTCGTGGAACTATAAGCTTCCAGGGTAGAGAATGTTGGTATGTAGGGTGCTGGGCAGAACCGGCCTACATGGCAGAGGCCACCCTGGTCAGCATGTTTTAAGCAGCAGCAGGAGTGGAGGCATATACTCTGCATTTCCCACACCCATCTGGGCCAATTTACCCCAGTCTGAGGCCTCTGTCTCTCATCCAGAGTTGAATCTTTAGTTGGAGCTCTGCCTTGGCTTTTAAGCAAGGCCCCCAAATGATGTCAATATTCATGCTCAGCTGCCCTCGCCTCAACCAGGCTAACGAGGGCAGGAGAACGTCCCTTTGTTTCAGGCCAGTGGGTCCTCCAGCTACAGCTGTCTTCCTCTGTTTCTGCAAGTGCTGGTCCGACGCGCAGAGTGTAAAACCCAGGTCTCAACAGGCAGAGAGGGAGGGGGCGGCCTCCTGGCTACCCTCACACCTGCCTTAGAAGGCAACCACCCCACCTTACGTTCAGTGAGTATACTCCTATCCCTAGCTGCTGTGAGATCTAAGAAGGGCCTAGAAAGCTCTGTAGGCATGGTGGAGAAGCTGGTGTGCCTCCCTGCCATTCCATGCCTCTGCAGGCTGCAGGAAAGGTCAGCTCCCCACCCTTTGGCTTGAACCTCTAAGAGATGCTCAGGATGATACATCATCTCTTCACTCTCTTTGCCTCAGTCACCAGTGGCCCACCAAGGCTTCCAGGTCATCTGTTACCATCTGGCCCCTGGCCCCAGAAGGTTCTGCACATGCATCATTCTCTTCCATCTCCCATCCCTCCCGCCCCTCCTACCCTCTAGATCCTTCCACCACACTCTCTGGAACTCCATCTGACATCAGCCACTTCCTAGATCCTCTCCTCCTCTCTGAATGTGCCTTCCCCTTCCTCTTGAACTGGAGCCTGGCTCTCTTGCTGAGGGCCCTGCTCCCTGCAGTCATCAGGGAGGGGCTAGGTTCTCTCGTATAGGCAGGTATCAGGCAGGGCCTGAAGGCGGAGGGGGTCCTCCTAGTTTTGCGACACTCCCTTCATGTCCTAGGACTCTTCTTTCTCCTCATGGCTGTCAACCTTGGCCTCTGGTTACTCCCCCTTCAGTGATTGCAGTCCGCAGCTCATACCTCTCCTCCGCCTCTCTACTCAGCATCATCATGACACCCACAGTGTCAACCAGTCTTACTCACTTCCTCACACCTTCTCCATGTTATTTCAGCCACCTCAGAAATCTCACAATTCTTTTTTAAAGTTTTAAATTTACATAAAGTAAATTTTTTCCCAAAGTACAGTTGTATGATTTTGTACATGCAGATTTTCATAACTCCCACCACCGACAGGATATAGAATAATATAAACTAATACTCCAAAGAACTCTCCCATGCAGCCCCTCTATTCAAACTTCTCCCACCCCTGACCCCAGGCAACCAATGATCTGCTGTCTGTTCCTGTATTTTTTGCCTTTTTCAGAAGGTCACATACATAGTATTATCTAGACTGTACTGTTTGCTGCTGGCTTCTTTCACTCAGCCTAATACCTTTGCACTTCCTCCATGGTGCTGTGTGAATCGAGTTAGTCAGCTTCAGTTGCTGAGCTGTGTTCCATTGTAGGGATGGATTACAGTTTGTTTTGTTGTTGTTTTTAAAGATTTTATTTATCTGTCAGAGCACAAGCAGGGGGAGCGTCAGGCAGAGGGAGAAGCAGATGCGGGACTCGATCCCAGGACCCTGGGATCATGACCTGAGCAGAAGGCAGGCGCTTAACCTACTGAGCCACCCAGGTGCCCCCAGTTTTGTTTTGTTTTTTTTTTAATCCATACCCCTGTTGAACGACATTTGGGTTATTTCTAGTTCTTGATCATTACAACTGCATTATTCATAGATGTTTGGGGGCAGATGTTATGTAAATCTAAAGTTTTCACTTAAGACAAATACCTATTTATTTATGGTGTTGCTGGGTCATATGTGAGTATAAGTGAGATTTCAATTTTCAGTTTCTTCTCCTCTGACGACGACTATCTGCGTGGTTCGCTTTCTGCACACCTCTCTCTGCCCCTCCCTGACCTCATTAGGACCTCTCGTTCACTGAACCTACTGATTTTTCACTGGTCATCCTCCTCATTTTTTTTCTTTCCTTCTCACACAACTTAGTTTTCATGGTCCATCGTAATAGTCATTCTCCTGGAAACATTCCTAACTCCTTCTAACATGCTGTGCTGGCTGCCCCCCGCCAACCTGGCAACCTCAACTAACCATCCATTCGGCCTCCCTTAGGGTAGAAGAGTGTGGTCAGAGAAAAACATACAACTGTGCCAGGGGTCGATTTGTGACCAAAATCTCAGGTGAGCCTCTGATACCATCAGCCTGGCCTCCTAAAATGAGGAATCCACACGTCTCTCTCCTTAGAACTCTGACAGCCCCTCCCCTTCTCATCGCTAATGGTCTTGCCTCCTCCATCGCTGTGGAGATGGAAACAATTCGATTGGAGGTTGTTCATCATCTTCCCCTCACCAATTGCACCTGACAGGTTGCAACCTCACTCTACTCTTTGCCTTCCCTCCTTTAAGGTTGTGAACTGCCCACGTTTCTGTCCACGCTGCGGTAGATCCCATCTGTGCCCACCCCACCTCCTCAGTGACATTATCCCGGCAACGATCTCTTCTCTTGCCCGCCTTAATCAATTTCTCCCCCTGCCATCACTGTGCAAACACTCCATATGCTACAGCTCATCTTGAAATATAACTTCCCTGAGAAAAATCTGAAACTTCACGGGGGAGAAACCCAACAAATACCACCTCAGCCAACTGATGAAGGTTAACATCAATGGTGAGAAGTCACACTGATAGTATGTACCCTTGATACGATGGCATGAGACTGGGTCTTTACGTCCGCTGTCATCCCCACCCCACCCCAAGCCCATGATCTCTAACCATGACAATAACCTGTGACAAATCCAAATTGAAGGATGATGTTATATAAGAATATCTGAACAGCACTCCTCAAGACTGTCAAGGTCATCAACAACGCGGGAAGTCTGAATGACTCCTGTTGATGGACCATGAAGCTATCACAGTCTAGAGAAGCCTGAGGACACATGACAATTACATGAAATGTGGTATCTTGGATAGGATCCTGGAACAGAAAAGGAATCCATTAGACAAAAACTAAGGAAGTTTAAATCAAGTACAAATCTTAGATAATAAGAATGTTATCAATATTGGTTTCTTAGTTTGACATATGTACCACAATAACGTTAGCAATGGAGGGAACTGCGTGTACGGGCTCTCTATAATATTCTCACAACTTGTCTGCAAATCTAAAATTATTCTAAAACAAAAGTTCATTAAATATTAGAAAGCAAAACGGCTGCTTCTTCCAGCTTTACTCCATTTCCCTGCTTCCCTTCGCAGGGAAACTTCCTGAAAGAGTTGTGTGTTGCTGTGGTCTCTATCCACTCTCTGCTCCAGCCAGCTCATTCTTCAACCACTCCCATCAAGCCGCTGTGCTGTGCTCTCTACCCAAAATGCATTGTGCAAGGTCAATGGGGATCACCATGTTGCCAAACCCCAGAGCCAACTTTGTGTCCTTCTCTTACCTGATCTTTCAGCCGAGCATGTGGCCCAGTTAACTCTTCCTTCTTCCTGGAACACTCCCTCCTCTTGGCTTTTGGGATGCAACACTCCTGGGTTTTTTCTACTTGCTGTTTTGGCTTAGCCTCTTGGCTGGCTCCTCCTCTGACTTTGACTAGCACTTACATGGCCTGGGGCTCTACCTTAGAACTGGACTGTCTGCCTCTGCTCTTACCTGCTGGGTAATTTAATCCAGTCTCATCGAGTTAAGTACAATTTACCTGCTGTTGATTCCCAAATTTATATCTCCAGCCTTCACCTCTGAGGCAGGGACTCTTAACCATGCCCAGTGCCCAGGGAGGCAGACACAGGCTCGCAGGCATTAAGGGGCTTCCCCAGTTTACGCAGCTAGAAGCCACAGAGTGAGGGCCTGAGCCCAGGTCTGTCTGACTCCAGGCCTGTGCTGTGAGTGGCCAGGCTGCCGTCTCCCCAGCCCCAGTGTCCTGCCTGCTCCCCGGCGTCTCCTGCATGTGCTGTCCTGGCCTTATGCCTTTGTCCTGCTCATCTGCCCAGTATTTGAGACAGGGACTACCTAAAAAAATGATGGGCCCTGGGCCTCTATCACGGTATACCACCTCATACAGGAGAATTACTCAGAATTGCTTTTGTTTCTGCTCTTAGCTGGTAAGCTCTTGAAGAGATCATGACTTCACCAAATGAGTATCATTTTAAAAAACCGCGTGTGAGTGTGTGTGTGTGTGTGGGGGGGTGGGTAGCATTAAAACTTTAAAAGTCTTGGCAAAGTCACAAGCAATCTGGATCCACCAGCACTTGGGCGTAATGGAAGGATCAGGGGTCTAAGGTGTAGAGAAGGGTCAGCTAGCTTTTTCTAAACATTTTCGGCTTTGGGGGCCCTCTGAGCTCCATCACAGAGCTCTGCTGGTATAGCAGGAAAGCAGCCATGGACAATATGGGAGCACATGGGCCTGGCTGCCTTCCAATACACTTGTGAATCCTGAAATTTGAATTTCATATCATTTTCCTGTGCCACAAAAGGTTTTCCTTCTTGTAATTTTGTTCAATTATTAAAACATTTTAAAAGCCATTCTTAGTGTGAAAGTTGTACAAAAATAAGAGACCAGATAACCTGAAAAAAAGTCTTTTCTCCTGATTCTGCCTGGGTGGTCATGGAAGTGAAGGGATTGATTTCGATTTCACAAAGGCCACCGAGAGGCCAAGCAGTTCCCGCTGGGACCATGGAGTTCAAAGGAATATGCTGGAAAGGCTGGTTCTAAGACTGACGGTTGTGAGCAGAGGCTGCTGCTGGCTCTCTCCCCAGCCCCTGCATGACCCTATAGGGACAGCTGCCTGTTCATAAGCAGGGCACGACTTAGAAAAGTAAAATTTGAATTTGGGAACCATCATGCCTTGTCTCTGCCTGAGGCAGTCTTGGCCCTTCCCCTCCCCCCTTTACTTTCTCCCTGGTAAGGCCCCACTGGAGCCCTGCCACCTCCACACTGAGGTCCTCCCTGACTGCCGGTACCCATGCTGCCCCTTCAAACCTTCATCTCGAAGTGCAGACTGTTACATGTAGACCAGCACAGCTCTCACGCTGTTTCTTGTAGCCTTCTGAAAGCATGACCGTGACTTCTTTCCTTGGGGAACTCCCCCCCCCCCCCCCCCCCCCCCCCCCCCCCCCCCCCCCCCCCCCCCCCCCCCCCCCCCCCCCCCCCCCCCCCCCCCCCCCCCCACCGCCCAGGATACAAGAAAGGGCCCAGTGGCAGGCAGAAAACTAGGCGGAAATATGGCTGATACAACATGGCGCCCAGTCTTGAGCAGGTTCCCAAGTGTTCATGTTGTCATCTCCTTCCTGTCGGCTGGCTCCATTGCCTCACAGAGATCGGGGTCGGCGTGCGTTGTCTGTAAACTATTGACTAGAGGCTTTGCTTTACATCGGTGTAGCCCGTGACAAAGCTCCACAAAACAAGAGCCACCAACAATGGTAGGATCAGAACACTTTAATAAGATATCAGTGTCAAAATACATTTCCTTATAAAGTTAAGCTCCTCTATAATAATGTTGTCAGTAGGAGTTTGACAATACAGTAATGTTCATGAACTCGTTATGTTGACAGGTAAGGTTAATATGAAGCTTGGAATATTTTTCAGAGTGTTTTAGTAAAACTGCAAGGGTAAAATGCCCTTAATGCTGAGGCAACACACACAGAAAATCAAACACCAGCGTTTACACGTCAGTAACCCTTCAAGTTCTGCCGCCGTGCGTGGGGCCAAGCGGTGGTGCTACAGTGTGATTTGGTCAAGGCAGTGACCAGGTCATTTTTCTCCTAGATTTCTTTTGAACTTCAGTTTTTTGTTGTGTTTTCGGCAATAAGTCCATCCAGCTTTACCAAATTCTTGGCCTGCCGTGCTTTGTGTGTGTTTCTAGAAATTTCCTCATTGTACCCAGGACAGAAGAGCTCCATGTGATTGGTATTTAAAAACCAAAAGGTATTGTCCCTCTTAACCAGTGGGTTATAAAGTGCTCTGAGAACACTTGATTTTCAGTGCTTCCTACCTGTGTAAGTCACTTCAGGTGACAGACCTTGGGGAAGGCCTGAGGCTAGGGGCCAACCAGGAAGTCTACCTGCTGCTCCTGGCGGGGGCCACCTGACAGCAGGCTGAGGAAGGGGTGCGGGCCTGGTCAGGACCAGCTACAGCCCCTTTCCGCACCCTCTCTCAGGCCAGCTCCATGTGCTCCAGGCTGGTAAGCTGGGAGGACCGTGGGCTGGATCACTGCACCATTTCTGAATCCTCACTTTCTTTCCTGAATTCCCACTGAAACCATCTCATGGTAATTCTGGAAATATCCAAATGTGCCACGTGAAAGACCTTTAGAGTCCCATAGCTCAGTGCACTTGAAGGGCTAGCAACAAAATCTGAAGAAAAATTAAAGCACTTCCCCTCCCTTAGATTCGCCCCACCCTCACCCCATAACATGCCATCAGACCCTCTTGGCAGCAATAATAATATACATACATACATACATACATAATACATATAGAACATGAGAAGACAGCTCGCAATGCTCCCAACACTTCATGATTCCACGTCTTGGATTGTTTGTCACGCCCATGGCATATCCCCAGAGCCAAAAGCGAGAGACCTTGAGCAGAGCTAGGGCAGACCCAGGGGAGTGCCGAGCGATTGCAGTGTCGGCAACACCAGGAGAGAGAAAACCAACACCTTATGAAAAATATCTTAAAGTGATTTTGTGAGCAGGATTCCATTTGTTTCTAAGTTTTTAGATATTACAAAGTACCCATATATATGATAAACACATTAACCCAGGTTAAAGTTTTTTTTTTTTAAAAACTCAGTTATGTTTTTGAATAATAATTAACAAACAAATCCACCGAATGCAGGAGAAGAACCCCAAACAGTGAGGGAAAAGCCACATTGCGCAACCTTCACAGACAACCGCATACGCTGGAGTTCACCCTTCACATTTCTTTTTCCCAAAAGTTGTGTCAAGATTAGAGCTAAGGTAGACTTAAGAAGAGAAAAAAGATGGAAATTTACCATAGGGTGATTAGTTTTAAGAAAGAAAGAAGGGCTTTGAGAGGAACAGGCCACGAAAGTCCAGCTTGGATAGCAAAATTACTTTGTTTCTCTTTGGCAACAACAACAACAACAACAACAAAACCTTTTTTTAGTTAAATGAAGCCAAAGCTTTCCCGACAAGAGACCAGACTTAACACAGAACTTGTTAGTATGGATACTGTGTGTGTGAGAGAGCGAGACAAAGGGGCCCATGAATAATATAAATTAGAAGTAATCGAAGTTGGGAAAGAAAAATCTTACAAAATTTAAGAACATGTTCATTGACAGAATAAAACACAGCAGGGAAAACGGTGTATTTAAAAATACAGCTACTAAAGTGAGCATCTTTAGAAAAAGGCCACTACTTGGTGACGTGGGCAGGTTTGCCAGGCCAGGTACATCTTGTAAAAAGTGTGTTGGTGTTAGAGATACCTAGTTGCAAAAGTAGACGTAGAGAGTGAAGCTGGCAGGGCGGTGTGGGCCGGCGGGGCGGGGGGGGGTAGGGAGCCGCCCAAGGGGGAGCCCTGGCTCAGGTGGCCTGGTCCAGGGCTCTGAGGAGGTCCCCTCCTTGCAGGAGCGTGGAGCTTCCTGGCACCGGAACATTCACCTCACAGTCATATCTGGTCAATTCGGGCAGCAGGTAGGGCTCAAAGGAGGGCCCGAGCAGCCGACTGGCCATGCCTGAAAGAATGGTTGGTACCGTGTGTTTAAAGCTCTCAGTCAAACATTCCAAAAGGGTCTCTTCCATAAGAGGGCTTCTGGGATGTTTCCCCCAAGCCACCGATTATATTCATGTCAAATAGCAACCCTTCTGGGGTGGTATCTAGGATCTGTAAGATGGGAACAGACACAGGCAGTCCAGGGTAGAATGCGGGGTCGGGGGGGGGGGGTCTGGTGGCTAACCCTCCCAGAATTCTCTAGGCCACCCCGCGGCAGCGCGTTCTCTGTGCATGTCCTCAGCTCAGTCCTTGCCCGAAGGCAGAGCGATGCCCCTGCTGTGAAGGAGGCAGTAGGCAATATGGCACCCTGAAACCCTGAGCAGAAGACATGGGCTTGGGGACTCTTCGGTCCAAAGAGCCCTGGATGTCTCTTCTAGAACTCTGGGGGCAGACGGCATGCAGCCCCTGCTGTACTCCTTCTGGGAAAGGCAGCTGCCCTCCGGGGCGGCAGTCCCCTCCTCGTACTGAGCTGAGCCCTGCCGCCCAGAGGTTCCAGTTCCCGAACGCACTCACCTGACACCTTGTGAGCCGATGGCAGGCTGTAGTCCTGGTACGGAGGGGCGTAACACTGCGGGGGGAGCCCCCTCTTGGCGTTCTCCCCAGGGCTCCCGGCAGAGGGTGGTGGTGGCAGGTGTCTCAGGGGCTGTCCGAGGCCCCTCATGGGATTTTGGGTGAACTCGTCTGAAAGACCAATGCCAGCAAGTGAGGGCAGTGCCAGGCCCAGGCAGGGGAGAGACTGCAAAACCCCTCGCAGCCCCCTTCCTTCACAAAAGGTGCTCAGAACGAGAGCCAGCTCCAGTGGCACCAGTGCCCAGCACGTCCTGACTGTATCATCTGAGCCTAGTGCGAAGGGGGAGGGGGTGTGCGCGGGGCGGCACGGGACCCTGGCCTGTTCCGCCAAGGCTCAGAGAGGCAGGTGCTGAGACCGTGGAGGAACGCAGAGGAGCCCCTGCAAATGCTGTCCTCACAGCCCCCCAGGAGGCCTGGGCCTGCCGCTTACCACTGGGGAGGTTTGCGCTCAGCAGTTTGTCGGGCATCAGAGGGCAGCTCACGTTGCCCCTGAGGCTCTTCATCCTTTTCCACACCTGATGCGAAGTGCTGCTGCTCGATGGGTCCCCCTGGATGTAGAGGTGAGAAGGCCAGAGAACCAGGTCCTCAAACTGAGTCGGCGGTACGGTGGGCCTGCACCGGGGCTGGTGTGCTCTCTGAGAGGCCACATCCACACCCCTCCCCGCTGCCCCTGGCAGGCTCTCTGGGCCCTCACAGCCAGTGCAAGAGTTTCCGGCCAGGCCGGACCTCCGCCCTGTCTCCACACACAGCCGCGCCCCCCTCCCCCCCCCCCCCGCCCCCGGGGCTGTGGAGGGAACCCAGAGGGCGCCAGGCAGGTGGCTCACCCCACTCATGTCTTGGAAGGCTTGTTCCTCATATTCTCGCTGTCGCTTCAGCTTCAGCTTGTTGGCCAGGGCTACCATGGCTGGGCTCAGCACATCTGGGCCTTGGGGCCCAAAGCCCTTTGCAGACCTGCCAAGCCCGAGAGAGAGAGCTGTGAAGGAGTTGGGAGCCCTACACCCCTCCTGTTGTCAGTGCCTTCAGAGGGCCCTTCCAGAACTAATACTTGCCCGTGCTGGCTCAGAGTCCCAGAGGAGGGGTTAGTGGGCTTGAGATGCTGATGGTTCAAGTTACCTGGACCTCCCTCCACATCTGCCTGCCGGCCCAGCTGTATCCGGGCAGCCTCATTTGTGGCTGCACAGTGGGTGACACTGGTCTTGAAAACCTCAGTCTTCTGTCCTCTCCCCAGCACTGCTGGGACAGCTCCCCAGTGAGGATGGGCAAGCGCCCCAGGGAGCGAGAAGCCACCGATCAACCACTGTGACTCGGCCCAGTGAGCGCCCCACTGGTTGACATGGGCCTTGCTGGGGAGATGGGAGGAGCCTGGAGAGGCTGCTGCGGTGGAACCAGGTACAGCCAATAGGCAGGGGAGAAGCAAGCGCCTCTTTTATGCTTTTCTCAACCAGGGTTCCAGCAGAGAACTAAAAGGAGTCATTCAAATACTTGTGTGCATCTGTGCCTCGGCTGATGAGCCCTGGTCTGAAGGGAGAGACAGTGGTGTTCAAGGCCCTCAGCAGGCCCCTTCTCTCTGCCTCGGCCCTGACAGAAATGTGTCCTCACATACCTCAGAGTGATTCCCCCAAGGCCTCCATCCTCAGAGCACAGGGAAGGCTGTGGCAAGGGAGGAACAGGGAACCTTTCTGGGACCCCAGAGCTCCACCCCACCCCCTGCCGTGGGAGCCTCTGCAGACGCAGCCAAGGGAAACTCACCTTTTCTTGAACATGGAGAGATGAGGTGAGGTGATGGGGGCGCCCAACGGTGATGGCCCCAAGGACTCCGTGTGCTGATCTGCAGCAGGCCACTTAGTGGGCCCAAAATGTAATGGTGGGTCAGGGGGCCACTGGGTGTTGGATCTGCCTCCCATGGAGGAGAGAGGGGTGCTGGTTTGGCCACAGCACGGGGGCAGTGACACCTTACTCCCGCCATCAAAGAAGATGGAGGACATAGGCTGGTGCTCAGGCTCTATCTTCTTGCTTCCCAGCTGCTGCTGATATTTGTCCAGGAGGAAGGGCCCATGGGAGGCCATTGGCGCCAGTGGCTGGAAGATGTTCGTCATGGTGCTGAAGCAGTGCTGGGGGGTGGACTGCGGCTTCTCCGGCAGGAGCCTCTCTTCGGGGCAGATGGGACTGAGCTGGAAGTCTTCACCGTCCATGGGGATGTAAGGTGCCAGGGTCTCCAAGTCCAGCTCACTGAAGTCCGTCTGAGGAGAGCGCAGAGGCCAAGGCACGGTGAGGTGGGCATCACCTCGAGAATGCTATTCCAGCCCCTCCATGCCTCACAGCCCTGCCCGTGTCCTCCCTCTCCTGCACCCCTTCCCTTCAGCAGGGTCCCTCCCTTGCTCTAGCACAGCCTTTGATCCCTGTGGCCCACCACCAGAAAACTCAGATTTGTCTCCTGGCCTGGGATGCTAGCCTTTCCAGGGGTTTGTGCCCCCAATCTCCACGCTCCACTCGGTGGTCCCTGCACGTTCCCCATGGGTGAACCCTGCCTTACCCCTCCTCTCTCCCGTCCCCCTGTCCAAACCCCACCCTCTCTCCTGTGGCCCCGGTGAGGCTGCCCCTGAGGCCCGTGGTGTACATGTGGCTCGTGGGGAGCCAGAGACAGCTCCGTCCTCCTCTCCCGCACAGGCCTGAGCACAAAGTGCGTGCCCCGGCTTCATCTGTGGCCTGCTTGTAGAGTAAGAACACCCTGCTGGCAGAGAGACTTTCACAAAAGTTCTTGGGCATCGTGCTTAAGCTCCCAGTGTCCTGCCAGGCACCACGGGGTGTACCCAAAAGCCCACGGCAAAAATGATGCCCTTGCTGGTGGGGGGGGGGGGCAGTGGTGTGCAGCTTAGTGATGATGTGCTGCATGGCACCATGGAAGAATAGAAGCAGACAGAATCAAGTCCTGAGTCACAGACCCCTCAGGAGTTCAGAGGAGAGAGCAGGAAGGGTTCAAGTAGGGAAGTTGTGCCGAATTGCGGGAGCTTGCACCAGGCAGGCCGAAGAGACCAGCTGAGCAGCAAGGGGATTTGTTAGAAGAACTGGAACTAAAACAAAAGGGTCCTTAAACATCCACCCACTTCGTCCCTGTTTTTATAATTTTTCAGGAAAACCAGTCCCTTTCAAGGACACTGCCCATGTGCATTCCTGAAAAGTTGTGTGTAAATGAAAATCTCTGTCAGAGGTCCTTCTAAGATGCATTTAAAATAAAAGTTGCTATTTCAGAATCC
Organism: Zalophus californianus; assembly: GCF_009762305.2. Classification (NCBI taxonomy): domain Eukaryota; kingdom Metazoa; phylum Chordata; class Mammalia; order Carnivora; family Otariidae; genus Zalophus; species Zalophus californianus. The sequence goes on from NC_045602.1 coordinate 73,808,915, forward strand.
AAAGATGAATGTGTGTGTGAGGAGAGTAATTGTCCCTTGTGTTTTATAAGCCTCTCACAATTCTGAATCTACTCTTTAAACACAGGGCTTCTTTAAGAAAGGATTCAGGTAGTTTGCTTTCTTGGTGCAACATGAAAACCTGGCCTCAGTAAAGAGTGCACGAGCTGGATGGGGCCTGCAAAGCAGAGGACAGAGGTGGGAGAAGGGGCCTACCCCAGGCTCCCCTTCCCATGTAAGACCAGGGCCGTGGCCAAGTGCCCCCACTGGTCTCTGCAACAAAGGGATGCGGCTGCAAGAACGGGTGTGAGCCTTCACCACCCACCAGCGGGCAGGCACGGCCCGTCTACCTGGGTGCCGCCCTGGTCCTTTGCCTCTGTATCCATCGTGAAGAGCTTCTCGATCACTTCAATCTTCAGATCATCATTCAGGGATGTGTAATAGTCTCCGGGGCTGCTGGGCTGGGGGCCAGGAAGGAGAGCGACCAAGTCACGAGGAGGGCACTGCTCTCCCCAGAAGTCCAAGGTGAAAGGAGCAATACATGCCTACACTCCCAGATTCATCCCCAGTCCGCGGCACAAGTATGTGTAGAGGGACCCCTCCTTACGAGAAGGCCATGGCCGGCGGGGCTCTGGGAACTACAGCTCTGTGCCCCCAGCAGGACAGTGACGGCCCTGCCTGGGGCCTGAGCTATGGGCTCAAAGCTATGTGCCCCTCAGCCCCCAGCTTCAAGGAACTTGGCATTTAGATGGGGGTGCACACAGAGCACATGGCTGGAACAGCGGGCAGTAAGTGTCCCCATGCCCCTAGGGGAACTCCGGGCCGTATGCCTAGGTGGGCCATCTACTCGGCCATTCTGCAGCAGCCAAAAGGGGCAGCCCACCCTTTCCATGTCCGCACCCCAAGGCAGGGTGCTCACCGTGGAGCAGCTGCTGCTGCTGCTGCCACTTGGGGTGGCGCTGCCAGAGGCTGCCGCTTGGGGCACGGTGAAGGCGGGCAGGCTCCCCGGCTCGCTCTGGCTCCTCGGCTCTCTGGGCCACGGCTGGCTTGGGGGCAGCAGGGTGCTGCCGTAGGATGAGGCCTCCTCGAAGCTCTGGCTCCCTGTGGAGACATGGGCCCGGCTGGTTACCACCCACAACCCCTGGCCTTACCCCCGGGCACAGAAAGCCCAGGGGGTGCATGGAAGGTCCTCGGAGGGTCAGAAAGCATGTCTGGGGCTTTCAGCCTCCGAGGCCCCACTGCAACTACGGGCCCTGAACCGGGATTGTGAGGCAACGAACTGCCTCCCTTGGAAGGGAGGGCCCTTCGGGAGCGTTTCCTTGTCAGAGACTACAGGTAACTAGGGCCCGCCTCCTTGATAAGGGGTCGGGAATGTCCACGAGGAGGAGGTTGTAAGAGTTCCTCAGTCCTGCCACAACACAGGGCCACTGCGAGACCTCTCATCCCGGGGCCACTACCCTTTACAGTTTCTGAAGTCGCAATCCCTGCGTGGCCTCTCCAGAGCACTTCCAAAGAGGCCAAGCCAGGGTAGGGTGAGCAGGGGGAGGTGCTGCTAGCCCTCGGGCAGGCACGGGAGGCCGGGGAGGGTGATGGGGGTCACAACCTGGGAACAAGGGGCTTCCCAGGTACACATCGAAGGTGTTTCCAGAATGGGAGGGGGACAGGGCCGAAAACTCTGCCTGGGGCCACACATCTGGACATGCCAACATTTTAATTTTTAAGAACGGGTGCACAGGGTCGGGGGAAGGGCAGAGGGAGAGAGACTCTCCAACAGACTCCACGCCCAGCACCGAGCCCAACATGGGGCTTGATCTCACCACCCCTGAGATCATGACCTGAGCCGAAATCAAGAGTTGGATGCTTCACCGACTGAGTCGCCCAGGCGCCCCGTGCACAGGCCAGCATTTTAAAGAAATAGTGCATATAAGGACTTCATCCTGGGCCAGCATCTTTTCTCCCTCCACTTTTCCGGAATTATTTCTCCTACCATTTCAGCCTGGCCCTCTCCCTAAACGAGCAATCTGTCCTTTAAGGCCCAGGAGGAGCCACCCTCTCTGTGAAAACACAGCAGCAGCCTCAGAGCATCTCTCTCGTTGCCCCCTCCCTCATGTCAGACTCCACCCCCCACTTCCCACCCCTAACCCCCCACCCCCCGTGCTGGAGAATCTACTGGCTACTCAGGAGAGAGTCCCCAAAGCCTCCGCCCGTTCGGCACTTTGCAGAGTCCGAAGTAGGACCCTCTTACTCCGCACCAGATGCGCGCATCGGTCTCTGGCACTCAGCAGAGAGTCTGGCCTCCGACAGAGGATTCACAGGGCCAGGGAAGGGGCAGGGGTTGAGGAACCCCTAAGCCAGGGAGGCCTGTTACAGTTAGAACCTCCTCCCCACCCAGAGAGGGTTGAGCAGTCCCCTGTTCAGCTCAGAAGCACCCACCGAAATCCAGAGAAACGATGACATCTCCTGCAGTGGGCGCTAGCTGGGCTAGCTCCTCGGGCTCCTCCTTCAGCTTGGTGAACAGGTAGTTACTCTTGTCAGACACCGCCACCTCCCCACTGCTGTCAAAGATGCTGTTCATGGCCATCAGGTGGGGCTTGAACAGGGATTCCGTCTGGTCCATGGAGAACACCACGTCGTTCTTCTCGATCTCACTGATGGGACCAGAGGTGCTTCAGACCTTCCACATTTTCTAGCAAAATCCTGTTATACCCCCGGACATACGGAAAGCCAGATAGCTAACCCTCTCAGCCGAAAACACGGGTATGGATGCCGTGCCAGCATTTTGTAAAGAACCACACAGTGAAGTTTGGAATCATGGAGGCAGCAACCCTGAGCATGCCCTCCGGATATGGATGTCTCTGGGATGTTCTTTCATTACTGGGCATGCGCTGCACTGTTCACACGGGTGTGAGGGCTCTATTTCTGTTTTACTCTAGCGGTGACCATCTCCACCTTTCTCCCCAGGCACTATGGAGTGAAGCTGTTACATCTTCTCCCAGAAAGCCCAAGCAATATCTCCTTCCTTGCTCCCCATTCAGAAAATACTCATTAAGTGGCAACTATGCTATCTGCCTCCCCACGTGGGTCAGAGGCCTGACATAGATGACAGATGGGGGGAGGAAACACAGAAAAAAAAAAAATCACCGGGAAGGGGCAACCCCAGGTGTCCTACAGTTCCCGAGACAGCCATGAAAATCCTGTAGGTCCTAAGGATTGGCACAAAGAGCTTGCAAGAGGCAGTGCCCAGGTTCCGGCAGGTCTGCGTTCCCTCGGCCTGCTGCCCTCCGTCTGGGGAGCTCAGGCATCCTGCACACCCCGCCCTGCGGCCCTCACATGCTTACCTCAGGACGTAGTTCACGCACATGATGCACTGGGGCTGCAGGTTGCGAGGGTTGTAGATGACTGTCCCCTGGGTCTCCAGCCACACGTAGCCCCCGTGCTTTGCAAGCATCCGGTACTGGCTGCTCACCACCTGCCCTTTGGTGCACACTAGGGGAGGAGAAAAGGAGCCCAAGGTCAGGGAGGCTGGGGAGTGAGACCTCATGGGGAGGGCGGTCTACGGGGAAACAGACAAGACCGGGCACCAGGACACAAGGACCTCCTGACTTCTTTCCTCTTCCAGATTATTCTAAATGCTCATTTAACATTTCTTTTACTGTAAGAAAGCACTGGGAAGGTGTCCCACATTGCCCAGTCCAGAAGGCTTCATCTGCTCCCATTAAAAAGGAATCAATAAATCTCTTTAAATTAAAGTCTACTAATGTCAGAATTTCTGGTAGTTTTCCCAACCGTCCATCTACTTTCATTCCTTGGGCGTTCATTCTTCAGAATCTTAGCTCCGAACTCCTCAAATCACAGAGAACTGGAAGAGGCATGATGGAAGCATTAGGAAATCTTGCTAGCATGGGGACTCTGGGAAAAGCACAGTCCCTCTTAGTTTTGGTTTCCTCCTCTGCAAAATGAGGTGTGGATAAAAATAGTAGTAATGATGATAATGCTCCTTATTAGCTAGCCGGCATACGACAGCTGTTCACACTGAGGACCACATCTGCCTGGCTCGCTGATCAGGTGCAGAAACGCGGATTGAATGTCCTGGACAAATGCTGTATAGGAAAAGCCACCTCTTACCCGGGACTGTAGAGAACGTTGCGAGGGGCCCCACGGGAGACTATCCAGATTCTCGGTAAACGTGGAGAACTGCATTCCGTTCTCCTGGTAGGCTCGGGGGCCACCTCCCCATTCACCAGGCTTGCGAGGCTGAGGAGGGCAGCTTGGTTCCTACTAAGGCCGCTTGTGGTCCTTTACTTTTATGTTCTTCTGGGCACATTTTACCCACTTCAAAAATTGAACAAGCACCTACCTCCAAGGTGCAGGAAGTATTAACTTACTTGTATGCAGTGCTTTGCAGGGTTCAAAACTGCCTCAAGATGAACTCATTGCTGCAAAGCAATTAGAACTGCCTGGCACATAAGTCGTCTGTAAGGATCAGTGTTACCATCAGCTTGTGTAATTCGCAATGACACCATGAGGTGTCTATCACGATTCCATGTTTTACATCTGAAGACACTGAGGCTGAGAACTCCCGGGTAATTTGCTGAAAGGGCCCCTCAGTGGAAACAGTAGACAGGATCACAGTCTAAATGTGAGACTCCCAATCTAAGCTTCCGTGGTTTGGTTTTCATTTTTAAAATCAACTTCAGTGAGGTTTAGTTGACCTTCAATTTAAAAATACAACTACTTTAAGGACACAGTCCAACGAGTTTTGACAAATGTACATGAGACTGTCACCACAAAGGTAAACAACTTTCCCATCAGTCCGCCACCTCTGAATTCCTTAGGCCTCCTGCCAGGTCATCCCCATTGCCACCCCTGGTCCCAGGCTACCCCTGATCTGGTTTCTGTCACTATATGTTGCTCTTCTCTCCATCTGCATATAAGTGGACTCATACAAGAGTATGTACTCTTTTGTGTCTGGCTTCTTTTCACTCAGCATGTTTTCCAGATTCCTCAGGGTGATGCAGGTATTCAGGGTTTGTTCCTTTTTATTGCTGAGTTGTATTCCATTGTATGGAGGTACCATAATTGGTTTATCCATTCACCTGTAGATGGATGTTTAAGTTGTTTTCAGTTTTTTCGGTTATTACGAATAACGCTGCTATAAACATTGGTGTACGCATCTTTGTATGGACACATATCGTGAGTGTAGCTAGGGGGACGGTGGCGAGATCACCGGCTCAGTACATGCTTCCTTTGTAAGAAGCTGCCACGTTCTTTTCCAGAGTGGCGTATCACCCTAGTCTAGTCTTTCTGAACACAATACTGGGCCGCAGAGAGGATAGATGTCACCTGCTTTGGACGTGAAAGAGCTAAGGCCAGGGGGACTGTGACCTGCTTAACACGACGCAGGACAGGAGCGACGCACTCTGCGTGGGACAGTGGCACTCCCAGCCCCGCTGCACATGCACTCTCTGGCTACGACCCCCAGGCTGCCATTCACTGGGAAGCCTCGATTTGCTGTGTCTGTGGTCCTGCATCGTCATGGGCCCCTTGGCCAAAGAAATCACTGCTGTCCTCCCTGGGGGGAGGTGCCCCACTGAGGCCCCCTTGCTGCAGAAAAACCATTCTTGCACAATTTCAAGTGCCTGGAATTAACTTATTTAGACGGATCTTAATGCAGACAAAGTTCAGGGCTCCTATTCTTTTTGATTAAGCAGTACAGTGAGCAAAGGTCTTAACTGCATTTCTAGTGATTGCAGGCGAGGGCCTGCTCTGACAGTACAATATAATTACGTCTGCTTTCTAACCATCTGTTCATTAACGCCAGCCTTGGTGAGGGGCCTGCTCCTTGGTAGATAGGCCGTTTATGGCCTTTAATCTTGTTTTCCTAAGAGCACATAATGTCCTCACACAACAAAGAGAAACCGCCCCCCACCAACTCTCCCCAACCCCTACCCCTGACAGGAACGATGTATAAATTACTAATCCATTTGGAAATGATGGCTTTCAATTATCTAAATCTGGTTTGAGGACAGAGCTTCCCCACTCATTTCGACAGTAAACGTTCACAGGCTAAAACACACCTTCGTGTGGAAACTCAGGATGCTGGTGTATAAACCTGGACCAGCCTCCAAGTTGGGCCTCCAATTATCCCACCGCATTAGTGTGAGTCTGTGGTACAACTTTATTTGCACAAACCCGACACACACACACACACACACACACACAGGTGGAGAGACAGAAATAGATGCTTCTGTTTTAGCTGGCATTAACCCAATTTCCAACCCACACAGACTTCCCTTTGCTGGATTTGGGTTTGCTGGCTGGGTATGAGGCCGCTGAGCTCAGGGCAGCTTTACTTGGCTCCATCAGGGGAAGAAGAGAGCCTGTGACTTCTCTCCAGGTGTGAATTACCTTTAAGTGTGCCTAATGCTTCAATATATGGATTCAATAAAAAGCACCATATTTCCCCTGGAGTCAGCAGGAAACTGATATGACAAATTTTTATCCCAGCTCTGTTTTAAGGGTCAAAGATTTTTAAGAAGGAGGAGAAAATCCTTTTTCTATGCCCAGTGGGAAGTTATCATTTTTGTTCCTTTTGATAGCAGTTTCCTCAGCTCTTCTACCCCAGAAAACAAAGTATAATACTGTCCTCCAGGAATTCCCAGAAACTTTTACTATTGTCCCCTGCTTTGACTTCACCCTTGGCTGAGGAAAAAAGCTGGACTCTTCCCCAATTTTACATGTAAAGGAGGAAAGGCCCAGAAAGCCAGACCCTGGGAAATCCGTGGGTCAGCTGGGCCAGAGCCCAGGCCCCAGAGTCACAGTGTTGGGATGACTTTGGGAACAAGAACTACCGAGTAACGGAAAAGCATGGGGAATCCCAGCATGAAGGCTGGAACCACATCCCACAATTTCAAAGCTGGGGCAGGCTAGGGCTGGGTCACATCCACATGAAGGCACTTCACCTCCCTCCCCCATTCTCTGGGTCCCCGAATGGGGCTGAATCTAGGCTAGTTGGTTGGTTGGCTTTTTGCCAGACAGCATAGTGAAACACTTCTCTGAGATATCATAAGGGGCCCTCTTGTACTGTCAGCTCAAACCCCAAAGCCGCGAGGAAAAAGCAGAGAAATTAGAAAGAGAAGATTCTCATTCCATCAGAGGATATGAACTGCGCTCACATACAGTTTATGGGGTTGCTAATCTGCTGGCTGCTCTGAACTCAGCTGTCCTAACCTTAAGACAGATGATGGATTGGAAACAATGGACAAATGGCAGCATCTCCATTTTCTCCACTGCCACCCCAAGCCACAGCTAATCCTGGGGGCCCAAGACCAGCAGGGCCACCGGCAAGCTTTAGACTTACCTTACCCATTTTTAATCCTCCTACAATCTTCTCGGCACCTCTGTCTGCACCACTGTCAGCACTTATTTTGAAGCATTCTTTCCCAAATTTGTGTGTTGCCTTTGGGTTTATTGCGGACTTAGTGCCTACATTTTATCAAATAGTATGCTAGATACTGAGGCTAAAGAGACGAGCCACCTGCTCCCACAGAGTTCACAACCCTCCTTCTCCTTCCGTTGGGGAGCAATCCTATAGATTTCTATGTCCCCCAGTGGGCCAAGTATAGGGGTATCAACCCAGAGTCCTTGCATGTTGATGGGTGGCATGGACTCAAGGATGTCTTGGATCACCTGCAAACAGGAAGGCTGCTTTGGGAATATGGCCAAGTGAAGGCACTAGAATTGCCCTGTCCTGTGGGGCAGCCACTAGTCAAGTGTGGCAATTTAAATTTAAGTAAAATTAAATTTTTAAAAATTCAATTCCTCAGGTGCACTAGACATTTCATGTGGACTATGCAGATGCAGAACATCTCCCTTGCAGAAAGTTCTATTGGACAGTGCTGTTCCAGGATCCTTTCATAACTCAGGTTTTCTTTCAAAAATTGCAAAGCACTGGTTTGCCTGGACAGCCTCCGACTGAGTTCTCTAACCCAGCAAGTGAGCTGTTGGAGAACCAAGGCCTACCTCAACACACCTGTGAAGTTGCTGCCCTACTACTTTCACCTGTTGAGCCCCATCCTCCCCCACCCCATGCTTCAAGGTCCAACTCAAGGGCTCTGTCCTTTCCTCTCCTCAACTCTCCCAGGTCTCCTCTTCTCGGGTGTACCTGCTTCTATAGCCCACAACCCAGGTGATTCTGTGTCCTCTTGTGTTGTTCTCTACAGGGCTGTCCCACAGGGTTGTGCCAACTGCTGGCCGCACAGGGCGCTGGGTGGAGATGGAACGTGGGGACTGAGATTCAGCCCACCTTCTACTCTCTGAGCTGTGGGCCGTGGTATGGGTGTGTCCCCTCAGAGGAAGGGGCCCTTTTCCTAATTTGCGCGAAGTTGTCATCTGGGCTGGTGGCTGCCTCGGATCTCTAACCATCCTGAGGGCACAGGTCTTGTCTGCCACACAAGATGGTGGCTCTGTGAAGGAGGGAAGCAGGTCTTCTCTGGTCTCACTGGTCACACCTCACTCAGGGCCATATTCCACAGATACAAGGGAGCCACAGATACAGTGTACTCCAGGAACTTACGGTTCTGGTGACTTTTGGTCATGTTCTCTGAGTCCAAAGCATGGTAAAACTCATAGGCTGAGCGGCCAAGCAATTCCTCAGGGTGGTAACCAACTAGTTCTGTGATTCTGAATTAAAAAAACAACAAAAAACAAAAAAAAAACAACAAATAAACAAGAACAACAACAAAAAACAACCATGTGGGAAGAGAGACTATATGAACGTGGGCAGGGGCTCAAGAAGCTAAATCCAGAAGGTGTCCTCTTGTGCAGGAAGATTTACCAGAAGGTAAATCAAATGCACACATTCAGATGAAAACACTCCAGGCTTCCTGGTCATCCCATTCATCCAGGTTAAAAAAACATGGTGGTCAACCTGCAACTGTGGCTCCACCCCACCCCCACTCTTCCTGCACTTCCTGAAGTCGTGTTTGGAGAGTCAGGGGATTCCCTATCCCCCACCTCCAATATACACATACACCCAGGCTCCCAACAACCCCTGGAAGGGGCTCTCACACCCTCCACCCCCTGGTTTTTGCTGGAGAGAGAGATCCAGGGAGAGCAGACAATCTGCTTGATGTCTACACAAGTGTCCCAGGACGGAACAAGAATGAAAACCAGGCTTCTAGACGACCAGATCAAGCTTATGTTACTACTGGGGGATACAAATGAAAAGTGAAAATGGTGTGGCCTCTGTGGAGAGGACTGTGGAGACGACCTTTGTGTGGTAAGCAGTGAGTGAGGAGGAACCCAGGCAGGAGAGCCCGCCCTGGCTGTTTGATCTTCACTCCTCCGAGTACTTTTCCTCGGGTCCTGCCTGGTGACCTCAGGTACTTCTTGCACATTGGGCTTGCCTTCCATGGTATTTTACCTGCCCCTCCCCATTTCAAGGAAAGGGGGGGTGGGGAGGAAGTGCTGAGAGGAAGAAATATAAAATCAACGTATTAGAAATGTGCCTCCTCATTATACTCCTGTAAATGGGCAGCTCTGAAAATGATAGGGCCCGGCCGTCCCAAATGTCCCTTTCTTCTTCCTGTAACATGTCTAGGTTACATGGGAAGTGGCCAGAAAACAGACAAATGTGGAGAACCATGAAGGATCACTTAACACTTAGGACTCTTTGCTCTGTACCGAATCATTAAAATAAAGAAACCCCACCCAAGAACCACCAGATTAGCCACTTTCCAACATCACACCTAAATGTCTTGTAAGCTTTGCTGTCCCCTGTAGTTTTTCTAATGGGCTCATTGTCTTGTTTACTTGGCCTACCACAAGTCAGCAGTGTTGCTATACTCTTATGATTATGAGCTCTATTTCAGAATGTATGACTTCTGAGTCCAGCCCTGTCATTTATCCACGATGGAAATTAACAACACAGAAGGGAAAGCAAAAGCAGAGAGCAGAAGCAGGGGCTCCTTGGTTTCCTGTCCCTATTTTCTCTGCTCCAAAGGACCTCTGCATATGTCTGCCAGAATAAATCATCCTAAAATAGGATGGAAATCCTATTTCCCTATTGCCCCACCCCATTTAAACATCTACAGCTTTCCCTATTACCAGCTGCTATCGACCACTATCGTTACCATGATCCAGAGTAAATACAGTCCACCTAACTTCCAGGACCCTCGGAATCTGGTCTCCAATTTCCACACAACATGATTTTGGCTAACCTGCAGCGTGTCTTACATCCCGTGCCCTGGCAGACCGCTCCCCTCGAAGTTTCCCACACCTGGCAAACCCATTCTTGCTGCAGAGCATTGAAATCGTCTCTTCACCCCTCGTCTCCAAGCCCCAATGACTGCCAGGCTAGCTCATGGCCTGACCCTCTCCACGGAGCCCTCTCTCATTCCATCAGCCCTCAGCGATGTCTCCTTCTCATGAAGCCCTAATAATCAAACCCACATCACAGAGAATTACCCACATCCTCAGCTGCCAACCCCTGAACTCAGGGACCACTTTCTTCTTTGGCCTTCCCTACAAGGGGTACTCAGTAAATACCTGAGTGGCTGACTGGTAGATCTATTCTCTCTTAGGACCCAAGGTACAACCAGAGCCCTGCCTCCCCCAGCACTGCTAAGGGATCTGGGCAATAAGACTTTACTCTCTCTCCTAGAACGTGATTAACTGTTAATGCATGTCAGTGCACGTGCACGCGCGCACGCACACACACACACTCATGCACACAGCTCTCAGCGGGACCCCTCACGATACTCAATCCATCCTTTCTTCATCCTGGAAGTTATGCCTGGTGTTGCGTGGTCAGAGAAGAGAAAAATTCTCTGCCTCAGTGAGACTGAGGGGTGAAAGACTTTGTCAGACAAGGGGCAGCCCAAAGGGGCTGAGCTGCTTAGACCTCAGCTGATTCAGCCTGGCGGAGACTTCCAGCGAGATTCCAATAGTTTGCTTGCTCCAGGGGGCTGGGCTCAGACCAGGAGGATCTGTCCCCTCACCTGGCCTGGAGCAGAGAGGTCTCTGAACTCATGTTCCTTGGCAGCCTGATCCTGAGGCTGGTGCCCAATGGCACCTTAGCGAGGTGGAGACTGGGGCAGAGCAAGGAGATGGCAGAACAGTGCTGGTCCTTCCTTCTCTAAAACCAAATAGCTTTCCTGTGCAGTCCAGTGCCTTTTGAGCTTAAGCCTGGGAAGAGGAATTGTACCGGGGGCCCCGCTGACAGTGAGCTGACCATTAACAGGCTTGACGATTTGCCAGATACATTGCTTCTGTTCCTGGGCAGGGCTAGAATTTTCTAGAGACCCTCCAGAGTGAGGCTATTCTGGAAAAGATATAGTACCACTCCCTGAAGCAATGAACTTTTCTTTCAAGATTAGAATCTTTAAAATGTTCAAAGTAAATGTTTATTATAATCAGCCTCATAATAAAACATTTTTAAAATCTAGTTACTGTACCAAGCATTCAAAGGCACACAATGGGCATGTTTTGGAAGTGCACAAACAAACCTAGATTTCAGAATCGCCAGCTCGCTTCCCAGGAGTGGCCTTCATTTATCTTGTCAACTAAAATAAATATTTAATGTCTCCTTCTTCATTCCTTTAAACAGACTACTATAAAAACTGGGAAATACACATACCCCAAACACAATTGAAGAACGTCCGAGTTGTCAAACTTCACAAAGCCAGGAAACCCCAACTTGAAGCTAATGGTCATTCGCCTCCATCTGCAGGCATGCAGACGCCAGTTGGGAGGCTAATGAACCCGGCTTGTTTATAGGGTCAGCTCTACAGCACACAAGGGCCTTCCCTGCTAATTTCCCCGGGTCCCAGAGAAGCCTGCGGAGCTGGGCTGTGATAACAGTTTCATCTGCTCTTTCCATCAGGGGCAGGGAATTTTTTTCCTTTCTTTTTCTCTTTCTTTCTCTTTCTCTTTCTCTTTCTCTTTCTCTTCTTTCTTTCTTTCTTTCTTTCTTTCTTTCTTTCTTTCTTTCTTTCTTTCTTTTTCTTTTTCTTTCTTTCTCTCTCTCTCTCCTTCCTTCCTTCCTTTCTTTTCTTTCTTTCCTTTCTCTTTCTTTCTTTTCTTTCTTTCTTTCTCTTTCTTTCTCTCTCTCTCTCTCTCCCTCCCTCCCCCCCCAATTAAGAGCCCTGAGTCACTGGAAAAAAAAATCAGTCTGGGGTCACCCATAAATTTAAAGTCAACTCAGTCAGGCTGTTCTGTTTTCGAGAAGTGGGAAATGTAAAAGGGCTTCATTTACCAGATTTCAGAAGCAAGAATAGAGGTCACTCTTGAACAGTGAAGTGGAAGAAAGAGATCAAGCACGAGGTGAGGAGAGAGATGTAGCCACCGACGTGCAGCCGTAGGAGGTAGAGAGGGACGAAAGAAGAAGAGAACAGAAGATATAGAGGAAAAGGGTCATTATACTCTGCAGTGTTACGCCAAGTAAATACGCGGGTCAGACCGCCCGGCTTTGGACTTGAGAATTCGAGACGTCCTCCTAATGTAAAATGATAGTTACTTACCCTCCTGCAACTGTTCTTTACCGTTAGGTGCTCAGAGGCTCTTTTCAGCATGGATTCCCTGTGCCCGAATGCCAGGAAGGAAACGGTTCTCTTGGCTACAGCGTCCACGCCCTTGCCTCAAGCGGCAGAGGGGGTCCAGCAAAGGCCGAGCTAAGACGGCTCGCCGCTCTTCCCGGGAGAGCGCCAGGGCGCAGGTGCGCGCGGGCCCTGGCCACCACGTGCGCGGACTGCCGACACCACTGCCTACAGTAAAGCAAGGCCTGGCCGAGGTTTTTCCCCCTGCTCCCTACACCCGTAAAGGATTTGCTAAGTCAATTCATCACGTCAACAAGATGGCTAGAAGAGTACTTCAAAACTCTTTAAGAAGATACAAGTTTTAAGGACTTTGTAACCACCTCTTTGTTTTCCAAAGAATGCATTTACTAATACACTGTGCTTATATTAAAGTCTGCTTTCTTTCCTTCCACCCTTCTGGTGATGGTCTCTCCTGGCTGACAACCTGATGCACCTCATTTTGGTTTCTATAGGTGCTTATAAGCCTTGGCACAGCATCTCCTTAATCATATCCAGACTACTCACTCACTCAGATTTCAAGGCTTTCTGCTATAATACACTTTTACCCGGATTTTGCTTGCTTTAAACAACCGGACTTAAGCCCTGCGTTTTCTTCACATGTCATGTGGGTATGTGAAGTCTACAAAACCAGCTCTGCAGTTCAGGGGCAATCCATTTTCATCTTGTTGGGGTGATGTGTTACAGGTGTGTTGCAGGTGTCACAGGTACTTTATAACCAGGAAGACTGCCCTGGCTCAATCCGGGACTGACCCTGCTCTGAGTGCCACCAAATGCCACAGCTGCCTTCTATCACCTTGAGACCCACATGCAGGAAGCAGAAGGTTGCCCTGAAATGTAGCAAGAGAGGAGATCACGTAGAAGGCATAATTTTTGAATTATGATGTCGGTTAAACCTTGCAATAAATTGCAAAGAGAATTTGTAGAGCTGCCTCTTCCAGGAGTATTTGGAGCAGACTAGACAGGATATTATATAAGCATTTCTTATATATGTGCTCAAACTCTGGGTTGATTTCGGAACACTGGCATTTGGAGGAGACACAGATGCACAAGGAGAGCACTTAAAGTTTCTTCTAACTCAAGGATCTAGAGAAATTCACTATACCTTCTCATATAAGACGTGTGCAGAAAGGCTAATAACGTGTAGGTCTGCAAAAGTATTTCGAATATACTACATAGGAAACTAAAAAGTACATGTAATGTATTAGTCTGAAATATCACTCTGCATTTTAAAATGCCACCCATCCTCTACAAAAAGGTAAAATAAAAACAATTTATTAAATGTATCTCCTTATGCAATGAAAGTATATAATCTTTTACTATGAATTTGCCTGAAGTTAGCCTATCTTCTTCTCAGATTTCAAAACTCTTGCCTTCCAGGTGTTTTGATGTGTATTTATCCTACAACTCACGGCTCCTTATAATTTCCTTCACTGGACTTCTCTTTATGATCCCCAACTCTTCTCTCACTATTATCTGTCCCGATAATAAATCATAAATTTGAGCCACAGAATTTGAAACGCAAGCATCTTAACTTACCCGATTTATTAAACTTCTGGTATTAGTATGCCCTATGTGGCCTTAATCCAACGGCAAAACAGGGTTGCCTTCAGCTTCTCTAACTGTAAAGATTACATGATCCGCTTTGTTAATCTGAAATTTTCACTGTTAACCGTGATACCGTTTTCTCCCTATTGATACCGGTCCTCTCTACACAATCTGCATGGATATTTTATTTCTCAGAAACAGGGAGACTCCTACAACTGATAAAATCACGGTGGGGTTATGTGAATCACGCAGCCAGCCCCATCCTCCCTGATACCCGGCTGCCTTCACAGTGACTCTCTTTCGCCACTAGGTGGCACCTCCACATGAATTTAAGAACCAGCCCCATTTTAAACTATTGGGAATAACCTCTCTCCCCCTTTTCAGGGAAGGGAATGCTCTATTTTGTACCATTCACTGTGGTTCATTAGGTGGCTGGTGTCTCAATATCTAAACTCTTGGAAATCAGGAAAAAGCTCTTTTACTTCTTTGATAGAATGGTCTCCGGCACAGGATTAACTAGGCACAGAACACGCGCTCAGTAAATACCAGGTTGTTCACTGGTTGCTCAGTACTTTAGGAAAGGGAATAGAACAACTCTGTGTGAGTCATAAATGGAGACAGTTCATCATTGATCACAGTGATAATCAGGACATCCTCTTTTGGCCTTGCCACCACATTGCTCCCCTGGTCAAGAGCAGTCAACCACATACATGTAAATGTGACAGACATGAAGTGTCACAGAATTTACTTTTTAAAATGTTTACTATGTTTTAGATAATTATTAAGAGAGCTAATACGGTCCGCTGACCCTTTATTAAGAGGAGTGGGACAAATGCATTCTGAGTCACCTGCGTGCCTTTACTCAACTCCAGATGCTCCAGGGCTGGTTGTTTTAGCCTCCGGCACCTCTGGGAACCTGAGAGTTCAATGCAAGACCACAGCCTGCTTTTCTCTCTTCTGTTTTATTTCTCTCCCCTCTCCATTCTCCCTTCCCTTTTCTCCATGACCCTTTTCTTTTTTTTTAATTATGTCTGTGGTCTTCATACATTGAAGAAAAAGTGCTAAACTGGCTTTAAAAGTGATTTTGTGGATTCCAGTTGCCTTATATTTTCATCAAATTCTTCCAATTTTCCTTATGGGAGAGTAATCCCCTTGTAAGAAATCATCGCCCCTCAGTGTGTGTTAGATGTCATCAAATTTAGTGAATTCCTAGATTTAACGAAAATGGAAAGCACTCCCCTCTGATTAGCTATCGTGTGTAAGTGTTGGTTTTTGAAGCATTGATCTTGGAAGGGTATTAAGGAGACAGAGACAGAGAGAGAGGAAGAGAGGGAAGAGAGAGGGAGGGAGGGGTGGAGGGAGGGGGAGGGAGGGAGGGAGGGGGGGAGGGAGGGAGGGAGGGACGGACGGACGGACAGTGGGCACATGTGTGCACACCTTGCCCCATTCTAATGAAAGCGAAAACAAAACAAGCTACCAAAACCAAAAAAAATCCCAGTCTTCATCAAAGCAATAGAGAAATAGCACTTAGGGATTAAGGACTTAAAATAGTCACTTTATAAACTGTCTAAGCCATGTCTGTGCCCTTGTTAACTAATCTGCTAATCGGTTAAACACAGCTTCCGCGAGGCACAGCATTCTGTGTCTTTAAGCGCCTCTGCATTCACCCCTCCAGCACCACCGAACTCCGAGTTGGGGCCATGTAATTAGGTTTCTTGAAAGGCAAGATTTTGCTGAAAATGCAGTGTGTCCAGCAGCACTGAGACGCAGTATCGCCCTCCACACTCTGAGTCACAAAGCCCTAAATCACAGGTTCCTCCAAGCCAGTATCGACTGCCGACAAGCCCTGAGCCAGATGAGGCAAGCAGTCCGCGCAGGGGTCTCCCCATTCGGCGGCCGCTTCCTCTTCCCCCACTGTTGGGACAGTTCCTCCTGTCTTTGTCCCCTCTTCTATCCCAAGCAGCATTGCTTTCAGGAAATGACCTGAAACTCACTCAAAACAAGGTAATGAATGGAGGACAACCTCAGATTATGCTTTCCAGAGAATTTTTTTCTTCCTTTTAACAAGAATCAAAGTCTTAAGCTTAAAAAAAAAGAAAAATCCCGGTCTTCTATTAGCTAGAGATGGTAAGTCATTTTCTTGGACTGCAGGGTCTTCCCAGTGCTTGTGGGGCCACATGAGGGGTGAGCTTCACTCAGAGGTGCTCGCTCCATCCCCAGCACCACAGCCACTGCTTCAGGCTGGATGCAGGTGTCCACAGCGCCACCCCATCCTCGAGCCAGACCTGTGGGCTACACAGTGGGATTTCCCGTGGCACCTCGAGAGCCTAGAGAGGGGTGCACATTACAGGAGTGTGTATTCTGCCCACAACGTTCATTTGAACGCAAAGCCTCCATCGGAGGAATGACCTTACACACAGAATGGATTTCCCTAGTGCCTGCCTTTGGGACAATCTCTATCTCCAGTCTTCATCCTGAGCCCAATAACAACACTATTAAGCACTGTAATCCATGCTGTGTCAGTTCTAGGACAAAAGTCTTCATATGTGACATTTTCTCCCTCTGAGGTTAGAGCACTTCTTTCTACTTAGAGAATGACCTGCCGCCTGGGTCCTGGGTCCTGGGTCCTGGGTCCTGGCACCATGGTGGTCAAAACGAGGGGACAGGAATGACCCAAGGATCCTCAAAGTCCTTCGGCTTTGCCTCGAGTGGAAGCCAGTTCTAAGAAGGGGCATGTGCAATCTTAGGTACTCTTTCTACAACTTTATAATAAAGAACAACCTGCAGTAAGAATAACAGCTCACGCCAAACATTTTCTATTGAATTTGAACCTAGGTCATCTCGCCAGAGTTGATACTCTGAACCACATCACTCTCCCACAGGAGAATTTCCAGTGGGGCCGGTTTTGGGGGTTAGAATCTCGCTTAGTTTCCTTTATCAAAAAGCCTTCAAAATTAGGCTGAGCAGTGGCTGGAATGGAGGTGACACAGAAGCAGCAAAGGCTGAGGGAAGAGCTCATTAGTGGAAGAGAACAGTGGAAGTCGTGCAACTGTGGGGCAGTTTCCAGGCCAGACCCCGAAGCTCCCAGCTGGCCTCTGAATTGCGAGTGCTGAGGGAGATCGCTAGACTCCGGTCTCCTGGGAATGGAGACTGGCCTGGAAGTTTCCTCAGGAGCCTGACACATATGTGGAGAACTATGTACACACCACAACAATCAACAATGAGCTACACAGCAGAACCGCTCTGGCGTCAGCCCCTGAAGCTGCCTCAATGGGGCACCACCATATATGGTACCAGGAGCCCCTCAGCTGCACTGATGGGATGACCGAGAGACACACGTCCACAGACTTGTACGCAGCAATGCCCGAGACCCATACCTTTCCCACAGGGGCATGCACGTGCACACACACACACACACACACACACACACACACACACACACACACAGAGGCAGGTGAGACAGTCCAGCCATGGCACACACACTCCCAGGCCCCCACCTGTCGTCACAGTAGGTGAACTTCATGTCCATGCTGTGGCGGCTGAGGAAGGTCTTGCTGTCCAGGGGGATGTCCATGTGTGATGGGTGCTGGATGGGTTCGCACATGATGATGAGGCAGGAGAGCAGGGGCTCCTTGTAGCTGCAGAGGCCACTGTGAGGGGGGCAGTTGTTGTACACCTTCACCTGGCCAGTGCAGTGCAAGACCTGGAGACCAGCCATGGAGGGTCAGACGCGGGGTCAAAGAGCATGGTTTTGGGGGAGGGGGTTGTGGATGTGGGGGGCGGGGAGGGGACTCCAACCCAGGCCTGATGTCATCCTACCTTCCAGGTGGCTGACTTGAGGTTGACAGTCCGGCCTCTGTTGGTGACTGTGCACTTCATCCTCATGAAGAAGTCCCGCTCTGTGGACATGTCTTTGCTTTTCTTCCCGAAACCAGAGCCTGGATGGGGAAGAGCAGAGGGCACCGGTTGACTGTTATGTTTATATTCAGAAGAGGCGCCCTGGTGCTATTTTTCTGGGTAATGCCTTGTTGATACTTCCCACTGATCTGCTCCCTTAGCACCCGTCGCCTGCCATGAATGCTAAGTCTCATCTTGGCCTGGGGACTAATGTTTTCTCATCTCCAGCTTGTCTCCCCAGCTGGAAGTCTGAGCTTCTGAGAGTTGTTACACTGTTTTGCTTCCCCCTGCACCTAGCATGCTGTCAGTGCTCACTTCACAGCGATGAGGCAACAAGGGACTGGGGGCTGTAATTTGGGCACGTCTCTCCTAGGGCAGGCCCATGCCCCCTAGCAGGAAGTCCCAGGGGCAGTCTGGGTGAGACCACCGTCTCCTGAAGGGGATAAACCTCTCAGATTAGAAAGGTCTCTCAGACACCCGTTTTGTCTTCAGCCCTGTCCCTCATGAACGTGAACCCTCCAGTGCCCTATTTTCAACCGGCCCCAGCTATATTCTGCACACTGCGCCATCAGCTTTCTCCCTAAAGTGACGTGTGTCAAGGCTCAAGAGAGACCACTGGCCCAAGCCTCCTGGGTTTGGTGAGCAAGTTCATTTTGAGGATGAACTCAACATGGATCAGATCCTTTCTCAGCCAGAATTAAATAAATCACCAAGATAAATGACACAGTCTCCTTCCTGGTGGTCTCCAAATGCCTGCTCACTCATAGCTCTTCCCACTTTCCATAAAACAGAGTGATGAATGCAGTAAGTGCCAGCTGAGTCCCCCACGTCCAAGCCGAAATTCTGCCTCCACCACCACCATCTCCAGCCTGGACCTGTCCAGGTACACTCAGGCCCCCTGGCCAGCACCACAGAACAAACCAGAGCCTTGTTTTCAAATAGTCACACCCCTCCATAAACCTCTAGAGGGCCAAGATTTATTTGATGGATGTATCCCCGGAAAGCTGTGTCAAATGAATTTTGACATCTCTGAATCTATCTTAAACATCCCTAGAGGAGAGCTTGCTAAATAAGAGCATGAAAGTGAGAAAGTGAATCTTTTTTTTAAAGAAAGAACATTCATCCATCGTGATTATTTATAAAACCATCTCTCCAAAACTTAATGATGTTCCTTCCGATTTTAATTTTCACAGGTGGGGTTTACAAATCCTGAGATATTCTTGTATCCTAGGGTCTGGATCTACCCTGAGGACTAGTTCGGGTGCTGGGAGTAAGTGGGCTGGTGAGACTTGTTTGTGGCTATGGCATGGGTTACTATTGTGGCCTAACTTGCTAACCTCTGGATTCTCCCCATTCTGCCATTTGATTAGTCTTCCTAAACATAGCTCCAGTCAGATTACCCCACCCATGCTCAAAACCTTTTCAAAAGCTCCCCTCTGTCTACAGGATAAAGTTCGAGGCCCTCCACCCGGCCTTCAAAGCCTTCCACAATCTGCCTCATGGTTTTATCTTCCTCTCAGTGTTCACACTAACCCTTTGCTTCCAGATCATGAGTCCACTCAGGCCGGCGCCTTCAATGAGAATTGGCTGATTCATAGAGTTTGATCTCGAGTCCTTGACACATGGACCAAGAGACCTAACGTTCTACTCAGATAAATGGAATAGAATCATGCTATGAATCATGGTACTTGAGAGCTGGAAGGTCCTAGACTTTGCCTGGTCCAATACCATTCATCTAAAAGGAGAGCTTCTGAGGAACAGGGCAATGCAGTGACCTTGTTCAGGTCTCACGGTCGGACTGAAACTAGGTCAGTGGCTGAACTCAGACTGAGAACCGAAGGGCCGAAGAGTTTCTGGAGTAGAGAAGAAGAGCCTTTTTGATTTTCGCAGGCTTCAAGCACATGCTTTAGAAAGAGATTCAGAAAGTCTGACAGCCCCTGCCTCATGGAAGCAGACAAGATTTCTTAGCAGCACAGAGAAGACACTGAACAGCCCAGTGGAGTGCTCTCCAGCCTGTGTGCTCTAGGGGCCAGGTGGCCTGAGGCCTCGAGGTGGGAGAGCAGAGGGCCTGGGTGAGAGCTCCAGGCAGGGAGGGGGTTGTACTGCTGCTCTTTGTGGGCTCAGTCTGTCACAAGGGTGGAAGCAGCCTGCGGAGCACCTGTTTCTGCAGCGTGTGCGCTAACAAAAGCCCAACCTCGCAGGCTTGGTGCCACAGCCTTGGTCAGTCAGGCCGGACAAGCACACACCCCATGGTAGTGACAGGTGAGAGATGTTAAAGGGGAGGGACAGACATGGGCACAATCTGCCCAGAACAGTGCTGGAATTTCTGATTCAGAAGGGACCGTGAAAGTCACTGAGCCCCACTTCCACTTGCTCAAAGCTTCAGTCCTCTTGACAATATCCTCATCTGTGCCTTTGCCTGAAGGTCCCCAGTGGCAAGAGACGGAAGCAGAAGCTCCAACAGTCATTGCAAAGTGCTTTCTGCTTATGTGGGCCCTCCCATCCACGGGCATCTGCTGGATACCCCCACAGGTAGGGTATAGTATATGAGATCTTCTCAGTCTCTTCTCCATCAAAAACTACCTGTTGTGGGTCTTATTACCAGGGGACCAGATTCATTCTTTGGCTCCCAGGGTATCTAGGCTCCAAAGGTGGCCCCAATGAGTCACGCGTGCCTCCTGATATTCGTGGCCTTGTGTACTTCCCTCCCACCCTGAGCAGGGGCTCGCTTATAACTCCCTCTAACAACAGAAAGGGGCAGAGTGATGCTGGGCCAGTCTCAGGACTCGGCCTTCAGAAAGTCTGGCAGCTTCTACTTTTGCACTTCGGGAGCCCTGAGTGGATGTGTCAGAGGTCTGGAGAGGGAGGGGCTCTGGGACTCCATGGCGTGAGAGAGAGACCCAGCCCTGCCAGCAGCTGAGTCCCAGCCTCCAGCTACCGGCCGCAAGGTCCCAGAGGTGTGGGGGAGCCGTCCTGGTCATTCCACTTAGTATGGCCCCCAGACAACGGAAGCCCAGCTGATACCACATGGAGCAAAAGAACAGCCCACAGAACCCACAGAATCATGATGGGTAATAAAATGATCATTTAAGCCACCATGTTTTGGGTGGTATGTTACACAATGACAGACAAGAGCAATAGGTTTTGTGAACATGTGGGGACAGAGGAGTGTACTGATTTGGGTGGTGCCATTTGGCAGAGACCTGGCCTCTCAGGCAGTGAGACCTGCTGGAGACAGTGTCCTAACCCAGAGGACTGCCCTCCTAGCATGGCATCAGGCACCATGAAGGGCCAGCTGGAGACAGTTCTGAGGACAAGTCCCTCCAGTGCCCTCCATCTATGCCACAAGCTCTACTGGATCTTTTATGGATGCCATTTTTTTTTTTTTTTCTGGATCATGCTGACCCTGATCCATCAACCCTACATTTGTAGACAAAGGGAATGCAGATCCCCTCCCAGGGGGGTGTAAGAAGGAAGGAAACACACAGCGAAGAATACTTTACCACTTTTGAGACTCAGGTTCTCACGAATCTCCTCATGGTCACAGGGATGAGTGAAGTCAAAGATACTGTGTCCTGTTAGCTCCACCTGTTTAAAAAACAAGGTTGGGCTTAATTATTCGTACTGTCGAAGAAGTCTCCAAGAGGCAGCTGAGCCACCTTGCAGGTCGGGAGACAGAGAGCAGACTGAAGTAGGTCTTTTTGTCCCAATCCAGTGCTGTCCACAGACGTGCGGACATAACAAAGGACTGCCATTGATGACAGAGACTTGATTTCCAAGGGTTCATCGGTTAATCTAGTCAGCAGAGCTGTCCACCGGCAATGCCTACCCCAACACCAGGGGCTGGGACTGTGTTCCTGAGGCTTGTAACCTGAGGTCAGAGAGGAGCGGGGTGGGCACAAGCAGGGAGAGGTCAGGAGGAACGCGATCAGAACCCTCCACTCATTTCTACCCCCAAATGGAAACATTTTCCTTTTCTGAAAGAGCCAGCGGAGGATGTCACCTGTGTGAGTCCCATGAACTTGCTGATGTTTTCTGACAGAAAGATCATGTCGCCATCTTGGGTCACCACGGCAATGAAACCCTCCAACGCTTTTAGGTACAAGTTGTCCATCTGTTGGTTAGCCTCAGCTTCAGACTCATTTTCAGAGCAAACTGGAAAGAGAGGGGGGTCGGATGGCTTACATGAATGTGGTACTAAGACAGATGTGACTGGCATGGACAAACATCTGCCAGGGATGCCTCAAAGGCATTATGTGGACTTTTCCAGAAGTGCACACTGCCAACAATCTAAGTGTCTAGCACATGCCCAAGCAGTGGGTATCTGATAAGCACCACTACACAGAGGACACCCTGACAGGGCTTTGTAGGTCGTGAGGCTGTCGTGGCAGCGTATTATTGGGCTTAGGGGTAACGGCGGCAGGTGTCATGGATGTGACAGAAGTCACAGTGGTATAAGGAACCACAGCCTTCCCCACTAATGTACATTGAGCAATGACTGCACATCAGGTACTGCACTGAACATACTATATAATCTCTACAATGCCTGTGGGGTAGGTACTATTCTTTGTCTCGTCTTATAAGACGAGGCTCCGAGAGCGGCAGTCGGTCATTTGTCAGAGGCTGTAAAGACTGGTTAGCAGGCTCAGGCAGCTGAATCCCACAGATACACTCCTAACCATTTATGGACTATGGAGTCAAAGAGACACAGGTTCTATTCCCCTTATTAGGCTATGACTTTGGCTAATGACCTCTCTGAACATCAGTTTCCTCATCAGCCCAATGCAAATAATAATTTCTATCTTTTTGAGTCGTAAGGATTAAATAAGTATTTAAAATGCCCAAAACACCACCAATCACTGTGATTTTTCTTCCCTTCTGTTCCCTCCAGGATACTGTCGCTGCCCTAAAGTTGCTCAAGGCCTAGAGAGGGGATGTGTAGCACACAGAGATGCAAATCTAAGTAAAAACTCAGGGGCAACAGAGCTGGGTGACCAAAGAGGAGTGTAGACAGTAAGTGCTCATGGGATCACTTTGAGGTGGTCAAAGACAACTGTTCCACAAAAGGGCATTTGAAGAGGCTCATGAAAAAAAGGCACTCACTCTGTAAAGCCAAAGAACTTCGTGGGCCAGGTTGGGTTGGACAGACACTGGGCAAACATGGAGGTGGTAGAGCCTGGAGCAAGCTCCCTCCCCGGGGACTAAGAAGATACCCGTCTGGCCAAAGAGGAGGCTCCATTTCCCAGACTTAGTAACTGGGCTGCCAAGGTGGGTGCAGCATCCTGGAGCAGGGGCATCTTAGAGCACTGCTTTGGGGAGGATCACCTGGCAAAGGCACGTCTCTCTGCAAAGGTTTGCAGAGAGACAATGAAGACCAGAGGGGCAAGAACCGCACGAGGAGGCCATTGCACTCATGGCAGGCTGGAGAAGCAGCTGCTAGGGGCAACCTGGGGAGGCACCCACTCCCCGGCCAACCGCTGTGAGTAACCCTAACCTTTCAAGTACACTCCTGCTAGCTGCAACACAGCAAACAAAACGTAGGCTCCGCTCTTGTCCCAAACAAAGTTCTCAGGCCCCAGGCTCTTGGCTGTTGTCCCCAGGCTACAGACTTCATTTCAGCCCTGCTTTTCCTACCGTATTATTTAACTCCAAATATACCTTTACTTAACAAAAATTTGCCTTCATCCAGTACAAACATCACGCCAAGTAGACCTCATTTAATTTATAAAACAAGGGGATCAGAGAGTAGTTTGTCCCTTATAAAAGTTAATATTTACTTAACTAAAAGGCATCTTCCAACTTGAGACTGTTCTAGGGAATGTAAAATGTAATTCGATTTCTGGGCCACTTGGCAAGGCAGGCAGGGATACTATGAAATCAGGTCCAAGGGCCTCTCTGCGAGGGCACTGGGTTTATTTGGTTCTCTTTTCCCTTGAGCCCCTAAATTTAAGCTCTGGGCTATATGCTGTTACTGCTCGAGAAGAACAAATCCAAATTAGGAGAGGTTTCTACCAAGGGGCTTCAGTGGCAGCACTGGGGACCAGCCACCTTCCGGACACAAGATCAGCAAATGTGCCAGAGAACAGAAGAACAGAGCAGGCCCATCTGGGAATGGGCTTTTGCCTTTAGAGCCAAGAGTCGGGCTACAGGGAGTAGTGTCCTGGTGACTTCCCTTTGGTTTTGCTAAAGTGGTGGAACAAAGGAGGGAAATTCTTTCCTCTTCACACCCTAGCTAGCTTCTGGGAAGGGAGACCATCTGGGGATGGCCTTCTACCACACACATACCCACACTTGATCCCTGCTTAGGGTTTCTGCCAACTAACTAGTCAGCTGAACAGGGGATGACTAGCCCAAGTTCTAGGTGGGGGCGTGGCCACTGCCAATGCTGGTGCTCCAGCTAACACGGCCATATCTGAACAGGGGCTTTAGGAGAGATGGTGATGGAACTCAGTGCTTTCACAGTTGAGCGTGTACCAGCATCCCCTGCAGGGCTTGCTAAAGCAAGGATTTCAGGGCCTGGGGCTACTACATAACTTGTGGGCCCCAGTGGGGAAATGTGGGGCCTCTTGTTGAAAAAATTTAACCAAGTCCAGGGCCCCTCTGAGCATGGAGCCCTGTGGGACTGCAGAGGTCACACACTCATGAAGATGGCCTTGGATGAGCCCTTCCCCAGAGTCCCTGATTCAGTAGGTCTCAGGTGGGGGCCGAGAATCTGCTTCTCTAACAAGTTCCCAGATGATGTGGACGCTGCTAGGACCACAGGTTGAGGATCACTGCCATAACTCAAGGCCCGAGGAGTGACCCTTAGTGCTGGGGAAACCCAACTGTTTTGGCAGGTGGTGACCTATTTTGGGGATGGGTGAGGAGAGGTTTCCAGCACCATTAAATCACACCAGAGACGTGACCACCTTCTCTAGACAGCAAAGGCCAGCCCTGTGAGTTCTGGCCTAGTGAGAAGATTTTTTTTCTCTTCAACTTCTTTGATCTCAGTGGCAACACTGACATCAAAATCTGGTGTAATCCCAAGACAACCCTATTTGGGTTAACTAGGCCCAGAGGAAATAGTTCTGCTTAAAATTTCCTGTTTTTAACAGTTCCAACCCAGCCAAACTGGTTTCCATCCGTGCCCAGTACACTTGCTTCCAGGAGGTGGTGAATTGGCAAGAGCAGCCGGCCAGCCCGGCCTCTGGGAGGAAGGGAGAGGGACGCTCAGGGACCACGAATGGAAACAGAACATCTTGGAACTGAAGTCACAATGGCTGGAGGACCAGGAAGCCAGCGGGCCGGCCCCAAGGGACCCCGGGGACAACCTGGCCTCTTTCCTCTGTGGAACTATTTGCTCCTGCAGCACCTGCTTTTCCTCCTGGGGGATTCTGAAAGAACCTGGCCGGCTCACGGTCAGCTTGGGGTTTGAGGGTGAAGCCTGCAGGGCTGGAGGCAGACCCTCACCCTAGGGGCCAGGGGCACATGCCTGTCGCCCTCTGCTGAAGACTGCTCCGCGTCCTCTCCTGCTCTTTCTTGGGAGTGTCAGATCTTCCCTACGGCATCGGCAATCTCCGACTCAGTGTCAGGCACGTAGAAGACTCACCTAGTCACTACGCTGTTACTATACCCCTATTTTATGTGTCTGCCCTATGCTGGGCACAAGGCAGGAAATCAGTCAGGCCATCTGTCAACAAGGGTCCCTGTGTATTCAGTCCTGTCCTAGGGATAATAATCAGGGATACGGAAGGGTGTAAGAGCCATCTTTGCACTCAAGCAATCTACAGACTGGTGGGGAAGACGAAGATAGACCACCATAAGACCATAAGGTTACACAACAATCCAGAAGAAACCCTTGGTGCCAAACAAAGAGGAGCCCACAGTAGGTGCTCGAGAAGCCCCCCCATGGGGTCTCTAAATCGCCATGGGCTCTAGGTCTCAGTTACTTGCTTTCCCAGGACCCTTCAGGGTCTGACCCCTCTGAAGAGGGATCGGAATCAGAGGTGCTGTGCTAAGACCGAGCGTGCTCAGCCTGAGGAGCACAACAAGATTCTTTAATGCTAAAAATAGCCCCAGTAAACAGGCTTTGATGACGACTCCCCACAGCCAGGATATGCGCGGGCTGAGGTTTCGGAGCACTTTTTCCGGAGCACCGCTCATTTCCTTCAGGCAGCACCACCCATGTGGGGCGGGACCCCGTGGGCAGCAGGAGCCGGGCATCTGGGGTGAGCAGGCAGGGTGGCGGGGTGGCAGGGGAGATGCTACGGACCAGGTCTCTGAGACCAGACTGTGAGAAGGCCCTGCCGGTCAGGATCGGTCTTTATTCCAGCAGAGGGTCATCGTCCCTCTTTGTTTCCCCCTCTGACAAGTTCTTTGACCATTCTTAAAACCATGCTGATGTGATCTTCCTGGTTCAGACACCACTTAGGTATCATTACAGAGGCTTTCTTTTTGAAACCAATTCCTCACTCCAGCTTTCCCAGGCCCATAGACCCTCTGCGACCATTACCTGGTGGTAGGCTTGGGCGACCCTCCCATCTTTGGCAGAAGGCACTGTGTTTTACCTGATCTTGCTGGCCTCCCGGAGGGCCTGGAAAGTCCACCATTAGAGACTCATTCCTTTGTTCTTTACATAACTTATTATCCTGTCTTACCTCTGGCATACCCTTTATAAGACATAGCACAGGGCTGGGGTCAGCAGACACCTGCTGATTGACCAGACTTTTTTAAGTTAAGGGAGTGATCTGAACAAGGTCATTATCTCTGGAAGAGATTGTACATTAGCTGCTTTCAGTCGTTAACATCCTGGCATGAATTGGCTTCTCAGCTCCTCTCCAAAAAGGACCGAAAAAGGCCTTGATTTGGAAGGTGAGTGGGGCAAAGCATGAATGAATCGATTCATTCATGCCAATGCATCAATAATAAACCTGACATTTCTCTTTCGAAACCTTGCTATACAATGACCTCTAGCAATCGTGTAAAATCAATTTGATTTCACCACATCTGAGTGTGGGGAAGCCAAAAATCAATTTTGTAGTGAAAAACAAATTTTTACATATTTACTGCTGTCTAATGCCCTCTGAATGCAGAAAGTGAGCCTCATTTGGTCATGGTTTGTGGCACTCATCTTGAAAGAGGATTTAAGACAATCAAGCGGTATTTCCACTGATGTTCCCGTCAGAGTGTGTTCTGTTCTCTGCCCAGCGTGGAAGCTAATATCATAAAGCTATTGTTTCAGTTTGCTTCCTGTGATACGAATCTCAATCGGCTGCCCCGACTCCCAGCCTGAATTTCTCAGTGCTGAGATTTCCTCTCCAACATTCCCACACAGAACAGCCTACTGTGAAAATCAAAGGGAAGCGTGTTACTAAGTAAAGAAGAAACTTTTCTAAAGCAAAACCTGGTCTTTTTTAGCCTTTTGAACTCTGAGGTATGCAACCAGCTATTTCCTATTTTAAAGTGAGCCAACCCTGGTGCTCACCTTTGTTAGAAATGCTTCAGTGATGAATCTGTGGTTTGTTTTGACTTGGAAAAACTTGGCTACTCTGCATTTTGATAGGCACTGCTGACCAGTGGGTAAGAAGACAGTATGAGTGTGGGTTTCCACTGGGTTCCCGCTGACATCATTTCTCCAGAAGCCTATACTTAGTATAAATCAATTTGCTTGTTCATCATAACTTTTATTTTTAAGCTATCACTTATGGAGAGCCTCAGATGTGGCAGACAAGAGGATAAGGGTTTTTCTAGCCACTTCTCCCCATCCTCAAATAGCACAGCAAGGCAAGTACTGGGATTGCCCTTGTGCAGATGAGAAAGTAAAACTCAAAGGTGGTGGAGAGATTCTCGCAAACTTGTAAAGAAGGCTGTGCAACTGAGGTTCCAGTGGGGGTCTATCTGCCCACAAGTCCTGAATTCCTTTCCACGGAATCCACGTTTTGAAAGAGCAAAATGTGATTTAAGAGAGAAAGAAAAAAAAAAACAAAACGACCCCATCTCACATGTAATTCCTGAAAATGATTTCCACGATTGGTCTAAAGAATGTGCGGCAGGACTGGAAGAGAAGGCAGAGAACGGGGGCCTTGAAAAGCCATCCACTTCCTACTCCTCCCCTGGATGATGCTGGTTTTATGAGAACGGCTCCGTCAAGGACACCAGGACCAGATGGCCAAATGTAGACACTTATCCTTTTCTGTCATTTCACTCCGGGACAGAGAGGACCAGAGCGGACAT
The DNA here is from genome assembly GCF_009762305.2 of Zalophus californianus. Lineage (NCBI taxonomy): Eukaryota > Metazoa > Chordata > Mammalia > Carnivora > Otariidae > Zalophus > Zalophus californianus. Next base: position 73,837,162 of record NC_045602.1, read on the forward strand.
GCTGAGGCTCTGGTCAGTCTGGGGCCAAGCCCAGCCAGAGGGCAGGCAGTTGGTGCCCACGACTTGCAACAGCTCCCAAGTAGGGGTGTGTTGCTGTCTCGCTGTAGTCCTATCTCCTGGGGTGGGGCTGGCATGCGGGGGGCTCACGCCGGCACACAGGAAAGGCAGCCGCGCTCCGGGGACCCAGCCTCTGATTCACGGCCCTCTCCAAGCCAACTTCTGAACCACTGAGAAGGATAATTATGTGGGGGAGAGCATGGAAATCAACACCGTACACCAAAAGAAAGGATAGAGACAACTCACGGACTGTGTGTGAGAACCATCTCTGCACCCCACTGCTCTGGGCTGGCCCCCAGGTGCCTCTGCTCAACTTTGATTCTCTTGTCAAGGAAGCAGCCCTCTCTGCCCCCCACACTGAGCCCTCGTCAACGTCTTTGCCTGACCAGGTCTGCGGAATGCTCCTACCCTCCCATTCCCCGCTTTCTCACAAGTGCAGATTTGAGAGGACTTGCATTCCAGGTGCACATTCACCACGTGCGAGGTGTGCGGCTTTGAGCCACCTTAACATTTTTGTACCTCACTTCTCATCATTCTCCAATGTTCTGCAAGTCCAAATTCAATCAGAGAGGCGTCCCGGGATGCATAAATTACTCCTTTTGGGGTCTCTGTTGGTGGAGGAACGGGCCTTGGGCTGGAAGGAAGCAATGATTCACCCAAAGGCATTCATGTCTAAGAGTAGAATTTCAAGTATCACCACAGGGAAGTTGAAGAGATGCTTCTGAGCGTGGGGAAAGGGTCTCTTGTCTGTCCTCCACTGCAGACTCTTGGTATATGTAAAGATGATTCCAACACTACCAGACACTGCCCTCACCTGTCCAGAAAGAGAAGCCTCTTGAAAGAAAGAGGAACACATGTGCCCTCTGATGGTGTCTCCAGGCCACTGTTCCTTCAGTCGCATCTATGACAAAGCCGCCGTTCCTTGGCATGGTTTCTTTTAAAGTATTTACGGAGTGTGTCTTTGCCCTTGGTTCTCCCCCTCCTGCCTGCTCTGTTCTGAGACTCTAGATGTGCAGTACAGGATTAGCCCGCCGACCCTTGGACCCACTGAGTGGTCATCCTATTTTCTGAAAGTCTTTCTTTCCCCATATCCTTCCTGTGCTCCAGGGCCCAGAATAGCACACGCTGGTCCGGCCTCCCCGCCTCGCGCTGGAGTCCCTCTGCTCTGGGTTTCTTTCCCAGAATAGCCATTCATAACAGGATGGCAGAGTCAACCAGCTCCAAGGCACCAGGCTCACTCAGGAAAACTGAAAACCAACCACAAAAGAACCTTCCCCCTCCCTGCCTGCCTCCCTCGGGCTCCCCGACTGGGGCGCCGCAACCTGCAGCGTCTCCACCACGTGGGAGAGGCACTACCTGCCAGTTTCCTTATGAAACCGACAGACCAGACGGGACTGTCACATAGGATCTGAAACTGGAAAACTCCCCAGGCTGCCTCTTTCTGGTCGGGATGAACAGGAAATGGTTTTCTGAAGACTGTGAACTCGAAGGGGGAAAAAAAAGTTTTGTGAACTTGAGAGTCGCCGTGATACCAGGGACAGTGAGAATTAGCTGGTTCTGTGGGGAGGCTGTTATCCGCCAAGGACTCTGCAGAGTGAAGGAATGTGGCCGGGTCAGGTGCGGTGCAGACTTCGCCTCCTCTCGTTCTCACAGATGCCCTGTGCGGTAAGTGCTTTTAACCCCTTCTTACAGGTGAGGACACCAAGAGTAGAGACACCACATGATTTGTCTGGCATGTTGGCTAGTGAGAGGGGAAAGAGCGCACGGGCACACGGCTGCCCTTCTGGAGAAGGTAGCTGGAAGATAAGCACGAAAGTGCTTCCTAAAGATACGCTCTGGAGTGGAGTGTGGGTCTGGCGGCAGGCCGGCCAAGTGGGAAGCTGGCGAAAGCGTTTCCTGCTCCCCGGGCCCTTGCTGCCCTCCTCAGCTTCTGGGTGCCCATGCGCTCCCTTGGTCCCACTCCTGCTTGGCGCCCCGTGGCCGTATTCACTGTAAGGGTCACTGCCGGAAAGGAGGGGTTCAGAGCGAAGGAACGGAGCCCCAGTGGTGGCCTCTGTGTGGGCGGAGGTTCAGCAGAGGCCTTCCCAGGGGCCTCCCCGCTCCCGCACGACGGGGGAGCTTCCGTCGGCACCAGCTCGGGGGGAGGCTGCCAGGCTCACCTGAGGACAGGAGCTTGTGTGTGCGCAGGAAGCTGATGGCCAGCCGCATGATGGAGGCTTTGTCCAGGTGGGAGCTCACGCTGTGCGGCAGGGGCAGCTCATGGGCCAGCTCGTAGAAGACCTCCGTCTCTTTGCTCCTCCGGCACCTGGCAGCATCCCGGGACTTCTCCTTCCTCCTCTCCGAGCTACTCCTGAATTCAGAGAGGAGAGGTTAGTTTCTGAAATGTCACTGTCATCCTCTCACGCCCCTGGTCAAGACCTCCCCCCGGGCCCCAAACTGTGGTACAGCCAGACCCTCCCGCTGAGCGGATGCGGCTCATACCGGGTCGTCCGAGCACACGAGGCCTCTGCCATACGTCGGCAGCCCCGCGTTCGTGTGTGTTCGTGCTTCTAACTGCCTCCCTCCTCTCGCACACCTGTGTCGCCCACACCAGGGCTTCGAGCACAGACTTGCCGACTCATCACCTGGCAATACCCGCGACTTCGTCCTGGGTTATCTGAGCATTGGGACGAGGACCCCGGGATGGCGAGGGAAGCGTGAGGAGGCTGGAGCCACGGGCGCAGGTGGCTGTGTCAAAGGCCCTGGAGAACACGCTGAAAAACTGCTTTGAGGCCCTCTTTCTGGAGAAAACGCACTTAGAAAACATGAAGCCCACGACTGGACCTCAGATCCCATTTTGTATCAGAGAGTGATCTCCACGGTAAAAATTGGAAATGCCATTAGAGCCCAAGCCCAAGAAGAAACAGCCAGCCAGACATCTGTCAGCCTGGTGTCCCAGAGCACACAGCTGTTAAAGGGTTAAAAAGGAGTGAGCACGAACACGTTTTCTCTCTCACTCTGTCAGCATAGGTTAGCAGCCTGTCTCACGCTCACTTTCCTGTTCTTTGCAGGACACAAGGACACACACCCAAACCTGCCTCTTGCAGGAAATCTTAAAGAAATCCTAAATCTTCTCATAAGATTAAGTTAAGTCCTAACAGGCAAATTCAAAAGCCAGCCTTCCTGGATTGAAATTCTAACTTCTCCGCTTGCCAGCTCTGTACACATCGACTGTTTAAACCGCTCAGACTCTATTTTCTCATCTGTATAATGGTAATAAAGTAATCATCCCATGGAGTTATTGTGAGGATTGGATATGATAACTTATGTAAAATCTTTACCACAGGTTTATCCCAACTGTAGGCAATCCATGTTAGCTAATACTAGTAACAAATCTGTCCCTGAAAAAAAATGATCATGGGAGTAAAAATGTTACAAGAGCATGGTATAACCTATTTTCATAGGACTATAGGTATTCTGCATAATACTTCTTATAGATTACATAGGAAAAAGTCTAGAAATAGAGTAAAATAAAAATATTATTCTCATAGCTATATATAGTGTTTACTGTATTCCCGGAGCTGTTTTAAGTACTACCACATTAGGTTCCTGAAACTCTCACAACTGCCCTTGAAGTAGTATTATTTTATCTCTAATTTACAGATGAGGAAAACAGATGCACAGAGACGAGGTAATTCACCTGCAGCCCTCGGGCAGGTATGCGGGGAAGCGGCTTTACAAAAACCAGGCAGGTGGGTTCCAGAATCTAGGCTTTCTATCCATTAGTGAGGCTAGGGGGGATTATTATTATTTTTTTAGTACTTGTCTATATTTTCTTATGTTTCTATAAATAACCTGTATTTCTTGTTTAATAAACAAGTTTTTTTTAAAAAAAAGTATTTTTCAATAAACTTTCCAATGCAGTTCGTGGTTCTCAAGACCTCCTCCAACCAGCTCCGGCTCGCTCCCTCTGTCCTCCCTCTTGAGATTTCCAAAGCCAGCCAAGGCTTCTCCTTCTGTTTGGTTTTGCAGCCTATTATCTGGCCAGAGATCGGTATTTTGGGATTCACGGAATGTTGACATGCCTCTCAAACCCCTCAAGATTTGGGCAGAGGCACTGTTTCACTTTACAACATGCTTCATTGAAAAAAAAACAAAACAGAGCATCCAGCTCCCTGGATGGATTACGCATCATATATTCAGACTGTGGGAAGAATATCCAGCGGCTGTTGATGGGCAGGGAGAACCTCCAGAAAAATAGTGAAATGGGTGAAACTGTTTTTTCCTGTCCCCTCTGCCTTTGCTGTTTCCTTTCCCGAACTCCTGTTTCCTCCGCTCCCCCCACGTCCATTCTCTGAACCCTCGCCCCCCTACCTGTACCCCACCATCTGCGCTGAGAGCCAGCCCTTAGGACTGGCTTGCTCCCACACCCCAGCTTGAACAGTAGTTTGTACAGGAGTCCCTCCCATTTGCATGTGAGTCTTGACCTCTGACCTTGGAGCAAAAGCAACTGTTCAAGGCTTGCAGATGTCCTGGCACAGGGAAGGAGGCTGGGAGGGGACAGGACACCAAAACCATACACTTCACATCTGTCTGTCGTGAGAGCAGGTAAGGGAGAGCCAGCGTCTTCAAGGTGCTGGATTCCATTCTCTAGCACCAACCTGTGCTCCCCGACAAAAGCATCACCAACACATGACCAGTCATTAGGACATCCAGAGAAGTGATCCTGGGCAGAAGGGATCCCCAGCACAGGCTGCGACATGAATACCAATGTCTGCAGGCACACAGTTTCCCTTTGCTACTGCCCCTTCCTTGGGGTGCAAGAACAGACAAGGCAGAGAGGAAGAGCCGGGGGGTGGAAAGGCAGCCTGGAGTCGATGCTCTCTGTCTGGCAATGGCATTCGAGACCTGGGTCCTACCATGTTCCCTCGACCACACACTTTATTCATACCTACTTTTGTGCTTCAACACCGCACCAAGGACCTGACATATATGACATTATAACCCTAATGACAATATGGCAGGTACTGAGGGCACAGTTTACACATGTGGAAACAGAGGCTCAGACGTGAAGTGTAACTTGCCCAAGGTCACAAAGTCAATGCCTGCTTGCCTTGGAGAGCATGCAGTCAGTGAGCAGACACTTAGAAGTTCTGAGACACATGGGTGCTCCGTGTCTAATTCCATCTTCACGACCTGCATGGTGAGATGGGCAAGACACTCATTGCTCTTGCCCCCATTTCACAGATCTGGAAACTGAGGCCAGACCAGGCTAAGTTACTCACCTAGGGCAATCCAGCTAATCAGTGACAGAGCGAGGGCTAGAACCCATCACTTCCGAGGCTAATACTCTTTCCACTGCTTAACCCCAGGAGATAGCGGTGTTAGCAAGAAATAAAGAAACCGCAACATCTTAACATTTAGAAAAAGAAAGACTGAGAATCGCATGCAGCCTCTTGTTCTAAAAGCCATGAGCTCCATTTTAGCTACCTTGTTTTTACAGTTGCACTCTGGGGCTAGCATGACTTTAATTAGATTATCTAGTTAACCTTGACACAGCCCAGAGATATCTGTCTAATGTTGACTCCTGGAAGAACAAAAATGTGTAACACTGCTCTCATTTAATTAGCAACACTGAAGAACAAGCATAATTAACGCCAAGTGTGAAGGTAAGACCTTCCTAATTGATGCATACACAGCCTACTTCCTCACGCAATTTACCTCGGATTGAGCCTCTTAGCAAGTAGAAAAGGAGGCTGGAAGTCAGCAGGACTGGTGTTTTTAAAATACTGGCCACAAGACTATGTAACCATGTGATCTGGGCGAGAGAATACATTCTCAGTGCCCCTATATCCTTGTGTGTAAAATGGGAGAGACTCACATCTTATTTGTCAGGATCAAAGGAGATGAGTGTACAAGGGTTGGAAGTACTAGAAAGCTCTCCACAGATGAAAACTATCATGACACCTGGCAAATCTGAGTGTCACATTCAGAGTTTGGCCATAACAGCTCTTCTTCATTGCCAAATCAACGCGGTCCCAGGGCTGGAGGTGTAACTGGGGGTCAGGCTGATCTTGACGAGTTTGTGTTAGATTGCTGAACCTTCTCAGGTCAATGAGGCTTCATTTCCTAAAATACTTGCACTTTATTTTCTCTCCCTAGATAGGTCCTAGAACTACCTGCAACAGACCGGCATTTTTTTTTTTTTTCGACAATTCTAGACATGGCACTTTAGAATTCTCTGGTTTCTCGTAAAACAGCGGTTTATCTTAAGTTTTCAAAATCATCAGAAAAGACTCATATTTATTTCTTATTCCAAATTGCTCTATGAAGTGCCTACTCCTGTCTTTCTTGGTGGCTCTCCTGCAACCACAGGGTGGTCCTTGGGTGCACAATACTTGGTGTACAGGACACACAACACAAATGTGGCCCTGGCTAATGGTAACCTCCTGCAGACCCAGAAGTATTTACCGAACTCCGTGCTGGGCCTCGTGCAACTGCACTGCAGATAAGGTGCACCCTGCTTTGTGAGGAGCACGTGGTCTTGTTAGGGAGCCAACAACTTGAAACACCTCCATTAACCACGGAAATAGGTATGGGCAATAAACAGCGTACACGGATGAGATAAGAAACGAGAGTCAGTCTGAGCAAGGTCACGGAAACCTACCCAGGGAGGCAGGATTTCAGCTGATCCCAGGACATGGAATACCACCCTTACATCGCTTGAGGGTCAGAATCCACTTTCTCCCCCTGTATGTGCTATCTCATTTGTTTCTCATAACAACCCCGAGGGAGAGGAACTAGTATACCCACTTAATAGATGAAGAGGCAGAGATTTAGAGAGATTCAGTAACTTGATAAAAGACATTGTCTCCCACTGAATACTTCCGGGTCCAAGAGCAAAGATTTTCCCACAGGCAGCAAGGAAACTGCTGCTGACCGCACACCTCTGACTTGCTACATGCTGTGTTAGACACTTGCCCACCAATTGGATGCTCACGGACACCACGGGGAGAAGGAGGGGGTGAAGTTTTGAAAAGGACACAGTGACATAAAGATTCTCTGTCCTTAAGTGAGCACCCACTCAGATTGGAAAAAGACCTGGCGACTCAGCAGTAGGATGAAGAGGCACTGAGTTTGCATGGGGTCGGGGAGGAGGGAGGTGTCAGTGTTGTGGGCCTGAGAGGGGTGCAGCCTCCATCACTGAGGGGCTGGGGTGTGGAGACGGGGGTACGTTTGAGGTGACTCCCTGAAGGCTGCAGGTCCAGCCTGTAGGAATGTTCCTCTCCACACTGCAGGTGGGGAATACATTTTTGTCCTTTTCCTTGACATGTTAATACCTACAAGTTTATACTTACCCTCCCCAAAGTGGAAACTCACACTCTGAAACATGTGATCCTAAGGGAAGCAACCACTTAAGGACCAGGCAGCTGGTCAGAAGAGAAAGCAAAACTGACTTCAAGCTCCCGTGGGTATATGCCACATCTCAGCCAGGAAAGACCTCTGTGTCCAGAGCTGTTATCTTATAAATGTCTCCTTCACTTCTGGGTCTTGGCTCCAGGCTTGGCTTAAGTCAATAATTGAACCATTATCAGCTCTTGGTCAAGATGATCCTGGCTGCCGACTTCCAGGTGAACACGGCCTGGTGTGGGGGCTCCCAAGATGTCTCCGGCTGCACCAGTGGGGCTGGTTCCTTAATTAGCTATTCTCTCCTGACCTTCAGCAGGAGCAGGACTCCTGCCTAACGCCTGTGGGCCACCAGGGTACCATAACACTAGGCCTGTTAACCCTATAAGGTTAGCTGGCCTAGAAGCAGAATGGATTTCACCAGAGAGGGAGGGAGACTGAAGCTACTTAAGCCAGACTGAACCAGTCTATGGGTTGGTGGTGAAATTCTAAGCTGGTGCCAATTCGCAGGAGGGTGTGAGTGGAGGAAATGAAGGTCAAATGCCACGGGGAGGGGGTCTCGTGACTCTTCCGTGAGGCTGCGTGCACAAGGGCTGCCCGAAGGGAGGAGCTTTGGGTCCCGGAGATCAGGAGGAACGGCTGGGCTCCCACACCCAAGGGTTGATAGCTGGCTGGATGATATCAGAGCAGAGCCAACGCGGGTGCTTCTCAATCCTGGCTGCTCACTTGAGTCACCAGAGGAGCCCTAAAGACCGATGCCTGGGTCATACCCCTACCCCCAGAGTCTGATTTAATAAGGCTGGGGTGCAGCTGGGGCATCGGGGGTCTCCAAGCTTGTCATGTGATTCCCATGCGCACCCAGGGCTGGGAAACAGTATTGCAAAGCAGGCAGCTCAAAATGAAAAGGTTTGTTTTCTGTTCTTTGGTTTTGGTGGAAGGGAAAGGAAACTGGTATTTATGGGCACTGGGGCGAGGTGCATTTTCATGGACCATCTCATCTGATCCTCAGCTAAACTCTGTGGCAGCACTGGTCCTGTTTTGGTAGAGCAGTGATTCTCAACTTTGGCCTCCAACAGAATCACCTGGAGGGCTTACTAAACCACAGACTCCTATGCCTGTGATCACGTGTCTTCAGAGGCCTGACACCCAGGTCTGTTTCTGAAACTAACCGGTGCTCTAAGTGTTTTGGGAGGCCTTTTAGAATGAATTTCAGAGCCACACAAGAAAATCAGTCATCACACTTCATAGAACACACTTCATTTTCAACCCCAAACAATATTATCGTGTTCGCCCACCTCCTTTAGTCACCAGACTTGGCTGTGGATGGATGTTGGTTGTTTGAAAGAATGAAATGTGCCCTCAGAGATAAGGCCTTGCCACAATTGAATGGTCTTTGGCTCTACAGGCAATTCCAAAGGAGTGGCAAAAATGTGTAGAACTGGGTGGTACTCTGGTGGCCAACTTTCTGGGTGAATTCTGACATTTGTCCAAAGGCAGTAGTGATTAGCATATGAATCTATTACAGAGGGGAGTAAAGGCATCAATGTTAACCAGTCAAAATAGAAGACATTCAGGAGGAATTGGGCAGATCAGACAGACCTCCACGAGGGGAAAAAAAAGCATCCATCTGCTTCAACATGCACACCTCTGGTGAGGGGCATGGGCTCTGCTCTGAAGGAGAGCCCCCAAGCCCCACTGGGAGATAAGACATACTATAGACTAGTATATCAACAGTCCTAAAAGAGGGGATACAAAGAGGGGATGAGGGGCCCGGTGGCTACGACAGGAGTGGGTGTCTCCACTCATCCCTTCCCTGAAGGAGGAATCCCAGAAAGTGTCTCATACCTCAGCTTCCCAACCTCGCCTCTGCTGGGGCCGAGCTCCTGCCTCCCTGACCTACTCAGATGGTCTGTATCCCCAGAAAGCGGGCCTGGACTGCATTCAGAGCTGACAGTAATGTCTGGGGCCCACCCAACATGGCCCTCTAATGGTCAATTCTGCTTGGGGCCCACTGGAGATGCTTATCTGGTGGGCTTCTGGGCTCCAGGCAGCCTCCGAGAAGAGCGCACACCCAATTACCAAGCAGCCCCATAGCTACAGCCCATGTGGGGCTCCAGATGACCCAGCTCCTTATATAATCTGAGGACAGGTGCAGTCCCTAGCCCAGCTGGGAAAAGCCAGGCGGGTATAAAGGAGTGACCGTGGTGAACTGGGGCTACGCTTAGCCTCACTGAGCCCAAGCCTTAGCAGGGTTTTCTTTATTCGACGTGTTAGGAGTAATACCACTTTGGAACTGTACCAATCACTACACTTTATAAAGCACTTTATGAGCTAATCTGTAAATCTCACCCAGCAGGACAGAAAAGAGCAAGTACCATCATCCCCGTTTTGGAGATGAGGAAAAGTGAAGCTCAGAAAGGCAATGGGAATGCGTGGAGCTGGGACAAAAGCCCCGAGTTCTGACTTTTTCAAGGACACATGATCGGGGAGCCCACTGCCCACCAGCACCAGATATGTCACACAGTTGCAAACAGCCCTTCGTTATTCATTACCCTCCTATAACCCTGCTTATCTTAAATCGTTTCCTTTTTAAAAAATGCTTTGGTGAAGATAAGGGTAATACGCATTTAGTGTAGGCAATTTTAAAAGTACAGAAAGGTATAAATAAAACAAATTGAGATTTCATTAGATTTATGGCTTCTTAATATTTTATCACATTTTAAAGAATTCTTTAAAGTTTTCACGAGAGCCATCCACATCCTATTGTGTGGGCACATCACAATGCACCATACTCTTGCTCAGTCATAGTTTCTGGTTTCTAGGTGTTATAAACAACACTATGGTCACTGTGTACCAGGTGTTGCTCCCTAATTTATTTTTTATGACAAAAGAGGACACGCATGCTGCTGGCTGCCCGCTCCCCACAGCTGCCTCCCAGTGACTGCCCCTTGAAAGCTGGGGATTGAACAACATCAGCGTTTCCAGGACCATGGCCGATGACCACCACTATGGAGCGCGGGGCTGCAGAGGGAGGTATGGGGGTCGGGGTGGGGGTGGGGAAGGAAAGCAGGATGTGCACACCTTCTCAGTAACTTTCCCTCTTTCCCTGCCCAGACACCTAGGCTCTCCTAGGCTTCCTCTTTCCCTCATGCCATATCCATGTTAACACACCCGAAGAGAGATGATGGAATTGGAAATTCCAGGTCTGCAAAGACGGCCACTCTTGTTGGTCAGCAGGACTCTTCCCCCACCGTGAAAGTAAAGTGTCTGTCCATCTCCCCTGATCTTACCACATCCAGTGCACGCACAGAGCAGGCTCAGTGGCATCTGCACCCGTGAAAAGGGGAGCAAAGCAAGCAGCTGCAGGGGGCCCCTGCCTGGCCCTCCACTGCTCTCCCTGGCCTCTGAGGCCTGTTCCTGCCCGACCCCTCCACCGTGCAGACTCCAGCCAAGAGCCTAACTGACCTTAGCAAGCTGACATCCTATTGCCACAGTGAGGCAGGGGCCACACGTGGTACCTGCCATGGTATAGGACTCTCATCATCCTGCCTCTGATTTCATCCTGAAACAATCCTATAAAGTAGGTATTCTGCACAGAAGGAAACAGATCCCGAGGACGTTAAGTGACATGCCTAGTATCACCCAGGGATGGAGCCAGCACTCAAGCCTGTCATTTGACCGTAAGTCCTATCCCCTTGATTGCATTGCAGCCTTCTGGGAAATGCCCTGAGCAGATTCCTCTTGTAGGTTCAAGAAGTTTAGCTGACTGGGTGTATTGGGGGTGAAGCCCTCTAAGAATACTGAATTGGATGAATTCTTGCTCTGGGAAGCAGCAAAGGGGATATCCTGGTCACCCTCTTGCCCTAGGTCAGTCCCTCCATCGATAAACCAGGCCCAGTGGGATATACTTTCTCTGCTTGGAGATGTCTGCCTTAAAAAAAAAAAAAAAAAAAAATTCTTCCTTTGCCAGGAGAGTCTGCAGAGAGTTTCATCCCACCAGGCCAACTTTTTTAATTAAAAAAATTTTTATTGAGGTGTAATTGACATATAAATTATATCTTTCAGGTACACAACACAGTGATTATTTGCATACACTGCAAAGCAATCACCACAACACGTCTAGTTCCCATGCTGTTTTCCTTGCCGCCACTTCTCTGGGTCTGGGACTCTTCCCCCCCGCCTTGAGGGCTTTTCTCCAAAGCCCCTATCCATCCACAGCCTCCTTCCCCCGGGATTCCACAGGCTTCCAACAGCACGATCTGTGGTGTGGCTCAAGCCATTCTGCATGTGCAGCCGCCCCGATCCTACACCACTGTGTTCAGCTAAGAAAACGGAAGAAACTGCACAGCAGAAAGACCAAGAAAAAAGTGCCTGAGAGGAGATGTAGAACAGATTCGCCAGCATTAAGCATGCACTTTCTCTGGAGGGAGGTAGGAGCAACCTACCCCAGTCCCCCCTAGCCTCTAAAGCCCCTGTCTTCCACATCCTACGTGCCCTTCATCCACCTGGCCTGGATAAGGGATCCCCATCCTTCAGGGCCTCCCACAGCCCCTCTTCTCCTGGAAGGCCTCACTTCTGCAGATTTCTGCATATCCGGCTTCAGCGATGCCACACTGCATGAGCCAGCCGTTATTTATTCTCTACTTATTTCACTTCCGGAGCATTTGTCTCTCCAGCTAGACCACACATTCCCGAGGGAAAGAAAACCACTTAAATGATTCCTGTTCTGTGAATTCCTCAAAATCTCTCACCGTTCTAGGTGTTTCATAAGAATTCTAATCCAATTCTCAATCAGAATAAAAGGTTTCCATCAAGGAAGAGCCTTAGCGCAGAGAGACACTCAAAGATGTGTGTGTGTGTGTGTGTGTGTGTGTGTGTGTGTGTGTGTGTGTGTGTGTGTGTGTGTGTGTGTGTGTGTGTGTGTGTGTGTGTGTGTGTGTGTGTGTGTGTGTGTGTGTGTGTGTGTGTGTGTGTGTGTGTGTGTGTGTGTGTTTCCAACTCTTTGAATGAAATCTGGGCTCTGAACTAGAGCGGCACAGACCAGCACTTCTCAAACTTGACTTTGCGCACAAATCACCCCCGGATCTGATTACAGTTTCTGACTCAGCAAGGGTGGTGGGCCGGGGCCTGAGAATCTGCATTTCCAATAACCTCCCAGATGGTGCAGATTCCACTGGTCTGTGACCACACCCAGGGACAGGATGGAGATGTCATCGTTGACAGGGTCAGTGCTACCCTGATGGCATCCTTAGCCAAAGCCACCTAAAGTCTAACAAGCCAGAACTTCTCTTCTGCCAGGGAGAATCTTCCTCTCTTTTTATATTTCCTTATGGGATTATTTCACTTAGCCCCACTTGGATGTCCCTGTCCTTCTTTGCGCCCTCCCTACCTGCATCATCTCATCCCCTTTTATTTTGTAAAACTCCTTCCCTCAGGGCAGTCCAAGCCCTGCTTCCCACAGCCACCCTCACTCCCTTCTCCACGGGCGCTTCCTGCCCACATTACTCACCGGCCCTCATTAAAGGCCTCCCTGTCTTGCTGGCTTTTCTAAGCCAACGTCCTGCTGCTATAACTGGTCTGTGAGTACCTTGGTGCTTTTGCGGGGAGAGGGGGCGCAGACACAACATTGACTTCTGTGCATCCTTCACGGGACCTTGGCCCACAGCAGACAAACTGGGTAAATATTTGCTAACTGATTGTAAGGACAATTCAAGCGTGCCCTTTACTCCTCTCTCCTTTCCCTCTCGGGGCAAAAGCAAAAGCGATCCCAGCTGCCCTGGCCTCCAGCCCCAGCCCCGGGGCCTTGCATCTCCCAGGAGCTGCAGCTGGGCCTGCTGAGATGCTAGTTAGTGCTCGGCAGCTCCTCTTCCCTTCAGTGAAGAGTTAAGGCACCAGGAAGGCTGCTTCCCACTTGGAAACCTCCATTTCCTCATGCAGCGTGAACAAGAGAACATCTATGGACAGGGGCTGAGAGAGCCAACTGCACAGGGAGTGAACTCACTCTGAATGGGGCTGTTCTAACGCCCGCCAAGTCGAGTCATTAAGATGCCATCCCCGAGGTGCAGCCCCCAGCGGCACCTCTAGATATCCCCTCGGCTCGCCGGCAAAGGGGATGAATGGTGAGCACAGAGCCTAGTCAAAGCAGGCTCTTTCATGAGCCGGAGAGAGGGGCTGGGGACCACAGGGGAGGCAAAGGCGACAGTCCTCTCTCCCACTCCCCCTCTTCACCGTGCTGAACCGAGTTAACCCCCGATTTGCACCTCGTGGCCCAAACAACCACTCCTCAAAAGGCAACCAAGGGGAGGGGGCGGGCTAGAACGTTAGAGAAAATATGTGCGATGCCAAAAATAATCCCTGTGTCATGAGAACACAGACCGGGGCCGCCTCCGGGGCCAGCGCTGGGTAGCTTCAGGAAAGAGGGGGCAGAATTTCCCTTGGCAGTGTCGTCACACATACTGGGTGAAAGCATTTAAAAAGCCCTAACTGGGGAGTAGATGGTTGTCATCGAGAACTCTTTCCTTGTACAGAATATGATTTTAAGGGTCAGTTCTCTCCTCTTCATTTCAGACACCTTAATTTCAAAGCAAGGAATGTTTGCTTAGTCTTTGAATCGGGACTGATGCTTGATCATATGCTAATAGTGAAGTACCCCAGGATCTGCCTTACTAATCCCAATTTGACGCCAGGACTTCTGGTGTCTGGTATTTAAAGTATTTCAAAACAGCAACGGGGGTGGGGGGACAGAATCTCTCCCTTTCTACCCCCCATCCCATAACCCCTTCTCTCCTCCCTAAAGAAAGAAGCAAGCAAGAAGAGACAACGGAAAAAGGAAAGGAAAGAAAGGGGAACTCAAAGAAAATCTCAGAGACCCTTTCTGTTCTGGGTTTCCTCCAATTGTCAGTCAGTTCCATGGTCGCCTGTCCAGAGCTGTGGGATCTGATTCATGGCCAAGTGCCAGGCTTTGCTTTCTTCCCATTCTGCCTGTCCTAGTCATACTACCACGGGAAGGGAGATGTTCATGCACATTGCAGAAGCTACATTCCATTCCTTTGTGGAGAAGTCATCAAAAGCCACGGGAAATGCCAAAGTCTTCCCTAAGTTACTATCATGCTTTCAAATGATGATCTTGAGCAATTTGGGAAATGGGGTTGTTCTTCTCCCCAGCAACAGCCTTTCCTCCCCACTCATTCAGCAAGTATTCATGAACCCCTCTTGGTGTGCTCAGGCTGGGAGCAGTAGCAGGAAGCCTGGAATGACGACTCCTGGCCTCGGGGAGCCTGCAGCGAAGGGCAGAGTCAAGTGCTGCAGGGCTGGCCTGGCCGTCAGCCGCTGCGATGTCAGTGTGCCAGGAGAAAGTCTACAGGGCTGAACAATCCAGGGAGAGCTGGGTGCTGGAGGCGGGGTGTGAAGGAGACTCAGGTGTGGGATGGGGTGGGGGGAGCAATCGGAGGGCAGGAGGAATGACAAGGACAAAGACACTGCTGGGAAAATGCGGGGTGGTGGCCAGGGGTCAGGAGACAGGCTGGAGCAGGGTACAAGGCTGGCAAAGTCAGAGTGGTGGGGATGCATTCATTCCACAAACACCGTCGAGTATCCACAAGGGGCCAAGCACAGAGGAGGGCTTTCAGCAACAAAAGGACTGGTAAATAAAGTCAGATGATCAGATAACTGCCTACCCCACTGGTAGCGTCCAAGGTGCCAGGTGACGGGCAGTGCAGAACCCAACCTGGATCCCTCTTCTGCTGCCTGTGGTTTTGCCGCCCTGGACAAGCAAGTATGAGAACCCGTCTTTCTTGGTAGTTACACCAGGGGAAACGAGTCCCTTTGTGCTCTAAATATGGCAGCAACTCGTGGGCCACCGCAGGCTGGAGCCTTGGCATCCCCGCTGAACAGTAACTCATAAACATGACCCCATGGGACAAAAAGCAAACTTCCCCGAGGGCGCACACCTCCTCTGGCTCCAGTGGTGTTTTGTTTATTTTCAAAGACTCTAGCCCCCATCCTCTAGCTGTTTCCCCTTGCTCCCTGATCAAGAAGCATACAATTCCAATCAGACCTCAGGGCAAGGACCAGCTCACCAATCCACCCCTCTTGCCCCTGGGCCATTTCAGCATGTCACTGCCCTATTTAGAAGCGGAAGCGGCTCCCTACTGCCCTCACAGTGAAGCCCAAGCTCTAGATGCCCCTCAAGGGCTCTTCGTTCCTGAAAGCCAGCAGCGCCCTCCCTGCTCCAGCCAGACCACCCTTCACACCGACCTCGTAACTCAGCACCCCTATCTGCCACCCGGTTACCTTTTTCCACCCGAGATGTGATCTTTCCTCTCCTATATTCAGAACCACCACTTCCATAGAGGTTTTTCTGATCACTCTACGCAGCCCACACTGATCCCCCACTCCTGCCCTGAACACCTGGAGAAGTGATCGATACCACTTACCTGTAAGGTAGCATCACCTTATTGTTCCTTATCGTACGAGTCTTCTCTGAGGGCAGAGGCAAATGTCCAAGTTCTTATGCACACAGAGCCTGGCACTGGACCTTACCCCCAAAGTAACAGGTTCATCTCTTTCAGATACAGCATGGTGAGCTGGAGTGAAGGCCAAAGCAGCTGGGATTCCTCCAGCTATAGGGTTAGGACTGCAGAGTTAGAATGCTTTGGTGCTTTCTGAGTAGAAAGTGGGTTAATAAAGAGGAGTGACGGTGGCTGTCTTCCTCACTGGGTTACTTAACAATGATGACTCCTCACCATCCCAGGAAACAGGTTCCCATACCCTAGGGATGTTTTCATACAGAAGGTGCTGGCTGAGCCTGCTGTCCACATCACAGGGGGTGTTCAGTGAGCCAGATGCCACTCGGCTTTCACTTACGGTGAACAAGCCTAGACAGGGGCGGCCCCCTCTTCTCCCCACCAGATGAGTGAGACTTGGCGGGGTTTCTACCTCTGATCCCAGCTGCTTGACACAACAAAACAATCTGCTGCCCAATACCACCCATCACCCAAAGCCTTCATGTCACATGGAGAGATGCCCTTCTTGGAGTCAGATTTCTAACAAGGAAGATGCCAGGGATTGGCCCAGTTTCCACCCCTTTAGTGATAGAAGTGAGATATAAGTGATGGAAGTGAGAAAATGGGCCAAGCACCCCCCCCCCAAAAAAGTTTCTAAAGGCAAAAATCCTAAGAGACAAACACCAAACAAATTAAAAACCCAATGACAACCCTAAAGGCCAGCAAGTAGGGTTCGAGAAAGACCCACACTTTGGAATAAACACTCTCCATTAGCCCAAATTTCAATGTTTAAAAATCCAGTTTCCAAACCTCAATCCCACCCCCTCAACACACACACCAGACCAGGAGGGGGTTAATAGAATCCAGCTGCTTCCCCTTATCTGGCTAAACTGCTAATGGCAAATCTCTGCTACTGATATTTTATCAGTGATTTCTGCAGATCACTTCTATTAGAGATAATGTCATTTTTACTTCATTATCCAGCCCAGCAGTCAAAGAGAAAACAATTTGATATTTTTTTTCTGTGAAACACCAGTTCTGTCCATTAACGCTGACAGGTGACAGCGAACTGAAACTCTTGGCCACACTTTTGGGCAAAAGACTGGGCAGTTAACCCTCTGTTTCCTGGGTGGAACACAGGTCCCCCAGCAGCCTCTTCCGCAGCGACTCTAAAAACCCAAGGCGCGGTTCTGTGTTTCTGATGCCCGTGGCCCTGAATGTGCAAGAAGGGCCCGTTGGCTACACAGCAGCTTGTCCCGCAGACTCCATTCCACCATGGCAGATAAAACAGTTGTATAACACCCAGGCCGGCGAGTGGTGTAGCACTGTTAATTCTACTTTGTGGAAAGCAATAATTAACATATGAGTCAGCAGCAGAGAAAGACTTTAAGCCCAGGGAAAAAAAACATCCCCACAGCCCCTGAAACCTCAGAGGCCGTACAGTGTTCGATTAAACACTTTAGGAGATTAGCCCTAGAACGGGGAGACCAGAAAGGAGGGTGGCTGTGTGACCTCAGTGGCTCTCACGAGTGTCTCTCAGCCATGCCTGGGACACTCCCAACAGGGCTGCCAGTGTCTGGAAGGAAAAGGCCCCTTTCTCCAGAATCAACTAAGAGATGCTCTTTTCTGGTCTCCTGCTTCCTTGTTTCCCCTAATTATTTTTTTTTAAACATCAGATGCAGCTTTGCTTTCTTGGAGTGACTTCTGATTGCCCTAGAGATTGTGACAAACCCATTGGTCCTATACCCACCGCAGTCGGTCACCCCCCCACAACCCTGTAGCACCTCGAAGAAAGTTCTAAAGCAACCAGAGGACTTAGCTAAAAGGCAAGTACTTCTTTGTGTGTTTTAACATTTTTGAAAGAAGTGTGGCTCTTTGGAATTTCAATCCCAGCTGGTGTTCATGTCTGGCGAGCTTTAGCTTTCATTAATTGAACATTTACTGAGTGTCCACCCTGTGTCAGGCACTGGGGATATGGAAGGAAAGGTCCGTCTCTCTCTCTCTCTCTCTCTCTCTCAACAAGCTGGATAGCCTAGTGAGGGAGTCAGACAAGCAAACCAGGGCACGGCGCCAGAAGGACTGCCTGGGCTGTGGGGCTCAGACACCCCCTCTGTGACCCGGCGAGAGCTCCTCAGGTTGTTCTAAACTTCACGTCCCTCACAGCAGTGACTCTAAAAGTCCCGGCCTCCTTGAGCTCTCGTGCAGACTAACACAACCACGTAGCTTAGAACCATGTGTGTGTCAGACACACACGTGCGCTCAGTGGTCCTGAAGCCATCGCTGCAGAAATCAGTAGCCAGTGCTCTGGAAGCACAAAGGGTGCCATAACCCGCTCTGCAGGGAGAAAGGGAGCCTCATGGAGGGCTTCGTCAGTGAGACTGTAAGGACAAATAGGAGCTGGCCACAACAAAGAAGCGGTGAAGGGGCCCCGAGAAGATGGAGCAGAATTAGGCACCGTGAGGTCTAATAAAGAGGCACTTGGCTCAGGAGCACCGGCCTTATCAATCGGGGCTGGCTTCCAGAATAATGGCTGGGACCGTCCCTCCCAAGGTGTCCCAAGGTGCCCTCAGCCAGAAGCAGAACCCTGGGTTAGCTGGACCATGGGGCAACCCTGTTGTGGCATTTCTTCTATTTTTGCATTCCTTGTGCTTTGACAATGAGATGATTGTGTGGATATTACAAGAGGTGATTATCTCCATGGGCACTGAGCCTGTTTTAGTGCAAAGATTTTGCCTTGCCGGAGCCAAGACTTCTGAGGTCACAGCTAAGTTGCCAATTCCAGAGAACCTCCAACAAACCCCACGGCCACCAGGGAACCTGCTCTTTGCAGGATGGCTTATTTGAAAAGACAAGCTGCCCTACACAGGTATTGGATAGGAGACAGCCTGCATGTGGGACCGTGTCGGTTCAGGGTGGCCCACTAAACATCTCTGTGTGCCTCGCTTTGTGTGCGGGGATTTGAGGCAGTAACCGCTCAGAAATGGTCATCCATACTTCTGGATTCCGTGAAGCATCTCACCCCAGATTTCTGTGGGAACAGGAGTGCCCAGCGCAATTCACGTCAAAGGAGTGGGGAGCACAGAGCTTGTCTGATGCTCTCATGAGCAAAAGCATTAAGATGCAAACTTGAATGAACAGGTTCAAGAAAATGGAAACAAGGAACACAGTCCTGCTGTTTCTATGTGTTACAACAAACACAGGGCAGCACAAATGTTCTGGGACCTCAACCAAAATATGGTCAGTGGTTACACATTCTTAGTTGGATTTAAGTCATTCTGTGTAGGATTCATCTTGATGCCTCTAAGTAAACTTCTTGGCTATGAGGGGATGGTTGGAGAAATTAAAACGTGTAATATTCTGTAGGAGGCTACACAGATAGCCAGTGGTGCTTTTATCTTTAGGAAAAAAAATTTTTAACGAAAATCTTACTATTCTATTTCTTAGAGATAGAAATAGAGATGAGCACAGGCCAATGAACACGCAAATCTCCAGGGAAACAAACAAAAAAAACTTGCCATAGAGAGAGGGCTCCTCAGTCCTATTGCCTTTTAGCTTCCAGCTTCCCTTGAGCATCTTCCTGTTCTGCAGGCTAGCCTACACATTCCTCTCCTGCCTTGCAAGGGTCCAGAGAGTAGGGGCTGAGTCAGAAAGGAGGAGCATTCTAGAAACAGCACCTCCTGTCCTGTTGTTGCCTAGCACCCAGATGACGATCTCCAAACCAGCATCAGGGACCAACCAGAGGCCTCCACTTTTGGACATGGTCTAATCATCCAGGAAGGATTTCTGGAGCTGCCCTTATTAAGGAAAAGAACTGTAATATGTGACTTGACTTCAAAAATCCAGGAAGCTCCAACACTCTATCAAACTCTTTAAGACTTTTTCTTTCCTCTATAATCCTTGGCCAAGTTCAAAGGTGAGCACTTTCCCAGAGGCTCATTAGGAATAATGTTTATTTCATACATTTGGAGTTGCAAAGTTTGATTCCATCTTGCTTATTCGGGAAAAGAGAACTTTTTTTATGAAAGGAAGGAGGGGGGTGGATGAGCCAAGGGTAAAATTTGGGAGAGAAGAAAGGTGTTCAGCATACTGGCCTGGAGGGCAGGCTCAAGTTCTGAACATTTGTCATCTCTGATGTTCTCTGAAAGGTAGTAAGGCCAGGTCACCGTGCCTTTCCCTCTTATGAAGCCCCGCGACCCCATCTGTCTCCCTAGCTTTGTGGGTGCTTGTGTGGACGTGTGTTCTGATGGCAAATATGACCTATGGTTGTGCCTTCACAGAGGATGCTCCATAAATAAAATGTACTGACAGTTATCATCAAGATTACTGGGTTTTTACTGGGAAGGAAATTCGGCAGACAGCTGTGTGAGGGTTTGTGGTCTGCTCATCTGAAGCCAGGATGTCACGAACTGGCCTATCAAGCCACGCCGTCACTGACCGCTTGGTGCATAAGCAGGAATTCTCTGCGACTGGTTGAGACCAGGGAGTTCCTTCTTACGGCTCATCTGTCATTTCCACTCATATCCCTCCCCTAGGACAAAGCGCCAGATCTAAGCGGCCCTGCCTCCTCCCAGGTTCGGTTAGTGAGGAGGAAGCGTGGGGGTACAAGTAGGGGGGAATATAACTACTTGATGCCTCTACCCATCTGATCTGCTGGCCTGGCCTCCACACATCCTTCAAGGCCCAAACTCCCAGCTCACCCCTTCCAGGAGGTGTCCCCCATTCCCTGGCTGAGGTGATCTCGCTGACTGTCTACACCGCTCACATGGCAGTCTCTGCCAAGTACTGTTAAGTCTCTTGTGACCTGCGGAGGCCAGGGTTGCTCATGGCCCAATCTGCGTGTCTACCTTGAGGAACTATGGGATAGTCAGGCTGCAGGAGAAATTTGAGGCTGCTGCTGAGTTTCCTCAAAACCTCAGTTCCAACGCCGCTGGGGAGAGAGGATGGGGAACTCTGATAGGTATGGCTCAAGAGGCCCGAACGGAGCTCTGGCAGAGCGGTGGCTGGAGGGCTCTGCAGGGCCTGTGTGTGTGCCGCCCTCTAGAGGAGGGGCTGAGAACACCACCAGGACGCGCGGGGGGGGGGGGGGGGGGGGGGGCCCGCTCCGCCCGGAGCTAGGGAGGGCAGAGCACTGGGCTCTCCCACGTGATTGTTTTGTGCCTGCTTTGGGCCAGGCGCTACGTTCTACTGGAATGATCATCCAAGAAGATCTGGAAAACCAGGGTGAACCTCCTGATAGTTTCCGTCCCTACCGGGGCTTCGTGCGAGGAGTTTTATAGACTTTGTCCTGTCTCCATCCTAAATGTGTAACTGTGGTTTTGCTGCAGTTCTGCTTTAAATATGAATGCCATGTTCCAAGTTGAAGAATCCTGGGGTCCGGTAAATAAGCCTGTCTACAGCTTCTGTGGTCCTCTCTGTTGGATTTATGGCTGCTACAAATCTCCTGACGGCTCTGGTCCCCTCTATACTCTGCTCCTATTTTCTTTCCACCCATAGCACCAAGATTTAAATCTTTAATGTTCTCTCTCTCTCTAATATTCTCCTGAATCTTAGTGTCCTCTCCTCACTTAGACTGTAGCTCCTTGAGGGCTGGGGCCAAAGATTCTACTTTTGCTCTTTGCCACCATGCTCAGCACAGCACTGGGAATAGCACACAGCCGGCACTAAATATATACTCAGTTACAGAACAATAGCATTTTAGAGTACACACAGTGTCAGCATTAATCCAGTCTGATCCGGTCCCTTCGATGTACAGATGGGGAAACTGAGGCCTAGAGGGCGTCATTCGCTGACTCAAGCGGCACAACCTCTGTTGGAGCTAAGACCAACTTTATGAGCCACTAAGACGATACCCTCTAACACAGGCACTACTAGAATGCCCCCCATCTTGCCGATGAGGAAACAGAGGTAGGGAGTACTTCAGCAACCTAGCCAAGATGCCTCCGCTAATGAGCGGCAGAGTCAGGACCAGAGAGCAGGCTATCTGGCTCTAGGGCCTACACTGTTACCGCCACTCCAGAGCCCTCCAGAAGCCCTCGAGCCACTCCCCCCACCTTCCCAGCATGGCATTTACCATCTCCTGCCCTGACTGTGACCGCCTGCACTAGACTGGAGCGAGCTCGAGTGGGCAGGAACAAAAATGTCTCCTTCTCCCCTAATCCTCCAGGGTCTCCAGGCCACCGCCTACCCTACAGAGGGTGTTTAAGGGGGGGGGGGGGGGTAAAAAAATAAAAAAAAAACCCTCCAAGAAAATACAAAGTGTGTTAGGCTAGATAAGGTGACTGATTTCTCACTCCTAGAATGCTGTGCAGAACTTCTCATACCCGTCCTCCCCACGGAGGACCTAGGCATCTCTTAGAAGTGCAAACGCCTTTGCCGAGGCCTCTCCACCCTGGCCAAACGTTGCACAAGTCTTGCACAACTATGAAGTCCTATGGGAGGTTCATCCTCCAGGCAGGTGATCCAGCCACTCCTTTCCGCAGCTTATTGGTGGTTTTCATTCCCTTATTCTTTCACTCTGTGCAGAAGACGTCATGCTGGCCCACATCCTTAAGCTACTTGTTACTCTAAGATGTCTTATTTCCCTTAATATTAAGTAGGCAGCTGGGACGGGAGGCTTATGTGAAAGTGTTTTCCAGGAGCCTAAGTTGGTCCCCTGCAGGCGGGAGAGTCGGCAGTGATGATGGATTTGGGGGTTTCCCAAACCCACACAGTAGAGGGAACCAGGCTATCCCTGAGGCAACTGAGGCTGGAGGGAACTGCCCCAACCCCAGCAGCACAGGGTCATTCCCTTTCCCAGTGAACGCCACTCTTTTCTCAAATACTCAAAGCAGCGTCCATGCTACACCCAAGGCTGCCCCTTAGGAAGACTAACCGGGCCCCATAATTACAGTTTTCTTTGCAGGAAGGAAGCTCTACAGCTCAGCGCTATTTTCTCTGCTCAGGACGTAAATGGGGTAGGAGTGAGGGGTGTTCATTACCCTTGTATCTATACCCTTGTATCTATTTGCTTCTATATTTTGTATCCTCGTTTCAAAAGCAAAAAGCCCTAACACGAATTCTGCAAACCATCATGGTAATGGAATTTTAAGTTTTTCACCAAATTTCTCATCCATACAGCAGCCATGGATAAATGTACATAAAACCTACTGGAAGTGAAGGTGCACATCCCAGTGGAGTTTTCCTGTATCTGATGGCAGGCACAGAGAAAATGGGGATGAACGCATCCTCTCTCACCTGCCCGATAGCACTGGCCAACTGGCCAACATCCTCCTGCCGAACAACGTGAAAGCTCAGCAGCTACCGTACAAGTAACCTCCACTGACCTGATGCGGCTCGATTCTCAGCTGAACTGCCAGGAGGTCACCACAGACTGGTTCCTGGTCATTCTTACACTGAGACTATTAGGGATTTTACCATGAAGGACCCACACCCTTGGTGTCTCCCCCAGTCTCTCAGCCCCAAGGAAACACTCCCATTAACAGAGTTCTTCATACTCTTCTCCCATCCCCAGTGGATGGGGCAAAACTGCTTTCCCTCCAAAAAATAACTACGTGAAAAATTTCAAAAGACACAAATATTCTTATATAACACAATAATGCCTTTTAAAACCTCTTCTCATCCAAGACTCCGACCTTGCACATCCCAAACCACTGCCCACTGGAGAGCGATGGGCCATCAGACCTCAGGGAGCCTTCTTCTTGGCACTTGAGTAGGGAGGGGGGCTCTTCCCAGGAGCCCGTCTTTAGCGGACTTTTCCGCTCCACCTGGGAAGTTCAGGTCCACCCAAAAGATAAACTGGATCTGTTTTCTTC
This sequence comes from Zalophus californianus, assembly GCF_009762305.2. NCBI lineage: Eukaryota > Metazoa > Chordata > Mammalia > Carnivora > Otariidae > Zalophus > Zalophus californianus. The sequence continues at coordinate 73,860,920 of NC_045602.1, forward strand.
TTTTTCAACGTCAAACGAGCTACAGACCATAGCTAAATATTAAACAATCTCTGTCGATTGGGAACTTCCCAACCCAGTACTGTAGCTGAAGTCTGTTCCCACACTGAGCAGGACAGAAGTAGGGCTCGTGCCGGCTGTGAGACTGGCTCCAGCCAAATCCACTTTCAGTGCAGAGCAGGAACATTCACTGGTTTTGAATTTCCCTACCCTTGACATTTAATGAAACAGGCTCCAAACAGAGGACTCTGCCTCTCCTGTTAAGCCTTTTTTAAGGTTCAGTCAGCTTCCCACTTACGTAGCTGCTTTTAATACGTGGCTTTAAAACTTACTGTGGAAAAACCTTGGCATCCAGGAGTTGCCCCAAGATGACCAGTCTTCATTCTAACCAGCCCCAGTCTTGCCCACCATGGAGCGTCATCATAGCCAAAATGGGCAGAGATGATGTCATTCCTTTTCTTGTGCTCCCAACATCTACATACTATTCCCAAACCAAGATGGACTGCTCAAAGCACATATACTATTAGCCAGGACAAGCGACATTATGAAGGAACTCCCCCCCTTTTTTTATCCTTAGGATCCAATGTTCATATTTTTAACCATTAAATGACCTGTTCTTGCTGATCTATTTCATTTGACCTACATGGCCATGGCCAGTGGCTTTCAATGGCCAACTGAGTCACTGCTGTGTATTTGCATGAAACTGACTTCCAATCCCATATGGTTTCATTGAAGACCCATTCAGCATCTTGGAAAGCTTTCTTGTCTCCAGACATATTGTTGGATGAAGTTTTCTTCCCCCTTTTGCCAGGAAGGCTACACATGAGGTCTTATTAAAAAAAAAAAAAAAAAAAAAAGATGGCATGACTACAAGCGTGTTCATATAGAAACACAGGCATTAGGAACGTGCAGAGAAATTTTTCATCTATAAAGGAGATCTCCAAGGTGGAGATGGTCAAGGACCACAAAGTCTTTCCTCTCAAAACAACCCAGAAGGAAGAACACAGGAAGGCCCTTCAAGGTAAGACACATAAATGCTCCCTGTAACTGCTTCCTGGTTTGGCCAGAGACAACCGTGCACCAGTCTGTTCTCAGCGTTATTTTCTCCACTTCCAACATACATACACCTTTCCTACTGGTGTTCTTTTCAACCCTGTACATGTGACCTCAGCTCCAATCTTCCCCTCAACCCCATCATATGTCCAATTCGGATCTGAAATGCAAAGTCATCCATCACTTAAAAAGAATACATCCATGCAAACACACCCACAGATACCTATGCACTCTTGTGTCAGATATACAAGGTAGATGTATACATATCCACCTATCTTACACGTATGCTTATAGACATTACATTGGTTCTTTTTTCCAAATTTAAAAAAGATCTGTATTTTCAGATAATGAATTTTTATCAAGTATCTACTACACAAAGCCTTGCTAAATACTAGGGGGCACCCGAGAGGTATAAAATCATAATTCATCCTGCCCTTCCTTTTAGGCTGAGTATAAACAGCCAATGAAGCAAGAGAGCTCCCTATACACGTAATAGCAACAGATTAAATACTTGGTGGTGGTGGCAGTGAGGGCCACACATTGTGTTGGCTGGTGGAAACATGCAAGAGGTGGGTTATTTCAGAAGACAGGATAATCACACCTGATACAATCAGTTTACTTTGGGGATTTACAAATCTAGTTTAGAACACTCTTGACCTCTGTAAAACTCTGCTTTTATTTCCATTTACTCCCTTTGGAAAACACATAAGCAAGCATCCAAGGAATGTAACAGTGGCAGTGCCTGATACAATTCACAATTTTTAGAGAAAAAAAATGAATTATTCTTCCTGATCTATCAGTGAGATCAATTTTCTATCAATCTCTCATTTCACAAGAACACAAGAGAAATCTGTGGATGACTTTGGGATTCAGAGATGCTACGTAAATTCAAGGTGTCATCACTGTTTAAGTATCTGTATTCCTTCTGCCCATTTGTTGAAAGACCTCATCAAGTGTGGACACAGTTGTGTCTGGCACCTACTCTATCTTTACCAGTCTTACTGTTCATCAAGCACTATTTTCTAGCCATCACTGAACTTAGTGCCAAATAATGGAATAACTAATTTTTCAGTAAAATATAGGAGAGATGAATTAAATAAATTATGGTGGCTTTTAAAAAAAATCTCCTTATTAATGTCATCTAAGTTTAAAACTTTTTAAGGGTCCAGGCCCCTAGCCAAGATCTTGCCTTTGCCTGGGTGCTAAATGAAGATTCTCGGTGGTGACCCATCAGGTCCCAGCACAGTTTGCAGGGGGCTGTGCTTCTCACAGCTCCAAACCCACCAACCACTTTCCTCCTAAGTAGTGGAGACTGCAGCTCAGGCTAGGGCTCTTTTCAGATGTTAACAGATTGCTCTTTGGTAATGTGTCTATTTTAGGGAGGCTGAATTCATTGGTACAGGTATAACTAATTTCAGCCCCCACTGCTGGGTAGCTATGGTTGTCGGGAGCAGCGTGTGAAGGATTCTAAGGCCACCTGTGTGCTCAGAGGTGCAGTGCTTGATTGATACTGCCTGTCCTGGGGGTGGACTGTATGAGGGATGCTCAAGGGCTGTGCATCTGTAACACTCCAGATACAGTGGAAACAACAGGGGCTTTGGGGTGAGGGCCTCGCCTTCAAATCCAGGTTTGGGCACTCTGACTGGATGACCTGGGGCAAGTCATTTTGCCTCTCTAAAACTCAGCTCATCTATAAATGGAAATAAGACCTATTTCACAGGGTTGATACAAAGTAGTGGTTCTCAAAGCGTGGCCCCTAGACCAGCAGCAGCAGCATCTACCTGGGAAGTTGTTAGATAAATTCTCAGGCCCCACCCCGGACCTCCTGAATTAGAAACTCCGGGGATGAGGCCCAGGATTGTGAATTCTGGTTCTGATGCATGCTAAAGTTTGGAACCCCTGTCGTAAAGAGTCATGTATTAAGTTGAAGTCATGTTTTCCATCTGCTACAAAGTGACCAGCAAAGTGCCAAGCTTACCCTGGGTGCTTTAATTCCAACTTCTTTTCCTTTCCTGCCAAAACACAAGCTGCCCACTTGAGAACTTAGAGGGTGGATATGAGGAGGGGCTGTCTATACGGTTCCAGGTGGAGAAATTAGATAGCAGGGCAGTTCAAAGACCTCCACAACCCCCTGGCAAGATGTCTGGGGGATTTCCTCCCCGAGGAGAGGGAAGAAGATGGGCTCAGGCTTCTGTAGCCAGTGCCAACAGTGCTTATTTTCAGGGAAGAGAGATACTTATGTCCACACATCCTGCTAAAGCAGGAAGGATTACAGAGCAGAGGTCCAGCCCACAGAGGGCTTGCCTTCATTAAACCTCATCCAAAGATTTGCTGTTATTCAGTCCCAAAGGTCTCTCCAGTTTCACCTAGTTTCACTTGCTCCACGGTACGAACTTTGAGAACAGGTGGTCTACTGACATGCCCGCACCTCCCTCCCTTTCACCTCTTAGGCCAACAAGCATCACTGCAAGGAGAGTCCCAGCGGCCTCACAGGGATAACCCACAGGTGCGATTTCCACTCCCGTACAGGCCATCCTGCATGGGCCAATATATTCATTAGGACAAATAAACTAATTGTTACGGAAATGCAACTTAGAACCATAATGAAATACCACTTCCCATCCCCTAGGATGGCTTTTAAAAACAAAAACAAAAACAAAAAAAACAGGAAACAACAAGTGTTGGTGAGGATGTGGGGAAATTGGAACCCTTGTGCGCTGTTGGTGGGAAGGTGCAGTGGTGCAGCGGTTATGGAAGACACTTGGTGGTTCCTCGAAAATTTAAACATAGGTGGCGCCTGGGGCACCTGGGTGGCTCAGTCCGTTAAGCGTCTGCCTTCCACTCAGGTCATGATCCCAGGTGGGACTGAGTTCCATGTCAGGCTCCCTGCTCAGTGGGGAGTCTGCTTCTCCCTCTCCTCCCCACCTGTGCTTTCTCTTGCTATCTCTCTCTCTCTCTCTGTCAAATAAGTAAATAAAATCTAAACAAAAAAACATAGGGGGCGCCTGGGTGGCTCAGCTGGTTGAGCATCTGACCCTTGGTCTCAGCTCAGGTCTTGATCTCAGGGTTGTGAGTTCAAGCCCCGCACTGGGAAATTTAAACATAGATCCAGCAAATCCACTCCTAGGTCTATACCCCAAAGAACTGAAAGCAGGGACTCACACAGGTATTTGTTCACCCATGTTCCTAGCAGCATTATTCATAACAGCCAAAGGTAGACACAACTCAAATGCCCATTTAGGGAAGAATAGCAGAATGCAGTATAAGCAACAATGGAATATTATTCAGCCTTTAAAAGGAATGAGATTCTGACATGTGCTACAACATGAATGAAACTTAAACACATTCTGCTAAGTGAAATCAGCCAGACACAAAAGGACGAATATCATATGATTCCACTTGCATCAGGCTCCTAGAGTAGTCACATTCACAGAGAAGGTAGAAGAGTGGTTACTGGGGGCTTGGAGGAGGGAGGAATGGGAAGTTATTGTTTAGTGGACTTTTCAATCTGGGAAGATGAAAAAGTTCTTGAGAGGGATGGTGCCGATGGCTGCACAACAGTGTGAATGTACTTAATGCCAAATGAAGTATACACTTAAAAATGCTATAAATGATAAATTTTATGTTATATATTTTTTTAACCACAGTAAAAAAAAAAAAGTCATTAACCACCTTCACTCCACCACCGTCAGCAAAGGAAAAGACACCACAATGTCAACTTTCTATAGTAGTCCTAAGTCTCAAAGTAAATGTCTTGAATAAAAAGGACTCCAAAACATGTCCATGTTCGAAATCTGAAATGATAATGACAGCTACACCTTTTCAAGACAAACAGCACTCCCAAATTTCTTCGGTTTGCCAAGCTCTAAGCATATCTGATGTGAAAAAGCGACACTCAGCTGAAACTGGAGATTTGGCTGGGGCTCTGCAGCGTGTTCACTCGGTGGCTTCAAAATCCCCATCCTTCTTCCCGTTCATGAAGGTTTGCTTCGACCTTTCCATTAGCCCAGAAACTACTATTAAAAAAGCCATTTATCAGATTAACACTGAGTACTGCAGAAGTCATCTGCAAGCAGCGTGCACTTTTCCACGTAGGGGTTGCCATGCCAACAGCGGCTCCATGTTCATTGTACAGAAGTATCAATTTCAACAAAGTCCTGCTGCATAGCTCTGAGGACCGATTCAGTCTTCTCGTCCCTCCCCATTTCCCAAATGTGCCCACATGGCAAAGACCCCACCAAAATCAGGTAAGGACGAGGAAAGGAAGCAATGACAAAATTAACTTGCTACATGTCTACATACTGCAAACGCTATAAAGCAGGCAACATATTATTTTCTCTCACTCTTACCCCCCTCCTAATTCTTCAGGAGTACAGTCAGGGAATTTGATGTAATAACAGTCTCACCAGTAATTCTAGAAAAAGGAGTCCAGGATGAAGAAATTGAAGGAGAGACTCTAATTACGCAAATTTGTAGTAATAGATTATTTGCCCAGACAGCAGACAACTGTAAACAAAATGGGGTAAGATACTTGGATTCTATCGGTGCTAATTTTGGTTAAAGTTTTTTTTAAACGATGCCTGAGAGGTTTTAAATAAATGTGTTTAAATTGACTAGCATTATCGTGCTTTAGGAGGTTTAGATTTAGAAGAAACGTCTGAAACAGAAAACACTAGGAAACAATTTGTCTTGACTCAAGAGTAAACCTAACAAGCAATTTCCAACCACAAGCAATGAACCCCAGCCTCAAACTAAAACTCCTGATTAAATCAAAGAAATTTTCAATCCAGTTTAAAAATGATTCAAAGAAAATTAAGCAAATGCTGTAGACACCTGGCCCTCAAAAGAACAGGCATCATCTTTACATTGAAGTGAACTAAAATCTACACCACACTTCCAACAGCCATCAGCAGTGGAAGAGAAATAGCTGGTCACAACCCTTGAAAATATTCAGCTTTCAGGGTTGGGATAGAAACATTGCATTGATACCATTTATTTTAGCTGAGTTTTAAAAATCTTCTAACTGTAACAAATCTGAATGACACTGTATACACATTAACATTTTTAATATCACAAATACACTACTGTGTAAAGAAGAAAGGGTACCTTTTACAAGATATGGATTGTGTCACAAAATTTCAGAAGGGCAAAACCAATTAAAATTTTAAATGGAGCTTATTTGAAGTCTTGGGCACAGGAACACCGCTGAAGAAAAACTTGTTCTCCCAGCTAGTGGCTCCTTGCTCAAAGCACATATATGGGCCACACTGGGAGATCATCTTATCCAAAGTGAGACCCAGCCCTGACAGCCCTATGGTCCCAGTCTCATCTATGCAACCATGTGAATTAGTCTAAGCCTAGAGAAAACCCCATATGGGTTAAAAAAAAAAAAAAAAGAAAAAGAAAAAAAAACACCTTTTAATTTGTAGTTATTTCTGGGATACCAGAGCTAACACACTGGTCAGGAATATGGGAGAGATGCTGCTTTTCAGGTTTGAGAATAATCTTTGGGCTGGTTATAGCTTGTTTTCTGGGCCTAGACACGTCAGTGAATAGGGGTTGCATTATGATACATCTGTAAGTGGAACTTAATACAGCTACTTAGTAAATCTATGTACCATGATAGCTACAAGATAATTCTGATATATTGCTGTATAGAAAATGCATTTTTCACAAGATATAATATAATAGCATTCTGGATTACACATCCATATTTATTATGTAGAAGTAGGTTCAAGAAAATGTTAACAGTGGTTACCTCTGGGTGGTAAAATTTTGCTGATTTTTAATCTTGATACCCTCCTATAGGGAGGGTCTTTTTACAGGGAACATGTATAGTTTTTATAATTAAAAAAAAACTTAGCTACTTTAAAAATAATTTTACAGGAGAGACGTGTAGGGACTGGTGTGTGTGTGTGTGTGTGTGTGTGTGTGTGTGTGTGTGTGTGTGTGTGTGTGTGTTACACATACCTGAACAGTCTCCCTAAATAGCCTTATGCTAAAATCTTCCACCAACCACTGTGGGGAGCACCGTCCCTCCTGCCCTTGACCCACAGGGCCCAGAGCACCCCTGGGTGACGTCCATGCATGCCCATCCTCCCTCCATATCCTGCCCTCCAGCCAGCAGCGTCAGTCAGTGAGCTGCCCCCGCACTGGGGGCAGCCATTCAAGAAGCAAGGAAATATTATGCAAGAGCACAGGAAGTCAGAGGAGACAGGATTCTGGGCAGGCCTGGCAAGGAGTCTGTGTGAACTCCAGTGAACAAGCGGACTTTGCTCAGCGGGGCTGAAGCCAGCAGAAAGCCTTCCCAGGGCGGCAAGGCAGAGCTGTCCACCCCAGGTCTCTGGCCAGTGGGCGGCCATCCAGAACTTGATGTACCTGATTAAAGGCAGATAAACCCAAATCCCAATATTTCTACTTTTTTGGCCCAAGTTCAAGGTGACTCCCCAACACTCACGCATGGTGACTCACCTCTGTCCCACAGTGTGATCCCCTCCCCCCAGTACAACCCAGCTCCATTCAGCAATGTTTGAGCCTGCTCCTCTCCAGGCCCCCCTTTCCTAAGTCAGGCTTGCTGCTCACTGCCCCAGATTAGGGGGCTTGTATCCATTGTCCCATGTCTCTAACAAGCCTGAGCACTCCAGATTTGTTCATTTATACACACACATCTATAAATATCTATTCCTGCATATAGGAGTCGTGGCAGTAATGACCCCAAACCACAGCAGCAATTTCTATTTTCCCAGCCCAATCCAATCAGCAGGCAGAGACAATAGCAGACTTCTAACAGTGTGGAAACAGAGGCTCAGAGGGGGTCCGCGACAGACTGCAGCGTGGTTGCGGCAGGTGGGAGCCAGTTCTCTTAGCAGCCTGCCTCCCTCTCCTCGGGCATTAGGAGACAGCCACTGCTCCTCCTGATAACACAGCTGTTCCCTCGGTAGAAACCACTGGGCAGTGTGCATTCTGTCACACCTCAACCCCCTTCCTTCTCAAGGGCGGTCCTGCTGCTATTGTGGAAGTGGACGCAGCCCTCTTCTTGAGCATCACTCCATGCCCAATAGTGACTGCCACATCTCGGCCCCTGTCCACTTTAACAGAACCTCCTCTTGGAGTTGGGGGGGAGGCTGTTCAAGGAAATTGGAGAGGCTTCCTCCAGGCTTCCACTGATCACCTCTAACAGCTCATCCTCCTTCCCTAAGGAAGCACTGGAAACCAGGCTCCCCTTGGACTTCACTTCACAATGGAATTAGAACCCTAAAAGGGATCTTGGTGTCTGCTTCCCACCTACTGGCCCATTTTAAAGGTGGAGAAACTGATGCTCAGAGGTCCCTGAGCCAGTTAGCACTCCTCTTTCCTCTCCACCAGACCCCAGAAATTCCACTAGATACCCAAACAGGACGTTCCCCAAGCAGAAAGGGACTAGATGTGAGAGTTGGGGTAGACGGGACCAGACAGAAACGGGACTGTGGTCCAAGGATTCTCACTCCCCTTTGCCTCTGTCAGGAGCAGGCAGAACCAGCCACATAGGGAGTGACACCCACCCAGTCACTGCCCCTGGCCTGACAAATTGCTAATTGTGCATAAGAACCAACAGTGGTGTTCTCCTGGGACTCTCTTGTGTATTTCCAGATGCCACCAACACACAATGGCCCCTACTCCTCCGGTGTAAACATTGCCAAACAGGACAAACAATATCACCACAGCACAAAAATCGGGTGCCCAGAGAAACGGTAGAAAGAGGCTAGGCCTGGGGGTTTGTTAACATGGGCTCCACCACTTTCTGGCTTTGTGATCACATTTTTATGTCACAATGGTTTCATCTACATGATGCGAATGACAACTACTTCGATCTACATCATCAGCTTTGGGGGGAAGAAAATTAAGCACCAAACACATGTAAGAAACAGAAGTGTAGAGTTGAGGACAAAGACCCAGCAATCCTAGATTAATTATTTCACTTAGCAATTATTTTCAGGAGCATCTGATATGTGCCTGGCACTCCCTGAACACTATGGATACAGTGGTGAGCAAATCAGCACAGTCCCTGCCCTCTAGGATCTTAAAACTAGAGAGGGGAGCAACAGATAATAAGCAGACCAAAATAATAATAATAACAACAACAACAGCAGCATGTGGGAAGTCTTGTTACAAAAAATAAACAGGAGAACAGGAATGGAGGGAAGGAAGTTAACCAAGGAAGGTCGGGAAAGGCTTCCCAAGGAGGTGATACTGAAGCTGAGACCTCAGGCTCAAGTCTCTGGCTGGATGCGCGCGGGAATGCAGGAAGGGCACGTTCAGGCACAACAGGTAGCAGGAATGCTGCGGATCTGAGGCCAAGTATCATGGTCCCTGTGTGGCAGAGCCAGGTCCTCACACCCAAAGCCTCTTCCCACTTCCAGTAACACCGGGAGGCCCAGGTTATCGTCACGGCACTCGTATGCCCCCCATTTCTGGATCTTTCAATAAGTTGCCTGACCTTTATTTTGAAGACCTTGGGCCAGGCACTCTGTCCCTTCAAGAGTCCACGATGAGATCTTACTCATAAGATGCAAAGCAGCAGGCGGGACCTGAGCAGATGGGGTGTGCGTACAGCCCTTTAGGTCAAGAGATCTGGGAGTGCCAAGTCAAAGGGAAATTCCCACTTTTCACAAGATGGCAGCTGGTACGGACCCTCTATCTCCACAGGTGAGGGGAGAGCAGGCCAGGCATGGAAAGGGACACGTCCCAAGTCAGATCATTTTTCAAGAGTCTTGGAAGTTTCCTTGGTCTCTTGGTGTTATCAGATTTCCTCTCATCTCAGAGTATGGGAAAAATATAACTCATAACCCAAAATCACTGTTGGTAAGAGCCCATAATCCTGAAAAGCATCTCCTTTCAGATTCTCCTGAGACTCCCTTCCAACTACAGTCAAATCACTCCAACAGGTAACGATGTGCCGAATGATTAGACCGCTGTGCTTGTTAATAATGATGCCTTCACAGACTGCACTTTATCCTTTCAAAGGTTTTGTAGTGAGATAATGGTTGCAAAAATGATTTTTGAAGTGTAATATGCTTTTTAAATGCATGGTTTTACTGAAACTGTAGCTCATTTCAACCTCCTGACAGTACTCTTAGAAAGCAGTCAGTGTGTCTAATCCCCCTTTTGGAATGTGAAACATGCAGAGAGGTTAAATTACCTGTTTTAGGTCACACAAGTCAGAAAGGGATCTAGAACAGTCTTTCCGACTCCTAGGGACTTTTGAGAGCTCCTGTGACCTTCATGTGGAGGCAAGCTTGGCCAGGGACACAAAGCAAGTGAAGATTTACAATCTGTTTTGCTAAACAGATTGTAAATACCCTGGAGCATTTACAATCTGGTTGGCAAAACAAAGGCTAAGAAATATGGAACTCTTGTGGTCATCCCTTGACACTGATTTTGGAGGCAAAGAAATTCAGGTGGGTAAAAGTTCGTCCCTTTCCAATATAAACATGTGCCCTGCTGAGGCCCAGAAGATCTAAGTCAAGGAGAGTTACAGCTGTGGTCATTAATCCTGTAATAGTGGAATCCATATAAGGAACTACAGGTGGTGCAGAATCACAAGGCTTATGTTAATCTGAATATGGAAAATAGTTTCAAGTGTGCTCAAATGAATGGCTCAGGAGAGAAGGGATCAATGTTCACAGTCAGCTCAGAGCTCCTTTCTGCCTGCATGCTCTGGTCACCAGTATATCCCAAGGCCCGGAGCTGGCCAGAGGCTCTGGTGACCACACCACCAACAAATGTGCCCGGGGTCCCCTCCCCACTCTGATCTAAGTGGGGAGAACAGTTTGCTAGGAGTTCAGCAGAGGCAACGTCGAAATTTTTTTAAAAGGAATCTTTACTTTGGAAGGGAAGCGAGAAAAAAAAAAAACACAAAGGAACAGATATGGTATATTCACAGACTCCAGACCCCAATGGTGTAGTCACAGATTAGCTTGGTCAGGACACCTGTCTTCTCCTTCCTGAGGCCTACCTGGAGCTGTGGTTAGGTAGATGCCAAACTCAAACTTCTGGCTCTGGCCAGACTGGAGTAAACACCACTGTCTGGCCAGTGGGGTTTCTTAGGATGTCCCCAAGGCAGCTTCCTGGGGATTGCTCAAGGCACAGACAGCCCTATGTCTGGGCTGCACTGGGCTCTGCAGCTTTAGGTCACCTGCAAACCCAGATGAGGAAGGCTCCTTGCGCCCGCCTCCAGAGACCCTTCTCTGGGTTCAGACCCAATGTTCAGCGGCCTGCACAGAGTAGGTATTTTGATGACTGAGCATATACCACTGAATAAAGCTAGCATGCCAGCACTAGGTGGCAGTTTCCCACTTCAACAACCAGTTGCTGATTACTGAGGGGACGGAGAAGGAATAAGAGATGGAGGCATACTGATGTCACGATAAGATTAAATCCCAAGCCAAGCACATTCAGGAGCTACGGCCTCCCTCAAAGTACCATTGGACAGTATGCACTGAAGGGACTCTGCTGGTCCCCGGTGTAAGAGGCTCTCCAGTGCTTCTTGGGATTTCTGGCCAGGGCCCTGCTCACAAGTGTCCAAGTGCTTCTGACTACCTCTGGGGCAAAGGTTATACTTGCTGGGGGAAGGAAAAGGCCCTACCCTGGTGACTCCACAAAGACAACTCCTTTTCTTTCTCTTCTGGCAGCATCTGCCCAAGACCAGCAGAGCTCAGGCTTTAGGGAATGGGGTAGCCATGTAACAGGAAGGAGAGGGGCCAGGAACAGCCTGGTTGCGGTGCTCTGCTCAAGGGATGCTCTTAACAGTCATCGGTAGAGACTGACAAAAGGGGTGACCTGACTCGGATGTGGCTGTCTCCCTCCCTGTAAATAGTGCTGTGTTGAAGGGACTTCCCTGTCTTTCTACAATGATCAGATTCAGAGCCCTAGAATCTGGAATGAGAAAGAGCAAGCGGGGATAGAATGACAAGTTTACCGAAGTATTAAGGGGACAGAGACTTTATCATCAAAATGAGAATGCAGGATAAGGGTGGTTGCACCCCTCCTCAGAGCCTGAAGGAAGAAATTTTAGCATACGGTAAACTGTGCTCTTCCAGCTCTGGTTTTGTACACTGGGAGGTATTTATTGCCTGAGGGACGGTACAGTCCAAATATACATATTCCAGAGTGATTCAGGCTCATTGGCAATGACTGATTTCCTAAGCAATATGGGGGGACATTTCTAGTCTTTGAGGTCATTCTTATGGAGAATAATCACAGGCCCCTCCAGGTACCCTGTGGTGTTCACACGAGAGCCAGGTTCCTGGTTGGCAGGTAACAGAGGTGCCCTGAGCAGCTCTCCCATGTCTCACTTATTCTGGAGAGAAGCAGGCATGCTCTCATGGCCCCAAGACAGCCCAAAGATTCCATCACAATATGACTCAGGAAGGACTATTCCTACTTCCCCCATACCAGCCCAGGCCTGGTCCTCACCTCCTGTCCGTTAACAGTGCTCTGGACTCGGCTGTGGAAGGAGCCAGCTCACCAGTCCGGGCGTGCCCAACCTGTTTATTCCTGCCTCTTCATTTGACTTAAGCTGTTCACCCCAACTGGAATGTCCCATACCCACATGCTTATTTAAGTTCTACCCAATGTTGAAGACCTAGATCTTAATGCTCCTCTGTTAAATGGCCCTCTAATCAATGCCGACCTCCTAATTATTCACAACACACTAGATCTATTTCCCCTTATTCACATTCACTTAATTACTCATATTCCTCTGTTTGCTCCATCATTTATCTGAGCTAGTTTCAACTACCCAAGAAGACAGTGACATCTTAAAGAGGGGCCTAGGCTCCCCATCAACATACCATCTTGCAATGTTTTAAACAAACAATTTTAGGGATTCTTTAACTCAAAACTAGACTATAATCCCTGAGGGCAGGGTCCATCTAATGATTCTTTGTAACTTCATTGCATGGCATGACACCTGAATGTGGCAGGTAACCTATAAATGTTTACACACAGACCTCACTACATGCCTGTTGGGTGGTCAAGGAGAATAAGTTGATCGGAGCAAAGCTTTCTTCCTGTCCCTCTAACCCTCTGTACTAAGCATCCCAAATTCTGCACACAGAATTACTGAGTCTACAAAGAACTACCAGGCGCCCAAATGTGGGCTTGTGTTCTGGGTGCCATATATGGGAAAAAAGAACAGAAAAAGAGGACCGCCCCTTGTTCCCCTTGGCCCTTTACCCCAAGCCCCACCCCACAGACTGGGGACCAGCCCCCGCCCCTGCCTTTGTCTCTTCTCAAATCCCCGTAGCTGGGGAGGGAAGAGGAGAGGGGAGGGGAGGGGACCTGCCTTCTCCTCGGGCATCAGTGAGCTCCACCCTTTCCTGTGGGCTTTCTTTCGTTAAACATTTGTTAAAATCAAACCTGAATAAAACTACATGTTTAATATGAAAAAAAAGAAAAGAAAAAGATGACTGGTCCCTGCTCATGAAGGGCTTACCACCTAAATGTTTTCAGGGACAGACACACACACACACACACACACACACACACACACACACACACACACACACTCAAAAGCAAGTTATAAAAGCATTATACAAATAATACAGACCAAAGACTACATAAATAAGGGGCAACCAGTGTGTGGCTGCTCAGGGAAGGCTCCCCAGGGAAGATGATTTCTGAGCTGAGAGCTGTGTACTCTGCCTGCATACACTTTCCCCTGTGGCCTTTTAAACTCTGAGACAAAGCTGGAGTACTTTGTTGTTTGGCTGACACTTGCCTTGGTGTGTGGAACATTAACATAATACTAGCCTGATGTTTGCATTTTATGTAAAATCCTGTATCAACAAGACCTGCCTGGGTTCCCCCCAGTTTTTCTTTCTTTTCAAAGGAAAATGAGTAAAGGGCTCAAATCCACACGAATGAGAAAAGCAGAACCCAAGAGGCAGGCTTTCCAAGTAACCCAACGGATGGCAAAACAAAAAAAAAAAGCAATTCTATGATTTTTAAAAATGAAGTATGATTCTAGGGACTCAAAATGTGGAAAGTATGACAGAGCACAGCAGAAAATGAGACATCCTAGCCCTTAAGCAGCACGCAGTCTAGTTGGAAAGACAAGAACACATACAATGTCGTTAGATCACAAGGAAACAAAATCAGGCAGGCTCCTTGGCAAACCTAAGGAAGAGCAACGCAGGGGTGGAGGGGAGGTGCCAGCATGCGAATTACTAGGAAGGCTTTGCTGGAGTGGGAGCCCTTGGGGTCGCCCTAGAAAGTGGGGGATATTTGAGTAGAAGGAGAGGAGCGTCCAAGGTGGAAGGCGGAGGTTGAGGGGATCCGGATGAGAGTCCTGTGACCTGGGGGGAAATAAGCTGTTAGGGCTGAGGGAGGGGGCCTGCATAGCTGGAGTTCAGAAGGCATGTCCGGGGATGGCAGATGAGGGGAGAGCTGGGGTGGGGTCCCTTACTGTCAGTGAGATGAACTTGCACTGCCATGCAGGCTGCCCTTGGGAAGGAAATTGGGCCAGGGATCCATGTCTTCGTTCAGGCTCTGAGCAAAGCTAACCCTCAGAGATCTTTAGGAGAAACATTCAAATCCACAACAAAAGAAACCCCTTTGCCATCCTGAAGACTCTCTGTGCTCCAAGGACATGACAACCCTGCCTAAAATAGGGGCAATATCAGCACCACGCAAACCTCTTCTGAGAGGCTAGGAAAGCTATTTTAGTAGCCAGCCAGCTTCCCAGCCACTCAGATAGCAGAGAAATGCACGGGGCACCAATTTCCATGGAGCACCACAAGACTCCAGAGAGTGGGGCCACACAGTGGACTACAATTTCCTCTGACTTCTCGACTAACCCAAAGGGCCTCACCTAATGGGAGGGGTACATCAGCTGAGCCAGGACCTGCAGGGAGCAGGCAAGGAAGCCAAAAGACTGAGAAGGGCCTGGTTCCCATGCCCCACCCACCATTAATTCTCCTAAGTCCCCGGTATAGAATAAAAGACAGCCTCCTGCTGCATAGTGATATGATTACATTTATAGAAGCTCCCCTCTTACCAGCGAAATGTGACCTTCATACTTTTCTTATCTTAATATCTGAGTAAACATTTGTTGTGCAAGCGCACAAATAAGGGTTCTAAAGGTGAACCGTGGTGTGTCTACTAATACCACGCTGCTCCAACCCCAAGCACCAGAAAGCCCTTTTGGCTCTGTAGAGGACTTCTTTCTCTCTCCCTTAACTCCGGGCACCAAAATTAGCTTCGTCAACCTTAGCCAGTACTGGAGTGAATACTGCCATTCGAAAATAGCATCTGAGGACTCTTGGAAACACAGGAGAGAAATAGAAGGGTACAGTGGTTTAGATACTGAAGAAAGCAATTTCACTGGAGTGCTCTTTAAACCAAGTGTATAGGAAATGAGCATTATCAGGATTTACTCTGGAATCTTTATTAAGTGAATGGTAGTCTTCTAGCTCCCTGTGGTACCCACATGGCGTATTTTATATATACTGGTTGACTCCATTATGCACAACTGTCTTCATTCAGAAAAATATTGTAGAGATTATGTCCATAAAAGAGCCTTGACCAAATGACCGGTGCTTGAACTCAAAAATTCTACTTTGCAGTCTTATTTCTAGAATAATCTGTAAAAACATCTTGGGTCCCGTTTTCCCAGATATTCGATCATCCAGAATTGATTTTTTTAAAAATTTGTTTTAAAGTTCCTAGGAATGGATCCTCAAACAGCCCCTCAGGAGCATAATTCTCTGTTGTTTCCTCTGTGGAATTCATAAACAGAGCAAAGCAACCAATTTTTCTGGTGTGTGCTTAAAGCCACTCTTTCCTGCAACTATGTATGACGTCTTTTTCCAGGACAATCTTTCTCAATACTCCAAAGTGCTTCAGCAACAGGAAGTTGTAAAGGTAGGAAAGAGGCCTGTAAATATTTGCTGTAATTACTCATTAGTAATGAGAATAGTTACCACTGAAGTTTGAGTCACCCCTTTTGTGCTCTTGGTTCTTTATTACCTTGTAACAGGAGTCCCAGGGGATGCCTAAGGGGCCTAACCTCACCGAGGACACCTGGGTCCAGTGGTAGGTTTCACTGCAGACAGTGTGGTTTGCTTCTGTCAGCAGCTCAATTTCCCAAGTATAAAATTAGGATAATGTTTTGCCCTTCCTTCCCCCTGCCCCCAACCCAGGGCAGTCAGGACAAATATTATACACAGTAGTTACAATATGAAAAAAACTTTTTTGAAAATTTTGTATCAAAGTACAATACATGTATCTGTTAATACAACATCAAGACACAGAGGAAAAAAACAATGTATGGCTAGACACACAGCACAGTGACTTAAAGGATTACCGCCACCAATAACCATATGCCTTAACTGATGTATTTTAAAGGATTTACAAAAGGCTTCTGAATGGTCTCAGATTGAGCCCACGTGTCTCTTATTCATAGCAAACCACTGACTCCCCACAAGAGCAGGGAGTCTCAGACTGAAAATGAGCCCGAGAGAGCCAACTAAAGTCACAACCAAACAACTAAAGTCACAGAGTTGATTAACTTCTACAAAAACTATAATATTGGCTGTACCCCCAGCATTTGCAGGAAGCCGACACAGTGATGGGGGGCTACCCTCCAGCAGCACCATCACGAATATAGCATAATGGAGTCATTTTCCTTGCTCATGTGTTTTATTACACAGCCTAACTCAGTGAAACCACTAAGCTGCTAAGATTCCTTGAACTAACCTCTTAGGGTTTTTTTTGTTTTTTGTTTTTTTTTTATCGGAGGGTGCCATGAAAAGGGGATGCAGGAAGTCACCGGAGGCATGTAAGAAGAGAGTTCTAACAATCCACTTCCAAGGCTTTGGAGAACTGGGGAAATGATGAGTGTGTGACAGATAAATACTCTTTTCTTAATGGGTCATTCTCCTTACTAACGAACCACCCTTTCTGAAGTATCTTCCCACATGAGAAAAGGAACGGCTTCCCAGAGTCATTATCTTGCACACAAGTGACTTATAACGTTAAAACTGAAGACTTTTTCCAAAGTAGGGGGGGGAAGTGTGTGCCTCCTGGGAACATGCGAAGCTTCTGGTGGTCATACCATGTAAGAGTTTTTGCTGATGTACAAGTGGCACCTGGAAACAGCCTGAGGCCGTCAAGCAAACCAGTATTTCTAGAGAAACTAGGAAAACAAAAGGCCCCTTCCAAGTAGATAACATTCTAACCCATTCTGCACCTGTCTCCTTAGATCCAGAGATCTCAAAGGGCCCCGCCACTCTTCTTGACTTCATACTTGCAGGCCAGTCTGTGGCTTTCAATACACAGGACCAGACAACTGGCAACAAAGTACACCCAAACTCTGCCTGGAAACCACAGAGGCTGTGAGGGGCACATACCAATGCATAACTACCACATATATGATGATATGCAACTGCCCAGAGGACTTGCTTCTCTCTCGGTTATGATATCTGTTGGTGCAATTACATTTTACAGCACGGGGAAAGCTCAGAAAACCCTCCTAGGCTCACAGTGCCGAAGCCAGTGTTGGGATGGCTGTGAAGGCTCAGGGCTTCTCAGAGAGAGGAGTATATAAAAATGCAACATATTATTATTGCAACAGTTTTGGCTATTCTTTATTCCTCCATCCATTCTTTCCTTCCTGTCCTTGCAATTTCAAAAGATCAAAAGAGCCAGAGGAAGTCTTGTGCATCTTGATTTGGAGATGGTTCTTCAGAAGCCACAGAGGAAGACTTCTAACAGGTTCTCCTGCACAATGGAGTCTGAAGGCTAAAGTAATTATTGAAGTCTTGCCACCAGTGAAGGGCGGGAGGTGGAAAGCTTTGAACTTCTTGGGGGCAGTAGAGAACCACCTCCGGTCAGAGTTGAGGGAAACCCATGAAAAATAAGAATTTCCAGGACTTCCAAGTCCACCCTTCAGATCTTCAATCCCTGTCTGTGTGTGAGGTTCAATACAGGGATGAGTCACAAAAAAGTAATTATAATAATTATAACTACAACAGCAAAAGCAGTTATCATTTATAGAGTACTTACCACGGTCAGGCATGGTATTAAATACTTCATAGACAGCTTAGAAAAGGTAAGGGGGAATGGACCTCCGGTTAAATGTACAGACTCTAGAGACACTTGGCCCAAATCAAATCCCACTCCCACTGATCGCCCTTTGGCAGTTACCTTTCTATACCTCAGCTTTCCCATCAGTGAAATGGGGATAATAACAGGGCTTATGCAACAAGGTTGTTAGGAGGATTAAAAGAGTTAACCCATGTAACGTTCTGAGAATAGAGCCTACACAAATGAGACTAAAATGTTCAGGTCTTATGGTTTTGTCCTACTGCATATATTATTTCTCTTAAGGACACACACATTCTTAGTGCATAAAAGGGCCTCCAAATAATTGTTTGAGGATGATGGAAAGTGTGAGGACAAATGTTCATGGCTGCTTTAAGAGCATTAAGAAAATGAATCACATCATCCTGAGGGGCTCAGTCGGTTAAGCGGGTGACTCTTGATTTCAGCTCGGGTCATGATCTCCAGGTTGGGGGACTGGAGCCCAACATTGGGCTCATGCTGGCTGTGGAGACTGCTTAAGATTCTCTCTCTGCTCCCCCCCCCCAAAAAAAAGAAAGAAAAGAAAAAGGAAATGAATCACACCAGAACTAACCCTGTGCTGTGCGCTCACTCCCCTTCCTTCCATTACTGAAGGCAGCTGTGTGGGTGGGTAGACAGGCCAGCCAGGTACAGGTAAGCTTAAAACGCACCACAAAATCTTTACTAGATACACACACACCAAACCCCTCCCCCATCTCCAAGACAGGGAGAGACACTGGAAGTGAAATGTGGGAACTGTCTGGGACCAGAACAGAAAGATCCTGAAATGTAAGGCAGTCACCGAATCAGACACTGAAGAACAAGGGCTTGTCTTTTTCAGATCACAGAAGCTCTGAAAGGCTACTGAGAGCTGGGCAGACTTCCCTCGGGGAAAAAAAAAAAAAAAGGCTTATATACACAATATCTTGCACCCAATTTCAGAAGCTCACAGACCACCCCCTGAAGCCTACTCACAAAGCCCAGGTTAAGCTCCCTCTCTCTTCTTGGCCTTCTTGAAGTCATAGCTGTCTGCACTGTTATCCTCAGAGGGACCACAACCTCTACCCTATCACTCCCAGAACCCTACTGGACACCTCCTCTCGTGCCCCTCACCCAAAAGTTCTAAAGAACAGCAAACATTCATCTTCGGGGCCTTTCTGTCCATAATATGGAAGTACACAAGAAGGAACACTCCTGAACCCTCTGCCTTTTCTTTACTCTCATTACCCCCAACCCTGACTACCCCCATTTGACCCTACCAGAGTCAGTCTCCATGCTGGTGGTCAGCATCTGCCCTGTATGATTCCAGGGAAAACTATGGATCAACTCTCCCACCCACCAACCCACACAATATTTTTCAATAACTGTTACAGCCTGAAGTGCTACTAAGAGCTTCTCATCTTTAGCTTCAAAAGATTTGATTCCAACAAAAAAGCTACATGTAAGCTGCTACTATCTATGGATTTAGGTAAGCTTCCTTATGTGTGCTCCTCTCCCCACCAATCAAACTAAGCAACTGAAAGCGCCATATCTCCTATTTCTTAGTCTCTTCTTTAGCATTTTATCCAGAGTAGGAGCAAGTATTCAACACACATTTGTTGTCTTACTGATTTATATCAGGGTGTGAACAGCAGAGCTGGTTTTCATCATGAAAACAGACATCATGGGACTGGGGGCTCCGTGAGGAAACCGCTAACTTGACACCATTGGCAAAAACCCTACCAGGTGAACTATCAGTGGTGAACTATCAGTGATGGGCAGTACTAGAAGCAAAAGGGAAGCTTCATTAGGTTAAAATGAAAAGTCATGTTGGTATGAAACAAAACTGGGGAAAATACATAAAAAGCAAATGCTACTGGATAGATTTCTTGAAAAGGAGAAACGCCTAAATCTTGAGATAAGACATGACAGCAGGTGTTTTCAAATGTATGGGGCTGGAATCCTGGAGAATTAATCCTGAGAATTAATCTAACTGGTTCCTTCTATCTGTAAACATTTTATACCATAAATTCCTAGAGAGAGTTGAGGATCACCCTACACACACATATGCAAACACATACACACATACACACACACACACTGACTGACTTACATTCTAAGTGAATTAAATAGTTTGAGTCTCACAGTTCTCACTCTTAGAGAAAATGCCAACTCAGGACAGGAATCAATCTAGCAACTGCTTGAATGTCTCCGCTGACATGGGGCTCTCTACTTCACAATCTGCTCTGCTGTGCAACAGTTTCGGTTTTCTTTAATGAGGTCCACAGATACGTAAATTTTTTTTCTGAGTGAAATAAAGGGACAGCACTAAGACAATTGAATTCAAACTTCCCGAAGTTTATAGACAATGGAACCCGCGCCAACTCTGCTTCCTATTTTGCAAAAAGCAAACAGAGCCACTGCTCCTGCAGCTTGAAGTCTTTTATAATTATCTAGAAGAGCAAATCTCCTTTCTACAAGGTTCAGTGATTTGGCAGGGGTGCAGGAGAGGGCACTGTAATCCTTTGGAAATCATTTTCACTGTTTAGAGGCATTTCAGGGCTGGGGATACTATTTTGTCAACAATTGGAAAATACGTAATTAATTGAAAGCAATGAACCAGGGTTCTTCTGATTCTTACCAGCACTAACTTTCCTTGCGACTAGAAAAGTCACTGAACCTCTCTGGGCCTCAAACTAGATGATTTCCATGAGCCCTTATAAAATGATTGTTAAGCTCCTCATCAGCAACACGGAAAAAAAACCCTGAAACCACAGCATTCTTTCTGAATTTCGTGAAAGCTGTAATGAATTAAATAAGAAATGCCTGAACCTAGAAGGTGTTAAACCAACTCCTTATCATCCCTGCATTCTGCTGATTTCTGGTAATGCAGTGGACAGAGAAATCAAATGATAAAGGAATATTTATAGAAAATACACCTACATTGAGAAAAACTGCCTCGCAATAGTTTTCCCATCAGAATTGGGAAAAGGTGGGCTTTGATTTTATTTTAGCAGAGGAACAACTAAGTCCAGCTGGTGAGGATGGGGGGGGTGGGTTGGCGGGGAGAGTAGTTTGAAAACTTCTGGTCCATGTCTCCAGCTCCCCTTCCACCGCTGGCCCTGCATTAAGTGATCTAAGCATTCCAGAAAGGTGCTCTGAGCTGGGTCTGACTTTGGAGTGGACTTTGCTCCTGGATTATCCAAAGATCTCATTTACATTTACCTGAACCACTCTCCAATCCCCACACACCTAAGAACATCCAAACCCTTCTCTCCCAGGGAAAGGACTCAGAAGTTGTTCTATCAGGAAGTGAGACACTTTCCAGCTCTTTTTAAGTAGGCTCCACACCCAGCATGGAGCCCAATGGCCTGCTGAGCTTGAGCTTGAACTCAGATCCTTGAGATCAAGACCTGAGCTGAAATCAAGTCAGATGCTCAACCGACTGAGCCAACCAGGCACGCCACTTTCTAGCTCTTCACGGAAGAGAACCTTAATTAATGAGACACCCCCAGACCACTTCCACCTGACAGATTGATACAGAAAGGTAAGTGTGTGCAGTACCCTTAGCAAGCTTCCGTTTCTGTCTCTGAGATCAGTAGGAATGCCCACTACCACCAAAATGCACTTTGATATTCACCATGGAAGCCCGCCAGCCAGCCAACATTTAGAAAGTAAACTCTTTATTATTAAACATTAACATATGCCATCAAGGCATGAAGGTTTTGGAACAAAATAATCCCGCCCACTTCTTGAGGGCTGCTGTTGAACCAGAAGAATGACAAATCTTAAGAACCAATGTTGCAGAATCATCATCATGAGAGCCCCTTCAGCAGGCATCACACTGCACTTGGTACTTCTGGAAAGCTAAGGACACTTAGATGACACACTAACTTTGAATGTATTGGTTCACATGCTTTAATTACACCTTGGTCCCGCAAGGAGCCTGCTGCGAACAAACAGCCAGACGCGAAAAGTAAATACAGATTTCAAAACAATTAGCCAGAGAGGAATTGGACAACCCTTCACGGGACTCTGGAAGGCGAGGGACACGCTGTTTGTCCGGCCAGTTTGCAACCCAAACATCCAAGCAAGTCGCCGAGGGCGGACACACTCGGCGCGGTCACCAGCCCCGCGCAGCGGCCCCGCAGCGGCCTTCAAGGCGGCTCACCAGGCGATCGCCGCGGCGGTTCTTTAAACCCGCCGCTCTGGAGAGTAATTCGGAGTCTGATTACCCAATTTTTTTCCTTCTCCTATTCCAGCTCCCTCCCTGTCCAACGAAGGAGGCATTACAGAGGGTCAAAGTAATTATCTCCCCTGCTCCCAAGTTTCTGGCGACGATTAATATACATAACACAAGGACCCGGCGCTGAAGCCGCAGGGAGAAGCTAACACTTCACACAACTGTCAAGATTGCCATCAGTCCCCACCTCCGCGATTGCAACAGTCACTGATAGGCATCACAGTTGTATACTGTACCATAAATTCCCTCGCCTGCTCCAGAGCCCAAAGTGCGCTCAGAAGAGCTGACTATAATTTTGTTTTTTGGTTGTTCAGTCATTACTATTGGCATCAGGATGCAGGCTATGTTGGTTTTACAAAATGCGTTGGGATCTTAAGCTCTCTTCCTTGCTTTGCCGCCCTCAAAAGTCACAGGCCCCCAAGGGAGCTGCGAGGCCCCGGGGGCCCACGCTCCCTCACCCAGCTCAGGTCCGGGGCCGCCACCGTGACGCGGGAGGGGGAGCTGCGGCCGGGAAGGGGGACCCGGGTCCCCCAGAGACCCAGGAGCAAGGGCCCCGGCGCCTGGCCAGAACGCGCGCGATTCGCTCCCGTTTATCAAATCCTTCTCCGCGCACCGAGGTGGGAACCGCTGCTTTCCACCAGAAGATACACGGTTTCTGGCGCAGGTCCCACAGTGGCAGTCCGAACAAGAGCAAATCAACCCAGGCACTGAGCTCTCGGGGCCAGTCATCCCCTCCCTTCGCGTCTCGGTGCCCCATCCCCGCACAACCGCCCCGCAGCCCTGCGGCTGATCCGCCCCGGCTCAGGCAACAAGTTCATTCCATTAATCCACAACCCCCTTCCCCTCGCGAAACCCAGCCCCGCCAAGCGGCCGCCGAGGGCGGGGCTGAAAACGCCAGCCCACCGGGGCAGCCCCAGCGGAGACCAGAGGAGTAGGGGGCCAGGCCGCCAGCCTCGCACGCTCGCAGGAGGCGAGGCCGTACCCACGCTTGCGTGGCCGCACGGTGCGTTCACACCCGCGCTGGGAGAGGATCCGGCGGGGAGAAGCCGGGCGGGGGCGGGAAGGCAGTGAGAGTTGGCCGGAGTTGCCTCTCACCCAGTGCCGAGAGGCTCGCGAGGGCAGACGGGCGGATCGTGGCTGCCCTTCTCTGTCCTCTTGAGAGAGAGACACTGGGACCTCCCAGGGGCACCCAGTGTCTCCATTCCCTCCCCGCACACCAACGCATCTGCCCTCGCGAGGCAACCCTGCCCACCACACAACTCTCCTCCCGAGTCAAGGTGCGGGATCAGGAAGGGGGCTTCTCCAAGCTTCAGTGGGATCTGCAAACCCGGAGTAGGGCCCTTTGCTGCGTTCTGGCCCCTCCGCGGAGGCGCGTCCCAGCGCGGCGCTCCGCCTCCGGCCCCCGGCCAGATTGGGGCGCAGTGCGAGCACAGTAGCTCCTTTGGAAGGACCCGTGGGGTCCCAAGGAAAAGAGACTAGTGGATGGTGCCCCACATGCGAAAGCTGAGAAAGTCCAAAGTTGACCTGGGTCAAGTCAACCCAGAAACATTTCAACATGTGGGCCTCATGAATTTGGAGCGGGGGGCTGGAGCGGCGGCGATCTGGGAAGGTTCCGCGCGCCACAGCCCCTCCGACCTCCAGGGCCATCTCCCTGGGCCTCCTGGCCTCATCGCGCGCGCAGATTCGCGACTTCTTCGGGCCACAGAACCCTCCACTGCGAAGCCGAAACGCCGCGTCCACAGACGGGGCACCTGCTCTGCCCCCTCGAAGCGCTCCACACCGACCCTCGGGCCTCAAAGACCCCTGCGGACTCCTCTTCTAGCCGCTCTCGGTCGCTCCGACCCCGTGCGGCGTGGCCATCCCCCTCAGACCAGCTTCCTGGCCGGCTCAGACGCCCGCTTACCTTTTCTTCTCCTTGTCAGCTGTCATTGTCACCGTGGCGCTCTCAAACGCGACACCTGAGCTCCCCGGCCGGTGGGGATTGCAGTCGCCGCCTTCGATGTGGCCCTCGCCTACTCCTTGTGGCCCGGGCCGGTGTTAAAGGTCCTAGGTGCTCGCAGGTCCCGAGCGCCCCGCACCGTCAGGTGGAAGTTCTCGAGCTGCTGGCTAGGTGCGGGGAGGAGGGCGGAGAGAGGTGCCGGGGAGGAACCTGCACGGGGAGGCGGGGTCGGGGAAAGGAGTGGGAGGAGGCTGTCAAACCCAAAAAGAGGGCCGCGAGAGCGGGACCTTAGTTCCTTTTTCCCACGAAGAGGAGTCACTTTTCTGGGTTTTCAAAAATAAAAATAAAAATAAGAAGTGGCTGCAACAACTGGAGTTGGAAGAGTCCAAGGCCGGGCGGGCGCGACCGCGGAGATGACCATACAGTCTCAGGACACTGCCGAGGATTGTACAGCCGCCTCAGGCTAGCGCTGTGTTGGGTGCAGGGGCTGTGTCGTGGACGGCTCTCAAATGTCCGGCTCTCGGGGCCGCCAGCCCACTTTAAAAACTCCTGCGGCCGGGAGGGGGAGGGAGGGGGAAGGCGCGGGGGGCGCGGGCGCGGGGGGCGGGGGCGGGCGTGCGCCGGCAGGCCCCGCCCCCTGCCCACCCCGCCCGCGCCGCGCCGCGCCGCGCGCCCGGGCAGCCCACTGCGTCCCGGCCAATGGGGAGGCGCGGCCGCAGCCTCTGCCCTGACCCCGGCCCGCCCCCTGCCCCCGCGCTCGGCTCCGCCGCGGCCCGCCCGCCCCGCCTCCTCCCTTTGCAGTTCAGAAGTTGTTTATGAGGTCGGCGGGGTGGCTTGTGGCAAGGTGGGACTCCGCACCGGGCAAGCGCAACCCAAGTGAGGCTAGCCGGCAGCGAGAAGTCGGTCTCCGGGAGTGCTACGGACAGCGGGAGTGCCCCTTTGCACTGGCGTCCTTTCTCCTCTGCCGTACCTTTGGGACCGGGGCAGGACTGCGAGCCCCGAGCGTCCCGCGCTCTGTCACGCCACGCGGAGCCGCTCCGCAGTGCCGCTCCTGCGTCCCTCGCTCTGCTGCCTCGGCCCCGGGCCCTCTGGGGATAATTCCGAGGGCCCAGCAGCCGCGCTCCGAGCCCAGGCGTTGCGCTTTTCCCGGCAGAACGCGGCTGACTTTGCCGTCTGAAAGAAGAGGCAGGGAGATGGATCACCTGCTCCTGTGGGGTCTGGGGAAAACAGTGCAGTGAAATAGAGCTAGGGCTTTACCTGCTCTTCCCTTCCCTCAACTGGTAGACCTGTTTGCTTGCGGGGTCGTGTTGGACTGTGTGGTTTCGGTGAGGATGCGGGAGAGGCGGGCCCTCGCGAGGGCCTGCTGCACCCTGCTCCCAACACCTGACCACCACCGCGTGGGACCGGGCCAATTCAGAGTTGGACAAGTCAGTCTGGCTTCCTAGTGTGATTTTGGGGATAAGAATTGACAGCATGTCCTCAAATCACAGGATTTCAGACCTGCCCTATGTGTCTCCAGTGTTTTATTGAAGCGCTAGGAACAATCAAGTCTGCAGGTGTTGAGTGTAGAGAGATCAGTGATCTAAGGGGCAGGCCATTAGAGCTCCTGGATTTTCCAGCTGCGCTTTAAACTCTGCTTTCAACCCATGCTGGCCCGGGCACCTACGCTCCACGTGCCTCTGCCCCGACCCCATCGACCCGATCGATCTGCTCTCCCAAGAATCCCAGCCCATTTACTACCTACATTATGTGGATCCAGATCTCAGGATGGGACGGGGAAGGCTCAGTCTTCCAAGATTTGTGAAAAGTTTCATAGGTGTGAGTGGAAGAGAAGAGAAAGCAAGGGCCACGGGACTGGTAGCCCTCGCACTGAGAGCCTTGCTGTACGTTTTCCCCATAAGCCTTGTCAGATTTTATATTAAATAATCTACATAATGAAACTCCAGGACTTTATGCAAAGTGAGCAGAGCCAGTCACAAAAGGACAAATACTTTATGATTCAGCTATTATGATGTATCTGAAGTAACGAAATTCATAGGAACCAAGTAGAAAGGTGGTTGTGGGGGGGATGGGATGGGAATTAGTGTGTAATGGGTATACAGTTTTGCTTCTACAAGATGAAAAAATTCTAGAATCTGTTGTACAAAATGTGAATATATTTAACTCTACTGTACTGTACGCTTTAACATGATTAGGGTGGTAAATTTAATGCTAGCTTTTCTTTCTACCACAATACAAAATAAAAATCAAGAAAAAATAGTCGTAAATGGAACTTTTTTTGGTATAGGTTTGTGTTATCACCAAAATACAAAGTAAACATTTTTCCCTCGCACGCCAGGAGGGGTGGGGCTACTTTTCAGGGGCCTTTGGAAGGCACTGGACAGAATAGAGGAGAAAACTTGCCGAGAACTGGGGAACCAGGCACATTTTCTCATTTTCCTAGAGCCATGAGCACTGTGTACACAGACTTTGAAATCAAACATCATGCCTGACAGCAAGGGATTCAAACAAAGATTGCGAATCTCTCTAGGGAGCCATTTCTTGAGACTGGTAGGTTTCAGAAATGGAGTGATTTCATACTGGGCTTCTTCAGCCACTCAGTCCTAGTGGACACACTTATTTATCTTAATAAAGAGATTGGTAAGACACAGTGCTTCCTTAATCGACAATAAGCTTACTTATCTCACTTGGTGCTGGAGTGGGAGAAGAAACAGGTGCTTTGGTGGCTTCCAGGTGCTCAGATGGTTCACTGTCTGAGGAAGGAGAAAATTCCTGAGTCCTGGGCTATGCTTAAAAGTCACAAAGCAACACCTCCAACGTACACAGAACATTTCAGCAATGCTGAGCTTATGAAATTCGATTTTTTGATATTAAAAAAAAGGAAAGGTAAAGTGTCACTCAACACATCTACCGCATTAATATTGCTCCTTCCCCATGGCCAGCCTGCCCATCTTTCTAATTGGGATTTTGCCCTCTAAGTGAAAGGTCCCCAAGCTCCGATAAACAACTGGATGGATATTATGAAAATCCTAGGGAGTAACTTTGAAGAGTCTGGGATTTTGGCAGTGTCTGAGAGATTCACCAAAAGCCCTATATGGAAGGATTGGACCCAGCCTTGCTTAGAGCAGAGCTGAGCAGCCCAATAACCTCTTAAGATTTCTTCCAGGATGCAGTTAAACAACCTCTGCAGGAAGGAGCTGAGAGTGTAAACCCAACACAGGCCTGTGGCTAGAGTGTCCCATTTTACTTTTTAATGCCCACGGAGCACTGCAGCAGAAAAGCTTTAAAAGATGATGGCGGAAAGAGATGGATTCCGGGATTTAGAGGAGTGTCTCTAGAGACAATGATCTTTTGGCCACAGAGGGCAGCAGAGGGCATCACTAGGCAAAACTCCCAAGCTGCTTCAAATGGGAGCAGCTGCCCATTTCCCAGCAAATCTCTCTACCTGTCCCCCAACCCTAGACTGGACAGCTTGGCAACACAGTCTGTGACCCCGGGAGAATACTGACTTGTTTTAATGTGGGACAAGACTGGGTCTCTAGCTTCCTCTCTCCTCTGTAGAGCAGACACACCCTTAGGAGGATGGGATAGATGGAGACAAATTGTTAACTTACAGATTTGGTAGAGAGCAGACACCTGGGCTGCTGTGGGCAGGTGGAAGACAGAGGGTCTTGATAATCCTGTTAAAGTAACAGTATGACCCAGGATGTGGTTGGAAATTAGGTTGGGATGGGTGGGATCTAACAGGAGAGGAGATCTTGGAGGTCTGGGCTATTTCTTTAGTATTTTACAACTTTCATTGTATTGTCACATGTCAGGGCTGGGGTGCAAAATTTCAGGGGGCATTCACTCTCTGGTGGTAGTAGCCCTGGCCCTGCACATGTGTTATCTAATGGAATAACCATCAGGCCCTAGTCCCGCCATTTATTGGGTTGGAAGGGAAGTCACCCATTCCCTCACATTTGCCTGTTAGTCCTCCAAGCAAAACCAGCTCTTAAATTGTGACTTTAGGAGTCTATCCTCACACTCACCAATGAACTCTATGACCAGAAAACCATACCTCCTGTGTTTGGCTTCAGGCCAAAGTCGGAACATATGCTATATCTATAGTTAAACATGACTTTTGACCCTACAAATCCAGATTTTGCCATCTTTCAAAAAGAATTCGGGATTCTTATTGAGGAAAGGGTTGAACATTTGTTTCTACTTGAATTCTTAGTGCTTACTAAGAAGAAGGACCCAGTTTTAAAGAAACCAGTTTTCCCACCCACATATCTGGATTATCGGTGACTTAGAGACTAATGTCTTTGCCCAGGAAAGGTCTTGTGTGTTTGTCATTTGGTCATTCACCAAATAGTGAAGGAGTCATTGGTCCATGGCCACTGTGTTATGTGGATTCAAGAAGAATGGAAGAAATCAATCTGGAGGGAGAGAGAGACGGTGGTTCCCTTCCCTCCAGGAGAAGACAATCCAGTTGTGCACCCACTGCATTTCCCAGATTATGAGATACACATTTACTTATTTTTCAAGGCTTTTGAAATCAGTGAGCATCAATACATAATGACTCCTTTCTTCCTCTCCAGAACTACTTTTAAATGAATATATATATATATATAATTTATATATTCTTAAAACGTTTTAAATATAAAAGTTGAGCCCAAGATCATATGCTCTAAACAATAGGTGTTGTAAGGATTTGGTGGTGGTGGGTGGGAGGGTGGAGAGAGTGAATAAGAAGGAAGATAAAGCTAGAGTCCCAGCCATCTTCACTGCTAGGAGTAAGAGATGCCTCGCCCAGACTGGCCCGTCTGCTAGGCTGGTGGGTGCCATCTCTGTGGGAGGAATGGCCTATAGGAAGGATGTGCCAGCCCCACCTTAGAGCAGAAAGGGCACAAGCAGAAATGAAGGTGCTACTATCAAGAGAGATGATGACATTAGGCCTCAAGCAGTACTGCTCTGAAATCTGGAAACTAAGAATGGCACAAATTGGGGGTCAGAGACACCCTCCTCACCCCTATAGTGTGGCTTTGGCCTGTAAGCGGTGTCAAAATGGGACTTTCTCTAGCTCAGTATCAAAATACAGAAATACAGAACTAGCAAAAGAGCTTTTGAAATGGTTTTGCATGCTTCAGTCAATGCCCATCTCAAGGGAGTGTATGGACCAATATAGACAAGGACTAGAAGTTGGACTTCTAGGATGGCGTTGTCAGCATCATGGAATTTCCCCACCCCACACTGTGGACAAAGTTTTGCCTTTCAGCTATCTCCAAGTCCAGTGACTAGGGCTTACTGGAGACCACAGGAAAGCCTGATGCTCGTCCCCTGCAGCTTGAGGGACTCAGGAGACTGGCCCCCCCACCCCACCCCCCTGTTCCTGGTGAGAGTCTGGCTAAAGTGGCTGTTGGAGCCATGTGGAGGGCTGGGTTTGAGGCTTACTCCCACTCACCTAGTCATGGCAGTGGTGTGTTTGCAGGTTGGATTCCCCAGGAAGTCAACAAGAGGGGGAGATCAGCATTCAGCAGGTTTATGAGGGAGCGCCCTGGGGATCAGCACCTGTGGGAGGAAAGGGACAGAAGAAGGACTGGGCAGAGGGCAGAGCAGAGCCTCCACAAAGGTCTCATCCAACCCCTAGGGCGTCCGAAGCTGGAACGGCTCTTTGGAGTTGTCCCAAAGTAGAGTAAAGGGGTCAGGCCTTTCTACCTCTGCCTTGATCAGTCAAGGCCTGTGGCCTTCAGCAACAGCACCCAGGGGGAAAAAGGCCTTCATTCCTGGAGGGGTATCTGGGCAATGATTAGAAGGTCCAACACAGAGCATGATGTTTACAGACCAGATGTGGAATTCACAGGAGGAATACCCACTGAGGATTTTTAAGACGATCCTGCCACGTGCATCTCTTCAAAAAGGTCTCAACAGAAAGAAATAGAGGTACCATTGGAGGCAGAAGCTGAGGAAGACCACAAATGACCCGCTGGAGGAGGGCCCTTCTGGAACCATGAGGGGTTGCTGTTGGAGGAGACCATCCAAGGAATCTACAAAGATACCAAAGAGGCAAATAGCTGCTATAGCCAGGGAAAACCAAAGAGAAATTACACCCATGCTAGTAAAATGAAGGCGAAGAAGGAGGAGGGGGGACGAGGAAGAAGATGAGAAAGAAGAAGACGGCGACATTCCTATTCTCTTTTCCCCTCTCCTGGCCTAGAGGGGCCAGTGTAGGCCAGGGGAGGGATTAGGTGTAGAGGTGCTAGGTAAGGAAATATCTTAGTCTCCTCAGTGCCCGACAGGGCATCTGGCACAAAAGGGGCACTCAGGAAAGCTGACCAAACAAATATACAAATGTATAAATGAACAAATTAATGTATCAGCCGAAATCCTAGGGTGCAAGCAACAGATAGCATCTTCCCTCCTGTCCGCTCAGGTTTCCAGGTTGAAGCAAGTCTGAGTTGGGGAGGACAGAGCTTTAAGTAGGGGTGAAGCTGAGGATTTTCATTACCTACCAGACTCCAATGTTTATTTAGTATGAGCAAAGGAATTTCTATTTTTACTACTAAAGAGTGACTTTAAAAGTCTTGGGACCTCACTGAGATTTTATTTGAAGTGGGAACTAAATAATCCATCAAATGGACCACTTGAAAGTTTAATGAAAGAAAATAATAATGTTGCCTTCTGAGCGCATCATACAGATCCCATTTGTTCAACCTAACTCTTTCAGGGGGCTTGAGGCCCCTTTCAGGGCTTTGCATGTGGCTGATGTCAGAAGCCACAGTGCTGGTGATCCATTGGAAGGGCTTCAAGAGGTGACCAGAAGAAAAATTGGGCCCAAGTGGCAAATGTACTGACTCATTGTGGAGAGGGCCTTAACTATGGAAATCACAGGAAGTGCTGTAGAAGGCGAGGGAAAAAATGGCAGCTACAGATAGACCCCGTGAAAAATGCTCCAGGGACTCCCAGAAATAAGTAATGCGGAGACTGAGGAGCAAGAGGGAGGGACATCCTGTGGCAAGAGTCAGCCAAAGGGGGGCAAATAGAGGCAACAGTCAGCCAAATGCACAATGTATTTACATCTTGCACCGCCATTGTCTTAATTTATTTGTGGCAAGGGACATCTTTCTCCTTAGCTCCTTAGCATCCAAACCTGAGCACCTTTCTATGTTTGGGGAGTTCCTCACTCACCTTATGAAGCAAGGCTTCACTAAAGAAAAGCCTTTCACTAAAGAAAGTAAAAATGCCAGACAATCTCAGCTTCTCTAGAACCTGTGGTGTGGACATGTGACTGGGTTTCTTTGAATCAGACACATCTACCCAGACTTTGAATCTCACTAAATCCAGGGAAAGCAGGCACCTTGTAAAGCAGTTGCCACCTTGCTGACCGTATCTTGGTGCCAGAAGTTCTAGCATCAGCATCCAGAGTCGTGAGTTGGTGGCTTGGCCATGTGAACTACAGTCACCTGCAGCGAGGCTCCAGTGTGGGGCTTTATTCCTGATTGCCTCAACCTCGGAGCCTGGCTCTCCAGTTACACCCCTCTCAGAGATTTTGTGAGGTAACCAGAACCTTTCTAATAAATCATTTCTTCTCAAATTGCTGGAGATAATCTCTGTTACTTGCAGGTAAGAATCTTGGCTGATATATTCATTCATTCATTCACTCATTCATTTGTAGGCAGTATTTACTTGATCAGCACCCGGTGAATGTTCACTATATGCCAGCTATCCTACTAGGCACTGGTGATACCAAGATAAATGAGACACGTGCCATTCCTCAAGGAACTTCTAGTCAGATAAGAAATCTTTGACGGGGGCACCTGGGTGGCTAAGTCAGTTAAGCATCTGCCTTCGGCTCAGGTCTTGATCCCAGAGTCCCAGGATCAAGTCCTGTATCGGGCTCTCTGCTCAGCAGAGAGTGTGCTTCTCCCTCTGACCCTCCCCCTCCTCATGCGCTCTCATTCTCCCACTCTCTCTCTCTCTCTCAAATTAAAAAAAATAAGTCCTTGACAACTAATTTTCTATCTCTGGCCCTCAGTTTCCTGTTCTTTAAAGTGAGAGGGCTGGGTCTTAGAGCCTTTAGGCTCTGATGTTTGGATTGGCTATGCATCGTTCAGTTAAGTGGTGGTCTTTGCCCCAGAAGCCTCAGCTGGCAGAGATGTGAGGCCCTCTGTGGACTACTGAGGTCAGGGCATAAACTGCTTCTGTAGGGCCTCCATTTCCTACATGGAAAACTAATTACTCTGGGCATCTTACCTAGGCAGGTGCTTGGCTAAAGTTTGATTCGGCAGGAGCTGGTTTCCAGCACCTTCTCGCCTCCCCTTCCCTGGATCTCATTTAGAACAGTTCTCCTGCCATCCTGAAACCCTGGGGCAGACCACAGAGCACCCAGCAATGTCTGCGAGGGAGCTTAGCTGCGGAGAGAAGTTCATAGGGTTGGCTGGCCCACTCTCCGGGTTTAGATTTCAGATTTAGGCTAATAGAAGCACAAAGGAAAAATGGGAGGAAAAAGCCTCACAACCCCAGAAATGGCTTGACCCGCAACTCATTGTTATGTCTCCCCAGCAAAGTGCCTGCTGATTCAAGAAATGGTCAGAGATAGCAGGAGGCAATTGAGACTTCGGATCTATGTTAAGTGAGAAGGATGGTTACATGACATTTAGGGCATCTGGATACTACACGAGTTGGTTTCGAAACTTATTAATATACAAGGAATGAGGGAACAGTTTGCCCCTTTATGATTTCCATGGCTACGTAAAGGGTTTTCCTGTCTGCATTGTTCTGGAACTGCAGCTGGGTCCTTCTGTAAGCACTGAGGTTAGAGGGGACAGCGTCAGGGGCACACACTAACACGGCCCTAAATGGCTATGCATTCACATACATACATGCACATGGAGCACAGGTGCCAAGCCCAGAAATATGTTCCTGCACAAACCCCATTTAAAATGCTTCATTTTTCTGAGTGCATACCTCTGTCTTTGCCCTTTGAAGAAAACCAGGGATGCAATGCTGAGAATGTGCCTGTAAATACTTAAGATTTTAAACTCTGAGGCTTTTCTCTCGGTCTGCCTCTGAGGACTGCAGTCTCTGGTGCATGGATGCTGGGGGTCACAAGCCCGGCTGAGACCAGTGTGCTCAGTGACCCACCCCAGGGCCAGCGGAGGCACAGACGTTTCAAAGCCTTGAGACAATGCCTTACCTTAATCGTTAATTTTATGTTACAGCAGATAAGCCCTCCTAATCATTCTGTTTTGGGCTAAATTAAAGTGGGCCTTCATCAAACAGTCATTTATGGTAGAGAGATGCCTTGGGACATAAAAACATGCCAGTGGCAAAGTTCTAGGTAGATGACGCCAAGGCAGGGAGCCCAGAGTTCACTGTGTATGAAAGTGAAACTCATAATGCCCAAGGTTCAAAAGTAAGGCCATATTTAGAAGAGTTCTGGAAAGACCCATAGACGACTCCACAGTAATTTTACCTGTTAAGAATAGAAAGCACAGGGGCGCCTGGGTGGCTCAGTCGGTTAAGCGTCTGCCTTCGGCTCAGGTCATGATCTCAGGGTCCTGGGATCAAGCCCCGAGTCGGGCTCCCTGCTCAACGGAGAGTCGGCTTCTCCCTTTCCCTCTGCCCCGCCCCCCCCACTCATGCTCACTCTCTCTCTCTTTCTCAAATGAATAAATAAAAAATCCTTAAAAGAAAGAATAGAAAGCACATTTTAAGAGTAATAAAACAACAGCACTTAAAAGTGTACCTTTCCGGGGCACCTGGGAGGCTCAGTGGGTTAAGGAGCTGCCTTCAGCTCAGGTCATGACCCCA
Source organism: Zalophus californianus (assembly GCF_009762305.2). Classification (NCBI taxonomy): domain Eukaryota; kingdom Metazoa; phylum Chordata; class Mammalia; order Carnivora; family Otariidae; genus Zalophus; species Zalophus californianus. Next base: position 73,895,029 of record NC_045602.1, read on the forward strand.
GGGTCCTGGGATCGAGCCCCGCATCGGGCTCCCTGCTCAGTGGGGAGCCTGCTTCTCCCTCTCCCTCTGCCTGCCGCTCTGCCTGCGTGTGCTCTCTCTCCCTCTCTCTCTTTGTCAAATAAATAAATAAATAAAATCTTAAAAGAAATAGATAAAAATAAAAATGAACCTTTCCAAATTCTCTCTCCAAATTTCATTGCACTCGAAGCCTCATCCCCTTTGTACGTATTCCAATCTTTGTTTAATTAATTAAATTTATTCTTTCATCCTTCCCTTCTTAAGCATTTATCAAATGTCCTGCTCTTACTCATCAGTGTGGTTGAAATTCAGCTTAGAAAGATGAATAAGACACAGCCCTACCCTCTAAACTCAAGAGTCCACTGTTGGAGACAAACTTGCAAACAGACAAAAATCCACGCGTAAGAAGCTTAAAACCCTGTTCTTCCGGGAGTTCAGAATGGAGAATGATTCTGTCAGCCTGGTTGTGGGTGGGGATGTTAGGGAAAGTCTGCAGAAAAGGTGGCGTTGTGGCTGGGTCTCCAAGGGTGACCTGGAGTTTTCTAGTCAGAGAAGTGGCAGAAAAGCATTTCGGTCTGGGAGGAGGGACTGAATCCTCTCTTGCCACTCTCAAAGCAAAGGGCAGGGCATAGAGAAGCAACACAAAAGACCCTTCGAGGAGGTTTTGTTACTACGGTCATCTGAGATTATCAGCTCGTCTTGGCTCTATGGAACACTTAGAACACTTGTATTACTAATGCTTGATGGGGCCTTTGGAGGATGACCATGACACCTGAGCTGGTTAGAAAAGGAATATGACCCTTCTCTTCTAGCCATGACATTCCAGCTTTCCCACCATGAATTTGCTCCCAATAATTACGTGGCCATTGTAGCAGTAATGACACCAATATACAGTGGTGAGTATTTCTCTGCAAACTCTGGGAGCATATGTGGAATGGAGCATGGATGTCCTTGACCTGGGTGGCCCTTAGCTCAGGTCACCAGGTAGCTTTTCCCAGGCCTTCATAAGAACAGTTTGTCTTTCTTGTTCAGTTCAATTTTTTACAAAACCTTCATGCTCCATTTATACTAGAATTTTGCACAATAGGTATTATTAACATCAGAGCAAAATTCCGTGGGTTCTAGAATCTCCTTGGGTATACCCACTCTAAGCAAGGAGCCAATTATTACAGCCCCGAAGTTTGAGGGGTTGCTGGTCTGTATGCATGACCCTGGGAGTATAGATGGGTGACTGTGGAGGCCTTAGTATCTTGGGGGTGTTAAGTAGGTTCAAAGGCAACTGAAATTCTCCCCATAGTCCAGCTGAGGGGATATTTAGGGGTAAGCAGCATGGAGGAAGCCCAGAGCTGTGACGAGTGGACCCAGAGGGACCCAGGCCCTGCAAGTTTCTACTGCATGTCTTGCCCTAGGCAATCCCACCCCCTACGGGCCCCCTGTGCTTATTGCTTCTCTTCTTCTCTACACTTCTTCCTTTCTCTCTCCCCAGTCCTCTCTCCTAGTAAATACTCCTTTTTTTTTTCTTCAGAAGTTTCCACGGAGTTTGAGGCTTTCAACGACCACACTTTGCCCAGCCATGATGATCACAGAGATAAGGAGGCCACTTCCATTAGTATCTGCATAAGAGAGAGCAGAGGTGAGGAGGCCCCTCTCCGCCGGCCTGCCTGGACTGTTTATGATGAACCAGTGGGAAAGACACACGTGACGTGACGGTCCAGCCAGCTTCTGTGGCTTGAAGTCACTCAGGCCAGTGCTGAGGAACCCAGCACGGGGCTGGGCATGGGGATGACAGATGCTGGAGAGGTCTGGCCAAGAGAGTTCAGGAGAAGGCATGAGGAACAAACACATCCCATTTCCCGTTTGTTCCGACATCTTTCTTCCAAGTTAAGAGAAAGGTGAAGACATTAATGAACCATGGATTGGGGAAAGTCTAAAGCTCTATATAAGCGTAAGGACACAATCTGACTGACCCAGGTCTGTGTGAGCTCAGTGCTCTGGGCTGGGGCGGAGCTAGAAGAGCAGGCAGGTTAAACATTGCCCTTTTCTCCTTTGGGTCCAGAGGTTGTGCACAGGAAGGTGCTGCGGAGCCCACTGGTGGACCTGGAGTCTCAAGCCTGAGCCCAGATTCTGGTCTCCACTTCTTAGGTGGTCACAGACGCATTCAACATCTCTGAGTCCCAGGACCCTCATCTGCAAGATGGGGATACTAGCGATTCCTACCTCACAGACTTAGGGACAGGGTCAGGTGCAACACTGTGCCCAGAAGCACCTTAGAAACCATGCTACAAATGTGATGATTAATGTCCTATCAATGTCATAGTTTCTTATACTGTTATGGGTTTCCAAAGGGAAAGCATTAGCAAGATGGAATAATCTCAGAATAGACTAAAAAAAAAACTAAATCTTGCACGCTAATATAAATTTCATATATTTAAAGCTTAGTATGTGATATAATTTTAAATCAATTTAAGATTAAGAGGCCTTTTTTTTTTTTAAGAGTTAGTAAAGACCCATCTCTTCTGCTCTTTGCCGTTTCTAAATGAGCCTAATGCTGGAAGGGAGGCCCCACTTTCCCCCCTCCCCACCAACTAGGGTAGGGCTATATAGCTGAACTCCCTCCCCTTCTCCCTGAGCAGATGGGTGGGGACCAGGTAAGCCTCTAGTTACAGTTTTAAAATAGTGTTGAGAGAGAGGGAGGGAGGGAGGCAGGCAGGGAGGCCCACATGGCAGGAAGGGCAGGTTTTTCTGCCCTTTCTCCCTGCCTGAGGTCCTGAAGCAGGCCAAGCAGGTGAGCCCACGCCCTGTCACCTTGTCACCCCAGAGGAGCTGTGGGCCCAACTGCACACATTAGAGGGCACTACACTGGCCCCACACAGACTTTCCCACTGATTTTCCCTTTTCCCCAGCGACTTCCCCCTACATAGGAAGAAATCCCTTTTCCTAGCTCAACTCCTGCATCCAGGCTCTGGGCAGCCTCAACCACTCAGCCAGTCATCAGCTAGTTGCTGGCAGTGCTGAGAGGGAAAATGGACAGTGGGGTCAGGGTCTGTGCCTGGGGCACCTGGGCTAGCCCGAGGTGGGCATGCAGTCTGTGCTTGGCACTCCCAGTGGCCTTGGGTCGGCCTTCTGCTATACTCCAGGGAGATCTAGGACCCGAGTCCCAGGCGCCAGAAAGGGAAGCAGTCAAGCCCTCTAGCTTTCCCATGGTGGCAGCGGAGCCCATAGCATCAGCCTTTTGCACCTGTCTGCATTTCATTGACCCTGACTCACTGTTAGCCCCTGGTCAGCTTCTTCCTCAGTGGCCAGCACTGTCTCTCCTCTGGGCATAGACATGGCTACATCTTGCTCTCAAAATTATTCTTGGATCTGCGCACCTCCTGCCTGCCTGCCGGCTAGACCTGTTGCCCAGCCCCCTAATGAATATTTGCTGGCTGATTGAGTATTTGTCTTTTGATGGAGTAAATGACAAACCAGCCCCAAGAGGTCTGACTTTGTCCTCAATCATCTCTGGCCTGAGGGATTCCCGGAATATCTGGAGTGCTGGCCTTCACAAAAAGAACAATGGAGAGGCACCCTGAATGCTGTAGGGCTGTAAGCCTAAGCCCTGGGGTGCACGCGGCTTTGGAATCAGGCTGACCGGGGCTGACTCCCAGCTCTGCAGCCCTCTGGTAGCCTTGGACAATTCCATTACTTTCTCTGAATACCAGTTTTTCCCAGGCTGTAAAAATGAGGATGATGATATCTACTCCGAGGGATGCTGTGAGGGCGAAGTGAGCTTTAATGCACACGCGGTGCAGAGGCCCAAAAATCACCTCCATGTTGCCCAAAGGGTATGTGTGCCTAGAGTCTGGCTTCTTGTGGTTTTTTGTTTGTTTGGTTTTTGCCTTGCGCACGTGTTTCACAAAATGGTCTTCCGCCGGAATCCAGCCTGCAGGGCTGGAGGAACACAGAAATCTTTCTGGATGTGTCACAGGCTTTCTTTCCCAATCCAGTGACAACAGAGGTAGTTCCCTTGGCAGCAGCAACAACATGGCTATCACGCCAACCCCTCCCCAGGGGTTTCTGTGGAGCCCACAGGCCCCTGTGAGAAGCCGGGGCAAGGCTCCCCATTCTGAAGAGGCCATCGCCTCTGCTGGGGCGAAGCAGCTCAGCGGTGGGGCTGGTTTGAAGCTGATCTTCAGCCCCGGGGCAGGGGGGTGCACTCATTCCCGTGCATGGGGGGCTGCCTCAGCGGTGGGGGGCGGCCACTGGTTCGGTGGGGCCGGTGTGACCAGTGACATCCAGTTAGGAGCTGTCTGATGAGCTGTGACCCGGGAATGGAGGGGAAGAATCTGGCTGGCACTGGAGTTGAGTTTGGCCTCATTCACCAAATGAGCTAACCAGCCCGTTTGAGGGAAGTCTCAGATGCCGCCATGATGTTCATGGAGGAAACGAACTCAAGTGATTATTACACAGACCCCATTTCATCCCCGGAATTTAGCGTGCCCAATATCCCGAGGGACAAGGAGATGCCACCGTCTTTGTTTTGTACAGCCCTTTGTCCTTTAAAGTTACTATTTTAAATCACCGCTGGCTCCTCTGTCTCCATGACGTAAATAGCCTAGATCCTACTCTTGGCATTTGACAGACAGATAACACAGGAGCGAGGCTAAGTGACGCACCCAAGATCACACACAGCACACTGAGGAATCCAGCACTCCTATCTCGCTGCCCATTGTTCTCCTTTGTTTGGTTTTCTCTGGTCGCTGCTCCAGGCTATTCTCCTCAGAGCAACGGAGTCATCTTTAAATCTCAGATGAGACCATGTCACTCCCTTCCTTACAGCCTCACGTGGCTTCTCTCCAGAGTGGAGGACAGTCCCTTCCTGGCACAGCTGCAGCTCCTTCTCCGAGCTCCGGTCCTGCCCACCTCCCAGGCCGCCCTGCTGCCCTCAAGGTGCCGGGCTCCAGGCCTCCTGTGCTCGCTGCCCCTCCTCCCACCCTGGCCCTTCACCACGCTCGCTGGGCAGGCACGGGGTCTTCTCCATTTCCACCCACCGGCCTGGTTTTGCTCCCCGGAATCACATTTGCTTCCGTCTCCCATCGTCAGAACACCAGTGGGGTTGGGCTCAGGGACTTTGTCTTGCTCCTGCAGCATCCCCAGTACCTACAGTAGCACCTGGCGGGTGATCAGGTAATATCAGGTCATCAGTAAAGGTTTTTGAATGAATGGCTATCACACTGCATTGTTAGGAGAGAGAGAGAAAAGTCCTGGGAGAGAGAGGTTATGAAGCATGGGAAACACAGACCTACCTTCCTCAAGTAGCTGCTATGAGAAGCCACAGGAGCTCTGCTGGGTCAGCCCAGCCCCAGCCAACCTCCCCTTCCTGAGCCCGGCTTCTTTCAGCCCACGGAGCTCGCCAGTGAAGCCAAATCCAGCAGCGAACTTCAAGCAGATGGGCTCTAATCCGGGCCTGCACCCTGGGCCTGACGGGCAGCTTCTCTGACTCTAACTCTGCCCCGCATCATCACCTCAACTTGCTACACTAATCGCAAGGGCAGACCCATAATTACAGTCTCAAGGGGCCAATCACAGCCCCCCGAACCAGCAGACCCATTCTCCTCCCAATTCTGCCATAACTCGTCTTCATAAACTCGCCTCTGAGCCATTAGTAGGCACTGTCACTGGGGTGTGGGCCAAAATCAGAGACACCAGAAGCTGGAAAAGGCCTTAGAGATCATCTCATTTCTTCCCTTCATGGATGATAGTATAATTAATAGGTGCTATCATTTATGTTCTGTTTGCTTTCTCATTGGTTCTTTGCTCATTTGTCTTGTGCTCTTTCAGATCAGTCTTGGGTTTTAATTTAGTATTCTATTTTACCTTCTCTCTGGGATTTGCAGCTAAGCCTCTTTGTTTGATTTTTTAACTTTTTGTTCTAAGGATTACATATGCATCCTCAATTTAGCACAGTTGACCTGGAATTTGCATATGAGAACTGAAACACTTTACCATCCGCCCCCCCCGCCCCCCCCCCCCGCCCCCGTCCTTTGTTCTGTTGTCACATATGTTATTCCTTGAATATAAGCCCAGGACACATTGTTGTTGTTATTGCTACAGACCATGGCCTTTTAAAGAAATTAAGAATGGAGAAATTGTTCTCTTAGGGTCACCCATATCATAATTTCTGATGCTCCTTATTCTTCTCTGTGAATCATGCTTCCATGTGCTATCATTTCCCTTCAACCTGCAGAACACGACAATTCTCTTCCCACCTCCACGGACACTATAGCCTCTCTGGCCTTCCATCCCTGCTTCCACCAAGGCTCCAAAATCTGCAAGTTTCCATCCATTTCCCATACTGCAGTTAACTGCCAAGATAAAATGTTAGGCATTTCCAAACTCCTTGAGGATGGGTCCAGTTGGCGCCATGAAAGAGAAGAGGGCAAGTAACAAGGGGCCTCCCCTCTTTCCCCTTCCAACGCCACCTTCCCCTTCTCTGCCTTCTCTCTAAAGGGCATCTGCCTGACCCCAGAATGAAAAATCAAACTGCTACATTTATTTGCTGTTTTTACATCCGGTCCTTCCTGGAGGAGGGGGGAGAGCCGACAGCCTTTCCGCAGTAGGCTGCATCCCCTGTCAGTCATTTGCAGGCATTTACTGAGCCCAGTCTCAGTGCAGGCCCTGTGCTAGGGGCAGGAAGGGCAGAGGTGGAGAGGGCTGCAGGGACGTCAGGGAGCTTCTACGCTAGGTGGGAGACCGTGTGCACCCGTCGTGAGGAAATCGACAATCCAGTCTTCTGCCTTCTTCCTCTTTCTTTCCCTGGCAATTAGCAAGCATCCATAGAAATGAGGGTTAGAAGAAATGTAACTGGGTAAGAAAAGGTGATCAAAGACCTCTGATTCTGGACCCTGCTGAGGATGTTGCCTCCAGGGCCACTCCCATCCCTAAATATCAGTGCAAGAGGTAACAAGGGGCCTCTCAAAGCCTCAGGAACATATAGGTGAGGACAAACGGAAGGCTTTGGGTGAGCACACAGATCTGGAGAGGATGTGGGTAATTGCTGGAGGCAGTCCTCTGAAGGGTCATGAAGGTACCAGGGATGCCAGAAGCGTGTCCCTAAGCTCGGAGGCAATGAGCAGAAAGATGCACAGCTGGCGCCAGGCCAGGCCCCTTCCTGGCTTCCAGGCCCCCAGCACTGTGTTCCTCCCCCAACTTCATAAACATCCCCCACCCTTCCAGCAGCTGACTTCTACTCATCCTACAGAACAGGCTCAAGTTCCACCACCGAGGCTTCCACAGCTACCATTATTTCCTCTCCTCTTCTTATTTTTTTCTGATCAAGAGTTCTACAGCCAGTAAGACATGGGTTCAAATCCCAGCTAGACCACTTGCCAGTTGGGTGACCTTGGATAATTCACTTCCTCACTGAGTCTTGGTTTACTCATTTATAAAAATGGAGATCTTTTCTTCTTTACTTGGAAAATTCTTCAAGAACGAATATGGGGGCGCCTGCGTGGCTCAGACGGTTAAGCGTCTGCCTTCGGCTCAGGTCATGATCCCAGGGTCCTGGGATTGAGTCCCGCATCAGGCTCCCTGCTCCTTGGGAGCCTGCTTCTCCCTCTGCCTCTCTCTCTCTCTGTCTCTCATGAATAAATAAATAAAATCTTTAAAAAAAAAGAATGAATATGATAAGCATAGGGTTAATATCTTTAAAACATAAAGAGCTCATCTAAAACATCAAGAAATACACTAAAGACAAAAACAGTAAGGTGAATAGGACTCATGAACATTCCTAAAAAATGGAGTACACGTAGGTGATAAACATTTCAAAACATGATCATTAATGAAAAAAGTGAAAATTAAAGACACGAATAATAATCAGTTTTGCAATGGTGTGGTAAGACAAACGATCTCTGGTTATAAGGATGCTTTTTGGAGCACACTTAAGCAGTATGTACCAATGGCTCTGACAACACTCGGACACTTTGACCTAGTAACTTCGCTTCTAGGAGTGCGCATGAAGGGATATGATCAGAGATGAGGCCACAGATTAATATTCACAGATGTTCAAGATGTTCACATATTCATAACAGAGTGACTAATAGGAAAGTTTTGGAAACAAAACTCTAAATGGCCCTGAGTAAAAGAATGCTTCAATTTATGTGGTGTATTCTTAAAGTGGAATTGTGCAGCTATTAAAAGTAATATTGTCAAAGATAATCAATAATATAATGATCACAATACAATGCTTGCTGATAAGCAGGCTGCAGCATGGGATATACCATGTAATAACAAATTTTTGCAGCTACATTTATTTATACTTACACAAAGGACTGAGGACTGAGAAATAAACACTCCAAAATGTTAATAATAGCCACTTGAAAAGTTAGGAATGTTGTTTTCTTTTTTAAGTGTTCCAAATTTTTCACAATAAACAACTCTCACTTTTGAAGTTAGAAAACAGAACTACTATTTAAAATCGCAATTACACTGTTTGACCCCTAACTGTTCTTCAAATCTATCCTTAAAAAAAAAAAATCAGAAACTCATAGAAAGATGTCAGTACCAAGATGTTACTGAATCATTATTTATAATTTCAAATGATAGAAAAACAGATGCCTAGCAGTTGGGAAACAGGAAAATTAGTTGTGTATCCATAGAACAGGGCCCCATGAAGGCACTACAGATGCTGTTTTAGAATTTTTAATGACATGAAAATATTTTTGGGATAAAAGTTAGTAAGAAAAAAAAAGAATAGAAAATTGTGTGTACAAGGTAATATCACATATATTTAAGATGAATTTTAAAAACTGGAGTACGCACATATAAGTGCTAATAATGGCTCTATCTTCGTTGTGGGTTTAGAGATGACTTTCCTTCTCTTCCTTGTACTTTTATATTATTTTCATATACCATGTCCATAATGAACACTAATTACTTTATGACCAGAAAAGGAAAAAAAAAAAAAAACAGGAAAAAGAACAATGGAGAAAGGGTGTGAGAGGAAATAAACTGTGTTGGGGGAATGCAGCTAATGACAATTATCTCACAAGATTGGGGGAGAAATTAGAGGAGGTAACAGACATAAATGTGATCAGCACAGTGCCTGGCACACCATAGGTGCTCAATAAATGCAAGCTCATCCCTCCTTCCCTCTGCATCCCCACACCCGGCTTTCCCATCCTGAATCTTCTGTGCCCTTGGCAGTCTGGACCACTCTCCTACAGTCAAGTAACGTTTGTGTCCCCAGTGGGTCCGCGGGTCCAAGGGGACTGAGTCGGCTCCTTCCCACAGCGCTTCCTCAGGGCAAGGTGCTGGCAGGACCTCTGGGCAGCCTTGCTGACCAGGGACAGAGGGGTAGGGATGACACCGGCTCGCCTCTTCCCAGACAACCCAGCCACAAGGTTTCTTCTCACATCTAGGGAAGTAAGGTTTCCATGGAGTAAAGGACCTAGAGGTGGGTTTCCTTTGTAAATGGACAGTTCCTTTCTCCTCTTTCTAGCCTGTTCCCCACCAGCCCCCCAGGCCCGTGCCCCATGCCCTGTCTAGAATGGTGTTCTGGGGGTCTAAGCAGAGTATGAGTGAATGGTTCCAAGAAAGGTTTCCATGCCAACCATTCCTCCCTTGCTGATAACTGGCATTCCACTATGGAAGCTCAATGGTGGTGTCTTCACGCTCTCTCTTCCCCGGCACCTCTGGCGAGGCAGATTCCCTTTGGCGGACAAATGTATGAACTCTCCGATCCCTCAATATGCATGCATTTCTCAGCTCCCCTTCAGAAGCATGTGTGTGGCAGTCCCAGCATATGAGGGCTGAGCAGGGAACTACTGAAGACAGGAATATCTGGGGGTGGGGTCTGGAAACTTCCCATCAGCAAAGCCACACCGAGTCTGCGACCACGTGCCAGGCTTTGCTCTAGCATAGAACATGCCCACTGACAAAGGCAAGGTCTGGTCCTTAAGACTCTTACTCTGTGAATGGAGAAGTAAACTTGTAAAAAATGACAGCAAAAACACCTGGTCAGAATAGAACCGCAGGACTGAAGGGACCTTAAAAGCTCTCAAGGTCAACTGTCTAGGTATTAAAGGACTGCCATAGGTAGTAAGCATACGTGATCCAGGGCTCAGAGACGAGTGACCCAGGGCTACCTAGACAGGTTTGTACGCAGAAGCATTTGGGAGGACTGGGTAGGTGGGGAGGCACAGGGAAGGCATCCAGGACAGGTGACGCTCAGAGCTGGGACAGTACTTGAGAGGCTAAGAGGTAGACTGTTGCAAGGAGGCTGGTGACAGGGGAGAGTAAAGACAAAAAGTGCACCCAGGGGAGTTCAGGTTCAATTTTCAGAGGACCCAGGACACCAGGTTTGGGTGTCCAGATTTTTACTTTTGACACTAAGAGCCACCTCTCTGCTGGGAGACTTGGAAAACAGAAGCGTCTGAAGATGATTCTCACACTGGCAGGAGAAGGTAGGAACCGATAGGGGATGGAGACAAGGCGGCGAGCCAGAAAACCTTCTGGGCCATCCACGTGCGAGGACAGGGGTATGGATTAGGACTGTGGATGTCCGAATGGGAAGAAAAGGACAATGACTTTCAAGGGAAGGCAGGCAGGCCTTGGGGGGCTGAGGGGTGGCCGGCCAGCCGGTCCACTGCACTCTTCGTCAGTGCCGCTGCCCTAGGAGTGCTCAGAGTCCTGGTGGGAGGGAGAGGAAGCCCATTTCTGACCAGGGTTTCCAGGAGTTGTGTGGCCAGCCACAGCCTGGCACCCAGGGCTAGGGTGGAGTCAGGCAGGGGGGCAGCCTCTTCTATTCTCCCGGACAACAATGCCCCTTGAGCCAGCCATTTTCTGTGGTTAAAATGAAGACCTTTTCCCCCCAGCCAGTCCCTCACCCACAGGAAATCTGTGACCCGGGAGTCCACAGCTGTGAATATAGTCTGTTAAATATCCAAGAGCAAGCCATGGACTGGTTGCTTCAGCCCGAGAGTGCTCAGGAAGCCAAAACAGCCAAGTAGTGTTCACTCACTCAGTCGAGTTGCCTTTACGGAGCACCTACTCCGTGCAGGCAGGTGCCGGATGCTGAGGTCATAGAGGGAAGGGAGAGAGGGCCATGGCCCACTGGGGCACCAACAAGTCAACACATAACTGCCATGCGGCCAGACACTTGCCTGTCGAGGTCTGGCCAGGCATCACATAAGCAGAGGACGGGATGGAACGTTCAAGGGGAAGTGAAAAGGGGCTTCATGGAGGATGCGATGTGGAACAGACTCTTGAAGGAAGAAGAGGGGCTTGTCAGGTGGACGCGGGTTCAGGAATGTGTACGGCATTCCAGGAGATGCTGTGTGCCAAGGCCTGAGGCAGCATGGTGGCCCTGGGGAACCACGACTCACTCGTCAAGCTGCAGGGCAAGCAGCAAGTGGAGAGGGGTCGGACATGGGACTGGAGACAGAAAGCAAGCCCGGATAATGAGGATACCTCCGCATCCCAAGGTGAAGAAATGTGATTCTGCGGACCAAGGGGAGCCACTGGGAACAGATGGCGGCCACTCACCGTGGGCTCTGTCGCAGGGGGATTTTTTTTTTCCTTCAGCTGAGTTCTGGGGGTCTAGGTGAGGCACAGGTGGTTGAGGGGAAAACCCATCTCTGTATAAGTCACATTCTGCCAGACAAGCTCCCACTTCAGAGCTTTCCACTGCTTGTTTCCTCTACCTAGAATGTTCTTCCCTCACAGAGCTGTTTGGCAACTCGGTCCCCCACTCCCATGACTGGTTTCCCTACTCCCTCCTCTTTCTTTCCTTCCACAGCACTTACCCTGGGCAGTGTGGTATATTTACTTATTACATCTGTGGCTCGTGGTCTAGCTCTCTGCTAGAATGAAAGCTTCAGGGGCAAGGACCCGTGGCGGTATCCCCAGCGCCTAGAACACTGCCTGGCCCACGCAGAGCTCAGCAAGGACTCGTGGAACGAATGCATGAGCGAATGAATGAAGCAGAAACCAGGCTTTGTAATGCCAGCAGCCAACACAGAGCTTGGCAGTCCGAAGTACTATACCGATTTGGAGAAGGAAGGAAGGAAGGACCAGGCCAAGAAGTGAGCGCACCCGGCTGCCCCTGCAAACCCCAGGGCCTGGTTTGGACCCCAGCGTGGCGCCGCCCCCTCACCTCCGCCCAGCGGGGCATTTGGCAGGGCCCGAGGCGAACGTGCCACTCGGAGAATCGAGCGCTTCCTCGGCCGGGGCCGCCCTGCCAGGCTGCCCGGCCGCGCGTCCCGGAAACGGCTCCCCCCGGCCCGCGGCGCGGTCCCCAGGCGCGCGCACAATGGCTCGCCGCGGGAAGGCCAAGGCCGCGGAAGCCTGGGCGGGCTTTTCTAGGAAGCCCCCCACCCCCCTCGCCGGTAGCTCCCGCCCACCCCGAGAGGGGCCGAGAGAACCAACCTGGGCTCGGCCGACCCCAGAGGGCCCCACCCCCCGCAGGGCCCCAAGCGCAGAAAATATCATGGGGGCCCAGCCCCGCTTGTAATTTTAGAATTACATTATTTTTACTTAAATAAACAGAAAGCTCCACAAACACACGGAAATGTAAGACTAGGATTGGGGCATGAATACAAGGGCGCTCAGCTCTACCTGAAATTTTGAATGACTGAAAGCCAAGGGGAAAAACATCTTAGCTTAAATTTTGGGTGGTGAAACTCCAGGTGCTGGGTACGTCATTCTTTCCGCTTTTCCGTAACTTTTAAAATATGTCAAGATTTAAAATAAAATCAGCACAAGGAAGAACGACCAGATTCCTATTTTCTTTTCCATGATGACTGCGTGGAGGTTGGCTGAGTGAGTGAACGTCCTGGATTCCTGCCTTGGCGCTGCTCTTTCAGCCTTCGGGGGACCAAGGCCCCAGGACCGTTCTGTGGGTAGAAGAGATTTGCAGGGGTTCAGGTGTGGACGGGAGGGGGTGGGAGGCAGAGACATTCTCTAAGGGTCTCTCAAGGCTCACCTGCTCTCCCCACATAAAGAGCGACCTACTTCCCTGGTTTCCTGCACGTTTTATTTTCTGCTTCTGAGCTAGACCTCCATTGTCACTGAATGAATGAGAGGGTGGGGGAGGTAGAAGGATAGAAAAGGGCACCTGAGAGGTAGTCTCTGGCAAGAGGGGTCCAGCCGCTGTCACTTCCACGTAACCCAGGTCCACATCCATCCTTGCAATCTTCAAGTGAGTGGGGGATTTAGAAGACACAGTGAAGCCCAGCACCTCTAAATAGCACCCTCCGGATCCCAGGAAAACACATGGAAGCTTTGCAGATTTCCTGTTTATCCACAATCCAATGAAAGTATGAACCGCAGGTTTTTCTGCTTATGTAAGGGGACAAAGGAGGCACCTTTGCTTTCATTTTTACAATGTTACTAGGCATCTCATAAGGTTGGTGTAGACTCAACCTCATCTCCTGAATTTCCATGAAATCAATGACTCTGCTGGTGTCTTAGCTGGGGCCGCTATATTAAATACCATGGACTGGGTGGCTAACAGTTCTAGAGTCTGGGAAGTCCAAGATCAGGGTGCTGGATGATTCAGTTCTTGGTGAGGGCCTGCTTCCTGACTTGTAGACAAGTACCTTCTCACTTCATGGCAGAGAGAAGCAGTTCTGGTGTCTGTTCCTCTTCTTTTAAGAGCACTAATCCTATCATGGGGGCTCCACCCTCATGATTTCATCTAAATCTAATTACCCCCTAAATTGACCCACCTCCTAACACTACTACGTTGGGAGTTAGGGCTTCAATAGATGCATTTTGGGGGACACAAACATTCAGTCCCGTAACAGGTGGGAAGCATCTTGGGGGCCAGCCCTGATGGGTACCACAAATAGCCCCTCTGACTGATGCACACGGAGTCTCCCTTTAACTTCCCTAGTGGCAGAACACTCACTACCTCCATCCACTGAAAACAGTTCTGTTCTCTGGGCCGTACTAAACATGCCTGACCCATATCCACAAGGCACCCTTCCCATATTAGTAGACTGAGTATTCCTTTCTCTAGGCTAAATGCCCTCCCTGGCTCCTCCCATAGGTCTCCCACTCTATGATTAAACAGGTCCCGTGCAATGTCAAAGATGCTCCCAAGAGTACTGGGAAATCCCTGAAGATTGAAAAGTGATCAATGCACTAGCCACGGACATGACAGCTTGGGATTCACCCTGCTATCAAATCACCCAGAGCTGTTCACTTCCGGGTTGGCTAAGTCATAGAGTTGGTCAAAGATAGAGTGGTCTTCTAAAGTGTTTAATTTGGGCTCACACTGGGCTCAGAAATTTCAAGACTTCTTTACAGGAATATTCATCCAATTACTGCTCTGTCAAAGTCGTCAAGTGTCAACTCCTCAGGGAATCCTCCACAATTAATTCAGAAAATAGACAGTGTAGCTTAGCCTAAAATCCTTTTAAAAACATGTTTTCTCTAGGTTCACAAGGCCCTCCATAGGTCACCATTTCGGGGGTTGGGCACAGAATTCAGCTACAGCACATGCTTCTTGTGAACAGGAGGTATTGGCCAGTACCTCTGATCTCCAGGGAATCAGACTGGGGCAGAGAGCTGTGGGGAGTGGGGTGTGGCTGGGGGGTGGGGGGTTCTAATTACAAAGGAAGAATGGGTGCTGGAGGGTCCTGACTTCCTTCCTGAGACACTTCATCATCCTTCCTGCCTCACCCAGAATCTAGTCTAGCTCCCTGGTGGCTCCTCATTATCTCTCTCCGCCCCGCCCCCCTCCCACCCCGATTTCCTTCAGAAATTTCCTTCAGCAGACTCTGGGTACTGTGAGTGTGGGCCTGAGTCAGGAGCCACAGTTTTTAATCTGGGTTGTCTGCTGACTCATTTTGACTCTGGGTAATTACACAGGGCTGGGCACAGTGTCTAATTCAACACTCTGCAGCTTCTGGGACCCAGCCAGGCATCTGTACATGTTAGGAGGCTCTACAGAGATAGAGCAACATTGAACGGGTTTAGAGACACAAAAGGGTACTTGGTAACATGGGGTGCCAGGCCTTGGGCACCCAGCTTACCATATGCCTCTGGGGCATAAGCCAGCTCTTGAAAATGTCTCTGCGGTTTCTGTCTGGGTCTGCTGGGGCTTGAGGAGGTCAATATATAACACCCATGTTTTCCCCACAAAATTTCCAAAATAGAGAAACAGCAGATAGAAGTAAAAATGTCAGCTCAGTTTCCTGGCAGGACATTGCTCCCCTCCCTAACTGTTCACTCAGTTAACCAGGCTCTCCTCTGTGGGGAGGGGTTTTGGGTGGAGCAGGGGGCCAGGAGGGTACAGAGAATTCCTTCCTATAAAAACCACAAGAGCAGGGAAGAAGCCAATTTATGTCTAGTAATTTATTTCTAAGGAAAAAAAAATTTGAGATGGGGTTAAAGAATTTTGGTTAGGAACTGGCAGGGAAAGTTGGAAAGGAGTCACTAAGGGAGGCCAGTAAGTCTCTTGGGCGGGGCACAGATGAAGGCTTCAACTCAATTCCATAACAGTCTGAGACTCCACTTGCAACAGCAGGGTCTGAGCCCACGTCGAGAATGGCAGCTTCCTGCCTTCTACGTTGTCCACTACAGCTGGGTCACACTGTGTGGTCTGGGACTGATGGAAGAACCAAGTGCAGAAAGAGAGGGGAAGCAATGTTCCTACAGGGGTACATTCTACTTCTTTTTTTTTTAAATTCAATTAGCCAACATACAGTACATCATTAGTTTCAGATATAGAGTTCAATAATTCATCAGTCGCTTATAACATCCATTGCTCACCACATCATGTGCCCTTTTAATACCCATCACCCAATTACCCCATCCCCCCCCACCTCCCCTCCAGCAACTGGTTTGTTTCCTATAGTTAAGAATCTCCCATGGTTTGTCTCTCTCTCTCTCTAATTTCTTCCCATTCAGTTTTCCCTCCCTTCCCCTATGATGCTCTCTGCTGTTTCTTATATTCCACATATGAGTGGAACCACATGATAATTATCTTTCTCTGATTGACTTATTTTGCTCAGCATAATACCCTCCAGTTCCATCCATGTCAATGTAAATGGTAAGTATTCATCCTTTTTGATGGCTGAGTAATATTCCATCACATATATATGTGTGTATATATATATATATACCACATCTGAGCTCTTGCCACAGTTTGGCTATTGTGGACATTGCTGCTATAAACATTGGGGTGCAGGTGCCCCTTCGGATCACTACATTTGTATCTTTGGGGTAAATACCCAGTAGTGCAATTGCTGGGTCATAGGGTAGCTCTATTTTCAACTTTTTGAGGAACCTCCATACTGTTTTCCAGAGTGGCTGTACCAGCTTGCATTCCCACCAACAGTGTAGGAGGTTTCCCCTTTCTCCACATCCCTGCCAACATCTGTCGTTTCCTGACTTGTTAATTTTAGCCATTCTGACTGGTGTGAGGTGTTATCCCATTGAGGTTTTGATTTGTATTTCCTACAGGGGCACATTCTGAAGAAGGTGAGCAGATTTAGGGTAGCCCTGAGGAGAGGAAGAGCATGGAAACTTCGAAGGAAGCCTAAATGACATCCTCCTGTCTGGAGGCAGACGATGGTGCTAGTCAGATCACCTCTTAAAATCCCACCCTGGAACTAACTGCAGGATGTTTGTGTGTACAGCAATAGTCTCCCAGGGAGAGAAACAACAGTCCGACAGGAGCCCCAGTCAGTCAGTCTGCTTTAGGCAACACCTCTGCACGGGCCCCAAGGGTCTCTTCGGGGCCGCACCCTGCCCTGCCCTGCTCTCACAGGCTTTCTGGGACGATCTTCTCCCCAGATGTCATAGACCTCCCTCAGGTCAGCCTCTGAGGAGCCTAGGTCATCTTCCTAACCCCCCTGGAACACTGTCCCACATCTGAGGCCTTGTGACCGAACAGCAGGTCAGGAGAAGTTTCTCAATGTGGTAGTGTCCCCCCACTCCATGAATATTAGAATTAACTGCCCTTTTGGGGCAACGAGTGCTTTCACCTTGGAGAAGGGACCAACCTTTTCCAGAGGCCTGTCTCCATCACACAGTCCCATCTGCCTGATACTGCGACTGACCAGGTTTCCCAGGTCCTGGCGAAGAGGAAGCGCTCCGGGCCGCACCACCACCACCACCGGTCCCACACAAACCTGCGAACCTCGGTGGCTGGCTTCTGAGCCCACACTGGCTTCTGCCCCACTCCGGGAAGCCCTTAACTATACCGGCACCTACAGGCCAATTACGCTCGGCCCTGGTGTAGTAAGATGCTAATGCCCAACAATAACCAAGAATTAAGCAAAAAGAGAAGCCAAGTTTCGAGGCTCCCTGTGTCAGAGTGATTTGCCTTCTTTGGGGCCAGGGTGGGGTCCTGGGAGGCCACCGGGCTGGGGGAGGGAGTTGTGTGTGCCAAGAACGGCTACTGAGGGGACGTGTGCCAGGGAGGGGAGGGTAGGGAAGAGGTCTTGGATGGGGGCTGTGTGGGACGGGGCCAGAGGCCAGAGGCCAGACCAGGCCAGGGGTCAGTTTCCCCATCTGGTCTCCAGGCGGGAAGCTACCTTTGGAGGATGGCATGCAAATGAAAGACAATCACACAGCCACACTGTGAACTCTAAGCAGGGTGGAATGGGTGCTAATCTTTCCTTGCATCTTCTGCACTACTTATCAGAGTATTCAGCTCTTAGAAGCCACTCAGCAAAACAAATATTTGTTGAATTAATGAATAAATCTGTTTCCTCCCTGCCAGAAATCCCCCATCCCAAAAGGGAAGCAAGTTTTGGGTGAGTCACGAATATTACAATTGTTATATCCAGGACCTTCCATTTCCATATTGTCTATAGTTCTAGGAATTTGCTGAGAAACATCAGCAAAGGCTTTGCTTTATAAAGGAACAATGCTCCCGAAAAGTTGGGTGTAAATCAGAGTTTTGTGAAAACAATTTAGTATTTTAAATGCACAATGGGAACTGGCTATTTTAAGAACGCTGTGAATTGGTACAGAAAGTGAGTAATTTGTTGAATTAGCATAAGGTGAAATCTGACTAAATCACACACACAGATACACACTCACTGAACCCTCCTACATCTTTATCTGTTGCTAAGGGACCAATCTTATATAAAGATTACATTATATTATCAAAGAGAAAAAAAAGAAAAGAAACTCAGTAACACTATTGCTCTTAAAAATGTAAATAAGTGATAGGGATTCTCCTAATCTTCCAGGATTGCAGTCACTGATTCCCAGTAGGAACAGAGGGGAAAATAGGCTGGTGCATCACTAATCACCAGTTGGTTGATTAGCTTCTGGGAAGCCAAATGAGTCACACAGTGGCCCCTGTGAGCCGCCCATATGTGCTCCTCGAGAATGACCATGAATCTTCTCTCACAAGGAGCGGGGTGGGACCCTTGCGGCCATTTGGGCAGACCCAGCCTGGAGTGTGGGAATGGGACAGGAAACGAACAGACATGGAGAGGACCAACAAATCCCCCCAACTGGGCTTTGAGTCCTCAACTGCAGGAGGTAGAGGCATTAAGAGTTCTTTCAGTGGGGCAGAGTGTGTGGGGTGGGGGTGGGGTGGGAATGGAGCTCTCCCCAGCCCCAGATTTCTTCCCGCAGGGGTGAGGGAGGTGTTGGGGAGCTGGGCCAGTGCGGTGCACTGTACAACTGTCCTCCAACAGTCAGTGAGCTCCCTGCAGGAGGATTGTCATTTCCCACCTATTTTAAGTCATGCTGGGCCATATGACATGCTTTAGGCAATGAAATGTGAGCAGAAGTGACCTGGGCCATTTCCAGGCAAAGGCTGGAGCCCCCAACCACAGTTACCTCTGTGTTCCCAATAATGGCCATGGCATTATGCTGGAGCCCAGAGGGAGTCCCGGCTAACCTGTGGTGGGTGTGCAGAATGAGCAAGAAACAAACTGATGTTTCCAACCACTGAAAGTTGGGGATTGTTTATTACCACAACAGAACCTTGCCTATACAGACAGGTTTGTGCATAAATACACATAGAGTGAGCATAAATCCCAAAGGGAAATCCCACCGAGCCAAGGAACACACACAACCTCCTCCTCAAGGAGGCGGAGAAGGGGGACAGAAGGCAGGCAGCTTCTCCCCGGTCACCCCTGGAGCCTTGAGTCACCAGGACTCAGAGATCTGAGGGAAGGCGCATCTTGTCTCTGGGAGATTAAGATAACCTTCAATGAAACCTTTTCATAGCTCCCCCCAAGAGAATTTGCCTTTCTGCCCTCTGAGCCTCCGCATCTCCTGTCGAGTCCTATCGGTGGATTAAGCATGAACTGATACTCGGGCTTGAAGAACAAGTGGGCTTCCAGACCAAGCTCTCATGAAGCCATGTTGGGAAGACACGTCTAACCCGTGAGAAAGATGCAGAAGCAAGATAGCGTAGGGCTGACCATAAACCCTGCAGTCCTTGTTTTGTTTTTAAATGTGGTAAAATACACATACTGTAAAATTTACCATCAGAACTATTTTGAAGCAAACAGTTCAGTGGCATTAAGTACATTCACACTGCTGTGCAGCCCACACCACGGTCCATTTCTGAACTTTTTTATCTTGCAAAACTGAAACTGTACCCATTAAACGCTAACCCCCCACCTCCCCCCCCTCCCCCGCCCCAGCCCCTGGCAACCACCTTCTTCTACTTTCTGTCTCGGTGAGTTTGACGCCTCTCAGTAGCTGCAGGACTTTCTGCTCAGGCTGAAAGGCGGTGGTCTCCAGATCTTTCGGACTGTGAACTCCCACTAGTCAGACAAGTTTAGACTTCCAGAAAAGTTGCAAAAATAGCACAGAGAGTTCCCACACACCCTTCTCCCGGTTTCTCCCAATGTTAATGTCTTACATAATCATAGGACAATTATCAAAACAAAGATAGTAACATGGGTACAATACTATTAACCAAATGACAGACTTTATTTGGATTTTCACTAATTTTCCCACTAATATACATTTTCTATTCTGGGAGCTAGTCCAGAATCCCACACTGCATTTACTTGTCATGTTGCCTTCGTCCCCTGGTCCACTCTGTGATGGCTTCTGCCTTTCAGTGTCTCTCCTGACTTCGACACTTTATAGATTTTTCCTCAGTCTGGATTTGCCTGATGTTTTCTGATGCTTAGATTGTGGCTCTATATTTTCGGCAAGAACACCACAGAGCCTTTGCGCTCTTTCCAGCGTGTCACCTCAGGGGCTCACTTCTGGTCATGTCTACTTGGAGCCTTGCTTGAGAGAGTGTCTGCTGGGTTCCTCCACTGTCGAGCTACAGTGTGCCCCTGTGTCAATGATAAATACCTTGGGAGAGGTGCTCTGAGACTATGCAAATATCTACTTTCTCCTTAGACTTCTGCCCGCTAATCTTAGCATCTGCGCGGATTAGCCTGTAACAATGATTACTGTGGTGTTCTAATGGTGGTTTTCCCATTTCCTTCATTCTTTCCACATTTCTATACTCTTTCGACGTTTATTAGTTGAAATTCTTCTGAAAGGAGGAGCTGTTCTTTCACTTCCATTTATTTATTTATTCAATTATTTGTATTGGTATGAATTCATGGATGTGGTTATAATCTAAGGTTATTATTTATTTCATTCCTTCAATTGTTCTGGCTTTGGCTACCAAGAGCTCCTTCAACATTAGCTCCTGCGCCTTTTTACATGCTCATGACCTTTTAAAAGCATTTCCTAACTCTCTGGGTTCACAAGATGCTTCAGACTCATCTCACATTTTCCCTGCCCCAGGCCTGCACTCAACCACTTCTCCAAAGAGCCCTGGTTCCTTTTACTGAAGAATGGTATTAAGCATCTGCCTTCGGCTCAGGTCATGGTCCCAGGGTCCTGGGATCGAGCGCTGCACCGGGCTCCCTGCTCCGCGGGAAGCCTGCTTCTCCCTCTCCCACTCCCCCTGCTTGCGTTCCCCCTCTCACTGTGTCTCTCTCTGCCAAATAAATAAATAAAATCTTAAAAAAAAAAAGAACAGTATTCATAAACCAAGATCTGGGTGCTAGGTGTGCTCATTACCCCTGGAGAATAGTTGCTTCTTGGCCCTCTCAGGAGACAGAGACAGGAAAATATGTCTGCATACTAATACATGGACACTCGTGTCTCCATATTTATATATGTATATAAATATGAATTTAATAAAACATGAGTGTTCATCCACGAATGAATGGATAAATAAATAAAACATGGCATAGACATTATGGTATACAGTGGAATATCATTCAGCCTTAAAAAGGGATGGAATTCTGATACATGCTATAAGACGGATGAACCTAGAAAGTAGTTTGCTAAGTGAAATAAAGCAAGACACAGAAGAACAAATATTGCATGATTCCACTTACATGAGGTATCTATAACAGACATATCTATAGAGACAGATAATACGACAGAGCTTAACGGGGACTGGAGGCACAGAGGAATGGAGAATTATTATTTCATGCTTACAGGGTTTCTGTTTGGAATAAAAAAGTTCTGGAAATGGATAGTAGATATGGTTGCCCAGCATTATGAATGTACTTAATGCCAATGAATTTTACACTTAAAAATGGTTAAAATGGGAAATGTTATGTATAATGTGTCATGCAAACAAAGAAACATGATTTCATGCTGATACCTCTGATTCCGATCCAACACCACAGAGTTCATTCTGGCCTTCCCCTTTTCCTTTTTTGTAACTTCTTGCTCTGATCGTGAGAAATTGGGCTGTCCTTATCTATAATATGTTTACTTATTTGTCCAATATAATTATATCCATTTTCAGAATTGCTAATGCATATCCCTGCGAGAAACTAATTTATTAACCACATTATTTTTGTATACAGTCTATTTTTCCTTTAACCTGACAACATCCAGTCAAAATACCAGTTTCCAGAATTACATAGCTTAGGTCTTTCCTTCTTCACCCCCTTGAGTATAGTGACGTTATCCACTTATAATACACGGAAGTTCATTTATTACAATTTGTATTCTATTTTGAGTTCATCCCATATCCTGGTTGATTTTTTCTTAATTTACATATTGTAAAATTCAGTTTTTATTATGTTCACTTCTATGGGTTTTGGAAAATGCACAGTGTATCCACCATGACAAACACGTGATGCAGAACATCCCATCACTCCCGAGTCCCCCCATTCTGGCTCTCTATCACCAACTCCTCCCAACCTCCAACCACCGCTGGTCTGTTCTCTGCCTTTTTGGAATGTCATATAAACAGAATCACACAACATGGCAGCCTCAAGGCTCTTAAATGTATAAAATACATTTAAGATTCGTCCATGTTGTTTGAATCAATTCTTTGTTCCTTTTTATTGCTAAGCAGTTTTCCATCCATTATATGGATGTACCATCATTTGTTCATCACTAGTTGAGGGCATCTGGGTTGTTTCCAGTCTGGGGCAATTATGAATAAAGCCGCTATAAGCGTCTGCATACGGGTATTTGCGTGACACAAGTTTTTGT
Organism: Zalophus californianus; assembly: GCF_009762305.2. Classification (NCBI taxonomy): domain Eukaryota; kingdom Metazoa; phylum Chordata; class Mammalia; order Carnivora; family Otariidae; genus Zalophus; species Zalophus californianus. Next base: position 73,917,487 of record NC_045602.1, read on the forward strand.
TTCTCTTCAGTAAATCCCAAGGAGAAGGATTACTGGATCATACGGGAGGCGTATATTTGACTTTATATGAGATGGCCAAACTATCTTCCATGATGTCTGTGCCATTTGCATTCCCACCAGCAGCATATCAGACTTCTGGTTGCTCCAAATCCTTACCTGCACTTGCTATTAGCAGGGTCATGGGGATTTATGTTTTTGGTTTTGTTTTGTTTTTATTCCAATGTGTGTGCAGTGGTATCTCATTATGGTTTCAATTTTCATTCCCTAATGACTGATGTTGACAATCTTTTATTTATTCATTCTTTAAGGTAAAAAAATAAATCTGAGTAAATACTCCAGTATTTCCCAGCTTTACCCAAATAGGAGATAAATTGTTGGTACTTTGGAGGCCATTTGCTATAGGAGGTGAGGAGGGAGAGCTCAGTCTGGCCTGAGGTGGTCCAGAAAATTCCCTGGGCAGTGAGAGTGTGGGCTGGGCTGGGCTGGGGGTAATGGTGTTAAACTCACGCTTTAGGGGTGAGGAGTATCTGGCCAGGGAGGGACCACCCTGCTGCATTCTGAATCCCAGCTTCTAGGGTTTCTACTCAAAGTCTTTCAGGTGAACAAGAAGGTAGCGATAAGCCTGAAGAGCAGAACTGTGTCTTTACCAGCCCTGCCTGGTTCTCTTAGCTAATTCCCATCTGTCAGGTGCTTGTACATTTCACACTCATGGACTCCTTAAATCCTAGCTATTGAAATTGCTCCCACTCTACACATGAGGAAACCGGCTTGGAGATGTTAAGTTACTTGGCCAAGACTACCTTGTTAGAAGCAGAAGAATGAGGACTCATGTCTGGATCAGTTCATTCCAGATCTTGGGCTTTTGCCATTATCTGTGCAGGATGGAAGGGGGGGGTGCCACTGTTTTCACATCTCCATTAATCTTGGCTTTATTTTCACAGACAAATGCATCCAGGTGTTTTATAAATATTTACTAGATCTCTACTATGGGTAGGCAAATCACTCCTAAGTTAAGTGGGGGTTCAACGAATAATAAGACATGGTTTTTGTCCCAATGGACCTACCCAAACACAAATAACATAAATTTGATAACTCTTAAACTTAGGTCTTTGGCCTGGACCACTTCCCAAAATTATGCTCTCATATCCAACTGCCTACCTGACATCTCCACTTGGATTTCCAACAGACAACTCAAACTCAAAATGTCGAAAGCCAGCCTCCCGCTCTTCCCCAACCCCCCCACCCCTTCTCATCTTTCCCCTCTCTTAAGGGTGACCCCATTCTTTAGTTGCCCAGTCCCAAGATCTTGGAGTCAACCTTGACTTCATGCTTTCTTTTATACCCACATTCAATAATCAGCAAGGCCTATGGGCTTTACCTTGGAACAGATCCAGAAGCTGACCACGTCTCATCAGCTACGACACGACCACTTTGGTCCAAACTGCTGTCATCTTCCCCGGTGTTCCCTACAGTCTCTCTTCAGTATGCTGGCCCCCGCTGTTCCCGCTCATACTCTCTTGCTTCAGGAGCTCTGCACTTGCAGTTGCCTTTGTCCGGACCACTCTTCCTCCAGATTGTCACGTGGCTCACTCCTCAATCTCCCCAGGGCTCTCTCAAACCCATCCTCAGTGAGGCTCCGGACGCATACCCCCATCTACCACACACACACATTCCCTGTTCCCCTTTCCTGCTTCCTGCTGCTCCACAGTACCTGTCACTGTCTGGCATATGTTATAAATATAGGACGTTTTATTTCTTGATTTATGTGTCCATCTGTTCCTATTAGAATATGAACCCTCTGATGCATTAATTTCCATCTGTTTTGCTCATGATGCACTCCAGCCTCTAGAACAGTGCCTGGGCACGTAACAGGTCCTCAAAAACCAAACACTTGTCGAGTGAAGGGAATAACTAGTACAAGAAGAAAGGGACTCGTGCCACAAGTGATGAGCAGAAGGGGTGCTAGGGGATTGCCTAAGAGCAGTGACCATATTGGAGGGAGTCCGATGGAGGACGAGAACTGGAACTACGTAAGGAGAAGAGGACTTATTTGGTAATCCTGCATGCATACTTACACAGCTTGCATTTTTCTACTGTATTTTTCCATCTCTTTGCTTGTTTTGAAGCATTTCAAATTAGGATTTAGAAGTAACCACATGAAAGTAAACTGCTCTCGGGGCGCCTGGCTGGCTTAGTGGGCTAAGCGTCTGCCTTTGGCTCAGGTCATGATCCCAGGGCCGTGGGATCGAGTCCCGCGTTGGGCTCACTGCTTAGCAGAGAGCCTGCTTCTCCCTCTCCCTCTGCCTGCCACCCCTCCTGCTTTGTGCTCTCCCACTCTCTCTCAAATAAATAAGTAAATAAATAAATACCTTAAAAAAAAGTAAACTGCTCTCATTTCATGTGTGTGCTTATACACAAGCAAAACATGGTTTTTTAAAAAAGGCTTATTTCAAACAACCATCATCTAATGCCCTTCTCCACATTCCCTGGCTCTGGAAGCCTCCACGTTCCCGTGGGTGCTGGGCCAGGGTGCCTCCTCTGCATGCCCTTAGCCCCACACTGACTACCTTTTCCCTCAACCATTTCTTGCCTCTTTTCTTGCCACTGGAGTGCTTTGACGGCTTGGGAGTCTTTTCCTGTCCACAGCTTTCCACCCCAAAGAAATTTAAACAAATCCAAAGAGGAAAATTGGGCTGCTTTACTTTGAAGCTTTTTTCATGCCATCTGGTTTGTCGAAGTGGTGACTTTGGGGGGCCCTCCTATCAGGCCTCAGGTGAGGTGTGGGGTTTCTCAGCCCTTCCTGACTACAGCCCCTTATTAGGCCATTCTACATGCCCAGCTGGCTCCCGGGTCACCCGGTGTGAGAGAAGGAGGCTGCCCAAACCACCTGCATGCAACAGAGTGGAAGACCTTTCTCTCCTCTGGCCACAAGCCCAGACACTTCCTCTCTGCCTTCTGTGTCATCCTGCTGTACAGAATTTGGCTGCTGGTTCCCATCCTGCCTCCTTCCTTCCCCAACTCAGGCAGGGCCCACCCACATCGCTGAGGCACTCACTCATTCAGTCAACAAACATGTCCTGTCTTCCTACTTGGTGACAGCTCCAGGGTAGAGTCCTGGGCTACAGAGACAGGTAAGGCCCATCCCTGCTCCTGCAGAAGTCTTGAGGCTCAAGTATCCATGCCTCATCTGTATGAGTTTTGGGGCCAGAGTTTTCAAGCCAAGCCATCCCTGAAAATTTTAGGAAACTCCAGGATGGGATAAAGGAAAGTTTGGAGTAAGGAGAGATAATGGGGGAAGGGGGTGGAGAAGGAAGGACTAGATGAATTTGGAGTGGGGAAGGTGTCTTAAGGGGGAAAAAATTACAGTACACTTCCCGAATAGTAAATCAATAGCGTCTCAGTCCTTAATATTTTTTAAAACCGTCCTATGTTCCTTACTACAAACTTTCCTTTACCCCATCCCGGAGTTCCTAAAACTTTCAGGGATGGCTTCCCTTGAAACCTCTGGCCCCAAAACACATACAGATGAGGTGGATACTTGAACCTCAAGACTTTTGCTGGAGCAGGGATGGGCCTTACCTGTCTCTGTAGCCATGACTCTACCCTGGACCTGTCACCAAGTAGGAAGGCAGGACATGTTTGTTGATTGAATGAGTGACTGCCTTAGAGATATGGGTGGGAGATATGGACCCTCAACTCTATGGTCAAATAATCTTCGAGAAAGCAGGAAAAAACATGCAATGGAAAAAAAAAGACAGTCTCTTCAATAAATGGTGCTGGGAACATCGGACAGCTATATGCAGAAGAATGAAACTCGACCATTCTCTAACACCATACACAAAGATAGACTCAAAATGGATGAAAGACCTCAATGTGAGACAGGAATCCATCAAAATCCTAGAGGAGAACATAGGCAGTAACCTCTCTAACGTCGGCCACAGCAACTTCCTTCAAGATACATCTCCGAAGGCTAGTGGAACAAAAGCAAAAATGAACTTTTGGGACTTCATCAAGATAAAAAGCTTCTGCACAACAAAGGAAACAGTCTACAAAACAAAGAGGTAACCCGCAGAATGGGAGAAGATATCTGCAAATGACATTACCAGATAAAGGGCTGGTATCCAAGGTCTATAAAGAACTTCTCAAACTCAACACCCAAAAAAACAAATAATCAAGTCAAAAAATGGGCAGAAGACATGAACAGACACTTCTCTGAAGAAGACATACAAATGGCTAACAGACACATGAAAAAATGTTCATCATCATTAGCCATCAGGGAAATTCAAATCAAAACCACATTGAGATACCACCTTACACCAGTTAGAATGGCAAAAATGGACAGGGAAAGAAACAACAAATGTTGGAGAGGTTGTGGAGAAAGGGGAACCCTCTTACACTGTTGGTGGGAATGCAAGTTGGTACAGCCATTTTGGAAAACAGTGCGGAGGTGCCTCAAAAAGTTAAAAATAGAGCTATCCTATGACCCAGCAATTGCACTACTGGGCATTTACCCCAAAGACACAGATGTAGTGAAAAGAAGGGCCATATGCACCCCAACGTTCCTAGCAGCAATGTCCGCAATAGCCAAACTGTGGAAAGAGGCGAGATGCCCTTCAACAGATGAATGGATAAAGAAGATGGGGTCCATATTATACAATGGAGTCTTACTCAGCCATCAGAAAGGATGAATACCCAACTTTTACATCAACACGGATGGGACTGGAGGAGATGATGCTAAGTGAAATAAGTCAAGCAGAGAAAGTCAATGATCATATGGTCTCACTTATTTGTGGAACATAAGGAACAGCATGGAGGACATTAGGAGAAGGAAGGGAAAAATGAAGGGGGGGAATCGGAGGGGGAGACGAACCATGAGAGACTATGGACTCTGGGAAACAAACTGACGGTTCTAGAGGGGAGGGGGGTGGGGGGATGGGTTAGCCCGGTGATGGGTATTAAGGAGGGCACGTACTGCATGGAGCACTGGGTGTTATACAAAAACAGTGAATTGTGTATCACTACATCAAAAACTAATGATGTATTGTGTGGTGACTAACATAACATAATAAAATTAAATTAAAAAAAAAAAACCCTTCCTATGTATTACCTTATTCTCTCATGACAACATCCCTATGAAGTAGGCAAGGCAGGGACAATTATCTCCAATTGATTGATGAGGCATTTCAGGGTTCAGATGGGTTAAGTGCCTCACCCAAGATTGTAGAGTGAGTCAGTGGTGAAGCTGAGACCAGAATTGGGATTTTCTCTCTCCTCCACCAGTGTGAAGGACATTATCCTATTATGATGATGTCATGTGAGGCATGTATATGTGTCTCCTAATTAGATTCATTTTAGTCAATTAAGTGTCATAATCTTCTGTGAGGACATGAACTGTTGCTCTTGCCCCGACCTGCTTTGATCTGTGATTGGTCGGCCAAGATGATGGGCACCATGGTGACAGGTTGGCCACCAACAAATTCATAGGCTTCCAAGAAAAATATTTTGTTAGGAGTAGTCATTGTACATGTTGGTGTGGTTGAGATTCCTAAAATGTTGGTTGCCTGCTGTCAAGGCTGTGTGCCTTAGCAAACACCTTTCTCTGGCATGAACATAAAGGCAGAAACCTACAGGTTTCTGCTCTCACGGAAGCCCCTCACTTGGTGAGGATGGGACCCCTGAGGTTCCCCCAGGTGAAGTAGGAGGCTCAGCCCCCATCCTCGGTAAGGCTCAGTGAACCTCCCATCTGTCTGGGAGGAGTGCCATGGTTATGCTGTTAGGGGCCTCCAGGTTTGGTTGGCTCTGTTGGCAACCCAACCTGCTCTGTAGGTTTCTGAGTGCTTCTGGTCCAGAACCCACTCCTTCTCCATTTAAATTTTGGTGTGCAAATTTTTCATCATCAAGGTTTTCTTGGTCAATGCCAGTGAGTATAAGAGCCCAAGCATGCATCATTGGAGTGGGGGCAACCTTTTAAAGCAGAAAGAGACCACTCAACAACGCTGGTAGTTGAGTTGCCTTGTTGAAAATATGGGTTTAGTGTGGCCAAATTCGATAGTTTTCTAAGAAAACAAATTGGAAATTAGATTTTCAAGTGAAATTCCTCAATGTTTAAATATTGGCTTAAAATTTGTTAAGTGCTTGAACTTTCATTCAAGTAATATATTTCTTTGGACAAGATTCCATTTTTTTTTAATTTTCCCTACCTTTATTATGTGGAAAAACTTCAAATCCAGGAAAGTTGAAAGAAGAGTAAGATGAACCCCTCCATTCCCACTTCATCTAGATGCACCTACTGTTAGCATTTTACCACATTTGCTTTATTTCTCTCTCTTTATATACGTGCACACTTTCTTTTTTGCTAAATGTTTGAGAATCAATTGTATACATCATGATCCTTCCCCCTAAACACTTAAGCATGTATCTCCTAGGGATAGGATATAGTTCTACCTAACTACAGTATGATCATCACATTGAAGAAACTAAACATATTCTCCTCCTCAGAAAAAAAAAAAGTTTTTGTAACTATGGATGGTGGAATGTTCCCTGGACATATTGTGGTGATCATTTCACAATATATACAAATACTGAATTATTACGTTATACACCTGAAACTAATATAATGTTATATGCCAATTATAAATCAATAAAAAAGAAAAAGAGAAAGAAACAAACTAAACATGATACAATATCATCTAATACACAGTTCATATTCAAACTTCCCCAATTATCATAATAATTTCCTTTGTCACTCTTTTTTTTCTTAATCAGCTACCTAATGTGGATGGACACACATCTGTAGTGTCCTTTACTCTTCACCAGGTCCTCTGTCTCCTTTGCTTTGCAGCAATAGTTTAGAAGAGCCCCAGGCCAGTCATTTGGAGACTGTCTCTGGATTTGTCTCTGGATCCTCAGGAGTGGAACGACAGACATTTTTGGCAAGAATAGTACCTAGATGATATTGTGTCCTGAGGACGTGATGTCAGTTTGTCCCATTAGTGGAGATGTTAGGCTTCACCATGTAGCTAAGGTGGTTTCCGGTATGTGTCTCCCCTGCTGAGCTGCCTTTCCCCCTTTTTGATCAGGAAGCAATCTATGGAGTGATATTTTGCAACTGTCATCTTTGGTTTATTTCACACCTTTGCAGGTGTGTGTGCAAAAGGAGACGTCTCTACCAGCTGCTAACCTCCGGGTCCAAGGGCCGTGGGCAACCATTGGCAGTGACTGTATTTTTCACAAAACATGGAGCATTGTTAGTCCAAAATACACCTGCAAACCAGTGTAGACAGAAGCTCGAGCACAACGTTGGGAGGACCCTAGCTACTTTCTCCCGTGGGCTCTCAGTTTCCTCTTCTGTAGATTATAGTACATTATTTTCAAAAGTCCATCTCAGCTGTAATATTTTAATTAATTAATTAATTAATTTCTTTATTTATTTTAGAGAGGGAGAGAGAGAGAGAGAGAGAATCTTAAACAAGCTCCACACTCAGCATGGAGCTCAATCTCACAACCCTGAAATCATGACTTGAGCCGACACCAAGAGTTGGTCGCTTAACTAACTGAGTCACCCAGGCGCCCCTCCGCTGTAGTATTTTTATTTTTAAAATGATCAAGCATCTACTCTGTGTCATGAGTTTCCCCATATTGTATCTCATTTAAGCTGCCAAGAACTCAGTTTGTTTACCTAAGATTCTGAGGCTGAAGAAGGCTAAGTAAACTTGCTATAGTCGCAAGCCTAGTCAGTAGGGGCATCAGGACTTGAACTGTGGTGTTCCTGAGTACAAGAACAGTGTGCTATAAGCCACAGAGGCAAAAAACAGATTAGTGGCTGCAGGGGGTGACAGGGGAAATGGGGAGTGAGAGTCTAATGGGTACAGGGTTTCTTCTCGGGGTTTTGAAAACATTCTGGATTTAGACCTTAGTGATGATTGCATAACACTGCGCATGTACTAAAAGCCACCGAATTACATATTTAAAAAGGATTAAAATGGTGGATTTTATGTTATGTGAATTTTACCTCAATGATAAAAAAAAGTAAGAAGAAAAAAATAATGTGCTTTTTTTTTCTATATTGAGTCAACTTTCTGGTCACAGATTAAACTAAAAATGAATCAGAAATGTGAGCAGATCTGTAGACGGATGCCAGTCTCATTATTCTTCATTAAAATGAAACCTTGGAAATAACCTAAATATCCAACAATAGGAAATCAGTGAAATAAATGGTGAGATAGCCAATGAGGGAACGTTCTGGAGCCATTCCAAATTACGTTAAAAAAAAAACAACTTTCAATTTCATAGCAATATGCTCATGATATAATGTTAAAAGAAAAAAGAACAGGATGCAACACTATGTATAATTATATACAGTGCTTGTGTGTGTGCTTAAAAAAGGTCTATATGGAAATACGCCAGACCATTAACATCAATGTCTCTGGGTTGTGGGATTACGGGTGATTGTTTTCTTCTCTATACTTTTGCATACTCCAAGTTTTCTCCAGCAATCAGTTATTACTTTTGTAATACAAAAATACAGTAAAAGTTATTAAAACAAATTTAGCAAAGTTTTCCCTGTACTTTCTCTGGCTCTGGGCATAGTTCCCAGGACCTCTCTTCTCCTCCGCACCCTGCCCAGATAAATAACAAGCAGATAAATATTTCAAAAGGTCTCGATCTCAGATACTGCCCAATTCCAGCAGCAAATTAAAGGGACACTGCCCTGCTTACAGGCTCAGAGCTGATTATGGGCCCTGGAATGCCCTATTTTTTTTATGGGTGGAACCCAAGAGTACGTCTTGGGAGTCCAGATGAGCCTTATGGGAGGCAGGCATTCACCCCCTAGATGGAGGCTAAAGGGGTGTGGATGCAGAAGACCCCAGGGCTCCTCATGTTCAGGGCAAGGGGTGTCCTATCAAAAGGCTAACTAACACATGACTGTTATCAGGCATTGACACCTCAGTGTGACTGAGCTTGTCAGTTTCCTGAGACTGGATTGATAAGAAGGAAGGGAAGTTACACCCCGAGAATAATGACAAAATCCAAGTTAAATTTCTTTAGCTCCTTGAATACTGACTCTGAGAAGTGACTTTTATAAATATACAAAATGAACAAAGATTGAGGTCATTTCAGGGCAGGGACTCTCAGCCCTAGCTGCACACAGAAACAGCAGGGAAGCCTTTAAAAAAGACCAATGCCCAGCACCACCCCCCAGAGATTTTGATGTGACTGCTCTCAGGTGGGACCCAGTCACTACTTTCCTAAATCCCCCTAATATTCCAGCCAGAGTTTAGAGGATTTATGTATCTTTTTCTGCCAACAGTTCTTTGCTGTTAAAAATAAAGTAATTTAAGGAGTGCTGCTAATAAAAGCATTCATAACACCTGACCACTGAATGATTCCCTCTTTTCTGATGAATAACTTAGGATGGGGGAAAAATACATAAGAAACCTTCCTTACACTTGGGCGCATCAGGATTCATAGCCCTAGAGACTCAACCATTCTGCCATTTGGAAGAGAAAAAAAAAATGATCTGAGATGGAAAGAAAGACTTATTTTAAAAGCTGTTACTTGTAACATCAAACATTCTGAGACAGTATTATCACCAGTGGTTTTTGATTCCCTGAAACCTGGTACAAGTTGAGGTTGGTCAAGAAAATAAGCAGGTAAATAATCTTAAACATCATACTGAATTTTTAGATATAGCATGAGGATGGCTCTATTACCTCTCTGAGTTAGAGCCTTTTGTTGCATGGAGGAGACATGTTTAGGCTTTTCAAAAAAAACCTAATAGGAAACAACATTAAATGTACTAAGTAGCCAAGTCTCAGGGAGATGTTTACATTTAGTAATGTAATGATCTTCAGTAATGATCACTGTGTTTACATTTTAGTGAAGGAAGACAAGAAAAAGTTACACACCCGTCCAAGTCAAATGCCAGATGGTGCCACATGCAGAGAAAGAGAAAGCATCTTGAAGGAAGAGAGAGTGGGAGGAGATGCCGTGTTTCACTGAGCAGGAAGGGGGATTTCTCTGACAGGGTGAACTTCAAGGTGGGATCTGAACACAGCAAGCGGGGGAACTACGGAGATAGCAGGGCGGGGGTGGGAGGGAGGGAGAGCTTCTCAGGCAGTGGGGAGGCAGAGAAGCTTGCTTGCTGTGTTGAAGGAAGAGCGAGAGGCCACTGTGGCTGGAGCATGGCGAGGGGGGAAGGAGAGGCTGGGGGAAGAGATGGGAGGCCCCTCACCAAGTGGTCTTGTGGATCACTGTAGGGGCCTTTCCCCTCTGCCCAAAGCCAGGTGGAAGCCCCGGAGGGTTTAGAGATGTGCTGCCATCTACTTTTCTCCCCACATTAATAGATGATATTTTTTAGAGCAGTCTCAGTTTATAGAAAAATCAACCGTACAAGACAGAGTTCCGACGCACCCCCCGAAGCTTCCTCTGTTATTTGCATCTTACATTAGTGTGACACGTCTGTTATAATTGCTAAGCTGATACTGACACATTATAACTAGAGTCCATAACTCATGGTAGGGCTCACCCTTCCTGGTGCATATCCTCTGGGTTTTGACATGTATAACAGGACCTACTTTTGTGTTATAAAAGGATCACCCTGGCAGCTATGAGTAAGCACAGGCACTGGGGATGGGGATGGAGTGAGGGGAGCAGATGGGAGCCCATGGCAGCTCTCTCGCTGAGGTGAGGGTGATGCGGGCCAGGGTGCTGGCACAGAGTGGCCAGGTAGAACTGACACAGTTGCTGATGGACGATACAGAAAGAAGGAGAATGAGGAGAGTCAAGGATGACTTGATAGCTTGAGTAAGTGGGAAAAAAAGTTGCTGAGATAGGGAAATACTGCGGGTGGGTGGAGGGGGCCGGGAAGTGTCAGGAATTTGGTGTTGAACACATTTAGTTTGAGATCCAAGTGGACATTTTGGATAGGAATGGAATATATGAGTGGTACTTAAGGGAAAGATCTGGACTGAAGAGTACATTTGGAATCACCCGCATTCCGTGGTTGAACCCAGGACTGCATGAGCCCATCTAGAGGTAAGCATGGATGGTGAAGACAAGAGCTGAGGATTGAGTCCTGGGATCCCTCAGCATTCACAAATCAAGAAAATGAAGTGGATCCTGCAAAAGAGATCAAGAAGGAGCTGCTAGCAACCGTGGAGGAGAACCAAGAGAGAGTGGCCTTGGACATCAAAAGAAGAAAGACCTCAAGGAAGAGAAGAGTGAGCAACCATGTGAAGAACTGCTGAGATGTGGGGGGAGATGAGGACTGAGAATTGACCATCAGCTTTGCAAGCGGAAGGCCACGGATAGCTCCTTCAAGAGTGGAAGGCTAGGGGAAAGAAGTCTAACTAGAATGAATTTAAAAAATAAGGCGAGGTAAAGAATTTCTCCTTGCAGGAGACAACAAGTGTAGACAACTCTCTTGAGGAATTGTGAAACACAGTGGAGCCAAAGAATGAGGCCTTGGCTGCGCAAGGTTGTGGGGTGGCAGGAAGGTGTCAGGGATGGGGGATGGACCTACATATGTTGTGGATTGCTCAGTCAGCATCCAGTGGAGCACACTCCTGGGTGGAGGGGGCAGAGATTTCACACCTACTATCTTGCCTGACGAGGGTTGCTCACTCTTGTCCTGTTGGCTATAGCCAAAATGGGTGTCATATGACGCCAAGCCTGATGACTACGTAGATGAGAATCTCTCGGGGCGGCGGGGGTGGGGGGCGGTCACAGCAGCATCCAGACTTCCCAGTAGGGGACAGTGTTTCTGGCTAGCACCTTGTATGGCCAGTTTGGAATAATCCCTTTCTTTAAGGGAAATGATATATTTTTAAATTAATCCCAGGAAAGCATTTCTTCATTCATACAATTAAGGGTTTGTTTTTCTGAAGAGTCTCCTCTTCACAGTTGTATAGTAATGTCAGTATTGGTCACACTAGTGCTCTGCAGGAGAACTTTATATTCTTCTAAGCACCTACATGGTCATGCCATTCAGAGCTCTCAACTCCGTGGACAGAAGGATAAGCGTTATTTTCCTCATTTTATAGTTGAATCCCAGAAACATCAGAGACTTGACTAAGAACCTGATATTAGGGCCTGGTCTTAGGGTCCAGGTGTCCTGATCTAAGGTCAATAATCTTGATTTTATCAGGCTGCCTGAGGGGCCAGCCTGCTCCAAGCTCTGAGGCATGTCAGGAAATGTTTTGCATACACTGAGATTCAGGGCAGAGTGTGGGTCTCAAGAACACTGCATGTGATCCATTCATGGTGGTGTGATGGATGCCCATAGGGATCAAGTTGGTGGTCATGGTCCAGAGAGCATCATCAGGAAGCTTCGACCCAGGCAGAAGACCCTACCTCACTTAAAGAACCCAACAGAGCCATTAGATTAACACCTCCATTTGATAAATGGGAACTTTGAGTCCAGAGAGCAGAGTGACAGCCAGCATCTCAGTGTCTTAGTTCCCAGTCTAGTTACTTCTCCTTCTCAAAAATTGTCCTAACTCATACTTTGGAGTTTACCAAAGTCTTGATCGTAGTGGTAGTAAGACCATGGCCATTTTTTGGTTGTCTGGGCCCTGTCACCATGTCAGGACTTGAATCCCATGGAGGGAGGCTTTCTTCCTCACAGGGGCCCAGTCTCCTCCACACTCCGTTCTGGATGAAGTGTGGCTTCTGGTATTACCTCCAACCTGCCTGTCTTTCTAGACCCTTCCAACTTTCTCCCAGGCCTCTGGAAACATAGGATCTGTCTTCTGCCCTGAGGCCCTCCTGCTGCCCCTTTAAAGAGCAGCTGTGTTTTTCTTTGGGGGGAAATCAGCACTTCAAAGGGAATGGCTCAGAAAGGGCAGACTTTCTATGAACTCCAAGGGCTCTTGGGAGCTGAGGTCTTTCACCACAGGCTTCAGGTACCCTCTCTACCTCCATGCCTCCTTTCCAGCTACCCAGGCAGCCTCTGTTACAGCATTCTCTGTCTCCAGGTCTCTCTCCTCTCCCGATCTTCCCCCAGCATACCATCCATCAAACAAACTGAGTCACTCGGAAAATGTGGGAAATCACTTAATAAAAGACTGCCCTGGGGAAATGGACAGGTAAAAGGCTTTAAATAAATGATTTCATCTCATGCTTAATTTAATAAGAACTATGCCCACAGTATCTCGGCTAGTAAGGAAGATAGACAGCAGATAAGTGGACAAGAAGAGCAAGCCGTCAGCTCTGGGGCATGGTAATCACCATGAGCCCAAATTTCTCTCTCCTGATGAAAATGGCGCCATGCCAGGGAAGCAGCTCTCTGCCTGGCCCTGTGGAGAGGAGAAGGCGCTGGGAATCAGACCAATCTGATGTCAGTCCCAGATCTGTGTAACTCTGGGTAAAGGACTTAGCTTCTCTGAGCTATAGCCAGGAAATGGAGGAATGATACTTAACTTTATCCATTACACACACACACACACACACACACACACACACACACGCACGTGCGCCAAGTGCTAGGCCCCACGCCAAATGTTGGGAACACTCAGTAAGGACCAGTGTGTCAGGATCCCTACAGGCTGAGGTGAAGTGGCAAGAAGACTGTCATGACAGGGCAGGAACAGAGGGGCTGCTCAACCTTTCCCATCCAGAACAAAGAGGAGCTATTGGTATTTGATGACTTTGTGGTCAGGAATCCTGGAAAGTCAGAATCCTGCCCTGTGTGTCATTTCTTCTCTCTTCCTCTCAGCCCCAGAAAGTTCCCATTGGAAGGAACAGGAGCCAAAAGGGAATCAAAATTATACTTAGATACTGCACAGACGCAGATCTTGAACAAAAGCTGGGTTGAAGCACGAAGCTGAGACTGTAAGCTGACTAAGACTTCCTACTTCCTCCTAGGCCCACTTCCAAAGTTTGTGAGCTCACCAATTTCTGTCTGGGCTGTATGGAGGAAGTCAAGGAGAGACGGGAGTTATAGGGCCGGGTTTTTAGAGTAAGACACGGCCTAATTTCCTAAATCAACTTGCCTATCTATCCGGATGGGGAAAGAGAAGTGAATGCATGTGACCCATTCATCCACAGCATTTACGCCCACCTCTCTTAGGAGCCAAACCAGCAATTCTCAACTTAGAGCATTCAGGTTAGTAACTCCCCTTGGAGGAGAGCTAGGAAGAGGCTCAGAGTGGAGGTTATAATGAATTCTCCTTTCTGCTAAAGGAGTTCAGCTAAGAACCTGGAAACCCAGTGGGAAACCCCTGAGTGCTCTTCAGCCAGGCCAGTGACAGAGTAAGATTTGCATCTTTAAGGAGCGCAAGTGCTGGCTTTCTTCCTCCAAGATCAACCCACAGGATCTGTGAGATAGAAAACTGTGGGAACCCCCAGGGATGACAGGAGCTATTTTGATTTGTTTGTGTGGGGGTGGTGACTTTGGCCTGGGGCCACAGGCACTCCAGCTTCTAGCGCTCCCTGGGAGGATCAAATAGAAAGAGCTGTTGGCGGTCCACCATCGCTTTTCCACCAGCAGTTCCTTGAGTCAAACCCCATATTTAGGGTGCCTCAGAGGTGAATTAGGGCAGTGCCGGAGCCGTGGCCTCAAGAGGAACTGACAAAACCAGGTGGGGACCAACCGGCTTCTTTGCTTATTCCATCTCCTTCCAACCCCCAGGGGTGGTGAATTACATTCTAAGGAGTGTCTCCTCCTAAAGCACTCCCGTGTCTGGGGCGTGGAGGGGAGGGTGAGGACCAGACCTGACCTGAGGCTTGTTTTGGAGAGTGAGCAGTGATGTTTTATGGGGCATGGGGACTGGACAGAGCTCACCTTAAAGGATCTGGGGGAACTTTCCTTTTTAAAATATATTAAAAAATTGTATTTTAGGATTGTGTTAATATAAAGATTAATATAATCCAGGCTGGACTCATGATTGCATATACATTGTTATTATGTTCATTTTTTCTTCTTATATTGAATTAGAAATCACACATTTTTTATGGGTCCTTGAAAGAATCGTGGACCCCAGGCACCACGCCTGCTGGGGCGGATGGATAGAGAACTATGGTTTTCTGCTGCCTGAGGCTCTCTCCACCTCAGGCTTTATTCACTGGCCATCCCTTGAGTTGTTGGAATCTTCCTGGCCCAGCCACCATAATTATTGCCTAACAAAGTAGCCAATACACATAGGAGAAGACTAGCCCCCAGCCAAATTAGCTGGCCACTTGAAGAGCTCATAAGAAAGGAACCAAGTAGAAATACTGGTTATGAACACATACTGTTTCAAACAAAATACACAATAGGTGGTTAAACAGCTAGACGGTCACAACTGAGAAATGAATTGATAAACCAGAAGATGAAATGGAAAAAAACTCTCCAACAGCAAGGGGAAACAAATGGAACCAGGCAAAGAAAGTTAAGGAGATATGGATTTTCGAGGTAGGAATGCTAGTATCTGGATTAGGTGTTACCAGAAAGAGGCAGAAATAAAAAGGGAGAAGAGTAAACATCTTATGAAGTAGCAGAGATGTGTTTCCTGAAATTAAAGAATAAACGAGAATTGAACAGTCTCAGATCGAGAGGACCTCTAGAGTATCGAAGAGGAAGAACATGGAAAGGCTCACACCTATCTGCAGACAAAGACAAAAATCCTCAAAACCTAGAAAGTTCATCAAGCTGCCTGTATATGAAATCAATCCTCAAAAGTCCATTGCATTTCTCTATGCCAGTGCAAATAAGGGGAAAACGCAATCGAAGAGAAGGTAACATAGAAAATAGCATTAAAGAATAGAAAATACTCAGGAATCAATGTAACAAAAGATAGTAAAGACCAGAGGAATGGTATTAAGAAATATTTTTAAAACACAAATAATAGAAAAAATACTATACCTACAGACAGGAAAACTGATTATCATAGAGTTGTCAATTCTTTCTAATCTGATCTATAGATTAAGGGTAATTCCATTGAAAATCCATTAGGAGATTATTTATTTATTTATTTAGAACTTGAGAAAACAATTCTAAAATTTATTTGGGAAAGTGTAGGGCCAAGAATAGCCAGAGCACTTCTGAAGATGATCAGTAAGGAGAATTACCTTAGGGATGTCAGGACTTATTTTGTGGTTTTTGTGGTTCAGGCCACGTGGCACACCCACACTGATCAGGGATGGACAGGCTGACCGATGCATTACAACAGAGAGCTCAGAAACAGATTCGTGCAGCGAATCTCGGGCATGTGATAGATGGCACACATTCAGCCAATGGGGAAAGAGGATTCATTCCTACATGAAAACTGGAAAAAAGTGCTTACCCAGAGGGACTAGGTTAAATCAGATCCCTTCTTCATGACTACATGTGGATTAAAGACTTAAAATGTCAAAAACAAAACTTTAATATGCTTGGCAAAAAATATATGTGAATATCTTTTATACCTTGGGGTAGAGAAGGATGCTTGAACACACTAAAAGCATTGGCTAAAATATAAAAGATGAACAAATTTGACTCTATTAAAAATAAAAGAGTTTTTGTTTTTCAAGAGACAACCTGAACAGGGTTTGAAAAACAAGTTATGCACTGGGAGAAGATATTTGCAATATACACAACTGACTGGGATTAGTATCGGAATATATATATACATGTATATATATATAAGCAAATATTTTTTTAAAGATTTATTTATTTATATTAGAGAAAGAGAGTGGGAGGAGGGGCAGAGGGAGAGGGAGAGAGGGAATCCTGAAGCCGACTTCCCACTGATCATGGAGCCCCAGGCAGAGCTGGATCCCAGGACCGCCAGACCATGACCCGAGCCGAAATCAAGAGTCAGCCACTCATCTGACTGAGCTACCCAGGTGCTCCTATCAACAAACATTTTAAATAAGATAGGTCCAATCAAGCCAACAGAAAGGTGGACACGAACAGGGATTTCACAGAAAGGAAGCACGTACGGCCACTAAACATGTAGAGATGTGCAGCATCACTGGTGATCGGGAAAACACAAATCAAGACCAAAGTGAAACACCATTTCATACCCATTCAATTAGCAAACAATTTTTAAAAGGCTGACGGTACAAAGTTTTGGAATGTGTGCATCCACAGCCACACGATCTCTTGTACGCTGCCCGTGAGAGTATACGTGGGTGGAACGATTTTGAAAAAATAGATTTGTGTTATTTCCTTAAGTTTCCAACGTAACCTATGCCCCAGATTTTCACTCACGCACATGTACTCAGGAAACATGTGCAACAGTATTCAGAACAACACTGTTCACAACAGCAAAAGCCTGGAAACAATCCAAGTGTCCATCTAGACAGAGTGAACAATTATAGTGTGGTATATTCTTGCATATGGGTTAAAATAAATAGACAACAATATGAATAAAACTCAGCAAATCAATATCAAGTGAATAAAATAAGTCCCCCCCCCACCTTTTCACATAGCATGACATTGTTTTTATGAAGGTACAAATAGGTAAAATTTTAAAAATAACATTTTAGGAATTATATAGCTATAGCATGATTCATAAAAAGGAGGACAAGAATGTGGGATTCAGGATTATTATTACATAATGTGAGGAGCAGGGAGGAGAGGTTAGTTGTGAGGAGTGACCATAACATTAGATGTAAATTCCTGGAGACAGAAGTAGATCAGCTGTTGTTAGGGGCCTGAGGGGGTCGGGGTGGGATTGCTAATATGTACAGAGTTTCTTTTTGGGGTGATGAAAATGTTCTAGAATTAGATAATGGCGATGGTTGCACAACTTGGTGAATATACGAAACCCATTGAACTGTATACTTTAAAAGTGAGTATTATTATCTATGAACTATATCTCAATCAAAAAACAAAAAAAACTTATTATAAAACTATAGTAATTAATATAGTGTATATTGGTTTAAAAATAAACAAGTCAATCAGTGGAACACTGAAGACTCCAGAAATAAATCCACAGATATATGGTCAATTGATCTTCAACACAAGCGGAGAAGGGACAGTCTTTTCAACAAACGGTACTTGAGAAACTGGATATATGTATACAAAAAAAGAAAAGAAAAGAAAGGAAAGAGCTTTAACCCTACCTTGAACCATACCAAAAATTTAATTCTAAATGGATCATAGACCTCAGTGTAAAATCTGAAATTATTACAAAAGTTCTAGAAGAAAACACAGGAGAAAATCTTTATGACCTTGAGTTGGGCAAAGATTTTTTTAGACGCAATACCAAAAGCATGATTTCTTTTTTTTAAAAAGGGATTTTTTTTTTTTTAAAGGCAAAGGGATAAATTGTACTTCATCAAAATCAAGAACTTCTCTTTAAAAGACATATAAGAACATGAAAAGACAAGTCACAGACTGGGAGAAAATATTCACAAATCACATTTCCAAAACAGAACTTTAATCCAGGATATGTGCGGAACTCTCAAAAATCTGTAAGAAGCAAACAAACAACCCAATTTAAAAAATGGGCAAAAAACTTCAACTGACACTTTCCCAAAGACAATATGTAAATGGAAAATAAGCACATGAAAAGAGGTCAAACTTCGTTAGTCCTTAGAGAAATGCAAATTAAAACCACAATGAAATGCCGCTACTAATTTTAGGAGGCCTAAAATTAAAAAGACTGATCATATCAAGTATCAGTGATGATGTGGAACAAGCAATTCTCATGTACTGCTTGTGGGAAGGTAAAATAGTACAACCACTTCGCAAGTGAGTTGGACGGTTTCCTAAAAAGTTAAACATACCCTACTATATCACTCAGTCATTCCACTGCTAGATATTTGCCCAAAGGGAAAAAAATCAGATGTGTACATAAAGACTTGTACGTGAATGTTCACAGCAGCTTTATTTGTCATAACACCAAACCGGAAACAATGCAGACGTCCATCAACAGGTGGATGGATAAGCAAATCATAATATATCCGTCCAATGGAATACTACTCAGCAGTAAAAAGGAATGAACTGTTGATACACACAACAACATAGATGCATCCCAAAATAATGAGGCTGAGTGAAAGAATCCAACAAAAAAAAAGGCACATGCTGCATGATCTCATTTATATACTATTCTAGTTGATCTAAACTCTATCACAATGATAGGAAGCAACTCAGTGGCTGCCTGAGGATGGAGGTGGGGTGGTCAGGGAGGTAAGGATCGATTACAAAGGGGTACAAGGACACTTTTGGTGGCCATGGATATGCTCAGTACGTTGATTGTGGGGATGGTTCCATGGGTGTAAGCATATTCAAAACTTAATGAATTGTCCACTTGAAATATATGTAATTTATCATGTGTTGTTTATCCCTCAGATAAAGATATTGGCCTGTATTCATCCCTGGAAACTAGACGATGAGTACATGAGGGTTCATTATACTATTCTCTCTGCTTTTGCATATGTTTGAAATTTTGCCTGTTAAAAAGAAAAAAAAATGTCCATGACGGTGATGGTTTTAAAATATTTTCACAAATTCCTTGATCCTCCTCCCTTCCATAGGTGAAGCCCACCCTCCACCCTTTAAGCGTGTGCGCTCTACTTAGGGACTGGCTTCTAATACACAGGAACTGGGAGCAATGGCGTGTGACCTCAGAAACTAGGTCATAAACAACGGTGCAGCTTCCTCCTTGCTCTCTCCTTCTTGGATGGCTCACTCTGGGGGAAGCCAAGTACCTTATTGTGAGAATACTCAGGCAGCACTCATGGCAAGGAACCAAGGCCTCAGGCTAACCATCAGCTCAGAACTGAGTCCTCCTGCCAATAGTCATGGCATGAATGTAGAAGTGAGTCCTCCAGCCCAGTCAAGCCTTCAGATTACAGTGCAGCCCAGCCAAAATTTTGACTGTGACTTCATGAGAGACCCAAGACCAGAACAACCCAGCTCAGCCATTCCAGAATTCCCAGCCCATAGTAACGTTGTGAAAACCAGTGTTTGTTGTTTCAAGCAACTATGTTTGGCCACAGTTTGTTAGGCAGCAGTGACTAATATACTAACATTAAAAAAAAAAAAAAATCAAAAGACAGGCAGAAAAATTACCCATATGAAACATGATTGGGCATCCTAACCAAGTCAAAAGTTTCATTCAAGTGTCAGCTTCCACAGAGAGTGTCTACAGCCCGTCTAGGCCTCTCCTGGGCCTCCCCTTTTAGGACTTGCTGTCGTCCCTCCCCTAAACCCCACACCCAGGTCTATGCAGTTAGTCCACACAGCCCTGCCTTGTGTCAAGGCAAAATCTCGTCTCCCCAGAGCCAGGCTTTGTGCTTCCAGAGAGGCCTATGGATTCCAAAGGTCACGCCCCTGCTTCCCTCATGACACACAGCAAAGGTCATGGGAATAAACACTTGTTGGTAGAAACAGGTCAGGGAATCCAAACAGTGCCACTCTCCACCTCATTTAAATCAGGGGAAAGAGTAGCATTTCTCTTGGGAGTCCTGTCTCACTCCAAAGAATGATGATACCAAAAGACAACAACCTTCATAGGTAAGGGTCTCATCTCTGTTTTACCATGGTGAGGAAACGGAGCCTCGGGGAAGTGAAGTAACCATCCACAGCTTGCATGCCTGGAAAGTGGCTGTGTCACTCCTGGCTGTCAGGTCCGCCTTGAGTGGGCGCTGGTGTCCTCACAGAAAGTCCATACCAGGGCACGTCCTCCCTCTACTGTTGAGGGAGTTCAGACCCAGGAGCCGGGGAACAGCGTGTACATTACCATCACCCTGGCCGTGTTGTTCCTCCCTGCCCAAGATAACCCTCCCGATCCTCTGCGCCTCTCCTTGGTGAACTGCCAAACCCACTTCCTCTCTCCGCCTCGTATTCCCAGACCCTCTGACCCACCATGCTCTTCCCTCCTGAGCATAACACAACACTGCTGGGATCCAGCGCTGCTTTCTGAATTTACTACCCGTTTCCTTGTGTGAGCAGACTGGCTGTACCTAGATCCTCTATCCATGGGGCTGGAAATACATCTCAGAGATTTCCCCCACGGTGTTGAGTGCAAGGACGCCGGCCTCCGCGGGGCTCCTGGATGTGAGGACTGTGATGTCAGATGAGCTGAGGAGGTATCCCAGCCCAGACCCTGCTGCTGCTGTCAGGAACCTCCCGGACCCAAACCATCAGGCCAGGCTGCCCTCAGGGGGTCAGCTCCACCTGGTCCCGGCCTCTGTGGGAGTGGGACTCCTGAACATACTGGAAGGACCACATAGTTTTGTGTCACAGCTGCAGAGGCGGGGGGAGGGGGGAGCGCAGGGAGAGCCCTCCTCCTCCCCACCCAGGCCTACAGAGCCCAGCGGGGTTCAGAGGTGGAGGGTTGGCCAGGATGTCGGCTCCAGAGGGAGGGAGGGACCCGCTCTCTCTGCCCCTGTCCTCAGGCTACAGAAGCCCTCTGGGCTAACCAGGTCAGAGGGCCACGTCTGCCCAGGGCTCCTCTTCCCAAACCAAACTACTCCCCTCCAAAGGACACTGTTCTTCCAGCTCACAGCGTTTCTGAGACCACTCAAAGCCACCACTGTGATCTTGTGGCCCAAGAGCCAGGCTGAGAGACAGTTGCGGGCAGGGGTCACTATCATCACTATCTTGTACGTATAGGGGGATAGAGACACAAAGCGACACAAGACAGTCCCTACCCTCAGAAACAGACAGTCTAGTCGGGAGGTAGATGCAGTGTTAAAAAG
Organism: Zalophus californianus; assembly: GCF_009762305.2. Taxonomy (NCBI): domain Eukaryota; kingdom Metazoa; phylum Chordata; class Mammalia; order Carnivora; family Otariidae; genus Zalophus; species Zalophus californianus. The sequence continues at coordinate 73,939,102 of NC_045602.1, forward strand.
GATATAGTTTTAAGACCACAGTTGGGGGCGTAAGTCCAGAGGGCTGCCACACTCACTAGGATGCCAGGAGCTTGGAGCGGGGAGAGTGACGATGACCTGAGGTGATGGGCCTGGGAGCCTAATCCCAATGGTGTTGGTCGGCAAGCGTGGCAGTGGGACCCTGGGAGGGGTCTTGGACATTTCCGGACCTCGGCTTCCTCGTCTCACAGACCGTGCTGCAAACAATGCCTATTTCCTGACTTGCCCGGGAGGCTTGAGGGGGAGCCGCGCGTACAGTAGACACCGAGGTCCACGGGGTGTGCGGCCCATGCTTCCGGCACACTGTGCCCCGGGCGCATTCCCTAGCAGGTGGCTGCCCTGCTGCCACTCCCGGCAGCCCTCAGGCTTGAAGGATGCCGCAAGAGTAACAGCCCGAGCCAAGGTTCGGAAGCAAGACTGGGCTAGCCTCATCTAGCGAAGAGCAAACCAGCTCACCAAGTTCTGCGCGGGTGGGATTTCAGGATGGCCTAGGGATGTGGCCACAGGCTCCCAGAGATTCCCAAGCAGAGGGACCCCAGATCCTCTGGGTAGCGGCCCTGTGCTTTCCCCTGTCCCATGCTGTTGCCAGAGGGGCGCAGAGCAGGAAAAAGCAGAAGCAGATCAGGAGGAGGCTGGGCCCAGTGTTGGTCTGCTGTCTCCTGTGGCTCGGCTCTGCCCTGCTGGGCTGGGGGAAGCCTTCACAGAGCTTGGGGTCCAGTTGGGGACCAGGAACAATTAAGGAGGCAGAGAAAGCCAGCCCAGAGGATGCAGGCTGGCAAGGAAGTGGTGGGCAGGGCTGTGGGGAAACACATCCAAGCTGATGGCCCCACACAGGTCTGCCCCCCCTCCCCAACAAGGGTATGGAGAGATCTGCCCGAGGCAGGGACGCACGTACGCGCACGCACACACACACACACACACACACACACACACACACACACACACACACACAGAGGTGCACAATGACATCACATGTTCACACAGGCTGAGTAGACATAAGCAGTGCAGAACTGCACAGACAGACCCAGAGCTCAAGTGCTCCGTCCAAGGGAGGTCAGAGCTTTCTGGGCTGCTGTCTTGAGAGGTGCGTGTTGTTCAGCGCACAAGGTGCCTGGCTTAGCCAAGGTAGGAAAGAGGGACTGAAGCCCAGGCCCCACCTCCACTTTCTAAGCTATGGACCTGAATTTGGGGCTGCATCTTCCAGGAGGAAAAGCCTCCTTTTCCTTTGTGCAAAAGCGTAATTTATTGACCATGCCTTGTACCCATGAGATGGCATCCACCTGATGGGGTACCTTTTTCTACTCTGCTCAATGGGCTAGTACTGATGGCCTCGTTCCTGGCTGACTCCCCAGCACGACGCGTGGCACGTAGTAGGTGCTCAACAAATATTTGTGAAGTGAATTGAAGGAATATTGAGAGGGCAGACCCAAGTGCCTAGGCAGAGGCACACACATCACACATACAGACATACAAACAAGGATCCTCGTAGAAGCGGGTGTGATTGCAGACAGAGGGGAGCTTGGTGGGGAAGCCGGGGCCAGGCTGAGCTTGACTATTCAGAGAACGGGGGGGGGGGAGGGGGGAATTAAGGGAGTGGAGATGTAGGAACAGCAGGAGGAAAGGCACTGAGGGGTTCTGAACCCAAAGGCCAGGAGGCTGCAGGAGAAATCCCTCTTGGGAGTGTCACGCTTGCCGGTTTGCAAAGGACTTCTCCAGCTCCCTTTACATTCGACACAATCAGAATCAGAGGGGAAGGGACAAGTCCAGAGTCGCACGATGAGGACGTGGCAGTCTCTCCTATCTGTGTCCAGCAAGAGCGACGATTGTGCTTGACAGGCCTATGTGCGCCAGGCATGGAGGACCTTGAACCGCCAGGGTAAGACTTTCACATTGAGGAATGGGGAGCCACGGGTGGTTATGAAGCCCTGCAGATACCCACCTGCACTCCCCAACACAGTCATTGTGCCTCAAGATTTCTAGGGACTAAGGCACCCTGTTCCCATTTAATGGACACAATAAATCCTAGAGCGCTATATAAAAATCCTAGAGTGCTCCACGACATGGACCTATCCACAGACACAGAGAAGCACACGAGCCCATGCAGTGGGACATGCATCCAGAGACCCTGGAGAAGCAGGCTGTGGCTTGCAGGGGACGGCAATCCTGGAAGGCTCCCACCTGCACACTGTAGCACAGACAGACGCATGTGCACAGGCACAGAGACCCACAGACTGACGCATACAGCCCAGCCAGGGCCCTTCAGTTCGGGCAATTTGACTGTCCTTCTGTCTCACACTTTGTCACAGAGGGAACCATGGAAAGCTTACACCAGTGGTCAGCAAGCCAGGCCACGGGGCCTGAGCTCCCTTAGGTGAGTCTGAGACCTTCTCTGCACCATAGTGTGCCTCAAACTATCCCCTGGGCTGAACTTCAGCTTCTGCTTTGCCAAGTCGTTTCCCTGTCTTGGTATCATCTGAGCCTCTGAGCACTCCTGAGAAGCAGTGACATTATCTTTCCTGGCCCTGGGGGGAAGCCAGGACCTGGCCCGACCAAGGTCAAGCGGTGAGCTAGCAGGCCTCTCTCCCCACACTAAGGCAATGCATTTCTTCCAGAAGACCCTGCCAGTCCCTTTGCTCTCCTTTCTCCCCAAACCCTCCTTTGACAAGCCTTGCAGAAATGTCACAGGGACATGGGAGTGACATCTGTGGTGGGTGGAGGCTTCCCAGAGGAAGGAGCCAGACACGGGGCCACTGTGGGAGCTGAGAACACATGAGGCAGCTCAGACACCCTTTCTCGACCCTTTGCATCCTGCCTATCTGGTCTCCTATCCGCAGAGAAGCCCTAGAACTTACCTGCTTCGGAGTGGGAGGGGACTGTGAAGACCAGCCCCCCACTCCAGGCCGCAGCACTTTGGGGTGCTCTGTAGGGCAGAGAGCTCTTTAGTACCTTCACGGCTTGCCTAGGGCCAGTGGTGGGCTGGATGTTGGCTCTATGACAGCAAGCGAGACTGAAGTTAGATATGAAGGAGGACTTTCTGTCTCTGAAGCTGGCCCAAGGAGAAGAGGCAGCAGTCATGATTCTGAAATTTCTTAGGACAGACCAGCTTAGGGGGTGAAGCCTGTGGCGGGGGGGAGGGGGGTCATCGGATTCTCTGGCTCTCAGACCTGTTCATGGGCTTGACAATAAGTCGTACTGGCATTACACAGCCTTGTTTACAAACTGCTGTCAGCTATAGTTCATTTTTGTCCACGAATGCATTCATCTGGGAGGAAGAAGGGAGTAATGGGTAAAGAGTGGGAGACTAGAGTGGCTGCCGAAGTCAGATTCCAGTATTTTCTGGTTGGTTTGGGCCAGTCTTTTGACTGCTCTGAGCCCCAGCTTTCTTACTTGTTGAATGGGGATAATAGTACCTGCCCCTGACTGGAGGGTTTTAAAGGAAGTTGTTAGTGTGACGTCTGGCACCCAAGATAGTTCAGTAAATAATAGCTATTTGGATTAATTCATCAGTTGATTGGTGTTCTGCCTCTCACCTATAAAGCTGGCTACAAAATTGGCTTCAATCCTCCCAGCAGCCCTGGGGGGGGTCGGTGACCATCTCTGTTCCCAGCGTACAGCTAAGGAACCTGAGACTCAAAGGCTCAAGTGCCTCACCCTAGTCCCATCGGTGAGCCCAGGCCCCTTGCCCAGGCCTTCGGGCCCCCCCAGTGCTGTGTTCCTTCCCTGTACTGTTTGTTGACCCTGCTGTGCGGTCACGCAGCACCTCTGGAGCCTGGAGTGGGGACCCCGGAGGAAGGGGAGGAGGCCAGGGCCCCTTAGCTTCAGAACCCGAGATTGCCTGGCAGTCTCTAGATGCACACACATGCCATAGAGTCTGGTGATGTCTCCTCTGATGCGGATTTACAGGTCTTTAAACCTAAATGCTGATCTACAGTGATAAAAATCAGACAGGGGTTGAAAGGAGAGGGGGCTCAGTGGAAAGGAGCATGAGGGAAATTTCTAGGGAAATGGGAATATTCTAGAATGCGGATGGTGGTTGCACCCAAATTGTAAAAAATGATCAAACTGATATGTACATTTTATTGTGTGTTAAATTATCAAATGATACCAAGTTTAGGTATAATTTTATAAATTATATAAAAAAAGAAGTCTGAGCCTACCTTTGAGCTCAAAAAGGGACTTAACTCCCTCTCAGCTCTCTGTGGCAGCCCTAGATGGTGCAGGGACCCCCGAGGAGAGGCTTCATCTGCATCTGCTATCAGGGGTGTATACCCTTACACACACAAATGCACATGCACACATGTTCACACTCAACCTCAGATGTGGGAGAAATGATAGGGACAGGGCAGGGGAGGGTAGGACACTAGCAGCTGAGCTCCCAAGGTAGGTTCCAGTCTCCTGTTTGTACAGTAGAGCCGGGCACTGATGAGGGCACCAGAAGAATGTGGGGTGGGGGTGGGGACAGAGAAAAATGTGCCCTGAGCTGCAGCTGGAGCGAACTGGCCATCACCCCAACTTTATTGCCCCCTGGCCATTTTCCGGGCCTCCCCCTCCTGGGAGCCCTCCAGAAACCCTGCTGGGCTGAATTGACTCTCTGTCTGGGCCCAGGGCATTCATCCACGAATTGAGATGCTGGAGCTGAGTCAGAGGACAGGGGAAGCTTCAAGGACGTGAGGGAGAGCACGCTGGAGCTGCCCACGCCTCCCACATCACCCAGGCCCAGCAGCAGTGCGGCCTCATGCCAGGCTGCCCCTGCAGGCCCTCCACACAGAGCCCATGACCCCACAGGTTCCCGGGGGAGGGGCCCACCACCCCCATCACAGGCTGTGTACTGGGACGGAGGGAAGGACCCTGGATCTGGCTGAGGAGGAGTTGGTGCAGGGTGAGATGGAGGGGGGTCTTTGAGCTCTCAGGGTTTTAAAATCTGTTCCTCGTGTTTAAAAATATTTAGAAGATGCATCTAAGAGAAAAGAAATAGTTTTGAGATCATCTGCTGTGCTAGGTCATCCAGCATAACACTTTATCCCCCAAAGTATTTAACTGGAAGCTTATTCTATGCACAGAGCTCTGTAAGAGGCACTTGGACTATATACAAAGATGGATAGTATTGGGGCGCCTGCGTGGCACAGGTTCTCTTGATTTCGGCTCAGGTCATGATGTCAGGGTCGTGAGATTGAACCCCGTGTCCAGCTCTGTGCTCAGTGAAGAGTCTGCTTGTCCCTCTCTCTCCCGCTCTGCCCCTCCCCCTTCTCTCTCTCTCTCAAATAAATAAATTAAATCTTTAAAAACAAAAAAAGATGGCTAGTATAGTGTCTGCTTTCATAGAGTTTACAACCCAATTAGGGAGACAGAAAACTCACAAGCACAGAAAGCAGGACAGAAGTGCAACTGGCTGTAGGGGCCCAGAATGAGGGTTCATCCTGGCTGGAGGGGTTTAGGGGAGGCTTCCTGGCGGGGTGTGGGGGGGGAACACAGGGGTGGGCAGCATGGGTCTGAGCCATAGAGACTGAGTGTATGTGGTGTGGGGAACAGCATTAGCAAAGACGAGGAAGGTGGGAAGAGCACCGTGGGTTCTCAAATCTCTAAACCTCTGGAGATGGTTGGTGGAGGTCTGGCCAGTCCACCTGGTCACCTTGTGACCCCCTCCCTGCTCTCAGTTGACTAGATCAGGCCAGGCACCTGCTCCAAGTCCTGTCCAGGAGGTGGTCTGGCGAGAACTCTCCACTCAGGGAAGATGCGGACTAACTGGGTCAAGAGATTCTTTCCCTGTGAGGACTGAAGTAGATATAGGAAAAGCAAGGCAGCTGGCTGGTGGTGAGAGTAGAAGGAAAAAGGCAGAGAGAGAAGGGAAAGAAGGCACATCTTTCTGCAACCAGCAGAGCTCAAGAGCTGAGGAGGTAATGAGGTGGCCCAGGCTCTGAGCTCAGGAATTCCAAGCCTGCTGCCCACCTTGGTCTTTCTTGGTGGCTTCGTTTCCTGGCTTTTGCCAGTAGGCGTAGTCACGTGCTTGCAGTTTGCCCTTGCCTGATTCCCCTTCGCACCTTACTGTCCCCCATTCCCCACACGCGCTATAGGGGGCAACCTGATCTTTACAACTGACATCATAAGGAAACACGTCCCTTGAAGGACAAGCTGAGGAGCTGGAGTTCTGGTTTATGGGGAGTGGGGCACTTGGCAGATTTCCGAGCTGTTTAGGAAGACCCTCTGGCAGCAGTGTGGAGCGTGTGATAGAGAAGAGCAAGACTGGAGGAAGGGACAGCCGTGAGGAGACTCTCCCCGGCTCCCACAGAGAGGCCCTGAACGGAACTGGGAGGTCATTATGGCACAGAGCTACATGGATGGTCTTCAGAGACCTCAAGGGGGTAAAATAGATCAGACTTGGTGACAGGTAGGTGGGGAATTGGGAGTAAGTGCGGAAGCCATGAGGAGGAACAGGTCTGGGAGAGGGCATGCGTTGACTTGGAGGACCTTCTAAGGCACTGAGCCTAGGACATAGAAAATGCCAGATATGTCAAGACATAGAAAACTGCCAGGTATGACAAGAAAATTTTCAACCACAAAGCATGACTGATCGCTCAGGTGGGCCAAGATGAAGACATAGGTGGTGAAGGACACTCTCTAGAACTCTGCCCCTCCTCCTGGGTCCAGATAAGGAGATTCCAAAGGGTTGAGGCACAAAGACATCCAAACATGATTGAGATGACCCAGTAGAAAATGGGCAAGGGATTTGGACATCCAAACTGCCAGTAAACACACGAACAGGTGTTCAACTGGGCCCCCTCTAACATTTATGGCCCCAGAACCCATAAGTCTAGTGATATCCCAATGAACATAAGTCTTAAGAGTTAAGTGATAAATTGAGTTAACTATTAAGTAAAAGATATTCTATCCTCCTAACTCCACAAATACACATTCACAGTGACCTGGGAGGCCAGGTTCAAACTTAGAATTTTCAGATTCCTGGGAGTTCCATGCCTGAATGTGGTCCTTCTGATAGAGTGGACCCACTCCCCTCTTCTTCCTACCCCCAACGACATCTCTCTCTGCAGAAACTTCACACCTGAGTGGGGATAGGCCAGCCTACATGTCCAAGGTCCATCTATATCCAGCACACTTCTGCCTGTGGCTACCCTTGAGACTAGAGACAATGTATACACATGGTACAATCTGCCCTAGGACAGCAGGCCTGGAGGAGTGGCCTGTGCAGACTCTGGAACCTGGTTTGAGGACATTCAGGCAAAGAATTCCAGAGTCTTAAGTACCAGCTCCGTCCCTAACTGGGTAACTTAACCTCTATGAGCCTCAGTTTGACTCTCAGGACTCAGTAAAGCTGCCTCCAGTAGCTTGTTATGAGGTAAGAACGTTATGTAACCCTAACTTCCCATTCAAATGTTAGTCCCATAAATTTAACAGTGCTGGGCTGGGCACTAACCTGACAGCTTGGCTCAGGCTGCAGGGTGTCACCGGGAATAATGACAAGCAGAGAGAGGGGCTGGGCTCCTGCTGACCCCCTCCCTCCTGCAGCCTCACTAGGGAAGGGGAGAAGGCAGCTAAGCAGCCCCAGCCTCGGAGCCAGGTGGGCCGGAGCCTTGGCCAGTCTGCCCACCCCACCCCCCCCGGCCCCCCAGGCCTCCAGGCAATCCAGGGCCTTGGCTGGGAGGTCTTGGCTGGGAGGCCTGGTTGGGCTCAGAGCTCTGGTAGCAGCCCTGAGTTGGGTAACAGGATTCTGGCCCCAGCAGCATATCTGCCAACTGGGCTGGCTTGCAGCTTGGGTAGGGTGGTGTGAGTGCCAGAAGCAAGGGAGACCTATTTTTGCTCCAGCCACAGGCCAACGGGCTGAAAAGAAAAGTTAAAATAAGATGACTTGGTTTTTTTCTTGGCACATAAAGAGTGCAACTTGCCTACTTTTTAACAGAAGTGATTACAGAATCTCTTCGGTAAAAACACTGACTCTTAAATGTGTGTAGGTCTGCCATGGGGCCGGCAAAGGGGTGGACCCACAGGGACGGAGGACAGAAGGCACGAGGGAGAGCGGCAGAAGGAGAGAGATAGAAGAGGGGCAGAGGGGGAAGGAAGCGGGTACAGATACACCAGGGGGCCCACGGGACAAAGACAGAGGAAAAGAGACAGCTGGACAGGGACGGAAGAGATTCAGTGGGTTTGGAGGAATGCAGAGCAGGAGGTCTTGTGTTGGAATGTGACTTTCTCCCGGTTAACCATTGTTCAAGCTTTTCAACGGCACCCCCTTCTCTGTGAACCCACTGAGACGCCATTCCCAATGCACTAATCCAAGCAATCCATGAAAGAAGAAGTTATTCTCTATCACCTCAAATGTTACGTCAAGCCAGGGAGACACAAGTCCTCTTCCACATCCCTTGAACAAGGACAGGAAAAGAGTCAACCTGGAGTGGTCCCTGGTAGACAGTGTCCAGCCCACCTCACGGTGAGGACAACCAGAGAAGTAGAGGTATCACCTTCCAAATAGCTTTCCAGAATATCAGGGTCCTAGGCCCAGCCATGGGAGGCCTGACACCCAGGCTCAGTGGGCACCTGCTTCCAGAGATGAGATTTGAGAAGTGCCCAGGAGACAGCCCTACCCCCAAAATATTGCCCCCGTTGCCCGTCAGGGCCTTGATCTCTACCTCAAGGCAGCAGCCTCAACCCGGCCGGGCGTCAGAATGCTAGCTGGGGGTCCCTCGCAAAGCTCTCCCCGGCCGAATTTCCTATCTTATATGGGGATCATGTGCATTTCCTGCCCATTTCCCAGGGTTGCTGTGAGAACCAACCTAACAATGGATGTGCAAGCTCATGGCCTGTGTTTGCATCTGGCTCTGTTACTAACTAGCCTGGTGAATCGGGCCTTCTCTTTCCTTGCCGATAATAGGACCAGAACTAAGTTGCTGTGACAATGAAGAAGAGCAATTATTTGTAATGATCTAGCCCCAGTCGGTGGCCAGTAGAAAGTACTTAGGTACTTTCTCTAGCATCAGCTGTAAAACTAAAACATTATTATGATTCCTTTGTGTGTAGGAACCCATCTTACTTTTTGGACCCAAATGCATATATTCCTGGGAGGGAAACGCTCCTAACCTGTTGTTAACACATTTTCACAAATATTTTCCAATAGGACAGGCAGCTGAGAGCAAGTTTCCAGTGGCTTGCTACAACACAGCCTGGGTAAGGGCTGGTAAATATAGGTGAGAAATTGATCCAGGGCTGGGCACTGCCAGGCTTCAACCAGGAAACCACTCAATCCCCTGGCAAATTCTAACAGGCAAATTCTAACAGGTTCTTTAAGACTCAACCCAAATGTCACCTTTTCCACCACACCTTCCCAACCAGACAGAGTTCCTTCTCGGGGTCCTGTCACTCTGTCTGTAACTGTTCTATTGTATTTCTTCCATTTTACTGCAGTTGTGGGCTGTCTCCCCTACCAAACTGAATTCTTTGAGAGCGAGCACTGCGGCCCATTCAACTCTGGATCGCCAGCCCCTGGCGAAGTGCCTGTTCAGAAAGGCACTCAAGGTTTTCTAAATAAATACCCAGGCTTGCCTGCTCTCGGGGGAAACCAGAAAACAGAAAGGTTTAACCTCTGAGAAGATCCTCCTCGTTATCAGAATAAAAGCCCTTCCATTTGCATAGCCCGCGCAGATTACAAGTTGATAGATGTCCTTTGCTGCTCCAAGTGGTCCCATGAGGTAGATTGGAAAGGTGCTGTACCCCACAGGACTGCTGAGAAAAAGAGCTAAGGGAGGCTAAAGGTTTTACTCAAGGTCATCCAGCCAGCAAAGAGTGGAGCCAGGACTGGCACCCAGGCCTCCCGAATTCTAGTCCCGGACAAATCCGCTAAGGTCTTACTGGGTCAAGAAACTCCCAGCCAGCTGAGGAAAGAGATACGGGATATTAGTTTCTAGGGTTTTCTTTTTTTCTTTAAGCTAAAGAATTACATACTTTTTAAAGAAAGCTCATTAAAAAAGGAAAAGCCCAATAACTAAAACTTACAAAACATCTAAAAGCGGAATGTTATATACATTTCTTTCCTAAGTTCAAATGTATTACTTCTATCATTATTGAGCTGCTGAATGAGAGTAACAAAGCTGCTGTAAATCATACAAAAATGTAAAGATTCTGCATGACCTCTGCAGCCAAGTGAGCCTCATAATCAAATGAATTTCTGTATTTTGTTTTGAATCATCATTGTTGTTTAGTTTGACAGCTTACATTAGAGAAAGTAGCTAAGTACTTTCTAATGACCATTAAGGAGGTGCCAGATCATTACGAATATCACTTTTCTCCATTTGTCACAAAAATGGACTCATGCTATAAACACTGCTAGAAGCTTTTTTTTTTTTAAACTTAATATATGTTGTCTTCTCTTTGATATGAACACACACAGATCAGCCTCTCTTCTTAATGGTACAGAGTATTCCACATGCTCAGGTCTGGATGTTTGTGTCTCCCCCAAAATTCATATGTTGAAACCTAATCCCCAGTGTGATGGTATTTGGAGGTGAGGCCTTAGTGAGGTGATTAGAACCATAAAAGCGGAACTTCCATGAATGGGATGAGTGCCCTCATAAAGGAGAACCCCCCGAGAGCTTCCTCACGCCTTCTGCCATGGGCAGACCCAGAGAAAAGACTGCTGCCTTTGAAGCAGGAAGCAGGCCCTCCCTGCACACTGAATCTGCTGGTGCCTCGATCTTAGCCTTCCAGCCTCTAGATCTGTGAAGATCAATTTTTGTTGTGTATAAGCTCCCCAGTCTATGGTATTCTGTTAAAGCAGCCTGAATAGACTAAGACACCACGAACAGGACGTATCACTGTTTGTTTAGCTAGTCCTGTCCGGAGAGACATTGGTGGTTTTGCCAACGAATACCTTTGAACACAGAGGGCCTACTCGTGGAGTGTGCCTATAGGAGAAAAGCCCAGCGAGCAGGTGCCTTATACATTTTCATAGATATTCCCACTTGGCATTCAGCCAAGTCTGTCTCAATCTGCACTCGTAGCTACCTGCTAATCCGCCCTTACTTTTGCTAGCAAGGAGTATAAAATTCTCTTTCCTGTGCCAATATATGCTACAAAAACTGGGCATGACATCATCTAATTTGCATGTCTTGAATTATGAATGACATGGAGAATTTATTCATGTGTCTCCTGAGGATTGTATTTCTTTTTTTGTAATGTCTATCCATATTCCTTGCCTATTTTTCTCTCGGTTTTATCTTTTCTCCCCTTTTGATTTATTGATCTCTTTGAATACGAAGGGGGTTTCCACCCCCACTGGCAACAAAGAATCTTTTATCTGGCAAAACTGTCCTTCAAAAGTAAGGGAGAAATGAAGACATGTCCAGATAAACAAAAGCTGAAGGAGTTTAACCAAAACCAAGGGACCACCCTGCAGGCAATATCTATGTCAGGTACCAGCACAAAGAAGAGGCAGGGTGGCTAGTGTCTGCACCCCGTAACTGCCGCTTCAACAGTCAGGCTGTGCGTGCCAAGCCGTCTCCTGTCGCCAGCTTCCAGGAGTCATGCTGTTGGCCACGCGAGAGGGGGAAACTCATCCCTGTGGTTTCTGCAACTTCATGTACCTGCAACTCATCTCCCAGCACCTGGGTGGTGGTTCTATGGGAGCGGCTGCAGGTACAGGTACCTCAGGACCAGCCTTCCAAGACTTCTCATACTGTAAGTTACCCTACCCTGAGATGAACCTGATGCTCTGCCCCAATAAGAGTGTTCCGAGCCTCTTGTACCCTCAGAATAGCCCTGAGTCCCATCCTGGGACCAGCACCTGAGTCGCAACCAAAACCAAAACCAATTAAAAAAAAAAAACCTTTTTAGGTCTTCTGTCTCTTTGCTGATATTTCCATTTTGTTCATACATTGTTTTCTTGACTTTCTTCACATATTCCTTTGGATCTTCCAGTATCTTGAAGTTGGTTGTTTTAAAGTCTTTATCTAGTAGATCTGCCATCAGATCCTTTTCAGAAACAGTTTCTGTTGATTAATTTTTTTTTTCCTTTGAAAGGGCCATACTTTCCTATTTTTTTTTTTTTTATGTCCTGTGATTTTTCTTTAAACGAACTGGACATTTGAATCTAATAATGTGATAACTCTGGAAATCAGATTTCCCCCCTTCCCTGGGGTTTGCTGTTTTTTTTTAAATTATTATTGTTTTTGTTTATTTGTTTATTAATTATTGTAGGCTCTCTCTGTGCCATGGATCTGCCTGAGGTATAAACTTAAGGTCTCCTCAGGTCTTTTCTGAACGTGCACCTTTCTCCGGGCATGTGTGGTCACTTTCTAACTTTCCTTATATATGTAATTGCCTTTGAATACCCTGTTTTTTTATGTCTGGCTCCCAAGAGTGGAAAAAGAGAAAATGAAAAGGGAGGGGAAAAAAGGGGTGTTAGCCCGTTAAATCCTCCCCTCCCCAGAAGTGACTTCAGCAAAAATGGGAGGAGATGCAACAACAATGGCCACGCACCTCTTTGCACCTCTGTGAAAAGAAGCAACAGACGGCTGTGGAACACAGATCCCTGAAAGAGGGCAGAGTCCCTTTTGCCTACCCTGGTTCCCATATGCTTCACGCCAGCTCTTCTTGGAACATGTGCTCCGCTGTTTGCCATGGGGCTGAGGCTGAGATGGGGGGCTGCAATGGCGCTAAGAGCTGAACTTGACTGAAATTAACAGCAGTGCCTTTCCCTGGAAGTGGCGAGCCTTCCGTAGGCTCCAGAGTTCCAAAACAGTTACATCAGACAGATTCTGCCAATGTAATTGTTGTCTAGGTGGGGAGGCACCTGGTGGGGATTTCTGGTTCCTGGTGCTGCCGACTTTGCTACCTTCTCAGAATCCTCTCTATTTAGCTTTATTTTGATTAAATTTATGTGGACATAGCTGGAAGGTTACAGCAGCTATATGGGTTTATGATGAATAGTAGCACATCTGCCCTCATACCCTCCATTAATTACTGCTCCCCAGAGGCAGCCAGTTCCAACCACTTAGTCGATTCATTTGGTATTTACTTCCACATCTCTAAGTAACATGATTATATGGCTATTTATTGATTTTTTCGGTACTAGATATGATCTAGTGATTTCCTGCTGTGGAAAGCAAGGAGTTAGCTCTCTTTTAACCCTGGCCTGCCCCATCACATTTCACTCATGCATGCTCTTCATTCCTCTGTCCTCCCAGTACAGTTACAACATAATTTAGTTAGATCTGCTGTTCTGTGTTTGCATTTTTCATGACTTTGTAAATGCCAGTTCCAGTTGAGACATAGAGTAAACTCTGACTGCTTTAACCTTTCTCCACCGTATTTTGTTTTCTCTGAAATTAATATTTGTTTTATTTTGTCATCATCTTACTTTTTGACCAACTCATCACTAGTTCAACTTCAATCTCTCCGTTGTGTAAATATCTCATTGTGTCCCAACATGTTAGGTGCTCTATCAATGTAATCTTCTCATGGAATAATAGCCTGAGTCTTCTGACCTATTCAAGTCTGTCCTCTGTGCTCTCTACACTTAGCTGTTGTCCTTGGAATTTTTTCCTCCATCATTCTGGGGATTTCCTTCTTCTCTTCCTTGTATTGAATCTCTTGTTTCCTGGATCGTCTGTTTTCCCAAAGTTTCTGAGAAAGGGTGTGTGGGAGACATTTTTTTAAACTTGAATATCTAAAGTGACTCTATTCTACACCAAAACTTGATTGATGGTTTGTCTTGGGTATAAAATTCTATAATTTTTTCATCAGAATTTTAAAAAGTCTTACACACTTGCCTTTGAGAATTATGAAGTCCTTCTGATTCTAAATGTTTGTATGTGACGTCTTTTTTTCTTTCCCAGAATCTTGTGAGATCGTCCCTTTGACTTTCAGTGTTCTGAAATTTCATGACATGCATTGGGGAGGGTCTATTTTAATCCATTGTGCTAGAAACTTGAAGAGCCTTTTAATCTAGAATCTAATGAAATTCTCATCTAGGGCGTTTTCCTCTATCATTTCTTTGATTAGTTTTACCCCTTCCCAGCGACCCTCATCTCCTGGTGTTCATGCTCTTGTGCAGTCCCCTCTAACATTGAAAGGGATGACCTTTCTGATCAGTTGGATATTGTAGAAGCGATGACAGGTAATATCCAAAGCTAGTCATTAAACACACCTCAGCCTTTTCCTTGGTCTCTTGGATCACTTTCCTGGGGGAAAGCCAGCTGTTATCTCAAGAAGACCCTCAAGCCACCCTTTGAAGAGGCTCATATGGTGAGGAACTAAGATCTTCCATCAATAAAGAGCACAAACTTGATAGTCATATGGGTGAACCATAATGGAAGCAGATTCTTAAGCCTTAAGAAAACTGCAGCCCTGGTCAACATCCGGTTGAACTTCATGAGAAACCCAGAGCCAGAAGCATTCAGCTAAATTACTCCTGAACTCATGGCCACATAAACTATGTAATCCTCATTCATGGGAGAAAAGTTTGCAAAGTCTCTCTGTACTAGATATCTGTTGTTTTGCTTGGCCAGCATTTCTTCTTCTGGTGAAATAATATCTCTTCTTCTCTGGGGAATCATCTGTGTGGGTTGGACAGAGCTTTCTTCTTCTCCTGAGCCCAGCTCAAAAGATGAGCCAGACCTGATCAATGAGACTCATCACAGGACTTTGCTAGAACCATCACATTGTGAATTATTACTTGGTCCACAGAGGGTAGAAGTCTGGAGTGGCTGGTGGCCATCTCAAACTATGTGAAGAGAGCCTTCTTGAGAATGAAGTCAAAAGAACAAAGCAAAGCCAGCAGAGAGACAGTGTCTTGCTGACACTTCTGGAGGCTTGGAATCTAGCTGTCACTACTGTTAACATCACCCTTAAACCTCCCAGTTACCTGAACTAATACATTTCTTTTTGTTAAAAAAAAAAAAAAAAGGAGATCTGTGTCTTTGCAGGACTGTATCTGCCTCTTTCCTGCCTCGCTTGTTAAATGTTTTTATTGTTATTGGACGTTTATTTTTTATAAACATTTTTCTGCATCTATTGAAGAAGGAAGACTCGTGTATGCTTATGTATAAGTGAAATGAATAACAGCAATAATACAAAGAACAGGAAGGAGGAAATAGGTCTATTTTAAATAATATGCTTCTCATACTACTTGTGAGCATTATAGTGGTATTTAAACGTGGAGTTAGATTAGTTGTAAATGTATATTACAAACTCTAGGGCAGTTGCTAAACAAGGCAAAAAAATTTGCTAATAAAGGAGAGAAAATGGAATTATATAAAATGCTCAGTTAAAACTATGAAAGGTAGAAAGTGATTGGAAGACAAAACTGGACACAAAGAACAAAGGCAACAAATAGAAAAATGGTAACAAATATGATAGATATTAGTCCAACTATATCAATAACTACTTTGAACATCAATGATTTAAATGCACCAATTGAAAGACAGAGATTGTCAGAGTGGATCAAAAAACAAGACCCAAGCGTATGTTGTTTACAAGAAACCCATTTAAATGCAAAGATATATATAGATTAAAAATTAGTGAATGAAGAAAAACATACCATGCTAACACTAATCAAAAGAAAGCAGGAATAGCTATATTAAGTTCAGACAGAGCAGACTTCAAAGCAAGGAAAGTTATCAGGGATAAAGAAATGCATTACATAGTGATAAAGGGGTAATGTCTTCCTCCAAGAAGATATAACAATCGTTAATGTGTATGCAACTAACAACAAAACATAGAACTATGAAAGGCAAAAATTAATAGAAATGTAAGGAGAAATGGAGGAATCCACTATCATTATTGGACATTTTGCCACCCTTCTCTCAGAAATGAACTGAGCCAGCGGGCAGAAAATCAGCAAGGGCATAGTTGAACTCAACAACACCATCAATCAACTGGATAAAATGGACATCTATAGACTACTTCATCCAATGGCAGAAAACACATTCTTCTCAAGCTCACATGGAACATTCACCAGGATAGACCACATTCTGCATCATAAAACACAATTTAACAAATTTAAATGGGTAGGAATCATACCATGTATGCTCTCAGACCACAAGGGAATTAAACTAGTTGATAACAAAAAGATTACCACCAAAAATACAGATTAAACATTACTCTTCTAAATAACACGAGTTAAAAAAAAAAAAAATCTCAAGAGGGGCACCTGGGTGGCTCAGTCGTTAAGCGTCTGCCTTCGATTCAGGTCATGGTCCCAGGGTCCTGGGATCAAGCCCCCTCACTGGGCTACCTGCTCCGCGGGGAGCCTGCTTCTCCCTCTCCCACTCTCCCTGCTTGTGTTCCCTCTCTTGCTGTGTCTCTCTCTGTCAGATGAATAAAATCTCAAAAAAAAAAATCTCAAGAAATTTAAAAATATTTTGAACTAAATGAAAATGAAAAGACAAGTAGCAACATTTGTGGGATGCAGTGAAAGTATTGCTTACAGGGTAATTTATAGTAATAAATGCATATATTAGAAAAAAATTAAAAAAACTTGAGTGAAATGAATACATTTCTGGAACAACATAAATGGTAATAATTGGCTCATGTGGAGAATTTCAAAAATAAGTAAATCAACCAATGAGACTAAAAGAAGGTGAATCAGTAACCTTCCTTACTGAATCAGTATCTCTTCCTTCTCTCAAGAGATACCAGTCACAGATGGCTTTATATAGAAGCTTCATTTCAGAGAATAGAAGAACATACAAATTGTTTCAGATAATTGAAAGAGAAGAAAAGCTATCCAGCTTATTTTATAAAGTACGTTAGTCAGGTTTTGCCATGATAATGTCATGTAACAAGTAACACCTTAAAACTCAGTGATTTACAACATCAGTTATTTCTCATTCGTTTGTCTATGGATCACTATGCTCCATATAATTATATCAGTTAATATAGAAAATATATTTAATAAAATCCAACACTCAATCATGATAAAACAAACAAACCAGATCTCATAGCAAACTGTTATTAGAAAATAACATGAAAAGGGATGGCTTTCAAAAACCTACAGCAAGAGTATTAATTATAAAACTGCATGAAAAACAAAGCAAAAGGAAACAAACAAACAAAAATCCCAAAAAACAAACCTCTAGCAATCATTACACTCAATGTTGAAGCTATAGACTTCCTGTTAAAACCAAGAGCAAATCAAGAGTGTTGGTTATAATGGCCTCTATTCAAATTGCCCTTGTGGTCCTCACCATAGATGTGGAGGTGGGAGGATGAGGAATTCTTTGACCGGTGGCTTTTATTTGCCCTCTGAAGCATAAGGCAAAGTCATCGGCTGAAGTTATGGGATGGGAAGAAGTTGTCAGAAGTTCAGCAAGAGAGAAAGGTATTAGCTAATCATCTTCTAGAATGGGAGACCAAACTTATTTGGGAACCATCCAAGGATTGTCAGGAAAAGTTAAATGGCCACTGTGTTTTGTGGTCATGAAGGTAAGGGGGAGCCTCTGAGCTAGAGTTTATGATTTTTCTCAACCAAGATTTAGCTGCCCTGGGGTAGGCAGAGTGGAATTGCTGGATTTAACCAAGTTTGGAATTTTGCCAGACAAGTAACGCTAAGCCCCAAGGAAGCTAAGAGTGTTTGAAAGAATAGTCATTATGATGATGATGGACCCTCAGCCGGGTAAAGAGCACGATGAAGACAGAAGAAGGCTGATGGATGGTGAAGAGGTGGTGGGCTCAATGGATGGTAAGTCTCAATGAAGCTGCAGTTTCCTGGAGGGCATACAAAACCTTAGTGCACTGTTGGCTAGAAGGCCAGAAGGTTGTGGTGAGAGTCTGAGGCTTGTGGTTGAGTTTCAGAGATGCTGCAGTTACCGGGGTTGAATAGGAATGGGGTGACTATCGTGATGGGGGTGGCTGATTTGGGGTGGAAGAAAGTTGGAGTTGGAGGCAGGGAGGGCAGGGAACTGGGAGATCAGGGCATCAGATGCAGGGGCTCCATGGATGGTATAGTCTGTTAGAACGAAGTCATGCATGGGAAAAAATGAGCCAACAATTGGAATCTTCAATGCAAGAGGGAAGAGCGGGGAGGTTGGAAGAGGGGTGGTGGGTACAGATGGTATGGTGAGATGGGGTCAGTGTCGCAGGAGCTGGGATTTGGAAGGAAGGTATAAAAAGGCTTGGGGATGTCAGTGGAAGGCAAGGAAAACAGCTACCCAAGCTTTGGACGGGCGGAAAGCTGCCTCCACTGGGGAGGGCCACAGGACACAGGCAGACTCTGCGGGGCGGCGGCTAAGGCCCACAGGCTGAGGATATAGCCGAGGTGGTAGGGGTGGGTCTGAGGTGATGGAGGCCCCGTGGGAAGGCTTGAGGAGGAAGGAATAGCAGGGGATTGGATAAAGCTGGGCCCAGGAGTGATCAGAGCAGGAAGACCCTTGAGGACCTGTGTGATGGCTGAAGTAAATAGGGATTAGCTAGAGTCTTGGGGAGAGCTGGGAGGAGAGAAGACATTTTAAACCACCATCCTGAATCCTTGGTGGGCAGTTTGGGGGTCTGGGGCAATGAGGGCCTTATCAGTTCACATGAAGGCAGATGGGGGAAGTTGAGCTGGTTTTGAGGGAGGTTCCCTCAGTGGGTCCTGAGGGAAGTTTCCAGAGGGAGGCAGCAGTGGGGGCAGGACAACTCCCTGGAGGTGAGTGTGGGTCACAGCCTCAGCTCAAGCTGCCCCTCTTCGGACTGTAGTGGCTTCAGGGAACAGCAGCCTCAGGGGGCAAAAGTGTCTGGGCAGAGGTGACGTCTACGGGAGATGGTTTATCCAGGAAGCAGCGTTTTGTCCCTTTATTCCTGCTCACAAACAACAGGTTTCAAGAGCTCTGCTTTCTTGGGCTGGGCTCGGAGGAACCTCCCGGTGGGCCCAGTGAACACTAGTTTCAAGGAGCTCCCTCAGGCCAAGGCTGGGGTGTGAAGGCCCTAAGCAGCGGTGGATGCTAGCTCTCCCCCAGGTCCCGAAGATGGGCCGAGGGGTTTCTCCTTCCACACCATTCTAAGGTACCGCCCTCAACACCGGGCGGAGCCAGCCTGGGCACGGTCGGCGTCTCTTCCCCACCCAACAACCCTGCGAGGTAGGGGTGAGGGTCTCTACACTGACGATGCAAGCAGCTCGCTCAGTGTCCCCTAGCAAGCAGCAGATCCTTGAGACCTCGGAACCCGTGCTCCTCGCGTGGCATCTCCCTGTCTCCCTTTCAGTTCTTCCTGTACTTTCGGGCACCAACCATGGCAGTCCCGCAGCTAGCAACCCAGGACACCCTAGGCACAGGAGGATCATTTCGCAGCCCTGGTTGTGTATCAGATCACCTTTGAAACCCCCCGCCCTCAGATCTGACTTCATAAGTTGAGGGGTGGAGCCCAAGATTCCTCATTTTTCCTTGAACAATATTCGGAAATGACAACTCTAGTTCTCATGTGTGTGGGGCCGTCGTGGGCCACCAACAGCTGGAGGTGACCAGTTGCCCTTTCCAGGCAGGCAAGAGAAGTGGGCTGGTCTAGCTTTGGGGTCACTTGCCACTGGACTCTGCCTGAGGCAGGGGTGACAGGCAGCTCAACGATGGTTCAACCACTAGACCAGCTACAGGGGCAGGAGGCGGGAGCCCCGGGAGGGAGACCTGGGGGGTGGCTCTGGCGAGAGGGCATCATGGACAAAGCTCTCCCCTTGGCCTAGGAGTGCCAGGGAAGGATTCCCCGGAGGAGTTTTGATGACAGTGTGAAAGAAGAATCTGGGGTGGTGGAGGGTGGCTGGGAAATGAAAGGCACAAACAGAGGGACAGCCAAGGGCTCAGGTACCAGTCTGTGCAGAGGACCGTCCAGCTGGGAGAAGGGGCCGGCCAGGGGGTGAGGCCGGGGCCTTGCGGGGCCAAGCCGAGGCTGGGCTCTGGCCACAGCCCACACTCGTTGTAAGCTGTGCTCCTACATCTTCAGCAACAGCGGGAGTGGTGGGTGGTGGGCAGGACTGGTAGAGTCGCCGAGCCCGCAAACCTGGGGCACTGCCCTCGTCGGGCCTTCCCTGCCCACCTCCCCCCACCCCATCCACCCTCTGCCCCACGCCCCCAGAAATCTGCCTGGAGGCCTGCAGGGGAGGAAAAATGTTCCCTTCTACTCTTCCAGATTCTGTGGCTGGTCTCTGAATTTAAGTGATATAAGATGAACAGTAGGAAAAAACCCAATTTTAATTACCTAGGTGTGTGCGGTCAGGAGCCCCACAAAGATAGGAGACTCAAAAGGTGACCAGACAGTCGAGGCCTATCCACCCTCCCGAGGAAGGAAGGGACAGGGACCTGGGGCTTCTGGAAGGGGGGAAGGCAACGCCGGGGAAGGGCAGAGGAGGAAGTGTAAGGAAAGAAAGCTTGCCCAGCTTTGCAGATAAATCTCCCAGTGCAAAAGTTATCTCTGGTAGAGGTTCCCTGTTTAGCACTGAAAGGGAAACATGATGACAAATAAGTGCTTTCCTTTACCAGTGTGAATTTCCCTACGAGGGAGTAAGGAAATTCTACTGCGTTTTCAGAGCTTCTCCTGTGTCTGCACTTTCTCAGAATAGGCAGCTCAAAATGATCCTTGCGCCAGAGAGGCATATTTTGGGCTGGCACATTCTGCTCCCCTCAGGTCTCTTTCCCCTCCTGCTGCCCCTTGCACAGAACAGTTTCTACAGAATAAACGGGGGTTTTTAAAGCCTCAGTTAATCTGGATGGAAGGAGGAGTTATTCCCCATGTTCAGTGCTTGAGAGCCTTTAACTCCAGCCAAGGACCTGGCCTGCTCTTGCGGGATATCTTCTGCCCCTCAGAGGTGGCTGGGGCCCACAGTGCCGCTCTGGGCAAAATAGAAAGGCAGATTAAAAGAATTACAACCTTAAACACACACACACACACACACACACACACACACACACACACACACACACACACACGCATACACCCATACAACTGAAAAAGAAAAGTCCAAGAACAACAGGAAGCTGAACAGGAAGTTCCCATAGAAGATGAAAATATTTGAGAGTCATGCTGAGTGCAGAGGCTGAGGGCAGAGGGGATTGCAGGGCTGCATGGCCGTGGAGGTGGTGGTCCATGCCACCCTGGCCTGTAGCAGGTTGCCCCTGGACCTGCAGGCCGGGCCCTGCCCACTCCCAGGAGCTCCTTAACTGGGCACTCACACACACAGATCTGCGTATGCATGACAACTTTTATGCGTGCTCACACAGATCTGCCTGTGCAAGCTCATGCACACGTATGCCTATGCCAACTACTATGTGTGCATGGTGGACCTATTCATGCACCCAGATGCAAAACGACAGACACTCAGAGACACTTTGTGTGCAAAGCTGTAAAGAAAGTGAAAGGTAGACTGTAGGCCCTTGGTCTCACTAGCTGTGTTTGGCTGCCTCTCTCCCAGGCATCCAGGCTTCTGAGGTGTTTGGGCGCTGGGAGTTTTCTCACTTGGCATGTCCCCCCACCCCCCAGGGCAACCCTCCTTGGATAGTCTCCTCGCTCTATCCTTCAAGACCTGTCATTCTCAAGCTTCTTGATCTCAAGATCCTTTTATACTCTTGAAAATTAGAGGACCCCAACGAGCCTTTATTAATGTGGGTTACATCTATCAATATAGTGGCATTGTTTTCCATTTCTACAAATCTCTTTCATGTGCAGCTTTGTGGAGGACCGCTGGATTCTCACATACGCTTCTGCATGAAGTCTCTTTTGGGCGGAGTATATGAAGAAAATCCAGTATCACAGAGATATGTTGGAAAAGAGAGAGCCTCACGGATCCCCTGTTAGGCGGCATCTGACATGTCTCCCAATGACCCCCACCCCCCTGATCTCCATTTCCTTGTGGAATTCCCCCCACTTGGGTGTGGGCTGGACCCAGTGATTTGCTTCTAAGGAATACACAGAGCAAAAGCAATGGGATGTCACTTGGAAGATGTGCCACAGTCACAAAGACTGTGGCTTCCACCTTGAGTGCCCTCTCTTGCTCTCTCGCTCTGGGGGAAGTGAGCTGCCCTGGTGCAAGCTGTGCTGTGGGGAGGCCCGCCCAGCAAGGAACTGAAGGAGGCCTCTGGCCGATATCCTGAGTGATGAATGGAGAGGCCTGCCCACAACCATGGCAGTGAGTCAGAAGCAGACCCTCCACTAGTTGAGCCATTGGATGAGACTGCAGCCCCAGCTGCCACCTTAACTGGAGCTGGCGGGAGACCCTGAGGAGAGGCTTCCAACTAAGCCATGCCTGCGTCCTGACTTACTGTGAGTTACCATGAGGTAATGTCTGTGGTTTTAAGCTAAGTTCTGAGGTGTTTGGTACACAGCGACAGATTGCTCATAGATTACACCTCATGAAAAGAACTTGGAGACCCCGGGAGTCCTCAGACCTCACCTCCTCTAGACCCATCTATCTTCACCTGCCCTGGTGGATTTTCCCAGTCAGTATCTGCTCTTCTTTCAGTGTCCTGCTCTCAGCAGATACGGGGAAGAGGGCTGGTCAAGGAAGCAGGCCTGTGCGGGGGGCTGGGGACAGGTAATGTGCAGGTGAGGTGCAGGGCACTGCCTGCGCGTGAGCTTGCTGCTCCCTGATGGTGGACTTCTGCGCATTGTGCAGTTAATAAGGAACGAGCTTATTAATTCAGTGAATGATGGGAGAATGGGGGCAGGTTTCTAAAGAATGGTTTGTCCCCCTCACAGCCGGTCTACACTCTACCCACTGCCATCCTGGTGCCTTTTGGGGAATCAAACTGAGCTTAAGCTCCTGTGCTGGGCCCTGGGTGGTCTTTATCCCAAATTACCCTGTTCCCTCTACCATCTGGGTCAACTCATAGACAGCCAGAATCCTGAACGGCTGGTGTCACACCTCTTTTCACAGATGGAAAAGCTGAGGCAGGAAGAACTATTAGTGGTATCTAGTCAGGGACCCACCATCTACGGTGGAACCAAACAACCAACATTCAAATGGAGGAGGGATTCCTTGAACCCTCATCTACCACATAGAACTAGAAGTGCCTGATCCCTTACACCCTCCCGACACTGATGATGTCTCATGTCCTAGACTGCTTCTGGCTTTCCCCTTGGCATGCACCATGGAGGATGGGGAGCTCAGAGACCATCTGCGCATGCCATCCCGCTGCAGAGGAACCCATGGAGATCCCGGCCCAGGAGGTGATGTGACCAACCCAAGGTCACCCAGCAAGTCGGAGACAGTGACAGCATTGGAGTCTCAGACAAGGCTCCCACTCCCCTCCCCCCACCCCCACTCCCCAATCTGATTAGAGCTTCATGTGTGAGGCCTACATCAACCCCGCCCCCCCCGCCCCCCCCCCCCCCCCCCCCCCCCCCCCCCGCCACCCGCCAGGCTGTGCTGGGCTCACAGCACTTAGCAGTCAGTAAGTCAGCAGAAGCTCAGTAAATGTCTGAATGGATAAGGAGGCTGGCGAGCATTCGAGCTTGGTCTGTGGCCGGGGGGAGGAAGTGAAGCCGTGGTTAGTACTAAAGGTTAGTTTCTGACAAGGTCAAGTTTAGAGGGTGAGTGTGTAGCCAGGATGAGGAAGCGAACCATAGGAAAGGACTAGGAAGTCAGGCTTTGTTGGGGGCCCACCAATCTCCGACGGGGTTTAGAAATCAGTCGGGTGGGGGTGGGTGAGAGGTCAGCCTTTGGCGGGGGGTGAGGTCTCTGTCTCTGGTGAGAGGCTAATCAGCGTCTCTGGTGCTTCATGTAGCATCCGTGGCATCCCGAGGGCTCTCGCCCGGTCCAGAAGGACCCGTGTCCTGAGCAGGGGATGAAGAAGTTAGCTCTGGCGCCGGGAGCAGAGGGGCTCGTGAGTGGTACCGAGGCTCATGCTCTCCAGGCTGGGGGTTGGGGTGGCCTTGCGTCTGGGGCCGTGTTCAGCAGCTGGCCTGGGACGCAGACCCTGCATGAAGGGCGCGCAGTGACTAAAGAGACTTCAGACCCTTGGAGGCATTTCCTGTTTTCCAGTGAACTGAAAACTGGCTTCCTGCTTAGAATAGTCCATAGGGAGGGGTTCTTTTTCTGGTGCTGGGAGGGATGTCTGAGGGTGGAGGATGCACGCTTTGCTGGGCTCAGGGACCAGCTCTCAGGGCCCTGCTAGAAGGCGGTGGCATGGGGAGAGGGGTGGGGCAGGAGAGAAGGAATTCCCAGAGGCCTCTGCCCTGTTTCCTGGCTGTGCCTCAGTGTTCACATTCAAAGCTTTCTGAGAGAGAAACACAAGTTTAATTCCATCAAACAATTATACCTCTACACACGGAGGTGACATTTCTCTGGGAAAAATAAAGTGAAAAGCATGCAGGACCTGTGTGGGGGCAGGGACCAGGCGCCCCAGGGGTAGAGCCAGGTCTTTGGCCCCAACGAGACGAGACGCAGCCACAAATGGCAGGCTTGAGTCCTGCATCTGCAGGGGGCTGGTTGTGTGGCTTGGACAACTTCCTGACCTTGCTGAGCCTCAGAGCCCTCATTTCTCAAGCTAGGGACCTAATCAACATCTCAGTGTTGCAGTGCCCGCCCGACCCACGGCAGGCACACCGGAAGCCGGTCTCCTTCCCTCCAACTGAGCACGGCAGTGAGAGGGGTACTTGGGCAAGAGGAGGAGGCACATGGGTTCCCACAGCAATCGGATTCATGGCTCCCCTGCAGCCAAAATGCTCCCAGCTGCTGCTGCTGACCCTTCCCAGATCTGCCCCCTCTGCCCCCACCGGCACCTCCTTTCCACCCCTGCAGGCACACCCTGGTCTGCCACCTCCCCACTCTGCTCCTGGATCTCTTCATTGCCGCAGTGGGTGGTCATATGAATTGAAGGACAGACCTTCCTCCTTGGCCCCACCCACGCTGCCTTTGGCTGCATTTATGCTCCCCAGCTTAGACTCTTCCCCTGCCAAGGATCACCCAGGAGCCCCCCACCCCACCCCAGCGTCCGCACACGGTACAGATTAAACACCCCCACGTACATCTGGGATGGGTGCAGTGGAAGGTAGGGCCATTTCAGCAAGGACGTCAGCACGGACCACGATTTCTAAGGCGGTGTTGGCCAGGACCAGTCTTCTGATTGCACCCCCACCATGGGCCTGAGCTCCAGAGGATGCGCTGGCCTCGGCCAAGCGGGAGGGCAGCAAGGGAAGGTGGGGAGGGGTCGTCCAGGGCAGCCCCTGCTCTGATTTCATCCCTGCCGTCTTTTGTGTCGCCACCCACGAGGAGAGGCCCTCAGGAGCGGATCCCCTTAGAGTAGCTAGAATCCCCGGAGGTGATAAGCACTGAGTCACGGGGGCTTATGCAGGTGACACAAGGGACTGGCTGCACATCTTTTAACAGTACCTTACTTATAACTTAAAAAAAAAAAAAAAAGTTAAGCCCTACAATCCGGACCTCCGTTTGTACTCTTGCTTCAAATGTTAGGGGTGACCTTGATCTTCTTACGCATTATATAGTTCACTTAATGGTCATATTTACTGTTTATTGTCTGTCAAGACGCTGCCCCCACCTAAGTTCTGTAAGGGCACCAATTTTCATCTGTTTTGTTTACTGATGTCCCGATGAGTGGTGGGCACGTGGTAGGAACTCTACAAACATTTGTGGAATAAATGAGAGAGCGAATAGCTCTGTGTTATCTGTTCTGTGTGTAAGTACTTTCTGTCCTGTCCGAGCACACCTGACCTGTCCCTGGGTCTGACGGTTTGGGCAACCGTCTGTAGAATGGGCTTAAGAACAGAACAGGTTCGTGCAGTCATAAGGACTAAGTGAGTTATGTAATTTCTGACCTTCAGTTTCCTTATCTATAAAAGGGGGATAAACGGAGTATTAACTACCACAGAAACTATCAACTACCTGAATCATGTGATTTTTGTGAGGCTTAAATGGATTACTTATGTTAAGTGCCTAACGCAATGTCTGGAACAAAGAAGGATAATGCAGGTGAAACTTAAATAATTAACGACCCGAAGAAGGAAGCATAAATGGTGAGATTCTGCAGTTGGTGCCCAGCCTCGACAGCAGTGGGTGGCTTCCTGCTGCCACTTTGCCACTTGCAGAAGGGCCTGAGAAGCAGTAAGACTTGGAATAGTTTACTCGGCATTTGGGTTCTAGAACTGAGGCTGACCTGATCTCAGTCCTCGGGCAGCAACTACTGGATCTGATCAGAATCAGAGCGGGCAGTGAGACCCGATCTCTCCTGTCATCCGCAAAGACAGCCCTCTATCGAGGGCAGGGCTGGGCTCTCGGAGAGACTGTCCCACCTGCAGAGACGGTCAGGCTACTCTGAAGGACTCCTGTGACCCCGACAATCTCATGTCGAGAGATGAAGTTGCACCATTGCCCTGCAAGCCGGGTCCCCCACCCCAGGCCTTCTGTGCTACTCCAAGCTGAGCTCAGGTCTGGTGCTATGGCGGCAAGTATTTTTGCCATAGACATCTTTGCTGCAAACACTTTTGCTGCACGACGGCACGACGGCCATAAGGCAATTCTGCTGTAAAAGATAAAAAAAAAAAAATAATAGTAATAACTGATTGACGTTTTGGTTCTATTTCTCCATTGATGCCATGTGCCCATTTCTATATTCTGTACACCTTCACCCTCATGATGGTCTACACAGCAGCACGGAGGGTTGAGCCCACGTTTCCCTTAGATCGTCGAAGCTTCTGGCAATGGGCATGTGACCATACGCCAAGAACAAACAGCAATGTGGAAGGCCTTCACGGCGCGACACAAAGCTCAGTTACAAAGATGCGTCCTCGTACTTGGAAACACATACCTCTCTTAGTGAAGGGAGAAATTGCAGCGAAGAAAGAAAAAGCGAGATGCCAAATGAGACAAATCAGTCAGCACACGCACACACGCGCGCACACACACAGTATAATATTATGATGGAAAGGCTTTGAAGACACGTGCTTTTCTACAATGCATGAAGTAAAATCAGTTATTTGAGCAGTGTTGCCAATAATCTACACTATACATTTTGAATGTATTCAAATATTTTGAATTTCACAATAAAGTCTTTTTAATGTTGCTGTTCATTTTTCATGTTTTATTACGTCCCTTTTAATGAAAGTTTCACCTATTTTTCGTGATTTTTCTTTTTTATAACAAAATCGCCCTATGGCTAATTAGTTATGGGGTGAAGATGCTTGCGGCAAGGTTGCTTACTGCCAGACTACCTGAACCAGCTGCGGGGCCACACGGAAGGCCCTTCTCTGCCTTTTGTCCCCCCACCCCCACAGCCTTGTCCTCCTTCAGTGCCCTCTCACCATGGCCTCCTCCAGGAAGCCTGCCTGGATAGCACAAACCTAAACCCCTTCTCTGGACTTCCCTGGCGTCATCTACAGGGCTGATCTTTGTCTCTCCTGTCTGCATTCTGCTGCTCTCCTGCATGGGCCTATCACATCTTCGGCGGGTTGTAATTTCCCTCAGTGCTAAGACCTTGTCTTCACCCGTGTTCCCTTCCTGCCCCAAAGAGGGTCCTGCACAGGTGGGATGGGGTGTGTAGGTGCCCCCGGAGAGCCGAGTGGCAGGCCATCTGGAGGATGAGGGGAAACAAAGCAGAGCACGGACAGGAGAGCCAAGCAGTCCCCGGCAGACCAGGCCACGCTGCCCATGATGCAGGCTGGGCTCTGATCGGGGACAGAGTGCCTTGGGGAAGAGAAAGAAGAGCCACAACTCTAGATGCGGCGCTTTGGAACCTTTTATCTCGATGACCTTCCACAAGCGGACTTTGAGGTAGTAGGTCTTGTTATCACCATTCGATGAATGTGGAAACAGGTTGAGAAAGGCACGGCTGCCTGCCCGAGAGGAAAACCCGCAAGCCAAACCTCTCATCGCAGACGCCCTGAACCAATTTTGGTGATGCATTTCCCGGGCTTCTTTTTTGGCGATCTCAGTGGCTGCCAGAGGGCGAGGCTTAGCTGCTCCTTACGGTCCCCGCGGACCACATTCGGAGACACACGGACATTTTATTAGCCAGCACGCACAGAAGAGTCTTGTGGCCATTGAGCAAGTTCCATGTAGTCCAGCTCTGTCAATCTAGGTGTTTCCAACAGTGCCTTGAAGAAAAGGTCCACCCAGGTCAAATGCGACCCGGGCCCAGCCACAGGCGAGGCTGCTGTGGGAGCTAGGTGACTGAGCCTCCGCCAGGACAGCAGAGGGACACGGGCAGCTTACAGGGCCCACCTGTGCCATCCCCAAGAGAGACAAGAGTCATCCTGGGGTGGGTGCGTGCGCGCGCGTGCGTGTGTGTGTGTGTGTGTGGCAATTTTTTATTGATGTATAATACACACAGAGAGAAGCCCACCAGTCATAAGCTCAGTCAATGATCACAAAGTGAACATAGCTGTTGGGCAGCTCCCAGCTCAGAAAACAAAACTTACCCAGCATCCGAGAAGCCCTTTCCTGTGGCCCCTTCCAGTCACGACATCCCCTCCCCACAAAGGCAACAGCTAGCCTGCTAGATTTGTAGCAGCACAGATGATCTGTTTTGCGACTCTACACAAATGGAATCATACAGTCTGCCTTCCTTTGCGCCTGGCTTCTTAAACTCGACATTATGCTGCGAGATTCATCTATGTTGTCGCTCGTAGCTGTAAATCATTCAAGGCTCTCTCCAGTGTCCTATTCTGCAAATACTCCACAATGCATTTCTTATTTTACGGTTTTCTGTTGAGCCAAGGGTACACCTGTTTGGCTTTAGTAGACTTTCAGTAGTCTTTTTAGTAGCGAACATTTTTCAAAGTAGTCGTACCATTTTCTACTCAAACCAGAAACACCGAAAGTTCCAACTGTTCCACATCCTTAAGAAAACTTGATAATGTCTGCCTTTTTATGTACTCATTCTGGCAGGCGTGAAGTGGGATTGCACGGATTTAAATTTGCACTGTCCGGATTGCTAGGGAAGTAGAAGGCTACTTCTTTCATTGTTGTTTGTTTTTAAATGTGGAGATTTGTCTTTAAATATCTTCGACCATCTACGCTCTCAAATATCACCAACGTCACCTTTCTAACATTCTCTTTGCTAGTTAACAAGCCACCATTTTCCTTGAGAAAATATTTTCCTGGACTCCTTTATGCTAGTGACAAAACCTCCAGGTGTTGATGGGAGATAAGAGGGAGCGGAAGCACTTGCAGCAGGCTTCTGGAAAAAACAAACACTCTTTGACCAGCTGTCCATCCCTGGAGGAGATACTCCTGACTGGCACAGCTGTTCCATTCTTCAGGTATTGCTTATAACCAACGTACCCGAAGTGTAGTATCATCGTCGAGGCTAAAGCACTCTCAAGTGAGAAACAGATTTCGTAATATGGCGTCTAAGCCTTCTTGCCACTCCATCTCTGCCACCCAAGAGTTATGACAACACATGTCACGTGGCTCAGTCGTCTTATCACATGGGGCTCTTTAGGCTGCTGCTAACACAAGCGCTGGACTCGGTTCAGGTATAAGGAGATGGGGAAGGGGCAATGTGCTCATTGATTCCACGAGGAATCTATCGGACTGGCAGGTTCTCAGCTCAAGGGCCCAGCCACCCAAACAGGCTTCCCCGAAGCAGCTCTGGAACCATCTAAGCCTCGCCAGGAACCAATGTCCACGGTTTCCTGGGACAGATCGACAAGTGCCTGGCTCTCTCTCCTGGAACGTGGCCGGGGTTGAGGAGAGAGGTTCCAAACCAGGGATGCTGATCAGCAACTGACCTTTCTTAGAGCTTCCATAGGGTTTGTGGAGTATATAGATTTGGGAGGATGAGTTCCCTCATCTTCCAGACTTTGGAGCTGTCTCTTCTGGGCCACCAGGCAAGGGAGGTGCAGGCTGGTCAGATTTCATTCAGTGAAATGCTTGGAGAGGTCTTCTTACCTTCCTAGAATAGCTCCTTTTATTTCTTCTGACTTTTATTTAAATTAATAAGACAGACAAGCTGACAAGATGTTTGGGTTTCCTTGGTCACTTACCTAGACAACTTGCCTGAACCAGGGAGGAGACTATGTGATATATACAGCTTTCCTGTTGGGGGTGGGGGGGGCGGGTCTGGAGGTCCAAGCTACATCTCCAGGCAGGCAGGAGACATTACTGAGGGGACACTGAGAGTACATTCAGGATGACCTACCATAGTCATTGGCGGGCTTATGAGGAAGCGGTTTTGAGGGCTGAAAGGGTGACAGGTTGACCATCCCATCACCTGAGGATGACAAATAATAAACCTGCAATCATTTCCACAACTCTTAAGGAAGACAGAGTTTTGGTTAACTGAAATTTCTGGGGTACTCAAGAGTGTACTTTTGAGTTTCAAATATTCTTGAGAAATCTGTGTTGGAGAAAGAAGAGGAGGAGCCTTGCAGAACCAGCAGTGTGACATGAGAAAGGAGTCCCAGAACGAAGGAGGAACCGGGAAGCCCAGGAGTCACCATGATGGCCACGAACATTGGCTGAGCCGTGGAGGCGGGCACAACCTAACGCTCTGAGCACCAGTGGTCAGTCGTGCTCCAGGTCCAGCCTGCAAGAGGCTCCCAGTCTAGGAGGAGTTTCCTGGACTCCAGAGACCCGAAGTTCTGAAAGGCCAATCAGAACCTGAGTCCTGACGAGGCTTGAATGGGCATTGGCTTCAAGGAGATTCAGCGTTTGCTTCTCTAGAAAGACAAAAACGCGGGTGCTGCCTGCTTAGCTTGCCCATCTTCCAACACTCCCAGGCAGATGGGGCGGTTTCGCTCCATGCCCAGACCGCCCAGAGCCACATCTGATCTACTCAGGCCCCCTCCATCCCTGTGGTGGTATTCCCAGAAGCTTAGAGGCAAGGCTGGGGTGAGTCAATATGGCCATATGCATCCTTCTTGCATCTTCAAAGGACAAGGGGAAGGCTGAAACCATGTCTAGGTTTTGGAATTTGGAATCTCTAACGACCCTGACCCTCACAAAGGAGATAAAAATGCTCAGTGGAGCCCAGAAATAAGATTTAACGCCATTGTATTTATTAGGTTCTGAAACAATACACATTCACATCCTTTTGAATACAGTACATTTGGCACAATAATGTTTACAATGAAATAACACTAATGAATGGCAAGAGATTAAAATTACATCCAGAAAGGAAAAAAAAAATGTACAAATAAAGCATCACAATACAAAAAAAACCCCTAAAATTGAATACATTTTATATTTAGCCAGAATTATTTTGCACATAATTTAAAAAGAGGTAATTTTTTAGCTTTTTCTTTTTTTTAAAGCAAGAATGCATTTTTTTTCACCTTTGGAGGAAAAAAATGATGTTTCCACTTCACGAAGTCCATAATGAGAGAACACAGGAGAATAGCTATCCTTCATGTATTTTTTTGGCTTTTTTTTTTTTTTGCACTCAAGAGCTGGATAGATTAGAAAGAAATGTAACCGTGTGTCCGCTTCCTAACCCTTGTGAAAACTGAAAGGAGACAAAGAATGTTCAAGGAACACACAAGCTTTTTTTCTATAGACGACGTGGGATTTGAACCTGCCCGTGTGAGAACTTGGTCAGCTCCAGCCCCAAGCAGGGGGCGTCCCAGCCAGCCCAGCTCTGGTGCTGAAAGGGGGCATCTCTGGGCCAGACACCCCACGAATGACTGCCTGGAGCTGCCGGGTGGAATGTATTGTTTGACCTTCCAGCAAAAATGCCAGTTGTCCTGTGGGAAGGGCCCAAGCCCTTCTGAGAAGGGAACACCACCGAGGCCTTGGTGCAGGCCATTTGGCATTGCAGGTAGAGCTTGCTTGGTCGTTCCAAGTTCATCGTGGTGATGGAAGCAGAGGAAAAACAGAGCAGTAGTGATGCATGAGTATATGATGGGCGGTCTTGTCATGTCTTCTTTTTAAAAAATGAGATGATGCCACCATGAAGATGCTTCTGTGCTTGTACTCAACTCCAGAAGAGTCTCTCCCCAGTATGTCAAGTTACCGAAGATAAATTAAGTTAATCTACTGTTCTTCATCACTTCACTGGTATGCCAAACACACAAATTGATATAGTATAATATTTGAAATTATCGTAAGAACAGATAATAATTACACCTGAGTTTTTAAAAAAAATAAAAACAAGAGAGAACTGAAGGTCGTCGTTAGTAACAAAGGCTGTGACCGGCCAGCTGCAAATATGGACACCAACTTCCTAGGGGCTCGAGCTAGTCACTGTCCCAGCTTTGAAACCACCATCAAAAACATCCCTTTCCCTTCCCCATCTCTATCAGGGCATAATAGAGCACAGGAGAACTATTTGTGAGACTTAATATAGCTTAATACATGTTTACATCTTTTGAAATAAACCAAAATGAAATAAACAATACAAAGGACTCCTCCCCGCCCTCAAGAAAGAAAGAAACACACCTTATCTCTCGGTAACTTGAACCAATATGCTTACAGAGTATTGCACCTGGACATTATTATAATTATTCTTTCATAGACTAAAGTTTTATAATATGCCTGAACATGCAGCAGTTGATACCTCTAAATTCAATGAATTAATTCCACAGGCTTGCAGCAAACACTATATACAAAAATCTCAAATGTACAAAAGGCAAAAAGCTTCATTAGTGCCACTCTGCCACTCACAAGTATATATATTTAGGGGCGGCTGGGAAATCCACGTGCAACAGCTGGAATGGATTCCATTCCCTGCTAAATCAGTTCGGTAAAATAGATAATCAAATGACCTCCAGGAAACATATACACACAGCCACAGAGAACTCTTGGAAATCGAAGAAAGTAACACTGTTAGCAATATCTACAGGAGGTAACATCACATCCATGAGATCGTGTCCGCATGAGTTGCCCTGGCATGGCACACAGTAGCACAACTCCAAGTACATCCGGCCACGTTGTCAGTTTTCACACAAGTCGCTCGTCCGTCTCTGGATACCCTCCACATAACCCCCATTTAGCCTCACTCTGCTTGTCTCAAGAGCGGAGATTTCATATTTCACTTCACACGTGTAACGTCTAAAGACCACGACACAGTAGTACTACCATTTTCGCAGAAGTGTGCAAAAGGAACACGCCGTTGCAGGAAATAAATAGAGTGTGTGCTGGGAACTTAGAATGAAACCGGAAAGAGAATTTGGGAGTGAGCTTGACTAGAACCTCAGGGTCTGGGCCATTGCCACGGTGGCCTCTGTGTTCAGCCAGAACTTGAAGAATGAGGAGCGCTCCTTGTTTCCTTCTCCCTCGATCCATCCAGCCCCCATGCGCCACGAAAGCGTGAAGAGCATCAACCTTGGACGGTTGGGTTCTCATTGTATATTAGCCCTTTAATAGCTACCTGCATTAATATTGGAATTTATATCTTTTGGCCAATCAGAAAGCCAACTTGCCAATATATTTTTCACATGTCAATAGAGTTCAAAAATCAAATTTCTTTTTCTACAAAGAGGGATTTCTTCCACGAGATACATGCTCTCACAATGTTGGCATGCCCCAAAGCTAACACCAAAGCAAGGCGAATGAGCCATTCCAGAGCAAACTGACACAGGGAGCCCACCCGTGCATCTCGCCGGCTGTCTCCTTCACAGCATGCCCTGAGGGCACCCACCCCCAGGCTGGAGAAGCACCCGTCTCTCCTGGACAGAAGGGCAGAGGATGGCAGGCGGGGGTGGGGGGGCAGGGGGGGGATGAGAGGTGACAGTTGTCGGGACCCTCTGTCCGACAGCAGAGCCGGGGGTTTCTTGTTTGCTCTTCTTGTTGCTCTTCGAAGGAAAAGAACCGAAGTTGCATCACTGCCCGGAGCCCCCCGAGGAGGGGAGACAGGCTTGCCGACAGACCGAACAATGCCCGCCGACCCCATGCGATTCGAAATGACTGCTGAGACAAGGACCAAGAGTGCCATCTGGTCCCCAGGTAGAAGAGGGAGGAGCCGGCCCGGGATAAGGGAACGCAATAAATAGAGGGTAGACGAGGGACTGGGGCTTTGGAGAACAGGAGAAGCAGTTCAAGGCCTTCGGAGCCTCCAGAAATCGGACTCTTCTCGGCACCCCTTCCTGCAGCATCACCAAACTCCACCTGGAGCAGCTTCTCAGGGCATCAGGTCTTCACCAAAGTAGGAGAAGCCTTTGAATTCCTCCTGGTTGATCTGCTTCACAATTGCTTCGTCCACGAGCGTGAGTACTGGCTCTTCCCGGGTAAAGTCTTGGTCAAAGTTATTGACGTCTCTTTTGGTTTTCTGTGAGAAGAAAAGAGAAAGCACTGACTCCAGGCTGACCTTCCTCCCCGGGGCCCCCCATGGGGACTGGGCATCACACTGACCAGCCTCTCACCAAAACAGGCTGCTGGCTACTGAGAGCGGACCCAGGGCTGCTCCGATGGTGTCACGATGGATGGCCCCAGGACCAGGAGGTGGCAGAGGACTTGGAGAGGAAGAATGAGTCCAGGTGAGAGGGGATGATGGAAAAGCAGGGAAGTGGGATTCCCCCAGGCTGTCGTGGGGGGTGGGGGGTGTGTGTCTGGGAGAGTGGGAGGCAGACTTCTCATCTCACACTGCCCCTCCTAGTCTAACCCTCTGTCTCCACTGAGCACCCCAACCCTGTGACCCAGGGGACACACTCAAATCTCCTTCCCCCATCGAGACCTCCATCCCTGTGACCCAGGGGACACACTCCAATCTCCTTCCCACAGAGTCCCCAGCGGTCTTTCTTCTCTAGAGGTAGACCTGCCTAACCTTGCCAAGTCTGCTCCATAGCACATCCTCTAAGTAGGAGGATGAGTGGGGGCCGAGGGGACCATCTCCTGGGAAGCCTGCCTCCATCCCTACCTGCACCCACTCAGAACCCTATTTTGCGCTCCTACATCATTTCTATGATTATTTGCAATGAGTTTTGTGTGTTTGTCTTGACCGAGAGCTCCTTAAAGGCAGGGGCCTTGTCTTCTTCAGCCTTGGGTTCCCTACAGGAAGCATCTACTGAGTGAATGAACATGGGAAAAAACCCACCAATGACTCCCCAGCTCAGAAGGACCCATACCTGGTTGGGAGGCTCACGTTCCCAAAGTAGGGCTTATGGTCTATGGGGGGGGGGGCGCGTGGTTGTGGAGGGCAGCAATCAAACCAGGATTTCCTGGTTTGGGGAGAAAATCTGGAAGTGTAAATCATACTCGCTGCCTTTTGGGACTTCTGGTTAATTTGGGAGCCAGTATTCCCTTCTCAAACACACACTGCAAGAGTTGGAACAACCTCCATGGAGAAGTCGGGACTTGGCTGGGGCTGGAAGAATGAGTTACAGTCATGTTGGTAGAGACGGAAGATGTCGCCTTGGCGGGGAGAGAGATGGGGCAAAGGTGGGGGTGGGGTAGGAACACGGAAGATGGAGAACAGGATGATGGGTTCACCGAGCCGCCTGGGGTAGAGTCCAGCCTGGGGATGGAGGGAGGGAGGGCGAGTCCAACCGCCGGGGCCTTCAGCACCAGCCCCCCTCCCCTATGGTATACGGCATAATGCCCAGAGGCTTGAAGGAGCTCCTGCTCTACTCCTCCAGGTGCTGATTAACTGGTGTTCCCCAGGATTAGTGACCCGGATGGTGGGACAGATCTTGTGGAAAGATTCACATTATTATTTGTAGGAAGAATAATATTAATATATGCTTTGTTCTGTGGAAATGAAGTGACCTGAAAGACGTTAATAAGTAGTCTGAAAAAAGTGGTTTTGAGACAAAGCTATTTTTGCACCCGGCTCTTGGAGGTTTGCCATGTACACTGGCTGATTAAAGGCTCTGAGACGTCCTAGAGTCAAGAAACTGGGTTCACTGTGTTTAGGACAGCCTTCCTCAAATTTGACGTGAAACTTTTTTTTTTTTTTTTCCTGAATAGCTTCTCAACACCTCCCTTAGGAGCAGAGTTCTGCAGGACACGGTTTGGGAAGGGCGGCTTTATAGTTTACGGAGCACCTTCCCTTTCGTTTCCTTATTTGGTCCTTGGAACAGGCAGGTATCGTAAGCCTGATTTTACACACGAAGAAAGTGGGGCTCACAGAGATCTGCTGACTCAAGCAGGGTCACCTGACTAATTAAGAGCAGAGTCAAATCTGGGTCTCTGCATGATGCCACGTGCGTGGAGCGTCTGGAGAGCTGGACAGAAATGGAAAGACAAGGGCAAGGGTTGAAGCCCACCAGGAGACATTTAGGCCAGGCTGCTGGGCTATCACGGAGCCAGAAGGGCTGGCCAGTGGGCAAGCACGGCAGGAGAGGCTGTGGGTCGGGGCAAGAATGGGTGACCTGCGCTGGGTGGGCTTGGCGGGAGAGCGTGTCTGCAGATCACCCCAGGCTGAGATCAGAATCAGGCGGACGGCACGGAGCAGGGATAAGTGAAGCTTTCAGTACCCATCAGGCCTGCTTGGTGGCTTTTCTCTGGGCTTGAGCTGCATGGTTCAGTATGTCCCAGAGACCTTGGAGGGGAGACAGAAGGGAGGCACAGAAAACCCAACGGATGGAAACAGGACCTGCAACTGAGGGACGTGCGTGTTGCCCTTGAGATGGGGAAGCCAAGACGTGGCTCAGTCACCTCTACCAGGAAGGACTGGCTCCTGGGCAGGAGGATGATGTGGTCTCCACCTCTGCGGTGTATACCACAAGAGGGAAGGAAAGGGGGGCCCTGCGTGGACAGGACTTCCAAGAGGAGTACCAAGCTCATCTCCATAGTGACATGGGAGGGTCGGTGCCAGGGGAAAGGGTGTGATGACGCGCCTCCTCTGAACATCTCTGTCCAAGGAAGGATGGATTCACTTGGACTGAGGAAGGGGTTGCCGAGTGTGGGCCTGCTGCGCGTGGTAAAATGAGTCTAGGAGGAGGAACAGGGTGGGGAGGAGTGACTTGGGAAGCACAGAGCATCATCCCAGAAGGTGACCAAGAGATGTCCTCAAGGGGGGGCAGAGGGGTTGGAGAGCAGCAGAAGGGGTCGTAGAAGAAGAGGTGTGTGAAGAGGGGTGAAGAAGAGAGGCAAGGAAGAGGGCGCGAGGAAAACTCATTTTGTAACATGGCCAAGGGTGGGCCGTGCCTGGGTCTCCAGTACCTATGGAAGCGGGGACCCCTCCTTCCCGGCTCCCTCTCACCGGTCACGCACGAGGGGGAGCATGTGTATAGAGAAGCTTGGGAAATCTGGAACTGCTCTGGCATTGGCTCTCCCTGTGTACCTACAGCTTGTGCTTCACCATTCAGTTCTGAGTGGCCATTAGTCATGGAAACTGGTTTTGGTTCCCAAGCTCAGCTGAGTGTGGTGGTGGAGCTAGATTCCACAGGATGTCTGAGCATCATCACCCTCTGACTGAGTACCAGGGATCCAGGGTCAGTCAGCATAGCCAGGGATGTCCTTCCCAGAGGACCTCTAGCTCCATTTCACACTAGTTTGTGGAGCCATCTAGCCCAGCTCTGGGCTTTCCAGGGGTCACAGAATCCTCGGTAGCATGTGAGTGACTGCGCCATTCTTCAAGAGCTCTCGAGAAAAATATACTTGCCTCACCCACCCCCTTATGCAACCTGGCCCAGGCCCTTCCAAGTCCTTGGAAGCATTTTAGGTGCATGTCCGTTACTCAACTCCGATTCAAAAAGCCAACATCCCCACTATGTGCAATGCCTATTAACCTTAGACACTTGAGAAGTTTTCCAAAGCAGGTATCTCTGGGAAACACCATCCCCTATGAATGGCATGGAGACAGCATGCATAGCATCCTCCAATTGGAAGAGGGATTGGGGATTATATCCTTTACTTACTGATTTTATTCTTTGAAAAGCTGCTGCCTTCCTCTCAGCAAGCAAAAGACTCAACTCCAAGGTTCAGACGGGCAAACCCTCAGAGACACTCCCTGTTTACCTAGATCCTTGGTCATCCCGTATGCCTCTCCTAAAATCTAAATGTCAGACTCTTAGCCCACACTGTGGAGCCTAAGAGGTGACCCTGGGACCTCTTCGGACCTTATCTCCTCCATGAAGCCCTTCTCACATCCTTGTCCCTACTCCAACATGGAGTAGGAGAGTGAGCACCCGCTGATTTCTTGTCCTGGGACTGGCCCTTCCTGATTATATGATTCTGTGTGAAGTCACTCTTTGAGACTTAGTCTTTCATCTGTAAAATGGATGTAGTAACAGGAACTCCATAGGTTGCCTTGAGGACTCAGTGAGATGTCAGAAGTTAGGTGCCTAGTGTAGACCCCAAAATATAATGGGCACCCAATAAATGCATCCTCCAAATCTTAGCAACTGTGGGCCATGGGCACATCATGTGCAGCTTAGCTGTTACCCAACACAGTCTGTGTGATCTGCCCACTGACGCCAATGCTTCTTGAAGGGACTGAGCCTTACATTTCTGTCTGCCTCCAAATGCTGAACCAGTGCAGAGCCAGGGTCTGCCTGAACATCTCAGGGCTTTTTCCAGAGACTGAGATTCTTCCAATGGCACCAGACAGCTCTTGGGAAAAGCCCCCGGGTCTCATAGTCCTCTACTTCTAAGACCCTTCAGGGTTTCATCCCCACCTGGTTGCCTACTTCTTCTGGGCCCTGCTGCACCATGAGGTTCTCTGGACTCACTGGCTTCCCTAGACTCCAAGTCTTTGCACAGCTAATCCTCGGCCTGGAACCCCCTCTCCCATTCCCACCTTCTGCCCCCACGTCCTCATCACCCAGCTGAGCTTCTCACCTTGCCCATCCTGACTCAGACGCCCCCCCTTCAAGCAGCCTTCCTGCCCTTCCTGGCCTCTTATGGGGGCCCCATCATCTCTCCTAACTCATCACTGCACGGATCGCATGGATCGTCCTCCTTTCGACTCATCTGTGAGCTTTGGGGACAAGGACTGGGCTGAACTCCTATTCTGTCCCCAGCCTACCGCCTGGCCCAGCAAACAGTGAGTGCTCAACAAGTATCTGCTGAAAAAGGGGTGATTGTACTTCTGTTGCTGCTACTATACCCACAGCCAGTAAAGTGCTCTGGATTCAGGACCCCTGGCAGCTCTGCACCAGAGGGGCTTTTCATTTGGGGGAGCGCAGGCAAAGGGGCAAGATGGCCGACGCCTGACTCAGGAGGGGCCTAGAGCGGGGCAGCCCAGAGAAACAGGTAGTTTTGGGCCTAGTTCGTGGGGTTTCCTCTCTGAGCAGTGGTCAGCTCGGGGCCCTGGGGTTCCCTGATGGCTGGAATGAGACAAACACAAACAGGTTCAACCAGGGTTTGGGACCATTCCATCAGGACGGATGGGCTAAGGGGAGTTGATGTCACTACCCTGTGGCTGCTATTAGAAGAAAAGGACACTCCCCTCCCTGCTAGCACCCCTTCGGAGACAAGGGCTGGGAGTTGAGAGGCCGGGGCCAGCCGTCAGGGAAGGGCACATCTCTGGTATCTGCAGTGAGGCGAGTGAGGCAGCCTATGGAAACAGTTACAGGGTGCTCCAGATCCTTCTGAGAAACTGCATCTGAGAAGCA
Organism: Zalophus californianus; assembly: GCF_009762305.2. Taxonomy (NCBI): domain Eukaryota; kingdom Metazoa; phylum Chordata; class Mammalia; order Carnivora; family Otariidae; genus Zalophus; species Zalophus californianus. Next base: position 73,978,474 of record NC_045602.1, read on the forward strand.
GAGCTGCTGGGCCTGCCTTCTAACTCACCAGAGGCGGCTGAGGGCTTGGGGATCGGCCTGCTGTGCTAGTGCTTGGACATTGGCATGGACCTGGGCCGGCGGCCTGATGGCTCGCTTCCTGTCTGGCTGGTGCAATTCTTTCACTTACTGTACAGAAGTCATAAACACGAGCTTTTGGAGGAGCCAGCGATTTTGGCTTCTGTCTTCATCTGATTACAAGGAGATCAACAGATGACTTTGTTCTCAAGCACAGAGAAAGCTCCCTAATCTCACAGGCTGGGGCGTGGGGCTGGCTTTCATGTGGCCACTTGGCTGGTCCCTGCCCAGCTCTTTACCTCTGCCTGGCATGACAAGAGCACAGGTAGAGGTCACTGTGATCCCTGAGCACGACCAAAGGGGGGCAGTGGGGGAGGGGCAGGCTAGCTCCACACGGTCTCCAAAGCCAGCTTTTTTTGTCCAGGTCCCATGTCAGGTTCCAACTCCCTCTGACAGCAGCCTCACCCAATCTCAGCCCCTCTCAGCTCCCACGGCACTTCCTGGGTCACGCACGTGGCCCCTTCTAATATGTCCTGTGTGTCACAGTCTCCTCTCAGGTCGCGGAAGGTACCGACTGCCCAACGGCAGAACGTAACATCCATGGGCTTGAACGAATTTCATTCACCGTACCAGTCAAACCCCAAATTCCTCCTAGCTTTGAAATGTCAATAGTCTTATCTAAGCTCCACTTTGCTCTTTTAAATACTTAAAAAGGAAAAGCAAGAATTTAAATAATTAGAATGCTTGCTCACTATCAATGAACCAAATCTTTGCATACACACATGTATTCATTATACCATACATTCTAAATAACAGAGTACACGTGTCTATGTTTTATATACACATGCCTACATGTGAAGTTAAATGAAATAAAGAATGTGTAACTGCATAGTGTCTTGCCTGGCAAAAATGAAGGTTGGAACAGAATTTCAAGTTAACGATCATTTACCCAGAAATTTCTCCAAACATAATCCTCCAACCTTTTCTCTCCCTTTTAAATTTGTTAATTGAGTACAAGTCACACTTTCGGATATTCTTTATAGAAATCAGGGCAAGATGTACAGAGCTCATCTGGCACTGGCCTGCCCATGGACCTTTTCTAGCACCTACCCTGCTCTGAGCCGTCAGTGGTTCCCTACCTTTTTAGAATCCACCTCCTCCTTAGCATGTAGCGGCCACAGCGGACCTCTCAATTCCTGACTCTGGTCTGAGCAATGCCAAGTGCTGTGGTATGACCTTCCACTTGGTGGGAACCCTCAAGTTAAACTGATGTCTAAGATAGTATCGATGTATTATCATTTCTCAAGTAGTTGTGATGAATCATTGGTGCTCTTAGTGTTCTTGATCCAACGTAACCCTATTATGGTTGAACGGTGTCTCCCCAAAAAGACATGTTGAATTCCTGACCTCTAGTACCCCAGAATGGGACGTTATTTGGACATAAGGTCTGTGCAGATGTCATCAAACTGAGATGAGGTCATGAGGGCGGGCCCCGGCCCAATGTGATTGGTGTCCTTATACGAAGGGCAAGTTTGACCACAGAGACGACTTGCACAGAGGCCCCAGTGCTGAGACACAGGGGGAATGCCACCCCAAAAATGGAGATGCTGCCACAAGCCAAGGAACGTCTGGAGCCACCAGAAGCTGATGGGGTAAGGAAGGACTCCCCCCGCCCAAAATCCCCTTGGTTATGGAGGGAGCATGGCCCTGCTGACAGCTTGATTAAAGACTTCTCATATCCAGGACTATGAGACAATAGGTTTCTGTTCTAAGGCACCCAGGTGGTACTTTGTCAAGGCAGGCCTTGGAAACGAATACAAATGTCAACCTTCTGAAGTTGATTTTTTGAATCCGAATGTAATCCTTTACACTTAACTTTGATTTCTTCTTATTTTGGTACTTATTTCTGGCTTGTCGAGAAATCTCCATAAATAACGATTCTGTAATTTACTTCTCTGATCTCAGTCTGTGGCCAAGAAAGGAGGGATGATAAATATACCTCACTTGCGGAGGGTTCTAGGAGAGCATGTAAGTCAAGCTCATGTAAACTCTGAAGTACTATGGGAATATAACATTAATTCTATCATCCATCTTCTCTGCTCTATCCTTTGGCTCTGTGTCATCCTAAAACATGACTGGCATGCCCCCCATTACTCCATTAACACACGTATGAAAATGCTGTGTGAGGCAGGCTCAGGCTCTGAGCCCTCTGACCTGCCCCTACAGAGCCCTCTTGCAAAGCTGACAGGTCCGCCAGCACACTGGGGGGGAGGGGGGGCATTGTTGTTAAATCCACTGTGAACTGACCAGCCATGGTCCCTTTTTCCGTCTTGTTCAAGAGGATGATATCGGAGACTTCCAATTGCTTTGCTGGAACAAGGACACATAATGCCTGCCTCATTTCTCTGGTCTACTGGTCTAGAAATGAAGTTAATTGGCTCCAAGTGATTACCATTTGCCCCTCAAGTGTCCACAAGCTATTTTCTTAGAGAAACTTCTAGATCTCGCTCTTATAGCATCTAACTCAAGTATCCCCAATCCACATTTTTTGTATTTTTGCATACAGGGATACTATTTGCCCATCTCCATCAATTGGTATCGCTGCTCTATTCCATCAAATCCAATTTACCAAGTAGTGGGCATAGCGGATTCTTCAGTGACCTGGCATGTAATTCACTTGGGCCTAGAGCGAGGGGCTGCACGCTGGATCGCCAGGAGCTTTGCAGAACAGTGAGGCCGGCCCCACCTCAGAGACTCAATGTCATTGTTCGGGGATCTGGCCCAGGCACACCTTAGCTCCCCTGGGGATCTCTATGAAATGTGATTCATTAATTCACCTCCCTTGGATTTCAGTTCACTCTTAGTGGTTTTTGCCCTAATCTTTGTATTTCCAAGAGATTTCCCTTTGGGGAAGAGTTAGAGACAAAATAACAGGCTTGCTTTTTGTCACTGGTTAACACAGTAGTTCTCCATCCCGCCTACGCATCAAAAACAAAACTTGTGCACTGCTGGTGGGAATGCACACGGGTGCAGCCACTGTGGAGAACCACTGTGGAGGCTCCTCAAGAAGAGAACTAACCTACGATCCGGCGATCGTACTACTAGGCTTTTACTCAAAGAATACAAACACACTAATTCAAAGGGATACATGCACCCTGATGTTTACAGCAGCATTATCTACAATATCCAAGGTATGGAAGCAGCCCAAGTATCCATCGACTGAGGAATGGATAAAGAAGGGGTGGTGTATATACATGATGGAATATTACCCAGACATAAAAAAAAAAAAAAAAATGCCACCTTGCCATTTGCAACAATGTGGATGGAGCTACAGAGTATAATGCTAAGCAAAATAAGTCGGTCAGAGAAAGACAACAACCACATAATTTCACTCATATGTGGAATTTCAGAACCAAAACAAACAAAGGGCAAATAGAGAGAGAGAGAGAGAGAGAGAGAGAGAGAGAGAGAGAGAGAGAGACAAACCAAGAAACAGACTCTTAACGATAGAGAACAAACCGATGGTGACCAGAGGGGAAGTGGGTGGGGGGATGGGGGAAATAGGTGGTGGGGATGAAGGAGGGCACATGCCATGATGAGCCCCGGGTGATTAAAATACCTAAAAAGCAAAAATAAAAACAACCCAAAGTGCAACCACATGGACACTTGGACCTCGCCCCATACCTTATGAATTGGACCCTCCGGGGGTGAGGCTCGGACCTCTGTATTTTTTTAAAGCTTCGTAAGTGATTCCGACAGGCAGCCTGGTTGAGTCCCCCTGTGTAAAGGAGCAGCGGATCCCCTTCTTCCTTCTTTTCCTTAGCAGTTTCAAAAGGCCTTTTTGTGGTTTAAAAGCCTATTTAGGGGCCTGTGGTTGGGTTGTTCTGGATTTGGCTTCCTCTCAAGTTCACGCTACATATTGGCCTTCCTTCTCAATTTCGTGCCCTCCTTTCCTTATTCGATATTAGCCTTTACACATTGGGACGTCCAAGAGCTCACGGGGCACCACACTGGTTTCTCCAGGTGCCATCTCTGAGGGGCAGCATAGCTCAGTGGGTTAGCGCAAGGGCTCTGCAGCCAGTCTGCATTCCACGCCTTCTTCTGTCCAGCTTTGCAGCCTTGGGCAAATCATGCAGTCCCTCTGTGCCTTAGTTTCATCATCTGTGAAATGGGGATGCTAGTCGCCCTCCCCATATATTTGTTATAAGGACCACTTGAAATAATACATTTAAGTGGTGAGAATAGTACATGACATAAAGCACAAGTAAATTATTAGCATTCCTTCCTCAACAAGATTTATCACAAGTGTATGTTTAGAACAAACAGCATTGTCTTTGGGATGGTCCTTGAAAGAGAGTTCCACTTGATCTCAGTTCACAGAATAGTCACTGTTTCCCCGGGGCACCCTGGGTGTTTTCTTGTCCCACGCGCATGAAGTCTAGAACCAACAGTCTGCTCGTAAAAGCTAAGAGCCAAATGTGTGACACGACACCCACCAAAGAACATTCCTGATACTGGGGCTTGGTTTTTTTTTTTTTTTGCCTTCCTGCCCCTGTTTTTCTTTCCTATTTTCATGGATATTATATTTAGAGCATGTACTTTATATATTCTGATGGGCCATCTTTAAACTTTCCAGAATAAAGCAAGATAAAAAAAAACAAAAACAAAAAGAAGATACATTTTACGTTTAGTACTGCTGGTTGTGACGTCATAGCTCCTCTGTAATGAGCACGGTGTGCGTGCTTGCGCGCAGGGGGAGCCTGGGGAGCTGCGAAAGAATGGGGCGCAGCGGGCATCACACGCCTCACCTGTGATGCTGCCTTCAGGAACAAGACCCAGGGTTTCCAGGTCTTCTGAATGCCCAAGAAATGCTCCAGATGCATTTTCACGTTAGATCTAATTTTTTAAATGTTGCCAACTAATTCAATTAAAAAAAAAAAAATGGTAGCCTGGCTGGAAGGGTCACACAATCTCCAGTTTGTGACTTCTACTCTAGTAAAGTTACTTCCATCTTTTAGGGGAAGAGAAAATCAAGACTCATTTGCTTTTTAAGCACAAATGATTCACTTCATGGCATTTAAAAACGGGGAGTCACTTGGTTCCTGGCCATTCACTGGTCCAAAGGAGAGGGTTATGGGAGCATGGTGGTCTCTGTTGCCGGCGTGCAGAGCTCAGGAGCCACCCAAGCCTCAGGTGGTGGCCTCAAATGTCTCCTCCCCAAAATCTGGTCAACTGCCTTTTGTCTAAACCACTTCTGAGGGAAAGCTGCTTTACTCCTGAGGCGGTCTGTACAAATACATTTTTTAAAAAGGACCAACTCCCTCAGAGTACTGGGCATTCCGAATGAAGCACCACAACTGAGTTCTGTCAAATCAGCTGTTGGATGAAATTCAACGATTTCCACTCTCTCCTTGTCCCCCCGTTATTGTTTGCTAGACTATAAAAAATACACATTTTTACAAATTCCATTTGAAGGGTTACTTTGGAAACACTTATTAGCTAATACCAACCTCCTCCCTCACACCCAGCAAATACTTCAGTGCTCCAAGGAGTTCGGCCAGCTACAATGTGTTTATGAATTAGTGGTCTATAAGGGGCCTACAGATCTGGCCCTCTGGAGGTCCATTACAGGGAAGGGCGGGTATCCCCACTATAAAGAAGTTGTTACCAAGCTTTGTACACTTGCTACAATGCTTTCTAAACAAAACTTCACAGCAACTATCTGAAAGTTGGGTTCAGCTGGAAGGCAGTGCCAACAAGAAACCCACAGAACTTTGAAAGGAGAACCCAAGACACAACTCCCTGGCGTCCTCTGCTTAACACGGTCAAGTGGGGGAACTTGTCACGGTGGTTTTCAAAGTTGCTCTACCTTTAAATTTTACAACTCAATTATTATTTTTTTAAATTAAAATTCAATTAATTAACATATAATGTATTATTGGTTTCAGAGGTAGAGGTCAGTGACTCATTAGTCTTATATAACACCCAGTGCTCAGCTACATCACGTGCCCTCCTTAATGTCCATCATCCAGTTACAGCTCAATTATTTTAAGTGAAGTATTTCAAGCAAGCCTCTTAACCTGGGTTCTTACTCCTAAAGCAGGAGTGGCAAGTTTTTTCCAAAGGGCCAGATAGTAAATATTCAGGTTTTGTGGGCTCTAGGAGTGCTCTACTCTGGTGTTGTGGCTCAAAAGCAACTATAGACAAGGTAGAATTGCACCAATACGTCTGTGTTCCAGGAAAGCTTTATGTATGCACACCAACACTTGAACTTCACATAATGTTCATGTATCACGAAACCTTCTTCTTCAACCATACAAAGAACAATGTAAAAACCATTCTTAGTTCAAGGGCTGCACAGAAAGAGGCAGTGGGCAGGATTTAGCCTGTGGGCCAGTTCACCAAGCCCTGCATGAGGGAACAGACTTCAGGGCCTCCGTGAACCTCATAAAATACAAGTACAGGCTGTTGTGCCCATGGAAACATTTTCCTTGAGAGAGTTTACTGTATCGGATTCTTGAAGGACTGGGGTTCTTGATTGCTAAGAACCACAGATTTGAAAGTTTCCCATTGTACAAAGCCTGGATCTCTCCAAGGCATGATAACTCTGGGGAATCCACATAGAGGAGGAAGCCCTGAGAAGCATGCTCCGGACCTGGAATGTTCCCTTTGGCTTAAGTCTCTTGGACCGTGGAGGTCCCCAGTATGGACGACCCCAGTGGCGTATTCAGTGCTAGGCAGGAAGGCTGAAGCGACCCTATGAAAATGACCAGGGGAAGTCCCCTGGACTCAGACTATATATCTGAGGCTCTTTCCAGAGGGTTCTTTTAAGACCAGGTGAAGCCATCTTGATCAAAGCTTTAACTCTTCATTCCTTTTAGGGAAGGAGGCATTTCTGTGCAGCTCTGAAATGGTGGGTGCTTCTACCTGCTCAAACCCTCCCAGCCCGCCACCCTCCTGGGCCTGCCAAGGTCCAGACGTATGCACACCTTCGGCTGTGACTGACTCGAAAATTTGGTCACAAATGCATAATGTATACATTTCAGCCAAGAGTCATTTTGAGCCACGTTGTTAGGGATAAGTCCTCATCGTCGGTGCGGGGGGCACATGGGCGCTGGAGGACATTCGGTGTGGAGTTTATAAATGGCCTGGAGGTGCCTCTAAGTGCCCTGTGAATCTTGGCTCCCCAGTAAGGCGGGCAGCATCGCCTACCACTAGCAGTCCCTGGCTCAGGACTGGGACTTGCCAGCTTCCGGTTAATTACACGGATCCTGCAGAGTCCTCAGAGGATGGCAAGGCGCAATAGTTTTGCTCAGAAGGTGAGCCTGCCAACCTCTCAGATCAGAAATCAGAGTAAAGGAGGGTCCGTTTCCCCCTCAAATGCTGTAAAGGACTTCTGAAACCATTCCTGAGGCCACAAGGCCTCCATGCTGCTACTAAAGAGAGGGTCAGTGGGGGAAAGAAATACCCCTTCCTGGGGAACCATCCTCAACCTAGGCTGGTCCCCCTCATACACCTGGGCTGCCCTGTGCCTCCTTCCTGGGACTCCTCGGAACTAGGGCTAACTAGTGACCCACTGGCATCTGTCTTGTATTCGCAGTGTTCGCCCAGTGCTGGGCACACCTGTTTCTGCATGTGCAAATGTCATAAAGCTCATGGATGGAGCCTTTTCCAGGTGCTGGGTACTGCACTAAGTGCTTCACCCACCCGATTCATTCCCGCTCACCCCCCCACTCTAGGGGGGAAGTGGGCTCTGCCACGGCCCCCACCAGAGAGATCGTGTAACAGCTTGACCAAGGCACAGCCAAGGACTGAATTCAGGTGTTCTGGCCTCAAGGCCCATGTCCTGACATGGGCCATCCTGCCTCCTGCTGAGAGGCATCAGTGTGTTTGTGCAAGAGCCCGGCACAGGCACCCAGTTCAGCGGCTTCCACCAATAGTCTTGTTGCTGTGTTACAAACCAACCAACCAACCAACCAACCAACCAACCAACCAACCAACACCTGCATTCTTCCCTATATCCCTCACAGTCCATGAGATCACCAACCCTGCTATACTTTTTGGGGTCACTCCTTAGACATTAGGAGTGAAGAGGGGCAGAACCCTTCAAAATGTTTTAGTATGCCCAACAGTAGGAATACATTTTGTATATGACCCAGAGCGCTTCCCCTTGTCGCACCAGCCCCAGGAAAGGTTCAGCAAGCTGTACTTTACCCGCATTGCACTCTGTGCTCCAGCCTGATCTTCTCCTTCTTCTGTTCTGTTCTATTCTGACCTGGCCTGACCCCACCCTACCCTAACCTATTCTTCATTAATTTTTTTTTTTCTTCACCTGACTCATTAAATGGATTTTTACAACCCACTGCTGGGGAGATCCTGAAGTAGGGTCACGGGGCGCCCAGTAGGGGTGTGAGGGACTGACAACACACAGAAAGCCCAGCGTGGATATCCAGGAATAAACAGCCTGAGGAGGAGACAGCACCCTGCGAGCCGTGGCTCGCCTGAGGCCTGAGCGCCCGAGCTGGGCTCTGCAGCGAGCTGGCCCCATGCGGCGGGACGTGCAGCAGCAGGACCCACGCCTCCAGCGGAAAGTGGGCAGGCCCACGGCGGCAAAGCTGGCCCCACTCTGCCTCTCACCGTGGGGCCCTTTTGCACGTAGCATCTACTTCTCAAAGCCGGGTCATTGTTGACAGCCGTTGGGTTTAGTTAATTCTAGGGATACCTTTTTGGTGCCCAAAGAAGCTTTTCTACCTGGTCCTGGCATAAGCCCTGTTCTTCCACTCATCTATTCCACCCCCCCCCCCCCAACTTATGAAAATGTTCTAGATAGAAATCAGTTCTCTTGGCCGGGATTTATTATTGCTCTGCCTGCTGGCTTTGAAACGGGAACTGTAAACACTCTAATATATGCCTCTCAAGTCAAGATGAGGTCACCCACCTCTCTTAGCATTCAACAATTTCAGGTTTCTTAATGCAGGATCTTATCACCCCAAATTCCCGGGCATGAACTGGAATAGCTCTTGGGCCATAAAAGGTGAGAAGAGAATTTGGAGATGGAGCTAAGAGAGAAATATTCTCTGGAAAAACACTGTAGATCGACAGAATTCATTCATTCATTCACCCCATGCATATATATTGAGTACCTCCTATGTGCCAGGAGTTATGCTGAGGATACAGCTGTGCATGGAACAGATATAAATCCCTTCCCTAACAAATTAACCGGAGGTGGCTCATTGTTGGTACTGGGTGATGGACACATAGGGATTCTCTCTACTTCTGTACGTGTCTGAAATTTTCCATGGTAAAAAGTTAAAAATACAATTCTCAAATCTCTAACACATGATACTGAGCGAGAGAAGTCAGACACAAAAGAGCCCATACTACATGGCTCTCTCTCTCTCTCTCTCTCTCTCTATATATATATATATATATATATACATATGAAACTCTAGAAAAGACAAATCTACTCTCTGGTGACAGAAAGCAGATCAGGGACTGCCTGGGGCAAAGGGCACCTGGGAACTGTTCGGGCTAGTGATGTTCTATATATTCACTGTGCTGGTGGTAACACGGGTGCACGCATTTGTGAAAACACATCAAAATGCATGCTTTACATGGGCAGATTTTATTCTATGTAAATTTTATTATAATAAAGTTGATTTCAAAGAACCTCTAAGTCCTGCCCTCATGGGGATAGAAGACATTTTAGGGATTACCTAAGTCCCTCATGTTACCAGAAGGGAGCAAAGACATTCAGTGACTTGCTCCGAGTCTCACAGATACAAACAACAGGGGCCAGCACCTGTCCAGCATTTTCCTCTTAGCTCATTGCCTCTGGTACACGGTGAGGGCGCAATTCTGGAATCTCACATTTCAAGCGGACTGTATTCTGAATCATTTACTGGAACACCCACATCCCAGGTGCCCAGGCCCTATAGCCTGAATCTGCCCTGCCTCCCCAGGAGGACCACCAGTTCTGTGGCTTCCAAACACCGGCTGAGATGCCAGGAGGAGAGGAGGAGGAGTCTGGCCGAAGCCCCAAGTCAAGGTCTGCTTTATTTCCCCGAGTCATTACAGATGATAAGCCCCGCCACAGGCTTATCTTCCCATCTCTCTACTTCAGGCAAGTATCGTAACTCACTGCCCTGGCCATTCTCGACCTTCTTCCACACCTAGCAGGGCTCACACACCTGAAATACTCCACTGACATTCAAGCTCTGCATTCCAAGAAACCCCCTTTGGGGGTGGAGTGGGTCCCAGAAGGAAGAAGCCAGGGTCGGAGTGCTGAAGGCCTCCTCACTCTGAAAAGACTGAGGTAGATTGTGGAACCACAATGATGTGCCATGTACCCAGTGTATGTCTGTCAAATCCCAGAATCCTAGAATAACGTTTGCATGTCAAGTTTAGGCCAAGTTCAATTCCATTACCTTCCTGTCCCCCCCCCACCCCAACCGCCACAAACAGTGGGGGGTAAACAGGGCACCAATCCCCCTGAGGCAGAGCTCTTTCCTAAGAGCTTCTTTTCTCCAGGAGAGCCAGCTGGGCCCCTGGGGATTCAAGGTCCTGGCCTTGGAGGCTGGTGTGGGTGGGGACACTGTCAGCATGCACGGTTTCCCTTGGTGCCTGTACCCTTCAAAGAGCAAATTCTAACTGGAGGCCTGGAGGCCTGGAGGCCCTCCACGGGGGAGGTTTGAGTTTCCTTCCGCTTTTACTTCGATGCCCAGTCTCCAGCCTCTGACCACTGGCCCTCCACTCCAGGCTGCCAGATGCCCCGTAACCCTCCTCTGAAAGAGAGGGGCAGGAGCGCACTGCCTTCTACGAGACCGCAGGTGGGAAGGGGCTCGCGCGGCCCACAGAGGCCCTACTCGCCGGCCCGTCTGCGGAGGCCTCTCTTCTGCACACCACCTCTCTTCCCTGTCCTCTAACCTCAAGAGGCAAACCCCAAAACTCCCTCCCCAAGTCCTGGATTTGACACTATGCTGGTCTTCCCCTAAGGACCTCACATTAGAGTCTCCTATTGCCCGAACTCCTCAAACGGTAACATGAAGGGGATGGTAGGGGATTCTTTCCTTCCTATGTCAACCAACCTTCCCCTTTGCAGCTTCCCAGAGGGCACGAAGTACATGCTTGATAAATTCCTGCTGAAAATCTCCGATTTGAAGCCAGCCTTCCCCCACCCCCGGTCCCCATCCCTTCCCCGGTGGTAGCTGTCTCTCCCTAATGCTTTCTGGCGTTCTCTGCCAAGATCCAGCTCCTCTGGAGAACCTTCCCCCCTTCAGTCACACATAGCCCTGTAGGTCCCACGCTCCCTGGTAGGTTGTGTGTTTCCTCCCGTGCCAGTGGAGCGGGAGGAGATTAAATTCAATATATGCTAGTGTGATGAACCCACGAAGGCACATCCTGACCTAACAGCTGTGAGGTCATAAAAAAAACTTGGGAACTTATAGGCATGCCCAGCCCAGCCCAGGGCTCCAATTCTTCCCCTGGGGTGATGGGTGGGGGCACCAATGTGATGTGTAGGTCAAGCCATAGGAATGCTCCTGCAGACACAGTTCTCAGACCGAGAGATCCCTCGTGCAGAGTCAAAGACACCCTGCCGAGGCTGTTTAGCTTAGAAATCCTTGGGAGCCTGCCGTGCTCACAGGGCCACGGCCACGGGGTCTCAGGGTCCCGACAGACTGCCACGGTTTTAGGGCTGGGCGGCACGGCTGTGCTCAGCAACAAGCCCAACGGGAAAGAAGGCAGGAGAAGTAAGGCGCTGGCCAGCTCACACAGTGAAAGGGGGCCAGATCCTGGGGGGAAACTTGGGGTTCCCCAAAGGGCATTAGAATGGCTAGGGGTGAGTCTCTCGGCTCCCTGTGTGCCACCCCCACCCCCAGCCCATCCCAGATCAGGGGCAGGGCCAGAATTAAACCCCAGAAGTTTCTTGGCCAGGCCTCAGATGCCCCTCTGCCCTGCGATGGCAGCGTCCCTGACCACATGGTGTCATCCCTCACCTGAACCCCTGGCCTCTCCGGGAACCGTGCCAGGTCCAGGTCCAGGTCCAGCCCCCTTGGGACCCCCCGCCAGGTTCTCCACTGCTGTCAGCGTCAGCACTGTCCCAGCACTCGCTACATCCCAAGGACTGCGCTGCCTGCCTCACACAATTTGCTTTGCACTCCCCCTTGCCCCTCAGCATAGATGGTATTACTATCCCCACGCTCTGGATCGGTGGCCTAAGGCTCGGAGAGATGAGACGACTCTCCCAAGATCCTGCAGCCCTCATGGGGACCTGGCTACGCTGGATTCCGCAGCCTGGCCTCCACACACTGCACGGCCTCCTGCCTTCCTTAGCTCTTGGTTCCTCATCTTGGGATGAGAGGGAGAAGGAGGGGCTTTATCAGGCTGGGTGGCGGGGGCGGTGGGGGGGGGGGGGGAGGTTGGTAGTGGCGGCGAGTGTGAATGGAGAGAGGAACTAAAACTCCTGGAGAGCCAAAGCTTTGTCTAATCCTGTGAATAATTTTATGAGTGGCTATTTTTAATCCCCACGTTACGGATAAGGAGGTGGGTGGGGCTCAAGGAGGCTAGAGGTCTGGGGGAAGTGAATTCCCGGGCTTACATGGCTATCCTGTGACAGCATTTTTATTCCAACGCAAGCCTCCCTGTGCTCAGAGCCGGCACCGGTCCACTGTGCCATGTCACTACCTGGGCCAACAGCCAGAAACAGGTTCCTGGACATTTCCCATGCCCTCCGGGCCCAGAGCAGTGTCCTGGCTCTTTGTGGGACCTTGCAACCTCTTGGAGGCTCAGGGCTCTCACTCTGGCACGGACACAGTCCAGGGGGCTGTCCTAACTGACGTCTGTAGGAACTGGCCGGGCCCTGTTCCTGCTCTGCCAGGTGGAGGAGGAGAACAGCCTTTAACAGTCTTCATGGTGCACACTATCAGGTGGTCCTCGCGCAGGGGCGCTAGCTTTAGGGCAGGGCTCCTCCCTCAGGCTGCGATGTCAGTGAGGTTGTGAGGGTCTCAAGCCCACTTCCCAGTTTTCTCTCAGCACAGCCCGCTCATGCAGGAGCATGCAGGAAGGGCCTCCCTTGAGGGTCCCGCCATGCAGTGTGGATGGCTGGATGGAAACGGATCATGAGGTTGGAAGGGCCTCCATGTCAGCGGGCCTGAGGGCTCACCTACCTGGACAGACTCCCCATTCTGGAGGCCTTACCTTAAAGAGGGGCATTCACACTGAAGCAAACTTGAAAAGAGAGAACATGTACACAAAGAGAAGTTTACTTGGCCGGCATTTCCCTCATTGCCCTTGGCTTTCACTGAGGAGAGCTAGGTTTCTGGGGAGGCGGAGCTCTCCCCCCTCTGCTGGCTTCCCCTGATTCCAGCACCGGAGCCCTGGCAGCCATCGTCTCAGAGCCCAATGCTTTTTGGGCAAAGGAGGGACACACGGGAGAGAAGCCCGGAGCAGGAAAGTGCCTCCAAGCCCCGCATGGTCAAAGATGGGGCTGTCCGAGCACACCAAACACATCACTTCTGCCCGCTACGGCCCCCAGAGGCAGCGAGCCCACCAGGAACGCAAAAGCGGACTGTGCTACATTTACGGGCTCCTGGGTGATGCCGCCACCTCGGAACAGAATCCCCAGTGGGATGGGCAAATGGATTCTACGCTGGGAGATTTTCCCCAGCGTCAGAGGCCTGGGCTCCTGCCTCACTGGCTTCTCGGTTCCCCCACCCGCCCGCCTGCTGCCAGGGGGGAGGGGGGGCCTGCCGCCCGCCCTGTGCACCCCTGCTCTGACGCAGGCCACCTCCAGAGATGCAGGTGAGTACACGATGGCACAAAGTCTTTGGTCTGGCGTCGATGGCACATCGCTTGTGCAAAGTTGGAATCCGTGGGTGGCGAGGGGGCCGACAGGAGGAATATGAAAGGGAAAGGGAGGGAGGGCCAGTGTACAAGAATGCTGGTTGGATGAATGAGAGGAAATCTCCCCACCGGAGCAGGACCACTGCAAGATGTCCTGCGGTGGGGGTGAGTGCAAAGGGGACGTAAACACGAAGGCGGGCCACCCCGTTGGACTGACAGCTGGTGAGGCAGGGCAGGGGTTAGTCCGGGAGGCTCAGGCGCCAGGGAGCAGAAATCTCAGCCTAGCAAACATCTCAAGAAGGCAAAGGCCTGGAGGGGAGAGCAGCCACTCAAGGTACGCCAGGGAACTGGACCAGAGGCCAGAGGCCAGCTACAAATCTGGACAATCTCGCTGATGAGATCTTCAGAGGGGCGAGGCTTCCTACAGAGAGGATGGAAACCAGGCCCGGGAACTTGCCGTATCGTCAGCCCCTGTAGGGGTGATCGAGGCACCCCAGGCTTCAGCTGAGACAGCCTGGGCAGCGTGCAGGTGGGCTTGCTTTCCCACCGCAGGCTCCGCTATGGCGGAGCTCCAACCGTGCCGCGGGACTGGGAAGAGTCAGGAGCTCCAGAAACTATAGCACTATGTCTTGGCTCTTCTGAAGCCTGGAATGGATGGCGTGACTTCGCCCAGCCTCACCTCCAGCACCTCCCATCAGACAAAACCAATTCCCTCCTGAATCAGACAGGCAGGACCCTGCCCAAGGTCCTAAGATTTGGTATGTCCAGCTAATTCAGCGGGGTCGTTGCTCTCCAGCTGTTTTCTTGTGGGGGGGTGGCATCTTGGTGTGATGTCAACAGGACACGGGTAGGGAGCAAATGGAGCGAGCCCAAGACGAAGGAGCCCCAGAGTTCCCTCAGGGCCCCAGGTCTTTGACTGAATGCCCTGGGGGTTTTTGGCACAACGAGACTGGGGGCGGTGGGGGGGTGGTGGTGGTGGTCTGTGCATCTGGTTCCACTGCCTTCTAAAGCACACGCCCCGTGTCTTCTTGAGCCCACCCCCAAATCGCAAGGCCAGTGATGTTGCTCACATACTTGTCCTCTCCTTTCTCAAGGAGTCTGTCCCTAAGATCCAAGAACCTCCCCCTATCCCTGGTGGCTTACAACCCACTCTCTTGTCCACGTCTTCCCAACGCCAGGCTCCAAACCCGCTTTCCTTCCTCCGTCTCTCAAAACCTTTCCTTCCCAGCTCGCGTCAAAAGGCATCTGATGTTCCCTAGAGCTATGGGACACCTTCAGCCCAAGGACAGCCTGTCTTGTGATGGAACCCTTGCCCTGTAAACAGGGGACAACTTCTGGGGGACATACTTTAGCCCCCCATGTCCCTCCAGTGACCTCTCGTGGATGGTACCTGTTCTGTGTGTGGGTACCGGGCCCTGTGTATGAAGTGTAACCATCCCCACTGCTGGTATCCGAGCCAGCGGGTACTCGTACCCCAGGGTCAATCCTGAGTTAGTAAGAGGTGGGTGGTGGTTTATAAAAACCTTGTGTGAGTTCCACAGGGGTCCTGTGAGGCTTTCAGTATGTTCTTCACTGTGGCGGGCTTTAATTCAACTTAAAATTCATTTCTGCGGTATACAAGCCCACAGAGGATGTAAAGTGGTACCATCAACATTCTTCAGAAAAGAGCTTTCAACTTAGGGACAGACTTGGGACACCTTTCCCACCTGCTAATGAGATGTAGACTGGTCTTTTCTTTCCGATTTTGATAATTCTCCAGAGAGAAATCTCTAGGATATAAATGCGGTCAGATACTTAAATAACTTGAACACAACTTTAAAGACCTGTAGCTGAGAACTCTGCAAGGATCAACAGTATTCGGCTCGAAATGTGACTAGAAACGTCTCTTGCAAGATGTAAATTTCCCTTCTCATCCTTCCTTCGGATGTTCCAACTCTCTCTTCCAAACAGAATTCACACCAGCCGGATAAATGCCTGACCCCCAACAGTGTCAGGATAACTCTGGAGGGGTCGAGTAGGAACATGCACAGAAGGTGATGTGCGAAGCAAGGATGAAATCAGTCTTTGGGAATGCGGACTCAGGCGGACATCATTCGGAGCTCCTGGACGGCCCCTGTCCTTACTCTTTGCCATCCCCCCGGGGGATGGGCACGCCCCAGGAAGCCTAGAGCCCCTGAGCAAAGCAAGCAAGCAGAGTTCTGCCCTCTGGTTCCAGGCTGGGGGCTTGCAAGAGGCCCGAGGGAGGGAAGCACGGGTCCCCTGTGACTCTGGGTGGAGATGGAGTCCCACCTGGCCCCCAGGTGAGTTTGGCCCCCTCACGCAGGGATGTACTTCTCCTGCTGGGTCCCCGGGCACCCACCCTGGCCCACAGGAGCACCTGCACTGCCAGCTAGTCATTCCTGTCTGTCCCAGCCGGCTGAGGCCTGCCCCCTGCCCACCAATGGATTGGGTCACGGGCTGGCTTTCTGAGTCTCTCTTCTCTCCTTCCCCCCCCTTCCTCCATGCCTGGCTCCTTCTCCAGCCCGCAGGCCCACAGAAAGCTCACACTAGTTCTTCACGCCCTTCTCTCACTCTGGGGAAGCCAGCTACAGCTCAAAGGGTCACTTCTCTTGGGTTTGCCCTTTTATTGGCTCAGGGTTCAGACACAGCATGGCAGCCTGGTGAGGAATCCCTGGTATCGCTAGGCCTTGGGGAAGGGCTTCTAGAGACAGGAGCTTCGCGGGGCCCCTGAAATCTCAGAGCACTCTCCTCTGCTGGATTTGAGCACTGTTTTGCCATCTGTTTACCCCAAAGAGAGACTCTTGTCCATGAATCCATACTTTAAAACTTCTTTGGGCCTTTTATTGTCAAGATCTTCCCTAATTCCCTGCGGCTTCTCAGCACACCCCAGACCCACTCTCCCCCCTTCACATCCCCCGGGCTTGCCCTGTCCTCTGGCCCCATGCCCCCAGGAGGGGCTGCCCCTCTAGCCCAGCCCGGCCCTCTGCAAGCCCAGCTTTGAGTCGTGTAAGTCATTTTGCAGACCTCCACTGGCTGATTGGTCCCATTGGTCGGGTCTGGATTTGCTACTTAGCCCTACTTCCCACTTTGCTTTGGGTTAATTACCTTAGACTAAACCCACGCTTACACTGGACCCTCAGATCTGAGTCTTTAGTTTTCCCCTCCTTCTCCACCTGACCTCTGGTTTCTTACTTCGCCTCACTTTTTCCAGGACACGGTTAAACTTGTCCTTGAAGACTACTCACAGAGACCCTCCAGGTGAAGGGGTGGGGGCAGCCTTTGAGCAGGCCGGCATGTGCAGTGCACCCTGCCCAGAGCCGCAGCAGGCCCCAGAGCCAAGGGGGAGACAGGCGGGCAGGGGCGGAGGTGATGTTACCAAAGAGAGAAGGTGAACCTAAATCTAGCCTGTGCCAAGCTGTGTGCCAGCCAGCAAAACTCATCAAAACCGAAGGAGGAAGCAAATGAGGAACGGTGACCCGACCGAGCATCCAGGGCCAGTCAACCTTCCATGTTCTAATCTGGCCGAGGCGTGCACCACGCCTTCAGCTGAGAGTTGCCTCCTCCTTGGGATATTTCTGAGAATCCCAGCACTATCTGTAATCGCTCCCCAGAAAACCTCCTGGAATAGAATGGAATTCCTCATGGGTGATTCACAAAGCACAGGAGGGTCTTTCCTGTACTTGGAAGTGAGGGAGGACTGCCTGACAGAATGCGGGGTGGCTGAGGGTTGACTGGATGACTTTGGGTTTTTTCCCGCCCAGGACCCCAGCCCCACCGCTCTGGGGCTCCTGCCCTGTAATTTCCTCACGTTACATATTCCCTGTGCTCCCAGTGGACTAGCCCAGCTGGCGCCCCAATTTTCAGTCTGGATGATTGCCTCATCGGGCGACACGCCAACAGACTTAAGATACGCCCCCTGCACAGGCATGCACACACACTCTAAGGACGGCACTGCCTCCAGCAGGAGGTCACGGCCAGCACATGGCCTCTGCCCTCTGATTCCTCTTTCCAGCCGCCGAGCTTCAACAACACTTTACTGCAGCCCCCGGGACAGGCATCACCGCCACGGGCCTGAGAACCTGCATGGAGGTGTGGGCTGGGGCTGGAGAGGGCTCGGCAGGGACAGTGGAGCCGAGCAGGTGTGGGAGCTCTCCACAGACCGCCTCTCACAGGCTTGGCCCCCAGGCTCGGCGCGGCGCGGCCCTCCCCGGGTGTCGGGCCCCGGGCCTTACCTTCGCACTCTGCGCTAGGGCCACATCCCGACTCTGACTGTGGCTCTTACTGAGTGGGTTTCTTTTAAGTTGACTCAGTTATTAAGCAGACCCGTGGGTTTCTTTTAAGTTGACTCAGTTATTAAGCAGACCCGTTTGTTTATAAAGAAACCGTGTATCTCTACCATACGCAGAATGTAGCATTTGTGAAAGCCATAGATGGATCTCTGTTAAAATTAAAAAGTCTTCTTCTGTGTCCCATGTAAACCACCATCTCGGATGCAGCTCTAGGTTACGTATTTTTGACAGTAAACTCTTAGGGCTTTGGAAGGCTCTTTCGGCGGTGGGCGGGGCGGGGGGGGGGGGGCTGCTGGCTACCACCGGCCCTTGTCATTTGGGCTGTGAGAGTGCCCCGGACCACTCTGTCTATGCGTCCAGGCCCGACCCACGGTGTGGAATGAGCTCCGGGCCCTACTTACAATTCGAGGTTTGAAGGGCGGCTTGATCTTCTTCTGCTCCAGGAGCACCCAGTCGATCTCCTTGAAGAACGGGTGCTGCTTAATGGCGTCCTCACCGTTCTGGGCTGCCACACAGCCCAGGCGCTTGTGAGGGTTCTTGGTCATGAACTGTGGGGAGGACGACAGGACGGAATTAGTGACAAAGACCTGGCAGGGACAGGCTTCGAGGGAAAGATGGAAGCCAGCCAGGGCAAGGTTTTCAGCACCCTCTCCCAAGCCTGTTTCCTGCACTTCTGGGGGCTCTGCCCCCCAGGGTCCTCTTTTAATCTTGTCTAGAACTAACTATGTGCCAGCACCATTCTAAACATAGCAAACATTATTAACTCATTTCATCCAAATGCGAGCCTCTCAGGTCTATTATTGTCCCTATTTTATAAGTGAGGTAGTTGAGGCACAGAGAGGTTAATTAACTTGGCCAAGGTCAAACAGCCAACAAGGTACCATGCTGGGAGTAGGACCTTGGGCTGTTACTAACTCCCCGATTCTCCTCAGATTCTCGAGTCCTCTCATCAGGGAGACTAGGGTCTGATAAAGTCACTTACACTGAGGTCCTTGCTGAAGGAAGGAAAGAGGACCAGATATTCATGCTAAGGTAAATTATCAAAGGCACCTCCTGCACGTCTCCTTTTCCTGGCCCCGGGGCCCTCTCACTTTTTTTTTTTAAATTTGAATTTGTAATCTCTAGCATACAATACCCTTGTAGATCAACTGATAAAAAAAAAAAAAAACAAGAAAAGGAAAAGCTTATGGTTTCTCAATGTTTGTAAAAACCACATTGATATGTTTTATATTTGTTGGCTGACATCTTGTGAAAAGAACCTCTAGCTTGGGGGCAGCTTCCCGAGACATAAAAATCTGTATTTTTATCTGTAGCCCTCATATTTCCCCCCACACCCAGGTGAGCTTATTCCTATTAAGTGAGTCAGTTCTGATGGCAGCTAATCTGAGTAGATGTGTACCAAATAACCTTGAAAAAAAAATCCACTGATAGGTGGAAATATTTCTGATAGCCACCCAAAATAAAGGCAGGGGTGTGTGTGTGTGTGTGTGTGCATTCGTGCTAGAGACAAGAGTTACATTTCACAGGGTGAAGGCTAAGCGTCTGTATTTAAATGAAGGAATTTAAGAGGACAAACCATAATCCAAAGGAAGAACTCTATACTGATACAATTTCAGGCTTCATTAGCAAGGGAGATTTTCTTGGGCAGGGAGCGTCTCCTACTGACACTTGCCTGGTGCCCCTGAAGCCAAAGCACATGGACACACAGCTGGGAGAGCCACAGATAAGAGAGTGAAGGGGTGGTGGGCAGATCTGAGGTAGAATGGTACCAACGCACACTTCCTAAACCTAAAAGTCAGCAGAGGCTACCCTGCTTCAACACTCTTGATTCCTACTGCCCGCAGGATACAGTCCATAGACTTTGGCACACAGAAACTTAGTCTGAACCCAGTCTACCTTGGCTGGCCTTTAGTATCCTTTATTCCCCTGGCTGAATGCCCCTGTCCAGTCCCTACGTGCCCTCTAAGAACCAGTCAAAATGCTGCCTCCTCTGTGAAGCCTCCCCAGATTCCCTGCTGTGTAGGTACCTGGGACCTCATGTTTCTTGTTTATTTAAATTATAATTTGCCTAAACTTCTCTTTCCCTCGGTGAGCTCTAGGATGTAGGAATCAGTCCTGTCTTCTCAGTACCTGGTTCAGTGCCTGGCTTCTCTTGTGCACTCAGAACATTTAAATGGCTCAGCGGGGGGCTGAATGCTGGGCCTCAGAGCACAGTGCTGAGAAAGGAAGGCACTAAGACCAGCACTTACTGTTGCACAGGTTGGGCACTGCATAACTCTATGATGTAAATGATCTTCTCTAGAGTTCTGTGTCACTTGTCACTTTTGTGGTTGTGCAGAGTTCTGCACCACTTTCATGTAGGTAGCAGGCCTCAGAGACACAGCTCAGTGGCCAGAGTCATGGAAAACCTGGCCTGGCCTGAGAATCAAGGGACAATGTGAGGAAGTAAAGCGTTCCAAGGCCAAGGGAGTAAAGACTCTTCCTTACTTCCTTAGCTCTTCCTGCCCTTCCACTTCTGGGAGAGGAAGTATCAGGGCTACTGATAAACATACGGGTTTTAACATCTCAGGAAGCTGCTCCTGAGTCAGAAGCTCTTCTCGCAGGGAAGATGCCTTCTACCAGAGACTTTGCCTTCACCAACCAGCCGACACAGGCATAACCCCTAGCTTCTGAATCTCTGTAGGTCGAAGTTTCTCAACCTCTGTGCTAATGACATTTTGCACTGGATACTTTGTTGTGGGAATTGTCCTGGGCATTGTAGGATGTTTAGCAATGTCCCTGGGCTCCACCCACTAGATGCCAGCAGCAGCCCCCCTCCACGTTGTGATGGCGAAAGCATTTCCAGACATTGCCAAATATCTCCTGGGGCAGGGGTGGGAGGGCAAAAAATCACACCTTGTTGAGAAACACTGCTCTGGGTCATCCAAAAATGAAAGGGCCTCGCTGGGGTGCTGGCAGGGGGCTCATCGGTTTGTCGGGCTGGTGTTCAGGGCCCCGGGCAAGTGAGCAGCTCTGCTGGGCTGGTGTTCTGGCTCCTTCGGGTGCTGCCTGCAGGTTTCTCCTTAGCCGGCACCTGACACAGCACCTTGTGCATACTTGATGCTCACTGCTTTGCACGAGATGAGTGAATACACATTCTCTTTTTGCTTCTCAGTTGTGACTATGTGTGGATGTATTTTTTTTATTTATTTTTGCCTGCTGGACGATGGCTGTTATACTCGCCAATACTTACTTGGCACGAGGCGTGATGCCCCACACGTGGGAAACCCTCAAAAAACAGCTGGTCATTGAATTATTGATGGGGAGGGGGAGGGAGACAAAGGGAGATGGATGAGGTGAGGGAAAGAAGGATGGAGAAGAAAGCAAGAGCCGCAGGAGAGGACAGCATGCTCTGATGTGGCACTTTCCAGAATGTGGCATGTGTGCTCCCAGACACCGACAGAATGATGTGAGGTCTTTCTGCCATCTTCCTATGATGATCTATGTTATTTATTTACGGTAAATGATACTGGTTTTCTGTTTATGACAGCGATATAAAATTTCTGGGTAAAAAGCCTAGAATTAGGTAAATATCGGTAGTTAGTTGACTGAAGGAACAAGTAAATCGCAGTTGAGAAGGTACTTGGATACGAAAAACCTGGTGAATGTGATGTGCCAGGTACTGAAATTTGCCGCACTCTAATGGGCGACGGAAGCCAGGACTGGAAGTCAAAGTTCTTAGGCTGTCACCTCGGTCCCGCCGCAACCCAGCAGGTCAACTGCTCTGCTTACCTTCCCTGCACCCGGCCTTCCACAGCTTTCCAAGGCGGACAGGGAACTTCACTTACTTGCCCTCATCTGAGTGGCTTACGTCGCAGAAACAGCCATGCTGGGCAAGTGCTAAGCATCTCACATGTGCGGGATTATCTGCAGGGCTGGGGACCATCTCTCTATCGTGTCTGAATCCAGCACGGCTGCACAGGTCTTGAGCGGGCACTTCTTTTCTCATCAGCTCTTCAGCCACAGAGATGCTGTCATGGACACAGGCGCGCAGTGACCACCTCCCTCCTGCCCATCACAGGCTCCAGTGGAAGGAGAGAGGCCTTGGGTGGCAGGGGAGGAGGCAGGGGCCAAGGCCCGGCGTACATGTGGCAGAAATGACGCCGGCACGGTCTGGGTTAGTTGGGCTCCCTGTGGAACTCAGGAGCACACAGACACGCACAGAGCTCCCTCTCAGGAGACACAGTCCCGCAGAAAGCAATTCGTGCCTCAACTCCCCGCTGTGCCTGCCTGCAAAGGCCTCTCCTCCGGCAGCAGAGGTGGGTCGGCAGAGAGGAGGGGAGGGAGGGAGCGAGGAGTCCTCGGGGACCAGGAAGGAATGACAGGGACAGAGGGCGAAGAGGGAGAGAGGTCAGGGGAGCAGCGGCACGGGGGAGGGCAAGGACTCACAGCTTTCAGGATGCTGACGGCCTCCTTGCTGAGCCAGACCGGGTAGAGCACGTCATCGTGGAGGATGGACTCGAACAGGTCGTCCTCATTGTCGGCCTCGAAGGGGGGCTGCCCGGCCATCATCTCGTACATCAGCACCCCCAGGGCCCACCAGTCCACGGAGGGGCCGTACTCCAACTCCTGCAGGATCTGTTGGGGAAGCGGGCAAGGTCACGGACCGCCACGGACGCCCGCCCGCAGCCTCCCTGTGCTGTGGGAACTGCATCTTCATTTCCAGCTTGCTCCTCGGCACAGCGGAGCCCTGGCTCATAGAACTGAGGTTCGGAAATCAGCAAATTCAGGGAAAACCGAGTTTGGAAGGCACTATGCTGGGGCCTAACTATCAACTCTCCAAAGTCAACACCGACAGTCTGTCCTCCCGTGGGAATAAATCGCTGTCTCTTTGTTTCGGCAGATGAATTTCCTGACTTGCACTTAGGACCATATAAAAATACATGCGTGTTTCTGACACGAAAATCAGGGTCAGAGGAGCAAGACGCAGGCTAAGAGAGACACGAGCAAGCTGTAAGTGACTGAGAGCAAACCAGGACCGTCTCACACTGAGTGGGAAGGTGAGCAGAATCTCAGTCTTCTTTAACTTGTGACAATGTTGAATTCGCCTGAGCCCTATGTTTTTGGAAAAGAAACTATAGTTAATAAATCTCCCCATCCTTTTGTGTTCTAACCACAAAGGATGCCTATGCTTTTGGATATTCCAGGAAAAGACCCACCTCCAACGTTCATCACGACTCCCACAAAACTCGTTGATGAAGCCCTTGTGTACCTGCCTCCATAAGACTCAGGCCCCTTCAGTTTTTCTGCGGCATTCCTCACTAATGAGCAGAACCTTCTCCCTAGTGCGATAGCCCCAATCAAGTCATCTCCTTGATTATCCAATGTGCTTTGTCTTTGTCACCGGTCACTTTTCTTACCTACATTCTCAGTCTCTCTCGCTTCTTTTCTTCTCACCGAAGGAGAAGTCAAATTCATTTATGTTAAATGCATGTGCAACACGTGGCAGTGGGACACTCTGTGCCATCAGCTTCCTGCACAATGATGTGCGGGGACCGCAGTTTTACGAACTGAGTCATAATTTCAATGTTTGGGAGGAATGCTACCTAAAGAAGCTGCAGAACCTTTTGAAAAGCCAGTAATGGCCCCCAATCCTATTTTTTCTGGAGCCCTGGCCATGTGTTATAGTGGCAGAGAGAGAAGACTGACCAGGGTGTTTTTATTCCATCCCAAGTTTGGGGCTACATTTTTCCGGGTGATCTTCAGCCATTCACTTGACTTCCTCATCACATGAAGCTCAGATTCTCAGTTTAGCCTCCTAAGATTAGCTAAGGTGGAAGATTTTGAAAGCATGTTGCAAACTACAAAACCCTGTATAATCAGAAGTTGGTATGAAATCCAAGTTTTCTTCTGTTAGGTTTGGTCTCCACGTCTAGAGAGCATGCAGCAGGTCAAGGATATATGTTTGGCTCAGAGTAGAAATAAATGCTGAGCTGGCCCCCACTGCTAAGGAAGGGTTTGTGAAGTGAGATCCCCATCCCATAATTATTTTCTCTTTTTGTCAGAGCCAGATTAGGCATGGTGCTGCCCACAAACACACAGATGAGATGGCCTCTCCGGGTTACTCTCGGCTCTGTAGTTCTATGAAGAATTCCAAAAAGTGAAGGTGATAGAGGACCAGCATGGCTGGGGTGCATGTCCTAAAGGGGTGTCCATCCAGGACTTTCCCCCAAATGGCAAAAGGCCATGCACAGTGACTTCAGTTTGCGGGACACCCCAGGCAGGTAACTTCTCAGGTAACCTATCTGGAACGAGGCTCCAGTTCAGTTCTCAGCTTTCAGGATGGCCAGGGAAGAGAACGCTGAATGGGAGTACTGGGGCTTTTGCTGATCTCCTCAAAACACCGTTCTAGAGACCACAGACTACAGGCTGCCTGGGATTAAGTAAAAAGACTTAGGCAGAGGGCGCCTGGGTGGCTCAGTTGGTTAAGCGTCTGCCTTTGGCTCAGGTCATGATCCCAGGGTCCTGGGATCGAGACTCACATCAGGCTCCCTGCTCAGCAGGGAGTCTGCTTATCCCTCTGCCTGCTCATTCTCTCTCTCACACACACACACTCTCTCTCTCTCTCTCTCAAGTAAATAAATAAAATCCTTAAAAAAAAAAGACTTAGGTGGAATTATTTTGAAAACAGTAAAAACACGCATGTTTTAGGAATCCTTTGAATTTAGAATGAAAAGAAATGTAAGCAAACGCAGCCAACTTTGAGTTATTTGGGGCTGGCAATCTGTCTGGTGAGAATCTTTGGTCTCTTAGCCCAGTGGGCCACACACAGTATCTGAAAGGTCAGAGCTACAGGCTCTGCTGTCCTGAGAAGCCAGTAAATGCTGCTCTGTTCCAGCGTCAAAGCCAAAGTCAGTGGCTCCTTCAGTCATGAAAGATCTAGCGCCCCACCCGGCTCACCATGGCACTGCTGGTTTCAAGGGCATGGTTATCATGCATCTTCTCCAGAAAGCTTTCCCGAATTTCCCCAGCTTTTCTCGTCTCTTCTGACAGATCCTAAGACCCTTTCCTGTCCATAAGAACTGCAGGCACTTCCCATATAAACCGTGATTTTAGTTATTTTTTCATGGTTAGTTGTTTCCCCTGGGCATCTCTAGCAAGCCAGCAAGGGTAGGGGCTCTAGCATGCTCTGAGCCCTCCACCGTGATCAGGCCAATTCCAGCGCTTGGGAGACTGGTGGCCATGTGTGCCCACTGTGTGTGTCTCGCTGGGTGCGCTCCCTTCTCTCCTGGGTTCAGACGGCTAGGAATGCTGGGGTGGCCACCCTCCAGCCTCCAGGAGGTGGCAGATCTGGGTCCTGTGCCTCCACAGGGTGGTGGGGAGGTGACCTCCAGGTGGCCTATGTGTGCTCAGACAGTGTGGCTCTGCAGAAACCACAGAGCGGCCCTGCCCACCCTTCCCCAGGCCCACTCCAGAGCCTTCCCATTTTGGGCGGCCTCTTTCATAAAATTCCTTTGGGGCTGGGCCCTAATTTTCTGCTTCTTAACCGGCCTGTCAGCAATGGAGCAGTGAGAAGGGCAAGGCTTCACATGCCATGGGAGGGCACGGGGGCGGTGGCTACCCCCTCGAGTGGCTCAGAGCTGAGGCAGAAGGGCAAGCATCAGGCCCAGTGGTGTCAGTCATACCCAGGGCTGGCTGCCATTTCCTGGGGAGCAGGCGCCGGGCATGTGGAAAGGAGAAAGGGTGCAGCGGGGGCTAGCCCAGCGTGCATGGTGGGAAGAGAAGTGTTGGCGAAGAGCTAGGACCTCATTAGGTGTCTGTGGTTTCAGGGTTAACCAGGGGCCTCGCAGCCCCTCCTATCCGAATAGAGGCTTATGGTTTCTCAAGCATTTCCATGCTCTAATCTCATTAGACTCTCAAAACAGCTTGATGAGGTAGGTAGGGCAGGAAGTGCTCTTCCCATTTGAAAGATGAGGAAGCTGAGGGTCTAAAGCACTTTTGTGACTTGGTCAAGGTCACATGGGGGCATCAGTGGTCCAGTCTACCCTGGAATCTCAACTCTCACGACTGTGCCTTTCCCACCCCCCCACCCTCTAGACAAGCTGGCAACAGCGATGATAACGACCCAGTGCTCGCCCGTGGGCCAGGCACTGTGCTAGATGCTTCGGAGGCATAATTTTATTTTATCTCCCCAATAGCCCTTGATAAAAGTAGCAATAGCTTTATTAGCTGTAATTCGCCTACAGAAAGACCAGGATTGCTCGCCGTTTGGCATGTAGTGGCGGTTCTGCATTGTGGGCACAAGGAAGGAATGGGAAGGAAGAGCGTCTGTGGCTCATTATAAACGGAGAGATCAGCGCTGTTCGTTGTGACTCGCGTCAATGGACTGCCTGTCATGAAAAGCTGTGTGGATGTTTTGTTCATCCTAAAGTGACTGTTTGCCTTGGGCTGGGTCCTTAACTACTCTGCTGTCCTGTTAACCCTTTGACTCCTCTTTACAGAGGACCGGAACCAGGCATTCTGTTGAGAAGGAATGAATGAGGAAGACGGTAGAAAAGCAGGTCCCAACCGAGGGCCCTCGCTTTTACTGATTTCTCCTCGAAGATTAAATTCCTAGTGTTCCTGCTAAGGAAGACTGATTGAAATCTCTGCTTTCAGATCTCTTAGAAGGTAAAGGTTCTAAAGGGAGCTCAACTATACTTACCATCCTCACGCCTCTCCTTGGGCCCCCCATGTCTTGTCTGGTCTGTGAAAAGTCTCTTAACTCTCCTTCCCGCACTCTCTGCCTTCTGAGCCAGATTGCTGTTGTCTGTCTTCTTTCTGGGACAGGTCTGAGAGACCCGGACACCGTCCACCGGAAAACTCTCAGTGGGTCTACAGATCCTCTAGGATAAAGGCCACTTCCCTTGGTCCTCTTTCCTAATTTTATTCATTACTATGAGCATTAAGAACTCCTATGTTCTAGCTATACTATTTTCCTTCCCTGAATGAAGGCCAAGAAAATTCTCATCCGTTTGTCTTTGCTCACGTCGAGTGTCACAAGTTCAAATTCATTTGTCCATTCAACAAACCATTACTAAGAGCCTGATCTGTGTGCGGGATCCTGGGAGTACTCAGAAAAGACACAGCCCTAACGGATTCAGAGCCCAGGAATACTGAACCTCCTGTGCTGCCCTGCCCCCCACCCCAATCCCCTGGTTGTTTTCAGGAATGCTTCCCACACCTACCACCAAAGGAAATCCTGCTGATTCTCGACAACTCAGTTCATCTACAGGGTGTTCCAAGAAGCCTTCCCTTATCCCTGAGGATACCATCTTGTCTTTTGTATCTATTTATTCTGCTTAATTAGCTATATACTTAGAGATCACTGCCTCTACACCAGAAGCTCTTTTAGGAGAGTGAGGAGTGCTTAGTCAATTCTTTACCCCCACATCGCTTTGTGTCTAGCGGGTGCTCAAGCAATGCCAACTGAAAGGAAATGCAATCAGAATGCGCTAACGAACACCTATGCACCGTGGGCAGTGCTTACGGGGGCGTTGGTATCTCCTTCCCATCTTACATGGTCAGAACCCTCAAGGCCATTTTTATTCAGCATCTATGATATCTGAATCATATCACACAAGGTATCTCTCAGCCTAGGCAAGACTGACTTGAGAAACTCAAGGCCAGTAAGCACTTTATGATGAACAAAACATCCAAACAACTTCACGAAAGGCAGCCCGTCGGTCAGGTTCCCAATGAACATCTCTGATCTACATTTATAACAAGGCACGTTTTCCTCTTCCTGCTCGACCCCGTGCGCCCGTTATGCAGAATCACCACTGCGCTAGAAATGGCAAATAATTCCCGGTTTTACTATAGGTACATTACAGCTGATGAAGCTAATTGCTGCCTTTATCGATGGTGCTCCTTTATTCTGGTTATTAAGAAGTGAAGATAATGATACAAGTCTACAAAGTCCTCCTGGTCCCAGTCCATTGGTAGTTCTGGACTGAGATGGAAGGGTGAGGCCCTGCGAGTCTCTGCCCTGGTGTGGGGAATGGCCCGTTGCTCACAGTTGGCCCATTATCTCCTCTATCACCACCACGTCCTATGGAGAAATCAGTAAGCCTTCTACCTTTCCTCTTCTCCCTCCTCCCTTAGAATCTCCCCTGGCTTTCTAGTGCTTTCCCCCAGCACCACTAGGTGACCTCGGTGCAAGGGAACGGCCCCCGCCTCAGCCCTGGCAGAAGAACGTGGCCCTCTCTCACCATCTTACCTCGGGTGCAATGTAGTCAGGAGTTCCACAGAACGTGGTGGTTGTGACACCGTTCAGAATCCCTTCCTTGCACATCCCAAAGTCGGCCAGCTTGCAGTGACCTTCTGCATCCAGAAGGATGTTGTCCAGTTTCAAATCCCTGCAAGATGGGCCAGACCCATACAATTAATGCTTCAGACATCCCAATAGGGTCTTCTTGAGTTGGGAGAGATGTGCACATCTCAGGGAAATCTGCTGGCAACCCACCTCAGTCCAGGGCTCTCGCCCACACTGGTCAACCCCCAAAAGTGCCTCCATTCTCCCCAACATGAGGGAAGAGCTTCCATAACATCAGGAATATTTCAAGACTACTGCGGCCTAATAAAATCAGTAGATATTTATTGAAGCCCTACTGTGTGCTGCAATCCATACGATATGAGAGGAAGAAGCAACTCCTCCCCCTCCCTTCGTGAGTTAACCATAGGGGTTAGCTGGAACGATGAGACTGATGCATACTAACAGCAATAACTCGGCTAAAACCACATAAGAATCAGACGCTACTTTACAGAACGCTGACTATGTGAGCTATTGCGTCGTGGGGGAGACCACTGCCGGCTGGTGCAGGCTGGGAGGGCATCAGCACGAAGTGACTCTCAAGAGAAGCTTGGAGAGAGGGTTAGGTTTGGAGACAGCATGAAGGGAAAAGGTGGGAGGGAAGGGAAAGACCACACGGTGGGAGCCAAAGACAGTGAAGGGACCAGAGAATTGGACCCTGGTGAATGGAAGGGCAAGACAGGCATGTTGAAACCAACCCCGAAAAGCCTAGAATGCAAGAGGAGTTTGAAATTCATGTGGAGGGGGTGCCTGGGTGGCTCAGTCGTTAAGTGTCTGCCTTTGGCTCAGGTCATGGTCCCAGGGTCCAGGGATCGAGCCCCGCATCGGGCTCCCTGCTCGGTGGGAAGCCTGCTTCTCCCTCTGCTGCTCCCCCCTGCTTGTGTTCCCTCTCTCGCTGTGTCTTTGTCAAATAAATAAATAAAATCTTTAAAAAAAAGAAAAAAAGAAATTCACGCGGAGGACGATGGGAAACCTGCCTGCGGGAGCATGACCTCTGTGCAAGATCAGTCTTCATAGGGCAAGCAGGCAAAGGGGGGTGAGTGTCTGGGGACAAGAGGGAAGACACACTGGTGGCAACAACCAGGCCCTACAGAGCCCAAGCGGTTCTGGGCAGTGAGCTAGTACATGCAATGACAGGCGGGGGGTGGGGGTGGGGGCGGTATATTGGCCTCAGCCAGAGCAGCTCTCTTGCTTTACAGTTTGGGGTACCATGTAAGACCTAGTATAAAATTTGAAGTTCTGGGTAAGAATCCCCCTACCCACCAAATCTGCAAGCCCCACACCCGTCCCATAGAAGGACCCAGACTGTCAGAGGAAGGTCCCCGCCCTGGCCCTCCCTCAGCAGCCATGCTGGGCTGGGCTGGGAAGGTCTTGCAAAGAGGGCCCATTGCCCTGCACACAGAGCAAGAGGGGTCTTTCTCACAAGCCTGCTGGCGTCTGGACTTGAACTCCAGCCACCATCAGGAATCCAGGCCCGAGTGCAAAGGTGGGGCAGGAAGCACTTCAGGGCCTGCCTGCTTTGCACCCACGGCCCTGTTTCCGCTTACAGCTGGGACTTCTTGAGAAAAGAGAAAGCTCATAAAATATGCTGTTCTAAGCAGATGCTTATGAACTACAGAAAGGACAGTGAGTCCAACCAAGCCAAGCCCCTGGGACCGGGCTCCCCGACCTCCCACCCTGGCCACCGTGTGTGGTCAAGGCTCAGCTCTGGCCAGGGCGGGAGGGAAGGGAGAGGAACACGGACTTGGGCATGGGAGGCCTGGGTATTAATCCCTAGGGTGGCATGGCCCTGGTGAAGTCACCTTGCTGGTCTGTTACCTTGTCTATCAAATTGGGATGACACCTTCCTGCTTGTCTGAAGGGTTGAGATGAAGTGTGTGGAAGTAGCAGGACTTTATAGTATTACACCCGCTCCCTCCACGAGGAGCCGGAGTTAGAGGGAACCGGGGGTTCTGTTCATCCACCTGCAAACGTGGGAGTCATTGAGAGGTGAACCTGTGTGCCCTGCTGAGTTACAGCCCCTTCATGCTCCCTAATCTAATGTGCTACCTTGCCCACACGCACGCACGATGATCGCCATGGCAACACGTGTATTAGGAGCAGCAACAACAAACGTGTGGAAAGCACCTCTGTGGTCTACAAACCACATTCATGCTCTGAACAACAGCGAGGGTTCAGAAGAGCATGCTCTGCTATGGTCGTGGCAGCAGCAAGTAGATGGAAGCTGGAAGAAGGCCGATGACTTCTGAAAGGTGATGAGGAGGTTGACTTCACTGGAACTTGAACTCAGTCCCCACCCCGCTCCAAAGGCTGGCGTTCCTGCCTCTGTGTACTACACTCCTTCACCTTCCTGCCTTCGCGTCAGTGGACTTCTTCCAACGTCAGCCCCCAACCCCGCTTTGAGACAGGACCCACGTGCTACCTCTCAAAGCCCTCTCTTTTAAAGCCTTGTCGGAAGGGCGCCTTTCTGCTTTGTGTGGATGGAGTGGGTTCGGAAGATTCCAAGCCAGCCTGAGCCTTGCCCATCTGAAAATTCAACTCAGCATTTCCTTCTGCTCAGGATTCCCACTCGGGGCAAGAGAAGGTGGAAAGTCTTACCTCTTTGCCTGCCCTTGCTCTGGCCCAGGTACACACCGTCCCCTTGCTTCCTGCGCCCTCTTCTCCCTGAGGGAAGAAGCTGCCCCACACTGAAGCCCAGGGGGCCCACGAGGGCCGAGCATGTTCTGCAGGCTGCCCCTCTGCTGTGGGGAAGAGAGGCCTCAGGCCAAAAAGCATGTCTTCACACAGTCCCGCCGCCGATGCCAGAAATCCTGCCACTACTCACCTCCTCAAATTTCTCCTCTGTCTGTATTTCTCTAAAGCTCAGCCTCCCCACACAAAACCAAGTCCCAAAGAAGAGACAGTGACTTATGTTCCTTTCCTTGGTGGCAGGGAAGATGAGCACAGCTGGAAAGTCCCCTGAGGGCCAGAAATGCCATGATCAAAATTTTATTCCTTGGGAGTCTTCAGTCTCATTAAAAATGAAAAATACCCCCACGGCTGGGACCAAACCCGTCTGGTGTGGGGCTTTCAGTGAGTTCCTGAGTGGGGGTTTCAGTGGAGGCGAGAGCCGAGGCCGCCCAGGGTCATGCTTGCTTAGGCCAAGGAAAAGAGAGAGGACATCCACCCTTCCCTACAAGGGGGTTTAGGGGACAAGGGCTGCTGAAGGAGGGTGGAGTCCCTGAAATTCTGCTTGCTGCACAGCTGGCTGAGGGTGGTGGTCCCTCTTGGTTTTCCCTCCCTCCCCCTTAGTGGCACTGATGCCCCGGACTTCCAACTTTCGACTTCCTGTTCCTGCCCCAGGATCCCCCCACCTGCTGGCTTTTAGTGCTGCCTGTTCACGAGGGGTCTCTAAAGCCTCCCTGGGAAGGTCAGGGACTATCATTTCCTAGCCTTGCTGGGTCTGAGGCCCAGCTCGCAAGGACAGAGTGAGTGGGCTTTTCTCCTTCTTGGGTGCTCCCCTGGTGCTCAGGTCAGAGGCCAGGCACATAGTAGGTACTCATCAAACTTATGGACTGACAGCTTTGCAAAGAGGGACTTCTGCCTAGATATTAATCCCCACCAGTCCTCAAATACAAGGGCAGAGTACTTTTGAGGACCCGGGACATTTTTTTAAGGAACAGGGTCGTTTATTTAATAGTGGAAAAAAATACAGCAAAATCCTTTCCCCTCTATATGAGTCAATATAACTCTAGGTTTTACTTATTAAATTAATAGCTCCCTTCCAATTTTTTTCAATAGGTAATACCTTCATGTGTTCTAAAACCCAAAGTGTAAAAGGACATACAGTAAAAAAATCTCCTTCCTGCATCTGCTCTCCAGACACCACTTTTTCCCCTTATAGGCAACTGCATTGTATTTCTTGTGCAGTGTCTGGGTCACACTTTCTGCATAAATAAGAACGTGTGACTATATATTCAAGTCCCCCCTTTTAACCAACTGAGAGCTTACTATATGCAGTCTTTTGCTTAATATGTCGGAGATCTTTCTGTCTTGGCACATTAAGAGGCTCCTAAATTCTTTTCTATGGCCATACAACACTCTGCCATATTTACTGGGGGACAGTTAGCTCGCCTCCAGTATTGTGCTATTACAAACAGGGCTGCTGTGACTAAGCTTATAAATATATGACGGTAATTGTACAGCTTTTCTAGAAAAGAAATGTCTGAATCCGATAGAACAGGAATGTGGATTTGATGGATCTTGCCAAACTGCCCTTCTCAGAGCTGAAGGATTTACACTTCCATCAGCGGTACGTGATGATGCCTCCTTGCCAACATGGTATGTTATCGAGTTTCCGGTAGTCTGATTTTTTAAAGATTTTATTTATTCATTTTAGAGAGAGAATGAGAGAGCACAAGCAGGGGGAGTGGCAAAGGGAGAGAGATAAGCAGACTCCCCGCTGAGTCGGAAGCCCCAGACGGGGCTCCATCCCAGGACCCTGAGATCATGACCTGAGCCAAAGGCAGACGCTTAATTGACAAGCCACCCAGGAGCCCTTATCTTGGTATATTCTTAAGTTTCTCTGTAAGTTTAAGCATTTTTTCATATATTTAATTTTTTTTTTTTTTTTTGGTGAACTGTTGACATTTTTCCTTTATGGTGTTTGTTTCTTATTTTTTTTTTTTTTTAAGGAGCTTTTTCTATATTAGGAAATGAACTTGGAGTGGTTTTAAGAATTGCAAATTCTTGTCCCAGTTTAATTTTTGACATTGCTTACGGTGGTTTATTTTATGGTTTTATGTCTTAATTTGAAAGGCTTTACCCATTTCGAACTTTTAAAGCATTCCCCCCAAGGTCTCCCCTTGTACTTTGATGCTTTCATTTTATAAATGCAAGTCTTTGATGTATTTGGAATTCGGCCTGATAAAAGGTGTGAAGTAGAGATCCAACTTTGTTTCCAGCCCCATATGTTGGACAGTTCATCTTTTCCTCATTGACTGAAACATCACCTTTTCCAAATACTGGTCTTTCTGGAGTCTTCATTCAATTATGTTGCTCTATGCCACACTTTTGAAATTACTGAAGGTTTATGATGCATTTTAACATTCAGTAGGGCTGGTCCCCTTCTTCTTCTTCAAAATTTCCTGGCTACTCTTGCTTGTTTATTTTTCCATATGAACTTTAGAATCATCTGTCTTGTTTTAAAAAAAATCCTGGTGATGTTTTTATTGGGAACATGTCTAAAGTTATAAATTAACTCAGAGAGAATTGATATTTTTATGATGTTGAGTCTTCCTATCCAATAACACTGTTTGTCTTTCTATTCATTAAAGTCTTGCCTGTGTCCTTTAGGGGCATTTTAAAGTTCTCTCCTATAGATTGTGTGCATTTCTTGTTATATTTAATGGCAGCCTGCTGGTTGTCCCAATACCCATTCTCATTTTCTTCCTTAGTAAGAGAACACTGTTGTTGTTGTTGTTGTTTAAGCCTTGCACGTAGTGATGTAGCTATAACCCGGAATTCAAAGCCTTCCTTAGAACTGGGTGTGGTTATATAACTAAGTTCTAGCCAGTCAGTTGTATGAAGTCTCAAAAGAAAGAGGCTTACTCTTTTCTTTCCTTTACCCATTGCCTGAATGAGGACATAATGCCTGGAGGCCTAGTAGCCACCTTCAGCCATAAAGAAAAGGACCAAGTCCCAGAAATGGTCACTGGACTTCCTATCTCCAGATAACACTCATATGAAAAAGAAATAAACTTGTGTCTTATTTAAAGCACTGTTGTCTGTGGCTTATATGATAATCGCAGCTGAATCCACTTCTGAGGAATCCAAGTTGTTATTTTAAATTCCTATTGTAAATGGGGTCTTTTCTTCCATCATATCCTTTATCTGGTTGCATATGTATGTACTAGTTCTTAATTTCTACTTATCGTTTTATGCCCTGCCACTGTATGAATGTTCTTTATTTTTGTAAATAAATGATTCTCCTGGATCTTCCAAAACATTTGTAACTGGTGATCATTTTTACTTCCTCCTTTTCAGTGTTTACATTTCTAACTTATTTATTTTGCCTGTGTTGGCTGGAAACTTAAGAACAATGCTAAGTAATGATGATAGTGTTTGGTAGTCTCTGATTTGGTGGGGGTGTCTCTGGTTACGATAAAGGCATTTCCCTAGGCAGAATGCCTTTATCATAGCCCCCGTCACTTGGAACCTGACTGAAGGCTACCTTACTGTGTATTCTCCACTAGACTGAGGACTTGTGAGAACTTCCGTGGAAACTCCCTTTCTCCCCAGCTCCCAGAGGTCCCAGTGAGCTATGGGGAAGACAGTAAGGAACAGGCTATGCAGTGCCCCTCTAGTCCTGGGTTTCTTAACCTTGGAGCTGGATTGACATTTGCAGCTGGATAATTCTTCGTTGTGGGGGGTTGTCCTGTGCACTGTAGGATGTTCAACAGAAATGGTGAGCTATACCCATTAGATGCTATTATCAACATCCCCACCCCCCAGTTGTGACAACCCAAAATGGCTCTAGACATTGTCAAATGTCCCCTGCAAGACTGCTGGTGGACAATTACTGCTCTAAGTCTCAAACAATGATCAAGGCTCCAAGATGGTCTGGTCCAGATCCTTAAGCCGAATAGGGATTTGAGAGCAAGGCTCTCAGGAAAGGGTGCATCTGCCTTGAATGTCCTCTACCATTTTATCCTGGGAGACAGGAAGCCTGGCACACTAGCCCTGCTGGCATTTGGTACCATCAACGCATCTTTTTAAGAAGCATCTTAGGAAATCGAGGCTCAGAAAAGGTAAAGCCGCTCACCCATGCTTGCACAGCTGGTAAGAGGCAGTGCTGGGCTAACTCACACAACTGCGTGTGATCAGCTTTCAGATCAAATGTAAGATCCATGAGTTAGAAATCTCTATCTGCTGATGGGACCCAAATCCCTTTGCTCTTAAAAAAGGTGGGCTTCATGATGAGAAGGGGAATACAAAGGCCCAAAGGTCACAGCCGCTGATAGGGAAGGAGTGATTTAGGGGCATGATGGTATAACCAAGGTTCCCTTGAGGTAGGAACACAGAGCACTTCCAGAAACTCAAAAGATAGTCAAGAAAATCCCAAATATGCTTGAGACTCAGTTTCCTTATCTGTAAAATGGGGATAATATTGCCACGATTGAATGATGTAATCCACGTGAAAGTTCAAGCATTAGAGCCTGATACATGGTAGTTACTCTAGGAGTAACTTACGGTCTCTAACAGTCTCCAGGGTTCTCTGACAGTCATTTCTTAAGACGCACATGCCCTGTGGGCCCCTAAAAACTTTTTTTTTTTAAAGATTTTATTTACTTATTTGACGGAAAGAGACACAGCGAGAGAAGGAACACAAGCAGGGGCAGAGGGAGAGGGAGAAGCAGATTCTCAGCTGAGCAGGGAGCCCGATGCAGGGCTCGATCCCAGGACCCTGGGATCATGACCCGAGCCGAAGGCAGACGCTTAACGGACTGAGCCACCCAGGCGCCCCCCCCAAAAAAAACTCTTTAATATTAGAGAAATACTTATTACTTCCTAGTGTGCATAAACTACAGAGACAGACTTTGTGGGATGAAGAATAGGGAGCATATGTAACTATCACACAGTGGGGAAAATGTCAAAGAATACTTGAGAGAGAGACAGAAAGAGACTGAAACTTCTACTCCAGCCCAGGGAGAAAATCACAGATTCCTTTCCCCTGGGCCTGGGGAATGACACCTCGCACCCAGGGGAACACCAGTGCCCCAGGGAGAAAGCAAAGGCAGGCGGGGTGGTTTAAGGAGGAGGGGGTGGGGCAGCACAGGTGTCACCCGTCAGGATCGACGTGACAGTTTCCAGACCCTCAGCAACCTACCCAGGCCCTTGTGCAGAGCTGGGAGCAGCTGCCCTAGCAGTGGGAATCCCTGTGCTTTGCAGCCCCCTGGGTGCTATCACACGCCTTATCTCTCCGACTCCCAACAACAGCCCTGGCAGGAGGGGGATCATCATCCCCAGCTTGCAAAGAACTTGGGGGTGGGGCCGGGGGTGGGGTGGGGGGCACCAAAGCTTGTGAGGTGAGCTGGAACCTGAGCAGCAGAAGCTGGGTGGGGTCCTACGCTCCTCCCCACGGCACCTCAGCCATCTTATCCGAAAAAAATCGTCCTCTCCTACTGGTGAAATTGTGTTTTCCCAATTTCGTAGATTCCCCAAGAATAAGGGCCAGGAAACTCCTCTGGAAACCACTGGCATTTAGCGAAGGGTTGGCACCCGGGAGACCCTTCACACATAAGAAAAAATTGAAAAAAACTTTTTTTGCTTGACTCGAAAACTCACCCCAAAGGAAGGGACCCATATGTCCCTGTCTTCTGGACCAGGCTCTCCATTTTTAATGCCCTCATTTCCCTGCTGTGCTCCCTGGTATATTTCTCTGGCATGCTAATTCCCCAAAGCTCAGGCCTGAACACCACACAAACGACAGCACATTCTTCCACTTACGCGAAGATAAGAGATTAGAAAGATTACTTTTCAGGATGCCAAGTATTTAGATCACCAGAGAGAGCAGGCCCTCGGGGGAGGTTATGAAGAAACTCTGCTTGTTTTTGGACAAATAGTGAAGACTAGCACATGATTGTGGTTAATCAGATGGGAATACAGGCTCTTGGGGCAGATGTTGCTTCATAAATTGAACCATACGTTCAAGAGAAAGCCAACTTTCCCCTCCAATATAGCACACTCCCCTTGACATTGGGGCAAACGTTGGTGACCAGCTGCTGTCCTTCCTTCTGGCTCCCTCTGTGGCGGCCACCCCCGAGCACCCCCAGGAACGCCAGATCTCTCCAGCGCCACCCTGGGCCAGGCAAGACTATAAGCACAAAGCCTGAGAAAGGGAACCTCCGGGGTGCCTGGGTGGCTCAGTCGGTTAAGCGTCTGCCTTCAGCTCGGGTCATGATCCCGGGGTCCTGGGATCGAGCCCCACATCGGGCTCCCTGCTCAGCCGGGAGTCTGCTTCTCCCTCTCTCTCTCCCTCTGTGCTCTCTCTCTCTCTCTGTCTCTCAAATAAAAATAAATACGTCTTAAAAAAAAAAAAAAAGAAAGTGAACCTCCTGCCTCTCTGTCAAATCGAGAAGCATCATTTGCTTCAGAGCCAAGGTAACTGATTTCAAACTTCTCCATTGCCATGCTGATACCCGGAGTCAATGGTCATGTTTCACTCTGGGCCAGTCTGCAGGGAAATCCCAGAGCCTTTTCATAGGAAAAGCTCAGTCATTTAGGACAAAATAGTTAACTACCATTTTGGGGTTTTTTTCCAAATGCTTTTGTATGCTGGCTCAGGATAAGTCTTTAAATGCATTATCTCATTTAATCTCACCAATAGCCTAGGGACCTGGTAGGACTGTTATCGCCTCCATTTTAAAGAAGAGGAAGAAGGTTCTGAGGGGCTATGTCCCTGGCCCGGGACACACGGGGCGGGAGTGACACAGTGGTTTGCCTGACATCAACTCCCGTGCTCTGAATCACTTTGCTACGTTGCCTGAGGAGGGGGACAAAAAAGATGGTATCTACACTCCTGCCCCTCTGTGGGACTGAGAGCACAGTTGTTGCCGTTGGGCTAATGGCTGTTTTGGACTCATGGCAAGGTGGTTAGAAGATGTAACGGATAAACTAGGCACTGCTGTTTTGACCAAACTGATGACCCCTGGTCTGGAGAGAGCCGACCTCCAGCTACCACACTGACAGTTGGAAAACCTGAGGTGTGAAACGGTACCCCTTTCACAGCCAAAATAAAGAGCCTGGGGCTGTACCTGGACATTAAGACGTGGAATCCCTGCAGAATAACTTATCTGACTGCGAGGTTGTATCTAATTCCTTTTTTTTTTTTTTTAACCCACAGCAATGAAAGCAAATTCTTATGCTTGATATACCCGCAGATAATATCCTGACCTCCAACGATGGGAAATAGGCCTTGACTTGTGTCCCCAGAGAGCGGGATGGGACCCTCTGACCATTGTGACATTTACACCCAGGCCCCCAGTCCTCTCCAGGCCGTCAGTCAACCTGCACCTAGAAATGGCCCTTCGGGGCTCGGTCGGTGTACAGACTGGGCCAAGGACAGCGATGACCTCAAGCAAGTCACTTCTCTGAGCTCGCTGTCCTCAAATATGAGAAAAGACGGCTGGATGAGCTAATCCCCAAGGACCCTTCTCGTCCGAGATCCTGGGAAGCGAAGGCAGCTGGAGCACATGAAGTCTGAACTTGCAATCCAGGCTGTCGCACACACGTTTCCCTTTCCACCCCGAAGCAAACCTTTACCAGCAGGCCTTTTTGTACAAAATGCAAATCAGACGATGCTCTCCTTCTACTTGCCTTCTTCAGGGGCACCCCTCGAACACACTTCCTGTGTGGTGTGTGAGGTGCTTTGGGGTCTCCACCAGTCGGGACTGTTGGCTTCCTCCCTCCCCTCACCCCCTCATAATCCAAACCTGGGCCTGTGGGCCTTGGGTGCTTCCCAAGTGTGTGAGGCTGTCGCCTGCCTTGACGTCCCAGCACAGGCCCTGCTATGAGGATCTGTCTTCCACCGTGGATGCCCCGTGAGGGCGGGACCTGGAAGCCCCCCAGGGCCCGATCCTTCCTCCCATCTCAATACCCCAGGTCAAAGGATGAAAGAATCAGGGAGCAGGGAGGGGAATTTGTGAATCATGGCCCCAGGCATCCAGGCGACCAGGACAAATGCTTTCAGATACCATATGGAACTACTTAAAATGTATTAGGAACTGTTAAAACCAAGGCCAAACCTTCAGAGGCAGCTGAATCTGGCATCCTCCTGTACCCTCCGTTCTCCCATTACACTCAGGCAGAACCCCTCCGCTAACCCCAGCAGCTTCCATGGTAGTCAGAGTGGAGCCCAAGAACCTTGCTCTGACTCTGGAGCTGGCCTCCCACCCCCTTCTTTTGCCACCACCTCCCCGTCTTTCTAGCCACAGGGTCAAGGGTCTCCAACAACACTTTTCTGCCTTAAGACCTTTGCCCCATGGCTGTCCCCTCTCCCTGGAGAACAGACCCCTTGTCATTAAGGTCCATGCCTCAACCTCTCTTCCTCAGGGACGCCTCTCACTGGCCACCCTGTCTAAAGCAGCCCATCGCCACTTGCCCCCTACCGACCCTTCCTTGAATTTCAGTCACCTCGGTCATTTCCTTCATGGCAATGACCACAACCTGGAAGGACTTTGCTTGTTTATTTCCTTGAGTATATGGTTTCCCCCACACGAGCTCCATGGGAACAGTGACTGCGTCTCTGTGTCCCTAGTGCGGTCCCCAGAGCCCTGCACAGTGCCTGCATTCACTGTTAGTTGAGGGCCCAGAGGAGATGGATCGGTATTAAGTCCGCTCCAGTGATGGTCTAGTTAATGGCATGATTACAAATCCTAATGCCTCCATTGCCTAGTTGGCTCTTGTGTGCCATGTTCCACAATATTTATGGTTGCAGCTCAGAGTCTGCTTTTTGTGGCGAACCTTGAGGATACCGAGAGAAGAGGACACAGTCCCTGTCCTCAAGGAGGGGTCTGGAGGGAGTGGTGGACCTGAGGCCAGAACCCTTGTGATGGTAAGCTCTACACTAGAGAGACAAACAGGACACCACCATTGTCCTCAGAAGGCCAGCGCTGCTGGTCTTGCCTTTTTTTTTTGCAGCTCAAAATCTAGCCAGCATTCTGTCATAACACAAAGGGCCACTCCAGCTAAAGGACCAAGAGTAAGCTTTCTGGGGGGGGGGGGGGGGGTGTGCCTGGAGCCTCGCAGAAGTGCACTATAGCTCCTCATGCCCAGAATCCCCAGGCAGGGAGGCCAGAACACCACTCTTCAAGGTCAGGGCGAGAAGCTGCCAGAACGAGTAAGTGTAGGTCTTCCTCGACCGGCCGTACAAGGAGCCGTGTGCTAGAAGAGTGGTCAGCACCTCGCAGGTCACCTCTGCCCAGATAAAGAGCTGAGGAAACACAAATGTAACTCCGCACGAGTTGAGGGGGATGTAGGGAAAGCACGTCTTCCTGCAAAGTGAGGGTCACCCAAGTTCCTTGGAGGCTATCAGAGGCCTCAAGCGAGGCCAGGGAGCCGAAAATGGACTGACCTCTGAAGGGACAGAAAACAGATTTTATTATTCTTAAAAAAAGAAGTCTTACATTTGTATTTGTTTAATTTGGCCATAGAAGGTATTTGCTTTAAGACTGTGTGGTGCTTTTCAGCTGATCAGAAATGTGAATGCGCGCGCGTGTGCGCATGCACACAAGCCGCTAAGGACAGCTATAGGGTTCTGCTCACACCCACACATTTGTTCACAGGCTCAGGCCTGCAGCCAATGGAGGAGGAAAATACACAGGTTCACGAGGAGGAGGCAGGTGAAGGAGATCCTTTTTTTTTTTTTTTTTTTTTATCAGGGAGCACAAAATCTGGTGGAGTTTACGAGACAGGCAGCCTCCATCACTCCAGCTGATGAATATTTACTAGGCAGCTACTATGCACCAGGGAGGTCCTGGTTTTGGAGGGCAGGGGTCTACTGATACACTCAGCTCGCACGCACATGCTGAATCTGAGGTGACTGGGAAACATCTAAGTGGATATGCCAACCGGGTGGTGACAGATGAAGGTTTGGGCTGGAGAAATGATGAGAGTGCCTGAAACAGTCTGAGCGGAGAAGTGGGCTGAGACTGGTCGGTGAGCAAGCCCAATGTTTAATGGGACAACCAGAGAGGAAATTCAGGAAGCCCTAATATCCACCCGAGCTCAGAGAGATAAAAGTACTTGCCCTTATTTATATTTATTGATATTTTCTCTTCATGCTTACTCTGATTTAGAAATAATGATAATTATTGTGATGATGGTGATGATAAATTGTAATTTTCAAGAAAACACTTTCCAGATCGGTAGAGGTATCATGTGCCAGGGTTGGCCCAGTGAACAGCTTTAGTAAAGAAAAGAACTGTAAACTTCAAATCCACCAATGGGAGGAAGGGAAGGGAATTCCAGAATTCTGCTCGGGGAAAAAAAGAAAAGAAAGCAACAACTCTGCAGGGACACTGGGAGATCTGCCCTCGCGCAAGAAAGCAGCTGTTCTCCGTGCAGAAGGAACTCCCTTCAGAGAAAACTCACCGGAGCGCCATGTTCTCCGGGCGCTGTCCAGTCTCCCAACCAAGAAGGACCTACAGGAGGCTCCTCCTCCCAGCTGGTGGGTGTAGTGGGAGCCCAGCTCAACAACAATCCAGTTTCCTGGGCTTCTCTCTCCTCTCTACCGGCCTGTTGCCTTCTGGCTGCCCTCTCCCTGGCCCTCCCTTCCTTCTGCTCCATCTGAGGGGGTCACTGTGCCCTGGATATTTCTTTGCTTCCATCTCATTAGAAACCACCCTTCCTCAAACTATAAATCTTTTGAATTAGTTGCGAATGTGTTCAGTGTCACTGAGCCAAGGTGGGCACTTATGGTTTGAGGTGTAACTTCCCCCAGGGAACCTGCATATAGACTGATGAGAGGACTCTGGAGAGTTAGTGGGGGAGACAGGCTGGGGGGCACAGCTTCAGTACCACTTCTCAGATCCTGGCTAGAGGGGGCCTACATCCCTTCTAGCGGCCACTGGCTTCCCCCACCTCTGAGTTCAGCCTGAGTCATCCGCTTCCTTTTATTTAACCCTAGGACCATTCTTGGAATAGGACTGGATTTTCTTGATGTCATTCAGCTAAAATTCAGAGTGCCGTTCATTTCCTGACTTTGCTGGCAATCACCAGCTGCATTTATCCTCACACTAGAGCAGGCTGTTTGGCCACAGATGTGGATGAAACAATAGTAAGTTATGTTCAATGGAGGGAGGTACTTAATAATTAAGGTTGACCTACCTCTGCCTTGGGAAAAGTGATATCTAGCTTTCAAATAAAGTCTCTTTCATTACAATCAAGGTCACGGAAGGGGACTAAGGGCATGCGGTACACACACGGAGCAGAGTGGACCCTCAGATTTAGCATTTACAGCTTTCCTGGTGCATGGCAAGTAGCAATTTCTACCTGTACAGAGTACATATTTTAATTTGGTTCTGAATGAAGCCAGTGCGCAGTGTAAGCCTGCTGGCCAGACATAGTGAGGAGGTCCATGAGAGGTATAGTGCTCGGCCAGAAAGCAAGGGGAGTGGCCAAATTAAACACAAAAACGGGCAATTTGTTGGTGGTTCAGTTCTCCACATATTCTATTCTGAAATAAATCATGACTTGTGAATTTATTTTAGCAAGTGCTGTGGCAAAAGCTAACCTTCAGTGGAAACTAAAAAGGTAATGAACATGTGCTATGAGGATGTGCTCTCAACATCTCCCTAAACACCCACAGCTCTGTGCTACAGTAATCGTACTCCCTACTTTGTGACACACACTGCATTGTCTATGTGCTTTATCATACACGGAAAGTATATAGTGTTGTTAATATAGAGACAAATTAATATTTGTAGACACAGACATATGCAGAGATGTTGGGAGTTAATGTCACCTGTGTATATACAATGAAGTATATATGTAATAAAGTAGGTAACATGCTGTGTGAGAATGAGTCCAGGCAACGCGTAACTTTCTCTCTCATGTATTAATCATACTAGGTACTTTATTGTGTGTATAATACAGTATAGATAGAAAAGTAATATGTATATAAAACAAATTACATATGTAATAAATACACAGTATGATTAACAGACATGATATATAGAGAGATTTGGGGAATTATACATTGCCTACATAGACACAAAATGTATATGTAATAAAAACACATATGTAATTAAGCATGTATGTAATACATATGTAATAAACCACCTAGTATTAATATATGTAACAAATCTTTAGTATATTTGTATATGTATTTATATTTATGTAATTCATATATGTACATATAATACATGTGTATATAGTGTATGTTCTACATAAAATCAATAGGTTGAAGTGACTTCTTAGATTGTATTTCATGGTGTTGGTCTCTTTCCAGTTTTGCAATTTATTCTCGCCTACTCATTTATGCTAACGGAGATGGACGCTAACAATTACTCTTGAAGCCTTAAGAATATACAAATGCAAAATCCATCATCTTATGAAGCTAAAAAAAAAAAAAAACCCACTATTTTCATGCACTAACAGCCCCACATGGAGGTTAATTAAACAAATGCTAATTTCCTAATCTGCTGATGACTGTTAAAATAGTTTTCATCGCCAGAGATGAGCTGTTAAGATATATATATATATATACTCACAACCAGACCTGCTCTTTTTCAAAACATAAATGTTCTGATTTAATGGAAAATCACTGCAGGGCACAAGTATAAACTATAAAACAATTAAAATCATAAATCCAAATGGCAGCAATTCCCAGTGAGTTTTTCAACATCGAACTAAGCAGCTGCCCATCTGAAAAGCTGTGCCCTGGGCCCTGCAGGTGAGCTGGCTGGAGCTAGGGACAAGGGACAGGCACGGGCAGCTTTCGGTGGGTGGCCTCCAGTGAGAACCCACGGCAGGCTGGAGTCTGTGGGACAGTGGGATCATCAGCCCAGGCCTCAGGAGGTCCCAGGGCAGAGGCTGGCCACAGGTTGCTAGCCTGCTTGTTTTCCTTTCTTAGAAAAAAAAAATTCATTCACGCCTTTAGATATTTCCTGAGCAACTACTTTGTGGCATATACTATTCTTGGCACAGAGGAAACAAGGTTCCTGCGCTCGTGGAGCTTACATTCTAGTGTGGAAGGAGACATCAGTTAATATAACAATAAACGGTATGTTAAAGAATGAAAGTGCTATGAACATTGAGGCTGGAATGAACTCTGGCCCATGTCCTCATCTCTCTTCCATGAAAAGATGAGTATTTACTGAGCACCTTCCAAATGCCTGGCCTTTGTGAGATGACTTTCAAGAGACAGAACGCTAAGCTGTAGCTTCTGTCACCTGCAGGTGAAACCAGGAGCAAGCCGTAAGCCACCTGCTCAAGGATGGCATTTGGTGAGGATTTACTAGCGTACCTCATGTGGATGATCTCATTTAAGTCTCCCCAAAACTCCCCAGAATGGGTACCACCGTTGCTCCCATCTTACAGATGGCAAAACTGGGGTCTGCAGAGGGCGAATGCCTTGCCCAGAAACCCACTGCTAGCTTGGGGGTGGGGACCAGGATTTGCACCCCACAGAGCAGCCTCCTAATCGCCCCCCTCCCCCGCCCCGTGTGGGTCTAAACCAGGTGGTGGAGACCAGTGGGACTGGAGGGGTTTCTAACCAGCTGGAAGCTCCTTGAAGAAGGGCCCACATCTGCGACACTGTCTGTATCCTCCCCGGGCCCCCGGGGCCTGCTCCGGGGCCAGGTGCCAGGAGAGGTCATCACATACTGACAGCTGGGTCATTCTCTGCGGGTCT
This sequence comes from Zalophus californianus, assembly GCF_009762305.2. NCBI lineage: Eukaryota > Metazoa > Chordata > Mammalia > Carnivora > Otariidae > Zalophus > Zalophus californianus. The sequence continues at coordinate 74,023,364 of NC_045602.1, forward strand.
CACTTCAGGGTCACCCCAATCTCCAGCCCAGGAGGTTGTGAGGTGTGGCGGTCCAGTCCTGACTTCACAATAACTGCATTTCATTGTCAACCAGAGATCTAGACTTGGGGCCCTTGGAAAATTGGTTACAGGTCAAGGGCGTAAGGATCAGGAAACATTTACCAAAACAGGGACTCTCCATGATGCCACTTAAGGATCAATAGGGCAAAACTGTGTGAGACGGAGCAAGGGGCTGTGGTATCTGAAAGACATGACTTTGGAGATTACTCGAGTTCTGACTTACTAACAATACGTGAAGACAATGACTTAACCTCACCAAGGCTCATGTGTCTCACCTGTAAAATGGGGATAGCAATTACTCATTTCAAAGGCTTACTGTGATGCTCAAATAAGATAATAGGTAAAAATTTATTCCAGTTCCTGGCACAGGGTAGGTGCTTGACAAATATTGTTCCAATTTCCCTTTGTGAACAATTTCCGAACTTGATCATTGAAACCACTCGTTTCATTCTCCTCCCTCACCTACAAAAAAAAATGACTGTTGGCCCCATAAATAGATTTGAATGCCTGCTGCTTTTTTTTTTTTTTCTCAAACTGACCACTTTACAAGTGACACCATAAGGGAGCAGCACAATGGTAAACAACCACCGGAAGGGGAAACCAGAATGAAGAAACAGAACTAGGAATTATAGGATAGTGGCTGTGCCCTTGCTGCTAGACTTTATTTCCCCACCATAACTGACTTGGTGAGTCAGTTGACTTGTGTGAGTTGTGGAAGGACGCGGGACATCAAGGCTTGGCCAGTTTGGTACTCCTGTGACTTCTGAGGCAGAGGCGGGTGGGTGAAGGGACTGAGCTGACCAGGCTGTGGGTTCCCATGATCACGTTTATGAGGCATGGCTATGTCCAGCCTCCGTGGTCCCTGCCCATTTCTCATTGATTTTCCAGCTTGCCCACTGTATCCGTGACCGGCTCCATCGTTGTTCCCCAAATTCCTTTTCTGTGCAAGTCAGCCAGCGCTCTGCTCGGCACTAAGACCCCTGACTAAGACCCCGGGTCCCAGGCCGGTCTAACAATCCCTCACTCATCAGTGATAGCAGGCAGCCCATGATGACAGCTGCTCACTCTCAAAGGCTTCCAACCTTGGAACTATCTCAGGAGCCAGACCAGTGCACTCTGAGAGTGGAGAGCCCTTGCTGGTCCTCATACACTCACAAGTACCTGTAGATCAGCTACTGTGTGCACAGAACTGATGGAGAACAGAGACTGATATGGTGAAAAGCAGTCAGGGGCTACAGAATAAGCAATATCACATCTAGTATGTCTCCATGGCTCTAAAAGTAGCCTGGAACGAAGAGTAGCCACACAATGTATGTTGACATGACCCACGGACCTCCAGAAGCAGAGAGGTTAGGATCAGATGGTGGTTTAGGGCCCAATCTCTCTCTCTCTCTCTCTCTCTTTTAAAGAGCTTATATAGCTGTTTCTACACCAACTTCAAAAATAAGAGAAAATACTAAGCTGCTATTAAAACCTGCAGGAATCATTGTTAGGGCCATTGTATTAAGAGGATTCTAAGAGTCCAGGGCTTTAGCACTATGAAAAGGAAATATCAATGGCACAGGTCAATGATTTTGAGCAGAACAGACCTGGAAGCTGTTAGAAAGAATCAAAGCTGAAGCACACAGCTAACTGGGAAGGCCCAAGCCTGCAGGCTTTCTGGCCCCCAAGCCCTGCTCTTTCCATACTTTGGCCCTCAACTCCCAGGCAAAGGGTGTGGAGGCCTAAAATAGCATAAACTGACCCTAGCTGTTAAAGCTCAGCCAAACTACCCATATTTCAAGGGAGCTCATCTAGAGAAGTCTGTTACTGCTGGGCCTTATGAAAAGTGTAAGTGAGAGAGGCATCTTCACTCTCCGGAGCCTCTGCTCCTTCTCGCCTGGTCTTCCTCAGTGCTGCCCTCTTCCCGGCCCGGGGCCCGCTGGCCTCTGCCTGCGCGCTCCCAACCAGCCAGCTCCTGGGAAGGCTGCCGTGGCATCGTTACCGTGGGGAGTGAGCGCGCCGGACAAGAGGGAAGGGAATTCACATTTGTCAAACTCCTGCCTTGTGCCGGGTGCTGCAGGGAGACCCAAGAACACTACGTGAGTTTCTACCAGGAAAAAGCTTTTAAGCTGGCCTTAAAATGGAAAATATATATTTAAGTACTGATAAACATCAAATAAGAGGTATACCTATTAAGGTCTTTGCAGAAACTGTTCTCTCTGCCTAGAACGTTCTTTCGCTCTCTTCCTTTGGCCAACTTGCATCACTAACTTCCTGCAGGAAGCTCTCATGGGCTCCCCCAGTGAGCTTCAGGGCCCCTCCTAAGGGGTCCCAAGGCACCTGGATCTCCCCTGGCATAGTATTCATGACAATGCAATCTGAAGGTCTATTTATTTGTCTATCTCCCAAACTAGGCTCGAAGAAGGGATGAAGGCACCACGCTGAGTTCACCACTTTATCTCCACAGGACCTTGCATGGTGCCTAAGATGCAGGAGGCACTTAAAAAAACCTGTGGGCTGACTAAGAATGAACACAGGTACTCAGAGGAGACTCAGAGAGATCTCTGTGGGCTGAAGGTGGTCGGATTCCAAGACAGCAGGCGCTTGGGAAAATTTACTAAAGAAAGATCCATTAAGTAATTTTCTTCTGGAAACTTACTGTTGCCTGTGCCACAGCTCGGATGCCAAGCTAATCAAACAACACGGCCTGAACCCTCTCTACAAGAACCAACCTGCCGGGTTATTAGCACCCCGACTTGGCAGCCTCAACCCCATTGCTTGCATCTGCCATGCTGTTTGCAGAGATTAACTTCCTTAAATAATTTTTAATCATTTTAAGCAGGTACTTCACTTAGACACAATGAAGACACGTACAACTTGATTTTGATTCACATTCCATTTTGTTCTGGTGGTAATCATGTATGGAATGGACTTTGATTTTCATGCTTATTTAATCCTAATGTGAATTATGAATGACTCACTGTCCTAGGCTGAACATCTGTTTTTCTCAGAGGATCCTTACTTATTATGTACCTACTAAGTGTCCCTGCACTGTTATTGTTTTGTTCGTGTGTGTGTGTGTGTGTGTGTGTGTCCTCATCTATTAGCATGTGTGAACTTAGGAGAAGGAAATCAACAAAGACACTAAAAAGTGGAAAAAGTCCTTCAGTTAGTTGTATTTGGCTAGATGAAGTCAGTGACTAATTCATTTCCCTCCTGATGATATAGAGTAAACCATATATAGGAAATTGACTTTTCTTCTCCCTTCCCCCCTTTAAGCCCTGCCTGGCAAGAGCCAACCCCTGGTCCGATGTGCCAACTTCAGAAAAGATTCCTTTGTTCCAGATAAAATGATTCCCAAAACTCAAACTTTCATTTTAAACTCAGTCATTGTTACCAAAAATGTCCCCTCAAAGTCACTGTGTGTTCACTTACTGATTGGTTCCAAAGAACTTCCTAGAAGAGTATAGTCTATCAGAAACCAAACAATCCTCTTTGTCAGCCACATAATGGGGACTGTGCCTATTTTTCCTTTCTAACACAACTTGGATCATTGAGTTCTCCAGAATGGATGAAGTATGGCACTGTCCATCAATTCATTTTCCCAAATATTCTTCCAAAGACGTTGATTTTAATATTTAGATTTCTGTAAGTAGAAATCGACTAAATTCCAATTTTCTACAGTATGGCAGTGAAGGACTAAAGTATGGCAGTGAAGAGGAACTTGAGGAATTGCAACAGAGAGAGAGCACTGAGCAATTGGTGGCTGAAGTAGGCAAGACACCATTGCAAATAAGTACCAAAGTGTCTGATTTGTGCCCCAGTGAGATAGTCCAAGTGAGATATCCTTTTTTTAATTCCAGAAAAGATTTGACTGTGTATAAATGGTTCATTTCAAGACTCTCCATATTTACCAACTAGGTAGAGGTTGCTAGTGGAGAAATATTTTTAATTGTTTAGGGCCACCTGACATTATATAAACATGCAACACATCCATCCTTATCACTCACAATATTGGCTGTGTAAAGATCTTTGCCAGATGTAGAAGATCAGAGAGCTGGAAGACTGGTTCCCAGTCCTTAAAGAATTTGTAGCATGTTAAAGTTAGATCAGTGAGTGACGTTTTGGGTACAAAGAGTATGATCTCTTTCCTCTACCCAGAAGCTCTAAAAGAAACACAGAGCCATGGATTTCCATGGTCATTTTTCACATAAGCAGGACTCTCCACCTGGTGAATGAACACAGGGCAGTGTCAAGGGTACCGATCAGGTAAGGTTTATTGAGAAGGCACTTGATTATATTAACATCAGCTCAGTAGGTTAGTATTTAAAAGGAGATTCTCTCTAGATGGTTGTCTATTCATAATCCTTGTGTCGTCTCAGGAGGCAAAAACACCATTGTAATTAGAAATGAGAATAGTGTCCACTGTTCGACACTAACCTCTCTTCATTTACAAGCAAACATTTTAAAATGACTTTTCAAACTTGGTGAAACCCCTTGACCACTGTCAGTTGCTTGAACTCGGCAGAGCCTTGAGTCTGCTTCCCCTTCAGATCAGTACGTGCCTCATAAACACTCCTTTCCTTCATTTATTGTTGGCAACTTGATTTCTTTGTGCGTGGGAGGGTGCTAAACCTTATCACCCAACACCAAAGAGGGTGGGAGGAGGAACAGGATCCAATATGACCTTAAAACCGATACATTTGCCTTTGATCCATGTGATATGGATTTCTTAAGGATTCTAAGAGTAAACAGGTGAAATCATTCACCCCCCCCAAAAAAAGTAATTCCTTTTCTTTTGGGTAGTGCTTTGACACTTCCCCCAAATTCCTTTATCTTCACGATCTCAATGAACCTTATTTCAGTCTCCTACTTCTCAGTAACTGTCCTACAATTGGAGGCAATAGTTTAAGACATTAATATGTGTAACTTGCTTATCTTTTTACTCTGAGTTTCCTCTTAGCAGTGTGTAGACAAAAAAAAAAAAAAGGCGGGGGCGGGGGGCTCAAGTGTTTTCCTTTGTAAGGCTCTCCCTTTCCTTGTATTTGCACATTTTTGCTAGCGAACTTGAGTAAACCTTCCTCTTAAAGATTAAACATAGCACCCCAGAGAGAGGTTTCAGAAACCATGACCAATGGGCAATAAATATTGCCACAATGACCAATGGCAAGGTGGTCTGGTAAAAGTTTCTAGACTCTTTCCTCAAGCTTTAGTAGGAAGGACCAAATTTAATTTTATGTGAAAAATAATCTGGCTTTGCTCAGACTCCTCTATGTATAACGGAGGCAAACACCTGTTGGCACGGGGTAAAGAAACCAGGCTACGGTGCCCAGGGCCAGGTTCCCATGTGGCTCCCCCACTTCCTGCCTACAGGATCTTTTTGCTTCAAGTTACAACTTGAAGTCTTGGTTTCTCCATCTGTAAAATGAGGACAGTATTATCTACCACATAGGCTGTGTTCCCGAGGGTTAAATGAGAGGACATATGGAAAATGCTCATTACTAGGCACAATTTAACCCCTCAATAGCTATTATTACTCATTTTCAAAGTGAGAAGCTTCCCATATCACCCCAGACCCAGGCAAGGTCAGAGGGAGACAATGAGTGCTCTTTAGGGTATTTTAACACTAAGGTCATCTTTAAAGAGACCCAAACCTAAAACTTCCCCACTGCCAGGACGGTGGTTACCTCCTAGGGGGTGGGGTGGTACTGATGCAGGGCTGTAGGAAAGTCTGCTGGGGTGCTAGAAACAGTCTGTACCTCGATCTGCATTATATGGCGCTGCAGTCATGGAAAGGTTTATTCACATATAAGAACTGTGTACTTCACTAGAGGCCTATTAGACCTCAACAAGACAAAAGAAATAAGAAGGGAGGAAGGGACGGAGGGAGGGAGAGAGAAAAAGGAGGAGGAAAGAAGGGGATAAAAAAAAAAAGAAAAAAACAAGGAGCAGGCATAAATCATTTCCCCTTAATCCGCCTCGCTCCATGTAAATTACCCACAAACCCGGTTTCAGGAGGGGATTGGTCAAGGAGTGAGCCAACTGTACAGAGACATTCAAGAGTGTCATTTTGAGTATACATTTAGGTGTACGGAGCAATGGGAGTATATGCTCAGAGATGGCACGTTGGTCTGTTCTCAATACTACTGACATACTGAAATTGGTGAACCTGACCACCAACCCAGAATTGCTGGTCAGCAAACCGGTCAACATTTTCTGGCCATCCCCTAACAAGTCCTGCACCATGCTAAGTCCTATAACTTCCCTGTGGGCACCTCTACCATCTCAGAGCCCACTATGCTGCAGACTGGGCAGGTGTTTGCAGGTACTGACTATGGGTGTCAAAGACAGGCAGCGAACGCACTGGGCACCCTGGAGTCAGAGAGAATAGAACCGGGAGCCTTCTCTCTCAGGGCGCAGGGCGGAGCCTGTCTCAGGGGACTCGGGCGGAGCCTCCTCAGTCTGATCTCATGCCATAAAATGTTCAAGGCAGTCTGGTCCCAAGAGGCCATAAACAATACGAAGTCTACTTTACAATGGGTGCACCGCGGTGGAAATGAAAATTGTCTACCGATGTATTCTTAATCCCTTTAATCCCAAGAACACCAAACCATTCCCGGCATAAACCTTCCCATAAAAAATTAAAGGGTGGGGTGAAGTTAAGGTGCTCTGGTTAGATTGAGTTATGATGGTAAAATGACTCTAACAAATTTTTTTGTTTATTTGTTTGAAGCAAAATTTATCTGGAGAGAAGTGGTTTTAGTTTGTGAATGGGTCAAGCAGTTCCAAAGGATCCTGCCACATGTTCATTTTAACCAAACCTGAGGGCCACCTGGGGCAGGGAAACTGATATTAATACATGAATAAGAAGAGAGGATCATACTTGGACTATTCCAGTTTTTGTGGTATGGGTAGATTAAATATTTTCTTGATTTAACATTTACAGAAAAAAAAAAAGCTCCTCTGGTTTTTCAAACACGGGTGGAATTCTTTCTCAAAACGTTTAATACTATCTCTGAGGTTTGTTTGTAGGATTTTGGAGAGTGGAGAAAAGGAAATGAAGTGACAAATGGATATCTCTCCCTTATGCCTTCCCCTTATCTTCAAAAGGGTTCAAAAAGCCTTCAGCATCTCGATCTGATTTCTTCAGGGCCTGAGAACCCTGCCCTTCTGGCCGTGCTCCCCCTAAGCTGCATAACCCTTACTAGCCCAAACGAGGCACCTGTTAACTCACAACCTCTCCACACCATTAGAGCTGTGTCATCAGAGAACTTCAGAGCCAGGCAGGGAGTTTCAGCCCCGTCACCACCGGCATGTAGGGCGGATGCTTTGTGGTGGGGGCCATCCTGGGTGCTGCGGGCCGTGTAGCATCACCCACGGTTTCAATCCGCCAGATGCCACAGCAGCCCCCTCCCCATTAAGTGATCACCAGAAACGTCTCCAGACATTGCCCATTGTCCCCTGGAGGCAAAATCACCCCCACTGAGAACCACGTCAGAGGAACGTCAAGAATCATCAGGTCCAATCTCATCAAGGGGCTGAAGAAACTATGGCCAAATACAGCGTTCTGAACCTGAGTTCAGTGCTTTCCCCCTAAACAGTGCCGTTGCTTGAGAACCAAATTCCATTTTTTTTTTTCCTTGAGCTCCATGCTGGGGAGCTGAGTTGCCCAAGTCTATTGTCCAGAATGACAACACTTCCTGGAGCCTTACGAACAAAGGGGCCTCGAGGCTCTATAGGCAAAGCACAGCATCCGTGGGTGGTGCCCAAGGGGCCACCCATCTGCAAACTCCCAGGACACCCACCAACCGGAAGCTAGGAGAATCCAACCAGTTCCCAGGTGGCATTTTAAAAGACACATTATCACCATAACTTCTATCCCAATTCCAGCCACAGGCATTAAGAATCCTCAAGCCAAAAGTGAAATATGCTAGATGAATGTCATTAACAGACTAGGTGGGTGTTTCTTGCTAGCTCCTGGTTGATAAGAATGTAGCTCTCTGTGTCTGAACATCGTGTGTCTTTTAGTCTACTGGTTCAGAAGATCTCTTTGTAAGAGTGTCTTCGCTTGCTAAGAGGTGTTGGTTTCTGGGGAAAGAACTTGCTGGAAACGGTGCTACCTCTTTCAGCCCTAATGTAAACCACACTGCAAAATGAGGCACTATGCTAATAACTAAATTCATCCTGAACAGCCTAGAGGGACTAGCAATTGGAGGAATTCAGAAAACATGAGCCCCCGGGGCTCATAAGCCACATTTAGAGCATTTAGAACCACTCAAATGTTTTTTATGCTTAAAGGAATTTTATTTATGATAAGAATTTGAATGTCTTCTTGCCTCCACCCCACCCCTTATTTATAAAGATTAAGTGACATCATTTAGCTAGAGTAAAGAATGCCCTAAAAAGAACTAATAGGCCAAGTTATTTCTACCATTTAGGAAAGGGAAAAAAAAAAAAAAAGCAAAACAAGACCAAACCTAACAAATGCTGTTTTTTTTTTTTTTCTCCTTCACAAAAATAACAGAAGGAAAGCTGCTACTGTAATCAGCAGTGATTGGAGGCATTTCCTGTATTTTTATATCAAGCTGGTTGTTTTTTTTCCATTACATACCCAGTGAACTCCAGTTAGGTCAAGACTAGAGAAAAACAGTACTAATTATGCCTTCAAACCCACAAATCTGCCTACTTAGCTCTGCTAATTTGTGTTGACTCCATGGTTCCCAGGAACCAGTGAAAGAAAAATCTTCATAAGCTACTGGCTCCTTCTGCAGGAGCCACAGCCCTCAACGGCCCCTTGCCCCCCCCCCCCCCCCCCCCACTTAGTTTCTGCATCCCAGGAACACACTTTTGCTCCTGGCGTGTTTCCGGTTGAGATTCAATCCGGTTGTTCCAATGAGAGGGTCTTGGGTCAAACACCGGGCTCCCTGGGTCCGTGTTCCAGGCATATCTTTGGACAGGTCAATGCCTAAACCTCCCGGTCCCAGAGTTACTCTTGCCCATCCCTAGGGATCTTTGTTCTTACGTTTTATTCCCAAGAAGGTCTTCGTCCTTACGCGTCACCTTCCATGCTTCCAAGAGAGCATTAGGAGCCTCCTTATTGAAGTCAGCAACGATGCAGTGCTGACCAAATAGCCTCATCTGTTTGTCTTTTTTGTTACTTCAAGACTTTCCATGGAAAGTGTCCCCCACTGTGTTTCTGCCTTTTTCCCTAATTTTTAGTATCTGGCTTATAATACCACATCACACTGGGCTTCACGGCCAACATGGTATATGCAGAGCTGCCAGTGCCTGTTCTCCCTTTCGAACCTGAAAAGCTATGGAAAAACTTCTTTATCAATTTGAGGTCATCATAAAAGGGTGACAAGATCTTTGGCCAAACTTGGGCAGTTTCTCTTTCTCCACCCTGTCCCACGACTGCCCACGGACCCACTCTCCTTTGTTTGTGGACTTTGAGGTAGGTTTTCTTCTTGGTGATTCCTCTCAGGCTCAAGTTAAACAAATTACCTCATTGGTTTTGAATGATGAGGCCACAGAGGAGTCTCCCGGGTTGACAAAACTGTCCCAAGGACATTTTCCTCTATATAGGGTTACTTGTCTCTCTGACAGTTTATTCTTCAATTATCCATGCTACTTAACATTTTTCTTATTGTTCAGATGAATTCCATTGTTTGATGTAATAGTCAACTCCCCAGACTAGGAGAGCTGAGGTGGAACTCTGAGGTAAATAAATACCATTCTAAAAGAGCTTCACAGGTTTGAGGATTAGACATGTTTTCCTAGCCCTTCTGCGATTACCTTAGATGACCCCACTCTTCAGCTACTGCTATACTTTCAATTCAAAGCTGGACATCTTTAGTGTCAACCTCACAACAAATCCACTACTCTTAGAGATCATTTACCAAGTGCCCAGTTCCAAAGTAAGATATTATGAGGGAGGAAAAATAGCAATAAATAATCACTATGCCCTGCCTATGTCCTTCTCAAGCATTACCTCATTTAATATTCCTAATGGTCACGGGGTGCCTGGCTGGCTCAGTCGGAAGAGTGTGCGACTCTTGATCTCCAGGTTGTGAGTTCAAACCCTGCACTGGGTACAGAGATTACTAAAAAACAAAACAAAACAAAACAAAGAAAAAAAACAAAAACAAACAAAACTTAAAAATATATATTCCTAACAGTCACATGAGGTAGGTATTATTCCTATCCCAGTTTTAAAGGAGGAGCTTGAAGGTCAGAAAGGAACAGAACAGGTTAGCATGCAAAGCCAGAACCCCACCTGTCCAGATGTGTCTGGCTCACAGGTGTGTGATCGTCCAGCCAGGCCGCTGCATATCAGGTCCCTGGTAGTTACTATGGAGAGCACTGAGGCTGCCGCTTCTGCCCCCTTGATTTCTGGACCTCGTGTAGAATTTATTTTAGAATGCGTCATTTCAAAGCCTCTCAGATAAACCAGGATTTTGCCATTAAATGCACACACTATTTTTGACACAAAATGATTTTCAGAAATCAGGTTTACTCCTAAAGGAGGACCCATCAGACACGAAGGACACCATTCAAAAGAAACCTAGAGAGGAGTGTAAAAATACTCCAAATAGCTACCCTATGACCCAGCCATTGCACTCCCGGGTATTTACCCCAAAGACACAGATGTAGTGAAAAGAAGGGCCATATGCACCTCAACGTTCCTAGCAGCAATGTCCGCAATAGCCAAACTGTGGAAAGAGCCGAGATGCCCTTCAACAGACGAATGGATAAAGAAGATGGGGTCCATATATACAATGGAATATTACTCAGCCATCAGAAAGGATGACTACCCAACTTTTACATCAACATGGATGGGACTGGAGGAGATGATGCTAAGTGAAATAAGTCAAGCAGAGAAAGACAATGATCATATGGTTTCACTTATTTGTGGAACATAAGGAACAGCATGAAGGACATTAGGGGAAGGAAGGGAAAAATGAAGGGGGCAGGGAATCGGAGGGAGAGATGAACCATGAGAGACTATGGACTCTGGGAAACAAACTGAGGGTTCTAGAGGGGAGGGGGGTGGGGGGATGGGTTAGCCTGGTGATGGGTATTAAGGAGGGCACGTACTGCATGGAGCACTGGGTGTTATACGAAAAAAATGGATCGTGGATCACCACATCAAAAACTAATGATGTATTGTATGGTGACTAACATAACATAATAAAAAAAATTTAAAAAATACTCAAAGTAAAAGCAGTATTTTCCTGGGGCGCCTGGGTGGCTCAGTTGGTTAAGCGTCTGCCTTCGGCTCAGGTCATGATCCCAGGGTCTTGGGATCGAGCCCGGCATCGGGCTCCCTGCTCAGTGGGGAGCCTGCCTCTCCTTCCCCTACTCCTCCTGCTTGTGTTCTTTCTCTAGCTGTCTCTCTCTCTCTCTCTGTCAGTTAAATAAATAAATAAAATTAAAAAAAAAAAGCAGTATTTTCCTCTGAGAATAAAGTATCCCAGGAGGACTCTCTCAAAGGGGATGACAATACTCATTTGGATGTATAAATTCTGGTATGTTTACCTAAAAAAGAAATCAGTCCATTTCCTTATGGCAGAATTGAGAACTTCCCAGCCTCCTGATGCCCTTGCCTGCTTTCTGAAAGAGCTAATGTGACAGGATTTTATAGTACGTTTGATAGTCACCTGTGGTTTTATTCCTCATGTTCTTTCAAACATTAAATTGGGTTCTTAGCTATTAAAGATAAGATCCTTTGTTTCATGTTCCTTCTTATATGAAATTTGACCCACAATTTTCTTTACTGCGGGCTTCCCTTTAGACAATAGCGAGAAAAACCACCAAAAAATTCTTTAGATTCTCCAAGTGAAATATCTTTCTGCTATCCACGGTTAGGTTTTCCCTTCTGCAAACCTCAGTGCTGAAGCACATGTTCATTTGCTACTTTCTCCTTCCCCTAATTTCAGTATAGGAAGTTTTTAATCCTCATGTTTCTCTAGCCAGCCTTTCAAGGAGTTTTCATTTTTGTTTTGTTTTGTTTTTTGTTTTTTTAACAGAAAAAGCATTATTTGCGATTATTAAACGACTGTCTCTGGCCAACCACACTGGAGAGTGGGGACAGACAAATGTAACCTGGGCCGGTGAGCACATGGAGGCTCTGGGGTTAGCACTGTTATTAACACAGACCAAATCCCATCAGTGACATGGCTTTTGGTTAAGGTGGGAAGTGGGGAGGAACTCATCCTCAGGACAACCCAGACTTCTGAGCTCACGATCGTTCCAAGCTATCCACCATATGGGGTTACTGTACTGGGTTACCCCAGAAGCTCTCCAATCTCCTTTTGCATTTTTCCTCCTCCTCTTATTTTATTCGAAACACCTAGGTCACAGTTACCCCACTGCTTGTTACCCAGCATGGAAATGGTTTAAGTTAGAATCCTGAAGCTTCTCTTATGGATTGTAGGTGCAAAGCAGCTCATGCCCAGGTGTGCACACTGTTTTATGAGAAGTTCTAAAGGCTATCTCTCACTTGACGTTCTCCATCTGTAGGTGTGTGTCCCCGTGTCAACAGGGGTATCCTCCCTGACAGAGGCTTACCTCCTATGCAGCTGTAGGCTGGGCCCCTTGGAAGGCCACGGACAAGGAGAGGACATGGCCTCTGGCCAAGGGCTCACAATTCAGTTGGGAAGAACAACAAAAGTTAAGCATGTTGAGACTGAGCAAGCACTAAACCCCTACCCACACTCTGAAATCCCACGGCCACTGGGCAAATGCTCATCTTTTGGGGAAATCTCACCCCAATCCTCCTGCCCCTGCAACATTATGAAGCAAGATTTTTCCTCCTGTAACTTCAGGACTTTGGTTCCTGAGAGTAAGGAATTTTGTCTCACACTGTTAAAGAAAACCAAAGGGTCATATACGAAGGTAACAGAAAAGAAGGCAAATAATGGGAGAAGCTTCTCTGAGCTGTGCTCCCCAGGATACCCTCTGTGACGGGGTGCTAATCACAGACAGAGAGAAAGGAGCCTGTGTTTGACTCCAAGCAGGTTCTAATTATAGCTCTGTCTCTTATTTCCATTGAAAACACTGATTTATAATTCAGACACACACACACACACAGAACTTGGTAGCTTTTGAAGCAAGTACTGACACACATATAGATAGCTCCAAACTCTTGCTTCATGCTTGCAACGGTACGTTCCCTCATCAATGGCCAGATACTGTACTGTATGCCCACAAATGTGTCCTTAGAGTATAAAGGGTGCCCACTGGAGAACACTGTGGAATCTTCAGGGAATTGGGGCTTCTGGGTTCTTTACACCTCTTAACGCATTCTTCCAGTCATGTGCTCAGTGGCTTAACTCTGGACAAGACGGACTGGGTGGACATTGTGTGCTGGGGATTTGGGTTTTATGGGATGTGCATTTCTTTGTGCTAACAATAACTTGGGTTTTCAGGGTCTCGCTGGTAGCAATCACCTCCGCTACCTCTCAGGAACACAGGATGGGGAGCAGTGTCTGGGAACGGGCCCTCTCTGTGGGAGCTTGCAAGGTCAGGTTGCAAGAGTCTAAAGTGACCAGCTGAGCTTGGAACCTTTGTTCTGCTTTGGATAGTCGATGACTTGTGAAATAATACTTCCCTGCCACTTTATCCAAATATAACCTTCTGGTGCCTAGGACTGAGGCTCACACTCCACTGTGGTCAAGGAGGGACACCAGATGGAGAAACTCTCCAGAGTGTGTTCCACGTGGAGGGCCACTCAGGACAGGCTGGAAGGCTTCATGAAATTTTCCCTGCATCTCCTCAGCAGCCCAGGCCAATGGGACGGGATTTCCTGGGATCTTCTAGAACACACAGTCTTGAGAAAAGGGAACCCTAAATACACATTATTAATGCCTCAAATCCTGCCTTTCCTTGGCTTACATAATCCAGATAATTGCTTTATTTCACCTTATTTTTAAAATTCATGTCAGTATATCACAAAATTCTCACTGAATCATAAAACACAGTAAAGAGGCTCTCTTGAGGGAAAGAGTTTTAGATTCTTCTAGAAGCCTTGGGCTCTGGAAGGGCAATATTGTTTCCAGCTATGTTGGCCAGGTGATGCCCAGCTTCTAGAATTTTGCGCCTTAACTCAGGAAAGTCACGAACAAAGCTCCCTGACCACAGAAAACTAGGTCCAACATAGAAATTTCCTCTTGGACAGGCCTAGGTCTGCATAGGTTTAGTTCTATGCTGTTTGACATGCCCATCACTGCTGGGCCAGGCAGAAACAGAGCCAGGCACTATAGAGTTTTTCTGTGAATGTATGTCTTCCTGCTCATCTGGGTCCAAAGGTCACCCTGCTAGTTGTTCAGACATTAAAAATGTGTCTGGGGAATAAAGAGAGAGGCAGTGATTCATTCCCATTAAACCAAAACTGCAGATTCGGTGGGGGGGGGGGAATATATATATATATATATATATATATATGTATATATGTATATGTGTGTGTGTATATATATATATATATATATCTTGGAGAAAAGCAAGTAAGTAAAAAAAAAAAAAAAAAAAAAAAGAATAACCAGACGTATCCAGAATGTTCTTGAGGAGAAAACTGCAGAGATGAAGCACAATCACCTATCCCCACAACAGCTAGGACTGAGATGAATACATAGCTGGTCTTCCATCAAGATTCACTACTTTATGGTAGATGTGAGAAGGGTGGTTACTGGTCTGTCGCCCCTATTGCCTGAATCAGCCAGGAATCTTTTCTTGCCCCAGAGCTACCCCGTCCAGGGTTGAGAGGGAATCCCCTACACGAGGCATGCCAGAAGCAGCCCCACTTCCTCTCCCCACTGCCACGTCTAACCGGAGAGATCCGTCCCTATGGTTCAGGGCATTTCTCCTGTTAATGTTTAGATCCTTCTATGCACCCTCTGCCTTCCTCAGGTCCTGCCTAGAGGTTCCAGCTCAAAAAGGGAGACTGAGGCACAGGGAACATTTGGTTTAGAAGAAGAGATATGACAACTGACGATAATATCTATGATGTGAGCATCTGCTAGGTCCTGACCACATTCTATGAGGAAGGCATTAATATAAGCGTTTGACAAATAAGGAAACTAAAGTTTAGAGTGGCTTAAAAATTCCCCAAGGTCATATACATCTGTAAGTGACAAGTCTGGTGGGATTCAAAGGCAGAGCTGTCTGACCTCAGAGTTCTGTGTTTAACTGTGGACTACAGAGCAGGTCAAGAGAACATATGCTCAGTCAGTGACTTCAAAACAAAAAACAAAACAAAAAAACTTAGTCCAGATCTATATTCCTATGTATTTAGGGTAATTATTTTCAACTGTGGTGCAGTAATGGCACTGGGGTGTCTAAGTCAGCTGCCGTCCACAAAGTAATTGGATAGTGCTAACACAGTAATTATGGTAATGGTTAATATCTAGTGTTCACTGCCAAACCAAAGACTGTGCTAAGTACTTTGATAAATGGTCCTATGTAAGCTCTACAACCTCCCCGTAAGGGGGGTATTATGACCATGTTTCATAGGTTCTAGAACATACATTTCCCCCCTGCATTTTAACAATTTTGATGAGGTATCTTACAATTAAAATTGACAATTGTTCCTTTCAGTCAAAAGACAACAGAAAAAGGGAGGGGAAAAAGAACAAATGTAATGAGTAGTTACAAAAATGGTAGATATCAATTCAATTGTATCAATAATCTGAATATACCAAAGAAAAATAATTGGAATATTAAAGGACAGAGATCATCGGAGATTAAAAAAAACAACAAATAAGACCCAATTACACATGTTGTCTACATGAAACCCACTTTAAACATAAAGATTCAGATAGGTTAAAAGGGATGGAGAAAGAAATACCTAGTCCTCACACTAGCTAAAAGAAAGCTGGATTACCTATATTAATTTCAGACAATGCAGACTCCACAATACGGAAAATTATCAGGAATGAAGAGGCATATTATGTAATGATAAGGGGGTCAATTCTTCCATATGACCTAAAATCCCCACAGGTATGGACCTATCAACAGAGTATCAGAGTAGAGGCAAAAACTGAGAGAGCTCAAACCCACAATGGGATATACGTCACATCTGCTTGGATGTATAATCAAAAAGCCAGGCGATAACAAGCATTGGCCAGGATGTGGGGAAGTTAGAACCTCCGTACGCTGTTGGTGGGAACAAAAGACCGCACAACCACTCTGGGTAACAGTCTGGAAGTTCTGCAGAAAGTTAAACATGGCTGCCATTCGGCCTGGCACTTTTACTCGTAGGTACACAGTAGAGCTAAATGAAGACATATGTCCACTCAAAGACTTGTACAGTGGTATTTATAGCAGCAGGTAGATAACCCAAGGGTCCATGAACTGATGAATGAATATAAAAAAATGCGCTATATCCCTACAATGAGACACGACGCAGCCATAAAAAGGAACGAGGAACTGATGCACGCTACAACACGGATGGACCTTGCAAACATCCAGAAAGCCAGTCACCAAAAACCATGCCTTGGATGGTTCCATTTATATGAAATATCTAAGGAGAAAGAAGATAGATCAAGTGGTTGCCCAAGGCTGGCGGTGAGGGGTGGGAGGCTGGGCAATGATGGTTAAAAGGAACGAAGCTTCTCTTTGGGGTGATGGAAATGGGCTAAAGCCAACTGTGACTATGTGTGAAGATACAAAAACAAACAAACAAACAAACAAAGACCATTAATTTGTATACTTGCAGTGGGTGAATTGTACACTGTGTGAATTATATCTCAGAAAAATTGTCAGGAGAAAAGATAATTGTAACTGAAGGGAGAAATGGACAAATGGCCTCTTTCAGTGATAGATCCAGCAGGCAGATAATCAGTAAGGATGTGGGTGACCTGAATGGCACTCCCCAACTCCAACTACAGATTCCTTCTATAGCAGTTTGCTGGTCAATGTTTTAACAATAGCTCTTCAGGGGAACAAACCTGGATCTGTAGCATTTGCTGAATTCCACCACTGATTTCAAGCCACTAGCAAAATGTCACTGATCACAGAGCTGGGAAGAGGCACACAGAGTCAGCTTTCCCTTTGGCACGCTGTTGCTGGCTCGTACTGGCGCACAAACCAGACTGTTCAATTTCCAAGAATTTTGTGAGCTGATGGTTCAACATGGGTAGTTTGAAATAGACCACACGGGGAATATTTACACCACAGCCATCAGCTACAAATTAGGTATTTCTGTCAGCTTGGGGCCAGTTTATCAACACATACCATCAAAATACACCCCAACTCATGAATTTTGCCTGTGTCACCAAGAGATACAATGCCCTTGGACAAGTCACACAACCTCTGTTTCAGTTTACTCATCTATAAAGGATGGAACTGGAGGAGTTGACCTCCGAGTTTGCTTCCACCTCTGAAATTCTATCAAATAGTAGGCCTCTCTTCCACAGCCCTCACTTATCATACAATGTAAGATCATGTCCATGTGCAGTGACATTACTTCTCACAGTTCATCTGTGGCCCCCTCAGGATGGTGACCCTGGCCTTCCCTCAAGCTTCATGGCTCACCAGGCCTCCCTCTGTGGTCTGAGATACGGGCATGTAGACCCATGGACCCATCTGGCATTCCCTGACCCCAAGCCTTTGCACATCCTGTCCCCACCTCTTGGCTCACTCTCCCACAACCTCTCATTCCGGTCAACTCCTACTTATCCTATTGGGCCTCTATGGGAGAGGGCACTTCCCCCAGAAAGCCTTCTTTGACTTTCTCCAAGTAGCTGAGGTATCTCTGCTGTGTGGCTCCCTAGTACCCTAGCCTTTCCTATCATCATTCTTAGCAGTTTTTTATTGTTATTGCTTGTTTTATTATCTGGCATCCCCACCCAAACTTGAGTGCCAAGAGGGCAGAGAATGTGTGTCTCTTCCTTTTCATGAAGTCCTACACCTGACATGCCAAGGGGACTTGACAACCTTGACTGAATAAATGAGCATCTGCTTAAGCACAGTGATCTCTCAACAACAGAGCCTTTTTTTTTTTTTTTTGGTTGCTTCTTAAGAAAAGATACAAATCCAGATAGAAATCCCCTTTGGATGAATGCCTTCACGTTAGCAGATTTCTAACTTGGGAGCAAATTTCACTGGACAGATGCCCCACTTCTGAGAGGGTTTTTGACCCATGGGCATGAGATTCTCAGTCCCAATGGGACCACAACTTTCTAAGCAAGCAGCCCCATTCTTCAGCCACTTCCTGCCCATATGGTGGGTCTCAGCCCCTGAAGGGAACTCTGCTCACTACCGGGATAAACATTTAACTTGGCTACATCAGAGCTTTGAAAAACTATTCATTTGATTAAGAGGAAGGACTGTGGAGACATTAGGAAGGGGAACCCACATATGGTGATTTGATACTCAAAGAGCAGCAAATGGGACCACCTACCGATGACGTCTTATGTTCCAAGGGATCATGGGAATCGCGGGCCACACCTCCGAACCCTTCCAAAGGGCACCAGGTACTCTTGCTACTTGGATTCAGTTACCTCCAGAGCCTCACTAAGATCATTTGGAGACGCTTTTCAGAGTTTCATTTTCAGATTCTGTCGAAGGCATTCCCAGACCAACATCTTAGGGTCACAGGGCTAGACCAACCAATCCTGCCTACCTATAGGGAACTGAGGTCCAGAAAGGAGAATTTGCCTAGGTCACTTGGCCAAGGCAGCGCCTATTAGAGTTCTGGGCCCTGATTCCCAGCCCCATGTTCCTTCCACTGTGGCGCGTCATCAACCAGACACTGAAGAATAAAAAGACTCATGGAAGGGGCACAGCACACAGAGACAAAGGGCCCAGGGAAATGATGGTCCAGCAAGAAATCCATTAGAAAATTCATCCTGTGGCCAAATATGTTTAGAAAATTCCCCCCACCTTCCTGGAGGTGTTTCCTCGATATATTTGAATGGGCTGGCCAAGAAATCAAGGGCCATGGGGCAAAACCATAAGTTTAGTGTAACTGGGGGGAAGCTCTATAGGATCTTTCAACCAAGAAACAGTTACAATACAATGTGAGAAATGCTATTATATAATGTAACAGATGCAATGCTAACAGGAGGAAGAGGGGACTAACTACGCTGGAAAGGGCCAGGGTAAATGAGCTGAAGCTGAATCTCAATGGATGTGAGTTAGAAAAAAAAAAAAAAAAAGTGAAAAAGAAGATATGGGATTCCAGGGGAAGGCAAAGGGAGGAGTCCCGTTGTGACTGTTGATGTTCAGGATCGAGGCAACACAGGTACAGTGTGTGTGGCTGTGTCGATGAGGACACCTGTCGGGCTCAAGAAAATATTCGAGGAGGAGTTTGGCGGGGAAACACTTGAGAAGCCGGCAGGGTGGGAGTGGGGGGTAGAAAGGGAATGTGCGCAAATCCCAGAGATGAAACTAGTTAAGAGGGTCAGCGTGGGGATGGCTTTGGGTAAGAGGTAGAAGTAGTCTAGACATTATCCTGATAACAGAGAGTGATTGCAGACTTCTGAGCCAGAGAGTGCGTCAACTCCTTGTTTTATGATAATTAATCTGCAGGAATGGTCAGCCTGTTACCACATGACCAAAGAAAGCAGCAAAGACAATTAAGTGTGACCCTTGTGGCCTCCACGTGCTGAAGCACCCTGCCTGACCCCCACCCCCACCCCCCGGCCTGAGCCATTCTGGACTCAGCCAGGGCCCGCAGAGACCACAGGACTAGCTCAGATGTTCACATACACTCTGCTTACCACGGGGCAAAGCCACCCATTGTTTGCTAAAATAATTCCCATTTTTAGTAGTTCAATCATTAGTCAAAGTCATTGAAAAAACAAAATCCTCTTACACCTAGGAAGGATTCAGGTTCGACTGTTGACTACATTGCAGTAACGCATGCTCCAAGATCTCTACTTTAGAGAGCACGTTTTATAGCCATAAAACAATAGTCATACAATAATAATATAAAATAATAGTCATAAAAATAACAGGCATTGATTCCCTCCTCCTAAGGCCAGTCCCACCTTCTCAGACTCGTCTTTGTTTGGAAGCTCTAACTGACAAGGCATTTTCAGCCATTTGCCAGCCAGCAGGATCCACTCATGGTGAGATTTTCAAGATGGACAAAGTGAATCTTATCAACTGTTCACTCAGCCACTTGTGAAACAGAACAGGAGGACAATAATGGCAGCAGCTAACACTTAGGGAGTACTTACTTTGTACCAGACACAGTCAGAATTACTTTACAGGTATCAATGTGTACTTGCTTCTTGCAATATCCCTCTGAGGAAGGGGACACCTCCACTTCACAGATGAAGAGACTGGGGTTTAGAGAAGTAAGTTCCTTGCCCAAGATCATATACCTAATGAGCAGTGAAGACAGAGCTTGAGCCCAGAAGTCCTTTACCACCATACTGGGTTCTCAGTTCTATGGGAGGTGTCATGAGAAATACAAAATTAGATGACAAGTTCCTCGATCTTTTTTTTTTTTTTTTTTTTTTTTTGAACACATACTATGTGTTGAAACCCTCAAACAGGTTTAATCAGGAATTTCCCTCTGGTTCCAAACTTCCTGTTTGCTCTGAGCCTCTGATGTCAATGAGAGTCAGAATTCTACTCTGATCAGGTCAGCAATAATGTGGCTTCCTCGGAGGAATTTAAGTTTGGCTTTTCAGCCCAAGCAAGCGCAGGCTCTGCCTCTTCTTGTCCCTCCCACTTTATCATGTCCCAGTGACTTTACCCCGTGCTGTTACTGGCAGGTAACACAGCACAGAAACAGTTGGGGTAAAGATGATCTCACATTTAAGTAAACATGACCCCACAGAAAAGTAACTACTCCTCAAAAACTCCTGATGATATTTAGCATTCCTTTATCAGGAGGACAAGCCCTTCAATGACACAACATGGTACAAGGACAGGATGACTCTCGTTACCAAAATATACATTTTTAAAGTCCATGCATTTGCTGAAGCAGGTCCCGTAAGGGATCGGGTGGTGGGGGTGTCATGGTGAGCTCATGCAGATGGATGCAAACGGGGCCCAACAAGAAGTCTGAGACACCAGAGTCAGACTTGCAGCTTTGCAGTGCAAGCACACCTGTTCGGCCCACTAGTCACTGTCATGTGCACTTATCAGTACTTGCTTGTCCCCTCCCAGGGTCCCCGAGTGCTCACAGTATTGGAATATTGCCAAGAAGAGGCTCCCTTCTCTGGAATGGTGCCTGGCCCCGAGATTTGGCCCTGCCCTAGGTGGGCCCTTTAACGTGCATGGGGGACACGACATCACACGCCCACCACCCTGCACACCTCAGACAAGGACATCATGGCACCAGCATCACTGCTGTGTGCTTGGACCTCTGCAAACCTTGCTGGGCCCCAAACAACTTCCAGAGGCCTGTGGCCATTAGCTGACTTAAATCTTTCAGTTTCTGCCAACACTGCAGGCTTGGCCATCTTACTTATTATTATCAGCTCCATTTTATAGATGAAGACACTGGGGCTGAGGGTGATTAGGATATCGCCCAAGGCGACACAGTTAGTAAGCAGCAATGCTGGGACATGAACCTGGGACTTCAGTATCAGTTTGCCAGGGCTGCCGTAACAAAGTACCACAGACTGAATGACTTAGGGGAAATTTATTTCTCCCAGGCTGGAAATCCCAGATTAAGGTACTAGCAGGATTGGTTTCTTCTGGGGCCGCTCTCTTCAGCTGGCAAATGGGTCTTTCTCCTGGTGTCTCTTCATGGCCCCCTCTGTGCATTTCTGTGTCCTAGTCAACTCTTCTTAGAAGGACACCAGTCCTATCAGAGTAGGGCCGACCCATATGATCTCATTTCACTTTTTACCTCTTTGAAGGCCCTATCTCTAGACACAGCCACATTCGAAGGTATTGGGGAATAGGACTTCAACATATGAATTTGGAGGGGCCACAATTCGGCACATAACATCCTCTGACTCCATAACCCTATATGCCCCATTCATCTACCCACTATGTATGGAGCCTCCCAGGAGCCAAGGATTGTACTTAGTACTTCTGTAAATGCTTTCTCATGTGATTCTCAGAACAGGCCTGGGTAATTCCAAGGGGGAATGAGGAAACTACCTTCCAGGCAGTTTAAGTATTCTGCCGAGGAAGACATAACAAAGATGAGGTAGAGCCAGGCCTCGGCTGCAGTTCTCTGAGTCCAAACTCAGCGCTGTCTCCAATATACAGCTCTGCCTCCCACGCAAAATCACATCTCGCTGCAATGGGACAGGGAGACTTGACAGTGGCCGCAGCAGGTGGGATCTGGCAGGATCTCCTTCTTCGGGGAGATCATAAATCCCATGGATAGTGGCAGAATCTCCTGCAGAGAGCTGCGGTGATGAAGAAGTGAGGTAATAGGTGTGAAGTGTGCAGGATAGCGTGGGGCTTATAACAAAGACTAAATAAGGGTCTTGCTATCCATGGTTGTTGTTGTCACTGCTGCTGTGGTGTGCTTTGGCTGTGGGTTTTGTTATTATTATTACTGACTTTTGGATAAAGAGAGTAGCTTGAATAGCCACAACTGTTTTTCTCTTCTTCCCAAAATTACACACAAAGACCTAGATACGCAAAGATGGGGAGAAGGAGAGAAGAAACAACAGCAATTTTGGAAGCTGGAAAGCAAAGGGATGAGTGGTAAATAACTTAATAGCCCCGAGAGAGAGGGGCGCCTGGGTGGCTCAGTTGGTTGAGCGTCAGACTCTTGATTTTGGCTCAGGTCATGATCTCAGGGTCGTGAGATCAAGCCCCACATCGGGCTCCACATTCAGTGGGGAATCTGCTTGAAATTCTCTCCCTCTCCCTTTGCCCCTCCCTCTGCTATGCACACTCTCTCTAAATAAATGAATAAACAAAATCTTTAAAAAAATAGACTTGAGAAAGAGCTGAATCGAGAACCCACAACAGGGAAAGTCAAGAATGGTTACATTTACACTGAAGAATCTCCCATCCTCCGTCCCACCCGGAGCTCAGGAATTTGCAGTGACAGTTACTTCTGGAGATGAAGATGGGGAGAGAGAAAAATAGTTGGTTGAAAAGCAATTATAAACTCAGATTCTCTTCTTTACTCTGCACAGCCCCATCCCTGCCCTCAGAGGTTTATTCTCTGGAGAAGAGAGACGGCGGGTCTCTGGACACAGGGTGGGATGGGGGACAGAGGGCAGGCACCAGGGTGCAGAGCTGGAAATGGAGGAGTTCACTGGACAATGTATCCTGGGAGCGGGGCCCTCCAGATCTGCCTCCTCACATAGCTCCTATAGTACCGGCTGCTAAGTCCTTTCCCTTTGGGCAGGGTGCTGGAAGAGGCTTCCCAGGGTAATCTGAACACTCTAGAAGGAAAGTTCTAAAAGTACTGACAGTCAGGAGCTCCCCAACTAGGTGGCTAGACATATTAGTTTACAGTGAAGGCCAAGCTGACTAATCCAATACCCAAATGACAGTTCTAGAAAGAGAAAACAGAAAGAATCATGAAAGAAAGAAAGATTTTCCAGAACTGAAGGACACATTTTATTAAATTAAAAAAGTCTATCTGGAGCCCAGTGCAATGGATGAAGAATGGCCTACAGCACATCATTAATACGTAATGAACAAGCTTCCAGGAAAAAGAAATAGATCCATACAACGGGATCAAGAATTGAAATAGCTTCAGACTTAACAGCAACACTGGAATTTAGGAGGCAATGGAACAATACCTTCAAATTTTGAGTGAGAATGGATTTCAATCTACAATTCTATACCCAGCCAAAGTCTTTATCAAGTTTGAGAGTGAGATAAAGATGATTTTACATATAAAAGGAAGATCCCAAAGATTTATTGCCCATCCTTCCCGAAACACTGCTGGGGCTGCTTCATCACATCAAGGGAATATACTGAGAAGGAGATGTGGGATACAAGAGACAGGAGCTTTCACAGAAGAGAGGCCAAAGGAAGCATGAGAACGCAGTCTGGGGACAGCCCAGGACGACGGCCAGGCAGCAGCCACCGGGGCACTGTTCAGACCAGAGTGGTTTGGAGGGCTCCGGGAGAGAGCTACCCATGAGCATGAAGTTGACAGGGTACCCATCGCACTGAAACATCCTGCAGGGGGATGTGGACAATTTGTAGAGCTCGTGTTGAACTAATAACCATTAGAAAACAAAGAGATAATTATTATCTCCAGGGAAGACAAAGAAAGGGTATAGGAAAAGTAATTATAGCTTACCACATGGCTTAGTTCCAAATAGTATTTCTTTTTTTTTTTTAATGATGTTATTTATTTGAGAGAGAGAGAGAGAGAGAGCGCGAGCTTGTGAACATGGGGTGGGGGGCACAGAGGGAGAGGGAGAAGCAGACTCTCCACTGAGCAGGGAGCCCGATGCGAGGCTCCATCCCAGGACCCTGAGATCATGACCTGAGCCGAAGGCAGATACTTAGCCAGCTGAGCCACCCAGGTGCCCCCAAATAGTACCTCACAGTCATAATAATGCATACAATGTATATTCATTTAACCACAATTATAGTAAACTCTACAGGGAGGAAGGGAGGATGGCAGGTTGGGATGGGAGTGTGGATGTCGTGGGGCAGCGAGCAGGTAGGGAGTGGGGCGGAGAAGTAAACTCTCACTCCCACAGTGGAAAGTCACCACATAATGCCTAAAATAAAGTTTTACAGAAGTAACAATAAAAGCATGTTATTCAGAAATACAGAGGTCTATACCGAAAACATCAGCTGAAAAAACTGAAAATGGTTGTCTCTGTGGAAGAGGAACTGGGCGGGAATGGGGAGGAGGGCAGAAAACAGTTTTTTATTTGTTTAAGCTCCTTGTAGAGTGGTTTGACTCTTTATCTCTACATATATCTTCGATTAAAATAACATCTAAGCTTTATAGTACCTCACTGTGTAAACTTGGGTGAGTTCTTACCCGGTTTTGGTTTCAAGTTCCGCATCTAGAAAATGGAATTGGTTTAGATTGCTCTGAGGAGGCTTGATCCAACATTGGAGACTCCCAACACCCTCCCATTACACACTCAGCCCTTACATCCTCAGAAGTGTTATATCACAATATCATTTTCTAGAATTGCTGGAGGAATGTTGACAGCGGAGGATAACGCTCTGTGGGGGAGAAGATCCCAGAGCGTCCAGAGGGATTTTCTGAGGGCAGGTCATAGGAGATTAGGAAGTAAGGAAGAAGGAAGAACTCATTCTATTTCCTCCTCCTCTGCTTTTATTAGCATTAGATAAATTGAAAATGTAGGGAAAGAAAATAAGAATCTAAACATTAGACTTTCCATTTGTTAGCGCAGGCTTTAACTAGAGCCCTTCCCCAAGTCAGGAAATGCCGAATAGTTGTCAATGGCAGGAGACGATCCCAGGGATGGAGGCAGGCTATCATCCCCCAAGCTAGGCGCACTCGTTCCCTCTTTGACTAGCAGGAAGACAAGGCTACAGTTGATAGCACAACTCCATGTGCACCTTCCAGGGAGGTCTGGCTTGCAGAGCATATAGCTACAGACCTCAGTATGTCTCCAGCTCTGTCCAGGGAAACCCCTCCTAAGCCCCCCATTCTTGTCTTTGTCCTGCCATCCTGCTGAGGACAAGGCATTTAAGATTCAGGTTTATTAGGTCCTCGGAGGTATTGTCTAAATCTTTGTTCCATGCTCTTCATTCCTATTTGACTTCTCAGGAACATGAGCATCAACAAGGAAGGCCTTTCCTAAGCACCTCTTGAGTACAGAGTGATCTAGAGTGGGCCAAAGCAGAGACACCTCTCTCCTCGTGGCTCCCCGCTGCCCCCAGTTAGGGTAACCAGGCGCACAACAGGTCCCCAGTGCAGGATGGCTATTGGGGAGTGGTGGTGACAGCTCACTAAACATGGAAATTTCTGAAAAATTAAAGGAGAAGTCATACTTCCCCTGTGCTAGATAAAGACCAAATTTTAGCGCTCCACATGAGATGTTAATCATTAATGAGCCTTCGCAGAAGTAAAATGCCTTGTCATTCCCCACCGGCTTTCTGATCCTTCACCTCTGCCTCCTCAGTTTGACCTGGAGCAATCACGCTCCGCTCCTGCATGCAGGAGACAATGCAGGCATTGTCTGAGCTCCAGGTCAAGACAAGCCAGTCTCAGAGAGGTTCAGGAACTTGCTCAAGAAGAGTTCTCGAAGGATTCTCTAGAAACCGTTTCACTGTTTCACCCTGGGTGGCTTTAAGGTTGGTGGAGGGAAAGCTGATTTTATACCTTTCTCGGCTGCTTACATTTTTATTTTTCCTAGGACTACCACTTTTATAATAAAGAAAAAAAAGGAATTAAATTGTATAGGAAGGAAGAAAGGAATTCATTCTTCTGACGTGATTCCAGGAGTCTCTTTTGGAGCTCGGGCTGGATAAAAGATCTCCAATGTTCTTTCAATCCATCTTAATAAAAATCAAGATACAATAAGATAGTTAACCTTTACTGAGGACCTACTGTGTGGCAGGCACCATTCAAAATTATTGAGGCCTATTAAATCACAAAATCTCCGCAACCTCATGAGATAGGTACACACAACTAACATTCGCATTTTATAGGTGAGGACACTGAGGCACGGAGTGTTAAGAAGCTTGGCCAGTGTGATCCAGGCCATGTTCTTCACCACCTTCCACCACAGGGGTCCTGACTTCTGAACTCTGAAAGAATACAAAGATACATTCCTGACTGCCAAGCCTTTGCTTATCTTCCTAAGGGCCCCCGGCTGTCCTCTCTGTCTGAGGTGGCTCACACCATCTGTCTGTCTCATGTTGCACAGAGAGAGGGGTGCTCTCGGACAGTCAGCTGCTCCAACCGAGGGGCTCAGCAGAAAATGGACAGGCAGCGAGCCTGGTGTAGAGGAGAGAAAGTTCTCTGAACCCACTCTTAAAGAAGGCCTACAACTTTCAAAACCTCTACCTCTCACTGTGTCTGGAGGGAAGGGCGGGTAAAGGAGGGGGAAAAGGTCTTTTTATTTAAGCCATGGCTGGACACTCAGTGGACACACAGGGCCAGCTTCTGCCACAGCACACAGAGGATTCTAGGAACACGGGGCAGGGGACAGAGAGACGGTACCCTGGGCTGCCTGATGCTGGAACCTGACTCAGACAAGGACCAGAAGAAAGGCGGCCATGCCTGTCAGTGTGGGATCTCCTTAAAAGTGTGAGCCACCAGCCAGAGAAATGACTTCTTTCCTTCATTCTTGAACACTGGCCAATTAGCTGCTAATTAGTGTGTATATAAATTCCAGCAGGAAGGCCGAAAATTCCATCTCCACTCCAGCAATCAGCTTCCTCCTCCAAAATCTGGCCTTGCCAATCTCCCAAATAAACCCCTGTATCGCACAGAGCATAGTCTCTGGCCCGGCTTCAGAATAGCCAGAGACAAAGAGGTGGAGACACCCTCTCGGCCTCCCCAGGCCCCTGTACGCACACTGCCCTTCATCCTCTTTTTCGGCAGCCTAACACAAAGCAACATGGGAAACAGACCCTAGCATCCTCATTAACCCATAAAATGAG
This sequence comes from Zalophus californianus, assembly GCF_009762305.2. Classification (NCBI taxonomy): domain Eukaryota; kingdom Metazoa; phylum Chordata; class Mammalia; order Carnivora; family Otariidae; genus Zalophus; species Zalophus californianus. Next base: position 74,050,898 of record NC_045602.1, read on the forward strand.
AGCTATGAAGGAATTGGGGGCGTTTTAGGGTCAAGGAATTAGGAATGCTTGCAACACAGACTTTTAAGAAGTACACACCTAGGAGGGAGCAACCCACTGGATTGGAAGGCTCTGGAGCATTAGAGACTAGAAGAACAAACACTTAGTGAACACCTACTATAAGCAGGCTATTGTTCTGGGCCAACCAGATAAGCACTCCTGTGTGGAGTTCTCAATCACAGAAGAGGTATCTTAAGTAAAAACATAAGCTTTGCAAAGGGAACCTGGTAAATGCCTGGTATAGAGGGAAGGCATGATCCCCAGGACAGGCTGGGTGGTCGGGAGAGCCTCACATCAGCAGGGGCGCGTGACACGGTCCCAGAGGCAGAATAGAATTTTTCTCCATCTCTGGTCCTCAAGTCACCCGAGGAACACTTTAAAAAAATATAGATTCCTGAACCCCACTCCAGACCTACTGAATCAAAAACTCCAGCATGTTACCCTGGAATTGCTATTCTTTTTTAAGAAAAGATATTATAATTATGGTAAACTTCGAACACATACAACAGTGGATAGGACAGTGGACCCCCCTCCCACGTGGGCGTCACGTAGCCTCGGCAATCATAAACTCAGGGCTGTTTTTTCTCTCACCAATACCCTTATCCATTTCCCCTCCTGCAGTATTATGGAGTCTCTGTGCCTTTTAAACCAGGGACTCCGAGGCAGTCCGATGACCTGGGAACCACTCATTGATCAAGACACAGATTAGGAGAAAGGGATTTCCAAGGACGGGGGGGACAAAGGCTCTGAGAAATAAAAAAGAATGGCATTGGGGGCAGAACGGCAAATGATCTGGAGTACCTACAGGGTGGGATACGTGGTTGGAGGGAACAGCGATAAGGGTCACAAGATCATCGGGGGCCACCAGGGCCCCGTGTGCACAGACAGTGTCTTTGTGAGAGACACAATAAACCATCTCCTCTGGGTAGAAAAAGCACCCCTTCCCTGGGCTGAAGCCAGCCGCACCAGTAGAGCCGGCCTAGACGCCATCCACCCTTGGATGGCGTCTCACTGCCTGCACCCTTCGCCCTTGCACCGTGCCCAGACCACACAGCTGTGCATGGCAGGCCTGGGGCGCGAGAGAGTCTGAAGGAGGCTAAAAAGGGAGCGTGTGACAACCGTGTGCTTTCAAAGAATGGCAGGCAGCAGTGGAGGGGGAGGGCAGACAGGAGGGCAGGGAACCGAGGGGCAGTGAAAGAGTCAAGTCCTTCAAAGACTGCAAACTCACCCGGGAAGAAGGCACAAGGCCCCGAGGTCATGTCTTGAGAGAGAGGCGGGGGAGAGAGCTTGTTTGGGTTCTGGGCATAACTGGGGGGCTGGATGTAGTGACAGAGGGTCACTTGTACACAGGGGTCATTTGAAAGCATGCACGTGTCGGACTTCTAGGGTAGGAGGAAGGAGGGATGAAGGCCCTAGAGAAAAGCAGCATTTAGAGAATGGAGGTTGGAGGGGAGCTACAGCTAGGCCAGGCCATACAGAGACTGAGGAGGAATGGTCAGGGAGGTGCGAAGGAATGTGGGGGGCGGGGAGGGGAAAGTGCGGCTCATAGAAGCCAACAGAACAAAAGTGTTCACAGGTGTGATGAGAGGGAAGTGGAAAGGGGAAAGGTAGACATGTAAGGGAGAAGCAAGTTTTGGAGTACGTGGGATGACAAGCCAAAGAGTTTGGACTTGGACTTGAAAAGGCGGGGTGAGAGATGTCCTGGTGGATAGCACGAGCTTGCTGATCAATCGCTTAGGCTTCCTAGGTCTGCCACTGACCGAGTAGGGCCTTGGGCAAGCTACTTAAGGGAAGGCTCTGAATCCCTGCCAGTAAGCTGGATGGTTATACCCACTGTAATAGGGATGGAATGGGGGATGACGTCTCCAAGGGTGGCCGTCCTTCTTCCTGTCATCGGCACCTAACAGTGTACTGCCTTGTAGCATGGCTGAGCTCTTCCTACCTAACTCCTGTATCTCCAACAGGCTTGTGAGCTGCTTCGGGGGCAGAGATTAGGGTTTTAAACTAATTGAAGTCAGTGGTCATTTGTTGACTATTTACTATGTGTAAGCCAAGAGGAGCGTGTAAAATGGGATGATGGAGGGGTTTACAAAAACATACATATAAATAAATGGTCCTGAAGGGCGTTTGCAACTCAGTGAAGGATCCACAGCGATGCCTAACGCTAACTAACACAAGGTGGACAATGGTAGGCACTGCAACAAAAGTGTCATCCCATTCAGTCCCGAATTGCCAATGGAAGTGTGGGTGATGGAGAAACTTGCTCTGGCTGGTGGCACCAGGCTTTGTGCAAGCAGGCAGTACCGTGTGAGGCCTCTGGGCTGGACAGAGGCCGCCTGAGGAGGGCATAAGCACAGGCTAGCTGGGAATGGGCAGGTGGGTTTGAGAAAAGCTGAGCACCTTGGTGGGTTCAAAACAAGGTGCTATGGGGACTGCAGAGAGAAAGGTGTACCAGGATGTAGCACACACAACCTGAGCAAAGCCCCAATGAGTCCCACTCCGCTATGATCCCATAGTCCCTCCCTGAGTGTGGTGGAAGCCGGGACTTCTTCTAACCAAAAGAAGGTGGAAAAGGCAATGTCATGTCACTATCACGATAATGTGACATTACAGGGCAAAGAAATTGTGCAGATATAATAAAGGTCCCTAATCATTTGAGTCAAACAAAAGGGAGATTGTCCCAGGTAGGCCTAATCTAATCAAGTGATCCTGTAAAAAGAGGGTCCAAGCCTTTCCTGGAGTTGAGACTCCAAGCAGGAAAGGCTTTCTCTCCGGCTGGCCTTGAAGAAGCCAGCCACATGCTGCAAGGAACTGAGTTCTGCCTACCAGTGTGTGAGCTCAGAAGAGGACCCCAAACTTCAGACAAGCATGCAGCCTGACACCCTGACTGCAGCAGAGAGATCCCAAGCCGAGGGCCAGGGTGCACCATGCCTGAACTCCAGGACCACGGAAACAGGGGGATAATAAATGGGTGCTGTCTAAAGCCCCTAAGTCTGTGGTATTTTGTTACGCAGCAATAGGGAGCCAATACAGGGACGCACAGCGTGGCGCACCATGACAGGCAGGCTGAAAAGTTCAAGCTTTATTTTGTAGGTCAGGGGGAGGCACTGACTCCTTTTAAGAAGAGAGACGCATACTTGAGGAAATTAAGAGTCGTCAGTAAAAAGGAAGTCTGGGGTGAGGGTTGGTCAGAACCCCTCAACGAGCATTTAGTCAGAACACTGCTCCCAGGAGAGGGTCAGGAAGGTTCTAATGACTATGTTCTGGGTTGAACCCAGCCAGCTATTCTTCTACACAATTGAAAAAAGGTCGGGGGGGGGGGCAGCAAAAACCAAGTCAAGAAACTGACAGTCATTGAGAAAACCTTAAGGAACTTTAGTGTCCTTGTTGCTAATTATAAATATTTACTCCTCCCAGAACTCCTGACCTCACAGAAGAGCCTGCGTAAATAGCCCCGCTCCCTTACTGGAAAATTAGTGTGTGAGTATGTGAGTGTGCGTGCGTGTGTGTGTGTGTGTGTGTGTGTGTGTGTGTGTGTGTTCTGTGTTTTCTTGGAAGGGGGACAGGGCGGCAGTGAGGGACTGGATGATCTGCAGTAACTTCCTGTTGGATATTGTCTAGCTCCCTTCCCCTCCTCCTCCTCGAATCATAAACCCAGAGACCCCCGAGCAACTCCTCCTCCTCCTGATTCTATCTGCTGGAGACAACAAAGCCAAACAAACTCAGGAAGTGGCAAGAGGTTGGGAAGGGGAGGAAGTTCATGGCACAGAAGGAAAAAGTAAAGAGAATGCCCTGATGTTGAAGGAAGAGGGTGGGGAGGGAGAGAAATGAAGGTCACTCCAAGGTCGCTCGGCGCCAAGCCTTTAAAATGTTGTGCTTGGGCTTTCAATCAAAACTGGCACAAATGGTGGGTCAGATCTCCTGAGGCTACTCAAATATTAACATTCACAGTGATAAACAGCCCCCCAAAAGTCCTCTGCGAGCAAATTATAACAAACAACTCATCTAAAGCGGGTTGCTAAGAGACCCTTTGGGCGGGAGCCAAAGTCAGTTCAAGTGTCTGGAGAATTCTTTATTTTTTCGCTTTCACGAAAGGCAGGAGGAGGGAAGAGCTACCTGTAGATGACTCCATGCTGGTGGAGGAACATGAGGGCTGACGTAACCTCTGCAGCATAGAACCGGGAACGAGGCTCGTCGAATTTTCGGGAGCGCTGAATCTGGAACATAAGGTCGCCACCGTTTACATACTCCATGACGAAAAAGAGGCGGTCCTGAAAGGAGAGCAGAAAATGCCATTTAGGTAAATCCACTGCTGCTTTCACACGGGCCAGGGAGCATCTCCTGAGCCCTGAATTCAAGGGGGAAGAAGGTGCAGAGATGGATGAATCCTGGTAGCATGCAATCCAGACAGAAGACAGAAGACAGAAAATCCAGGCAGCACACGGATTAGGGTATGAGGTGTTATTTTAAATCTCTTTCTCTGTTTTACTTTTATGAACAGCTTAGTTTAGTGGAGGAAGCCCAAAACGGACAGAAAGGAGACCTGGGTCTTTAATTTCCATGACAACCTTGAAGTATGTCCTTGGATAAGTCTCTGTCCCTTTGGAGGCTCCAGCTACCTTTATATGTGCGGTAGGTTGGATAATGGCTCCCCACCAGATATCTATGTCCTAATCCCTTTACGTGCAAGTGTTACCTGAGACAGCAAAAAAGGACTTTGCAGATGTGATTACAATAAGGATCTCGAGATGGCAAGTTATTCTGGATCACCAGGGTGGGCCCTCAAAGCAATCACAGGTGTCCTTATAAGAGAAAGGCAGGGGGGAGATTTGAGAAGCAAGAAGATGGCAATGTGGCCACAGAGGCAGAGACTGTGCTGTGGCCACAAGCCAAAGAACATGGCCGCTACCAGAAGCTGGAAGAGGCAAGGATGGACTCTCCCCTGAGGGCCTGGGGAGAGAGCAGGGCCCTATGGACGCCTTGATTTCAGCCCAGTGACACTGGTTCCAGGCTTCTGGTCTCTAGAACAATGAAAGAATAGATTCAGATTGTTTTAAGCCTCCAACTGGTGGTAATGTGTGAAGGCAGCCCTGAGAAACTACTACAAGGTCCCACGGGCTATTGAGGCTGCGAGGGCCCTTCTGTGGCCCCTTCTGTGGCCCCTTCTGAGGGCCACTTTTCACTCTGGAGGATGTTCCTACTGGGATTCCCATCTTGGGAATTTCCTATGGCTTCTTTCCTCAAGGTGGCCTCTGAATGACCCAACCACACTCCCACCTCATCGGAGGAGGGGCCTTCTTTATCTTCACTCAGTGCCAACGTGTAAAGGAGACAGATGGAAATTCACTTTTGCAGCTTTTTTACTACTATTTCCTAAGCCTGTAAGGTGTGGGGTGCTGTGCCGGGTGGGAGGCAAAGAATGGCAAGCCAGCACTGTCCCCTGCAGAACTTGGGAGCCAGGGGTGGAGACAGGGAAATGGGCAGAATGAAGAAAACAAAACAGGAGCGGAGTGTCTTAAAGATGAAAGAGAAAGAGAAAGGTGGGCTCTCGAAACTGGGGGCCACGGAGGATTCTGGACAGAGCTAGGGCCTGAGACAACAAGGAGGCCGGAGTGGGGGGCAGGAACAAATCCCAGGATTTGGGGACAGGGTGAGAATGCCGAGGCGGGGGGGCTGAGCGGGTCAGCGGGGGAGGAAGGTTCACGGTGCAAAGGGAAAACAGTGATGCTGGGGAGGCCAGAGGGGCAAGCACATTCTTAGCATACAGACTGAGTCTAAGTGAAGCTGCCAGGAGGAGGTGACCATGATCCTTCTTGATTCATAAAGCAGCTGCGACAGCATATTTATTATTGGCATTGCTTTGAAAATAAGTCCATTGTTAAGAACTGTTATGAATTCAGACTACCTTCTGCCCCGACAGTCTCCCAGTTTATTTAAGCTACACTGATACTCACAAAGGGCCTACGGTCTATCGTCTCTTCCATTCGTCTTCCTTCCCCTTAAAGGCCTTCCCCTTTTCTCCCCAGAGTACAATTCTGGACTCAAAAGTACACAGGCTGCCTTTTGCCAGTCATTCCCTCAATCTCCCATTCCCCACTCAAATCCTCATTACAAAAACCGAATGCTCAGGCCGATCCCAGCCCCATGAGACCAGAATTTCTGAGGGTGGGCCTCAGGCATTGCTCATGTGCAAAGCTCCCCATGGGAATGCAGTGTGCAGCCCGGGTTCAGAACCACGCTTCCATCTGGGTTCTGCCAAGGTGTTTGGTGTCCAAGAGATACATGGATTAGAAGTCATTTAAATTTTCCTTCTTCTGTTTTCAAGGATCACCCAAGAAAATGGGTTCTCAAGCTTGTGCATCGGAATCACACGAAGACTTGTGAGAACACGGATTCTGCCCCTCACCCCCGAGTTTTCGATTCGGAAGCCCCGGGGTGGTGAATCTGAGCATCGGCCTCTCTCACCCCACTGAGAACCACAGCCCCAGAGCACTGGGGGCAAAAGGGCAGCTGCAGCATGCGCCCAGCACTGCCCCGATCTAGCTGAGCCACAGCATCAGAGACCGCCTCTGTGAGGCCCTGTCGTGCGGCCCAGCCGGACGTGGGCCTCAGCAACAACGCCGTCTTTCCTCGGCTCTGTTTGAAAGAATCCAAGGCTTTCAAGAGGAGAAAACCTCGCTTCTCTACACCCCTCTGTGCTCCCTGGCTGCTTTTGATCCCACCAACCCTAGACACACGGCATTTAAGAACAGGGTCCATGGAGTGACAAAGAAGGGCTCCCACCGAACTCTGTCACCTAACTGGCTAGGTGAGCTCAGACAAATGACTTCCTCCCTGTGCTCGGTTTTCTCATCTGTAAAAAGTGGATGAGAGGGGACCTGTCTTACAGATGTCTAATGGGGATGAGATTATATGTTAAAGTGCCAGGTTCAAAACAGGTGCTCCATGAAGGTGGCCTCATCCTATTGTCACTGAAGGCATAGAGCTGCTACCATCACCAAGTCTTCCCTTCCTGTCCTTTTAGCAGTATTTTCCCCCGGAGCACTTCCTCTTCCAAAAAACACTTGGCTCCCTTGGCTCTCAGGCCGGTTTCCTCCCCATGTCTTGGGCAGGTGGTCTCGGGCCTGCTCGTGTGGGCTTCTCTCCCCAGCCTTCAGGTGCTCTAGGGTCCCTCCCTCCTCACTCTGTCCTGGCTGAGCAGTCGCATCCACACCCACAGTGTCCAATGCACCTCGCTCGGCCCAGGTGACCTGCGAACGTCAACCTCCATGTCAGACTTCTCCTCCAAGCTGCGTACCCATTGATCCAGCTGCATTTCTTTTTTTTTTTTTTAAGATTTTATTTATTCATTTATTTGACAGAGAGAGAAAGAGAGAGCACACAAGCAGGGGGAGCAGCAGGCAGAGGGAGAGGGAGAAGCAGACTCCCCGTTGAGCACAGAGACTGACGTGGGGCTTCAGCCCAGGACCCTGGGATTATGACCTGAGCCGAAGGCAGATGCCCAACAGACTGAGCCACCCAGGCGCCCCTATCCAACCGCGTTTCTGACATTTCCCTCTAGATGCCACAAAAGCACTCAACCCAACAGGTTCAAAGCTGACGCGGTAATTTCCCCCCAGTGAACCGGTCCTCGTCCAGGGTGCCTGTGCACAAGCCAGAGACCTGAAACTCACTCCGAGTACCTCCCTCTCCCTCATCCCTTACATCCATCACCAAGCCCTGTTGCTTCTCCCTGTTGTACTTGTGTACTGACTACTTTGTACCTGCTACATTTGTCTACTTCTTTGTCTCTGCCCACCTCGGCTCGGGGCCACCATTCTGGTCCAAGTAATTATCACCTCATCTAGATTCTTAAGGAGTGCCTTCTTCCTAATGCTCCCCACACTGACTAGTCCCCCTAGCAAATGCGGATACTATACTATAGGCAGTTACCCTGCTGAAATGAAAATCTGAGTGTAACCCATCCCCCTCCCTCCTCTCTTTCTATTGATTATTCTTTAAGGGCTTCCTATTACTCTTGGAATAAATAAGAAACTCCTTAATATGCCTGATGGCCTATTATGATCTGCCCCATCTACCTTCTTCAGAGTCGTCTCCCTTCCAGCCACCTCTGGTTCCCTCTGTCACAACAGCAAATTCCCTCTTGCCACGGGGCCTTTGCTTATGCTATTCCCTCTGCTTGGAATGTTTCCCCTCTTCCTTCTGGTTAATCCCCCCTCATCCTTGAGATTCCAGCACAGCCGTCTTTTCTTCTAAGAAGCTGTCCCGAACTTCCCTGACAAGGTCAAATCTCATTATTATATGCTGTGTTTTCCCCTGTAGCATTCAGGCGGTTTGATTTGCAGAACTGACTCATGTCTTTCTCCCCTGGCTATCTGTCTGTTTCATGAGGGCAGGAACTGTTAGAAATTCTGCCCTATTAGTTTGTAAGGGAACTAGCCTGAGCCCAAAAGAAAAGCTGCTATAATTCCCTTTATTTTTTTCTTTTAACTATAATTCCCTTTAAAAACAATCACTGTGTGGATGGAAGAATGAAAAAAGGTTACGGGCTGGAAGGGAGAAAGGGAACCAAAGGGAACTCTGATTTCTGCAGCTGCAAACTCTTACTGCTTAAGGAGCTAGAGACAAGTCAGCCTGTTGCAGAGAGCCTCCTGCCTGTGGAATCGCGAGATGAGTACCCGCTCTGACCACTCTGCCCCATGGAGGGTCTGTCTGTATCAGCACCCTGGATTCAGTTACAACTCTGAACAGTTCTTTCGTTCCATGGGCAGTGTCTTCACTTCCCAGTGAGATAGGCAGTTCCTTGAGGAACACAGTTTCTTCTTCCTAGCAACCCCCACCACCACTAGCTCTGAACTCCGTAACTAAGGAGGCACTCAATAAAAATCTGCTCATCCAACATTCGCTCCGTGTGAGCATCCCAAGGGAGGGATTCTTGTCGGGTCAATCCCTTACTGGATCTCCAGCAGTGAGAACTGAGCCTGGCATATAGTGGGTTACCGGTACGTTTTTGTCTAATGCATGAGTTCTTGAACATCCACCATGCACGAAGCTCTAGTTGCTGGAAATTCAATAGTGAACCAGAGCTGGTTTCCCTGTGTTATTCCTGTTGTTAACCTCACTTGGAGTTAGTCTAACATTAGCTCATTTTGAACTTCTGCTGAAACCTGCAATATACCTCAATGTGCATGGCCCCCAAGCAGAATCACCCCTCTTTAAATTGGAGGGACAGATGTTTAAAGCCAGATCAATTTTTCATTCCCCCTCCCTCCATTCAGGGAGTTTGGATCCTTCTTGACCTCCACACCTAACACATCTGAGAAGCATGTTTTGATGCAGAGTGAGAACCTTAAGTCATTCTGGGAACTGCTTAATTACATAAACTGAAATCAAAAGAAAGCTGGCAGACCCAGCAGCTAGTCATTAATCCCCTCTTGGCATCAGTAGAAAACAAAACAAAACAAAAACCCAACTTCCTGGTAAAGTAAGCAAATATGTTTTCTGAGGTAATCAAAGATTTTAAAAGCCTTATTCCACCTTCTCCTCCCTTAATCTCACCTGAATGTCTAAAAAGTTACGGTCCTGTGATAGGAAGTAATGAAATTAGGAAAGAGATTATATGTCATGGCCATTTAGGGTAAGAATAGTTAATCATGACCTACAAGCCGGAAGGGCCACACCGTGTATTTGAAATTCCCATTGGGCTCTGTTTTCCCATAGCACTAACCTTTCCTGCCTTTGAAGGGAATGCTAGGCCTGCCCTGTTCATCTTTCAAGGTATGATGGATAGCCAGAGGCTTCCTCTCAGCCGCACCACATGTCCTGCCAATTGGATTTGTTTGGACACACATTCCCCATCATTTGCGAACTGTTTATATGTGCAGAGACTCTATCGCTTTTGAATCAATTTCACATGAGTGCCCAACAAAAGATTGGACTTGGAACGGTCTGCCTTTGATGTGCCAGTGACGGGATGAACGATTTCTCCTGTGTGTCATCTAAGGGAATCATGGGTCCTCACTTCACACCCTGTGACATCTCCTTGCTCCCCTCCATGTCCGCATCATTTAATCTACCAATTCAACAGGTCTTTCTTGGGTGCCCAGCCCTGCGGTAGGTCCCTGGGGGATATGAAAGATGACATAAGCCATGGCTTTGGTTTCTAAGTAGTAGGAATTGAACATGGGAAACCACAAAAACGTTCTATGGTTATGTGCGAAACCCTCCTCTACCGAATCAGATTGTGAAACCTAGGTATCTGGATCTTACTTTCTGAGCTGCCATAGAGAGTAATTGTCCGTCATCCAGGCCTTAGCACTTACAGAAGATCAGGATAGGAAACCGTCATTGGGAAAACCCTTTCTATATTTTATTTTCTGTACTAGAACTGGTGCTGGTGGAACTGGCCATTGCTATATAGGAATTTGGTTGACACAAATCTGAATTAGCGTTAGGACATGGGCGAGAGAGAAGTCGTCCTGGCAAGTTAAAGGAACAGCCCTCCAGGAAGAGGTTAGTGGAAAGGGACACCACAGGGCAGGGATGGGGAGGGTGGGATTGAGCCGGTGGAAAAAACTTGCTATCTAGGAAACCGCTCGTAAATTCTGGATGTAGGTAGGAAGGAGACGGATTGGTGGTGGCAGGGGGGGAGGCAGGGAGGTTCTAAAAAACACAGGTAGGAAGCAAAGAACCCCAGAAATCTTCTGAGTTGTAAAATGGCATGATTAAAGCTGACCTAAAGCAAAACTATTCTGGAAGCAGAATTCAAGATGGAGCGGAAGAAGGCAGCCTGAAGTTATTCCATTTCTTCCTTATTTCCACTGTCCTGTCCTCAACGTTTCATCATCTTTTAAAAAGAACAAACAACAGGCAACCCTCCCTCCTCTCTATCACACCTCCTTGGTAGAACCAAAGGCAAGATCCAACCACTCTGGGAAACCTAACCAAAACCATTTTATTTCCGCACAAAGAAAGCACGCCCTCATCACAGTAAACATCCTTCTTCTTACCGGAGACTTACCTCTCAGTTAATAGAGAAGGAGCGTCTCGTGTGGACAGTAACTATGATTACTGGGGTAAGTTTTCCTATGCAATAACAAAAATAATTATCACCTGAATAATGTTAAAAAAACCATTTTCACACATCGTCAGCCCTTCTTCTCATAGGCCTTTCCCTCCTTCCACCTCCCACTGTTCAGAGGCCTTACTCCAGTGTCATGAGTTTGTTGTGATGTTTCCCCAAGTTCAGATTTATCTCAGCCAAATTCCTAGAGTAATAACCCCTTCCACCAACACCAATGGTAGTAGGGAAAATACAGAGTGGATTTTCACAGGGCTGGGTCTTATGATGATCTTCTAGAAGCCATAGAGGGAAGAGTCTACCCTATTTTGGGTAAAAGGGGAGATGCTCGTTTTCATGTGGGAAAGCCTTAACCTAATCAGAATTGGCCAAACAGTAAAAATTTTGCATGAGAGTCTGCTGGCTGGGAAGGTCTAAACTTCATTCATGTGCATCTGATATTTGTTTCCAATTGCTTGAAACTATGATTATTTGACACACACAGGATGCCCCAGGTTTAAAGGGACCTAAAATGTAGCAAACTGACTCACCCAATAAAGCTCAAATAAACATTTCCTGCCTCTGATTAGAGCTGCACTTTGCTCAGAGAACAACTTCAAGTCACTGCCAACCTGCCCCACATGCTATCATCTGTGTGAAAGCCAGGGGCAAGGGGAAGGGTCTGCCTTCAACGCAGCAGAGAATACTTTCATTTTACAGGGTCCTCAACCTCTTCTGAGAAAGAAGTCTCGTTGACACAACATAACAGTAGGTAGGGAACAGCCCCCAAATAGGTTACGTGTCAACGATGTTGATCACCGGAGTGACCTCCTGCCCTGAACAAGCACAGTGTCTGAAGTCAAGTGGGAGTAACAGCTTATTGTTAGTTCCCATTTTGAAAATGACAGAATCGAGAGGGTTTCGATGGGGAACATGGCCAGTGACAAGGACAGTGGTGTGGCTTGGCTGAGGCTCTCTCTTTTAGTCCATCCCATCATCAGAGGGTCAATGTCTGGTACCTCAGCGTCACCTCACAGAACCCAGCTTCCTCCTGGTTTCCCGCATCATCTGCTTTCTTCCTCAAGTGCCACTCCTGGGGTCTGGCACTGGGCTGTCATCCTCTGTCTTGGCTGTTGACCTGAGCTCCAGGAAAGCAGGAAGGCATCAGGAAACTTGACCCTCCCTCATCCGCCTAACTTAGCGGCCTGGTCATCCAGCAGAGGTTTCAGGCTCTGGGCTGTGCCTGTTGCCCACCCAGAACCTGGTCAAGAGGGCAACATAGGCCAAATTGGTCCCTGATGATACCAAGAGATACTCTAAATCGGAAGAAGAGATCGCCTGCTCATTGGAGCCTGTTGTCACCAGTAGTCAGCTGTTTGAAGCCAATGTTGAGGACCTATGGAATGTTCCTTCTAAGTGTTTTCAAGCATAGGAATAAAAGTATTCTTGTTCTAATTCCATTTCCCCAACCCAGCCAAGGCCCACATCATAATCTTGTCCTTTACCAATGTTCTTCCCATGAGTTCAGGCTGGTCCTCCTAATCCAGTGCGTAACTGCATCCAACTCCGATTGTTTCCCACACATAAGCCTTCCTGTGAATCCAGTAGGTCATTAAGTGCCAACGTCTGGGGCTCAGGACATCACTTTCTTGTGTACCCCCATCTTGTCTAGGCTCAGTGCATGTGCAGCTCAGTAAGAAGAACCAAGTCTGTCTGTCTCCGGCTCAGACGCTAGAGACAGACCCCCCACGGGATTGAAGCAGCCCAGAGAGCTGCCGCCCTGATTCCAGAAACCTAGCTGTCACCTTATTATTTCCTGCGCCCAACAAAAAAAGAAGTACCTACAGAGGTCATACTTGAGTTCTGATTTCCAGGAGGCTCATGCCCCTACTACCATCGTAAACAAAGCCTGTGGTCCTGGGTTAGGTCAACCCTTGAGCATGTTATTGCTGTTGCTATTGTGTTTGCTGTTTCTCTAGCTGCGTTTCTTGTTTCTTTGCTTGCTTAATTCTATTTAGCCAGAAATCCTGCTCACCTATCAGAGGATTAGACTATCCCCACATTAGTGGTCAAGTGACCAAGTCCATTCAGCAAAAAGCAATCACGGAAACTTTCTTCAATCCTGTGCATACAAAAGGACTGACCAGGTAACAGAATTGCTCACTTTACAACCAGCTATCAGCATCACTATAGTCCCTCTTTTCTTCCCTTTCTTTTCTTTCCGAGGATTATGCAAAGTTCTTGTGACAGTTTTAAAGTTAAGCAAATAGGAGGTAGCTGACTCTGAGTGGAGAAGGCACATCATTATTTCCCTTCGATTGTGGGAGAAACATATAACCTGCTTAGATGGAAATATTCGGGTTGATCACACCAAACGTGACAAAAGAAAAGCTTTCCCCCTCACACCTCCTGGCTGGGGGGTTGCAGTCTGAGCTGATCCTATGTAAAAGGATCCTGTAAATTCCTGGACCAATGGTCTCCAGCCTTCTTCCACCCTAGCACTCTAACAGACAGAGTGCGCCCTGGGGAAAACCATGCCTTTCCACGACAGGAGGTGTCCCCTAGAGTGACCAGAGTCATGTCTCCTGCATCTGGCTGCATCCCTGTAATGCTTAAACACCACGCTGGGCTCATCCACGCCATTCCAGTAATGCCATGAGAAAGCACTTACTGTGTCGCTGATACCCGGCTGTGTTGTGTTTTTTTCTGCAACTGTCAGGTTCTACGACAGCAAAGCAAGGGCCTGAAGTTCCCACCCGGGGCTGGAGAGCTGTGGTTTTGCTACAGCCTTGTACTGCTGTCTTTTCCTCTCTCTCAGTCCCACTGGGCTTGACTCTTAGTCCCACAATCATGTTGTTGGATTCACATGCATGGCTGCCTTTACCAAAGCAGCCACTCCATGACGGCAAGGAAGCGTGGCTGACATCCCCACTGTGCTAAATCTACCCTTTCATGTCCTGACTTCTTTAATAAAGCCGAAATGACAATGTGCTAATCTGGGGGAAACTGGCAACTTGGAAATAATACACTAAGGTACGCACACAACTCAACCCCGAGGATTCTGAGCGCTCAATCACGTTGTTTTAAATCGTGACTGGCACGGCCGGTGGCTGCAGGCAGGCTAAAGAGGATTTCCATACCACTTCACTAATACTTTCATTTGATGGCAGATAGAGCGTGAAAGGAGGGTTTTTGATTATTACATTCTTTGATCTCCATACTTCTGTCCAGGTTTACTCAGAACGCCAGGCAGTGTGGGGAGATAAACTTATAAATATTTGGTGTGATAGCACAGGGTCCTCTCCAAGGAATTAAACGTTTAAGCATGGCCGTGCTATTGTAAGAAGGTGCTAAATTCCGGCAGGTGCTGTTTCTAAAAATCCAGGGGCGCGGACTCTAACCAGCACCACGCCGTCTGCATGAAACAGGCATAGGTGCTCAAAAAGCAGAACACAAACAGCCTGTGTTTAATCTGTTCACAAACCTTTCGTTCTTAATGACCTGGAAAGGTGGCGGTACAGACAAAGCAAGGGGAGAGTTTCAGGATGAGTTGCAGCTCTGACAAGGGCTGAGGGCCAACAATTTTAATTTGGATACGACGCTGGTTTCTTTTAAAATGTAGAAATCCATTATCTAAAAAGATTCATTAATGCCACAAATGAGGGAAGGAAAAAAAAAAGACTTGGGAGCTTGAGAACCTCGAATGAAATGGGTCAGGACTTGACTGCAGTCAAGGTCTATTTGTGGTACTTGGTCAGTGGGTGTTTTTTAACGTTCTGGTAGCTTTCTGGGCCCATACCCTCACCTGCATGGTGCAGCAGTCCCAGCTTGGCCTCTGGCCCGAGTTCGAATTCTAGCTCAGCCACTTCCTGGCTGTGTGAACTTGGACAAACATAGGCATTGGCTTTCCCAACTACCAAATCGAGATTCGATAGTAGCCACTAGACAGAAAATTAAAATAGATTATCCTTACCGTAGGGGCTTGGTCTAGATAAAAACAGAACTGCTAAGGAAAATACTAGTTCTAATTTTTCAGTCACAAGCCTCCTTTTGTTCGGTGGCCGCACACGGCTCAGTGATGGACACGTTTCCCATCAGTCCATCGTACTGTGTTTTTAAACTATAAAGCACCATATAGGTGTTTGTTATTGTCACTGATTTAAATCACTTTTTGCAAAGCACACACATTACAATAAAACCCCTACTTATAGAAATCTACCATAGATGCACACCACATCACTACCCAGACAAGACCTACCCTCAGCTTTCAGAAACCACTTCAAAGAGCAGTTATATATGCCTTCAGTTCCCACAGTTCCTTGACTGGCAATTTGGAGCAGCTTTACCGTGCAGCTGGCGACCAGCAGGGGAGTGAGAATGGTAAGTGAGAACGTTGAAGAAGTGTACCTGTGGAAGACCGCTTCCCCAAGGCCTTGGTTTGCTAGCTCACTAAAGAACGTGCCACTTCTCTATTCCAGAGCCTTCAACGGGTCTCCACTGTCCTTTGGAACAAAGTCCAAACTATCCCTAGTGGTGCTTTTCAAACTGCAGAAGAACCAAATGGACACGTTTATTTAAAAATATAGATTCCTGGACCTCATACCCCAAAATTCTGAGTCTGTGGGTCCAAGTCGAGACCCGAGATTCTGCCTTTCTAGCAAGCTCCCGCGCGCTGCAGTACTGCTAGTCTAGGGACTGCGTTCTGAGGAGTTCACAGTAGAACCTCCCCATCTGGCAGTAATCTAAATTTCAGTCTATCTCACTGCCTCCTACTGGAGTTGCTCTCTCTTTATCTCACAACCAGTCCTTGCTCTTGGTCACTCCTGAACCACCCAGGCAACTCTGCTTCCCGGGCCTCCTCTCCATGTGCGAAACACTTCCTGTTCTCCTCCTTGGCGATGCCTTTTCCAATGAAGACAGCATTTCGAGAACTCTTTCTCTGGTGAACTCATTGCAGTTTTTAAACCTCCCAAGGGATGATTAATCATATCCTGTACGTTATAACTTCTACCACTGGCATATATAGTGTTGTTTTTCTAGCCTACTTCTTCAATTGGACTTTTTCAGTCCACGAGAGCAGGACTTATACCTTGCCTACAACAGTCCATCAATAAATCATGACAGATTAATTAGACTTATAGGTCAATGCATTTAATATAATTTTGGTTCTGCTCAGCTAAGATTATCTGAATTACTAGGTGGGTGAGCACTATGACTTTAGACAACCCAATTCAACATTGTTTTATGGTTTGGGTTCGTAGAGTGGCTCTCAGGGTCTCCTTCTGAATCCTTTACTGGACCTAGCAGAGTGGGCATGCTTATAAATTAGATGGCTGATCACTGAAGAGGCTCACCCAAATAGATTACTTCTCCTCATTCTCTACAGACCAGCTAAAGTTTACCCACTTTCATGACCCTTCTTTTAAGAATTCCACAGGGAGGATCTACCCACCAATGATGTAAAGTGTAGGCAAACCACCAGAGACTCTTATGAACAATGAAAACAAAAGACTTTTCAATTGCCTTCTGACTAATTCCTTACTTAGTGAAATAATCAGTGAACTGGTAAGGAAACACTGCTTTCAACCACAATATTATGTAAAAAATGTGTATTCTCTTGCAATACTGACCTACAAACAATCCAATGCCAGGAAACTCTAAATAAATGCCTGGAAAAGAGGTGTATTTCCAGATTCACATGACTTTTACTGTTCTTCTACTCTGCGTCAGATTCTTGGTTTGCCTCATCAGAGGAAAACTAAGTAATTATCTTGAAGTGCACTGGCTTCATAAGGATGGGCACTCCTGCATCTTTGAGCCTTTGGGCTCTGCCCAGCGAATCCTAAGTTTGGTATCCCTTGATTTCACAAATGCCAATCCATCTTTGGCAGATATTTTCTGCACACTTACAAAAATGCAAGGCAGCGTGCATCCAACACATACTTGCTCATTCTCCATCTCTGTTCTCGGAGACCTCCAAGACACGTCTACCCTTGAAAGTATACTTGGGTGTTTCATCTTGTACCATGTGGGCTGGGCCTCAATCTGCATAGGCACTGAACACGCAGCAGAGATGGACAAGACTGCAAGAGGGCACAGAACTCACAGCCTTAAGCTACCAGGGCACCCCCTCTCACCTCTACCCTCCCAGGTACCGTCCAAGCTGCCTCTCAGGCTGGTGCTCAGGGTTCTAGACCACTGCTTTAATACCCTTCTTTTCCATGAGACTGAACTCTTTGAACCAAATTATTTTGATGGACAAGGCCTCGTTATATAGTATGCTTGGCATTTGTTCAAATATGATATTGCAGTATCTTGAACAGGAATAAACTGAAAATTTATCTTTAAAAAGAAATGCCTTGCTTGGCCAATTAATGGCCAATTCAAATGCACGAAAAATGTGTAACTGAAGAACACAAATTTTTAAGCACACCGCCAGCACCAATTTATTTAGCCACTACACTAATTAAAATTACCCTTATCTTTTTATCATGGAAGGTTCTGAGGAACCTCTCCCTGGCAGCAAGGTGTTAGCTGTTCTAATTCCTTTCCATGCACGCAATACAATGTCATCTTTCTGAACATATTCCACCTAATTCAGATTTACCACCATTCTAATTGCCCAAATTAGTTTTCTTTTGCTGTGTACCTCTGTTTGGATAAGATGAAACTCGGCCAACTTGGTTAAAGCAGAAGCACCGACAGAACTCGCAGGAGCTCCCACCAGGCAGACCTCACGCACAGAACTAGCTCCTCTCCTCCATGCCACGAAGCCCTGGACAGAGTTCCCACGTACCCACAGCCCAGGGGCGGCCAGTGACAATAGCTGCCTGTAGCCTAAAAATCCTCTGCCCTGCTCTGATCATCCAAATGGAAAATTTACGAGAGACACAGGCAGATCCGTTCACAGACAATGCCCCGAGCGCTAGAGATCACTTATTTTCACAATTTATTCGAACACAAGGTACTGAGTAATATGAAGTTGTTAAATGAAAATGGGTCTAGGATTTCTGTTTAGAGTAGGTAGTCTTTTGCCCCCCTTTCCCCAGAGACTGGAATATCAAGAGGCAACTGACAGCCTTAGCCAATTCAACCTCTGCTTATCTACTTCCATTCATAAATTTGGGGGGAAAAGAAAGGAAGGGAAGGAAATCAAGATCGAAATAAAGGTAGGTGACTCTTACTACCGCAGCATTTCCTTTGGGGTGACTTTAGCCAAGCTGGCACTCAAATGGACAGCGTGCAGGCAGAGACAGAGGGGAAAGAATACAAGACAGGAAAGGGAGTTTATGGATGCTTCCCCCTCACTCGATCTTGTACAGGGCTAGCTCATCTCCCCACGGGCCCCTGAAGCCCCTTACCACTTCCATGTCCTTCCTCTAGGTCCCGGCTTGCTACTCCTCTAGTCTCTCAAGGGGAATGCCAAGGTTAAAATGGTGGCTGAGCTCGCCACATGCAGCCCTTCAGAATGTCTGTGAAATAGTGATTTCTGGAGGGCTGCTGCTGGGTCTTTGCAAAAACGGTTGGGGCTAGGGAGGGGAGCAATACAGTCTCAGAAGAGATAGTTATGAGAAATTCGGGAGCGGCGTTCCAGCAGCCCCATAGGCATAAGGCAAGGGGGCCTTAGCTTCTAAGGAGACAATACCATCTGCTAAAGCATGCGTCAACTGGCCCCTTCTACTTTCTCAACTTGTGCAAACACCTTCCTGGAATCAGCAGCATGACTCAAAGTACCTGTGACCATGTATGGCTTGGAAATATAATAAAGGTATTTCAGGGTAATTTTCCAATTGGAAAATATTTAAATGTTCTTTTTTTGCATATGCTTCTGACCTCTTAGTGACATCAGATCTTGATCATTAAGATAAAACAAAGACCTGTCAGAAGTATCTCAATTCTAGAATCAGAAGGTAGGAGGGAGTCTGCTAAAATCTGAAAAGTGATTTCTCCAAATTTAGTTATGACAGATCTTCTCTGAACTGGGGTCCTCACGTGAATACAAATAATTTTCAGCTCTTCAGATGAGAAGAACAAGACATCATTTCCCCCAAATGGCTGTGATCTTCTTCCGACTGTGGAGCTTCCCTGGACAGATAGTAAGATGGAAGGTCGACTGGGGAAATCAGAGAAAAGTCTTTGCAAGGAGTGACGCAGGCATTCACGTGCTGGGAGAGAAGCTATTTCTAGAGTGTGCTAGAAACTATGACAACCCCCAAACACCGTTTCTCCTTGAGATTCAGGGAGGTGTTGTTTAGTTCATCCACAGACACATTTCCTGTATTCCCCCTGGATACTAGATGCACAGCATTCTTCCAAGGAGCAGGTCTTGGGCAGTTGCTGTCCCCTTTTCTCTTCCCTTAGGAGTAGGGTTTTTGGTTTAAATAATCCAGGAATTGCATCAATCCCCCCCCCCCCCCAAACTCCTTTACCTGCCTTTATGAATAAAAGAAGCCCGGAGAATTACTATCCTATATTCTATGATCCTAGCTCTGAAGGGTAGAACTTAAGTAAAATATTCCAAAGGGTTAAGAATGTGCAAGGGTCAAATAACTTAAGAGTATGGTCTTGCCAGTTAGAAAGGCAACACTTTCTCCTTGGTACTCTGGTTAAGAATGAAGAACAACATCTGTAGAAGGCTTTTAAGCTCACTGTCAAAAACAAAACACCCCTCCCCTTTCCCACCCCCTCAATTCCGTGCAAAGGAACATAAATTCCCCAAGCCAGGGACTTCCACAAGCAAAGAGAGACATGTGAGCATCAAGTAGCAAAACCCTGTAATACTAAGGAGCCCAAAGAAAGAGCCCAAGAGAGCTAAAGAACATTCGGTCACTGTAACTGTGTCTCCTGCAGTAGTCGGTTGTGTTCCCCGTTATAGGCCAGTGAGGCACCTTCCAACCCCCCTCCCCCAGTCTGCAGGTCCCCCAACTCGCAGGACAACTGACTTCAGAAAATGTTTCCTGGTATCTCCCCAATTCTTCTTTCTATCTAATCTACAAGAGAGATAGCATTTGGTAAGACTTTGCTTCTGGGGCTGGCTGCTGATGGTAATCTAAATCCCTCTGGCTACAGTTTGGAGCCTCTGTGCCCAAGATGTCTTTCCCATTATCCTCCACTGCCATTTTCTGAAGGAGCCCTCTGTGCACGGAAGTCTCACTGGTTCTGGGCTGCCTGGGAGTCAGTATTAAGAAACACATCATTAACTGGCATTCATGTAAACTCCATTTATAGATATATTTAGATGATTTGGGGGTGTCAGAGAAGGGCAGTCAGCTGCTCTTCTGGATAGCAAAAATGAGCAAACGAAGGACTTGAGGACTACAACCTCCAAGAGGAAGGAGGGTTCTGTCAGGTCATCAGAAATGAATCCTCCACCCCCTCTCTGGGTTATTGCATAATGTACATCTTCAATGAGTTTGATAGGAAAACGTTTGCTCCTCTAATCTAGGAAGAAGAAGAGTCGCCATTGAGGACTACCACAGCAGAAAGAACGGAGATGAGGCTTTGTCTGAGAAAAGCTGCAAATCCCTCCCTGCCCTGAGATGGTCACAGTTACAGAGTTCTCTGTCCTGGGAGCCTGCTAGGCTTTCCTTTTCAAATGCAGGGGAAAACAAACTTGGGCTGCTTCACACAGCTTCAAATAGCATTTTTTCCAAGGATGGGCTTTTGCCCTCATCAGGTGGGTTTTTGAGGGCCCAGACCACAGAGACTGGGAGTCTGTACTCCAAAGTCCAGAACAATTCAGAAATTATTTCAGCTGTTCTCATTTTAGAAGTAAAACAAAAACACCAAGTAGGAACAAACAAACACATACTTCTATGTATCTATTTTTAAAAGAAAAGCACAGCTCTGCCCCTGACTTTTTGTCCATTTTTTTTTCCTGTTTAACTTCAGGATCTTGCTCATAAAAAAGTGTACTGCATTGCTGGAAACAGGGGTAATTCCAAAATTTCTTCTCCTAGAATATCACCCGTTCTCTCACCTGGCTAAGCCTAAAGCCTTTAGCAATCCAGCCTGCTCTTTCTGGCCCTGGATCAAACTATTAACCAGTTGCTATTTCCTTAGCGTCCCCTGGTTCAATAGCCACCCTGTCAGCCCTTCTTTCCAACTATCATCGCCCTCTAGCGGCAAAAGCAGTCAACTGCAAGATGCTCAGGGAACAGAAAAAGATCCCCACTCCGCTTTCTGCTGTGGTTTCCAAGAATACACTTAGCAAAAGGAGAAACATGCTTGAATATTTGCGTGCCATTGTTTTAAATGTAGGAAAACCTACGTGAGTAAGCTGAGGTTTTATCCTTCACCTCCCAGTTCAAAGCACACGGGTGGTGAAGTGGGGAGGGGGAGGGGTGGATCCAAAATAAAACAGAAAGTTAATACATTGCAGAGAACCTCAGCCACCATTCAGCCCAGCTCTCCCCCTTATTTACCTCTCAGTCCCCATAGTTTGTGTCTGGTCCCTGATTCCCAGGGATAGTCTGAGAATCACAGCGGGACTTTCTTGGCATGCTGGGCTTCTCATGGCTTCTTAAGGGAACACTTTGCATGAAGAGGCTGACTAGATTGGGTAAGACACATCCGCCCCGGGAGCACCCAATGACCTGTGGCCACAACATGCAAACTAGCCTATGCATTGGGCCAGACTTCGCTCCTGAAAGCCTAAAACCCTCTCCTCAGCAAGAGGGCAGGGGCTACGTCTATCTTAGTCATTTCCACATCACCAGCATCTGATGCAGTGCTTTAAATCTGGGAAGAGAGCAAGAAATGCATAGTTTATGCATGAATGAGAGCAACATGCTGAAAAGGTGCTCAGGAAAGCAAGCACAACACTAATCTCTGGAGGACTCTGATTGCCAGTCCTGATTTTCCCTCAGCAACTAAAAGAGGGGATTTAAAATTATACTGCAGGAGCAACAGATGCCAAGGAAGAGCCTTCGGGGCCAGCCACCAGACAGCCAGGTTCCCCAGCTCTCTTGGATAGAAGGGGGGGTGTCCCCTTTTATAATTTTATCCAGTGAGCTGCTCTGCAGTTTCCATTTTAAGGAAAGATTCCATTACTATAAACAACCTGAAAGCACCTGCTGTAGGACATTGGTCTCAGCAGAATAACAATGAACCAAAGAGAATTGCTCTTCTGAACCAGAGAGAACAATGCCAAATAAATTACAGGAAAAAATTAGAATGACTAGGACACAATTAAAGAAAAATATAAAACCTGACTCTAAAATTGACAGGACGCGTCAGAGTTCTTTGGGTCACTGGGATGGACACACAGATGCAGATGCCTTCAGTGTGAGCAGGGCTGAACATCCTATAAGCATAAAGAACATTCCAGAGCCCTGCACCGCTGCAACTCGGCGGCCCCGAAGGAAAGGCTACACAGTGTGGCTACTGTGAATGGACATTGCTTGCCTTCCCCTCCGGAGGCCAGCTCGGTCCTGGGATGCAAGCGGGCTGCCCAGGGGGTGGCAGAGCTCTGGGACTTAATGCTCCACGGCTTTGTCTACCCCAAGTCTCACTCACAACAGGTATCCCGAAACCCTGGACAGGGTCTCCTCTCTGTGCCCAGTCGGCGCTCATGGAAGGGAGCCTGATGAACTTGCTTCCTCATTCATATTGTTAACTTCGGTTTTGGGGGGCTGAACATGCATTCCTAAGTTGAAATGGTATGTTCCTTAGAGAAGAGATACAGCAAACTTACTCTCAACATTTAATAGTGTCCAACTCAAAGCCAACAATATGCTCTGCTGCTCTTTAACAAAATACAGAATAACTCACATTCAGTTACTTCAATGGCTATTATTTTCTTTAGGCCTTTAAGTTTTTGTGTGGTTTTCATTTTCCCCATGTATGTGGTAATAGTGCACACATGTGACCCAGAGCATAAAGCAGTAAGGAAAAGTAAAATTAGCCATAAGAAACACTCTTGTTGGCTCATTTCTGAAACGTTCAAACATCTCTTGAATTTTCATTTACTCGAAAACTAATTCAGATACTGTCTTAAGTGAGCACGTTACAAGTAGTGAGCAGATGGCCCAAGCCAGACGCTGGGCTCAGAGAATGTTAACATGCACAGGGCTGGTAGGGAATACCCCAAAGGGTGGAGTGCCTCCCACATTTGCTCGGAAACATTAGCAAAACCACTAATCCCTGCAAAAGCAAGATGAATCCCCATGGTCTCGAAGATGAATTTTTCTGAGTCAGAGTCTGGGTCGGTCACTCTGCAAGGACTAACTGATCACTTAAAACTGCACTGGTTACTTAAGGATCTGAGTGACAAGGAGCATCCTCGCTGATAAAGTGCTCTATGGGCTGTGGCCACGGTCCTCGAAGAGTTGCAGAAGAGAACTTTACTGGCCAAAGGAAACAGCTAAAGTGGAGGCAAATAGGCATTCATAATATTTTACTTTATTTAAAAGTGTCATTTTTAAGTAACAGAATAAAGAATCATTCAATGTGACCGAACCCGTGGTATCTGGTGAACCATTAGGAACAGCTAGAAAAACGAGAAGCCCCTGGATCTGCCCCGCTTCGGTGAGAGCCCAACGCTCCTCTCACCATGCAGACCGTGTCCTGAATTAACATCTCGATCACAATTTCTGATTGAAAACCACTCTCTTCCTTCCTTCCCCACTGTCTGTTCCCTCCAAGCAAGATTTGTGGCTTTTAAAATTCAGACCCTTTGGCTTCTTCGGTTGAAGTCTGGTTTGGTTGAATAAATATTTAGCATCCTAAACAATGAGCCAGTTCCTTTGGAAACATTTCATCCCATCCCACACAATGGGCATCTGGATCCCAGCCAGTCCTATGCCGGTTTTCCAGAGGCTGCGTGGACGAGATGGCCAGCTGACCTCCTCTTATCCTGACCTGCCATAGGCCACTTAGGCCAGGACGTTTGTGTCCTGTCATGACGGAAAGCTGTAGTCACCTGATCCCCGCAGAAGCTGCAAACCCTGGTCGTCCCTCCAGCCTTGTCTAACATCTGTGTGAGGCCACTTTCCCTCAGGGGAATTCAACTGCACAGTCTCTGAGGTCCCTTCCTGCTCCAATAGCAAAGTGCTGAGAAACGAATTCATCCCAAAAGGGAGGGCAAAGAGGGGGCCGAGGAGAGGGAACTGGGTTAGGGGTAACTCTTGAGGTCTAAATCGAACTTCCACATGTCATCTTGTTGATCCACTGGCGAGGGCCCTTTGCCTCTTCTGTGTTTCGGCAAGTGTAAGAGAAGTCACTGTGAATAATCCGAACAGAGGTATTTTTATATTCTGATCTTTTCACAAGTGGTCGCTCCTCTGATCCTCCCAATAGCTTGGCCAGGGAGGCAAGGAAGCTATACCCACGTCTCCATTTTTGTGGAGAAATGCATTGAACTTCTGAATGCTTGAGTAAAAAACACAAACACAAACAAAACACAACAAAAACGCAAAGTCACAGAGCTGGGTCATTCAGCAATTTGAAAAAGAGAATCTTTCTGTTCTTATCCTCAGCCTCACCCTCCATCCAAGACTTTACCCCAGTAACTTTACAAACTATGTTTTAGAGAGTCCTCCGTTGGGAGAAGCCAGGTGGGAAGAAGGTGATGTGTTTTTTAGATTGCTGCCAATTTCTCATTCCATGTGTCCCTTGAAACTGGGTGGGCTTCTGTGGCAGAAGGGGTGCAATGTGACTCCCGAGGTTAATCGTAGATGGTAATGCAGCTCGCACATTGTTCACTGAAATGTTCTCTCTTGAAATCTTCAGCCACCACACCTGCCCCGGGGCCACCATGCTGTAAGGAAGCCCAAGTCAACCCATGCAGGGAGACCACACCGAGAGGCTGGGGGACTCCATGAGGAGGAAGAGATGCCAGCCAGGCCCCAGCTACTTCAGCCCCCCTAACCCCTGCGGCAACCACCCTCCAACTGCCTTGAGCCAGAACCAACCAGCTGGGCCTCCAAGCTGAGGTGACCTCTTTGGCAGCAAGAGTAACCAAAACAGTGCCAAAGCCCTATCTTTCAGTCAGAGCAGAAGTGCCTTCATATACTTGGGTTTTCTCATTAGCATCAGAAGCATGAATTCTACCACTGACATAAAAGGCTTGAGAGCTATCTTTAGGCACGAGAAAAGGGAATATCAACCTTGCTGCCACCCACTTGAAAGATGGTATGAGGAGGACCAAATCTAACTCCAGGCTTGTCTGGAGTTCAAAAATCTTTTTTTTATTTTTTATTTTTAAATAAGGAGATGGTTACTCATAAGACATAGTAAAAAGCTCTTAATGAATAGCAATTCAAGAGGAAATAATCTAAAATCTAGAAACACCTAACTGCACTCATGGCTGCCAGTTTCTGTCTTAATCAGTGAGGAGAGGATTTGGGGACAGCAGCATCCAGTCCCTCTGGGTAACATCTACGGAACAAACAGCTCTATCAGGAGGCCTCATAAGGACGCACGAATCCCATCTAAAAGCTACTGCGTGCTCAGCTCACAGGACGGCCTAGTCAGGCAGGTCCAGGGTTACTGAGCTCGGCTCTGGCGTCTGCCTTTTGGGACAGGTATTTGCAGACAGAACACACCTAGAAGAGAGAGATCTGAAAGTGAAGGGTCTGCAAGCCACAGGAGGCAGTGGAGACCAGGGTAAAGAGCCAGAGATGCTGCTGTGAAGAAGAGGAAGCTAGAACGGAATTACCAACTCTGGAAACAGCGGGCAGCTCCGGGGCACCTGATGATGTGGCTGACTGGATGCACAAATCCCGACACCTTGCTCCCATTTTACAGATGAGGAAACTAAGGCCGAAGGTTAGAGAGCGTGTGTGTGTGTGTGTGTGTGTGTGTGTGTGTGTGTGTGTGTGTGTGTGTGTGTGTGTGTGTGACGGAGCTGGGCTTCCAACCCAGGAAATTGGAGTCCTGAGCCCTGCTTTAACTATGCAGGACTGGCATGCAAAAACTGGACTCACTGAGCATCGTTCCGGAGGGAGACCCAGGCCTGAGGATGGAAGTCACAACAAGGCCAATGCCAATTGGGGCTCAAAGAGGAGGAGAATGTTCTATCTAGTAAGGCTGTCAAATAACTAAGAGTCACAGGGTAGTGAGCTTCCCAGGGCAGCAAATGCATAACTGGAAGTGGCGTAGTGAGCTTTTGGCAAATCTTTGGCTCTGATGGAGAGACCCAGCCCAAGGATTTCTAAGGAAAGTCTCTGAACCCTGGGATTCTGTGCATGAGTGAAACTGCAGTGATGCTAAATCTGGATAGGAGGCACCCTGAGAATCGAAGCTTTTTTTGTTCTCTCGTCATTCTTCTCTACCTTCCCTTATCTTATGTATCTGGAATGTGTGCTCTTGGTGAGCAGGGGCTGCGTGAGGCTATGAGGCAGCAACTTGCTGTATGACCTGGAACAATTACAGTCTGTCCCTGCACCGCAGACTCATCACGTACGTGCCAGTGATAAGAGGTAGTACCCGGCGTGGTGAGGAGTCACCGTCCCGTAGTCATGCTGCCCAATTCTGTACCCCAACTCTGCACCTTCCCAGCTGCAAGTCACAAAACCACAGCTGCCTCAATCTCCTCATCTGCAAAACAGGTGTGAGAACAGCACCCAGCTCCTCAGGCTGGCATGAGAATCCAGCGAGCTGGTAATCTGTCAAGGGCCATGGGCAGAGCCTGGCACAAGGCAAGCATGAAGTGAGCGTTAGCTAAAATAGAGACCATGGAAATTCTGTTCTTATCTCACCAGGAGACTATGAGCGTGGGGGAAAAAAAAAAAAAAGAAAGAGCTACACACAGGAAATAAGAAATAAGAAAAAGCATTTGAAAGAAGAAGGAGCTACATGAAAAAGGAAGCTCCCTTGTACCATAATAAGATTCCTTATTAGGTCCAAATTTCTCAGTCTGCAAATGACCAGTGGAGTCCAAACAGTGAGAGGTTGCTGCTTCCTCCCTAGAGCACGGATTCTCACCAGGTTTTCCCTCCATTTCTCTCTCCCATCCGGTTATTTCCATGAAATCACTGAGGCTCTCGGCAAAAGGATAACCTTCAGCTCCTGCTTGTGCCCCTTTGGCCACTATCCCCGGCCTCTGATGTCCTCATGCCGGTGACTCCACAGGAAGCCGCAGGTTGGACATTTAGGTTTATAATTCGCCTTGAGTGGATCTTAGTGGATGGTGTGGGAGACGGCTCCAAATGTCCCGGCGCCATTTGCTGAAAAGATGATCCTTTCCCCCGCCGGGTGGTCTTGGCACTCTTGTCAATAAACGGGTCACTGTAAAAGTGAGGGTTTATTTCCGGACTCTCACCTGTGGTCCATTGACCTGCAGGCTCAGCCTTCTGCTAGCACCACACTGTTTTGATCACTATAGCTTTAGAGAAAGCTGTGACATGAAGAAGTGGGCATCTTCCAACTTTGTTCTTTTTTCAAGATTCCTTTGGCTATTCCAAGTCCTTTGAGTTTCCACATGAATTCAAAGATCAGATTGTTGATCTCCACAAAGAAGTGTGTTGGGATTTTGATAAGAAATGCACTGAATGTGTAGACCAACGTGGGGAGAAACGCCCTTTTAATAATACCGAGTTTCCTAATCCATCACCAGGGACCGTTTTTTCATTTATTTACCTCCTCAACTTCTCTTAGCAACATTTTGTACTTTTTAGTCTGGAAGTCTTTAGCTCCTTTTATTAAATTTATTCTTGAGCATTTAATTCTTTCAGATGCCATGGTAAATAGAACTGTTTTTCTTAACTTCACTTTTGGGTTGCCCATTCCTGGTCCATAGAGATGCAATTCATTCTTGTAGACGGATCTTGCATCCCGTACCCTTACTCCACACTTTCATTAGTTCTAGTAGGTTCTTTATGTGTGTGTATTTATCGATGTTTTCTACATACAGGATCGTACACAGCGGCTTTTGAAAGAGGCTCAACCCTTAGGTATACTCAACTAACGAGAGCGATGAGGGGATCGTGGCAGAAGAGACAAAACCCTCAATTATATAGTTTTACTCCTCTGCCTCCATGCACCAGAAATCATCCCTGAGGACTTGCTGCTCACTTGACTTCAGTGAAGCCTTAAAAAATCAATAAATAAAACAATACACGCAAGTGGTAAAGCACCAAAGAGACGGAGCAGTCCCTAAGAAATGACACGCCGCGTGACTTCCTATGGGTACCAGATCCAGGAAGCAACTTCCAGGTTCCCCCAAAGAGATCAGACAGAGCTGCAGCAGGGAAGAAAACAGCCAGGTGCTGCCGGGCACCCAGGGGTTCAGCCGAGCCTTGGGCTACACAACTGACCCTCAGCATCCTCCTCTGTAAGAGCAAGATAAAGCTACTGGCCCTGTTCACAGCATCCCAACCTTAACCACTAAGGCCCAGAGAGAAAGTGACAGCATGTATGGGGCACTGAGATGTCTGGAAATGCCAGGAACCACCAACCCCAGGTCCCACTACTCCAGGCTGCCCAAGGGCTGGCCTCGTTATCGACAGGAGTCATGTTAAAGCTTGCCTGCCCCCCCCCTTCCTCGTACCCTGGCTGGGAAGATCACATCTGAGCATCAGATGACAGGAGCTGGAGGTGTTTTGCAAATTGCAATAGCGAAGAGAGTTCGTTACCATGTTTCATTTCTGCAGGAGGACCCAAAATAATCTTGGGATTTATTGGTGGGCTGGCCTAAGAAAGCAGCATCCAACCTGACATGACACACAGAGGGGTCATCCCCCTTCCTCTCCTATCAGGCACAGGATGGAAGTGCAGGGAGGTGAGCAGAGAAGAGGATCACTAAGAATCAGGGCCTTATGGGGACTTCTCAGATGATGGCTCAGGAGGTGCTTCTGCCCGTGGTGGGCACTAAGAAAAGTCAGTGTTTTGGTTTTTGTTTTGTTTTTCTTTTTCTTTTCCTGGGGGAAGGGTGAGGCTTTGATAAAAAGTAAGAGAAATGGAAGAAGGCACAGTCAAAATGTACCGGCTTGCCCCCAAATTACTCCCAGGACAAGGCGGAAAAAAAAACAAAAGCAAAAGCAAAAAAAAACAAAAAACAAAAAAAACAAACAACAACCAAAGATCTGGGGCGCCCGGGTGATTCAGTCAGTTATGTGTCTGCCTTCGGCTCAGGTCATGATCCCAGGGTTCTGGGATCGAGCCCCATGTTGGGCTCCCTGCTTATTAGCAGGGGCATCTGCTTCTCCTTCTCTCTCTGCCCCTCCCCTGCTCGTGCTTTCTCTCTCAAATAAATAAATAAAATCTTAAAAAAACAAAAAACAACCAAAGATCTACCAAGTCATGTTCTCTCTAGGCCATGGTGGCAGTGTCCTGAAATTGCCCCCAGTTTGGAACCTCACCAAGGGGCCAGTGCTGGGGGAGGGGGAGGGGAGGGAGAGGAAAACCAAACCCCAAGGTGGTTCCTTCCCAACGCCCACGGTCACACCTAGCATGTTATAATCCATTCAGCTCACAACGGAGCAGGGCAGACAGACAGGAGGCGGGAAGGCAGGAAAGGAGACCCAAAGACCAGAAATAATGTTTTCTGTCCACTGCAACCCACAAGGCTGAAAGCCATTGAGCTTGGAGTGATTACAGAAATGAGACACCTCTTGGGGAGCAGGACCTAGTGCCTAGGTGTGCCGCAGTACAGGCATGTGGGGACGCCCAGCAAGTAGCGCTCAGATAGCTTCTCACGGCTTGGGGATTAGAAGGAAGACTATTGACTTAAATTGCATAAACTCAACAATCACAAAACTGCTCTCCAGAAATTACCAGGGCTAGAGCCTTGGTGGCAGTGCTTAAGCTTTTCTGCTTCAGCCCTTTTCTTGTGAAAGGGAAACACGACTTCAGGGAAGTGACTTTATAGATTTGGGGATGTGTGCCCCAGGCCATGAGCTCATCTAGGCCACCCCCATGCACAGGGCCGCTGAGGGAGCAATAGGAGGCCAGTGCAGGACACGCCAAGCCCCCAAGACTACGGGGCTCGAAGCTTCCCATCGGTCATGGGGCCTGGTTTCGCTTCGCCCTGCAGCCTTCACTGGCCATGATGATGGCACTCGCAGCCGGCCAAGGGCTGAAGGGCCTGGTCTTTGCCTCAGGGGCCTTCAGAGTCATGAAGGGGAAATCACAAGACATGAATTGCAGAACATGAAATGGTCTGTCCTCAAGAGCTAAGTTGAGGCAAAGCATGAGCAATTGGGTGGAGGGAACCCACTGAGGGAGATCAAGATAGGCCTTCTAGAACAGGTGGGACTTAGGAGAGTTGAAGGGAGTGGAAGGGAGGTTCCTTAACCCTTGGGGACCCACGTGAAATCAAGGGAGAGTACTTTCCCACGGCTACAAGGAAACCAGAAGGTACTTCTTGCAACAGGTATAAAACTTGCATGTGCTTTCCCCTCAGAGCTGACTTTCCAGCTCTGACCACCAGCGTACGTCTCAGGAACAGTTCCGGCTTAAGCCAGTATGGCTCCTCAAGGCCTGGACTCTGGTCTGGGCTCATGGTTAATTGCAAAACGTGTGTGTAAAGGGCTTTGCACCAATCTGGTACATGCTGCCCCATCTCGCCCTACCTCAGACCACTTTAAGTCAACAGAGGCTTAGAGGATGTGTAGGCCTCAGTGAGGGCTGGGCTGCTGGCATTGTCGGGACTGGAAAGAAGCCTGGTGGCATTAATCCAGGGGGCCAGGGTTCCATCACACTCCAAGCCCATTCTGCAACTAATCACTGGTTGGGAAGCTTCTCCGCAGAAACCCTGAGGCCCCTGGAGACACTAAATAGGGCAAGGGACATGTGAGTTTCTCCTCATCCCCAGGAAGGATGGACCTGGACAGACACTCCTGCCCCAAGCTCAGTCCACAGGGGGAAAGAAGGGCCTTGTCTCCTCTTCCTGCCCTTCCAACTCTGACTGTGAAAGTCAAGACCTCTCTTTCAGGGGACTCCAAGGAAGGTCTTTGGGACTCCAGACTGCAAGGAAGAGCCAACTAACCCGTTCTTAGAACCTCTACTGAGTTCCCCCGTGCAGAGCAGATCACTTGCAGCTGTCACCTGCCTCTCCCTGGAGAAAGGCCAATTGTCAGGGAAGAAAAGGGTCAAGGACAACTGGGCAGATGGCTACCCCAGGTGAACCTGCCCCCGTCCCTAACCTTTGTGCTGAGGTTGAGGCCATTGCTCAGACAGCCATCTGTTTGGTGGGGGGTGCTGATGGGATGCTGAATGCAGTGAGCCCCACATGGGTTCCTGAAGGAGGTGAGGAATCTCGGGAAGGGGGAAACTGACAGGAGAATACAAAATACAAAAAGAACACATGGCGGGACTTTTCCCTCTTACTAACACCCTTAGGACTTTAAGCCTGAGGACAATGACCGAACGAAGCAGGTAAGGAACGTTGTCCCCATTTCACAGATGAGGGAAATGAGGCTCAAAGAAATCATCATGGTGCTGCCCTAAAGTCCCACAGCTAGTCAGAGAAAGAACAGAAAATAGTACTTAATTGTCCTGGTTTTCCCCCACATGGCCCTGAGCAAAACACTAAACCTTACGGCAGCGGGCAGGTGGGCCAATCTGTGGAGTTCCTGCCCATTGTGCGGAAGTGGGAGTTAAATTAAAAGACATTGATTTTATGACGGCTGAGAATAGTTAACATGTACTTTGGCCTTTCAATTTTCAAAGCACTTTTTACATTTAATGAGCTACCCAGCGGGTCTTGGTGAAACCAAGAGAGGGAATTGCATTTTGAAATCAAGTTCAATTTTCCAGGATTTGCTTGGTACTTGACAGCAAACTTTCTGTATGCAGGTCAAAGGTCAGCAATCAAAGTGGAAATGCTTTGATGGGATTTTTGGGCCAAGATATCTTCTCTCTTAAAGATTTTTCCCCCAAGTTTTG
Organism: Zalophus californianus; assembly: GCF_009762305.2. Classification (NCBI taxonomy): domain Eukaryota; kingdom Metazoa; phylum Chordata; class Mammalia; order Carnivora; family Otariidae; genus Zalophus; species Zalophus californianus. Next base: position 74,082,825 of record NC_045602.1, read on the forward strand.
CTTTTGAGTCAGTTAGCATTCTCACTCAAAAATAAATGAGTTAATTAAGTAAATAAGAGAAGGGAGAACGGGAACTGCTTTGATTTAAAGCTTTGAATGAGTGAAACAACCAACATTGTCAGGTGCGACCCAATCCACTTCAGTGTTCTGATACGTACAGCTTCTCAAACATTTAACATCTAAAATGTGCTTAAAGGCCTGAGCTCTGTGGGTAACCTCTAACTCGGCAAGTTACCCAGGATATGCCAATGCATCGCATTGACTTTCCACTGACTCCACGGCACCGTGAACTTGGCAGCCAGCTCGGTGGGCAGAAGGGGCAGTGACCTCCCAAAATGTCTTCCATGACACCTGTTTTGCCTTATTCTTGGTTCCAGCCATGGATTTTCATCACTCTATAAAAAAGCACGTGCATCACCACATTATCTGCTGTATTTATCAATCCCTAACAAAATCTTGTCCAGTTCAAGTGCCTGGTTTCCTTAGCCAACTGGAGATACCTGTATTCATTTTCTTTTCTTTTCTTTCTTTCAAGATTTTATTTCTTTGAAAGAGCATTAGAGAGAGAGATCACGAGCAGGGGGCAGGGGTAGAGGGAGAAGCAGACTCCCCAGTGATCAGGGATCCCGACGAGGGGCTCTGTCCCAGGACTCTGGGATCATGACCTGAGCTGAAGGCAGATGCTTAACTGACTGAGCCACCCAGGTGCCCCTCCTGTACTCATTTTCTAATGAGTTTTCAGAAAACAGTATAGCAAGAGTTCTCAGGCAAGCTCACAGCTCAGTAAGAGCCCTTGGCCATAGGCTCATCTGGCTCAACCAACTCACGTGCCCTGAAACTTCTCTAAAGAGAGATAAACACGGCCAGCATGGGGCTCCTGAGTGGCTCAGTCGGTTAAGCATCTGCCTTCGGCTCAGGTTATGATCCGGGAGTCCCGGCATCGAGTCCCGCCTTGGGCTCCCTGCTCAGCAGGGCGTCTGCTTCTCCCTCTGACACTCCCCCCCTCATGCTCTCTCTCTTTCTCTCTCTCAAATAAATAAAATCTAAAAAAAAAAAAATACGGCTAGGAAGGCTGGGTCTCCAGGAACAACAGAGAGTCCAGGATTTCTCCCTCAAATAGTTCATGGATATGAGATACATCTCTCCTGGCCTAGGAAGAATCCACTTCAGGAGAAGCGACAGAGAACAAGGCTGAGCATGGCCCTCCCTTGCTGAACTAGGAAGGAAGCAGAAAGCTCCGCGTCAGGCCCGTGGTGAGCTCTCGAGAGCTTCTGGTTAACTGGCAGATGTACTTGGAAATAGGGCTGTCCTAACGAGGTTCACTTATTACTCGAAATAAACAGAGAACGCGGAACACCTTTTGAATCCCATCTGAGTCCTTGCTTATAAGGTGGTATTTTCAAAAGGATTCCTGAAGGGGTCATGCCCAAGGGCCACGCTCTACTGTCGCTATGGTAGATGAACAAATGATCCCCCCCCACTTCCTTTTAGTTCCCAACCAGCTATGTAACAGCCCTGACCAAGAACCCCAAACGAAGCTGAATTAAAACTTTTTAATTATGAAAGAATACACTCCACCTGCTTCAGTTTTTCCATCGTCCAGTGTGATACGTGTATCAAAGAAAGCCAAAGCGGAGAGTCTCCAACTTTATTGGGAAGAATTCCCTGGAAGGCTTGTTAAAATCACCTGGGACTCAGCCCGGAGCTTCTGCTTCGGCAGGTGACTTTGATGTGAAGCAAGTGGTTCTGTGGGCCGCTCTTTGAGAAAGACTACCCTGTGGAGCTCTTTTGCCCCACGTCATCCAACGAGGCAGGCTTTTCTCACAGTAGGATCTACCGCCCTCCATCATCTGGTCCCAACCTACCAACCCAAACTCTCCTTCCTTCCTCCCTCTCTGGTCAGGGGAGTGTCCTCACCCTCTTCACTAACCCTGAAACTACCTCACCGTCCTCTCTCTCTGCTTACACGTGCCTTCGAGACTTTAATTGTGCCGGTCCCCTGACCTGTAGCACTTTCCCCACTGCTCATCTCACGGTGCAAATGTTGCCATCCTCCCTCCTCCATGAATGCTTTCCCTGACCATCCTGGCCCAGGTTCCACCGACACCTGCTTTCTCTAACAAATTGTGTTATGTGATTGGGACTTAAAAGTGCCCTTTAATTATTCCAGGTAGCTGAATCGTCCTTGCTAAATAAGAATATTAGTGCCTTAAGGACCCAGCCCAGACTGTCTCATTCAGTCATTCAATCAACAAACATGTACCGAAGATTGGTACCACTAAGCACCACACTGCCCTTCTCTTGTATTCTTAGTCTCTAGACCAGGGTTTTGCAGAGCGTCCCGTCTACACTTCTTGCATGGGACAGAATTTATTGCACATAACTGGTGACCAGGATTACAAGTGTATTTTGGCCTCAGGTCTAAGGTGACTGGCATGCGGACGGAGTCCCTGATGTCACCCCTCACTGCTGTGTTCAGGACACTCAAGCCAATGGGCCCAGACACTCACGATCCTCTCCACACAGGAAGGTCTGCCCCCTTTGGAATTCTGCATCTGCTGGGAGATGATCACAGCAAGAAGAAAGGAGGGGCTCCTATTTCACTCGCAAAAACACCCACATTTTCAGACGAATTGATAAGAGCTGTAATGACTCATGGGCATAGAAACAAATTCCTTTCTGATTCCTTCCATCTGGAGTTCCACGAAGATGCAGGGGCACAAACAGAAAATACAGAACCCCTCTTTCACCTTGCCTCCTCGGACAGACCATCACAGTTGCCTAGCTAGAGCCCTGCCCTGTGCCTCCCACCTGCACCCCATCCCCACCACCCATGCACACAACCAGATCTTTTCTTTTTTTACTGATAAGTCAGAAGTTTGGTGGATCTTTCCATGACTGAGCATAATGCCTTACAAGCAACCATCACCTTCAGACCCACATATCTCTAGTAGGGATGTACTATGTAACCGCCCTTTTGAGTTAAAAAATTTAAATGTAATATCTCAAAAGAGGTATCAACTGGGCATTTCTAATGTTACTTTAAAAAAAAAAGGAAATTGGAATAATTACCACATGTATGACTCTTACCCTCCACTGTTGGACTGAAAGTTGTTTTTCTTGCCATATAAGCATGCCTATAAGAAGTCCAAACAAGCTCTGAGTTATATAACATTGTTCACATTTTTGGGGGCTATAATTAGAGTGATAAGATTATGGCAATGATCCTAGAACAGATTAAGGACATAATTGTGATGAAAGAGGGCTCTGGGTCAGTAGAAGTACGTATCTGAAACTGTTTTATTTACCATGATTTTGGCACAGGGAGCAGTAATAATCCCCTATTTACAGAACACCTTTCAGAGAATGTGTTTCCAAAGGCTCCACATAGTTTTCCCACTTCGCCTGTTTAATCTGGATGGAAAGTCGCCTTCAGTGTTTAGAATGAAGCTATAAAACCAACAGGGTCTCTCAGGAAACCACCACAATTTGCAAAGGGGGTGAAGAGGCAGGAGCCTAAGAGAGGCCAATACAGTTTCTGAAACTTAACCACCTTCTCCTATTAAAAGTGCTGCCTACAACACAGCTGTGTCAGCATATGATGCCTGTCTGAGGAGGTGTGTTCACGGAGAGGCTCATGGTCAGGTCGGAGTAACCATGCCAGTTAACCTGGGAGAAGCAGAAGAGGGTCTCTGCGGCTGGGCTTCTGGGAATGAACCCCCACCCCTTGCCCCTGGCATAGTCTAAGAGGAACAGAAGACTCCCATGGAGAAGGAGACTTCTTCTCCCATGGCTTATTTAACAGTATAGTGTTCAGGACTCATGCCACTGGTTGGAATTAAATAGAAGGACCAAGAGGGGGATATCTGGGCTTTGACAATGGTGGTGGGGGCCTCTGGCCCTGGTTCTCCAGAGGCAAAGGGAGAAGAACCATAGGCTGGCATGGGCACCTCTTAAGCCCTGCTGGCCATTCCACTCTGCGGCTAGACCTTATTTAAATTTGGAACAGAATCTCGGACTCTAACCTCCTCTGTTTACTTCTGTTTGTTTTCCCTTCTTACCAATGTTCCTTTTGAAAAAGCCCAACTTATCTAGGCAGTAAACAATCAGAAAAAAGTGTTTGCCTTCCCTTAATAAGAATTAAAAAAAAAAAAAAGGGCAACCTTATTCTTTCGGGATTAGGACGTTTGGGCGGGGGGGGGGGAAGAGAACAGGAAGGGGGACCTCGTAGAGACAGAATGTGGGTCAGGCACCGAAGCTACGGTCCCTCTGAGTCAGAGGGTTCCATGAGGTCCACATGCTATGAAGACCCGCAGGTATGGGTCCTTACTACACTGCTCATTCACCAGTTCTGACTTGTCCTTCTCATATTAACCTACTACCTTCAGCTGGCTGGTATTCGTAGCAGTCAGCTTTTGGATCTTACCTATAACTCACCTATTAAAAAATGAAACACAAGGGCACCTGGGTGTCACAGTCAGTTAAGCATCCAACCCTTGGTTTCGGCTCGGGTCGTGATCTCAGGGTCGTGAGATCGAGCCCTGGGTCAGGCTCCTCTCCCTCCGCCTGCCCCTCACGCCTGTACTCTCGTGCTCTCTCTCTCTCAAATAAATAAATAAATCTTAAAAAAAAATGAAACAGAAATAAAGGTGAGATTCTTAGAAAGGAGGCCGCACATCAAATTATATTGCAACCTGTGCTATAGAAGTCAGACATTTTGATAACTCAAAGTCAGCCACAGAAAAGAAAAGCTTATATAATGTAGATGGGTAATTATTTGTTAGTTTAAGTCCTACGGCATAATTACTGGGACCTACATGAGAACTGCTCGAGACGGAGTCCTTGCTATGAACTTGAAGACCCGAGGAAGGCAGCCCTATGTATGAAATGAATACCTCGTCTCACTTACTCATGAACAGAAACGATTTTCAAAAAGTCAGGATGTGACGGTTATGCTGCATGATTTATTTTGAATACTGGAAATATAAACAGTACCCTAATTAGCTTGTAGACTTCTCATTCCTGGTACATATGGCGCTTTCTCGGTGACCTAGATATAGGGTAAAGTCTGAACTACATTTAAAATTGAGATTAGTCAGTTTGTAAGCATCCAGGAAGTCAGCAATTTTCAGAGGGCAAGGGTTACAATTAAGGGAAAGCATTGCCCGCCCCAGTTGTTACCAGTCCTTCTTGTGAATTCTTTGCATTAACCGATCTCTTTCATTGATTTTTACCCATCTCTTTCTAGGGTTCACTCTAAAATTCTCAACTCCAGCTTGGAAGACTTAGAGGCAGATTCTGCCATCTCCCCAAGATTGTTACCAATTTATAGTATTAAAAAAAGGCAAAAAAAAAAAAAAAGGCCTTGGGGGGTGGGACTCTTGCCATTCTGCAAAGTGTCCTTGTAAGTCGTCTGTCCGTGGTTGTCAGCTCAGCCCCAGAACCCTGCAGGCCCCACCCACAGGGATTCAGTTTGAACCGAACCAAGGTGAGGCCAGGAGGGGGGATGTTTTTAAAGTAGGCCAAGTGATTCTAACTGGAAGCCAGAGCAGACAGCTCCATTGTAAGGTGCTCACCGCACACTGTCGGAGTCCGTCATCCGTCCTTCACTCACTGTGGTCTGCAACTGAACATCAGTCTACTTGCGGCTCACCGTTCACAATTCCTGCTTCCTACGGGCTCCTCTTTTGTCTAGAAACCTCTCCCTGGAATGCCCCCAGCTCTCCACTTCTCCCAGCAACCATCCTAGTCATCCGCGGAGGCCTCCTTTAGTTAACACTCCCTGGGCACCCACTGGGAGCCAGACACTGCGTCGACTCAGAGAACACAGAAAGCTACCCAAGACACGGGACCAGCCTTCAGGGAGCTTGCTGCCATGGTTGAGAAGTCAAATTTTCTGAGATAACTAGCCCCAAGCAAATGTCCCACGCTCAGGAGGCAAACATGGCAATTCTAGAAACAGCACAGGCCCATAAGTATGGCAGCCCCAAAACATAACCACAATCAACCCAGGTAGAGGACAAATAAATCTAGGATGCCAAGGAGACCGATAAAGAACCCAATGAGAGTAGATGGTGGTGAGACCCCAAATATCCTCCCCCTGGCTCAGTGACAAACATGAGCCACAGAGGGAAATAGCAAGTAGAGACTCAGGTCTAAGAGGGCCTCATCTCGAAACTGCCGATATGGTCATCCCTATTTCCTGAATAAACAATAAATAAGAGTAAAAATACTGTGAAGAATATTAGCTAGAACAGACTTCCGGAAGACAAAGGCTAAGCTGATCCAAAGATCCAATTTAGACCCCGGGAACAGAACTGTTTTTATTTGTTGCTTTATTTGTTTTTATTTCTTGCTATTTTTTTTGTTTTGTTTTTTTGTTTGTTTGTTTGACGTAAGCTCTAGGCCCATCATGGGGCATGAACTCACGACCCTGAGATAAAGAGTTGCATGCTCTACCAACTGAGCCAGACAGCCGCCCCTGTTCTTTTGCTTTTTAATAATATGAACCAATAATGAAACCAGAAAGACATGGTGAATAGTGAGTGATCTAAGGGACAGCCTAGGTGGAGGTTTACGTGGCAGCAATTGTCTTAAACATCAGTGGGGGGACCTGAAGCTCCGATGGGTCAAACGCAACATGAAAAGAAATGGGGCAACAGACCCGTCAACTGGTTTCCAAGCTCCCTGGCTCTCCTGCTCTCAGAGAAGGGAAGGGGAGAGGCACAGAGAGACCCGGGGCCGGGGCGAGAGCAAGAAGTGGTAAACTTGAAGAGAACAATCATAAAAATCATAGCAGATTAACATGACAGACTTCACATTCTAGTTACTCATTTAATCCTCAAAATTGGCCTTATTAGTTAGTTATTTTCATATTGCAGATGAATCAGAAACCGAAGCACAAGGAAGTTAAGTAGGTTGACCAAAATCACACAGCCAGTTCAAAGAGAGGTGGGATTTAAGGCAAGGTCATGATCTTCCCCTCCCCCAACCCATGAAACTGCATTCTAACAGTAGAATACAGCACCTAAGGAAGTGGATAGAATGCACCTGAAAGTCATTTTTGACTATGTACTCAAAGCCGGGAACTGTGCTGGCACTTCAAACATCAATGAGTAAGATCTTGTTCCCAAATTGAAGATGTTCATAGCTGCTTCAGCAAAAGCACGAAAATTCAGAGTAAATCGGCATTTAAAAAAAAATCAAAATAAATATTCTATTTCTCATTTTGCTGTTTGTGGAGTTGGTAGAGTGGCTCTGTTTATCATTATAAAGTATGGCTAAGCCTGGAAGGTTGATGTAATGGAACAAGAACATTACTCACAAGGAAATATCTGGAAAAAGTGTGTTTGTATGTGAGAGTGTATGCATTTGGGAGGGAGGTTGTTAACCACTGTGCCCTCATTTCATCTTTCCAGACATTTCTACCCTATCACCAAGGACAGTGGCAAGTACTGGGGAACACTGGGGGAGGCAGGAGCATCTGTGGGTCAAAGCATTTTTCGAGCCTCTTCTGAAGTCAGTTCATGTGAAGTTGACACATCACTTCGGAGCTAACAGGAGTTTGAACTTTTGCCCAGCAAGATATCCTGCCCATTGGTAAGTAAACATGTGGTGGGGACAAACAGTTTTTATACAACTCTTCATTGTACGATGATAAGATCTGGGGACGCTTTTTTTTTTTTCCTAGTTTAGATTTCTTTATTCAAATATCACACTCAGAAATTCCCCACCCCACTTTGCCAAGACCCGACATTCACTCCCTCGTCTGGGAACTTCAATAATTTGGCATTTGCTGCCAGTTGGCTTTTTCTTTAAAAGAATTTTAAATGCTATGTAGGCTCTTGAATGTTTTTTCTCAAATTATACCAAGAGTATAATTGGCTTATAAAGAAGATAAATATAGAGGAAGGGCCTCCAGCTAGTCAGTACCACACCCGACTGCTCTTCTTGAGTCCCCAGCTGACGCTAGAAGGAAACTGGCACTATGTGCTAGGCACATTCACGGACATCTTCCCATCCAAACCCTGAAACAGCTCTAGCACATGGTCACTATCACCTCTCCCCATTTTCCCCCCAGCTTTACTGGGATATAACTGACACCTAACCTCCTGTATGTTGAAGGTGCACAATCCCTTGATTTGATGCACCAGCGTACTGCAAAATGATTACACTACAGTGTTAGCTAACACCTGCTCCCATGTCTTTTTTTTTAAGATGAGAAAACGAAGATTTGGAGAGTCTCGATAATTTGTCCCAAGCCAACCAGCTCCAAAAACAGAGGTCACAGAGACGTCTGGCTTTGACATCTGTGGTCATTTCCTCTTTGCTAGAGTGATGCTGCCATGTTGAAGCCTTTCCTTCCCACCCGCAAAGGCCTCTTAATCCTGTCTGTAATCTGATCATAACCGAGACCAGTTTCTGTAGGTTGAAGGAACAATAGCCCCACGACGTCCCGCCCACAGAAGTAAGGTTTGGAAGTTGTGGCTATTTCCTTGAAAAGCAGTATTACTAGGCTGAATAATGGCATGGGTATTTTTCTCTCTCTTTTGAAAAGTGGCAAAGTAAAACAATACTCAGCTATAGTGTTACCAACCTAAGGATGTCAGCATTAGCCTGGGGGGCGGGGGGGGGGGGCACCTTCCCACTCCTCCCGAGTGTTTTATGTAATAATGCCTCTCTAAGCCAAATGGCATTGGCGGGTAATCCCATTTGGCTCTGTCATACGGCAACAGTGCCTCCCTGCTTTTCTCACACGTGGCTAATTGCTGATGGAAGGAAAGCGTTGAGCTGCTCTCAGGGTTGCTGGCAGATAAGCCTGCCTTGGAGCTGGAGGTCCTTATCTTTACTGCTCGCATGCCTTTTTAGTCCAGAAACTGAGCAGCACTTTTCATAAGAATAGCTGCCCACCCCCTTCCTGTGGGATTCCAGTGGTTCCAGAAAGCCAAAAAGCATTCCTGCAGACCTCAGAGATTTATGTCTGGGGAGGGTGTCTGTGGCTGGGAGGGGACCTGGTTTGTGCCCCTGGCAGCGCGATAGTCATCACGGGAAGGGATAGAGGAAAGTCTGAGTCAGCAACGGCAGGGTTGAACCCGAGGCAGGGTTTGTGAAGCTCTGGGGAGCCGGAATCTCCACCGGCCTGGGCCTAGGTGCCGGTCTGGGGGAACAGAACATGGGACAGCCAGGCTTCCGTTCTCATCTGCCATTTGAGGCCCTCTAAACACAGCCTCCACTCCTGGGTTCAGCTTTATCGCCCGCTAGCCTCCTTCATGTTTCTCTGCCAGGAACATCCTCAGTCCCCCTCCTGGCCTCGCTGTCCTTCCTCTTGTCAACTGAAGCCCTACCTTGTTGTGGGAGGCCTTCTTTGACCACCCCCAGCCCAGAGAGGATGCTCTCACCTCTGAGTGTTTTAAAACTGTCTGTCTGTGTCCCTCTGCAGGTACTTACCACATCCTGCTTTGCCCAGCCACCTAAGTTTTTATGTGACTATGTTCTTTCTTTTCTAGGGTGGCCAGGTGAGTCCCTGCTCTCCCTATGACTCCAGCTCCTCCAACCCTCTTTTTGGCTGACTCTGCTCCAGCCATGCCAGCCTCCTCACTGTTCCTCAGAAAGGCTGGGCACACCCCTGCCCCAGGACTTTTGCACCAGCTGTTCCTTCTGTCTGGAGCACTCTCCCCCAGGGAAATGGCTCACTCCCTTCCTTAATGGTTCTGCTCTGTTGTTAGAATTTATCAGGGGCTTCTGCAACTACCCCAGATTGCAACAAACAAATAAACAAACACCCTTTCCCAGAACTCCACTTCCACCTTCCCTTGCTTTGTTGGTCTCGTTTCTTTCATCATGGATTTTTAAATCTGTTTATTGCCCTCCTCCCCCTACTTGAATGTAAGCTCTATGAGGAAAAGGATTCCCCACTGTTTTGTTCACTGCTGGGTCCGCAACACTAAGGATAGCGCCTTACATGTAGTAGACACATGTTAAATGGGTTTTGAATGAATGAATATCTCTGTTATTATCAATCCTTTGCCTAGCCAGTGCTAGGCCATATACACATATGTGTATGAGAAATACACACATGGTATATACCACATACGGTAAATGCTCAACAGATATTTGTTATAAATGACAATATTATTCTGTTTCTGGGCTCAGACCCCGATTGGTCTATTCATTTCATATGCTCCTTCCGCAAGGCTAGGGGAGTACCCCTTGGTCTCAAGAGGGGAGGTGTAAGGTAGAACAGGTAGGGGCTGGGGTGGGGGGGGGGGTGCGCAGACAAAGGATCCTGTTGTCACTCTGTGACCAACATTACAACCTTCCAGCCAGGTTGGGCCTATGCTCACAAGACAAGAGTTGCTCATTTGACAATTGGTTCAAGTGTGATTTCCTGGCTGGTAGCCCTGAGAAATCAAGGGGAAATTTTTCAAGTTACCCTGCATCTGCCTGACAGGAGTCTTAATGAGAGGCATGGGCTAGTCACACAAAGCCCTGGCCCTCTCTGCTTGCTGCCCACACAGGAAATTTGGACCTCATTCCCTCTGCAGAAGGGGGCTCACGTCCCTACAGCCACAGGGAGGTGTCTGGGCTCTCAGCTCAGCTTTAGTTCTGATGTTTCCACAGAAGTACCAAGTACACCCTGAGGTCTGGTCGCCTGAGCTATGGACAGGCCTGCTGGTATGTGGAGGGCTGGGTGGCTGATGGAGGCTATGAACATTCTCTGCACATAAGCCCCAAGATCCGGGGTCACCCTGATTTTGCTGGCATAAAGGAGACCCCGTCCAAGGCAAGAGACAAGTGAGACCTTCAGCTCCAGGACAACTCATGTGATCACAAGCTGCTTCCGAGAGTAGACTCTGTGGGTAAAACCCAGATACATGGTTCCCTTCTCAGAACCAAGATCTGTGCACAGTGTGGCTATCATGTGGTCAGTCCCATGGATAGGCAGCATGTGCCAAAGAGCAAGTAGTTCCCAAAGTTGCAGATCTCAGAACATGTCATCAATAATGAGCCAGGCTACTGCTTATTAGTCCCGGATAGGTACCTGACACGACGCTAGAATAATTTTCTCAACCACCCTCCAAGTAGGCTAGATGGGCTCGCTTGCCAAAGGACCCCCTGTGGTTATGCAGCAGAGCCAGCTTGGGATCCCCGGTCCAGGATGCCAGGCTGCCTCCCACAGCCCCTGGCCTCCAAGGGCTGCCAAAGCCATGCGGGTGAAGGCTGCAGAGCCTGAGCTACTGTGGAACCCCTCCCGGTGTGGAAGGGAGGTCTGTGCAGAGGAAGCAGCGATCCTGCTCTTTCTTGTACTGTGAGTGGTGGCCAGAAATCTACAATGGTTTGAGTTTGGAGGGAAGAGACTCAGACCGAGGAATAACATAATACCAAGTTCACCAGCATAGGCGCACAGCCGCCTCTCCCGCTTCAGAGAGCGACGGGGGCAGCCCCGTAACTGCCATCACTTACAGGACGCTTACTGAGGGTCCGGCACGGTTCCCAGGGCCTCACCCCAATTATCTCACTGAATCCTCACTGTGCCTCTATGGAGTAGGGGGTTAATATACCCGTTTTTCAAATGAAGAAACTGTGCTGTGGAGAGCTTAAGAAACTTGCCTGAGGCTCTTTAGTTAATAAGAACCAGAGCAGTCTGACTCCACAGTCCAAATTTTTAACCTCCACCAGGCTGCCTAACACCCTGGAAGTCAGAGAATTTCTGCTGTGGTTGTGGCCCAGCCACCTCACTTGGTCCGTCAGCCTCCGTCTGCTCATCCGTGAAAGTGCAAGTTAGACAGAGGGTCTCTAAGGTCACTCTTTTGCTGCACATGGGCTGAGTGCAATTCTTTGCCTGGCACTGAGCTTGTCTAGGGGAAAGCAGAAGTGGACAAGTCACAGTCTCCGTTGTCAAGGAACTCAGAGTCCAGAGGGATCGTTTCCAGCTGTAAAATCAGAGGCTCCACCTCAAGGAGACCCCTTTAGGCTGCCTCAGGAAGTCTCAACTCCTTCACAGGCTCTCCCTGCTCTCTGGAGTTAGAACCCCTCCTATTCTCCACCCGCCCGATTCATCTGTAAGCACTAGCATCTTCCAGCCCCGCTGCTGTGGCTCATGCTACTTCCTAACCAACCCCCCCTCCCCCAACATCCCCAAGGACCAGCAGATCATCCAAAGGACCAAAGCCAAGGACCAGCAGAAGTCCCAACTCCCTAACTCCTTCAAGATACCCACATTCCTTTCCCCAAATTCCTTTATCATTTACTGTCTGGTGCATACAGCTTAACTCATTATTGGCACATATATCTCTACTCATTTTGTACGTTTCAGCCTTGTTTCCCAGATGTGGTTTATACTTTTTGATTCCCCACAGCAAGTAACACAAAGGTATGCACACCAAAGAATTCCAAGCTCGCCTACAAATTCCACCAAGATTGTCTCTTTGCCCAAGAGGGGGTTCTAAACTGGACTTCTCTGACTCAAGTCCACTCCTCTCCAAGGACAGCCATTAACTTTGGAAGAGTTAGTTCATTTTTCCATGCCTTGGCTTTTTCATTTATAAAATAGAAATGATACCTGGCATTTCCCTCATAAAACTGTTATGAGAATTAAATAAAATGCATAAAAACACTTAGCATTAGTACCTGACAACGGTGAAAGCTCAGCATTACTTGCTTTCATGACTGGTAGATGGTTTCTAAAGATGGCCCCATCAGGCCTCCCTTTCCTTGATGGGCATGCTCCTCCCATGGAAAGTGAAGTTTGTTGCCCTGCCCTTGAACCTGAGCTAGCCTGTGGCTTGCTTTGGGCAACAGAATACACAGAAGTGATACCAGAACTGTGTGAGTTCTGGACCAAATTTTAAAAGGTCTGGAAGTTTCTGTTTTTATGCTCTCTGGGGGCAGTCAGCCACCATGCTAGAAAGAAGCTCGGGCTTGGTCACCAAAGGAGGATACCCCATGTGAAGGCTACCAAATGGAGGAGTGAAGGCTCCTGGCAACTTCCAACCACGCCCAGCAACCAGCTGAATGTAGCCGAGCGCCACATGGAGCAAAAAAGCCACCCAACCAAATTTCCTGAATTCCTGACCCAAGAATAAGGAGAAACAACTTATCATTGTTTTAAGCCACCAAGTTTTGAGGTGGTTTGTTGTGTAGCCAATGATAATTGAAACAATCAACATTACTACTGTAATTCTTGTGATGAGGTAGATTAAACTCGATTAGTTAAGCACGCACTGAAGGGCTACTAAATGCAAGACAGGTATTTTTACCTCACAGCCAAAGCAGATAAAGAAGACCAAAAATATGAGTACTATTGAATTCTTCACCTTCAGGTTTTCAGTCTAGTTTGGTGGGAAATACAGTCACAGACATAACTACCATACACAGAAGGACAGGGTGCATAGTACCCAGAGTGACCAAATCTCAGGAGGAAGGAAGGAAGAAGAGAGGAAGAAGGAAGGAAGAAAAGAGGAAAAAGGAAGAAGAGAGTAGCCTTGTCTAGGAGGGTGGGGGTAGGGGAGTGGGGATGGTGCAGGTCATTCGTAGAGAGAGAGACATTTTAGATGTACCTCAAAGGGCAACAGGAGAGGGTTGTTTTTTGTTTTTTGTTTTTTCCCCAAAGCAGAGCCCTAAAATGACTCCAGGAGCCTTGGTCCTCACGTGTAAATTGGCCTCAGGGTAGCGGGAGACTCTCAGCTGGGGGTCAGAGGGCCTGTGCGTGCAAGGGAACTCAATCCCACCCTGGATCACTAAGAGGATTTCAAGAACACCCCATGTGTTTTCTCATCCACTGAAGGAGGTGACAGTCCCCTAAATTGTACCAAAAGATCAAATAGAAGCGAGAGCTTTGAAGATCTGGAACACACTTCACATGCAACATCAGGTAGAAATACTGAGGTCTGAACTCTCAGAGGCCATAGTCTATGGTGCCCCACAACATCCTCTAGGTCAGAGCACAACTCTGACAGCCCAGAGTGTTGTTTGCCATCCGCAGCGTGGTCTGGGGCAAGTCCTCACCTGCTGATGGCGGGCGGGGCCCCTGCCCAAACTTGGTGCCCGTCCCGGGTTCAAGGACACCAAATTTCAGGGAGCCTCGGCCATTGCCCACTGAGCCGACCACGACCTGCATAAAACTGAAATGTGTGCTTTCAGGCTGGTGAAGTATCAAGCTCGAGGCTGCCCTCACAGTGGTGACCCCCCCATCAGAAATGCCCCCTTTCCCCTCGGAGTCCTCTGTGCAGATGCTTCTGTCCTCTGAGCTCAGCTGGGGCCCTACCACCCCTGCCCAGCAGGCCCTGCCTCTCTAGCCCCCTTGGAGCCCCCTCTGGCAGTCCAGCATCTGAGTCTGCCCAATCCTGCCTTGCGCACTCCCTCTCTTCCATACGCCTCTCAAGAATAAGGCTCACGGCATATGAATCTCTTGCAAATCCCAGCGGGGCCTGGGACAGTGTCTAGGGCGGTCACTTGCCGATGACTTGAAGGTCAGCCTTCCCCAACAGTACGTGGTTGTGCCACTCTGGTGCTGTTTCTCTAAGTGTTGTCAGAGACCGCATTGCATTAAAACACACACACACACACACACACACACACACACACACACACACACACACACACACAAAACGTGAACCCCTAGCCCTACTGAATCCCCAGGGATAGGACCTATAATTTGCCCTTTAACAAGCTCCCTGGGAGATGGAATACACACAAGGGTCCGAGGACCCTGCCGTAAGGGAGGTACGATAACCGGCTTGGATGGCAAGATTCATGTCCCGGGCCTCTGGCCTGGAGACCAAATGGGTCTCCCGCCACCACACCTAGTAAAAAAGAGGAAGAGCAGTGGCCCCTTGACCCTTCTCTTGCCCCGCAAATGTTGATGGGCTGTTATGGCACCATTCCCGCAGACGAAAACAACAGGCCTGAGTCCTTCTCGGATGTTCGGTTCACCTTTTCTCCTATCTAGTCCTCCCAGAAATGACCGATGTTTGTAAATACTATGTGTGGATTTCCTGCCATCACCTCATGAGTGGGAGCCATCCGATCCACACTTCGACACCGTTCCCGTGATCACAGAGGAGAATGGGCCTTTCTCCTCCAGCTGGATGGCTCCAGGGCTGTAAATGAAACTTTGACCTTTAGAAGCAGTGCCTGAGGATAGATACTTCATTTTCCATACTTTCCTGTTTCCAGTACCTGATAAATTCCTGGCCGAGTTCCTTTCTCACAGCCGAAAACACTGGCAGGTTGCAGATTTGGAAGTCTCAGCCAGAAAACATGAAATTGCATTAATATCCCCAAAAGCACACACCTTGGAAGAGAAAGTCTACCCAAGACTAATCAGAGTTGCTCTTAATGAGGAAATTACACAGAGGATTAAGACACTTCATCCCTTTCTCTTGGCCTCCCTATTAGGAGCTTCTAGGGTTACAGGGCTCTTCATAAATCACTGCTTATGTAGCCATTCTGACTCCAGCATCAACACACTGTCACTGCCTGGGTATTTTCCAAGTGCATGATTTCCCAAGTCATCCTGGAACTTTCTGGGGTAAGTTGAGATGCAAGAAAAATACATGGTAACCTTGAACGAATCCTACTGCTGGAGGCCAGCAGAGGGGAAGTTTCCAGAAGGCTGGGGGGTAAGGAGGCGGCTTGACCATAACGAGGGCAAGTCTTGCCAGCAACCTCACGTCCATTCTGAGA
The DNA here is from genome assembly GCF_009762305.2 of Zalophus californianus. Lineage (NCBI taxonomy): Eukaryota > Metazoa > Chordata > Mammalia > Carnivora > Otariidae > Zalophus > Zalophus californianus. The sequence continues at coordinate 74,098,512 of NC_045602.1, forward strand.
GCAGAGGGGTGGGCAGAAGCCCGGTGCTGAGGCTCATTCTGTAGGCAAAGGCTGTGCTCTCTCCCCACTGCCCCCAAGATGCATGCTGCCAGGAGGAGGAGCACTAAGCAGTGGAAACACCTCTGCTCCAGCCCCAGCTCTTCGTGAATGATGAGCCCTTGAGAAGACCCCTCACTGATTCATGGGCCAGTTTCCTCATCTCTCAAAGGAAAATATGCCACTGCCCTACCTATCTCAGAGGCTCGCCGAAGGTAAACGGAGGTGATCTAGCCAACAAAGGACTCTGCAAAGCAGCCAAGGAGCTGCCTGCACGCACCTGCCAGGCGCCGTGCTAAAGGCCATATGCGTCGCTGCGCAATTCTCATGACAGCCCTTTGAGGGGAGCACTGTTACTTCTGTCATTCACAAGGCGGCAGCTCAAACATAGGACGCCCTACAGGTAACAAGTGACGGATACAGAATGAGTGCAAGGTACACACCCCGGAGAGGCTCCCATCGATCAGAAGAGGAAACACAAAATGAAAACTATTTTCGGGGGGAAGAAATGGATTCCACGGATGACAAAGATGGCAAGGAGCCTAGAGTCTGTGGGACAGGAAGACAGAGACTATCTCGCATCACGCAGGAGTAGGAGAAAGTGGGAAGTGGGTACAGTCACTTTCGGGGACAATTCCTTTTTGCCGGAGCATCGTTAATCGTCCACTGCAGAAAAGTGTCGGCCTAGCGGCAACCCTACCACACACAGATCTCAAGGATGCTAAAGGTAGCCGTGACTCGGCATCTTTGTTAAATCCCCCAGTCACCTCTGGAAGATGCCACTGCTTTTCAGAAGGAACACCGATGTGAGAGAAGCTCCAGGTTCAGTGCATGGCTGGAAAAGCGCACGGGGCATTTTGACAATTGCGGCTTCTGACCCTCTAGTTTCCTTCCCCTCCACCGCCCACTACCCAATACCGAGGTCCCTCAGGGGCCCTGGGCTGACAGGAAAAGCTGAAGTCTGATTAGGCAACAAGAAAGGCCCTCCGGAGAGTCCTAGTGTGGGTGTAAAGGATGTGGACATCATCCATCCACGGGACATTTACGGCTGAGGGACTGGTGAGAAAATGAGGTGGTTTTTTTTGGCAGGTCTGCTGTGTTTCAGTACGTCCTTACCTTCTCCAAGGACATGGGGGAATGCCTAGAATATGGTCCACGATCTCAGATGGAAGACCGCAGTGAACGTGCCTGTCTCCCCCTACCCCGCCAGGATATGAGGACCACAAAGAGTGGTCAACTTGGCCACCCCCCTCAACCACCCAGAGGTTTTGCAAGTGAGGACTTTTCACCAGTCCCTGATGCGATGGCCTTAACTTTCTAATGGGCTTACAGAATCTCCTAGCTATGCTTTGTGGGTGGACTTTCCTCCTGACATCACAGGCAGGGCGCTGAGAAGAACACACGGCATGGGAAACACTGACTTAAATACGCAGCTTGGGAAGGGGGTCATTATTCGTGAAGCCTTCTGTGACAAGGACCCCAGCAAATCCCCCTAAACAGAATTTCCCCCACACTTATATTTAAAAAAAGAAGAGAGAGTGAGCCAAGTGAGCCGGAGGAGTCTGATATTTTCTTGCAGTTTCCTTTTTCCTGACGCTCTGTACAGGATGATGTAGTTGTTTACTTTGAGGCTCAGGAGTCAGCCAGCATTGTATGAAAAGCTTTCCCACAAAAAAACCCATAATAAGACAAACTCCTTTCCATGATGTTCGAGCAATTAGCAACACATGAGCAGGCTTGCTCATGCCCTCGCTCCAGGATCTGCTTTCCTCCTGTCACAGGAGTCCCTCACCCTGGAAGTGGGGGGAGGGGAGACAGGGAGGACTCTCATTCCCCCAGGAGTGGGAGGGGGAGGCGGAGGGGTGTCAGTAGGGGGGATGAAGGAACGAGGGGGGGGGGGAGTAATGAACAAACAAGATCCTCAAAGGTCCCACCTCCAAGCCACTTTCGTGGCTCCCTCCGCTGTTCAACCCTGCATGAAGCGACATTCCGCACCTCAGTATGCTTATTTGTAAAATGGGGCAACGGGAAAGCGTCAGAGGTGTGGTTAGAGTAAATTACACCTATAAAGCCGTTGGCATATGACCTGAGGCTGCACAGTGGAATGGTGAGCACACAGACAAAGGAGTGGGGACTGCCTGGGTTCAAATCCCAGTTCTACCTCTTACGGACTGTGTACTATTGGGGAAAGGTCTTTCTGGATCTCAGGAGACCTACCTCCTAGGTCCCCTGTAAGCATTATTAATCGGTATATGTAAAGAGCTTTAAAAATGGGTATCTAGTAAGTGCTGTCAAAATGCCAGTTGCTTTTATTTTTCGCTTCTAGAAAACATTCTGTAAATGTTTGTTGCTGGTGACGGCAGTGAGGAAAGCTACTTGAAAACCAGTGGTAGGCACAGGGGAAGGTGACACAGGAAGGGGCATGGGCCTCCACAGAAGATGTGTCAGAATCCAGAAAGAACATGCACATACACAGCATCCAAGCAGAGTTAATTTATCACAAAATTTTGTCGATGGAAAATGGCAAGAGGTCTCTGGTTTTCATAATATAAAGTGCCGAATGAAATGTTAGACTACATCCTCTTAGCTACAAAACATGGTTTAAAAAAATGCTGAGAAATGCCAAAGTTGTGGAAACCAGGAGAGATTTCTCCCCTAATCAGTGCTGCATGCCAAAAGGACAAGGCTTGGCTAGGGTACCCCTTAAGAATTCTCAGCCCATGCATCCCCAGGCTGGGCTAAACGCGGGCCAGCATTCCACCTGGGATAACCCTGAGGTTTCAGCACCATCTTGGCCTTGGTCTTGGGAAGGAGACAGGGACTGTGCTTTATCCTTCCAGCTAAACCGACCATGTGATCAGCTGCCACACTTCCTGTCCTTGAGACAGACCTCCCTGCCAAAGACAACAGGAAAATCAAGACTATGGTGGCAAAATAATGATATGCAGACATTGTCCTCAAGCTCAGTTCTTACTACAGGGAGAATTTTTCTTGCGGGGGCAGAGGGGATATTATCACTTACAATGCTAACATCTATGGTAGTTTGGATACTTTCAGATCGTGTTCTACCCTTCCCCCCTTCCATTATAAAATATACCTACAGAAAGATATATAAAGTAGACGTATCGTAAAGAATAACCAAGTAAAACAAACCCCCTTTTAGCCATGACGCATCCTGACAAATAGAAAATGTTTGCTGGTCCTCAGCAGCCCCTTTAAATCTCTCTGCCAGGAGCTTGCCCCTCCATCCCCCTCCAGGGATAAGGGTAACCACTGCCTTGGGTTTTTTTTTTTTTTATGGTTTCATCACTGTGTGTCTCTCTGAAGAATATATTGGTTTTTTTTTTTTTTTTTTCTGTTTGGGGACTTTCTGTAAATGCAGCATGCTACATGTGTCTTTCTGGGACCTGCATCTTCTGTCTGCATGTCCTCCCTTTTTAATCACCAGCTCTTATGGCTCGGGTCTCCATTCTTAAGGGGGGGGGGGAGGCTCACTCATTGTCTTTTAAAAGCACCCTTATAAAGCATCCCTCAAACATTCTCCCTACAGTATCAATGACACAGCAACTGAATCAATTCATTCTATTCCTATTCCCTTACATGCGAACCGCCTGCCACACTTACATAAGCTGTGGCCAGTTCCCCACCTTTTCAATTCAAATATAATTCCCTTGCAGCAAAATGACATTTTTTGGTAGATTTAAACGTCAAAGGAATGCATTCAGGACTTCCAAATGATACCCTCTTCCAAAAGGAGGCTTTCCCCCACCAAGGACCAAATTCTTAGTATTTTTGCACATTCTGTGTTTCTTTCTGGTTTTGTCCAGTGGTTCACGCTCCTATTCTTGCTCTTCCTTACCGATGAAGTCTAAATGTCCCTTTTATGGAATAGGATTTTAAGTTTCATGTCTTTCCCGTAACCTTTGAACAATTTGTGTAGGTGTTCTCAAACCCCTCTAACTATTTTTTTCCGCCTGCAAAAATGCCCATTTGGATCGAATGGGCTTTTTACTCGCATAATCCTGCAAACTGTTCACACCATTTTCTACAAAGCATCAGAATGTCTGTGTTTTATGCTGAACTTAGTGTCTTCACGATTCAGAAATTAACCAGGAGCTCAAAGAGCTGAACAGAATCCATCCTTCTGGGGATACAGATGCACAGGAATCACAGTTTTTGAGCCACAAGCATCTATGTAACCTTTTTTAAGTTTGGGGGAGGACCCAATTTGTTCCGTCCTGCGGCATACATAAGACACTGCCTTCCTGTATTGACCTGGTACCAGCACACCAGGCTCTCTCCAGTTCCCAAGACCAGGGGCTGATCTCTCCTCCCATTAATGTGGTTTAAACCTAACCTGCAGAGATCAACACTGGGGGTGGGGGTGCAGCTGGATGGGAGGACCTGAATGACATAAACATCCAGACTGGTCTCAGACGAGGTTTCTAGAAGCCAAAAATAAAAGCAACTGGCATATTGACAGCACTTACACTTACACAGATACCCATCATTTTTAAAGCTCTTTGCATATACCCCAGACGAGTTCGTTCCTTGTCACAGAACGGCATGACCGCACAGAGCCAATCTCATTGACGCAGATGGGCTCTCACCACTGCGCTCCTGATGGAAATGGGACCCACAGCTCTTCCTCCCGTGACAAAGTCCTTCACATGTGAGAGGACTCACCCTCCCGTGTGCAGGAGTGTGCCTACTGCCCCAGCAAAGGAAACAGTCAACAAAACAAAGAGGCAACCCTCAGATTGGGAGAAGATATTTGCGAATGACACTACAGATAAAGAGCTGGTATCCAAGATCTATAAAGAACTTCTCAAACTCAACACCCAAAAAACAAATAATAAGTCAAAAAATGGGCAGAAGACATGAACAGACACTTCTCCAAAGAAGACATACAAATGGCTAACAGACACATGAAAAAATGTTCATCATCATTAGCCATCAGGGAAATTCAAATCAAAACCACATTGAGATACCACCTTATACCAGTTAGAATGGCAAAAATGGACAGGGAAAGAAACAATGTTGGAGAGGTTGTGGAGAAAGGGGAAACCTCTTACATTGTTGGTGGGAATGCAAGTTGGTACAGCCACTTTGGAAAACAGTATGGAGGTTCCTCAAAAAGTTAAAAATAGAGCTACCCTATGACCCAGCCATTGCACTCCCGGGTATTTACCCCAAAGACACAGATGTAGTGAAAACAAGGGCCATATGCACCCCAATGTTCATAGCAGCAATGTCTGCAATAGCCAAACTGTGGAAAGAGCCGGGATGCCCTTCAACAGACGAATGGATAAAGAAGATGTGGTCCATATATACAATGGAGTATTACTCAGCCATCAGAAAGGATGAATACCCAACTTTTACAGCAACACGGATGGGACTGGAGGAGTTCATACTAAGTGAAATAAGTCAAGCAGAGAGAGTCAATTATCATATGGTTTCACTTATTTGTGGAACATAAGGAACAGCATGGAGGACATTAGGAGAAGGAAGGGAAAAATGAAGGGGGGAGAATCGGAGGGGGAGACGAACCATGAGAGACTATGGACTCTGGGAAACAAACTGAGGGTTCTAGAGGGGAGGGGGGTGGGGGGATGGGTTAGCCCGGTGATGGGTATTAAGGAGGGCACGTACTGCATGGAGCACTGGGTGTTATATGCAAACAATGGATCGTGGATCACCAAATCAAAAACTAATGGTGTATTGTATGGTGACTAACATAGCATAATAAAATTTAAAAAAAAAAGGAGTTGGCTTTTATAAGGTGAACAATCACACCTAAATATATATATTATATATATATATTTTTTCTTAAAGGGTCAGATTTTATTTTCAAGTTTTCTTTTAGTGGACTTGCTTGTCCTTCTTTGTGTGGTTCATTTCCAGTTTATGTACTCAAGAAATGCTTCCCATATCTCTAATAAATTCCCCCAAAGGAAAAAAGAGTGAATTAGACTAGGGAATTATTGCCACACTAACAGCAATGTGCTTCATTTGGTTGTGTTTGTGTGTTTTTAGTGCTTACTTTGGTGAATCTAGGAAACCTTCATAAATTAGGACTTGATAAAGGGGGTTGGATTTAACCTATGATCTGAAAAACAAAACAAAACAAAATGGGCATGGGCTGGATAAATAGTGGAAGAAATGCTAGGAACAAAGACATCATTTTCCCCAACCACTCCCTTCTCAGACTCTTACCATGTTGCACCCTCCATGCTCCTTCTGGAGGACCAGTGAAGACCTCAAACCCCATTTACCACTCGTGTAGCTGTCAGTCAGCCAGGCCCAAATCAAGGCTTAGAGCCAGGCAGCTCCACTCTGAGAGCCAGGGCTGGGTAATGAGCTTAGTTCCCTAGCAACCTGTACATGAGTGTTACTGATAAAATGGATTACATACTGCTGATGAATCCCAAGTAAATATCATATTGACCCAACAAAGGAGTTAATTTGTACCTGCTGTCACACCCTGGGCTGAATGAGAGAATTCTGTGATCCCTGCTAGTACACTCCCTGGAACATCACGAGAAAACAAAATGCCCTGATGGGAGTCAAAAGTGGATGTTTCAACTTCCTATTGCCTCCGCAAAAAAAGTTCTTGTAACAGGAAGAAGAGGGTCTGTTTTTCCTTCCATTGCTCTCCCAATACAAATCAGATTGCCTAAAATACCACCCCTAAAGGGTTATTCCAGGGTGCCCTGGGCAACAGAGATGAGTAGTCACCCAACCCTAAATCAACCAACTGCCATTTTATTTACACCTTGGTCTTTGGGAGTTTGGTTTGTGTTTATCCTTCCTCAAAAGCCTAATCTCCCCTGGATATTCAGACAAAATGAAATTTCTAGAAGCCAAGTGAGTTTGAATCAAATCCAGGCTCTGCCACTTCCAGCTGTGTGACCCGTCTTTGGGATAAGAGGCCTACCTCAGAGGGTTGACTTAAAAATTAAATGAGTTAACATACATAAAATGTTTGAAACTGAACCTGGAATATGAGTCCTATAGAAATTTTTGCTATGATTGTCATTATTAAGCCAAGGACGGCCCTGAAATGGAAGGTGATGACTAGCCCACCTAAATGACCCCCGCCCCCCTTTCTCAGACAACAGCAGCCTCCAAAGACAAACCATCAGAAGGGCAGTTGGGTCCAAGATGTTCTTTACTGGAACCACACTGGGGAGCCAGCCCCAATATGTGACCCCCTCTGCCCACCACCTCAGTGATAGGAAGGAGACAAAGTGTCCAGCAAAACTTCCCTAGAACCTTGTGGATGAAACAAAACATTTAGAGGAGCTCTGCAGAAGCCACCTTCAGGGTGACGTAGTTCAAGCTATGGGTTGGGCAGTCAGAAGGATGAACTACCTAACTCCCAGGGACGCACAACCAAAGGCATGTTCCTCACACATTAACTAGTTACACTTCTAAATGTATTAAATTTTACCATTAAGATTTAATAATTAAGAAAAAGGATAAAACAAAGCATTCATCTTCTAGCTGAACATAGACTTCTTCTAAAAGGATGGCTCTCAGTCATCTCTCACTTGACGGTCTCCCTCCTGATGTACTTGTGAGAGGACTAGGTGAATTAAGAGAACGGGCCATAGTTATAGTCAAGGACAATCTGGGCTCAGGTTAGGGGATAGGTAATATGCATTTTCTCTCCATGGAGCTTGTGTGCCCAGGGGTCAAATTTACCAACAATGGTTTTTCAACTTGGTTTCGTGAACAGTTGGGCCAACTGGTCAGGAGAGGTCATCCTTATAGACAAGTGAAGTACGACAAAGCTCTTTGTCCAGTTTGGCATCTGTCTTTGTAAAGGATATTGAAATTGATAACTGGATATGACAGAAGCTAAAATTTATTGTGCCTGCTGTGTGCTAAAAACTGTGTTATGCTTTAGAGGGACAACTATAACACCTCCTGGTAGTTCTTCTGATGTGCGACCATTAATCATTGAGAGTATGTCTGAATTTGGAACCCTGATGTAGAAGGAAAGCCTTGTGAACATAAAGGCTCTGATCAGGGTAGAAGGAAGCGTTTACTGAATCAAGCTTTGAAAAAGAAACACTAGAAGAAGTTCACTGTTCACTGATTTCACCCTTGTTTTGCTCTCACTCACATTAGCAACAAGCAAGTCTGGAAGGGTCCTGCGTATGGTTCCCAGTGAGTCACATTTTCCGAGATCTTTAGAATCTGGTAGATCACATTGTCTATCCCTGTCTGTGTGTCCTCCCCCAGCTTTTACTATGAGTAAGGAAATCGATGCCCTGAGAAATATCCCAGAGTAAGCTTCAGTGGCAGAACCAGAGCAAGAGCCCGAGTTTCCTGACTCACAGTGCCTTCTCTCCTAGATCCCATTTTCCCTACAAATCAAAAGGGCCCAAACACACACAAAGAGCTGAATGGGACATATCCACCACTTGGCAAGATCTCAAAGTCAAAGCATTAAGGACCAAGCAGGGCCATCTGAAGCATCTGAGATCATTGGAACAAAAAGTTCAGGTTATGTGAGGAAAGCCTATTGCTTAAGCTAAGTAATCTCAATAGATTGGCATCTACAAAATGCCCCGAATGGAAAACAACATCAGTCCACTATCAAAATTCAATATGAATCTAAAAATAGACACACTAAAAAAAAAAAAAAAAAAAAAAAAGTAAATCCTGAAACCCAACAGATGGTGTTGGATGGAGGCGGGAGGTGTGACATCAACCACTGAGGAAACTGGCTTTGTTTGGTGAATGGGTTCGAGGGCTTGGACCTCTGGTGTTAGGTTTTAAGATAAAACTTTCTATTTAAATTTGATCCTTGTGTACCCATTGGACTGTGAGCAAAGGACCTCCGGGAAGGGTGCAGGTCACTGAACCTGACAGGCCGTGATCTAAGTCCACGTTTCTCATCAGGCCAGGGTTACCCCATCCATATTTTCTAGAGTATCAAATGGCACCCTCTACTTCCTTCACAAACAGGCCAGCCTTTCTAGATGCACAGGGGACATCAAATGTCCAGTGGTGATTCTTCCTTCAGAAGCTCTCTCCTACTGCCTCTGGACACGTGAGAGTTACTGAAACAGCCTCCTTCCCGGTACCTCTGCTGTCCCTTCCTCCCTTTCATCCATGCCCCACGGAGCTGCCACACTGTGCCTTCGAATCCTCACTTCCTATAAGACCTCCTAGGAACACTTTCTCTCCAGAATAAGCCCAAACTCCTTGCTGGCATTGTAAGAACTCCACAGCGCAGCCAGAATCTCCTCCCGAAAGGGTCTTTCTCATGCCTTCCCACTGCGGGGCTCCTGCTCTAGCATGGTCATTGCTCTCCCTACGCTGGAGGATTGTGACTGCAAACCCCTCCTTTCCTGCAGCAACCTGTGCTCTGCTCCTCACCTCCACCCAGCAACTCCCCACAGGGCACCTGAGCCATCCACCCTCCTCCCCAGTGGCCCTTCTCGCCCCCAGGAGGCGAGGGTGGGGACCGCTGGTCTGAGTCCCAGCTCCGGCACTTAGCTAGCTGTGTGAGCCTGGCCAAGCTGCTGAGCACCCTGACCTCTTCCTCATCTGCCCACAGACATGGCACCGGCACCACACCCTATGAAGCTTGTGTAAGATTTATTATGTTAGTTCTTGCACGAGGCTTGCCACATAGTAGGTGCTCATTAAGTAGAAGCCTCTCCCCTTCTCATCACATACCGTCTTTATGCCCAGTTGCTAACTGATGTCTATTTTATCTCCTCTCCTTGAACAGAAGAGTTGCACTCCCTGCTATCTGCCAATGGCTCCAGGCAAGCTGCTGGTACAGACCCTCCTGACCAACTTTCTCATCATCGCAGAGCATCACATCCTACTCACGTTCTCTCTACTTCCCTCTCTCTATCGCGCGCGCTCTCTCTCTCTCTCTCTCTCAATCCTTCTCTCTGGTGGGAAACCATCTTCAGTGAGCCAAAGTGTTTTATACACATGCTTCGTGGTACTGTTTTCTCCAAACACTTCCGTTACTCATCCAACCAATTTAGAGACAGCACTCGCAGAGAATACGAGAGAGAATCTGCTTCCAAAAATTCCATCTCTACCTCTCAGGAATGTGCCCGTTTTAACAATGAAAGGACATCTGTAATGGAAGCCTTCAGGCACAGCTGCTGTCTACACACATCGCATTATATACGGGAGGGTAAAAATCATCACTATTTCCTCCAGACTCTTGGAACTTACAGTGGTTTTAAAGTGCGGGTTTTTTGTTTTGTTTTGTTTTTGTTTTTTAGGTGAAATTCTTTCTTCAAATGATATCTTACTTGGAATACTACTGTGTGAAGCAGTTAAAAGTGGAGTTGCTCCCAATGGAGCAGGAGGAGGAGAGTGAAGGTCCTCTTGCCACAGCATGCCCAGGGTCCGTGTGTCTAGACCCATTTGCATGCACGCACGCGCGCACACACACACACGCACAGCACCTCCATAAAACCGACCTCGAAACCTACAGCTTAGAGGAACATGCAAATAGGGGCACCTGGGTGGCTCAGTCAGTTAAGTGTCCAACTCTGGATTTCAGCTCAGGTCATGATCTCGGGATCGTGAGATCAAGCCCCGCTTTGGGCTCTGTGCTGGGTGTGGAGCCTGCTTAAGATTCTCTCTCTCGCTCTCCCTCTGCCATACCCCCTCTCTCCCGCTCTAAAGAAAGGAAAAAAGAATAATATGCAAATAATTTAGGAGAATGCACAAGTATATTCCTTGGTGGTGAAGAGTATTTACTAGACGAACATGTATACATATGTATAGAATGTCAAAGGAGTGTAAATCTCTTCTGCCATGTGTCGATGTCCAATAGATGATTTACAATTTGTACTCAAGTTGATGTTACAGAGAGAGAGAAACATAGAGAGGCAGTTCTGTGGCAGAGAGGCAAAAGCCATCCCTGGGCAGTGCCTTCTGGTTCACTTATCGATAACATCAGCTCTGCTGATGCCTGGACTGGTGACCTGCAACCCCCAAATGCAGCGTTTTTCTACAAGAGGCCCTCACATATGGTAGAGACCTCAGAAATCATTTGACTGAAGAATATTTAGCGATAGCAGGAACAGTTACACTGTATCCCCTGGTGAAACTGGTCATCGTTTAGAGCATGATACCAAGTTTATAAATACAGATGTATAAACAGATAAGTACTTTTAAACTCGAAATATGTCAAAATGTGACTGGTCATTAGAATCATTCTTATTTTCTTGACCTCTTCTTTACCGAATTTTCTAAATTTTCTACAACTGACAAATATTCTTTGTGATAATAAAATATATATTTTTTTAAAAGCCAAGGACAGCAATTTCTGAAAGAAAACAAAGCAGTGAGTTCTGGGCAGGAGATGCAGGCCAGCACTTTCCACACTGTGGTGTAATGAACATGTTCCAGTGAGGCTTCAAGTTCCGCGAGGTCGGGAAACGTAACTACCTTGTTCACCACGAGCTCCCTCAGCAGGTAGCGCGGCACCTCGACACCCATGGAGTGGTACACAGTGGGTGCTCACTAAGTGATGGCCGAGTGACAAGTGTGAGGACCTCATCCTACTCCAGCCCATTTTGAATATACGGAATATACTGACTTCCGATGGTTCAATTTAGGACTTTTTTTTCTTTTTAATTTCCAGTGATGTGAAAGCAATAGACATTCAGTAGAAACCATACTTCAAATTTTGCCCTTTTCCCAGGCTAGTGATAGGCGTACTCTCTTGAGCTGGGCCAGTGAGTCCCACCCAGCTCCAAGTCAGACACTTGATGGTGAGGGCCAACAACCTGTGCACTTACAACCAACCTGGATGCATACAACCATTCTGTTTTCCCACTTCAGTACAGTATTCAGTCAGTCACAGGAGATACTCACCAGTTTACTGTAAAATAGGCTTTGTGTCAAGTGACTTTGCCCAACCGTAGGCTAACGTGAGCGTTCTGAGCACATTTAAGGTTGGCTGGGCTAAGTTATCATGTTTGGTGGGTTAGGGGTATTCAATGCATTTTCGACGTAGGATATATTCAATGGACGATGGTTTTGTCAGGATATTACCCCATTAAGTAGAGAAAGATCCATAATTCCTGTGCCCATGTCCTGTTTCTCCTCCCTTCTCTCTTGTACTTCCAGAAAGCAGACACATTTCCAGAAATAGTTTGATAGATCCTGCTACACTTGCCAGCTTAGGGGGCATTTTTGTTTGTTTGTTTGTTTGTTTGTTTGTTTTTATTCCAATCTCATGGAGTCCAAGTAAAACGGGGCTATCATCCTCAGACCCTTTCTCTGACAGCAATATGTGACAGCACATGGAGACTGGGGAGAGGGGTTTAGAGATGAGACTATCTGAAGTAGAGAATCTGAACAGCAGGAAGGAGCTCAGAGAAGGAGACAGAATAATGTGTGAGCAAGGGCTGTCGGGGAATCTCCATTCCAATCTGAATTCTATTACAGTCAAGTGGTAAGGCCTTGCCGAGCCTCAGTTTCCCACCTGAAAAAGACAAGTGACCATACTTGCCTCACCGAGATGTTTAGGAACATGTCCAGTGGCTAATAGAAGTGAAGGTATTTTTAAAAGCAACTGTCCCGTCCCTATCAAATGCAAGGTTTCCTTAGAGGAAAAGAGGCAGAAGCATCATAGATTAAGAGCCAACATGCATACCTCTCTGTCCTGGGGGCATGTGAATGTTAATTAACTCTATTACCTTTTGTTTCATCAGGCAAAGGGCATCCTGGTATGCTTCAAGACCTGAGTCAGATCCTTCTGCTCCGTGAAGCCTTGCTTGATTATGGAAACTCTTATCTCCTCTAACTGGCTAGGGCATGCCTGGCTGGTCCACACATAGACACATCCTACCATACACACACACACACACACACACACACACACACACACACACACACTCTCTCTCTCTCTCTCTCTCTCTCTCTCTCTCTCTCCCTCTCTCGCTATCTCTCTCTCCCTCTCTCTCAATACTCACCAGCCCTCCACAGGCCTCAGACCATCCCTCTTCAAGAGCACAGAGTTTACCCCCCCTCCCCAACTAGTTTGATTTGATAGACTCTTGATTTCCAGGTGGCTGCCTGACCCAGAGACCAACTCACGGTTATCAATTTCCTTTTGTGAGTCACCAGATCCAATCAAAACCCCTCCAGCCCCTTCCACATCCGGCCACTTCAGACTGCATGCTCTAGGAGGAGACATACTTCATTCAATGGTTTCTTGGCTCTTTTTTGACTTAATCTGACAGAATCATCTCTCTCAAAAAAAAAAAAAAATCTACCATTGGCCAAATTTTTTACTTTGTTTTCTGCTTTTGTGCTTGCTGTCCTACAGAGTCAACGATCAAAATAAACATCAGGTTCCTTGCAACTGTAATTCTTCCCCTACCATTGTCAACACTCCTTCTCAACAGTTCTCACCCCACACTCACACAGCTTATTAAAACTCATTTGAAAAATGTCTCCAGTCGCTTTTTAAGGATTTTTCCATTCTGCATTTCCCCCAGGGCAGCGAGGGAGGCTGGCCAAGGGAGATTCTCTAGGAGTTCACCCTCTGTTTCCTTTATGGCAGCTGAGAAAGGCAGAGCCCTCCAGGAGCTAGCTTCCCAGGCCTGGCGGGAAATGCCAAAGGGTGGGGGATGGGGGTGATGAGGTAGAGATTAATATTTTTAAAGGGGAAAAAATCATGGATGAAATGACTCAAGACAAATTTTATGGGATCCAGTCGTAAGCGGTGATTTCACAATGGGGATCGTACACAGAATCTAAAAATGCCTGAGAATTTTATTTCCTTTAACTACGAAAACAAAAACAAAAGCAAAAACAAGCCCATCACTCAGTGGCTCTCCCATCCCTAGATTTCTGTGGGTGAGGAAGAAGGCTGAAAAGGCAGTTCCTGAAGTCGCTCCTCCCCCTGAGCCCTGACTTTGACTAAGCCCATCACCTGTAGAGCCTAGCAGGGTGCCTGGTCCAGGGAAGTGCGTTAACAGCACAGCACGGTATACCCTTGAACAATGAGGCAGATGGGGAACCAAGCTCCCGCATGGTCAAAAATCCCCATATAACTTTTGACTTCCCCCAAAGCTTTATCAATAGTCTACTGTTGAACAGAAGCCTTACTGAGAACATAAATAGTCGATTAACATATTTTGTAGGTTCCATGTTTTATATATTGTATTCTTATAATAAAGTAAGCGAGAGGAAGGAAAATATCACTACGAAAACTGTGAAGTAAAGGAGATATGTTTACAGTCCTGTACTATTTCAAAATAACCCGCATGTAAGGGACCAGTTCAAACCCGTGTGTGGGCCTAGGGTTGACTGTATTTCCGTCTTCTCTCTACAAATCATCAGATCTCACAGGTGCAGGAATTTTGCTCATCATCTCCCAAACACCCTCCACTCTTCCTCTCCTTCCTGCTGTTGTTCAGGCATTGTCATTTGCTTTTCTTCCTTCCAGATCCCTTGGAGAACGATCAGAGTACATGAACCAATGGCAAGTAGGCAGCAGGCATAGAAAAGGCCAAATCAATCACCCTTGAACCGTATCTTCACAGCAGGCTGTGGGGACCAGACCTAATTCATGACTTGACATCATGACTGGTGCCAATGGATTTACACAGTCATCCCCAGTGGTCACCACACCGGACAGGCACCTGCACGTCACACACATCTAAGTCCTGTCAGGCCACCCGTGTAGCGCGTGGCCTGAAGCTATGTGCAAACCATCAGGAAGTTCTCAAAGCGTGTTTCCTTGGGGGCCCTTTCTTCCTATACACTGAAAATCAAAGGCTCACCTAAAAATAATTAAACCCAACTTAACGTTATTGCTGCTTTGTGTGTCAGAATAAAACAAGAGTGAAAGAAATCTTAATAGGACTGCAATCAGATCTCACATTCCTTAACTGTGTATTAGAGTCTTAGTTGAAACCAGGTTCAGGGTAACTCAGAGGAATTGTCCTTTCTTTTCAGGAAAAGTGAAACTAAAGCAGGACGGCGCGATGGGGACTGAGCCTGGCTCCCGTTCCCAACCCCGACCGTGGCCCCATCCTCCCCTCCTCAAAGCCTGGCTTGAGCTCTCACCCTACTCCAAACTCCAAGAGCACCTCTCCTCTGAGTCTCCTGGTTTGAACACCCCACACCATGCTCTTTGCTGCCATTTGCTTACAGAAGGAGTATAAACTCCCCATCGCTTAGGGAGCAAACCCCTCCACTTTTTGTTGATAAGCCCAGAGCCAGCACCTACCTCATAGTTAGATGAATGAATAATAGCTACTTTTTAAAACCATGACTACTGGTTGTCATAGGAAAAGTCACATTTTCTAGATATTGGGGGTTTAGAAAATGATTCTTCCTAAGATTGCTTTCATTAGTAAGCTAAGGTCCTTCGGTGAGGTTGCAATAGGATTCCCTTTTGACAAGTTAGGTGAACATACATCTGTTGTGTAAAGTGGGGTGTGCTACTGTTCTCCCAAACAATGGTGGTATGGCAGAGGTGGGGCAAAATCGCTCCTGTAACTGTGGCTATCTGATACTGGCCTGAGAAAAAGAGTGAGGTAAATCTCTGAACTACTAAAGTCACTTCTCTCCCCAACCCCACTCTCCAGCCACCCAGATCCTAATCTCCATGTCAGTTTGGTTATTGTTCTGTCATAAAGGAAATCCATGGTGTTACTCAACACCATTTTGTCCTCCAAAAGCTGCCATACAATGAGGAAGCTTAACCTTGATGTTCTACAATATACAGAGGAGAACACTGCTGACATGGAAGATATTCATTCTCTCACTCATTCACCAAGAGGTGTAGGAAAGCTGACCCTCCACTGTGGCTCCCCAAGGACATTGGGTCTCTTGGTAATGTGTCCAAAGAAAAAAACACCTGTGTGGATCCCTACCCCGGAAACCACCACAAATAGTGTAAGAGATGGCTACCTGTTAGGGGTAGGGGAAGGGGGGAAAGTTCCCCCCACAGAGGGGACACTGTTCTAGGTCAGGCAAGAGAGCATGTCAGTGTGGTATCAGGGCAAGGTCCAGTGGACTGGGAGGGAGTTCCAGAGACCAGATGCCAAGTCCGTCGTGGCCAAAACTGAGTATCTTATGGGCGAAAGACTTCTACTCCTCTGAAATCTGATTTTCTCAATGGAGCAAAAAGTAGAGAAAAGAAGAACATTGACCATACGATTGATTCTCTTTTCTCATGTTGGGCTCTGCATATGTGCACATACATGCATAGACCCGCAAATATTAGGCATTCCATAAAACATGTCCAAAACAAGGATTGCCAACGGGTCCTGTACTTGTTCGGAAAAGGGATTTCCAGATTTTCAGAAGGTATTTCTTATTCTCCTGAGATTCTCCAAGATCAGAGGGTTAGGAAAAATGCCAGTAGATCACGGTTTCTCAGTGTGGAGTAGGCAGTGTTATGGGTCGAGCTTGAGAATGAATAATTAGAAAATACTATATTAAATCAAGACGATTTTTTTCTCCCATTGCAGTTCTCCTCAGGGACTTCAATAAGCAAGTGTATGTTGTGAGACAGTCTAAAGGAGGTCAGATGGCAATTTCCCAAACCATGGGCTACAGAGTCCTTTATGCTTAGAGTTTCTCAAGTGATGAAAGTTCAGAGAAACACCCTTTGAGAAAGAGTATCCCAAAGAGCCTGTAAAGTCCCTGAGGTCAAACACTGGGCCTTGCTTACCACTGTATCTCCACACCTGGCACACTGGAAGAATTCAATCAAATATAATAAAATAAAATTTTGCCAAATGACCAAACAAGTAATTATTGAATTCAAAGTGGAAGAATGTTATCACAGTGACGTAGAGGTGCGAGGATGCCAAGGGGCAAGGGATCGTCTCTCCAAGATGGCGCCCTTCACTGTCTGGGCTCCACAGGGGCACAGGGAGGAGTTTCGGGTGAAGTTGCCTGTGCCTTCTCAAGACGCTAAGGGCTACAGACCCATAGGGCAACCTCAAAGACTTTAACTTTCTTTTTTCTCCAAAGAGGGGTAATAAGATATGAGCTTCATGAAGAATGTTGGCATTTCTCTTCTTTACTAAGTTAAAAAAATCAGTTATGATACTCATAGGTGAGACTCCATAATGCTGTTACAGATTATTTTCGTTTCTTTACTGCCACCTTCTGGTTCCCAGGCTCCTACCTGGTAAATTTAAAACGCCACCTTCTATTTGTATTTCGCCAGGGCATTGTAAGCACTTGCCCATAGCCTTTGCCTCCCATGACATTATACAAGTCAGAGGTGGTTAGGGCGGCCTTCGCTCCTTTTCATTTGACCTGAAAGCAACAGGGAACTTAAGTGATTTGCCTAGTGATAGAAAGTTAGGAGCAGAGCAAGGACTAACCACGCCTGTTGGTTTTTCCAAGGAGCAAACACTGGGTTTAGCCGTTTGGCTTTGTCCAGCTACCTCTGCAAAGAGTTCTATTGCCCTCTCATCCCTCCACAAGCACAACCTTGAATGGAAAATTCCATGCCCTTAAAAAAGAGAGGATGCTGTTCAAATATACCCTGATCTTCTCAAGGATAAGATCCATTCCACTTTACAAGGCCTATGAGAAAAGAAGGTAGAGGGTCTATAATTGATTTTTTTTTTTTTAATCTGACACCAAGATGCCATCCCATCATACAGCACTACCCCAAGATGGCGGCCCAAGATGGCGGCCCACCACTTTCTTCTTGGCCATACCTTGGTCTGAAAGCAGCAATAGAGTTGGGTTAGGTATGGGTGTTTCCGTGCCAGCGCCAAAATCCTCTTCTCTGTCATTGTGCAGTCCACATCATCATCCTGGAGGATGACATCCTTCTTTAAGACCTTCACAGCATATACTTCATCTTTGCCTTTCAGCTCTGCCAACATGACCTGCAATGAACCGAAACCACTCCCGTCAATCTATACACACATGGAATCCAAAGAAAAAACACAAGTCAATACCAAAGGCTTTCAAAACTAACTTCTTTTTTCTTTCATTTTAAGTACTATACAAAATTTAAAAATGTTTAGAAAAACTACCCATCCTAATGTAGCTACTAGAATTCATTTATTTATGTTTCATCTCTAGCATAGGACCTAAGGGAAGAAAAAAGAAGTTCAACACACATCTGTGAAATAATTATTCACACGTACATATACATTTGTCATACTTGCAATTATAGTATTGCACAAATATTTTTTTAACTGACATTAATAAGGATTTATCGTCTACATTGTCACCATCATTATCAGGGTTGCTTATACTCAACTGAAGTAAACATATTACAATTTATTTAACCATTTACCTCATATTACACACTTACGTGAAACCTAATTATTAAATATCAGAGAAATAAATTGGATCGAGTATTTTTGTACATGTCATTTTGTTTCTTTTGGGGGGGCATATCCTTAAGCTAGAAAGTCTTAGAAGTAGAGTATAAGGTTAGATATTTTGCACATTTCTTGAGTTTCAAAAAGGATGTACAAAATAATCCGCCACTAGGAATGTAGAGATGCTCCAGTTTCATGGCAGTGTACCCACCACATTGGGTGTTTTCACTTAAAAAGTGTTTTTGCTCATCTAACAGGTGTGAAATATAACATCAAGCCTGTTTTAACTTGCAATGGAACTTTTAAAAAAATTTTTCCTTAAATTGTATTTGTGTGAACTGTCAGTTTGATACTCAAGATAACTCTGTCTAGTTCTATCTACTGTCTTATATTATTTTCTTATGAATCTGTATGAGTTTGGTATACAACAATACTAACACTTTGCTTTCTGCAGAGGTTTGTCTAAGCCTGTTTTATGATTTTCTGTTCTATAGCAAACAGGATCACTTGTCCTTATGTAGCTAAATCTGTCATGTTTGCCTTCATGGTTCTTCTATAGCCTTAATGCTGGGAATGTGATTCCTTCTCCAGAGAGCAGATTCACAGTTCTATGAGTTTCAAGTTTTCCCATCGTTTGATATTTTTGCACTAATTTCTCTGCAATGTGACAAGTCCTTCTCTTTTTAAACAACCATCTCCTAAGCCCGGTATGCCAGGGTGAGCTGCCAGGGCTCAAGAACTCAGTAACTCAGAAGCTTCAAAAAGGAATTCAGGGTGCTGAGGAACTTTCATCACTGACAAGTAATGCAAAATCTTTAAAAGTAGCTCAAATGCTGGCTGTGATTTTTCCTAAAAAACCACCTGAATGCTCCAGAGTCATCCAAGTTCCCATCCTGCCTACACGGTAAGGAGACCTGGAAACTCTGAGCCTGCTCATTTCCCTTGACTCTTGTTCAAAATTAAACCTGCTCACATCCCCGAGTTACGCCTGGACCAGGGCACTGGGGCCAGCTTCTTATTTACTCAGTCTCTGAAGAATGTGATTGCTTCAGCCTCTACATTTAAGTATGCTCCTCCTTGGGTTACCTTCCTGCTACAGCGATCTCAGGATGAGATGGGACAGGTGAGGGGCTGGGAGGCAGGCCCACACCCTGGAGGCTTCCAGAGCCATTCCCTTCAGGGAACAGCAGAGCGGCTCTGTGGCTCAGCAAGCTGGCTGATCTGCAGGCTGCTGCTTTCAAGAGCCCAGGACACGTGAGGGCACGTGACTTGGGAGCCGCCAGGCCCAGGAGCAGGGTGTGGAAAGGCACCTCCTAGGGACTCCCATCTTTGCAGAGCACAAGGAAATGACCAGGGATCTCAGCTGAAGGGTTAGCCAGCATCCTGGGCCCTCTGCCCTTCCATCTTCTTTCTAAAATGAACAGGGATTATTTCCCCCAAGTCACTGTGCCACCAGAATGGAGTCTGATCACGCCGAAAGCTTCACGGGGCACATACACCCCGCAAGGCTCTGCTTATCTCAGTGTGGGGCCGGACAGGGAGAACGGCACCAAGGGCAAGATCCAAGCCAGGAGGTGATTATTCTCATTCTCTTGCCACATGTGCAGGATAAACAGCCCTTAATAAGTGCCAGAAAAGTCAGTTAAATGCCATTTAACTTTCCAAATAATACATGCTCAGATTTGCTCAGAGCCCGAAGTTCACAGAGGGCAGAGATTCCAGAGTTCATTTTCAAAGTCTCTGTCATGAATTACAGCCAGAACTTCAGATGGATCTCTGAAGGAGGGAAGAAATGCAGTGCTAGCTAGTTATCGCCGAGAATGGGGATGCCAAACACACATAAAACAATTTAAACGTTCCCAAGTGTCATTTTATTTTTTTTTTTTTTACACCCACGACCTCAACTTGATGCCTGTGTCCCCATTTGACAAATGAGAAAAACTGAGTCCCAGAGAAGTTAAGTGACTAGCTGGAAGTCCCACAGCGAATGAGCAGCAGATCCTGGGCTCCCACCTGCTTGGCCGCAGGCCGTTTCCACAGAACAAGGAAGGAAGACGCAACCAGACCAGGCTGAGATGTTCACAGCCTGATCTTACCCAGATCGGACAGATGAGGCAACGCCACGGGGCAGAGAAAGTCAGCGGTTGTACCCACGCACACCACAGACCTTGCCAAAGCTGCCTTTGCCCAGCACCTTGATGAAGGTGAACTCATCCAGACCCAGGCGCTTGGCCTGGCCCTGCCGCACTTCGCCGTTCTCCCCGGGGCTCGCCTGCTGGCCGTCGCCGCCTGCTACGCGGTGCTCCTCCCCGCGGGTGTCAAAAGACAAGGCCTTCCGGATGTTGTTTTCAAGTTCTTTTATTTCTAGGGCCAAGGGTGACAAGACCTCACATTAGTGCATACCTCAGGATCCCTTCCCATCAGGACTCAGCACTCAGACCACCCCCCCCGCCCCCCGAACCCCACTGTGAGGTCTCAGCCGGCCTTCGGATTCTTCATAGCAGCAGAGCCAGCCTGGCATCCCTCCACGGGTTCCTCCCTTTGCTCTCCAAGCTTTCGCCGGCACCTAATGCACAGCAGGGCCTCAGGATGCGAAGAGGAGGACACAGCTCCCCAGGGCTGACACTTCCAGATTATGCCGAAACCCGGCCCTCTCTCTCTCTCTGAAAGCCCCCTCTGGCCTGTGGCCTGCTCCGTTATTCTAGGTGTAGTGCAGGAATCCTGGCCTTCTCTGGAACCCTGTGGAGTCCCAAAGACAACAGGCTCCCTTCGAGTTCCCTTTGAAAGTTAGAACAGTGGTTAAATCGAGAACTGTCATCACGTGATGTAACTGTATCAGAAGCTAGGACCCGGAAGCCTTGAACCTCTGAAGGACTCTACTTGGCCTTATTGCATTTATTCTAATACCCATCTCTCACAAGGTTATTCAACAAAATGAGCCACGGGCTTCTCATTAACTAAAGGATTGCTGTCCGGGAGTGACATGTTGCAAATTTACCTCAGACAAGGCAGGGATTCCTCAATACAGTTTCACAACCACGGGGCAGTCTTGTGTCCCTGCAGAGCATGTGACCTAAACTACCCAGCGGTGATAACACTGGATGGCCCTTTGACCTTTCCTGTTTGAGCAAGCTTTATTGTTAGCTATTCATTCACCAAGACACACACACCTCTCGATGCAGAACTGGGCACCCCAAGCATAATCTGATTTTAAGAGATGCTCATCAGAAACTGGGATGATGGAAGGGGGGCACAGACTATCAACCCTTGGGAATCAGAATGAGGCATGATGACCAGGTGCTGCTTGACATAAAGAAATCTTCAGCTTCTTTTCAGAAGGACGGAGGCCCATGAGAGCTTGCTCAAGGAATCTGGATCTTTCTTAGATCTGCTGGGGTAGAGTGGGGAGGGTTGAGGATGGCTCCTGAGTCTCAGGCTCTCCCCTTGCCAATTCAGCCATTTCCTAGCACTTTTTCCTTACTCAGTATACCTTCTAGTCTCAGCAAACAGCTAGAAGTCTCAGTTTTCAAGGCAAACTACTTAAACGGATTTTGGAAAACAGGTGTCGAGGGATTCAAAAGCTTGAAGAAAATGTCATTCTGTGTCTTCTCACAATGGAAGGAAGAGAAACTGTGTGTCATCTCTGTCCTGTGGCAATACCGTGTCTTGCTAAGAGGGTCTTTGCATCCAACTGTGCCCACACCGCTGTACTGACCAGAGACAAACACAGGCATGACATCCCACCAGGTGGCAGCCAGGCCTAGAAACCACGCTCCACCTCACTCTTACTGGGGGCATGTACTGTATAACGCTGTCTCCCTGAAGTTCTCAAAGGAGGTCTCAGCACTCAAAAGGGACACATGGAAACATCCACATAGGTTTGCAGGGTAATACCTACCAGTTTGGAGGCCCCTGCGTACCACTGGATTACTCATGAATGTGTCAAATCTTTTTCGGAATAAAGCAGAGTATAAAGATGCAGAAAGCTAATCAGAGCAGCAAGAACAGCGACTCAGACCAATTACTCTGTGGCCTCAGGATAGGCACACATCACCCTGCAGCTGTTTTATTTACTCCTGGGTAAGCCGAAGTGGGTCACAGCGATGACCCTCTGAGACTAGCGTCCCGAAACCAGGAGGGGTATGGTCTCAGCCTTACTGCCGACTTAGTTCCAGACCATTGGACAGAACTTTTCGACTCCCTGATCTCCCACTTCCCAGCCTGTGACATGGGGACAGGGATGGAGCGCCACAGAGTTGGCGTGAGCCTAAGATTAAGATAATGAACACAAGGAGGCTACAGAAAATCAAGGCACGCTTGTCATGCAACGATGATTATTCTTGCTCTGCAGAAGCATACATCCCTTTCCAGGGATGTCTGGTCACCAGAAGGGAAGGTTTTAAATGTCTTAGTCTCCCCTCAGCATTCTGGGATGCCCTCAGAATTCGGAAACTTTGACTACATTAAGCATATTCTTAGGCGGAAGAAGGAAACCTGAGCTTTAGGAGGCGATCAGGCCTAGAGCTGGCTTCCTCTCTTCTCTCGGTCTGTTCTCCAGCTCCATGCTCCTGTCCCTGTCCATCCACAGGCCACGGCAGGAGGTGGCCCCTCTCCCCCAACTCTTGCCCTGCTCTCAAGTTTCCGGGGGTGATGATCAGAGTCAGGATGAAAGGAAGTGGCACTCAGCTGAGAGGGGCGTGGTGGATGGGAGGACAGGTCTGGGAAGAGGCCCTGGGGCACCCTCCTACATTCGGGACCCTGGAAAGAGGCCAGGGTAAAGAAAGAGCTACACCATCACCTGCTCTTTCTCTCTTACCCTGGCCTGGACAGGGTTTAAGGCAAACACAGCTGTTTAAGTGCCTGTCCCTCAAGACAGCCTTGCAGAGAGAAAGAGCAGCTAAGGAGTCAGTAGGGAGAGGGTGTCCGAAGCTCTTCCAGGGCCACCCCTGTTCCAGCTAACAAGGGCGGAACAAGGGTGGAGAGGCCGCCACCTCCTCAGTCCTTCCGATGACATTGCTCAGAGGTAACAAAGCAAATCCGAGGGCCTCACCCTGGTCACAGGGGGAGGTGGGTGCTGACTTGGATCGATCTTCCTCCGATGGTGAGCTTCCAGAAGTGGGCTGCGGGGACTCAGCGCCGGCAAGGAGCTAGAGGGCGACAAAGAGGGGAGGCGTGAGAAGGGAGGGTGGGGGCTGCCCTGAGGTCAGGAGCGCGGAGGCGCTCTACTTATGGAGCGAGGGCTGTAGGAGTCCCTGGTGCCCAGCAGCACTCTCTGAATGGACGTTCTGAAAGCAGGCTCAGGTTCATTTGACAGTTAAAGGGAAGACAAGAGACTGCATCAGGCCCTGTATGCAAGTGCTGAGTCACTCCACTGTACGCCGGGATCTAATATTACACTATATGTTAACTAACTGGAATCAAAACAAAAACTTAAAGGGAGAGACTGCAATTTGTTCAGTTTTCATTCTACCCAAGCACAACTGTCCGCCTTCCATTGAGGCCTCCCTCGCCTATGCAAGCAACGCAAGTTACCACACCCAAAGCAACTCGGTGTTTGTCTCTAGCACCTGTTGGGCATTTATCCATCGTCTTGTTCAGCTGTTCATGGCCTAGTTCATGGCCTCTGCACGTGGCTACTGTGTGGGGCTCTCTACTCAGGTGGACTACAGGCTCTCGGAAGGTAAGACTCTAGCCAGTCTTTGTGTTGCTCCTGGCACCTTGCACAAAATGATACCTTTCATAGAAGCTCAATAAATATATTTAGATGTATCGATATTGGTTGGCAAATTTTAATAGAGCACTCCCCCCTCCCTCCCCCCGCCGTGAACTTTATTTGCTGGCAGAGATGCTGGCACACCCGTGTTAAGTTCCCATGAAAGTCAAAGGTTTGGACGAAGCGGTCATGCGGAGTTTTGCTCTATTTTACTCTCGATCTACCAGCTGTGTGCACATGTCCTCTCTGGACAATGGACCACCTGCAAGGGGCAACGTGAAGACAAGCAGTGCTCCAGCAAGCCTGACACCCTGGCGAAGAAGCCCTTTTAGCTTCTGACCAAGGGGACTTCTCTCCCTTCCTCTCACACGAAGTTGAGCTACTACTTGCTCACGTGGCTTTTTCCAGCTTTTGCACTAGAAGCAATCCGGCAATAAAGACATCAGAATCCTCTAGTCTTTAACTGTCTCTTCCCAGATTTCTCCATGTTGGCTTCTTACCACGAGGTTCCCCAAAATCAAAGACAGACGCTGCCTGGTTATTGGCATTACAGCCCGTGTAAATAGGGGGAGAGGGCAGGTGTGTATTGCATTTTCTCTTAAATGTTTCATGAAAATTAACAACGATTCTGTCTCAATTTACTTCTAGCAAGGAGAAAAGCCACATCTCCCACAAAGGGCTCTCCCTAGAGCTCATAAATGTGTGTGTCCAACATTGTCACGACAGAGTGTTTGCTTAACCCACCTCTTTGGTGGGGGCCTAGCATTCTTGGATGCTGACATTCTGCTTGCAATTGCAATGTCTTGGGTCAATAACTGAAGTCCTGTTTCCACTACTGGGATTTACAGAGCCAAGAGCCACCCAGAAGCACAAAATCTCATAGCTAACCAACCAGGGAGAAGAGAATTCTTTTTTCCCAACCCTTGCAAAACAGCTTTGCTTATTTAGAAGCTGGAGAGGGAGGGGTTTAAAAACAATCCAAACCTCCCCATTCAAGGGAAAGAGCTCTTTTGAGATGCACCAGGGAAAAGGTGTGGGCAGTTTCTAAAAGGAGAAGGGAAACACAGAGCCCTTCAGAAGGTATTTCAGGGCAGAATTTAGGGAGAACATTTAGGAGTCAAAATTGTAGAGCACCCTGAGACAGACTTGCTTTTCTGGTAAGTGCTTGAGAATGCCTGATACTAGGTGATGAGGATCACTGTCCGCCCCCTACCCCCAACAGGATTTCTTGCCCAGTTAACATGGTTCTGATTTTCTCATAACTTACTCTTTTGAAGACGTTTACATTTTCTAGGCTGGAACCCAAGGCCAAGAAGAACCTTCAAACAAAATGCTATGGATGCCTTGAGCTCTATTTACATCTGTGGGCCCTGACTTACCAAAATAGCATCTCAGCAAATGGATCTCTTCTTACTGACATTCAGAATGTCACACGGATAGAGCCAGGGGGCTTTGGTCTCCAAAGAAAGGCCCAGATGTTTCACGTGGTGGGGTATTAACGATACCCCTCGGGTGGCACTACCACAAATCTTCTTGGCCTGCTCCCTAGAGAAGAATGTGGTCCCAGCGCTTCATCCTGTATCCTCATTATAGTGACACCAGGGGCAAAGTTCAAACACTGACATTGCTTTTATGCCAGTTCTGGATGCAGATAAGCCTACTTCCTTGTCTAGAAGTGTGCTTTTTCTAGAGGGAATTCCAAAGTCCTCATCTCAGAGATTAGGTTTCCCTGAGGAACAGAACACTTGAGACTTGCTTCATTTTTCCCCCACTTGTGGAACTGAAGGAGACTTTAATGTCACCTGCCTGACCACTTTTTTTTTCTTCCTTTTTTAGCACATGTCTTTAGCTGAGTCTTAAACCCAGGAAGCTTAGAACCTCACTCCAGGGTGGGTGGGGGGGGGTGCTCTCAAGATGAGATGAGAGATGGTGGCCTCCAAAAAGCTCCAGAAACACCTCCAAATAGCCAGTTACCTTTTTCCTCCTCTGGCCGCTGTTGGTGATTTTGTCTGGAGTGACACCTAGGTCAGCCAGAACTTTGGCAATTCCTCTGGCATCCACCCCACAGTTGGGGGCCACGTTGGTCTCACAGCGCCGGTGAACGTTCATCTTGCAGACTGTAAGGAGACACGGAGAGGAGACTTCCAACGTTCGTGACCTAAAACGTTACCTTGTGTGTTTTTTTTTTTTTTCCTGATTGTAAAAGTAATACATGTTCATTTGGTAGAATTTGGAAAATACAGAAAGACAAAAAGAGAAAAATAAAAATCACCCATCATCTCATCACACAGAACTAAAACAGCATCCATCAAAACACCATACAGACATAACCACTATTTATGGATAAATATTTCCATAACTATTATTTCCTCCTAGGGAACAGAACACGGACCATAAGAGAATTTAACCCGTTTATTTGGAGAAAGTTCATCTGGATCCTGAGTACAAATGGGTTGCATATATACGGTGTGCTCTACTTCTTTGCTAAAATGTGGGAATATTATCAAGTGAGAAGTGCCCACAGTAGAGCCTACTGAGATGCTCATCTGAACATGGGGACATTGAACGAGGTGACCTCCAAGGCTCCTTTCAAATCTAAAATCCAATTTCAAAGGAACAAAAGCCGTGCCTGAGAGTCTTTTTTTGCCCACATCATTTAGTTGTTGGTGTAGGACATCAAAAGTGAAAACATCAACTGTTCTGGTTTCCAGTCTAACATGTAAGGCGCTGAGACAAAGTCGCTCGGTCCTAACAAGTGCAAAGCTGAACAAACTGAAAAATCAACAACTCTTCTCAGGTCTACTAGTGGAGTAAGGTTACAGGGCACACTGCTGCCCCCAAATGAACAAGACAGTCAGGCAGCTACTGTGAACCACAGCTCACTGGGCAGAAACTCCCCAGCAGCAACTTCTGTGGGAACCAGGGCCAGGGCAGGGAAACCGGAACTGAAAGTGGCAAAGTGCTGGAGTCTCAAGGTGAATGAGGCTGAGTCCAAACTCTGGGCAGAGCCAGTCATAGGGGCCTCCCACACCTTTGTCAGTTTTGCTTCTAGGAGTTTGACCAGGTCCTCACAGTGAACACTGGGGAAAAAATTCCCTTATGCTTCTGCCAGGGGGAGGGGAAAAGGAACCATTTTGAAATAAACCAGAATACTCTGTTCTTAACAAGGCCTGCTTTTAGGAGAAACTATTTTGCTACAGCCTAAACTACTGTGGGTTTATCAGATCCCACCTCACCTGCGGGAAGGAAAATACCCTACTCTAGCCTCTTTAGCTTCCCATATGGGAGAAGGGAAATACCTAACCCAGCTCCTTCTAGCCTTCCATGTGGAAGAAGAATACGCAACTCCAGCCCACTCCAGACATCCTGTCCCACCTAAGGGAGGAGGAAAAAGCCCCTTGAGTAACACTTATAAAGGTCATAGTTCAGAGGCACAGGTTCATGGAAAGACTGAGATCTAATCATAGGACTAGAGAATGCTTCCCCTGCCCTACACCCTCACCACCACATTACTAAAGGCCTGTTTACTGCAGTTCCTTTTACTCAGCACATCATGTCCAGCTATCAAGAAAAAGTTAAAAGGCATTCTAAAAGGCAAATACACAGCAAGGCAGGAATGTTGGAATTATCAGACCGGGAATTTATTTTTTATTTTTATTTTTATTTTTATTTATTTTTAAAGATTTTATTTATTTATTTTAGAAAGAGAAAGAGAGTGAGCAGAGGGGCAGAGGGGGAGGGAGGAGGACAGACAGACTCTGCACCGAGTGCAGAGCCTGATGTGGGGCTCCATCTTACAATCCTGAGATCATGACCTGAGCTGAAACCAAGAGTCAGATGCTCAACTGACTGAGCCACCCAGGCCCCTCTCAGACCGGGAATTTAAAACAGCTGTGGGGGCACCTGGGTGGCTCAGTTGGTTAAGCGTCTGCTTTTGGCTCAGGTCATGATCCCGGGGTCGTGGGATCGAGCCTCGCATTGGGCTCCTTGCTCTGCGGGGAGCCTGCGTCTCCCTCTCCCACTTCCCCTGCTTGTGTTCCCTCTCTCACTGTGTCTCTCTCTGTCAAATAAATAAAAATATTAAAAAATAAAAATAATAAAACAGCTGTGATTAATATACTAAGGGCTCTCATCAATAAAGTAGATAGCATATAAGAACAAATGGGCAATGTAAGCAGAGAGAGGGAAATTCTAAGAAAGAATCAAAAGGAAATTCTAGAGATCAAAAACATTGTAACAGGGGCACTGGGGTGGCTCAGTCGTTAAGCGTCTGACTTCGGCTCAGGTCATGATCCCAGGGTCCTGGGATCGAGCCCCACATCGGGCTCCCTGCTCTGTGGGGAGCCTGCTTCTCCCTCTCTCACTCCCCTTGCTTGTGTTCCCTCTCTCACTGTGTCTCTCTCTCTGTCAAATAAATAAATAAAATCTTTAAAAACAACAACATTGTAACAGAAAACAAGAATGCCATGGCTGGTCCCATTGGTAGAATGACACTGGTGAGGAAATAATCTCTGAGTTTGAGGATAGGTCAATAGAAACGTCCAAAACAGAAGCAAAGAGAAAAAAAGACTAAAGAAAAGAAACAGACTATCTAAGAACTGTGGGGCTATATAAGGTATAATGTGTATAATGGAAACACCAGATGAAGAAGACAAAGAGAGATAGAAGAAATATTTGAAACAAAAATGACTGAGAATATCCTCAAATTAATGTCAGACACCAAACCACAGAGCCAGGAAGCTCAGAGAATACCAAGCAGGACAAAAACAAAACACAATAACAATCTTCACCTAAGCCTGTCATATACAAACTTCAGAAAATCAAAGATAAAGCAAAATAATCTTGAAAGAAGCCAGAAGGAAATTACACCTGACCTACAGAGGAGCAAAGATAAGAACTGCATCTGACTCAACCCCAGAAACCAGGCAAACAAGAAGATGACGATGTGAAATATATAAAATATTGAGAAAAACCTCCACCAACATAGAATTCTGTACCCTATGAAATTATTCTTCAAAAGTGAGGGAGAAATAAAGACTTCCCTTAGACAAATAAAAATTGAGGGAGTTCACTGACAGTAGACTTGTCTTGCTAAAAAATGTTAAAAGAAGCTCTTCAGGCAGAAGGAAAACAATCAGTCAGAAACTCAGATCTACATAAAGAAAGAAAGACTATCGGAGAAGGAATAAAAACTTTTATCTTCCTTCTTCTTCATTGATCTCACAAATAAGTTTCTCAAAATAATAGCAACAATATATCCAATTATGTATGCTTATATGTATATAAATATGTGGGCTTATGTGTAATCAAAATGAATGACAGCACTGATACAAGGAGTGGGAGGGAGAGATTATGATTATTTTGTTATTATAATGTACTTACATTACCTATGAAGCATTAGAATATTATTTGAAAGTGGATTTGGATTTGTTGTAAATTATACTGCAAACTCTGGGGCAACCACAAACATCAGTAAAAAAAGAAAAGTAACTAATATGCTCAAAAAAGGAGAGAAAATGGAATCGTATGAAATACTCAACTGAAAACACAGAAGGCAGAAAAGAAGCGGAAAATAAAAATAGGAATGAAGAACAAGGGCATCAAATGGAAAACAAGAGCAAAAATGATAGTTATGAATTCAACTATATCAATAATCACTTTGAATGTCGATGATCTAAATACAGTTGACCCTTGAACAACATAGCAGTTAGGGGTGTTGACCCCCTGCACTGTTGAAAATCCAAATATAACTTTTGGCTCCCTAAAAACTACTCCCATTAACTACTAATAGCCTTCTGCTAACTGGAAGTCTTACAGATAATATAAACAGTTGATGAAACATACTTTGTATGTAATATGTACTGTATACTATATTCTTTCAACAAAGCTAGAGAGAAGAAAATGCTACTAAGAAAATAATAAGGAAAATACAGTAGTGTAAAAAAAAAATCCATATATAAGCGGACCGACGCAGTTCAAACCTGTGTTGTTCAAAGGTCCACTGTATGCCAGTTAAAAGAGATTGTCAGAGTGGATCAAAAAACAGGACCCAATTAAATTTAATCCATAAGAAATATACTTTAAATATAAGACAAATATAGATTAAAGGCATGGAGAAAGATATACTGTGCTAACACTAATAAAAAGGAGGCAGGAGTAGCTATATCAATATGGACAGAGAAGACTTCAGAGCAAGGAAAGTTATCAGGGATAGCAAAGGGGTCAATTCTCAAAGAAGACATTAAATCTTTAGTGTGCATGCACCTAACAGCAGAGCATCAAAATATGTGAGGCAAAAACAGAACTGCGAGGGGAAATAGATAAATCCACTGTTATGGTTAGAGACTTCAACACTCCTCTATCAGAAATGGAGAGATCCAGAAGGCAGAAAATCAGTAAAGACATAGTTGAGGTCAAGAGCACCATCAGTCAACTGAATAAAATTAATTACTATATCTAGCAACTACTTCATCCAATGACAGCAGAATACACATACTTCTTAAGCTCATACGGGACACTTACTAAGACAGACCACAATCTGAGCCATAAAACAAACCTTAACAAATTTAAAAGAATTAAAATAAATCATACAAAAAAAAAATCTGCTCTCAGACCACAGTGGAATTAAATTAGAAATCAAAAACAGAAAAATGGTTGGAAAATCCTCAAATGGTTGGAAATTAAATAACACACTGCTAAATAAAACATGAGTAAAAGAAGAAATCCTAAGAGAAATTTTAAAATATTTTGAACTGATTGAAAATAAAAGCACAACTTCTCATAATTATCAGGATACTGCAAAACCATTCTTGAAAGACACAGTCTACCAAAACTCACAAAAGAAATAGATAATGTAAAAGGTCAATATCTATTAAAGCAGTCAATAATTAATAACTTTCCAAAACAGACAGTACCAGGCCCAGATGAGTTGACTGGTGAATTTTACCAAACATTTAAATTAGAAATTATATCAATTCTCTATAATATCTTCTAGAAAATGAAAACAGAAGGGACATTACAAGAAAAGACAACTACAGCCCAGTATCTGCCATGAATATAAACGTAAAAATCCTCAACAACATACCAGCAAATTGAAGCCAACAATGCATAAAAAGAAATATAAATCATAAACAAGTAGGATTTATCTCAGGTATGCAAAATTAGTTTTTGAAAATCAATTAATGTAATCCTTCACATCAACAGGCTTAAGAAGAAGAATCACATGATCCTATAGATAGATGCAGAAAACACATTTGGCAAAATCCAATACCCACTCATGAGCAGATCTCTTAGCAACCAAAAAGTACAGAACTTCCTCAACTTAATAAAGAACATCCACAATAAATCTACAACTAATATCATACTTACCGATGGAAAACTAGAAGCTTCCTAGTTTTAAGTATATGGCAAAGATATCCCCTCTCTCACTATCCCTTTTCAATATTTTATTGGAAATACAAGATGATGCAATAAGACAAGAAAAAGAAATAAAAGGTATAACGATTGGAAAGGAAGAAATAAAACTGCCTTTATTCACAGATGACACGATTGTCTATGTAGAAAACAAAGAAGTGACAAAAATCTTCCGAAACTAATAAGTGATTATAGCAAGGATGCAGGATACAAGGCTAATAAACAAAACTCAATCATGTTCATATATACCACCAATGATCAAGTGGAATTTGAAATTAAAAACATGATGATATTTATATTGGCACCTAAAAAACTGAAATACTTAGGTCTGAAACTAAAAAAATATGTACAAAGTCTATATGAGTAAAACTATGAAACTCTGATGAAAGAAAAAAAAAAGAACTAAATAAATGGAAAGATATTCCACGTTCATGGGTAGGAAGTCTCAGTGTTATTAGGATGTCCGTTCTTCTCAGGGCATTCTCAGTCAAAATCCCATAAAGTTATTTTGTGGATATTGATAAACTGAGTCCAAACTTTATATGGAGAGGCAAAGACCCAGAAGAGCCAGCACAATATTGAGAAGAGCAAAGCTGGAGGACTGAGACTACCTGACTTCAAGACTTACTCTAAAGGTATAAAAATTAAGACAGTGTGTACTGGTGAAAGAGTAGACAAACAGAGGTTTGGAACAGAATAGAGAGCCAGAAAGAGATCTCCATAATTATACAACTGATCTTGCAAAGGCAATACAATGGAGCAAAGATAGTTTTCAACAAATGGTGCTGGAACACCTAGACATCCAGACACACACAAAAACAAATCTAGACACAGACCTTACACCCTTCACAAAAATTAATGGATCACAGACCTAAAAATAAAATTCAAAACTATGAAACTCCTAGGAGGTAGAAGAAAATCTAGGTGACCTTAGGTATGGTGATGACTTTTAAAATACAATCCCAAAGGCACGATAAATGAAAGAAAGAACGGATAAGCTGGATTTCATTAAAATTAAAGGCTTCTGCTCTGTAAAAGACAGTATCAAGAGAATGAGAAGGTAAGCCACAGACTGGGAGAAAACATTTGCAAAAGACACATCTGATAAAGGAATGTTATCCAAAATATGCAAAGAATTCTTAAAACTCAACAGTAAGAATATGAACCATCCAATTAATGTTTACAGTTCTATTCATAATCACCAAAACTTAGAAACAACCAAGTTGACCATCAGCAGGTGAATGGATAAACTGTGGTATATCCAGACAATGGAATCTTAATTCAGCACTAAACAGAAATGATCTATTGAACTATGAAGAGACATGGAGGAACTTTAAATGCATATTGCTAAGTGAAAGAAGCCAATCTGAAAAGTCTCCATATTGTATGATTCCAACCATATGACATCTGGGAAAGAAAAACTGTGGAGACTGTAAAAGGCTCAGTAGTTGCCAGTGGTTGGGGGGAAGCAGTGGAGCACAGAGGATTTTTAGGACAGTGAAATTATTCTGTATGATACTATAATGGTGAACACAGGGCATTATATATTTGTCCAAACTCATGGAATGTACAACCTCAAGATCGAACCCTAAAGTAAACTGAGTGATAACAATGGTCAGTGTAAGTCCACTGATTGTAATACATGTACCTCTCTGGTGGGGGATGCTGAGAGTTGGGGGAACTGTGTGTGAGGGTGAGGGTATATGGGAAATCTCTGTACCCTCCCCCTCAATTTTACCATGAACCTAAACTTCTCCAAAAATTCAAGTCTATTAAAAAACACCAACACAAACTTTTCTGAAAGAAACCAAGAGGAGTGGCTGGACTTCCTTCTGGCCCCACATGGTCTGGTCATTGGCCTGGAGGGAGGAGCAGCAGAGACCATCCCCCACCCCAACTCAGGTTTGGAAGGCTCAGCTGAGCTATGGAGCTCAAGATGCCCACAGGACCAAAGATGAGGGTGCAGGGTAGGGATGCTGGTAGGAGGGGCCTTTCTCAGACAATATAAACATATAAGAAAGCCCCACCACAGCCTAGCCATGGTGCTGACTTGATTCACTGAATTATTGCTGGTGATGTCTGGAAATCCTCAGGCCCACCATGTGCTCCCAGCACTCTGTTCTAAATTCCCGGTCCCACTCTGCATAGCAGCAGCTACCCTTTGACACTCAGCTTACCTTACCTACTTCTGCCCACCAGCCCCATGAATGCTTTCTTCTGCCTCCTCATGAGGTGACAGAAAGGACAAGAACAAAGCAACCAACCTGAAAGAATTTCTTAGCAAGGGCAACAGAGCTATATAATTTGGCCTCTGGCGCCCTCTGCTGTTAAAATGCTAAACCTGTCTGTCCTAACAAAACAAATAGTGTGGGTTGGCAGGTCAGCAGAACAGAAATGGTCTTCCGGACATCTTCACTTTTTACTTTTAAAACTCTTTCTTTTCCCCTCAAAGATTTTGCTTTCTATTTTTAAAAACTCTATTATTTCCCTGGGAGAGCCATATAGTTTTCTTAATATGAAGGGAAGGGAAGGGAAGGGAAGGGAAGGGAAGGGAAGGGAAGGGAAGGGAAAGGAAGGAAACTTAGCTGCACGAAGTATGCAGCTAAGATCACTCAGTTCATTATTCTCATTCTAGTTCTCAGAAGACAGGAGGGCAGCTGAGATTAGACCAGAGTGACTTCCCTACCACTGCCCAGCCAGGCAATAATGCAACCAGGACCAGAACGGCTTCCCAGACTCTTACCCCGTGATCTCGATGGGCCACAGCTCCCTAAGTCATTGGTCCTCCAACAAAATGGCCCCTTCCTCATCCCTTCTTGGAGAGCAAGTGATACTCTGGTCCCTTATTCCACGAAAGCAGCCTCAGATCACAGTGGTTATTAAAACGGGCTCTCAAAGAAAGGCAGGGGACTGGGAAGGGGCTTCTTCGGGAATCTCTAGGCCAGACCTTTCCCCAGGGTACCTTCAGCCCTGCCTGGGTACAGAGCTGTAATCCGAGCAGACAGGCAGGAGCAGGGAGCCCACCTCACACTGGGACGAGAAAACACCAGGGCTTCCGCAGGTCCCCACAGGGCACACTGTGAACTGTATGAGAGCCCTGGGTTTCTGCAAACTTGCCCCTCGGTGCTGAGGGCTTCAGGGCGGCCGGGCTGGAGACGTGAGTGTGGGATGGTGGGCGGAAGAGAAACGGGACGTGGGCTATAAGGCAAGTGAGAAACACTCACCTTCTTTAGAAGAAAACAAAAACCATAAGGTCTCGGGTGTCTTTCCCTTCAGGGGGACTGACTCCATGTATCAATGGGAAAAATAAAACACAGGTGCAAAAGGGCCTAGAGAGGTTCAGGGTGCAGGTGAGGTCAGGTTGGGGAAGCAGCGCAGTTAAAGTGAAGAACAGAAAGGATTCAAATGCCTCAGGGCCTTAGTGACAGATGCTGGTATCTGAAGGTTTGAGCCAGTTTCTGCCGGCGTTTTTCTACCCTTGACTACGGATCTCGGTTATGCAACGATGGTCTGCGAGCATCTTCCTAGGGCCTGGTGCCTCCGGGCCGTGGGCAGGGAGGTGGCAGCCCAGAGGACACAGGTGGGTCCCCACAGGTCCCTGGCTGTAACCCCCTTGTGCACATCGTCCACTTTCTCCAGCTCTCCATCTCCCTCCAGTACAACACGGTGATTATGTGCCTTCTCCCTGGCCCTCAGAGGGACGGTGCTCAGAGGAGTATGTGCATAACCCCCGAACACAGGTGGCTCAGGCAAGCTGAGGCTGAAGGGAAGTGACCAAGACAGTCTTGTGGATCCTTCCCTGTAGACCCAAGCTCTTAAGAACTGTTCCACTAACCAGATGTGACCCTATTCCCAGGAGTGGGACGGGCAACAAAGCGGAAGCCATGGACCAGGGGACGGGGGCCCCAGCCTAGGGGAGCAAAGCAACATGACCCTGCAAAGGTGGGAACCCGATGGAGGGTTCCAGAGCAGGAGAGGGCGTGGAACACAGATCAGAGCCAGGGGTGGCGGGGTAGGGGGGGAGGAGAGCACCCGCTCCACAGGAACATGATGCTTCAGGACCCTGGGCAGCTCTCTAATTCTTGGGTTCTGTTCCTTAGCAATCATAGCAGCAGAAGCAGACTCAGACCCAGGCAAGAGGGGCCCCTGCCCTGGCTCCTGCCGGCCCCTTCTGACGTCCCCCTTTCCACCACAGGGGCAAAAAGACTTGAGGTTGAGAAAGGATCAAAAGAGAGAAGTAAACATGGCGGATCTGGGGCAGGGGAAGCATTCTGTAGGATGACGGTGGATTCCTGTCATCATGCAACTGTAGCAAACGTACCCCTCGGTGGGGGTGGGGGCACACCGACGGTGGGGAGGCTGTGTGCACGTGGGGGCGGGGGGAGTATATGGGAAATGTCTGCACAATTCTCTCAATTTTTCTGTAGGACTTAAAGCTGCTCTAAAAAACAGTCTGTTAATTGAGGGGTCGGGGAGAGGTAGCGGGGGTAGGAAAGGAGCAAGGGCAAGTGAGCACATCATGGTAACGGAGGAACAGGAGACAGGAGATCTGCCACCGTGTACTGGGGACCCTGCGTTCTGAACAGCCTCGGCCTCACATTCTGTGTGGCCCGCCTCCTTCCCGCTGCCCTGGGATCCTGGGAACAGGTGGCCTCACTCTCCCCGCCTTTGCTTGAGCAGACATCAGAGTGCTGCCTGCCAAAACAGCTGAAGACACATCCCTGGGCCCTGCCTTCTTCCAGGGTCATCCAGGGACCCCACAGCCCTGGCAGCAACATCCAGGCGTCTGGGCTGCTTTCTTAAAATGTCAATATTTATGAGATGACAGTACCTTCATTTAGATTCCCTAGATAGATCAATCATTAATACAGTTACTGAAAACCAGACATGGCCTCATCTGGGTCCCATCCAAAGCAGGCTCTGCGCTTCCCGGCAGCCCCTCTCAACCTTCCTCTAATGCATCACTCCTCCGCTAACAACACTCGGGAGTCCTGCTCCGTTTATTTCCTCCTCGCCCACTGTTTTATTGTTTTATTTTATTTTTTTAAATTTTATTATGTTAGTCACCACACAATACATCATTAGTTTTTGATGTGGTGATCCACGATCCATTGTTTGCGTATAACACCCAGTGCTCCATGCAGTATGTGCCCTCCTTAATACCCATCACCAGGCTAACCCATCCCCCCACCCCACCCCCTCTAGAACCGTCAGTTTGTTTCCCAGAGTCCATAGTCTCTCATGGTTCATCTCCACCTCTAATCCCCCCCCTTCATTTTTCCCTTCCTTCTCCTAATGTCCTCCATGCTGTTCCTTATGTTCCACAAATAAGTGAGACCATATGATAATTGACTTTCTCTGCTTGACTTATTTCACTTAGCATCATCTCCTCCAGTCCCATCCATGTTGATGTAAAAGTTGGGTAGTCATCCTTTCTGATGGCTGAGTAATATTCCATTGTATATATGGACCCCATCTTCTTTATCCATTCGTCTGTTGAAGGGCATCTCGGCTCTTTCCACAGTTTGGCTATTGCGGACATTGCTGCTAGGAACGTTGGGGTGCATACGGCCCTTGTTTTCACTACATCTGTGTCTTTGGGGTAAACACCCGGGAGTGCAATGGCTGAGTCATAGGGTAGCTCTATTTTTAACTTTTTGAGGAACCTCCACACTGTTTTCCAAAGCGGCTGTACCAACTTGCATTCCCACCAACAGCATAAGAGGGTTCCCCTTTCTCCACAACCTCTCTCCCATTGTTTTAAGGTCACTTAGCGTCAAAGGGTTTCGGGTGGGCCCTGCTTCAGGTTCATGCACCAGAACACTGGACAGGGAGGTCTGAACGTCTGGGCAGCTGGCCCAGGACGGCAGATGTGCCCAGAGTCAGCACCTCCTCCTGCCCCAAGTCAGGGTGCCCTTAGCTCCCCGCACAGCCACTTCCAACCTTTACCCCCCCGACCCCAGCGTCCACACCCACTTCTTACCTCGACTCCAAAAGGGATCTCCCAGTTCAGGAGACCAGGGGACTCTCCTAGCAATGCCCCCAACAGATCCAGAACTTAGAGGATCCTCTATCCCCTCACCTCCTGTCCCTGACGCAGGACACGTATCTGCGTCCAGGCCTGGTCTCGAGGCTTTCCCTCCAGCTGGGAGGACGGGGCATCCATCTTTCTCCCCCAGGCCCAACCCTCTCTTTCCTGGCTCACTAATCTCTCCTTTTTCATGGTCTTCTCCCTCATTAGAGAAACATTCTGCGAGAGTAATTTATCTTCCATTTTGCTTCAGCGTAGCTGGCCTTCCATCCCGCCAAGACCACTCCTGTTGAGGTCACTAGTCACCTCCTAGTAGTTAAATCCAATCCCGTGTTCCACTTCTTACTTTCAATGACCTCTTGGAAGCATCTGGCACCACTTATCACTTCCTTTAAACATCTTTTAATCTACTCTTTACTCTCTTGGCTTCCACGGCGCCATCCCTCAAGACTTCTCCTCCCACTTCTGAGGTGCTCCCATTGCATATGCAGGCCTGTCCTTGAATGCCGGTCACCTTCCTCCCCTAAACCTCAGGGTGTTACCTTTTCTCCCCACAGTGAAGGCACTTCTGGGGAGGACATCAGCTTTACAGCTTCAACCGCTGCCTGCTATATCTTTAACTACTACATGGGCAAACCCCAAGTCTGAATGCTCGGTGTAGACCTCCCCCTGAATTTCAATGAGAGCGCCCAACAGCCAGACAGCTCCATGGAGATTTCAGACAGGCACCTCAGGGTTGGCATGGCCCTAACTCAGCCCCACTGCCTTTGCCTCCAACCTCTCGAATCTCCTCTCTCAGAGAATAGTGTCCCCAAGACCCCAGGTGGATCTGGTCACACATCCAATAAATTACTCCTCACTATCTCTTTAGTCACTCTCCCTCTCTTCATTCTCTCTGCAGCTACAAACTTTATTTCTAATCGTCATAATTTCACATTGGGATCCCTTCAATGACCAATCTGTTCATGGCCTCAGGATTCCTTTTTATACTTGACCTCTCTAATTTTTCCACAATGGGAATTTATTAGTCATATAGTCAGTACAAAGCCATGCGATATTCCGGCCCAACAGTTCGTGGATGTCCAACTCTTCGTGCCAGCTGGACCAGCTCATGGAAGCACCCCATTCAGGCCCCCAGAGCATGTGCCCGCCTTTCCATAACATCACGTGCTGTTACCCGTCTCATCTGAGCTGAAGACAATTCATGAGCAGGGCAGCCGGAAACAGAGGAAGGAACCTGAGACTCAAGAGTCAAGGTTCAAACCTTATTTCTGCTACTAAGTGGTGCAACGTGAACAAGTCACTGAGTCTCTGAGCCTCAGGGTCAGGGGAATAAGATCACCTACATAACAGGTCTGTGTGGGATCAATAAGATTTCGTATGGGACAGCGCCCTAGCATGGCTCCTTCTCAGAGTAAGCTCGGAACCACGGATTGTGACAGAAGGATACCCATTACTTATTTCAGGGCCTAACTCCAGAAATATGCTTCCCTTCTGCTCCAGTGTATCTTTTCCTTAAATTATTTATCCACTTTTACAGACTCAAATCACCCCCCCTCCCCCAGCTTGCTCACGGTCTTAAAGATGGAGGAAGCACACCTCCCTCCCGGCGTTCCCTCCACGGAGTTTCTTTGGCCACTCTCTACACAGAGACCGCTGAACAAATTCACGAGTAACTAATGAGAGCTTAACAAGGGCTTGTGCTCAGTCCTCTGGCCAAACCTGGAACTTACTTGGGGAGGCTCTGGGAACAAAGAGTTTTCAAAAAAGAGGAGATGGAAGGGACACGGGAGTGGGGGTGGGGGGGGAGCGGGACAAGGGCAGGGCCCAGAGCGCCTTACCTTTGCACTGCAAACCCTGCCGTAAGAGGCCCCAGAGCAAGGACCCACAGTGGTCGCAGAAGGTGGGGACCTTGTAGTTGTGGATACCAAACTTGTGGGGCATGTTGACACTGAACCGCTGCGAGCCCACCTGCAGGGATGGCAAAACACAGGGTCACTGCCAAGCTCGCTCACACCATGGCCTGCTTACTGCCAGAGCTCCTACAGGCCAGCTTTCCCAGAAGGCCTGGCCACTGAAGGGGGCAGGTCGGAGCTTGGCTCTGAAAGCTGCCCCGAGAAACCAGGTGCAGAGAACCTCCTGGGGCCTTTGCCCCGGATGCCCTTAGCTCATTCTCTGCCTCTCTGTTGGACCTTGAGAGGCCAGGCCCGTGGGCTTCCACCTCTCATGGCACATGACACTCAATTTACTTCTCACATTTTGGCTGTTCATGAGATGTCACCGTGTGTTTCTCAGTGCTGCTTTGTGCCTGGAGGCCACACAGGGCTGTCTTTCAGCAGCTTGATGGTGGACAGATTCTATAAATACCCTAAAGGCCCAGCACAGCTGTGGAAACTGCAGGTCATCAGTTAGGACAGACAATAATTGTGGTGAAGACTGCTAATCCAGAGCGGTGAGCACTAAGGGCAGGAAGGTATGGGTACTGCCCACAGGCCAGGCACCACCATCGCAGTTAAACCTCCCCAGCACCCTGCGGGGCAGGTGCCATTGTTGGCCTGAGTTTATAGCTGGGGAAATTGAGGCACAATGAGATTAAGAAGCACACCTGTAAGCTGATGAGCAGCAGAGGCAGAATTTGATGCCCACGAGTGTGAATTCAGAGCCCAGGCCTTTTCACCACCGGGCTGTCACTTAGGGATTATTTCAAAGGAGTAAAGAGAAAGCGGTAAGGTGGATGGGGAAGGACGGGGGCGGCGGGGGGGAGCGGGGAGGGGGTGTCCAGGTATTCTGATCTGTCGGCCTGGGTCTGCCGCCAACCACATGTGAGGTCTTGGGAGTTTCCTGACTTCTTGGGGCTTCGGATTCCTGATTTGGCAAACAAGGATGGCAGCCTCGTCGCACCTAACGTCACAGGGCTGTGAGGGGGACGAGACACACAGAAGCGAGGGGTCATCGGCGTGGTCCCCCTTTCTGGGTCTCCTTCTCTACATCTGCCTGCTCACCCTGAAGGGTATGGATCGTTGTTCCCATTCTTTTCCTGCAAATGCCGAAGACGTGATGGACCCACACTAAGAACAGACTCGGGGGTCGCAGGAAGAGCCTCACAGGGGTATGGGTGATGGAGAAAGGTGAAGAGGTAGGGGAGTGTCCAGGAACTCGGAGGTTCGGGGAGAGCTGTGTGACCCTCAGCTGGGGACACCAAGGACTATAAGGTATCGGAGAATCGTGGGAGGACGCCAGGGAGCATGCAAGAGCCACAGAATCGGAGGCTGTGAAAACAAGCACAAGGGCCGCATGCACACAGGTAGCCACGTGCACACACCGCTCTGTGGCGAAGACCCGGGGACAAGGGCGAGTGAGACCAATGCAGAGGTCATGAGAAGGAAGAAAAGAGCAGAAAGACAGAACCGGAAGGTTAAGAAAAGAAGGGAGGAAGGTGATACAAAGGAGAGCCTTCCGGGGTCACCACACTTGGAAGCTCGGGGAGAGGCATGTGCTCAGCGCTAACCCATAGGCACGAAGCAGGGAGAGAACAGCAGCTGGGTGCTTGTGGTGCAAAAGCTCCAGAGCATCTAATAACAGGAAGACATCAGACACCCGGTGCTTAGAGCTCCGTGTATCTAGGGTGTGCATGCTTGTGTGCACAGGCAGGAGTTAACAGGAAGAAATGAGCTCAAAGGAGGCTCCCCAGCCGTGCAGGACCCGGCAGAGGGCTCGTCCATCGCCCTGCCCTGCTGGCGGTACACCAATGCTCCAGGAGCCTGGCCCTGTGAGCCCCAGGACAGGCAATAATTCCACAAGGCAGAGAAACCCACAGCCACCATCCTCAATCCTTGGCAATTTCTCTCCCTTGGGACACATGCTACGTTTGGGCACACACCTCGCTGGTGACTTCGATTCACAGCCAACAGGCCAGGAAAGGCAATCAGAAAGCACTCGGTCACAGACTCAGCTGTTCAGGGGGTATTTCCCACCTCAACCCTCTAACCTGCAGGGCATGGACTGGTTTGGGACTTTTCCCCCAAGGGATACGGCAGAGCTTTAGAGACCGGAGAGGGCTCACAGTGGGAGAAACCCCAGAGATGTGTTCCTCTTTGTTTCCGTGGGACATGGCACAGTATCTGGCACAGAGGGAGCGCTCAGAGAATGTCCACAGGACAGAATGGAGACACACAGCAAGCCAGCCACCTGCCTTGCCTTTCCTTGCCCAAGTAGCAAGCGTGACAATGTACTTGGGTCTGGACCCTGGCCCAGGAGCCAGGAGGCCTGGGTGGCGAGCACCTGCAGTTTCCCACCATGACAGCAGAGCCCGGCAAACAACTCTGGTGCTCTGGGCTGCCTGCCCCTCAGGGACATGGAAAGTTCCATCCAGGCTGTGTCCCTCACTGCTTTTCAGAGACTGCGTGAAAGCGAAAGGAGATAAAAGATAGGAAATACTTCGGATGCCAAGATGCCACTTGGGTGAATTATCTTTAAGTAGCAGAGGTCCTGTGAGTTACTCCTTTTGGAAGCCAAATTATAAATCCACCTGATTCTAAACTTACCTAGCATCTCTCTGACCCCCCCCTTATTCTAATGCCCTATGATTATACAGTACTTATTTTTTCACCAAGAATTCAAAGCAGGCCTTTGAAATCCACTGCTGTGAACACAGGTAACACCCACCCTCACCCTCACACTCTCCTCCCAGTCGCTCAGTTAGGAGAAACCCACCTTCACCAGTGAACTGTCTCGCTTCCTTACCCCTAGCAGCTCCCCTAGGAGTCAAGCCGATACCAGGTTGGAAGAGTAAGAGACAACGAAGTCCAGCGGTCAAGGGCTCAGACTCTATGGAACAAACTGCCTGGGTATGAATGTGGCTCTCCCACACCCTAGCTGTGTGATCTGGGGCAAGCTAACATGACCTCTCTGTGCTTCCACTCTCCCTGTTGCAAAATGAAGACGATCATCACATAGCTCTCATTAAGGCCGTTTCGAGATGAAATGCTGTTTGATGAAGTACTTCAATCAACATGCGGCAAGGACCCCATGAATGTCGGCTGGTGTTACTACTGTGGTTACTCCTGCTTCCTGAGGGTTTCTTGGGTTTGCTAATTCCTCTCCATTCCGCCATCACCTCATAAAGACAAGGCTCCCGCTTGTGTGTTGTGTCTCTCTCCCTGTCTATGAGCGGTGTGGAGCCAGTGACAGGTCACTTAGCAATGTCACTCTTCCAAGGAGATAATGACATAAAGCGATTCACATTTTCCTCGCGGGCTTTAGCTCTGGGATCGAGAGGCTCTTGGCCTAAGAGCCACAGACGTGACACTGGCTCTGAGCCACGGTCGTTCATTAGACCACTGTGGACAACTCCCTTAACTCTGATCAACACAACGGAGAAAGCCAGGGCATCTCGGAGAGATAAGGAGTTTCTTAGGAACCACAGAGGAGGCAGGGGAGGGGGGTGGGAAGTGGCAGGGAAGAAACCCCCGAATTTCAATGTTATAAATATTTACCTCATCGGGAGTTTCCTGTTTCTTTAATCCAGCACACTTCGTAATTATGAGCTCATGGCATCGCTTGTGGACCACGCAAGTGCAAACTGAAACAGCAAAAATGGGAAGGCTGAGCAACAAGTGGGGGCAGAAAGCTTCCACCCCGAGATTCGGGTCTCAGTGGAGGGATGTGGGGAGCCATGCCTCTCCTGTCCCCAAGTCTTACAGAAAGACCCTGGCTGAGGCCCGGCAGGCTAAGTCATTTCAGAACACCCTGCCATCAGGGCCATTAGGGTTTCCTAAATGCTCTGCAGGAGAATGTACCACTTATACCCAGAGGGCATCAGCAGTTTTCTCTAGTTCCAGAAGTACCGATCAATTTCCCCGCTTCTGTATGCCAACGTCAGGGAACAGTTTCCCTTCTGTGAAGCGGGTCTATTAAAGGCACTGCAGCGGTCCTGTTCTCCAGCCCACATCACGTCAGGGCTGGCGGGCGTGACGGGGAGCACTGCTGCAGGAGAATGGGTGTTTTGTGGCACAGGAGTTCTTAAAACATTTTTGTCCTGTCTTCAGTGTCCTGGGGCAGTGTGAGCAGCGGCGGCCGAAGAGGTAAGCAACTATCTGCACACATGCTACCTCAAGGACA
Organism: Zalophus californianus; assembly: GCF_009762305.2. Taxonomy (NCBI): domain Eukaryota; kingdom Metazoa; phylum Chordata; class Mammalia; order Carnivora; family Otariidae; genus Zalophus; species Zalophus californianus. The sequence continues at coordinate 74,142,142 of NC_045602.1, forward strand.
TGGCCATGTCTGACAGAACCTACTCAGGTCCCCCAGGGGTGAGCCCCAACTTAACCAGGGGCTGGGTGAGGAGATGGAACGGTCTCCCAGCTCTAACCACAGAGAAACCTTGACCACAGCACCCATCCACCCTCCAATCCTGGACAACCTGACCTTGCATTTTAGTCAAAGAACTGAAACAAACAAACTGCAATAAATTCAAGTGAGTCTTCAACATTGAAGAGCTAATAATGATTCCACAGTAGAGACAAAAAGAAAAAAAAAAAAAAAGAGAGAGAGAGAGAGAGAATCAGCAAGGACCACAGTGATAGGACTGAACCGAGCAGGTGAGGGAACTTCTTCAGGGAGTGAGAGAGGGAGGGGGCTTACAGGATTCACGGAGCCTGGCTCAGGGAAGAGAGGGGCCTTCGAAGGGTTTTGAATGGTTGTGGATCACTGGGAAAGGTGCAGAGACCCCTGGGACAGCCGGAGACAGGTGCCCACAAGGTACTCCCATATATGGATACAGGAGGCACGGCCAAGCAGGGACAAAAAAAAAAAAGCAGGGTCTTGCTTCTCAGAGAGGGACTAGAGCATGCAAACTGTATAGAGCCTCTAAATGTCATCAGACCCGGCACACGCTTCCTAGGAGTGTCACTGATCTGGACAGACCTGTGGGCCCCAAGCATTCAGTTCATACAATGCCTCTTACCTTGACATTGGTATCCCTGCTTTCCTATGACACCCCTGAAAAGAAGAATACAACAGAATTCTTTTAATAAATTTTAGTAGATCGAAAACCACACAAAGCCACCCCATTCTGGCCATGAACCACGATGCACCAAGTAGACTGGAATCCAGGTAGCAGTGGGATTTCACTCCTACTTGCAGAGTGTCTTAAAATGACTCCTTCAGGACGCCTGGGTGGCTCAGTCAGTTAAGCGTCTGCCTTCAGCTCAGGTCATGATCCCAGGGTCCTGGGATCGAGCCCTGTGTTGGGCTCTCTGCTCAGAGGGGAACCTGCTTCTCCCTCTGCCCCTACCCCTGCTCGTGCTCTCTCTCTCATGTAAATAAATAAAATCTTAAAAACAAAAACAAAAACTCCTTCAGGGACAACAGAGGGTAGACCCAGTGCTTGGAACGGGTACAAGGCCTGGGTCAATGTCAGGGCTTGGTTTCCTAGACCAACAGCCATTCCAGTGGGGCCATTAGTGTTCTGGAAAGCCACAAAGACTGCTTGCTCAAGGCAAGTCTTGATTAGTTGAACGTGCCCTTCCTTGTGGGTCATCACGCAGGAGGGCTATTGCTTACAGGCACATTCCCTGGACATTCCTGAAGCAGTCAAGGGTTCTAGGTCAGCCTGTGGCCAGGCCTAGGGGTTCAATGTACTGTTTGGTCAAGACCAATGGCAGAGATTCCTTCCCTGGCAGGTGTAGGCTCCCCTGGGGCAGGATTAGGGTCAACATGGACACAGAACAATCCAACCAACCTGGCCTGGGCCCTGTCAGCACCACCACCAACTGGCCAGGGGGCAATCCGCCATTTCCAGCCCAGTGGGAGCAGCCAGACGTCACTGGGGGGCTGCGCCACAGGAAGCCAAGAACCCGGTGGTGTTCTCCATGGGCTGAGAGGAGACCTGAATCCATAAATCTCGGCTTTCACAACCTACTCCCTCCAAACACACAATTCATGACGGAAATACAGAAAACGGAGGTCAGAGAGTGGAAGCAGCCCCGGGGGTGAGATGTATCCGTGGTGGAAGTGGGGCATTACATCTGCTTCCATCAGGTGGAGGGCGCTCTGAGCTGTACCGCCTCAGATGTCCATGCCAACCTCAGTGACTAGTTGTGGGAAACCACGAGGACAAGACAAGCCACTCCTGGACACCTTGGCAATTCAAACCCTAATTCAAATGGTTCTTGGCTTGGTTCATGCTGCAGACTGGCCTCACACATTCTCCCCCACAGGATCCAAGTGTGTCGGCAAAGTTCAAGAGCTCAGAGAGGTTGCCAGAAAGGCTGGTGAGAGGTCAGGAAAAGCTTTCAGTTGGGTTCACCAGGGATGGAACTGGGTCTCTGACACTTCCTAGCTGGAGGACGTCACACTAGTCTTGTTTTCCTTTCTGAGTCTCAGTACTGTTGTTAGTGGAGTGGCTTTAATAATACATAGCTTGTAGGACATTGGAACCATTTAATTGGATATTTTCAGTGCCTACGGAAGAACCTGGCACATGGTAGGCATTCATTTAAATTCCCCCTCTGATACCCAAGGCCAGTGCTCCTTATCCTTCTCCACCTCCCAAAAAGGCCTATAACCTACCTGTCTTTGCCTATCAAAATCCTAGTCATCATGGAAGGAGAAATGCCACCTTCTCCAGGAAGCCCTCCCTGAGCACTCCAGCCAAGACTGCTCTCTCGCTCCTCTGAAATCTGGGCATCCTAGTAGCACCACTAGGATGCCCACTGTTCCAACAGTTATTAGGAACTGCTTTGAATTACAGATACTGGCAATCAAGTTATTTTTTAAGCTTTATAATGGAAAAATTCGTATGTATACAAAAATAAGGAGATAAATGTAAGGGACCGATCACCCAGCTCTAACAATGATAATACATGGCTGGTCTTATTTCATCTCTATCCCTAGCCCCTCTACCCTCCCTCCAGATCATTTTTTTAAAAAGATTTTATTTACTTATTTGACAGAGAGAGACACAGTGAGAGAGGGAACACAAGCAGGGGAAGTGGGAGAGGGAGAAGCAGGTTCCCCGCTGAGCAGGGAGCACGATGTGGGGCTCAATCCCAGGACCCTGGGATCATGACCTGAGCCGAAGGCAGATGCTCAACGACTGAGCCACCCAGGCGCCCCCTTCTGGATCATTTTTAAACAAATCCCAGACATCACATTATTTCATTTCTAAATAATTAAGCTTGTGTCTCTAAAAGATAAGGATTCTTAAAAAAATACATCACAATATACCACTGTTGGTTATAAAATATTAACTTGTTAAACATGATATATGATATGATCCTAAGTATAAAGTCACCATTCTTTTCCATTTACCATCCCCCCCCCCGGCACTAAACACTCACTTAGCCTTCCAGAAAAGTCTTCTGCAATCAAGTAAAAAAGAAATAAAGCCCATCAGCACTTTAAAAATAAAGTTTCTATTGTCCTACACCCCCTCCCCCACTTCTCACCTCAGGGAAGGCCTAACTAGAGGTTCCCGGGAGAGAGGGCCTTACCAGATAAAATCTCTGCAGTGGGAGCAGTAGGTGGGCTGCCGAAGGTAGGTGGCCATGAACTTGTGGCCATTGACCTGGTGCACCCTGCGCCTGACGGCCCCCTGCCGCTTCCTGGGCCGCATACGCTCCCTGAACACACGCTCTTCATTGTCTTTAGGGGCTGGGGAAGGACAAGAGCAGAGAAGAAAACACAGTCTGAGTTAGTGCACCTGGGAAGAGACCTCCTACCCCACTCTCAGCGCCTAGAGTGGGAGCGGCGTGGGGGCAGCATCCACTGGCTGAGGAACTCCGGGGTCTGAGCCTCACCACTCGACCCCAGTGAGGGTGCACCATGCGAGGCAGGAAGGCCCAGACCAGGCTGGTTTCCCGTACCAGCGGCACCCCCCAAATTCATCCCAATCCCAGTCCTGCTCCAGGTGTGGCTGCTCCTTTCTCCCCAGTACCGGTTGCACCTTGCAAGGGTGTGGGATCAAAAGGCTCAAGGTTCACATTTTATTGCAGCTTCTCAGTAGCGTGGTCTTAGCCAGCTGGCGTGTCCTTATTTGGAGCCTCTGAGGGCCTGGCCCTCTGGAAATGGGGTAACAGTGCTGACAACACAGGACGCTGTGGAGTCTGTACCCAGCTGCCCGGCTCAGAGAAACCTGACTTTTCTTCCTTTCCCCTTTCCAGACTAGGACAACCAGGAACCTTTCCCTGGAGGTCTAAAGGAGAGGGAAACCTAACACTGTGAAAGCAGTTTTCCAGAAGACTCAAGACCCACCACCATGGACTTTAAGACCTCCGTGAAGACAAAAGGACTGTCCTCACTTCTTCCTTCAGTCCACATCAGAGGCCGCCCCAAGCCTCAGAAAGCCCTGCAAGAGCACTAATAAATGACAATAAAAATGATAATAATGATTGTTATGGTCTGAATGTTTGTGTCCACCCCCCGCCCCCCCCCCCCCCCCCCCCCCCCCCCCCGCTTCCCATTCACATGGTGATGCGCTACCTGCCAATGTGACACAGTCATGACAGTGGGGTTCCCAGGATGGGGTTAGTGCTCTTACAAAAAGAGGAAGTGACCTGAGCTCACTCACTATCTTATGAGGACACAGAGAGAAGGTGGGCATCTACAAGGCAGGAAGGGAGCCCTCAGCTAACCGTGCTGGCACCTTGATCTCAGACTTTCAGCCTCCAGAACTAGGAGAGAGAAATTTCTGCTGTTGAAGCCACTCTGTCTGTGGTATTTTGTTACGGCAGCCCAAGCAGACTAATACAATGAGATTCACGGCTAACGCTTACTGAGGGCTTACTCTGCGGCAGGTGCTCACAGAATCCTTACAGCTGCCCTTCTTGAAGGGTACTGATCATATCCCCACTTCACAGATGTGCAAATTGAGGAACAGAGAGTTTATATAACATGTTTCTGTTAACACAGCTACTAAGCAGTGGGGCCCCTTCTAACCCAGAGAATAGGGGAGAAGTCACTGCTAACACAGTCCACCCGCTGCTCTGGGGGACAGCCCACTCTCCCAACAGCAAGGTCCCAAAGTGCTCATCTAAGGGGCTCTCAGATGTAAGAGTTGAGCTGTCTCTGGCTTCTCCGAGGGCAGGGAAGGCAGGCCCGGTTCCCGGCGCTAGTTCAGACCCTGGAAGGTCGCCCACATGGTGCCGCTGAAAATGCACTGGAGCTGAAAGTGTCCCCCAAGTATCCCCACACCTGACATGCCACCATGACAGCGTCAGTCTTGGGGTGGGGAGGAACGTCGTTCCTCTTGGACCTCTTTGGAAATAAGGTTCCCTGCACTGGAGGGCACCTGTGTGAGCCCAGGAGCTGTAGGATCCGAGGGCAGTCTGTCAATGAGGACAGGGTCGGGGTGGAGGGACGTAAAACGAGGAAGAGAAAGGCAAGAATGGGGAGCACGTGCCCAGTGAGGGGCTTTAGGCGAAGCAGCCTCCAAGCAGACAGGCAGAGCTGCTGATCCCCAGCACAGACCCTGATGACCTAGATGGGGGTCTGCCTGCCGCTCCTCTCTGCACCCGCCCCCAGCCCGCCTGGGTCCCCTTTTGAACGGGTGCTTATTATTTCAAAAAGTCTCTGACATGGAAAGAGACGGAGTATGGAAAACCCACCTCCCACCTTGCCACAACCTAGGGACCAAGGCCCAGCTGACCAAATTCTCATGGGGACGTCCCAGCTCTGTTTTAATACAGAGACATGTACACACACACACACACACAGAAATCTGGTCATCATCACCCATTTGTGCAATGATGGGTGACTTTCATTTCTGCTGCCCATTTTTCACTATATCCAGAATATTCTACCATTTTTAGAAGCAGAAAAAGATACAGTAATTTAAAAAAATAAATCTATTCAGTAGCCTTTCCTTGCTGCAAACCTGATCTACAAAAATCCAGATCCCAATCCCCAGGCCTGGGCAGCTGAGGCCCGAGGACGGGCATTCAACTAACTGCCTTCACCAGATTCACCACGGGTCACATTTAAATGGTAAGTCAGCCCCCTCATGCATTTAAGGTGCAATTTGGTTTATAAATCCCTCAAATTTACTAGTCATTTGATCCTGGGAAGTTGTATTTTCAGTGAAACTGCTGAGGAGTCCAATCTAGTTTTCTCAAGGGAGCCCTGTTGGAACGGGGGTTACAGGTGTCCCTGAGGGCCTCATTTCTCAACTTTTTACAGAGGTGACCAGCAACCAAATCGAAGGTCTAAACTCCGTTTACTTTGATTTAATACGTTAACACAGAAACCCGTTAATTTAACTGACATTTAAAGACCTCTCGGTCGTGTGTACTCACACCTGAAGAGAAGCTGCTTACCACTGGGGGGGGGGGGGTGAGGGGGCGGTCCTGGGAGCAGGTTAGAGAGCCAAGAATAACTCCCCTTAAGTGGGGTCTGATTGTCTGACTGAACTTCCCCAAAAGGTTCTGTAATTTCTGCCCCGGAGTGCATGTGCACTGCCTTGTAAGAGAGATTCAACGTCAAAGATGTGGGGAAACAGAAGGCTACAGGGGAGGGAAACACAGGTAAACCTCATGCCCCCCATGGGAACCTCCCCGCCCTCCATGTGCCAAGCAGCAGGACAGGGGAGAGGGGAAAGGGGATGGGGCCCCTAGTTGCTGAAAATACTCCCATCCCCCATTCCTCCCGACAGGGGAGCCAAGGGTCCAGCCAGAGAATCTCTGTGCCTGTCACCCACATGCCTAGATCTTGAGGGGAGCCCCAGGGTTCCCCAGCCCCACAGAACCTCCCTGCCGGGGCTTGGAGTCACCAGCAGAAACGGATCCCTTCAGCATTTTCTGCTGCTGTCAAGGGTCTCCATTAAAATGCAGTTCCTATGGGGTAATGCATCTCAAGCATGTGTGTATGTGAGTGTGTGATATGAATGTGACAGATTTATAAATGTATATAGACGTGGATATAAAAACCAATATAGCATATATTAAATACGCTGTAAATAATTTCTATAATTTTTATACTTATATAGGCTAATAATGTATTATTACATTTATTTATATCATGAACAGTATAATTACAATATAATTAGTATAACATGATCATGTTATAATTATTAATATGTAATATAAAACACGATACAAACATACATAGTTTGACTAAACCATTTGAAGGTTGCAAACACAGTGACACCCTTACCTCGAAATATATCAGCCTTCATCTCCTAAGAACAAAAACCATTCTCCTACATAACCAAAGTTATCAGAGTCAAGACACTTAAACATTGGTATGACATTATCTAATGGTTCATATTTAAATTTCTCCAACCGTCCCCAAAATGCCCTTTATAATTGTTGTGGCTTTAAATTTTTTCTGAAGCTACTTAGAGCTCCTGCTTTGCATTTAGTTGCCATGTCTCTTTAGCCTTCTCAATCTAGAACAGCTTTGTTTCCTTTTTATGATACATTTATGAAGAGTCGAGGATGTTGGCTTTTGGAATGTTCCACAACCTGGGTTAGTTTCACATTAAATGGCAAGAATACCACAGAGGTCTAAGTATCAACAAATCCAAATATATCCATCAAGATCCCTAGAAATAACTGTGTAAATGAAATGAATGTAAAATTTATAGGAATTATAAAATACTCACTCTTTTAGGAATTTTTAAAATGCAAAGAGCAGTCTTGACATACCACCGACTTACCATTTAAAACCTGATAAACAAATTTGTTTTAAAATGGTATTATCCATATCATACATGTGCAATGTGATGTAACATTTCCAGAAATAATACTATAATAATAGCAAACACCACAGAAAAGAGTCACATCCTTTAAATTTGGGATTCACTCTAAGTCAATAATTAAATAGAAACTAATAGCTATATACTCATAGATGTACCCACATTGCTATTTATTTTGGCCAACAAACAGAAGTAACTGGACTAACATTAAGAGAATGGTCTGACAAATTATATTACATCTACAGCAAGTTAAAAATGGTGGGTTAAGACCAAGTAGGCACATGGGGAAATGTGATATAATACGGGAAAAACAGAATGCGCAAGAACACAGACCTGTGTAAAACAAACTTGCAGATTGAAGGTAACATAAAAGAATTATTATGCTCTACGAGGATGATGGGTTTGTGTACTGTCTGTAGTATTTGAAAACAATGTTCTCTAATGCCCTTTAGTGACTTTTAAAAGCACTTCTCTGTGCCTAAGTATCCTTCGTGCTGTGGAAGGTGGAGGGCTACTGGGTAGGAACAAGGAGAGGGCGCTAGGTGTTGTGGTGCAAAGGGGGACAGGACAAATTTCATCAGCTCGAAGCTGCCGGTGCTTCTGGACTGAGGGAAGAGCTACCCCGACCTGGCCCCCCTACGCCCGCTCTGAAGGATGCTCACTGCCGGCACCGGATGCCCCCTGCTACGCCCACCTGGTGGGACCCTTCTTTTGAAGCAGCCTCAGATGCAAAACTCAGGCTGGCTTTCCTCCCAGAGAGCCCATCGGGCCCTTTCCAGATCCTTTGTTTTATGGGTGCATCAGCCATGCAGCATAAGGAGTGACCTCAAGTCAGGGAGGGACCCACTAAAAGCTGGATAACTTTTGTGAGACTTTCTGTGGAAATGAAGATTTGTCAGATAGAATGACAAGAGTTCGCCAAGGCATAAAGTGAAGCAGAGATGTCCTCTGGAGCAACTATAGATCCTCTGTTACCTCAGCCTCTAACAACATTCTAGGCATGTTGCCTGCTTGGTTCCATTACTCTATCAACTTCAAACTCCTGGGAGCTTTTACACAATGAGTATCTTACAGCCCCGAGGCGCAGAAGAATCTACCCCAGGTTGCAGGCAGGTGGCGGAAGCAGCAGAAAGAGCCCACATCTTGGAGTTAACGACTCTGTTGAAGCAACCTCACCTGGCCCCTTTTCCCTGGGCAGAGACCACCCCGTCTCAGCCAGAGAAACTCTGGCAGACAAAGGGAGAGGCAGCTCCTGAAACCAAATCCTATGCCAGTCTGATCATCGAGGGTCTCCCTGCTCTGCCATCTCCTCCCTCACCCGCCTCACCTCCTCTTGCACAAAAAGGGAGCTGACCTGACAGGACTGAACACCATTTCCTACATGAGGCGACAAACACCCTTCACCTCCACACTCTCGGGATATCTTTCAGTTTAAGAATATCTGGCAAGGACTTTCTAACAGGCCCGGCTTATGAACTCCTGCATCCCAGCACTTCCTTCCAGGGTATGTGTAGCAAGGACCGCCAAACCCAAGGATCAACCCTGCCCAAGACCCTGGACCCAGAAGCCTGAACCAGGCTGACCAATATGCATGACTGGCAACTTCTGGGTACCACTGTCATTCCTCACCACAGGACAGTCACCTCCCCTTGATGTTCAGGGCACACAGGGATTTTTTCCACAAGCAAGTATGCTGTGGGGTCTTCTTTATTTTTTCTGACCTCCCTCTTTTGACCTCTTTCTGCCAATATGGTTGAACTAGGCACTAGGAGATCAGACCAATGTTGCCTTTGCCCCAAACTTCCTTTGTGTTTTAGACCAATGCATTCAATCTCTTTGGGTTTCTGCTTTCCTATCTATCAAGAGAGGGTAATTCAGCGGCTCAGCCTAAACCCCAAACTGGTATGCTTCTTTCTTTTTCTTCCTGGTGCCAACACGACACCACCTTACTGAGGGGGGCGTGAAACAGCCTCACCCCCTGCCCTGCAAACCCTGCATGACACCCCCTAATCGCCCCACCCTGTGGGGGCCCAGCTGCCTCGAGGTGTTCCACACCTGTCCCTGTGAGCAAAAGAGAGTCAGCATTCTCTCTCCCCACCCCATCCATTAGGGGCTTTAGAAAAATGACTCCATCTTCAGACTTGGCAAGCTGCCAGGAAGATTGGGCTGGGCAAGGAATACTGACTCAGCTCGAGAACAAAAGCAATAAGAAACATAACTGATTTGAGAAAAGGCTGGGGACCTCCTCGGAAGGCTTTTCTTAGAATCCAAGCAAAGAATGAATCCAGTCCTCAAAGGCAGGTAATTTCACAACACGAAAAAAACAGTTCAACCATCCTGGTATTTTTTTGTCTAAGAAACTGTCAAACCTGAGATATTCAGAAGCTGAAAAATAACAGCTACAATTTATGGGGCCCCTGCCATGTGCTGGGTACCATTCTAAGCACCTTACTTCGGTGTACACATGAGGTGCCCTTACATATACATGAGGTGCCCTTACATATACATGAGGTATATGTAGGAGGTGCTGTTCCATATCTATGAGGAGCTATTACATATCCATGAGGTGTTGTTACATATCCACGAGGTACTATTACATATACAGGAGGTACTGTTTCAAAATACATGAGATTTATAGGCAACTTACATACATCCTCTAATACCATGGAGTGGTTATTATTCTCGACTTACAAAGAAACCAAGCCTTCAAGAGCTTAAATAACTGATTTGTTGAAGGTCATACAGCTAACAAACAGTAAATGTCGGTTCAGGAACTCCCACCCTGGCCCATCCGGTCCTGCCTCCCAAGGATGGCGGAACAGCCTGGGTCCCACCTGTACCCGACTGTATGGAAGTCAACTGCCACTGCTGCCCACCCACCTCTTCACACATCCACCTCTGCTCTCATCCAGAGACTTGGAAAAGGAAGCCAAAGGGGACCAATTAGTTCATGATACACCCACAGAACAGAATTTAATGCTGCCGTTTTAAAAAAGTAGAATGCTAAGGCCACCGAGAAATAATAAATAGGAAAACTAAGAAACGTGTATATAGTATGTATATAAAATGAGAAAAAGATGAATATACTCAAACAACATATGAGCGAAAATACACATTGAAAATTTCTGACGGGTATAAAATAAACTGTCCATCTAAAAATGTTTACTCTATGGATACTGGATGCCAGGCACCATTCTGGGCACAGACTCCCTACCACGAGGGATGGCCCATGACCACTCTCTCAATTATTGTTCTCTGGTCCTTGACAGACTAGGTCTCCACTAACAAAGCAAAGAACTACCATGATATTCCAGACAACGGTGGTCATGGCTTGGGGAGAGCTCCTAACGGAGGCGAGATGAGAACCTTGGCCACTCCATCGCTGAGGAGTTAATTTTCCCTCTCAATAATTCTCTGGCCTGATTTTATGGACTTACTGGTGAAAAAATGCAAGACAAGTGGATGGAAAACCAAACCAAAAAAGAAAAGAAAAGAAAAAAACCCCAAAAAACTAGGTACTAAAAATCAAAAGGACCAATGCCTTTTATTTTTCTTCGCCATAAGGAAAAAAGGTTATTAATATTTTCAAGTGGAATAAATGCTTCATGACATGAGTTTTAAACATGAAGTAAATATTTATGTGATGCCAAAGAATATGCTCTACATGCTGTACCCACACAGTAAAGAAACTTTCTGTTCAAAACAGGAAAGAGGAAACAGCAGTGAGTTCCCCGGGAGAGACGACCCCGTGCTGTGTACGCCTTCCCAGAGAGTCGCACAAGGAGAATCGGAGAGGGCTGAGGGCGGAGGCTGGCAGTTGTCTGCATGGTTTATTCTGTGTGGAATCTCGGCAGAAGAGCACTGGGGGCATTTCAAGATTAGCATCTCAAATTTACTAGAAGCGGTTTTCATCTTTCTCTTCTTCACTTTCAGAAGGAGCTGTTCTGTCTTCATGGCAGAGCCGGGGCTCTGTTCACTTACTATAAAAAAACTGAAGCTACTTCGTGCTTTGTAGGAAGAACACGTGAAAGAATCACACGCTGTTAAGATTCGGAGAGCCCCAGAGTATAAAGTGAGGGGAAACGTGGTGATGGCCAGACAGTGGGATGGTGGTCACTCGGGGGGGGGGGGGCAGGGAGAAAGGGGAGGGCAAGCCCCCAAGCCCACGTTCTGAAGCAAAGCACACACGGGAACACAGACAACCACTGGGCAACAGGGATTTCACTGAGGCAGGAAATGTGCTCACCTCCTGCCCCTCTGTCTTCATTCATTCATTCACTCACTCATTCCCTCTCTCCCTCCTCCATCCATTCAAAATTACATGTTGGAGTTACACCAGAACTTGACTGAATGCCTCTGGTACCCAGGAAAAGTCACTACTTGCCAGGAGGAAACCACAGACCAAAACCCTCCCGGCAGACCTGCTAGAAACTCAAAGAACATTTCCAGCCTGGGAAATCAGCCAAGTGGGCCACCAGCCAAGGATGGGATGAGAGTCCCCTCAGGGGCCAGTGACGGTCCTGTGATTCAGATCCCAGGAAATGGAGCCGTCCCTGCATTCCTGGGCACCTGAGCCCTCCCGGAGGTCATGTCCGTGAGGTTGGGTGCGGTCCACTGGTACTGTTTCTAAAATCCCGTATGAAATAAAGACCTGTGGGAGAATAGTGGCAGAAGTCTCAACAGGGCTTCTGTCCACGCCCAGGTGCTAGTTGGTCATTGGTCGTCGTGGGGGAGAGTCAGTGCCAGTGAAGGCTGGCAACCCTCCTTCAAATATATAACAAGCCTTCTAATGCCACAGGGACCCCAGTCAAAAATGTTACGGGGTCATTTGTAGAAAAGCCCGCACCCGTCCAGTGCTGTCAATACGAGCCCTTCCATGCCATCCAGAGCTCAGGAAGGTTCAAGCACAGGGAGCTACAAGTCATAAGCTCTGGTGCCCAGGCGGCGCCTAGCGACCTCATCCTGGGCTCCACAGAGCTTCTCAAAGGTGCCTGCAGCGTTTCCAAAAGCACCACAATGAACTAACGCTGCTTTCCCCCAGCTGCTTCTTCAGTTTTCAGCGCTCACTAAGAAAGTTCGAGTTCACAGGAGAAGCCTTGTCCTGTCCCAGAGTGATCTGGAGTCCCGGGCAGGGTTCCCATGAAGCTGGCCAGGTGGGTATGTTCTATGACATTACCTGGGGAGAGAAGGAGAGGTTCAGGAACTACGAGATGAAAAGGCGACAAGAAAAGGCGGTGAAAGAACGGAAAGACGGAGGAGCTGGAGCAAGAAGATAAAAAGTAAGAGGGCTGTGACGTCACAAAGTCCAGGCTGATAATGGGCTGAATTAAAGCTCATGCCTTCCCAGGAAGTAGATGGATTTGTTGTTAGTACAGTCTACCCTCCCTGGTACTTTGGATCATTCTGACCAAGAAATGAGCTCACCTTCCTTCCACCCTCCTTCCTAGGAGCCCAGGCGAGGCCCATCCCCAGGGCAGGGTGGTGCTGGTGGTGGTGGGGGCGGGGGGGGGGGGGATGGACCATCCTTAGGAAGCTTAACACAGGTGAACAAGCCCCAAGTCTTTTTACAGAAACAGCTAGAATGACCTTAGCTCTTGCAGATATTAGATGGTTTCCCCTGCCTTCATAAAAACCTGCTTAAACTTGTTCTTACAAATTTTATGTTCCATTGAGACTGTGACCAAAACTCCGCACATGGAGAGAGAGGGATGAACAGGTCAAAAGCAATAATGCTTTTTATTATTAATTAAAAACATCCCCTAATCCAACCCGTGTTCCTTCGAGGTGTGTACTCGCACCTTCTCTCATTCTCACACACATGCACGCACGCACGCACACGCGCACATGTACACAGTGTGTCCCAAGCCCACCTCCCAGCTCCTGGAACTTTCCCCAACCAAGGGACACCGCAGTCCAGGAAAACTAATAAATTTCCAGTTCCTGCTTCTTAGGGCCTTGGAAACTCCTGTCTCCCCCCGAGCTGTCTCCCCTAGTGACATGGGAATGCTGGGGAAACAAGAGTCACTATTGTGAGGGGGGAAAAGAATGATTTTCTAATAACTCTGCAAAACAACAAAGACATTCACTGAGGTTTGGGCCTCATATCTAAACTCCCATACAGAGAAAACAAAAACTGCCAGGAGGAAAAGTTGGGGGGTGGGGAGGAATCTTTTTTCCCCAGTTTATCGAACATAAGAAAATATTTTGAGGCCACAGATGCTGATGGGAGGTCCACTTAGCTTAGGTCTTAGTGCTAATGAAGTACAGTTGAAGATCAAATTCCTCAAGCAAGTCAGTTATCTATGTCCAGAGGCAAATATTGGTCACAGGCCCTGCCTTGAATCTCAGCAACTTCTTGCAGGTATGTAGTCTTGGTCACCAGAGCGCTGGGGAAGAAGTTGTTATGGTTCAACATTATCCAACTTCTCCTACAGACACGGCTTCCATCCTATCCCTCACTGTGTCAGGACAGCCCAAGAGTTGCATATTTATGGAAGGTGGCACTTTCCTCATCTGGAAATCTGGGCCCTGAATACCATGGGTCTTGGCTTAGCAGGAGCTGAGACCTTGCAGCAAGGGTTAAGCTGAGGTTAAGGTCTATCACACAGTTTTAAGAGTCAAGAACCTCTGGTGATGGATTAGCACTGCCCCTGGCCAAAGCACATCTCTGCCATGCTCAGGAGTCTGGCTATCCCTTAGTAGGTCATGAGATGCCTGAGGGAAGAGAACTGAAATGCATCTAGAAGAGGTAAAAATAAATTTCAGTTTCGGGCAGAAATAAGAAAGGGATGAATTAAGAGGTATTGTAGCCAATCTCCAAGATGGACCCCAGTGATCCCTGCCTCCTGATATTCACACCATTGCATAGCCCCCTCCTACAGTGAATAGAGATGACTTGCTGACTTGTGTAATGGAAAAGATTTTGCAGAGCGTGCCTTCTGAGGCTAGGTCTTAAAAGACATTGCAGTTCCCACCTTGTTCTCTCTTGGATCACTCACTCGGGGGAAAGCCAGCTGCCATGTCAACAGGACACCCAAGAAACCCTATGGCCAGATCCATTCGGTGGGAAACTGAGGCCTCCTGCCCACAGTCAACACTGATTCGTGAGCCTCGTGCATCAGCCATGTTGGAAGTGGACCCTCCAAGCCTCAGTTGGGCCTTTAGCTAAACACAGTCCTGGCCAACATCCCATACAACCTCATGAGAGACCATGGGCCAGAACCATCCAAGCTAAAGCTGCTCCTGAATCCTGCCCCCTAGAAACTATGAGATAACACATGTCCATTATTGTCTTAAGCTGCTATATTTGTGGTAATTTGTTATACACCAATGGATACCTAATTCAAGAGGTAAAAGATGAGCCAAGCAAGAGAGATGTAGGGTAAACATTAGAAGCAATATTTTTTTACTTGTGGGAATTGTTCATTCACTCAGTCAGTATTTCCCAAGTGCCTCCTGGGTGCTAGGTACTGTGTCTATACTTCGTGTTACACACTTAGCCTGCGGGTGGAGAGAGAGGGGAGAAGAATAAATGCTAAGAGGGTAGATTATATCAGATCACTCTCACCTGGATCCCAGAGTCTGTGCAAAAAATGAGTTTCTCGGACCTGGCTCCAGGAAGCCAGGAATTCAGAGAGATTACTTGCTGTCCTAAAAACCAAAATGGTCCTTGTGGCTTTCAACTGTACTGTGTAAGCTTTATCCTTCAACCTTGAGGCTTTCCACCTGGTTAAAACTTAGGTCCTCTGGGAGGGCCCTTATGAGTTTAGTATGTGAATTTCCAATCCTACTGGGAGATGTCAAGCGGGGCATGAACGGCGGTAGGACCTGAACAGAGTGGCGTCAGGAGATAAATTTTGGAAAGTTTATATCCAAGGCTGCTGGGTGCTTGGCCTATCCAAAGCAAAATATGAAATCCATTTTTTTTTTAAATCTAAGCATCGTGATGAGCACTGCATAATGTATACAATTATTGAATCATTATATTGCACACTTGAAACTAATATAACACTGTATGATAATTATACTTGAATTAAAAAATAAATCAAAAAAATAATAATAGGTACCATTTACTGCACAATAACTTCTCAAAAGGATCCTACAGGATTGGTATTATTACCTACACTCTACAAATGAGGGGCTAAGAAAATCTAAGCGACTCACCCAAGGGTATATAGTTATTAAGTGGTAGAGACTGATTTTGTACCCAGGTCTCTCTGGCTCTGAAGTTCACGGTTTCCCCTCCATACTACGCATGTTAAAGAACATGAAATGCACATCCCCGCCCCCCACCCCTGCCTTATATCTCATACGGAAATTAGGAAAAACACAAGAAAATTCGAGCATGCTGTTCATATTTCTCTAACAGGTGGTTCATAGTTGTTTTTTTTTTTTTTTAATGAACTCTCCTTCTCAAATGAAAAAACTATGTGAAAGATTATTAGCAGATTGGAAAGAGAGAGGCCAATTTCTTTCAAGTGAATATGGAGTTTGATGAGAAGTTCTGAACGTTGTTTTGGAAACCAGACTGCTCGCAAAGTAACAGAAAATGCAAACTCGCAAAGACAACTCACTCTCATACCACAATACACATTCCAGGGAGCACAAAGGGATGACAAAAAGATGAGAGCCCCCGCTTTCAGCCCATTTGTACTGATTTCAGTTGTGTCACACAGAATTTTGAAAAGCAGGAGGTGATGTGAGGTCTGATGCAGGAACACATAATCACCACAAAAGTTTGTATTTGCTCAGACCAAGCAAGGAAGAAAGTGTCAGTTCAAAGTGTTCCCCAAACCTGACCCAAGCCATCTTGTGTCCATCAGGAACACCTGGCCAAAATCTGTTCTCTTCCCCAGGGCGGTCCCCTCCTCAATCTTGAGGCTATAAACATGGAAATTTAATCTTTTTTTTTTTTTTAGGTGTTTAAATAAAAATTACCCTTTTTCTCCAAACACAGCAGTTAACACAGGCCCAGTTCAAATCTATTACTGGAAAATTACAAGTGAGAGGTTAAAATCGTGTGTGTGTGTTTAAGGTAGAAGAACCACAATGAAGATATAATATTATATCCTTTACTCTTTTTATTTTATTTTTTTTTATCCTTTGCTCTTTTAAACCGTTTTCCTAAGTGGGGGCGGGGGGAAGCTTGCCCTGTTGAAGAAGGCATCCTTCCTTTATTCTGGAGCTGCCCTGTCCTCCCTGGCAAGCAGCCCACTCCAAACCATCTGTTGAAAGGACAGCTCTTCCTGCATCTGCTGCTGGAACAGGGGAAGAACAAGGCAATAATCTTCCTCTTGCAATCGGGAAGTTTGGGGCCTTTTAAAAGCTTGCACAATATTCTCCCCCGTTATTTGCAGTCAGGAAAGCCCCAGTGGATTTCAGGGTGGGGAGGACCTGAAACTTGATGCTCATTGACCAGAACAACTTCCCGTTGGTTGTCAACCTATGAACCTGAAATGTACACCCAATAGGTCCCTGACTTGGCTCTATCTGAAGTTGACGTCTCGCTTGAAAACCTTTCTAGATAGCAGAAATGCTCTCTCATTCCTTAAAGGGAAATCTCATTTCCTGCTGGGAGTGTGATGGCCACAGGAGTTCAGAAAAATGTTTTAAAGGTCAGAAGGGAAAAAAGAATCTCTTTCAGATAGGCAATGGTCACAGTGTCCGGGCATATCTGAATTAGAACACAGAAGAACCTAGATTAAACCCATTAACATAATCCCATCCTTTTCTTCTAAATGACCTAAATTCTGAGGTCTTTGCCTCCCTATAATAACAGTGTTGCTCAAAGGTCAGCATGCATCAGAATTCCTTGGAGGGCTTCTTGAAACATACACTGCTAGACACCATCCCCAGAGTTTCTAATTCAAAAGGTGTGGGGAGGCTCTGAGAATTTCCTTTCTAACAAGTTCACAAGTGATGCTAATGCAGCTGGTCTGGGACCACATTTTGAGAACTGTCTAGACCACAGTAGCCACCTTATCTGAATCACCTAAAAGTGCTACACTTACTTATTCAAAAGTAGTTAGGGCCCTCCTGAGAATGTAGAAAGCTAGAAAAACCATCACTCCCACCATTGCAACCAAAAATAGACAAATAGAACAAGGGAACAGAATGGAGTCCAGGGAGGAATCCAAACATATACGTTCAATTGATTTTCAACAAAGGTAGAGAAACTGTAGTCTTTTTTCAACAAACAGTGCTGCTTGAACAATTGGATATCCATATGCAAAAATAAACACAGATCCGTACCTTGCACCTCATACGAAAATAAACCCCAACTAGAGGGTAGGCAAAAATGTAAAAACTATTAAACATCTGGAGGAAAATAGAGGAAAAAAATCTTTGAGAGCTTGGGGTTAGGTAAATACTAGATAAGACACCAAAAGCACACTTCATGAAGACTGATAAATTGAACTTCATTGAAATTAGTAACATCGGCTGCTCAAAAGATATTAAGAGAATAAAAAGGCAAGTCTCCAACCTGGAAAAAAAAATTGCAAATTGCATATATGGGAAAGCGCTTAGGCTAGAATATATAAAGAACTCTCAAAACTTGATAATAGGGAAATAGCCCAATAAAAAAATAACCTAAGATTTGAAAGGCACCAAACCAAAAAACGTATATGGATGGCAATTAAACACACAAAAAGATGCCAAACATTAGTTTTAGGAAGATGAAAATTAAAACCACACTGAAAGCACTACATGCCTGTTAGAATGACTAAAGTTAAAATAATAATAATAATAATAAAATAAAACTTGAAAATTCCAAGTGCTAATGATGATGGAAAGTACAATTTTCATACACTGCTGGTGGGAAAACAAAGTGGTTTCACTACTTTGGGAAACAGTTCACAGTTTCTTATGAAATCAAACGCACACTCACCATACACAATCTAGCAACCCCATTTCCAGGTATTTACTCAAATAAAAAGTGATAGTCATGCAAAAATCTATATGTGAATATCTCTAGCAACTTTTTTGGTAACTGTCAAACACTGGACACAATCCAAAGGTCCCTCATCTGGGGGAGGGATAAACAAATTGGTAGACACCCACTCAATGGAATTCTACTCAGCACCAAGGAGGAACATATCAGTGCATACAATCAGCAACACAGATGACCCTCAAATGCACCATGTTAAGTGGAAAAAAAAAAAAAAGTCAAATGCACAAGGCTACATACTGTATGATTCCATCCAAATGATGTGCTGGAAAAGACGAAACTGTAGGCACTGGAAAGGGATCAGTGGTTGCTCCCCACTGCCTTCCCTCTCAGCCCTGCGCGTCAAACAACTTTACTATAGTGCACTATGAGAAAGATAATGGGAGAATTTGGGGGTGATGGAGCTATTCCATATTTTGATCATAGAAGTGGTTACAGGAATGCACGTATTTGTCAAAAATGGCAGAAATGTATGTTAAAACGGGTGAATTCTATGATCTATAAATATTACCTTAAATTTTCTTTTTTAAAGTAATTAGGGAGGACCTACCATATCCTCAGCCCTATGTCAAGAGTCACTAGAGATACAAAGAACGCCTTGAGGACAGTTTAGAATGAACACCTGCCTAAAGCATTTAAAAAAGCCCGCCAACTGAGAACTCGGGGGGGCAGGAGACGTTGTAGACTCTAGTCCAGAGAGAGGTGGGGTACCTGGCACAAAGCAGGTTCCCTCTGCCATCTGGTTCCACCTTGAACCTGAAAGCTTTTGTTCTTCTGCTCTCACCAGCCTAAAGAGGTCCATCCCGACTGCCCCTCACAGAAGTCACGTTTTCCCTCCCTCCGTGATCTTCCAGTCAAGTCAGTCCTCCTTCCCAGGACGGGGTTCCTTCTCTCCTCTCCCAGTCTAAAGCTTTCCCATCCTTTAAGATCTAAATCTTCCACAAAACCTTTCTTATGTGCTATGGTGAGCACAAAACCTTTCTTTACCGGAGCAGTCCACTGGGATCTCCTCTTCTCTGAACTACCATAACTATTCAGTTTGATACCCATTCACTAAACATTTAATTATACACTTTCTGATGGCTTGACGTGGTGTTCATAATTGTCTCCTCAGCTCCTCGGCCGCTTACTTCAGGAAGAGAAGCAGCCCTTAAAATTTCCTGTGTGTCCTTCTCCCCAACCTCACCTCTAACACACCCATTGCTTAGTTCCAACCGTCATTAATTTAATGAAATACCAAAGTATGGACAATAGTAAGAGATTTAATTCATGTGGTATTAAACACAGGGCAATTCATCTGCTTATGTCACAAAATATTTGTGAATTTCTTCCTCACATACAAGGTGATTAAAATGTCTTTTCACAAAATAAAATCCATTCCAGTCTGTAAAGATTTTCACACTCCCTAAAGGACCCAAAATCATGCGGCAAGAAAATGCATCTTTTGATATGTGATTGTTTCCACATATTAGATTCTTTTCATGATAGCACACACAAATGAGGGTTGGGTTATTTTCTTTTTTTAAAAAAAAAATAAATTCTACCCATTTCTTTTTTCCTTTAGAAGTCCTTGACTAAGCATCTTGAGTTCATATGCACCCTCTACGGATGTTTCCTATTTTCATGCATGCTTATGTTTAAATTAGATAGGTCAATTTAATTAGTCTTTTTAATCCAGCAGAACAGCAATGCACGAATATCATGCTGGGTTACTGCCATCATATTCTGGGTCTCATGTTACATTTCATTATTTGCTCTTTGGTTATTCTATGGTAAAGTATAAATAGAAAGTGCAGTAGTGATAAGTAATTATTTGATCACAAGGACATTGTTGTTTTCTTCAGAAATTTTCTAACCAGTATAAACTCTGGACTCTGTTGAAGTTTTAGTGATAAGGAAACTATCAGTACTCCCTTGGTTTGGATACACGGACCCCCTCCAATAATATCATAGAGACATGCGTGTGAATGAGTTGGGAACCATTTTGGGAATCCCAGGGGATTACACCCCCAGGCCCCCTTCAAAGTGGGAGGTGAGCCTTAAAAAGGCTTGGAAAGTTGAAGGGGTCTTGTCCAAATGGATCATTTTGCCAAAGGCCAGTGCTTCTAGGAATAACTCCAGCTGTGACTTTAGGTATTATCTCCAGGTAGGCAAAATACAATAGACAGGAGAATGCTACTCGACCAGCGAGTATAAAATAAAAATCCCTGGAGGCTTGGTAAAACACAGGCACCTGGGCCCCAGGCAACTCCCTTTGGGAGGCCTGGGGTGGAGCCTGACAGTCCACATTTCTAAGGAGCTCCCAGGTGATGCTCCTGCCCCTGGGCCAACCAGTGCACTGCAAGCATCACTGGCTGCCCAGACACCTATGCTCCCCCTGGATCACCAGAATTACTGGAGAATTCCACACTGAGGGACAGGAAATAGCCCAAGAAGAGCAACAGAGACTTCTTTTGTCTGCCATCTAAACCACCCTCCTAACAGCAGCCCCCACAGCCCCAGGGAGGGAGACCCCCGGGGGCACTGCTCCTGAGCATGCCTGGTGCACGGCATCTCAAATCTCAGAAACCAGCTTCTAGGAGTGTCTCAGTGAGCAGGGGACAAGTGCTAGGGAAAGAGACCGGCAGTGCAGGGGTCGGAGATCATGGCTGGGACAGGGACAGGGAGAAGAACACCTCTTAACAGGAGAACCTAGAATTCTCAGGCACTCCAGAGCACCTGCTATGGGGAGAAGTGAGCCCAGCTCTGGGAGCGGGACTGTCCGATGGCACTTCGCCCCAGGGAAGAGCCTGGGGGCTGGACATCCTGCCCTCCCTGCCTCAGCTCCTTTCTCCTGTGGGCATTTGGGGTCCCCACTTTGGAAGCTGAGAAGCCCTGGTTTACGGTTAGCTGCTTCAGATCTTCTCCCAGTAAGAGATCCTAGAGCCTTTCTCCCTGTGACAAAAAGGGAGCTTTAAAATACGTGGAAACCTTACCCCACCCTCAGAGGTTCCCATTGAAATGGCTGGGGGAATACCCTTGGGGGAAGTTTTTAAAGCTTCCTAGGTGCTTTTAACCTGGAGCCAAAATTGGAACTTCCAGTGAATCAGATCGGAGCTTCTTGGCCCAAAGGAGGTCTGTGTTCTTACTTACCCCGTCCTTCAGCTAATGATGAGAGCATTTCCACAGCCAGGAGATTTGTTTTATTTCAAAAACCAAAGGAGCTATAAAAAAATGGCATTTAAATATGTCTCCTTTATTTCTCTTTAATAGGCACAGGAGGGGGCGCCTGGGTGGCTCAGTCATTAAGCGTCTGCCTTCAGCTCAGGTCATGGTCCCAGGGTCGTGGGATCTAGCCCCGCATCAGGCTCCCTGCTTGGCGGGAAGCCTGCTTCTCCCTCTCCCACTCCCCCTGCTTGTGTTCCCTCTCTTGCTGTGTCTCTCTCTGTCAAATAAATAAATAAAATCTTAAAAAAAAAAATAGACACAGAGACGGTAGATAAGACTGCAGGGGAGGGCAGTAAGGTTTCTCTCTCTGCCTTAGGAAAACAGACAGCTTTTGTGAATCCATTCACCTCCCTGAAAGCTCAATCCCCTCTGTGCTTTGCCCACATCAACTGGTAAATTAGGTTTAGCAGGTACAAAAATAATTAGAACTAATATTGCATGACATTAGCTCTCAACCCTGGCTGCACATTAGACTCACTTCGAGAGCACCGAAATATGCCAGTGCCTGGGGCCCACCCAGATGACTGAATCACCATCTCTGGGGGAGAAAACTTGGCACGCTATTTCTTTAAAGCTCGCCAGGGGATTCAAATGCGCAGCCAGTATGAGAAGCACTGGTGGAAAGGGTGGGTGGTAGTGCAATGAAAAACCAGGAGAGGAACTGGAGGGACAGTGGCATTGACCAAGCCAGTGGCTTCTGACTTAGCAGCTGCCCGTGCCACTGAACAAATGTTCGGGTTCCATGTTTTGGGGGCATGACTCAGACTTGGGTTATTCCAGGGGAGGTAGTCCAAGGATAAGGGAGAAGAAGGAATGGAAATTGGTAGTCAGGGGAGCGGGAAGGAGGGAGGGAGGGGAGAGGAAGGGAGACGATGTTCTATCCTAATTGAAAAGTGTATGAAAAGCGCCCTTGATTGGGAATCCGCTAACGGAGAATAAAGTCTTGGCTCTGACACTAATCAGATGTGACCCCTATGTAAGTTTTGCTTGCCTTGGTCTCAGCTTCCCCAGAATTACATGGATGGATGGCCTTGAATTTTCAAGTCCCTTCTGGTCCTGAAATTCTCCAGGTATGTCCCATCAGGCTCACCTGATTGTTAAGTGACATTAGCCTGGGGCCCCTGGTAACAGGGAAGAGTAAGGAGCCTCAGAGTGGAGTCTCTTCCAGATAATTTAATGCAGCTGCTCAAGCTTGAGAACAACTGGTCGAGGGTTATTTCAGAGCTATCAGCTATTTGAGAATTTTGTTATCTCAACCACCACTCGGTAATGCCAAAAAAAGGTAGCTGGCTTGAACTTCCTGTCCATGAAATTAGCTTTTGGGGGGAACTCAGCCTACCCCATACTATAATCTATAGTTTTATTTGGCTACTGTGTTTTGTGTTTTGTTTATAAGCTCCTTGAAAGTAGAAACTGTCTAATAGAACTTGTGTGTTGTGTGGCATGACTTAAAGCACTCTTAGTGTTCTTACTTTTCCTACAATTGAGTTGTGTTCCTGGAAAGCTGCATGTCAGTGGAATTCCCTTCAGTCAAACCCAATTTTAGATGTACATTAAATGCTGTGTAAAGGAGCCCTGTGGTGAGTGCTTTTGAAGAATGACTTAATTTTTTGGTAATGCTAATAATTATACCTTAATTCAAGTTTGGTAAATCTAAATTTTAACAGAGCAATTTAAATGTAAAATAGAGGGTTTTTTTAATGTTCCCTTAATTTGAACCCTTAATAACAAGGGGGGTCCTGGATGTGTTATAATAAATTCTGCTATAGTTCGTGCTCCTTTAGAATACTTTCAGCAAGAGGAGGGGTGTTTCACTGGCTTAAACTTCAGTATGCTTCTGTGGTTGAGCCACTTACATACACAGAACAGGGTTAACTTTCGCAAGGCCTAGATGCCGCATGGTGTAATGAAATGAGCATAATCACTGCGTTGGGGGCCCAGGTTCTTCTGTTTACCACTGCCTTATTGTGTGCTCTTGGGGGAGTCCCTTTCCTTTTCTGGGCTTCCGTGTTTATCCATGTGATGGGAATACTGGGCTAGGTGATATCTAAAGTCCTTTCCAGCTCCGGCCTCCTAAGATTTAGGGTTCCTTGGACAGTCTGGATCATCTGAGGTTGTCAAATTTTACAGCCCTACAACCATTCTATTAGGGCTTTGATCCAGCTTGACATCAACTCGGAGAATGAGAGGTGGGAGAGCCAAGCCTACCATGTGTGATTGTGTAGTGTTGTGCACTGCACAACAGTATTCAGCCTCTGCTACATCTGTCCGCAGCACAGGGCTGCATTAGGTCCTCTGTGGCCCCTGATGTGTTAGACAGCCTCGCCCTGGTGACAGCAGGACCTTTAAACTTAAGGACAACAAAGCACAAATCTTGTGGTTAACATCAAAGTGTGGTCCCATGACAAAAGAGTTATCCTGCAGGACCCAGAGGAGGCTCGGCTCCTGGGTGGAGATCAGGTGCACACAAATATCACTTAGTTTCAGTGAGGGTGTCGGGGTTAAGGGGGAATTATGGAAGCCCAACGACTTGCAAGGTAGAAGGGCATATTGGAGAGATGGCCAGGGACGGCCACAGTACTTAACAGTCTACGTGAAGCCGTTGCCTCCATGACCAGTACACCTGGCTGCTGATCGGTCACGTGGGAAGCTGGTGCAGCCACAGCCTTGAGGCAGGCCCCGGTCCTATTGGGTGAGGCTCCCTGGGAAATCCGGTGCAGCCAGCGCAGCACCAGACAGCACTGCCGTGTCTGAAGAACTCTGGCTTAGAGGGATCAGCGGTCACTGGGTAAGGAGTAAGCTCTGGAAAGGGTTGAAATATTTCACGATCCTGACCAGGGAAAGACAACGCCAGGAGATATGGAAGGACACCGTTTGGGGCCTTCTGTCAGGGTGGCCAAGCAAACAGGGGCCCAGGCAGAAAATCTGGGGCCTCCCAGTGGGCAAAGATAGGCCAAAGAACTGATGCTGGCAAGTCTGAAGACATTTCCTGAGGGGAGCCAAGATCTCAGAGGTGCTCAAGGAACACAGGTCGGCCCACTCGCTTGCCAACTGCTACTTCTCATCCCCAAGCAGCTCTCCCCATGAGCCACCAGGAGCATGAACCGCAGAGGCGGGGCAGCCTCCCCGAGGTACCATCTCGCTCTGCTCTCCGTGTGCCTGTGGGAATCTTCTTTACTGCATTTCTTATTCGACACTTGACTTGGGGCGTCAGGAATAAACCCTGGTGATGACCCTGAAAGTATTTTCTCCTGACCCAGCCGGAGCTACCCATGCAAATGTGCTGTGACATCTTTATGAGCGACCCTCAAAATCAGAGAGTGAGAAACAGAAAAAATGAACTCTGTGAGCGTAACTTAATTCTGCCTGCAAATTTCAAGATAAAGCTTTCAGTCAGAAAATCAAATGCACTCATCTAAAGGCCAAAGATGGGTTGATATCCATTACTGCGTAATAAATTACCTGATCTAGAAAGCAGTGGTATGTTTTTATACCTACTATTAGAATTACATTTTTGTAGCATTACATTTTGGTAAATATATTGATTTTATGAAAGACAAAAAAAAAAAAAAGCCACAAAAAACTAAGCTGAAGATAGCCTCAGGCTTTGGTCAAAAATTCATTTTGTGGAAAACCACCTTTGTTATTGTTCCCCAGGATGCCAATTAGGGACATATTTTCTAAGTATTTATTTTAGGCAAATGTTTCACTTCATAAAAAAAAATTTAACTCAGGAAGAAATTTAAAAATGCGAACAGACCTATAACCTTTTTAAAAAATCAATCATTCAAAAAAAATCAACGCATTTTCAATTTAAATCCCAGTAGGTTTTTCACAGAATTTGAGAAGTTGATTCTAAAATTCAAAGAAAAATGGCCAAAAATAGCAACACCAACAACAATAAAGTTAACAAGTAAGAATAAAGAAAGAGTGTGCTTTATCAGACATCGAGATTTGTTTCACGGATAAAGTGATTAGAACAATGCATATGGGCCCAGGGATGGACAGACAGCCCAAAAGAATAGAACAGTGATCTGAAACAGGAGGATCAACAGATAAGAATATGGACTGATCACAGCGCGATCCTAGGTCCACAGGTTGTTCGCGATCCTAGGTCCACAGGTTGTTAAGCTTGGGGAAAATTGATTTAGACCCAAGTGTAAAAAGCAAAACACTGAAACTTATATTTAAAAATAAGGAGGAAACTATCTCTGTCATTTAGACAGGGAAGGATTTATTAAGACAGCATGCAAACAGCACACACCAAATATAATCATATTAAAATGTGAAACTGCACAGAAGACACCATAAATAAATTATAATGACAAGCCACAGACACTGTGGGAAGATATTTGCAACACATAACAGACTCGGATTTGGTAGTCCACTTTATATCAAAAACCCCTACCATTAATAAGACGATGACTATCAAGAAGAAAATAAGCCAAGGATATGAATAGTTTCTTTTTAGGGGACATACAGTCAGCCAATAACCCTAGTGGGATTCTCCACCTCGTTACTCAGAGAAATACAGATTAAAATAATAATGGCATGCCACATTATACTCGCTGGTTGGCAAAAATTAAAATCTGGCATTACTAGATATTGGTGAGAGTTGTAAAGAAATAAACTCTTACATCCTGCCAGTAGGGGTATAGATGACTATAACCATGTTGAAGACCATATAACTAAGTTATAATTAAGCTGATGATGTGCAATCCTACAACCTAGCTGTTCTATCGACTGCATATACTATATGCTGTAATATACCCAGAGCGACACACAAAGATGCTCACTGAAATAGTCTGTGGCAGCAAAAAACAGAAACCAACCTAAAGGCCCACCAAGTGAATGGATTAAAACTGTGATACTGTCATACAAGGAAGATCATTTAGTTAAAACGATGCACTGGATGTCCTATAGCACCATGTACACAACGTGGAAACATAACGTTCCCTTAAAAAAAGTGCTGTGAATCGTGTAAGACCGTTGAATCACAGACCTGTACCTCTGAAACAAATAATACATTATATGTTAAAAAAAAAAAAAAAAGGAAGAAGATAGTAGAAGGGAAAAATGAAGGGGGGAATCGGAGGGGGAGACGAACCATGAGAGACCATGGACTCTGAGAAACAAACTGAGGGTTCTAGAGGGGAGGGGGGTGGGGGGATGGGTTAGCCTGGTGATGGGTATTAAAGAGGGCACGTATTGAATGGAGCACTGGGTGTTATACGCAAACAAGGAATCATGGAACACTACATCAAAAACTAATGATGTAATGAATGGTGACTAACATAACATAATAAAATTTAAAAATAAAAAGCAAGTTACAAAAGAATATGTATGATTATACCATTTATATAAAATCAAATTCACAAAACATTAGGGACAGACACACATTTGTAAAAAATAAATAAATAAATAAATAAATAGCAACAAATATTATGAATGAGTTAAATACCAACTTCAGCCCAGTGGTCACCTCTGGGGGGAGAGGAAGAGCAGAAATCCCTCGTTCAGGGGACTTCGACTCCATCTGAGGTTTTCTTTCTTTAACAAAGCCAGGATGTTAAATTTTTTATATTTGCTAACTAGGGGTAATTCGATTGCCACTAAAATATTATAATAGTATTCCTGACATTTTTTTTAAGATTTTATTTATTTGTCAGAGAGAGAGAGAGAGAGAGAGAGAACGTGCACAAGCAGGGGGAGCAGCAGGCAGAGGGAGAAGCAGGCTTCCCACTGAGCAAGGAGCCCAACGTGGGGCTTGATCCCAGGACCCTGAGATCATGACCCGAGCCGAAGCCAGACGCTTAACCGACTGAGCCACCCAGGTGCCCCATTCCTGACATTTTTAAAGGTTCTGTGCGTTCATATGCCAGACAGCGTTTGTTTTGAATGTGCCACACTAACCTACAACAAGGACTCAACTTCAGTGCCCTGAGTTTGGAGATGGGGCCCGTGAACACTCATAAGTGATCATCTTGCACCGCACGGCTTTACAGCCGATGCAAATTATAGATTGTTCCCCACAGCTGTAGTTATCAGCCGATGTCGAATGTTTAGGCAATTTACACGTGAGCAGTGCCAGAGCACCGTCTAGGGTAGGGGTGGGAGAGCAGGTTTTCTTACTATTCCAGGAGGACACTGCTGACCTCACACGTGCATTGTTCTCGGACTTCCTCCCGCTATTCTAAGCCATTTTTACACCTCCAAACTTTGTCAGGTAAAATACGTTAGAAGAGAAATGTGAATTTCATTGCAAGAGATCTGACCGGAGCCTCACTCCAAAAAAAAAAAAAAAAACAACACAACAACAACAACTCTGAAGAAATTTTGTAGTTCTATACAGACACTGTCTATAGTAATACCCATCCCTGCAACAAATCTGGAAAACCGAATGCCTACCAATTGGAAAATGAACCAAAATATCAAACTGACAGAATACAAATGATTATAAAGGCTATGTAATGAAATTAAGAAGCGCTTGCTAAAAAGAAAAATGACTGTGACGATACCTATGTAAATAGGTATCTCGGAGCAGCTTAAGATCAGAAGACATGTGAACATTAAAACAGTTACATCAGCATTTTATTATTATAAACATTAATCTTTTCTTCAGCATTTTGATACAGCCATTTCTCTTTTGCCAAACAGCTTTTTGAGGTATAAATCATAGCATGTACAACAGACCAACCCATTTAAAATGTAGCCTCAATGGTCTTTAGTCTATGCAGAGTTGGGACACCATCTCCATAGTCAATTTTAGGACATTTCATCACCCCCAAAAGAAACCCCCATCCCCTTTCGCTGGCCTCTCCCATTTCCCTCCCTCCAGGCCCTGGCAGTCACTAATTTACTTTCTGTCTCTATGGATTTGCCTATTCTAGACATTTCATATAAATGGAATCATATAATATGTGGCCTTTTGGGTCTGGCCTCTTTCACTTAGCATAATGTTTCCAAGGCCTATCCATAGTGTAGCAAGGGTCGGTACTGCATTTCTTTGTATTGTCAAATAATATTCCATTGAATGGATATAGCACAGTTTATATGTACTAATTCTTACAATAACAATAAATACACTCTGTGATGGAGAGAGGTTCAGAGAATGTTCTGTCTACCCTATTCTGACATGGATTACTTTTGGTAGCTCAAAGGTGATCTCAGGGCTGCCACAAACATCCATAGGGTCTGGTCTACTGGGTCATCCTGGGACTTGGCTGGTGGGTAGGAGAGCCCAGACAGAAGGGGCTGGGATCTGGGGACCAGAAGTCCCTAGGGGCTGAACTATTAGTGCAGTCTGGTAGAGAAAAAGGGAAATGAGAAGTTGTCTAGCACAAGTAGGAGGTGGGAGTTGGGAAGGAGAGTGCAGGGCACAAGAGAGGCAGAGGTCCCTACAGGTGACCAGCTGCTCGGGGAAGTCCAGGCACAGGAGCAGGGGCCCAAGCACAGGCCTGGGCTCAAGAGCAGACTTGGAGCATGAAAAGCCGAGGGACACTGAGCACAAGCCTAGGGTGTGGATCTTGCTATGGGGCAGAGTGTCTCTCAACTATAGAAAGCCTAGTGAAGGGCTGAAGCCTAGCCAGGCTACTCAACCAGGGGTCTGAAACCAGAAAAGGACCACGGGTGGCAGGGCTGAGAGGACACAGTCCCTGCATTCTGTAGACTGAGCCTTCACGGGAGGTAAATGTTACAGAAATTTTGCACTCAAAAGGCTGGGAAGGAAGAAGCCACCACCACCACCATCGTGATCATCATCCCTGGCCCCACTAATTATCTGCTGTGCACCAGGCATGGTGATAGGTGGTTTAACACATCATCCCATTCATCCTCACAACCACCTCTAAGGAGGGTACCGTCATTATCCTAATTTTACAGATCAAAAAATTAAGACTTAAAGAGGTTAAACAATGATACGACACAAGGTGATGGAGCAGGGTCTGAACCCAAGTCTGACTGGGAGGCCTGCGTCTGCGGCTGTGAGGCGGCAGTCCTCGGGGCCCCTGGCCACTGCCAGCGGAGAGGAGGCCACTCTCCATCCCTGCATAGGGCCTGGGGCCCGTCAGCGGGTGGTGACAACTAAGCTTTGCAGTGGGACAGCATCCTGTACGGAGCAAGAATGTGCTCACACCCATCTTTATCTGGACTTTGTTTCCAACGAAGCCCTTGGAGGCAGGCAGGGGGAGGGTTACCCCAGGCCATCTGTTGCTACCTGTAGCACAATCTGGTTCTACGGGCCTTTAACGATTCCTCCCTCCCCCTGGCACTCCCACAAGGACCTCTGATGGCTGTCTAATTCTTGGGGCACCAGCACGGATCTCAAGATTAAGCTTTCAGGGGTGACTCTCCCACCTCTCACCATGGTTGACTGTCTTCTCTGAACAGGACTTGAGAGCTGATGTCTTTGGGATAGGACAGCTCCGCTCTCCAGGCCCTGGCCTTCTCTCCCCTCAAATGGGCAGATGTTTTAGCTGCGCCTGCTTTCCCTGCAAATCCTGGGAAGAGCTGAGCCAGCATGTCCCAAGGCTCTGACGTGGGTCGTTTATAACCTATTTCATTTCCATAAAATTTAAGTGGAAAATAGATTCACGTGAAGTGAGCCAGAAAACAAATGGAAGGGCAAATTGGCCAAGTGGCCTTATTGTACGGTCAGTCACAGATTGATTAGGTATGACTCTCAGTCACCCAGGGTCCCACCGGGCCTAGTGCCCCGTGGTGGGCAGGGATTTAAGAGATGCACCGCTCCTCCTGGCTCCTTGGCAAAGTGGTTCTGCAAACTCCAGTCACCTTGGTTGGTATTCAGCCAGCATCCTAGGCCCTGGGAGGGCCTCTGTCAGGTTCATAAGCAATCCTGGCCTTGCAGATGAGGGATTAATGGCAGCCCTAGTCATTAATAAACATCAAATAACTTGTACATGCAGAACACTGAAACCAATCCATTTTTTTGGCTCATCATCACTGCCATCCGGGGCTGGCCTCACGCAGAGGTAAAAGTGGCCATGTCTGTGGCCTCACTGAAGGATACGGAGAAGCCCTTCCCCGGTCTTCCCCACCAGTGCCTGACATTCTACCCTTAGCAAGGTCCTTCTTTCCTCTTAAGAGACCATATTAAAATAGAGACAACGAGCCCTGGGCTTAGGGTCACATGCCTGGATTCAGATTCTGGCAATTACCAGCAGGGCACAGTTACGCAGCCTCCTTTTAAGAGATCTGCAGGAAAGTGGTAATAATAGTATTTACCTCGTGGAAAGCACGGAGCACAATGCCTGGCCCATAGTGGGTGCCCACGAAATGACAGCTGCGGCTGGGGTTGCTGTGTGGGGCGGGCCTCTCCAGGTCCTCCTTGAAGCCTGAAACCCGCCTGGAACGTGCCCGACCCTTAGCGCTTCGGAGCTTATGTCAGTCACTTCTTGCCTAATGGGGGCAACCTGGGGCAGCTGAAGGCTCCAGAAAGGGGGAGGTTGGAAGAGGCACAGGAAATGGAAGACCCGTTATCAGAGAGGAAAAGCATGGAGAAGGATGGCTGGGAGTCTGAAGACAAAGGTCTTCAGTCTCCTGAAGGCAACCTCTGTATCCACAGCAAAATGGTTTTGGGCGTGGGTGGAATGTACCAACCTAAATGCCCAAGGATTTACAAGTGAGGGTTTTTTTTTTTTTTTTAATTTAAAGGGTTTTGTCTTTTTTTTTTTTTTGAGAATTCATGTACACAAAGTGGAACGGATAAATCTTAAGTGTACAAGTTGATGAGCTTTGACAAATGTACCCCCAGCGTAGCTGCCACTCCAACCCAAACTGCCTTTTATGTACTGGCTCAAAGGCTTCCGCACCGAGCCCACGGATCAGAGACACGCGCCCGTGGAGACACGGACCTTCCCCTCGAGTGCCAGTGCCCGAGGCAATCCACAACGTGCAAAACAAGAGCGACACCAAGAACTTGGAATGGTGTCAAGGGAATGAGAGCAGTGAGGCCGAATGTGAGGAGAACGGAGTCGCCAGCTAACTGATTCCATCTGAAGGGGCTTTGGGGTCAGAGAGTCTGGTCAAGAATCTGCAGGGAATGCCACGTTGGTTGAGCCCTGCAACTGGCTTGTGACACCCAGATTCCTTCCACACCTGACTCAGCCATCGCCCGCCATCTGTCTCTGAGTAAATCACGGCACAGCTCCGTGCCTCAGTCACAGGACCTGGAAGACAATGGGAGTGCACCGACCACTCCTTTGTGTCATTTCAGGCTGCAGCAACTTACACATCTAGACTGGGCGATTCCACTGCATGGTGACCCCAAATTCTCCCTTGTTTACTTAACACAGACACAGCCTCCCCTGTGGCTGTCTGGTGCCTTCTGCAAAGCTGGGACTCTCTCAGTAAAGAGGACACAAAAAAGCAGAAGCGGAGGCTTGGTGTACGCCAAGACAGTGGGACTTGGCTGACACAATTTTCAGATCCTGGTGTCTCGTGAGAACTTCATATTCCTGTGTCCTCCTCAAAGGCATTTGGGCCAGTGGAACTTGAGAACATTTACGAAAAACAAAGGGGGATCTGGAAAGAAGAAATTCTGGTCTGTGTAGTCTCAATGATTATAGTCTTTGTAGGAAAACTAGTTTTCATCTTGTACGTCTGAATTCTAATGAATCTGTGAGTCCCAATTCAAAGGTTTTTCTCCCCCGGGGAAGCCCTTCCCCTAAGTCCCTGGCCAGAGGGGTCCTTGCAGAATTCCTGTGGCTTCTACCTGAACTCCTCTTTACACACACACACCAGTACTGTGGTTACCTGCACCCATCTCCCACCTCCCGATGAGTCGGTTACAGTCCCTTTAATCTTTCACAGGCTGGTTAAGTGTTTTGTGCCTGGTAAGTGCAACGTCCTTTTTAATTTTATTGCTGTATTTTTAAAGCAATTTTTTTTTTTGCCACATCCTTTTCTAAAATGGAGGAATGAATGAATGTTAGTCGGGTTTAAGGTGAAGAGAATTATGTGCTCTAACGAAGGAATTTGCATCCTACAATATTCAAAAGGAGAAAATTACCTAAAATGAGCTCTTAAAGCCTCCTGAATCTTCATTGCTGTGTCCTAGTCCACAAGATGCAACTGATCTCTCCGGCTAAAACTGTCAACTTACAAAACATTATACAAGGTGAAAGGATATCTGAATTAATGATGAAACGAACTACAGATATTTGCATCACCCTCTGAAGTATATAAGGAAAGGAACTGTAGCCAGCTAACGTAGGGGAGTGGGCATGGAGGTCCGGGAGGTCAGGCAACTTTGATTTTACTCCTTAAAGCACTCTTCTTTACTGTTATGTTTTCCTGTAAGCATACATGGTTTTTATTTTTTAAATAATGTGTAATTAAAACTAGAGTTTACAAAGTTTTGACATTGACACGCTCATTTAATTACAGGTGTATTATACTACATACAATGCATTATAATGCCTTTTATTGTTGAAAAAACTGAATCTCAAGGAGATTAAATGACTTGCCTGAGAGTTAATTGCAGAACAAGAAAACAGCATGCTTATGTAACAAAGCACAGGGAAGAGGAAAATTCGTATTCCATTCACGTTCTAATCCTTCCTGGGAGTACCCAGTATGAGGTCAACGTGATTTACTCAGTGCACACCCTGTGCCCGTCCCTGCTCTCCTCCCCAGAGCTGGGAGGACCTTTCACATCACATCTTCCTCCACACGTGATGCGTATGTGGAATGCGCAAGAACCTTGAACCGGACTCTGGGAAGGCAATGTTAACTTACATTGTTACTTTCTTTTCTCACTTATGCAAGTTAGAAGTCATCAACCAAATGTTACCATGTTTTTATCGTAAAGATAAGCACTGTCTTTAGCCAGAAATGTTTCTTTCATTGGTGCCTTTGGAACCTAACTAGCACTTGATTCATTCTGTCAACATTTCACAGGTAGAAGAAATAGAATCTGTGTCTTATTTGTTCTGCCTCAGATGAACACAGGAAGCGAACAAATATTTGTTTTTAATACCGGGGTCCTACACTTCTCTAAGCAACACTGCTCACAGTCCATGGACCATGCTAGAGGGATGTTGCCTCAAGAAGGAGGAGCAAATTCAGAGCAGCAATTAATTTCCGTTTCCAAGAGTTTGCTTTGATAGCAATTTTGAAAGGCAGAGCCCACTCAAAACCTCTAGGCACCAGCAGCAGCCTCTTGCCTGGGTCTCCTGTTTTAATCAGTGTAGGAGAGGTGAGCCTCTCTAGCAACAAGGGTCTTTGATCCCAACAACAAACCTCATAATCATTGAGTTTATCACCTCCTAGCTAAAGCCAGCCAGGAAAGGCTTTCATGTCATCATAAAACCGCAGGGCTCAAGTGGACCTTCAGAATTATCTAGGTCAACAACTTTCCCCCACTTGAAATCCACCCTAAGCTTCTCCAGTGTATGCTTGGACTGCCCAATGACCACGTCACTACTCACTCCCAAATAAGCAACTTTAGTGCAGTGGGTCCTTGGTCCCTCAACATATGGAATTGTGCTGGCTGAATCTTCCCTTCCCTCTCCCTTTTAAATTCGACTATCTACCCTTCGAGGCCCAGCTGAAGTCCTACTCCTTCCTCAAAGTTCTCCCACCGACCCTCCTTCCTCAGAACTGCGCCAGTCTGGTGTGTTACACACACCTGTCAGCGCCCAGTTTGGCATAGGCCTGTACTATCTCTCAATCCAAATGCTGAATTTCTTAAGGCTGGAGACCATATGTTTTCCTCTCATCTGCCCTCCTGTCACCTAATCTGTAGGTGACCACACTGATGGTATCCACCCAATACTTGCTGAATGGGCAAAAAATGCCTTGGCTACTAAGGTTCAGCATGCACATGCTGTATGCCGACTTCCTGATGCTCAGGTCTGATCCCAGCCATCAGAATGGGTTATATCAGCCAGCAAGTGGCCACTAACCTCTCTATTGCTACCGCCCTCCGCTCCTGGGAACATATATGTTCCTGCTCTGGGCTAACACACAAGTGATTTGCTTATTTGAGAATGGGGGTCTATTAAGTTTGCAATCATTGTAGGTTACTAAGCTGAAGGTGCATGTATGCGCTTGAGTGTTTGTATGTGAGCATGAGAGTGGGGGAGGGGAGGGGGGAGTTTCTGAATGAATGTAACAGAGCATGTGAGGGTAGGAATAGAGGTGTGTATGATGTGCAAATGGCATGGGGTGTGTTCGTCAGCACAAGCACATGAGTAGGCTCGTACATGCTATGCATGTAGTGTGAGTGCGTGCGTGTGCATGCACAAGTGTATGGACAAGCCCCCGGACATAAGTAATCACTTTTGCTCTTGTTCCAATTGGCATGCTCTCAGCTCCTACCATTCCTTGGATCTACTTGGATCCACCGAGCCAAAGCTCTCCCCATAGTTTTGACTGCAAATGCCAGCAAAAACTTTTTGGTCTAAAAAGTCTTTGGTCTCATAAGTTACAAACATGTACTACTGGCAATCTATTCACAAAATATTGAAGTACAATCATTTTGTTTCTTAGGTAAGAAAATAAACACAAATGGAAGGTCTACTGTTTGTTTCCCCTAGCTCGTAGCTCCTCTTGCCTATCCTGCGCTGTATGCGAATTTCACTTCCAAACCACAACTGCCCCTAATCTGGTTTCTCAGCCCACTCCTGGACAGACAGACAGACACACACACACACACACACACACACACACACACACACACACACACACACACACACACACACACACACACACACACACACACACCCTGCTGAGGGTTAGCATTGGATCATTCAAAGCAAACGTCCAGTGATGGCCAGGGCACCGGGTCTGTGTCCTTCTGCATGTAAGGACAACCTCTGCCTTGCATTGTTGGTGCCAATTTCTAAGAGCCAGTAAGTGAGAGGCAAAAGAAAGAAGCCAGAAAGATGCAGAGATGAGTTCTAAAACACGAAGCCAACTAAGCAAGGAGAATCTCTGAGGTTATGTGGGAATGGCAGGGCCGGGAGGGATGGGTATTCATGATTTCTGTTTTTTGGTTTTTAATGTACTTGCTGGCAGTTCACCACCAGCCCAGCCTGGTGAGGGGCTGAGTTATACCCGCATCTCAGAAATGACAGCAGATTCCCAAAACAATTTGCAGCAAGCATGCCTAAAAGTGTATTAGCTAACTACTGCTGCAATCACTTAAGAAAAACACATTTTTTTTTAACTCATTGCATTTCATTTGGAGTTGAAAATGTCTCTTTGAAAGCCTTAGCAATCCAGCCAGAGAGAGTGCCCAGATACTACTCTACAGGAGAGTAGGATATAACGTGATGGAAAAAAGCAGCAAAAAAGCCCAGCTCGCAGACCCGACCACCTGAGAGAAAGGCTTGTTAGGGGCTGACATGGTGAATGCTGAAGAAATTGCTGGTGCTGCTTTGATATAAGCCTGTCTCTTTTCTGTCACTATTGGGGTGCTACCAAGATAAACTCAAGATGTTTAGTAATATTTCATACTTGTATCAAATTTCACTTCTCCAAAGCACGCTGATATCCCTTATTGCATCGAAGGCTCTGCAGCGACCATATGAATTAAGCTCAGAGGAGTACCATGTATAGAGGTCTAGGAGAAGCAACAAGTCCAAGAGTGACAGCCCAGCCCCTCCTCCACCTTGGCATGGGGTTCTGGGCTGGATCTTACTGGGATGGCGGAAGGGTTGAATGAGGTCGGAGCCAGTGGGGAATTAGCCTACTGCGCTGCATTCCTGACTGCTGACTCAGCCACAGAACTCCACGAGGGCAGAGAACTAAAGTGCCAGAGTGAGTTCTGAATGCAGTGCCCACCATGGCTCATTGGGTGAGAAGACAGGCTTCTGCCCTCGGGGCTTTGCAGGAGGATACATCACAAATAGGGCCAATGTTGTTGAGACATGTAAATGAGCGAGAAAGAAAACTGGCATAATTTTGCAAGTATACGCTTCCTCAGTTTAAGCAAATTTGTACATTTGTTCCTTCTGTTCCAAAAGTTGCTGAATAAGGCGAGACACAATGAGTTTATGGTCAAATAATCAGAAAGAGGCAACGTTCAGGCAAAAGAGAAGGGACCCATAAATTAATAAAGGAAACAAACTGGAGGCCAGAAAAAGTGTGCTGAATAGATAGTGTTGCAAGGACTGGTTGGGTGGGGAGGGCGGGGACAGAAACTTAAAAGGGCACCAAAGGGTGGATGGTGGAAGCAAGCTGGGAAATTCAGGGAAACTGATAGAGTAGTAGGGAGAACGTAAGCTCTGATTTGCCTGGGCGAGTCCTAGACTTTGCCTGTTTCCCCAGAGTCATTATGAATAGTTCCACCTTCACTGTCCACTGGGTCCTTTCTGGAAGAATCAACTATGCAGTTACCCTAGTTCTCAAAAACCCACAAGATGCGCTGAGTCGCCAAACAGCACCCCCTTCAGCCAGGCTGTCTACACTGCCTTCTGTACTTAACACAACCTCTCCAAGGGCTCAAAACCACCCCATCAGCCTGGGATGGGAGAGCTCCTGATTCTTCCTGAACAGATGCTAATCGTGTGCAGTCATAGTCCTTCATTTCTGGGGCCATACTGGCTTCTGAGAACGTACAAGGAATGGGGGCTGGGGAGGGAAGAGGTGGCAAAGGGGAGATACAGCTGGGACTAGGGGCTGGGGTGCTCGGAGTGAGGTCAGTGGCGAACAAAGCGGAGACTGCTCTCACCACAGAGAGGCTAGCAAGGAGGGTGAGTGGATCTGGGTATGGCGAGACCTGAGTTCTTCTCCCAGATCCCACGGCCATTTGCGGAGCCTCAGTTTCTCCATCTCTAAAATAAGAAATAATATCTGCCTTCCAGGGTTAGTGTGACCTTTAGAATATAATCATCATAAAGTATCAGGCACATAGTAGGCACTCAATAATGGTAGCGGTTACTGCAATGATGACATATACCTATGAGTAATTTTCCTAAAACCAAGCTACCCAAAATGTGGGCCTATCATGTTTTAGTCCCCCCAGAACATCCCAGCTTAGGGTCACCCTCTGCCAGAGAGACATGGGAGGTCATAAGGTTGACCTTGGTGGTAGGCCAAGGGATACAGCTATGATTGGGCTACCGACAAGATCTGCTATGACCCCCCCCAAACAGGTATTTTTATTTAATTATAAAACTATGCACAAAGGAAAAAAATCTTAAAGCAGGTTAAAAAAATTAATATGAATGAAAGCGGAATCTCTTCTTTCCAAAGGGGATCACCTTGTTTGCTCCCTGGGGACCACATCTCCCCCCCCCCCCACAGCCCCCCCGCCCTCTCTCAGGAGCATTGCGGGGAGGACCAATAAAAGAAGGTCCAAACTCCCTGTGCAGTTCAAAGTGCAAGCACTGGAAGCCTTGTGTCCGAACCAGACCCTGGTCTTGATGCTGCAGATTGAATAGCACAGCCCTAGCCGGGACTTGCAAACGCCTGTGATTGATTATAGTCTGAAAGTGTGAAGGTTTGGAAAGGCAGAACTCTAGGTTTTGTTCCTGTCCCTTTGAATAAAAACACGCACCTGTAAGAGGCTGTGGGTTGGAGAAAGTCTCCCAGAACTGGGACGGAGCATACCTTACTTACACCTACTGAATATCCAGGCCCCCCAAGTCACTCTTTCACAACTCAAGCTGAAAAAAGCCCTAGGATGCTTACTTGTTAAGAAATAGTAGCAACAGACATAAAAATTTTAAGAAGGAAATTGCAACACAGATTAGGTAAAATGTCTGCTTTAAGGAAGGGTGCCGCCTTGCAGGTGCCTCCTGTGGCACTCTCCAGCCTACGTGTAAGGAAAACCTGGCTGCATTTCCTAAACGCGTCCACCTTTGGCCACACGGGGGCACTCGAGTCTACGCCTTGGACTTGTGCGCCCCCCCCGCGCCCCCCCCCCCCGCCCCCGGCCCGCCCCGCCCCGCCCCGCGCGCCAGCTTCTGCTCCAAGAAGTAAGAAAGGAACGACGTTGGAGGAGGAGGAGGAGGAGGATGACGATGAGCGGAGACTCGCTCGGGATGAGTCCTTGCTTGGCCCACTGCCATCAGGCCAGTGACTCAGGCTGATCTGCCTTGGGGTGTTTCAAAGTCGTGTGCGCGCCTGCCTCACTTTCTGAGCCTCGGCCTGGGTGCTGCGCCGGTTACCTATGACGCTGGGGGAGGGGAAGGGAGGGGAGGGTGGCCTGGAGGAAAGCTGAATTAATAAGAGTTCACAAATGAAAACCACCTAACTTGCCACCTGGGGAGCAAATGAACCCCCCCACACACACACCCCAGAAATGCCTTGCAGGACAGACAGCAGGCTGGGGCTGGGGGTGCGAAGCCATTGCCTGTTTCTCAGTGTTGTCACCATGGTGTCCTTGGCACGAAAGGCATGCTCACCCTCAGTGCCTGCCAGATTCGCTCAGAGAGTAAAGAATCCAGCCTGAGAGGCAGGGCAGCAGGCTGGCTCCCAAACAGGGCAGTGCTGAGCTTCTGGAACAGAGGCTCTCCCACACCCACAGGCTGGAGCTTCTTCCCTACCACATATGTACATGCCCACACCGAGGGGACAGTCCAGCAACCCAAGCTCCCAGCACTGCCAGGCGCTGCACGGTACAGGCAAGACTGTACTCCAGGTTCCAGGCCATGGGTGGGCCTGCCTTAAAGGTCACCGTGGGTCCCAGGGGCCCAAGATCCAACAGATAAATTAGAGAAGGGGATTTAAATCACCAAACTCCTATTACGGAAGAATTCAGCTAACTCATGGAGTTCCTATCACAGAAGAAGTATGTGGTTTTCTTTGAAGATTTTGGGAAAAAAAAAAAAGCTTTTTATTTTGTTTTTAAACATGGGTTAGAATGCAAATTTTGAAATATAAATGTAGTTGTTGTTTTTAAGGCAAAACAGTGCTTCGAGAAGTTCATAGCTTGAGGCCAGCCAGGAAAGAGGAAGGATTTATTCCTCTCTGCTCTATCTATATGAACAGAACAATGTTTGGTTTAAAGGAGTCCATTAAAGCAGAGAATCATGCAAAACTAAGATATTATAGTTTAAATATTTTTACTGACAGCATACATTCAAACTTAAAACATTTATCTGAAAATATGTCCACCCACTGGCCAGTAAGATAAAGCCAAGGACTTTTAAGTATATCCCTGTTCCGTGTTTGGCACAGTCTCTCACAGATAATGGGTCATCTGCGATTTCTAATTTGTCTCTTTAGAGTGGAACAAAAACTTCAAGATATTTATGAAGCAATCTGAATTCAGAATCATATTAAAGCTTTATTATCTGCATATCCCCACCCCCCAGGATTTTACTGTCTTCTCTCTCACACACAGTTCAATAGCAATTTTATTAGCCACCTCTCTTCATGCACTCTTTCTGACACATTCAACTTCATTTTCACACCAACTTTTTGTTTTCATACTCCTATCTCACTAGTTTAAAGGAGACGGAAACGAAATTAGGTGATTACTATGAGAACAACAAATATAAGTGACTTTCAATAACTATACAACCGAAACGTCAGGACACAAGCGCACATGTTCTAGAGAGCGAGCTGCCACATGGTAGCTGAGGGCTTCAAGTGCACCCTTGAGTGTCTCTCGGTCAGAGGGAATGGGATGCAGAGTTAACAAGTCTGTAAAGCAGAGGTGGGTTAAGAGAATACCTAACTTCTCCTAAACTTTGGTGGAAATAACTGAAAAGTCACACACTCTGCACTTATAATATGGCAAAATTCCCTGATTTACATGCAACTCTTCATAAAAACAAACACGATGCCTGAGCAAGAAGCGCCTACACCCATGTATGCTTC
The DNA here is from genome assembly GCF_009762305.2 of Zalophus californianus. Taxonomy (NCBI): domain Eukaryota; kingdom Metazoa; phylum Chordata; class Mammalia; order Carnivora; family Otariidae; genus Zalophus; species Zalophus californianus. The sequence goes on from NC_045602.1 coordinate 74,182,512, forward strand.
CACTAGTCACCGGGGCTGGTCACCTTAACAGGTTTCACTAAGGTGCTGCCCAAATCCTAGGTTTGCACTGTAAGCATCCCAGGTTCCCTCGGATTAAAAACTACTCCCGATTGAAAAGGCAGACACATTAGTTGAAAGGTAAAACAATAAAGCTTTTGGAAGAACACAAGTGAATGTATCATGACCTTCAGGTAGGCGGCCCTTTCTGAAATGAAACACAAAAACAGTGCTAACCATAAAGAGAAAAATAGAAAAATGATACTACATTCATCGAGGACTTCTATTCATTAAATATATTCTCAAGGAATGAAAAGGCAAGACACAGAGTGGAAGAAGGTAGCTGCAATTAATATATTCTACAAAGACTCATATCTGGAATAAGCCTCCTATAAATCAATAAGAAAAAGGCAGACAATCCAATAGAAAGATGGGCAAAAGACTTAAGCGGGCACTTCTACAAGAGGATAGCCAAATAGCCAATAATCGTACAAAAGGTGCTCAAGAGAAATACAAAGTTCTCAAATGCAAATTAAAATCAGAATGAGATGGAAAGATGAATGGATAAACAGAATGTGGTATATACAAAGGAACAGTAGCAGCTTTAAAAAAGGAAGGAAATTCTGATTCAGGCTATAACACAACTGAGCCCTGGAAATATTATGCATGGGAAATAAGCCGGTCACGAAAGGATAAATACTGTACGTACTTGAGGTAGGGTAGTCAAATTCATAGACACGAAGTACAGTGGTTTGGAAAAATGAAAAAAGTTTCTGGGCATAGATGGTGGTGATATTTGCACAACAATGTGGATGGACTTAATGCCCCTGAATTGTACACTTAAAAACAGCTTAAGTGGGAAATTTGAATGTTATGTATTTTTTACCATAAGAAAAAAATTACAATGAAACACACCTACTGAAAGAGCTGAAAGCAGGAAAGAGATGGATGATACCAAGTTTTGGCAATACTGTGGAGGAACTGGAATGCTTCTATGATGTTGGTGGGAGTGTAGATCCGTAGAGTCATTTGGAACACTGGCAGGGTCTACCAAAGCTGAGCAGCTGCTACCTGATGACTCATCGATCCTGTCCCAGGTATGCATGCAACACCAGTGTGTGCATCTGTTCACCAAAAGCCACAAACCAGAATGTTCACAGCAGCGTTACTTACACTAGCCCTAAACTGGAAACCACCACAGTCCATCCACAGTAGAATGGATATATTCCCGCAATCCTACAGCAAAGGAAATGAACAAACTACACACAATAGCATGGATGAATGGCAGAGACATAATGTTGAATGAAAGAAACCAGGTACAAAAGAGTATATAGCATATGAATCTACTTATTTAAAATGCAAAACCAAGTGGGGCGCCTAGGTGGCTCAGACGGTTAAGTGTCCAGCTCTCAATTTCAGCTCAGGTCATGGTCTCAGGGTTGTGAGATCGAGCCTCGCATTGGGCTCATTTGCTGGGTGTGGAACCTGCTTAAGATTCTCTCTTCCCCTCTCCCTCTGCTCCTCCTCCCCCTCCCTCTCTCTCAAATAAATAAATAAAAATAAAATTCAAAACCAAGTAAAACTATCCTATGCTCTTGGAAGTTGGGATGGCAAAGAGGGATAGTGACAGGAAGGGGGCATGGAGGAGGCTCATCATGTTGGGTTTCTTCCTCTGGATGCCAATCACATGGCGTATTTACTTTGGGAAAATGCAGTGTGCTGCACACCCATGAGCTATGCATTTTTCTGTATGTATATGTCACTTCAATAAAAATGTTGACATAAAAAACAAAGTCACATGCAGCACTGCATATAGTGGAGTATTCGATTACGGAATATTTAAGACACAAGAGTGTGGGGAAGGTAAGCCATAATGGAGCACTGGTGAAGGGAAATAATGCATGCAGCTTCCACTAGAGTGTAATTCACCACCAGGGAGTCCTTTAGGAGTGGGGAAAATTTAGGTCAATGAGCTGATGACACCAGAAGGTGTTGTTAAAGCATTTACCACCTAGGTCATTCATCTTGGCATCTAATCACATGGTGCCTTGTTTTGTTATTTAAGTGTTTGATGAGTGTTCTCCTTAACTACAAGCTCCCTGAAAGCAGAGAGTGGGGCAGTATTTCCCTGGGATAAATCAGAACCTAGCACAGGGCCAGGCATATTGTAAGAGTCGAAGCCACTTGTTTGGTAACGATATACGGCCAATACTGGAGTTATAGGACAATCACATAATAAATTAAATGTGTTATCAGTGAATGCAGGGACTTAGAAATATTAGAATATTCAGGGGCAATTTTATAATAAAGAGGTTTGGCTTTGAAGCAGCACAGATCTTGGGCAAGTTATAGAATATCCTTGGCCTTGGCTTTGCAGCTTCCAAGTGAAGGTAGCAGGGACCACATAGGGTTGGTAGGAGGGGGAGATAAATTATAGGAGGTAAAGCTGAGGAAATGGGGGATCAGGGGCACAGATAAGCGCGCAGCAGCACACAGGCAAGCACGGTAGCTATCTTCCCCTAAAGCCTGTATACACTTCTGACCCTCAGCAGAAGAGAAGGCAGGAAGAAGAATCTGGATACTCCTCCATCCTTCATCTCTTCACATCTTCCTGAAGCCAGCTCCTGGGGGGATCGTGCATCACGCAGTCATGCTTTCTGATCTGTCACCAGGAATCCCTTTTGCAGCCACACATTCCTTTTCATGAGCCAGATGCCTCTTCTTTATTAGTTTCATAGTTTAAGTCTTGAGTAAGTTCCACAACTCAAGAAGAACTTGATCACCTCAGTTAGGGCAGGGTTGGGGTCTGAAAAGCACTACAAATTTCTAAGGACAAATGTGTACTCCGCTGCCACACATAACTGTTTCAAGCCTTTTCTCCTGGCCTCTTTCCCGTGGCATCCCTCTCCTGTCCCCAGTCCAACACCCACTGGAGCCGCTTACTGGTGGAGGTGTTGGCATCTCAGAGCCCCGCTGTGATTCTCAGAAATGACACTGTGGACAACGGAGGGGGGTTCCAGGGATGAATATCCAGTCCATCCCGTCTGTGAGATGCTGGCCTGCAGGCCTCCCCTCTCTGGGCCTCTGTTGTCGCGTCTGAAAAGTGAGGACTGGATGCTCTGCTCCCTTCCTGCTTTGCTGTGAGATCAGTTCAGATTCCTTCATTTGCAAGTAACGGACTCAAACAGGCACCTTCAACACGAAGGGCAGTTTACTGGGAAGACTCTGGAACTTCTCACAGACTCCCAGGAAGACCTGAGCCCCAAGCCCCAGAAAGAGTGAAGCAGGTCACTCAGGACACCCCAGTAATGGGAGGCTGTGGAGCTGTGAACATGACTCAGCTCTAGACAGACACAAATCTTTGAGTCAGACGAAGGCAAACACACACTAGATGCATGAAGTGGACTGGAGGTGGAATAAATCACGAGTCATGGTGCTGTGTTCCCAACCATGAGGCAGCAGAGTTCAGCACAGGTAACTGCAACTGCCCTGCCCTCCGGAGACCAAATACTGGCCTTGAGATGGGAATGCGGGCCGCCGGCAGCTTCCTTGGAGGTCCCTGTGTATGCAGGGTGGCTGCCCTGCATCAAGGGGTCAATAGATGTCCCCTTTCTTCCCAGCAAGGGGCAGGGTGCTATCTGCAGAGGGCCCTGAACGTGGGCTCTGAAGATGTGCCCTAGGTCTGTTTGTAAGACTTATTGAGCATCCCACATGAGCCCATAGACATGGTCTTGGAATGGCCATCCTCTAACCATGTCATTTTTGGTCAAATTTTCTGAGCATCCCAGATCTTCATTTCTTCATTTTAAAACCGATCAATAGTACCAGGTCATGCCCACATCTCTTAGCAACCCACGTGCTTTCCACTGATGCTAACCATCCCGGATTTCTAATTCACCCCACAACATCTTGTTCAGCTGTCTTTGGAGTCCTCATGTCCTCACTGGGGAGTATCACACGAACAGTAATCAGGTGACTGGCAAGCTGGATGGAAGTGCCATTTGACTGCCAGAGGAGACCAAGCATCAGACCAGAACAAGGAGAGCAGGATTCACCTCTCGGACTCTATTCTTCAGAAACCCTAACACCCCGCCCCCGCCTTTGTTTGACCAATCAGTGATTCACTGAATCATTCATTTATTCAACAAGTATTTGGTGCTCACCTTGGACCAGCCTGATCATGCTGGGTATTGGGTTAGACCATGGCCCTGCCCTCAGGGTGCTCATGCTCTGTGGGAAATGAAGACCTTAAACACTAACCACACAACAGGGCATGGGAAGGGAGTGCTGCCCATGTTGCAGGCCGAGGGGCAGATGCCACGGAAGAGGCCATGACAGACGCAGGAGGAAGAAACTGACGGAGCGAGGACCCGGGGGTCAGAGGTGGTAGACGGGGATGGTGCTGGAAGAAAACAGCATTCCCTTCAGGTTTAGCAAAGTCCCTAGTGCTAAACGCTTTCCAAGGCAGAAAGAACTTTTTGAAAATGTGAGTCTTTGGTTTCAGAAGATGTCAGAAGTGGGAACATTATTTACCACCATAACATCTGGCCGCCCCGCTAGATGCTGCCTCCTTCTGCTCTTGAGGGGCGGCAGCTCTTTGCACCCCTTCCTTGTTACCCCCCAGTCTTGGTTTCTGCTGCCCCAGTTCAGTTTCACAGGGAGGATGAGAGGGAACTGAATGTGGTTAAGAAGGCACAAAATGGAGAGTACGCACAAGAGTAAAATTATTTATATACGAGCATCTTCCGCTGGGAGGAGTTGCTTCCCTATCACTCTTTGGTGTCTCAGACGAAGGCTTAAACACAATCGTTTTTTGCTTTTCCTTTCCAATTAGCTGCATATTTTTAGCACGTGTTATATAAGGCTCATCTGCCCAAATTCGTTGGCTGGGGGCCTTTCCTTCCTTTCTCTTCACTGGTGGACTGACCCGTGTGGTAGGATGACAGGTCCGTAAATAGCCTGCCCGAGGAGGGGTGGATGGGAAGTGAGCTCTCGAGATGAAGTGAGGGTTTGTATTTGGCACGCCAGAGCTAAATCCATCTCTTCTAAAAGGGGAAGGCAGAGAGAACGCATCATTCCAAATTGAATTGCAACACGTTAGGAAGGGCTGCTCCGCCTGTGGCAAGCACACGAGGACCAGCAGCACAACGCGGGCAGGTGGAGCTGAGCACCCACAGGCGGGGCCCCAGACGTCCACCGAGCCAGCCATGGAGATGGCCGGCCTCGGGGACAAAACGCTCCAGGGGCCCTGGCAGCTGCAGAATCACCTAATTCTCATCGTTCGTGTACTAGAGGTATGACTTGCGGACCTTTCTAGGAAAAAAAAAAAAATGCTCACTGAAATGTCAATGGGAGGCAGGAAAAAGCATCAAGGAGGATTGAGAAAACCTGGCCCTAGCTCCATGGCTGTCCGCTATCATTGTTCTAGAACAGACATGTCACCTCTCTCAAGATTAGCCTCTCTGTGTTAAAAAATATCTACCATCTCTTCTAGACAAAGGGTTGCAGAGGGACACCGATGAAAGAGCAAATGTGTCCAGAAAGGGATAAAGTTACATTCAGTTGTAAAGCGTTACCGCTACGAGTCTGAACTGTAATCCGTGACGACACACCCCAAGTAAAACTTAGGGGGGCTGCCTAGGGGCCAAGCCACCTCCCTCTCAGAGGTCACGACATGGAATAAGGTCCTCTAGAACTAGAGCCTAGGGAGAGAGCGGAGAGGAAACCTAAAAGTCAAGGAGTTTATTAGTGCTGGGGCACTACCTTAGAGCCCAAAAGAACATACAAAAGCCAAAGACCTTCCGCAGGTCCTGGGCTCATGGAAGGTAAGTCCGCTTACACTGGGATCCTTCGGCCCACCCTCCCTCCACTTGCTCCCAAGTTATAGGTTATGCATGAGGCAGCAGTTATCTCAGAAGACACGCATGAATGAAGCCTTCGAAGTTTCCAAGGACTCAAAGTCACTATATAAAAGTCTTCCTAGAGCCAAAGAGAAATAAAGGTGCATTTTTTCTTAGTATACACCAGCAGTTGGCAATTCTATGTTTACCTGTTTAATGGGAAGACAAATATGCAAATCCACTGCAGGAGAGGGGACCAGCATAGAGGGGCTAGGTGGGACCTGCTGCCGCTTTACAATTCTGGAGATGAATTCCCCTCTCTGACCACCCCCATCCTCCTGCCTAAGCTGCAGAATCCAGTAACCTATGCCAGGCTGCATACCTTCGGACTTGCCATTACAGACTGGCACTGAGCATGCCTGGGTCCTGGCTAGGCACTGGGGTGCTGTAGAAAGTTATGGCCTGTGGGTCCTACCAGCCTGGATTCATGTGGCTTTCCTAAGTGACCTTGAGGGAGGTATGTATTCATTTTATGCATCAGCTTCCAATTGTATAAAATGAAGATAGTACCTGCTTCACAAGGAGGATTAGGGCACCTGGGTGGCTCAGTCAGTTAAGCCTTTGGCTCAGGTCATGATCCTAGGGTCTTGGGATCGAGTCCCACATGAGGTTCCCCGCTCAGTGGGGAGCCTGCTTCTCTCTCTCCCTCTGCCCCTCCCCCTTCTGCCCACTCCTGCTCTCTCTCACACTCTCTTGCTCTCAAATAGTCTTTTTTTTTTTTTTGAAAAAAAAGGAGGTTGTGAGGATGAAATTGGATGATGCGTATAAAAGTGCACATTTTTTTAAAGTCTGTATAAAAAGCACAGGGCCTGGCATGTTGAGGAGAGTCAGCAAATATTAATTTCCTTCCCTTCTCTAGGTTCCAATTCGAGGGAAATCCAATTAAATTTGTGAGTTCACAAATTATGTCTTTACTTTTAAGTCTCCCTCTTCTCTGAAAACACCCCTGCCTTCAACACACACTCACAGATGCACATACACACATTCTCACACCTTTGACTGTCCTGTGTCCTATTTTCCAGCCCAAACTTCTAAGCTCAAATTCTATTTCCAGAAACCATTTTGGTGCTTCTGGTCATTAGGAACCCCCTTTCCATCTGAACACTTCTAGCCATAGATTTGATACTGACAAGAAACACAGTGATGTTTAAAAAAAAAAAAAAAAAAGCAGCCCTGACTTGCAAATTCTCTGAATCTCAGCCTCCATTTCTCAGTTGGAAATAAAAATGCCTTATCGGTCTACCTCATGGTTTTGCTTTAGGCTCAAGTAAAATTACCTGTATGGAAGAGCTGGGTGACCTACCAGTATTAAGCAAGGACAAGGTCTCCTCTTCACCTCCCTCATCACCATGACGATCCCCACCATCACTGCCACCCCCTCCACCATGGTCATCAGTATCACTGTCAGCACCACCTCCATAATCACCACCACCATCCCTTCCATCATGTCTATCATGCACCATCTCCATAATTATCACCACCATCAGCAGCACCACCATCATATCTACCACCACCATCACCGTTATTACACTATCACTACTACTTCCATAATCATAATTGCCGTGGCCGCCACCACTATTAATCATCACCATGATCATTACCTCCATGATTATCACTACCATCACCTCCATCAACACCACCACCATTATCACTACCACTACCACTACCATAAATACCATCATCATTATCATCACCATCACCCCCAGCTCTACCACCATCACCAAAACACACAAAGGGTTCTTAGGAGTGGGCACTCACGTAACTCACTGAATTCACTAGCTGCTTCCTGACCTGCTGTGTAATATGGAAATTTATTTCTGTTAGATTTGTCTTTGAGGAAAGTGGTTATGTATGGCAGTTGCCCTAAAACAAGGAGTGGATAACCCTTCTACCCCACACACCCTTGGCCAGGGCCTTGGAGAAAGGAGAATTCAAAATTAGCTAGCCAAGTTTCCATGAATATAATTGCAAGCTCCAGCAAACTCAGTCAGCTGCTGAGCAGCAGACTGAAAATTCATGCCTGCTAACCTTGTCATTTCTCAAAATTTCTGAGTTATTTATACCGCACAAGTCTGTGAGATTCAAGTCCCCAGTTTCCCGGGATGTAAGAGAAACTGGCACAATGCTCTCCTAGAAACTCCCAAACAAAAGTAGGTGGTACTAAGGCTTCTAATATTCTGCCCCACTGAATCCCACTCTCAGGGGACCTCTGCAACCAGGGCCAGAATGACAACTCCCCCACTGAACCATCACTCTGCATCAGGGCCAGAATGGCGACCCTCATCATTCTGTCTGCTTACAGAAAACCTTGAAGCTCTTGCCTAAGTTGCACCCATTGCTGGAACTAAGTCCAGTTTTCTCCACCCTATGATGATTGACAAAAGCCTCCTCTCATCAAGATCACAGGATCTTAGCTCTAACGTAAGAGTAAGCTCCCTCTAAGTGATCCTTGACCAGCCCGTGAGCTCCCTAAGCTTAAGCTCCAGCATTCTCCAGTTGGGTTCATTGCAAAGCTCAATGTATCTTAGGTACATAGTAAATACTTGCTGATAAGAATCGATAAAAATGAAGGATGCTTAAGAGGTCATGTGAGATAAGTATCAGGACAATTTGCAAGATTATAGGGCCTGTAGGAAAGGAAAACGGAAAATCCTCACCCTTCAGTATAAGTCATGAGTTTCAGAAATGAGGAACTGGAGATCTTAAAGGACAGTCCTTAAGTCCTTGGGACATGGTATCATCAGGCTCCAGATAGTTCTCTGTTTATTGCAAGTCCTAGCCATAGCAATCAGACAGCAAAAAGAAATAAAAGGTAAGGGTACCTTGGTGGCTCAGCTGGTTAAGTGTCTGCCTTTGGCTCAGGTCATGATCCCGGGGTCCTGGGATCGAGCCCCTCTTTGGACTTCCTGCTCAGGGGGGAGCCTGCTTCTCCCTCAGCCCCTCCTCCTGCTCATGCTCTCTGTCTCACACACAAATAAAATTTGGGGTGTCTGGGTGGCTCAATCGGTTAAGCATCTGCCTTCGGCTCAGGTCATGATCTCAGGGTCCTGGGATCAAGTCCCGCATTGGGCTCCCTGCTCAGCGGGGGGAGTCTGCTTCTCCCTCTGACCCTGCTCATGCTCTTGTACTCTCTTTCTCCCTCTCTCTTGCTCTCCCTCAAATAAATAAAATCTTTTTAAAAAATAAAAAATTTTAAAAAAAGGAAATAAAAGGCATCCAAATCAGTAAGAAACTAAAACTTTCACTATTTGCAGATGACATGATGCTATATATAGAAAACCTGAAAGACTCCACCAAAAAACTTCTAGAACTGATAAGCGAATTCAGTAAAGTCACAGGCTACATGTGTAGAAATCTGTTGCACTTCTATACACCAATAATGAAGCAGCAGAAAGAGAAATTAAGAAAACAATCCCATTTACAAGTGCACCAAAAATAATAAGGTACCTAGGAGAAACCCTAGGCTTTAACCAAAGAGGGAAAAGCTTGTGCTCTGAAAACTATACAAGACTGATGAAAGAAACTGGAGATGATACAAAGAAATGGAAAGACCTTCCACTGCTCATGAATTGGAAGAACAAATATTGTTAAAATGTCTATGCTACCCAGAGCAATCCACACATTTAATGTAATCCCTATCAAAACACCACCAGCATTTTTCACAGAACTAGAATAAACAATCCTAAAATTTGTACGGAATGCAATAGACCCCAAATAGACAAAGCAATCTTGAAAAAGCAAAGCAAAGCAAAGCTGGAGGCATCACAATTTTGCATTTCAAGTTATATTACAAAGCTGTAGTGATCAAAATAGTATGGTACTGGCAAAAAAAAAAATAGACACATAGATTAACAGAAAAGGATAGAAAACCCAGAAATATACCCACAATTATATAGTCAATTAATCTTCAACAAAGCAGGAAAGAATATCCAATGGGGAAAAAACAGTCTCTTCAATAAATGATACTGGGAAAACTGGACAGCCACATGCAAAAGAATGAAACTGGACCACTTCCTTATACCATACGTGAAAATAAATTCAAAAATGAATAAAGACCTAAATGTGAGACAGGAAACAATAAAAATCCTAGAAGAGAACACAGGCATTAATTTATCTGACATCAGCAATAGCAGCTTCCTTCTAGATATGTCTGCTGAGGCAACGGAAATAAAAGCAAAAATAAACTATCAGGACTTAAATCAAAATAAAAAGCTTCTGCACAGCACAGGAAACAGTTAACAAACTAAAAGGCAACCTATGGAATGGAAGAAGATATTTGAAAATGACATATCCTATAAAGGGTTAGTATCCAAAATACATAAAGACCTTATAAAACTCAACACCCAAAAAACAATTCAATTGAGAAATGGGCAGAAGACATGAACAGACATTTTTCCAAAGAAGAAATCCAGATGGCCAAGAGACCTATGAAAAGACGCTCATCATCACTTATCATTAGGGAAATGCAAATCAAAACTACAATAAGATATCACCTCACACCCATGAGAATGGCTAAAATCAACAACACGAGAAACAAAAGGTGCTGGCGAGGATGTAGAGAAAGGGGAACCCTCTTGTACTGTTGGTGGGAAGGTAAACTGGAGCAGCCACTGTGGAAAACAGTATGGTGGCTCCTCAAAAAGTTAAAAATAAAACTACCCCATGATCCAGCAATCCCACTACTATGTATTTGCCCAAAGAACACAAAAGCACTAATTCAAAGGGATACATGCACCCCGATGTTTATAGCAGCATTATTTACAATAGCCAAGATATACAGGCAGCCCAAGTGCCCATTGGTGGATGAATGGATAGAGAACACGTGGTATATAGATGCAATGGAATATTACTCAGCCATAAAAAAGATGAAATCTGGCCATTTATAACAACGTGGATGGAGCTAGAGAGTATTATGCTAAGTGAAATATGTCAGAGAAAGACAAATACCATATGATTTCATTCATACGTGGAATTTAAGAAACAAATGAGCAAAGGGGGAAAAAAGAGACAAACCAGGAAGCAGACTCTTAACTATATAAAACAAACTGATGGTTACCAGAGAGGAGAGGGGTGGGGGGATGGGTGAAATAGGTGATGGGGATGAAGGAGTGTACTTGTGATGAGCACCAGGTGATTAAAATAAAAACTTAAAAAAAAAGACTTTAACAAGCTTACCCTTGAGGCAGAGTTGGATACCTTTAAAACACCCTGCCCAGCATCACCTGCCCCAGTCCTCTTTGTTTTTCCTCAGTTTCCCCTCGCTGAGCTTATCCGTGACTTCTGGCTGCTCAGTCCTGGCTGCCATGGGACCTCAAGCTGGTCCCTCGTCCTACTGTTCTCAGAGCTGTCCACATCCCAGCCTGCCGATGAGCCCTGAGGCATCCGGAGCTCTGCCGGCTTCTGCATAGCCCAGGCCTGGCTTTGGTAACCAGCCTGTGCCCTCTGCCATATACACCGGCCCTCAATCCAAGGTCTGCATTCAGCCTCACTTCTCTCATCAATTTCCTGGAACCAGTACAGATTAAAACACTCGTTGCCCTCAGGGTTGTGTTTGGGGCCAATAATAACACAGCCGCATCTCTAACACTGACTGAGCACATGCTATTTGCTGAGCCCTCTTCCAAACACTTTAGGCGTGCTCTCCCCTTTAAGCATTTAGGACAACGCCATGAGGCAGGGAGATGAGTATTAGCATTTTCCCCGGTGAGTTAAATAACTAGCCCAAGGTCCCACTGCTGGGAAGTGGAAGAGCCCGGTCCAGTCTGGGCAGGAGGCTGCATTTCCAACCCCTCTGCTCTGTCTCCACACAGCACCTGTGTGCAGTGAGGCATGCTTCCTTTCAACTGTTTTCTTCATGCCTCCTCTGCCTTCAGTCCTTCATCTTCCTATTCAGACCCAACTGGTCTGGTAAAAAAAAAAAAAAAAAAAAAAAAAAAGGCTCAAATTGGCAAAAGGCTTTCTTTCTTTTGGCAGTGGACATATTGGTTTTACCTCTCCCCAAATGAAAGTGTATTTGTTTCCCTTTGTTCAAATGATCAAGAAACAAATTCCTTAGCAACTACAGGGCCAGGCCAGGGATGAACAGCCAGTTCAGCTGCCCGTCCCCACCCACAAGGAAAGGTTCCCACACAAGTTGCGGACCAACTTAAGTCATGGGAAAAAGAAGATTCTCCTTCCACAGAGAACATGGATCAGTGAATTGGATCCATTTGTTTATTGGGAATGAAGGCCTGTGGAGGGAGAGTTCACGTTCATACTTCTCCCTCGTTCCCTCTCTCTTTTTCACTATCTCCAAGGAGCCTAAGACACAACAAACTCATGTTTCAATAAATGTTGATTTAGTCATGCCACTCTTCTCAGAACTTATGCTAAACCCCTTTCCCCGCATTGCCTGTGGTACCCAAGAACATTCAACCCTGGTCAGTGAGGTTCCCATACATTTTCTAGTACATTCCAAGCTCGCTCCAACCATTTCACCTTTGCCTACAAGGCTCTTCCTGCCCCCCCTTTGCTGGGCTCATAGAAATCTGTCCTCCGAGGCCAGCCCCAGCTCTACCTCCCCCCATGGAAGCTTCCCAAACCTGTGAAGCCTGAGGGAGAGCTCCCTGCTCTGGTTCCTACCTCACAAAGTCTGTGCTAATGCAAGTCAGTACTTAATTACTCATACAGCATCATGCATTGCTTCACATGTGTCTTCTCAACTAGTCTAGGGAGAGAAATCAAGCGTCTTATACTTCTGTATCTTCCAGTGTCTAAAACAGTGTCAAAATGGCAATTTGCAGGTCAGAGTCACAGATCCTATCAACACCCCCAACCCCCACCTTGGCAGATCTTCCCCAGATCCCCAGGCCTGCTCTGTGAGCCTCAGGGAGTTGGGCTCACAACTTCCCATCAAGGCACTGTTCTGGGCACACAAGCACACTTATGTGCTGGGTGACTGGTTAAATCCTCCCAAATGATCCAGCACTCCTATCTCCTGATCTGAAAGCTGTCAAAATGCCAAGAAGAGGCAAATATCAGCCCAGTGGTCCAGGGCCCTATACTGTCTGCATTTTCTAAGACTTTTAGTGCCACCCTCTCTCTGACAGACCTTCCTGAAATACTCCCCACTGGGAGAGGCTTACTTCTCCCCCGCTACACCCCATACAAATAGTCACTCTGAGGAAAATTCAAAGGCACCGTTTCCCTCCTCTCCTTTATAAGCACAACACTCAATTTCTGTTTCTTTCCTTTATCCTGCTTTACACGTGTGTGGTATTTCCTTCCCTCCTATATCTTAAAGAAAGAATCCCCGATCCCTATAAACCCAGGGATATTGGAACATGATCTTTTATGTACTTATTATTTCCAGGGACTAATATGTGAAGGATGTACCTTCAAGTTACAGGGATTTAACATAAAATCAGACCTGCAAGAGAAATGTCTCATGGTTCTTAGGCGCTCAAGCACATCCCAGCACCAGATGAGATACCCACGTTTTCACCGTGTGGCCTCAACTCCATGATAATTTCCAGACAACCAAAAGCCAGCTGCTTAGCAACACAAGCTGGAGGATCAGCTCGTGCATCTCTATTAAAGGGCAGTTCTTGCCTCTTGGTAAGCACAGGTCTGCGCTGCAGGTACCCTGGGCCGCCGGCTGCCAGCCAGAGCCGGGGCCACACACGCTTGGAGTGAGGGCAGCCCAGGAGGCAGGGTTTAGTGAAGAGAGTCAGTGGGAAGCGAGTGGGTAGCAGACTTTCCAGAAATTAAAGGAGGCAGTCCAAATGAGGCACAGGTTACAGTTCCAGAGAGGGCAGTTAACCTCCTCAGGGAGTTTTGAAACACTGCCTTGCACCTAACCTCCTACTCCTGTTTCCGTCTATAGACACTATACCTCTTGAAGGTACAAGGTCGGGGGGAGGGGTGCGGAGCTTGACTTCAGAAAGGTCTCAGAGTTGGTTAGCGGCTCAGCCAGTACAAAGAATTTTGGGGCCTCTAGTCCAACTCTTTTCCACTGAACCACACCTAAACCCAACTGTAAAACTAACAGGGATTCGTGAAACTATTATTTAACAGATTACTATAGAGCTCAAGCTTTTCCAGATGCTCAGAGGGATAGAAACAAGAACATAGGATCAGAAAGCAAGCTGTGATCTGGGACCTAGGATACCTGGGCTGGAGATCAGACTCTACCACTCACCGGCTCTGGAACCAGGAAAAAAGCACTTTCCAAGCCTCATCTATAAAAAGAGGGATAATAAATACTTGCCTTATTCACCCCAGCATTGTTGTGAAGATCAAATGAGAAAATGGTTATCTGAAGGAAGTTTTCTCTATGAAGCTCTAGTATTAATACTATGACAGATCAAAAGACCTGCCCTGAGAGGTGCTCAGCTGGATGGAGAGAGACCAATGTATGAAACAACGTGAACCAGTGAGCAGGTGCCTGGCAAAGCTGCAAGAAAAGGAAATCGAGAGACTGGAGTTTCTTCTTTCCATTGCCCAGTTTTCTGCCTGCCTAAGAGCTGGGCAATGAAAAGTATAGGAAAAACAATTTACACTAATCCAGAGGGGTCCTTGGGGACAGCTCCTTTGAAGTAGGTCTTAACTGGTCTGTGTCCTAAACGAATTCTATGGATTTTAATCATCCAGGCTACCACAGTCCTCCAGAGTCAGAGACAACCACAAGCTGATGTCAATGGAGAGACATTCATGCCATTTCCACACCAGATCTTTCAGCGTGACTTCCCAGAGGAACATTGGCTCATTAGCACCCACACGCACACCACCAGGTATCCTTAAGAAGATAAAGTCCCAAAAGGGAAGACAGCCCCCGATGCAGCAAAGGTTCCTTTTTGAGATCTCAGAACACCTGCCCACTTGTAAGCTCATTTGATTCTTAGGTTCATTTTTCCTATATGAGGGCACAAATGGATATATATTATTTATAATTCCATCCCCACTACTGAACCAGATATCAAAAACAATCTAGAAATCTGTTAACCACCTTCACTTATCATACAGCCAAATTAAGTCAGTCCAAGGCAATAAATGTGTAGCGAGTCCTTTGTATAAGCCAGCCGGCACCAAAATGAAGACAACCCTAGGTCTGCCCTCCAAGGTCTTACAGAAGAGCTACAGCCCAGGGTGGTACATAGCCACACCTTTGCTATGGAACGGCATGTGTGGAAATGATAACTGGATGAAACTGCCCACGGCCAGAGACAACAGGCCCGGGGGCTCTGTCCACCAATTCCCCCTAGCTCTGTCACCCGCCAGCTACATGACCTTGGGCAAGTGACTGAAGTACTTGAGTTTCCTAGTCTAGAAAATGGGGATGAGAATAGCAAACAACTCGTTGGCTTGTTGTGAGGAACAAATACACTCACACATTCAGACCAGTGCCTGGCACAGCGTACGCGCTCCCAGAAGGCCAATGACCACCCTTTCCCCCATCTTCTGAGAGGATCCCATTAACTCTCTTTACACAACTGCACCACATTCGTCTTTAGTTTCTATCATCCTTGGCCGCAGTTTCTATCAGAGGCCATAGGAATTTCAGCAGCTCCAACCCCACACAGCACATCTTCTGTTCACAAAAACTTTGGGAAGTCTAGCAGGGGCTCTGCCATGTTAAGATATACCCTCCCCCCCACACACACACACCTGTATTTGGCCCATATTCTTTAATCTTCTTTGTTCACTGAAGACTTGGTCTAATCATTTTTTTTTTTTTTTTTTTTGTGATATAGTTTGAGGTAAATGTTTTAGGGCAGGGCTATCTGCAGATCTTCCTCGTGTCCCATGTCCATCCTACAGTGTGCAAGCCTCTCACTTCTGGGGCTCAGCTTAGCAGGGATGGGCTGAGCCCCTGGCCGATTGTTGGAAATGCCTAACCACAGGCCTGCGCGTGCAGGGAGAGGAGCAGCAGGAGGTGGGGACAATTACTTGACTTTTTTTTTTAAAAAACCTTATTGAGATAACACTTCACATACCATAAGTCACCCCTTTAAACTATACAATTCAGTGTGGTGTTTTAGAATATTCACAGAGTTGTGCAACCATCACCATAGTCAATTTTAGAGCACTTTCATCACCTCAAAGAGAAACCTCTTAAACTGTCACCCCCACCCCCAGCCTAGGCAACCACTAATGTACTTCTTGTTTCTACAGATTTTCCTACTCTGGGCATTTTACACGAGTGGAATCCTACAACACATGGTCTTTTGTGTCTGGTTCATCTCTGCGGTAGTGCGTATCCATACCTCATTCCTTTCTACTGCTCAATAATATTCCCTTGTATGAATATTCCATATTTTATTTTTCCATTCAACAGCTCATCGACATCGGCACTGTCTCTGCTTTTCAGCTATTATGAATAATGACGCTATGACCGTTACAAGTTTTTGTGTGGATGTACAAGTTTTCGTTTCTCTTTGGAACGTCCCTACAAGTGGAACCACTGGGTCATATGGTAAATCAATGTGCAATCGTCCGAGGGACTGATAGACCATTTCCAAAGCAGCTGCACCATGTGCATTCCCATATCTGATTCATTATCGAATGGCCAGTTAGAAAGCCTAAAGCTGAAGCCTAGAGTACATGCCATCACCTTCTAAAGTTTTATGCTCAAGCTAATGTTGCTCTGTTTCCTCCATGAGACCTTAGGAACAAAGTCGTTCTCTTGTCAAAGAGACAAACTGGATGGTGAGACTGCTCAGGCCTGGCCTGAACAACGCAGAGTAAAGCCATGTCCTCACCTTCCAGTGGGGCTACTTGAGGCTGTGGAAGATTAAGACGACAGGGGTGTGGGGCAGCGGCTGGGCCGCCATGCAGGCTTGTGGGAACAGAGCCTGAGGAGGTGGGCTGGCCAGCCCGAGGGCACTGGGCAACTGGCAGGGTCAGGATGAGACAGGCCAGTTCTTGCTCCCAGGTCCTTTCCTTCACCCACCAAATCCTTTCCATGCCTGATGGATACTGGCGCCAGCTTCCTCCCCAACAGTGAGGACTCGGCACACGTGTCTGTTTACCTCTTTTGGAGAGGTTCTTACATCTCTTCCCTTCTGCTTCTGAGAACAGACCCCGTGTGCGCTGTGACAAACGTCCGCAGTTGTTCACTGTACTTTTGTCCAGCCCCCACCCTACAGGAGGCCTGGCTTTAAAAACAACAAAAAAAAGGCAGTTCCTAACAACAATCTCTTGGGCTGCCTTCCTCAGCTTCCCTGTGGCCTGAGTCTCCTGGTAGCCTTCCCGACCTGCATTTTAGCAGTGTTCTCCAAAGCATGAGCCCGACAGCACTGAGCACCCCAGGGTGCCGGCTCTCCACGGGAAAGAGGTGCAGGAAGAGAGGTGTGGGTTCTCTCCCAGAGGAGGGGCCCCAAACTCCGGCCAAACATGAGACCTACACCCACACCCTTCAGTGGAAAAGCAGCAAATCAAGCACGCCTGGAGGGTAGAAGGCAAACACCTTCACACCCGCGGGCCTTCCCGTGGCCTCCCTTGCCAAGTGATTTGGAGACCACATGCTCTGGAAAGGAAGAGGGTCTCAGAGGCCGAGCTAGAGCCAGAGCATCCAGCTCTGGCTGGATGACCCACACCTGGTCTTCCAAGCCAGACTGGTACCGACAAGCATCTGCCCGCTTCCGCTTCCGCTCCCGTGACAGGCTCTTGGTGCCGCATCAGCCCCGCCAGCTCAAGCCAGGCCTCCTTCCCCTTGTCCACCCGCCTCCCTTCCCCGTCTCCCCGCCCTGATGTGCTCCTGTTTCCAATTAAACTAGAGTGAAGCCAGCTGTTTCCGTATAACAACCTTGATTTACATAAGCCTTATCAAGCCAACGCCGCCTGGCTTCTGGCCTGTTCTGACACACTTTCTGGGTGGCTGTCCATCCCAGCTGGGACACCCTGACCACTGCGACATCCTGTCAGCTCTTCCCGGGTGAGCGTCCCCAGGCCCCTGGGGTAGCTTACACTCTCTTCCCTTCACACCCAGCGGCAGCCCCAACCCCCCTCTCCAGCCCAGCCCATGTTGCCAATGCACAGATGCCTTCCCTGGGGCCGTGGCCCACAGTGACCCCATCCCACCCACTGTCGCTGTCACATGTCCGTGCCGCCCCCTCTGGCATTCATTTTCATCTGCCTGTGACATCTCTTCAATAGCAACCTTTTTAACTTCCTCATAAACACTACACAAGATACTGAAGCAAACCTGGCAAATTAAACAGGTGTGGAAGAAAAGCTATTCAAAACTCCACCATTCAAACTCAAAACTGTTAGTATCTCCTCTGGGGGGGGGGGAGGGGGAGAGAGAGAGAGAGAGAGGGAGGGGAGAGAGAGAGAGGGAGGGGAGAGAGAGAGAGGGAGGGGGAGAGAGAGAGAGGGAGAGAGAGAGTTTTGTGTGTGTGTGTGTGTGTGTGTGTGTGTGTGTGTGTGTGTGTGTGTTCACACCACAGATCCTGCCTTGTTTAGCTTTTCAGGTCTTCCCTTCCTGTAGTCCTATTTTAAAGGGAAGCTCTTTGAAGACAAAGACTATTTGACAGGAAGGGTAACACAAGGGTGCTTGGGTGGCTCAGTCGGTTGGGCCTTTGACTCTTGGTTTCGGCTCACATCACGGTCTTATGGGTCGTGGGATCGAGCCCCCGGTGGGGCTTTGCACTCAGAGGGGAGTCTGCTGGAAGATTCTCTCCCTCTGTCCCTCCCCCCACCCCTCTGCCTGCTTGTGCTTTCTCTCTGGCATGCACACATGCTCTCTCAAAAAAATAAATCTTTAAAAAGAAAAAAAGGAGGGTAACATAACTTGGGCCCTGAAAAGAGCTGTGAGATTGTCCTACCTCAAGAATGTTCTGCATAACAGTGTCTGTCCTCTGGGCTTCTGCAAAACATAGACAAACTTGGAGGACTCTGAGGCCTTGCACTTTTCCTTTCCCATCCCAACCTCGGCCCCCTCACAGGCTCCTGTATGCTCCACCCCAGCCCCAGCCTTTGCCAGCCCCACCACAGAGGACTCAAGCTGGCAATAAACTTGGCCCATGACAAATAATTCCTATATGTGCCTTTACGTTCCAGCTGGTGGACAGATTAGTTTACTATACACCACCATGAAAACTTCAGGGATTTGGGCTGAATTTGAATCATCTGGTTTTAAAGGAACTATAGAAACCTAAAAAATGATTTCTACAGTGATTTTCCCTCCTGCAATTCCATCTATCGTCTGAACTTTTTCTGGTCCTTAATCCTGCATGGTCTACTAGGGTCGTCAACTAAGTATGCGTATCTACACACACAGGGCTTCACAGAACAACAGCTACCTCTGTCTCGGCTCTTTAACCAGTCCGGACACTTCGTGGTTCCGGTCATGCTATCCCGCACGGTCCTGGCAAAATGGTAGCTGTAGAGTAGAGGCTTCATCTCCAATGTGTGTTGCTGAGAACGTGTTTGGTACAATGCTCAGAACTTAACTAAAAACAAATGAGTTAGGATTCAAAAGAAAAGTTAGAGTGAAGCCCTACTCAGAGAGTAGACCCTGAGAGATGAAGCTAGAGCCCTCACAATCTCCACCTGCCCCCTGAACAGCTAGCAGGAGAGGTTTCATCTGCAACAGTAAGTAAACCGATGAATGACAAGACGCCATCATGGCGTTCACTGTGTTGGGATAGTTTGCTCTTTTAAAGTACAACCTAGAGAGATCAGAGCATCACAGATTCTCTATTCGGCTAAACAAATACTCAGTGTGAGAGGATGTGGAAATTGTCCACATAAAATGTTATTACTGCAGATGCGCCTCTGTCCGGTAAGAAATTTCCTCAGTGCAAACGGAAGAAACTTTCTCTCTCTCCTGACAGAAGAATACTACGTCCTAGAAAACTTTAAAGTAAGTCATGATGGAAAAGACCAGCACAAGCCCACCAGGTACCAGGGTGGTCCTTCTCTGTGTCTACGCTTCCTTCTCAACACGGTGGTCCCTCCTCACGGGAGCCCCAGATCCACAGCAAGCTCTCCGAGCTCGGCAATAAGCTTGGCCCATGACAAATAATTCCTATATGTGCCTTTTCACAGTAAGGGGTGAGCGCCCTTTGATTAGGAAAACAGTCCTCCCTTTTCTGGCTAATGACAGTTCTGAGAGGATGCAGACACTGAAGAAGTCACCACAGGTGGCTGGAAGTGGGGGGGCAGACAGGTTCTCTCAGGTTGATTCAGCCTGCCCACATCTCTTGCGACCTCCCCCTTGAGACCAAGGGCACACACGGCTCAGTCATACCCGAACAAGGCCAGGACATGGCCCCGCCACACCAACCTCTGCTGGGCTAACTGGCAAGTGCAGAAAAGACTATGTGGGTTTGATAAAACTTTGCGGAGACTTGAAAATCTACATCCCTCTCCAGGAGGCTATAATGCTTTTTGTTTGCCCTTAGGTTGTTCACACTTCAGGCAAAAACACTTGCTCCTAGAAAGGTCCCCGGGGATCCTAACTCTCTAACGATGAGGGGCTGAGTTCTTTAGGGTCCACTGGAGCTTTAGTGAATTCTAGAACATGCATACAGAACAGCCAATTCTCAACCTTATTAATATTTAAAACCTTTTTTCTCATAAATTCATACCATGGATCTTGGAGATGTGTTTAGATGCTAACAATGGATGCGCTGGCTGAACTCTTAAAAAACATCTATTCCTTAAAAAAAAACAAAAAGGCTCTCATTGGGCTGAAAGAACAGCATGCCCTACTCCTCCATTATTTTAAATCATTTTGCACAAAACTTCAGGTGTAGGGAAGGAACAAAAATCTCTTCAGTCTGAAATACAGTATGGTAAATCCTAGCAAAAGGCTACTTTTTTTCCCAGTGGCTGATAAGGGAAAATAGAAATTTGAGGCAGAAAGCCCAATAAAAGGTTCTCTATTGGGTCTGCATGTGTAATCCCCAAGAGCTGGGTGCTCCTGAACGGCTATACATGGAATTCATTCATTCCTCTGTATGCCAAGCCAAGAAAAGCAACACTTGATTAATTTGCCATCAGTGAAAGGCTCTGCGGACTCTTAAAAAAAAAAAATTCCTAATCTGATTATGGCTCATTGACTTTAACATGAAAGTGAGAATAGTGTTAGCTGTTGAGAGTCATGTACCCTCCTCCCAGTTCATGCTAACACCAAAACTTCGTAAAGTGGGTCACTCAGCCAAGCAGCCTCACTTGATAAACGAGGAAACCAAGGCCCAGAGAGGAGATGGCTCACCCAGGGTCACATCACCAGCCCTAGCAGAAGCAGAACTCCTTGCTCAGAGCACCGTTTGTGCTGTATTTAGTGAAGCGTGTTCTCTTTTTGGCAAAAGCGTAGTTCAGAGATGCTAGGGTAGGATCAGGAAGGCTCCTGCAAATTGCTTAACTGGACAAAAGGAAAGCTTCAGAGAAAACAAAAGCTGCTTTTTATTCTCTGCAGGGCTGTCCGTGTGAAGGACATGACAGATTTACTCTGTAGAGCTCCAGAGGGTTGACAAAAAGCCTGCAAGAGTGAAAGCTTTAGGCCAGCCAGGTTTAGATCAGCCCACAGGAGAAGTTTCTAACAAGAAGGTGCATCCCGCAAGGCCTGGGCTGCATGCTGCTCTGTGGGGAAGCTGCTCACAAGTTAGGCTCTTCATACATATACCTGGTGGTGAACAGGGAGAGAATGATGGCACCCAGAGGTGTGGTTATTACTTGCCAAAAATAATATAAAAGGGAATCCTCTTTTGGGTGGGAGTTTGAACCAGACCAGCAGATCTTAAACATGGCTGATGGCTGGAATCTCTGGGAATGCTTTCAAATGCAGATTACTGAAACCAATGGGTAGAAATTGGCCTAGAAATAGGGTCATTAAAAAATAAATTCTGTGATTTCAATGGTTCTATAAATAGGGAGCCAATGAAATGGGTCAGTGGCTGTCATACTTTTTGACCATGACCCACTGTGTTGAAAATATTTTTGCACAGAAACTCAGCATACATACCTATTTATATAACTGAGAGAAAATTTCACAATTGTTGCCCCTACTGCATATGATGTACTTTGATATTTTCAATGATGTGTGTGTGTGTATATATATATATATATATATATTTTTTTTTTTAAGTTCATTGAGATTCCCTAAATTTATTTCACAACCAACTACGGGTCACTTTGGAAAATACTGAACTACATAACCGCCAAGGGTGCAAGAAAATAGAAAATAAAGGTGAGAAAAAGTGCTCTCAGAAAAGAAGGGAACCAGGAGGTTAGAGTCTCTTGGCCTTTTTGCATGTGGTCTGGTTGCTTTAGGTAGAAGGGAGGTGGCAGAACCCTGAAGGGAGCACTCATTGAAAAAACAAGTACTCAAAGAGGTGGTTGCTATAATTAAAAAAACCTCATAGGTAGGCGGTTCCTGAATCTTCAAGAAGCAAAACATTTGAACAAACCTCATGTGCTGATAACTCGTGCGAGTTATCTTCCCTTGGAGAGCTTTGCGGCGGCAGCAAAGATCAGGCTAATCTACGCAGCTTAATTACTCTAGCAATTGAAAGGGTGTTTCCTTTCTTTACATCTGAATTATTATTTGATGGAAATGGCTGTTAATTAAAAAATGTAGCAAAACTTGCCCAGAGCCCAGTGTGCTGCATCAGCCTATGGTGAAGGAGGCCGGTTCGGCCCCGGCTCTGTGGAAGTGCTTGGCACCAGGGTATGCCCTTCCCGGGCAAGGGAGCTCTTCAAGGCCATCGGAGGACATGGCAGCTTCTCAAGCTGCTCAGGGAAGGAAAATGCATGCCTTTCCCACCCATTTCTCTTTTATGTCCACCTGATAAATCTGGATCCTCGTTACTTGACACCTGGATAACTAACAAGCGGTACAGGGGAAAGCACGGAACAGGGCTTCTCACACTCCGTGCGTGTGCCTCACCTGACTCTTGTTAAAGAGATTCGGAGCAGGTCTGGGCAGTGGCCTGAGCATCTGCATTTCTCATCAGGTCCCAGGTGAAGCCCACATTCCGGGTCCCCGCACCACACTTTGAGTAGCAAAGTCCCAAACTTCGGAGCCAGGCATATTGGGATGTGCATCCCTACTCCACCACTTTCTATTTGCAATACCTTTGGGAACCATATTGAATAACCTTTATGGGGACAGGGGCGGGGCTTCTGTTTACAGCAGTAATGTAAAAAGGGTCAAAGTAGTTCACCTCTCTAAGCTTGGTCTTCTCTGTAATCAGAAAATAACAACCCCCACCTCTAGGGGGCATGGATATTGAAAGCTCTCACCCACAATTTCTCCTCCCCTTGCAGTCCTGAAAGTGGGCTCTCCCTGCACGTTCCTACTCCTTCACTGGCCCCTTCTTCTAGTGACTTCGGTGCACACTGGCCTCTGCCCTCAACTTCCCTTTGAGATGGCTCTTGCCAAGGCCACCAGGTTCCGATAGGTGCTGCTGCCCAGCTCTCATCTGGGTCACCCGTGAACACCTGACACTACCTACCTCTCTGTCCCCAAAGGCTCTTTGGTTTGGGGAGCAGCCCCCACCTCCCAGTTTTCCTTCTGCTCCTCTGGTCAGTCCCCCTCCAGGTGTTTTGTAAGTTCTTCTTCCCCTGCCTGTCCAAGCATCCGGGGTTTCCTTAGCTTCTTGCTTTTTGACTGGTTCTTCTACACACACTTCCTTGACAATCTGGCATTGGGATTCTCCAAATGCTGGCAATTCCCAAACCTAGAGAGACAGCATGCAACACTCCTCTAGGCTCCACACCCAGAGAGCCACCAGCTCTATGTCCTCAAGACACATCCAACTTCACATGGCCAATCAGAACTTGCCACTTCCCCCTGTATTCCCTTATTCAGTCCCTGGACCTACCGTCCACCCACCTTAGCTATTTGAGGGGCTGTGGCATTTACCCCATGCCTGGCCTGTATTGTTATTTTTTGAATTCACGTATGGATTTATCATCTCCCTAACAATTATGTAGTAAACTCCTTGATGCCTCACAGCACTTATACCATACCCACACTTCTAATTTAAGTCACCAATAAGTTATTTCAGAAACCAGAAGTTACACTTTGCTACACATGCAGAGAAAACTACATCCACTAACAGCTCTTGGCTTTGTTAATGTTTCTACCTAGGAAGAAAAGTACCAGGCTCCATTAAATTTGTAGGTCACAAATAAAATCTCAGAATTAAAAAAAAAAAAAGCAGAGGGGTCCTTGTTTTTCTAGCACTTGAGGACTAAACACTCAAGTTTTGGCTGGTGGCATTATCAGTATAGTTCTGGAATGATCGGGATGAGAGTTCCACACTGTATGACTGCACTAGAACATGTCTGTTTCTACATCTGGCTCCCCCCAGTCCGACTATATACCATATACTGGGTAGGCAGCAGGGAGAGGTCTGGAGGTGATAGCCCTAGAAGCCCAGGGCTGGGCTCAATGTATTAGAGTTGCCCAACTCAGTAGATGGACAAGCAGACAAAAAACTGGTCTACTACCAAAGGAGGTCTTTCCACCTTTCCACCTCAAGTCCTTAAAATGGGCTGAAGAGATTCACCCAGGCCTCAGACTTCAACAGCTCTCCGATGAGAATCATCTAACCCAACAAAAGCAGAACACACAGCTCCACTTCATGTCTGACCATGGCCTCTCCTTATACAAAGTGAACACTGGCTCTGTTTTCTCCATAAATCTGGGGGTTAGAGGATACACAGATGATAAGTGGCTTGTGAGCCCCCTTCCTATACATTGCAGCAATGTGGCCATGTAATTGCTGTGTCCCGAGTGGCCCAGTGAGGTGTGGGCTTGAATGTCATCAGGATTTTCACTCTGGCCTCTGGTGGGGGTCAGCTGGTGGCCCCAGGCAGCTTCCAGGCAGCAGACTACAAAAGTATGGGTGGCCCCTTTCCCGATACCTGAGCTATGTCGGCCTATTCTGTCATTTCCAAATCTTCCATGTTACAGACTCTTTTCAAAGTTTTCCTCTGAAATCTATTCTGTATTAGAAACCTCCACACCAAGAATGAGTCCTGGCTGCTCCATTGGTGGTTTCTGGCGAGATCTGTGTCTAAGGTGAGGCCACTCCAGGCCACCTGCAAAGCCTCTCAGTGTCCCCGGGGAGGCTCCTTCCAGCCTGCTGAATTATCACCACCGCCAGCAGCAGTCAGATGCCTTCTCCCCTGGCAAAGGTGGAGGCTGTAAGTCTCAACCCTCTGCAGTCAGAGAGACTTGCAGCGTGTGGCAGAACCCTGGCCCCCACCCGCCTCGCAAGAAGCAAAGGTTCCAAGACTAAGTACCCTCCTCCACCAGCTGAAGGCAGAGTGGACCCAGGGGGGTGGGGGTGATGGCGGTACGTGATTTCCTCCCTCTCTGACCTCCCTTGCACCTGGAGCATGCTCAGAGGGCAGTGCCACTAGCCTGCAGCTGGGGAGGCGCGGATCACAGGGCCTCCATCCGTCACTGACAAGCTGTGTGGCTTCAGGCAGAACAAGTCCCTCTCATCTCATCTATCACACAGGGTAACACTTCAGAGTGTTGTAAAGATCCAAGGAGATTAGGGGTATGTTGGAAAATGCTTGCTTTTATCACCGGTATTTTTCTTACTGCTACGACGACCCATGATGCCCCACTGGTGAGAAGCCAGTCCAAGGGCTCTCCCTTAAATCCAGTTACCAAAAAGCTTAGGCAATATTCTCTCGGGTCCCTAGCAAACTAAAAATTCCCTTTTTCCTCTGGTTTCTTTGTCAGTGGGCCTGCCTGTGACCACTGCACCACACTGCCTTCAGTCCTTGAAGCCAGATAACATTAACGGACCGGGTGTCCTTTGGCCTGAAAGATGCCTAAAAAAATCTCAGAAAAGGAACTGACAGAGGCTGAGTGGTCATCGAATCGATCCATCCTCTGCCTTTGGGCTGGGCTTACAAAGAATACTCTTTAAAATCCGTCTCCCGTTCGGTCTCCCGCGCCTTCGGGGAACCGAAACCACATACAGCCTAGGAGCACGGCCTGGCTGGAAATGGAGTCACAGCTGCTTCCAGCCACATCTGGGACGGGGTGACCCATCCTCCCCAGGGGCTGCCACGCTCTGCGTGCATAATGGAGCCCTTCTGAGCAGGCAGCACACCTATCACCTAGCCCCGTACAGGCGCTTGCTACTCTGTGGCCTGTTTCCTCAGGGATTCGCTTTTTGAGAAAAGTCGGGGAAGGGCTGCGGAGCCTCGAGCCACGGGGCTGGGGAAGGTACCTACAGCAAAAAGAGACACAGCTTTTTTTGTTTTAAAAGAACCCATCGCTTCCTGATGCTGACTGATAAGCGTTTTTCCTGGATTCCAGTCAGAGGAGATTTGTAAGGAAAACCCCTTTGGGCTGACAAGGCCAGAGGTCAGGATCTCTAGGGTGAAGGCAGAACCCCCAGGCCTTTGCTTAGCTTTGAGCAGCAGTGCACCACTGGGGACGATCGGAGCAGCTAACGGGGAAAACACTCACCCACTCTGTGATCAGCATCGCTTCCTGCCCTATTTCCCACGCCTCTTGTGTGCATCCACGACCCCCTGACCAGCTCCCCTAAAGCACACACTGGCTGTGAGCCTCCATGCCTCCTGTTTTGCGGCTGTGCCCAGGAATTCAGGGTGTGTCCCTGTCTGGCCTCTCTCGGGGACCACGGCCACTCCCTGCCCACACCTGCAGCTCCCACCCCGCCCTCCACCAGGTTCTCGCCCATGCCTGCACCTTTCCTCCCCCTCTGCCACTGCCCCCACCCTCCTTTAATAGGTGGGAAGGAAAAGAGAGATGGAACTAGCATTCAGGGAGGGCCTGCTACATGCAAGACGACACCAGGTTCGGCTCTTCAACGCGCATCATTTCACCTAGTGCTCCTAGCGACCTTATTGAGAAGTTGAGGCACTGAGAGAGCGAGAAGCTGCCCAAAGACCCTGAGCTAAGGAGTGGAAGAATTCGGATTTGAACGGCAGCCTGCCTCCGGGAGAGGCCCTCCGGGTTCCTTTCCACTGCACAGCAAGAACCCCGATGCAGCACTAGATACTGGGTACATGACTATCTTCCCTCCAGAGGGCAAAGCCTTTTGGGACAGGATCCCCCCCTGAGGCCTCTCCAGATTCCCCACCATGAGGTCTTCTCGTTCCCAGTCACCCCACCTGGAACAGTGCACGCAGGCCGTAAGGACTCCGGAACAACCGGGTCCCAGTTACAGTGGCCTTCAGAGACAGTTCTATGGTGAGGCTATTTGTGAAGAGTGACATTTTTTTCTTTTAAACGCAATTTAGCAGTTACATTCCAGGAATCATTAACTACAAATGGGAACCTAGAAGGGATCGTTCTCAGGTGCTTTGTTTTGCTTTAAATGCGTTGCAGGGTGAGTTTCCGGGCTCTGCTCACACATTCCTGGGCACTCGGCTGGGGGTGAGTTTACTGGAAAGGGCCGCTTACAGAAATGGGGCTCTGTCACTTCTACCTTGCACATAAGCAGAAGTGTGATTCTAGTTCTATTTGAGGGAGAAGGCAGTAGACTGTTTCCATGGCAACCGGAAGCAGCCTGTGAAATAGGAGACTAGAGAAGGTTGGGGGAACATTAAGTTGTGGCTGGCCACGTGTCTGTCCCACCTTTGTCACGGCCAGTGGCTTGAAATGCCTGCCTGAAGGAAAAAGAGAGGTATGGTGACCTGGAGGAAACGTTCCAGGAACGAGTCCAGCAAGCACCACACAGGTGACCCCTGCTTGGCTTTTCTAGAGGCTTCACTGGGGAACATACACCGTGCCAGGAAAACCAGGCAAAGTGAGTGTGTGTGTGTGTGAGTGTGTGTGTGTGTGTGTGTGTGTTTACACGCAAGTTTGAGAGAAAATGAGAGAGCAACCGAGTAACTTAAAACACATTCTCTAGCTTATTTCTCTATGGTTTTGTTTTTGCTGATTGCTTATTTGCCTTCTTTAACCACTTTATAAAACTTCAGCACATTCTCAGCTAATCACTTGACGAACAATATGGCCACAATCATGTCAGGAAGAGTCCTGACACCCAGCTACAGGCAGGCCACACTGTGTCTTCCCTGGTGTGGCCTCATGATGCGGGGGGTGGGGCAAATTAGGACCCAGAGCATCAGCAAGGCTGTTGACCTAATTCCCCTCCAGACGAATATGCACCCACATCCCAGTTCTGTCCCCCAGCGCCCTGTGATCCTGGCAAGCTCATAAACCAATCCGAGCCTCAGTTTCCTGAACACGATAATCTCCTTTCATCTCATAATGGCTGCTGGAGTATCAAATAAGATAATGGCAATGAAAGTGCTTTGTAAAACAATATAATCCACAAATGGAAGAGAGTGCTATTATCG
Organism: Zalophus californianus; assembly: GCF_009762305.2. Lineage (NCBI taxonomy): Eukaryota > Metazoa > Chordata > Mammalia > Carnivora > Otariidae > Zalophus > Zalophus californianus. The sequence goes on from NC_045602.1 coordinate 74,210,702, forward strand.
TATTACTAATAAATGCAGGATTTAATGCAAAGAAGTCCCATTACTAATGACAACATTATTTTAGCAAAATGGCTTGCTGTTTTTCCTCCCTAACCTTTCTCCAAGTTCAAAGAGACAATGAAAGACAGAAGCCTGCATGGCTGGCTGGCTTCAAGGTCAAAACTCAGTCACGCATTTTTATGTGGCACAAAAAGTGCTCAATCGATTGGACACAGAAATCAGAGTGCTAAGTAGAAAGCTGCCTGTGCCGAGGATTGCAGGGCTCAGAGGAAGGAGGAGGTATGAATCTTCCAGCTGCACAGCCAGCCTGCCCACCTCTCCCCAGGGCAGTGCCCACCCGGGAGGGGAACCCTTCTCTCTCAGGGAAAGCAGAGCAACACTCTCTCAGAGAGGGCATCCACTTTGCCCCCTGGGGCCTCATTAGTCTCACGGAGTCTTTCCATCTGGCTGGTGTTGAGAAACCTGGGAGCGTGAGCAGGAGAACAGAAGCGGTGCCCGGTGGCGGGAGAGACATCCGGTCCGCGCCAGCGTGGCCCCCACCCCCTCACCACTCTGCCCGGCCCACAGACGGCCACGTCCACCAGCCTGGCAGCCAGGGAGAGAGGCAGCATCTGCGGCCACACGCGGACCACGGAGTCACAACCTGCCTTGTAACGGGGTGCCCAGGCTTGTCCTGTGCCATTAAGGTTTGAGAAGCGCTGCTCTGGTACCTGAGAGGTAGGGGGTGGGGTGAGGACTCCTTGGCAGGTGATTGGTCAACTTCTCCCACCTGCCTGCATCCTGATCACCTGGTAGGGAGCAGGACCCCCACCCAAGGTGTGTCGCTATTCAGCAAGAAGCCCAGGGGCTAACGCAGCCTTCCCCTCCTCTCCACCCAGGACAACCCGTGACCTCGGCCTCTTCAGTGCTGTGGGAAATTCGCCTTTCCAGTTCACTAGGCCTCTGTCCAAAGAACTTGAGAGGCTGGAGTGGTCACTTCCAGTCACACTTCCTTAGCACGTGGGAGCAGGCTGCACGCTGGGCCATAGAGCGCAGACTGCGGGGTCGTTTCTCTCCTCCCCATGTCAGGCCGTGCAGTGCGCGGCCTGCAGTGCCGTCCCCTCCCATGGCCAGTGGCCTAGCTGCCTCTTTGCCACGTAGTTCTTCCCAGCACCGAGGACTTATTTTATCACCTGTTCATCTGTCTTCATCCTGTGCCTGGGAAGTGGGCCCTAGGGCCAATGACAAGACTGGGAAACTGAGGGGAAAAGGAGAGACTCGAACACAACTCCTCCTACTCCGAAGGTGGTATGGTCGAGAGCTCGGGTTCTTGGTTTCCACCTCGCCCATCCACTAGCCAGCCACTGGCACTCCGGCAAGCTTTCCAAAGTCCCCTTGTGCTTTCCCTGTCTCCAAAATGGGGCAAAAATCCCTCCCCACCTTAGAGGTCTGTGGAAGATCAAAGAGAATTATAGGGAGTGAAACCTTGACAAACAGGAGAGATTTTGGACAAGGTGTTTTATTCATTAATTAACAGGTGGCAGGCACTGTTCTCGGCACTTTATGTTCGCTAACCCTCGAGTCAGCACAACAGGGCCATCAAATAGGCACTACTGTATGCCCAGTTTAGGATGAGGCCCGGAGACCCAGAGTCAAGGAGTTTGCTCACAGTCACTGGTGGAGAGTGGCAGACGGGCACTGTGACTCCAGGCAGAGCTCTGGGCCTGGGTCCCCCTTGGGGCTCAGAGAGGAGATCTGCGGCAGGTATGGGTTCCCCGCCCTGCTCTAGCCAACGTTGCCTCCCCAGGGGTAGGACAGCCCACAGAACAGTGAAGGTTGTCAAGACTCTCTGGGAACACACCAGGTGCATGACAACGGTCAGCCACACCCTCTTTGGCAACTCCACCATGAAACCCTCAGAGAAATGTGCTCCATCCCTGGCACCACCTGGTCATGGACAAATCCAGTCGAGTTTAGTTTTCTTCCTAATTCCACAGGAGAGTTACCCCGGAAGCTCTTCAGAAAACACAGAAGGGCCTCAAAGACGTTCTTGACCTCTGAACCCAAACACAATCCAGTACATTCAAATGTTTCCACAACATCTAATTGGTCTGCCTCTAATTCCTGAAAGTCGCTCAGTCGGGGGTTGATTTATTTCTCCCTTTGCAACTGCCAATCCACTTAAAACCCTTCTATTCCCAGTCCGATAGCCTGTGATATTTAAGCCTTTATTTTCTTCTCTCTCAGGCTTTCTCCTCCATTGCTGATCCGATCACTTCTACAGTCCATCCTTTAACCTTTGCTCTTGAGCTATTTTATGCACCCGGCACCCCCTCTGGCCTTTCTTCCATCTCTTGCCACACTTACACTTCCCCTGGCTTGTTGTAGAGCCAAGAACACCTCCCCACATAGTGCCTGGGGTGGAGCAGGGGGCGGGAGAGATTCCCCCTCTGTGCCCCCTGCACTCACCTGGGGCCCCCCACCAGGTTCTCTGGCTCTGGATAAGACCAGCAGAATCCAGTACAGCCCTCAGAGAGGACAACAGGCAGATGCCCCACAAATCCCTGGCCTGGCCAAGTGGAGGATGGGATAGTCTCCAACAGGAATTTCAGTCAGTGTGGGCCTGGGGCCTCTGTGGGGCTTGCTAGCTCAGCCAGGTGGCTCAGAAGCTGTTGGAACTCTAACACCCAAAGCTGCCACCTGACAGACGGTAGGCCGGCAGCAATGCATCCCGGCCTTTGCTTCTGCTGCCCCTGAACCAAGGGACATGCGGAGGAGCACGTCACTCTGTCAAGGCATCAGCCGCTGTCCCCCACTTCCCGGCAGGGGGTAAGATCAAGGGTGACCCCGAGATCACACCAGCCAGGCCAGTGTTCAGAACCAGGTGAAAGACATTCAGGGAGAACAGGGGACACCCTGCACCCTCCTTCCCACCTGAGTTAAACTGAGCCGTGCCTAGTAACACAGGTGGAAAGGGCTCGCCTTGGCTTAATTGTGGGTGTTTGGGCTTTGTTTTAGTAAATGCATGCTTTTTAAATCTTCAGAGTATCTTAGAGCAATTTTGCAGCTGGAGAGCTATAAGGGGTTTAATTAACCTAATTACCTTCATCTTCCTGCCTCCAGAAACCTGTTCTGTGAACACGGGCAGTGACCAGGCCGGGCGGTCATGGCCCAGGCAGAACTGTGAGCTGGGCTAAACTCCCAGACTCAGCACCTCCATGCCTCGCAGTGGCCCAGGTGAGCAGTAGGTGCCCAAGAGTCCAGGAGCTTGAGACTCTTCGACTGCCCATGGCCCAGCTAATTAGGAGAATCCATATTAGATTCCATTGCGCTACCAGACAGCATGGCACACTCCAGACCTGGGATGGGGCAGGTGGGAGGAAGAGGAAGGCTGGAGCACTTCACTGAAGGCAGCCCTCCCCAGACTCCTCCACTGCACATGCACACTCGTGTGCACACACACAGACACATGCATGCCCATCATGCTGTGCACAAACCGCCCTCCTCCCACTGAGATTCTTGGAATAAAGACCTTAAAGGAAACGATTTCCCAGTGTGGGAGGCATGTCTCACCCAGCTTGTGATCCAGAGAACAGAGCTGAGGAAGCAGTTCAGGTGAGGATGTGTGCTTCTGGATGGCCGGGGCAAGAGCCAGTCCCCATGAGCCCTGCAGGACACGTCCTGCCTTCCCATCACAGTTGCAGAGCTTTGTGCCCCACCCCCCGCCTCCACCCTCCCTGCCTGTCTCCTGTTTACCCCAACACCAGCAGAAGCTTCGGCTGGGGCCCTGGCCAGCCCCTCTGGTCCTTAGGAAGAGCTCCCAGGGCCGTGATGCAGGGCTCAGTGCAAACCCTGCTCTGCCAGGCTTTCAGGAAAGTACACAAGGACTCCGAGGGGCAGAAGCTGCGGGGTGTTTTAGCTGATTATAAAGTCATAGTCTACTACAGCCCATCAACAACCAATTTGGCCCGCGTAAAAATGGATTCCAATTCCCTCAGTACTAGTCTCCTAGCAATCAGCTCATCAATATACATAATGTTTAGAAGCTGGGTATTGATTGTGGAATCTAATGGACTCATTACGTAGGATTCGGTTTGACTTCTGGAATAAATTTTTTTGGAGCTCCCCTCTCTTTCCACTAACCAAATTCCAAAACTGGTGGTGGGGGGGGCGGGGCATCGAGGATGTTGGAGAACAAACAAAGAGGTTCCGGGGGCTTGGCCATAAATCAAGAATGCTCATGATGCCGGGTTTTCCCCAGCCCTTGTGAAGTGGCCTGTTCTACCGCCTGCCCCCAGATGCCCTGAATTAACAAGGATCTGCTGTTGCCATAGGATACAGTAAGCACCAGTGGTGTGATCACCATTGGTGGCAGCCAGTGATCCAGTGTGTCACAATGCCCACAGAGGCGACGTGGAGTCCCTGCCAGTGTCTGTCCATGCAGCAGAAGCTCCATGCCTTGACCCTCATATATGGCCCCAGCATCCCCTGCCTCTTCACCCAGGGCCATCAACACACATTCACAGCATGGGGGCTGCGCCGAACCTCCTCCTAAGTCCCTACTGTCAGGAGCATGTCCCATGCAAGGCCCGGCGTCGGGGGTGGTGGGGGGGAAGGTGGGTGGGGCTCCTGGGGCAGAGAGGAGGCGGGGCTGGGGGCGAATCATCAGGAAGAGGAGTACAGCTGTGGGGGGCAGTCTAGCCAACCTGCAGGTCATGGGGAGATCTTCCCCTCAGAGAGATTGGTTTGATTGTTTCTCCTCCTGATGATATCCCGGAGCAGAGCCCACGGGCAAGGACCGACATTTTAGTAACAACCATCCCACCACTAAACCTGGAATGGAGACACTCTGCATCTCAGCAGGGAAAGGAAACCCAGAGCCTGCATATTCTACCCAAGGACAGCCCTCCCTGGCCAATCCCCATTTATACTTCTTTTGGTTTCAAGACTACTAGGTTCAGACACAACTAGTTTCTTCCTAGGAAACTATAAGCTTTCTGTGTTTTCCAGTCTGTGCTTTCAGGGGTACACTTTTGGGTCTTCCATTTATTTTCTGTAGAAGTGCGTGACCAAATAAAGGCTATGACCTCTCACATATACACTCTCCCAAACCGAGGAGAACGGCAGTGAGGAGGTGGCCTGAGGCTGTAGTCACGCATCTCCCAGGAGGGCGGACCCTGGCTCTTGGGAATTTGGGATTTGGCCACATTACCTTGTCTTTACAACTCTAAGTCACTTTCTAGTCCCAGCGTGGCTCGGCTCCCCAAGCATCTTGGGTGAGGGTGCCAGATTTGGAAAATAAAAATACAAGACGCCCAGGTAAATTTCAATTTCAGGTAACAAGGAGTAATTTTTGTGTGCCATTATGTCCCGTGCAATATTTGGGACATGGTTATACTGAAAAATTATGCAGAGCTAATCTGACATTCTAATGTAACCGGGCATCCTGTACTTTCATCTGGCAACCCCCATCGTGTCAGCTCCTGGAGGTTCACCTTCATGCACAGCCCCAGCTGCTGGGACTCAGGACTCTGCCCCTCCAACAAGGCCATGCTCTTGACGCAAAATCCCTCTGCAGGTTTTAAGAGAATCAGGGGAATAACAGTAACAAAAACAACATTTTGTAAAGCTTGTGGTACGGGTCTTCTAGTATACTGGGGAATAACATCTGAACTAAGACAGTACTTCACTCCAGGCTGGGCATCCTGGGAGGACGACTTATTCACTGGTTTCTTTAAATGAAGTTCCTCTAAATTCCATCCGATCAATCCCCCTGGGCTTTCAGACCACTGAACACAAGACTTTATTGCTAGTGACTTGCACTAAAAAACACACTGAAATAAAATCATTTAGGCTAGTACTTCCCCAACTCAATTATACTCTTCGGAACTCTATTCCTTCAGAAATCTCCTGGAGAAAAGACATAGTTCTGTGGTCAAATAAGCAGGAAACTACATGTTATATATGCCAACCTGGGAAAGTCGCTGTGAGTGTCAGCATATAAAAGGCCTGAGGAGTCTTGCAGGAAGGAAACCCTCAGCTGCTCATTCCAGCACTATCCAAACTTACTTGACCACAGAACGCCCGGGCCTCCATGTCCCCCATTTAATACCTATTAACCCTAGAGATTGCACTTTGGATATTAGAAACAGATGAACGTTTCTCAACACAACTAACCCTTGACTTAATATTTCTTTCCATCCTCTACTTGGGTCTGGAGTTCTTCTGGGTTTTTCTGAAGTCTTCCTCGTCCTGCTTCCAGACCTGTTCAGCCATGGCCTTCTGTCAAGGCCTTCCTCAAGCTCCACATGCTCCACACAGGCTCCCTGACCTCATACCTCTCCGGCCCACAAGGACCACTTCCTTATCTGATCGTTCACTCAGCACCTACTCCCAGCACAAATCCAAATTCCCTGACTGTATTCTTTAACTATTACTTTCTGTTCTTTCATTTCTGTATATTTTGGCTCTTCAACCAGACTTGAAACTACCTGGGGGCAACACTCTTCCTGCTAAACCATAACCACTTAGTGCAAGATGGATTGGGCATCCAGTAAGCCTTTGGCAAATACTTGTTGACAGCATTATGTCTATTTGTTCACCCGTATTCTAATGGTTGCAGATTAAAAAAAAAAAAAAATGATGGTTTTTCTAAAAGAGCCATGAACTGGTTTCTCTCATGCACCATGAAAGATCAAAGATGAATCTCAGAGTTGTCTCCCGAGCCCCGCACTGTGTACTCCTCCCATCAGTCACTACACCCTGGCAGGCACCCCAACTCTGACCCAAGCCCCTGGAGGCGAAACAGACTTGAGAGGGCCAGAGATTTTCATGAAGCTGGAACGATTCCCCAGTTAGTTTATAAGTCAAAATTCCCAAGAATTATGGGATCCACAACCCAGTTCTGGGAAATACCATGACACTATCCTAAGGCAAAGAGAGCCATGTACTCGTATAAAAAAGAACAGATTGCAAAATGACCTATCTCAAACTCTGAAGTCACTGTACTCCTTTTTTAATGTGCCTGGCTGGACTTCAGGGTTTTATAGACACTGTGCTGTGAGCTCCACCACAAATTGAGGCCCGTGCAATGCAAACTTCTAACAGTTCAACTCCATTCCTGTGGTCCTCGGGGGACTCTCATCCTCTACCCTGAGACTGACTTAAAAAGAAAAATCTGAGGAAAAACAGGGGAGTCTCTAAAACACATAATGGGAAATCTAAATACATTGTACACATCAACTGTGTACACACTTCATTGTCCTAGAAGCCTACTTCTTTCCATATCGAGTCAATTATAAAAAAGAAATCTTCAAACTCCACACTCAAAGCTTTAAATAGCCTTGGTTTCTAAGGTAAAAAACAGACTGATCTCCTTTTGAATGATAATGTGATAAAAATATCAGTAATCACTGATATTTGTAAATCAATTATTTTCTAAACGGCCTAAAGTCTTTCCAAGAAGGCCCATGGCAAACTTCCCTGGATTTAGTTCCTGAAAACAGTAAATGAAAAATATGTGAACCAGTTAATATTGTTTCCTGGATGAAAACATTGCCAGGTCTGAATGTTTGGTATTCGGTAAGAAATACTTTAATATTCTAAACCACGAATGCCTCGTTTGTCCCCATCCCAATCCTCAAGCCATCAATTAGGAATACTCGACACAGATGTGGTTTTGCAAGCACAATTCATAATAGGTTTTGGATTCTGTAGCAATTTCTGTATCTCAGAAATACCAATGAGATTTCAGGTAAAATGGAGTCCAAATGCATTAAGTTTTAGTGGATCAGATGGCTGCGCATCATTCAGGACTTAGCCCAAACGCAGACCTTTCAGAGTCCTTCCCAGGCCTCTCTGGCTAAAGCACCCCACATGTGACGTGGTTCTCCACTACACCAATTACCCGATTTTATCGTTCTCAAAGCCCTTACAGTACCCACACCTGCCCTCTTCATTTGTTAAAGGTTTATTGCCCACCTCTCATCAATAGGAAATAATCTAAAAGATCTTGGAGTCAAGTCCTCCACCTGGTCCAATTCTGTGTCCCCAGTTGCTAAGGTAAGAGCCTAGAAGCATAAATTTGTAAGCCACTTACATTAAAAAATGTTTAATTTTATTGTGGCGAAACATACATCACACGAGATGTATGATTTTAACCATTTTTAAGTATCCAGTTCAGAAGCATTAAGCACATTCACATTACCATGCAAGCACCACCACCCATCTCCAGAACTTTCTCACCTTCCCCAACTGAACTGTGTACCCATGAAATACTGACTCCCCACTCCCTTCTTCACCCAACCCCTGCCAAACACCATTCTACTTTACATCTCTATGAATCTGACTACTCTAGCTACCTCACAGAAGTGGAATGGTACAAGAGTTGTCCTGTGTCTGGCTTCTTAGCATAATGTCCTCAAGATTGATCCATGCGGTAGCCTGTGTCAGAATCTCCTTCCTTTAGAAGGCTGAAGAAAATTTCACTGCAGGTATATACCACACCTTGTCAACTCATTCATCTATCAATGGACATTTGAATTGTTTTCACCTTTGGGCTATTGTGAATAATGCTGCTCTGAACTTCCGTGTACAGATATCTGTTCAATCTCCTGCTTTCAGTTCTCTGGGGCATACACCCAGCAGAACTGCTGAAGCTAATGGTGGTTCTAGATCTAACTTTTTAAAGATTTTTATTTATTTTTGAGACCATGTGTGCATGCGAGCGGGGAGAAGGGCAGAGGGGGAGGGAGAGAATCCCAAGCTGACTCTACCCTGAGCATGGAGCCCAATGCAGGGCTGGAGCCCAAGCCCCTCAGATCACATAGGCTTAATTTTTTGAGGCAACGCCATGATATTTTCCACATACTTCCAATTTTTCCTCATCAATTCTTGTTATTTTCTGGGTTTTTTGGGGGGGGTTTTTGTTTTTGGGGTTTTTTTGGTTTGTTTTTGGTTTTTTCATTTTTTGAGAATTGCATTTTATCTGAAGCAACAGTTCCCACTTATGTCTGCTGTAGATTAATGGATCTAATGAAAAGAACCTTTGAACATGACTTGGTTTCCCACCTAATGCATAGTCAGCAGTCACAACCAGCTAAATAAAAAAATCATTTAGCTTTCACAGTTGAGCCTGAGCTAATAGCACAGGACCATTTCTGAATATTTAGACGCATACTATAAATATCAGCAAGTAAAAGAAAAGAGAACCAACTGCTGGGTAGCTTTCTCCCCATATTAGTGTCAACCTTTTCTGCAAATGGCCCCAACCAAAACGGCGACCTCAGGCAGGAGGTGCTCTGTCCAGCGCTAACTACAGGCCTGCCACCTCCGGGAGAGAGTGAAGGGGCCTCTGGAAACTGTGTGGTGTTGGCCATCAAGACTTGGAAGGAAGGAAGGAAGGACTGGAAATTACAGCAGTCTGAATGCAATTGCCTGGCTTTACCTTTGCCCAACACTCTGAGAGCCTATAAACATCAGTGGAGGAAAAAAGGTTTAATTTCCAAAGACATTAAATTTTCAGAGCTATGTGACCTCTGAGAGAATATGGCCATCTGAGAAAACTATTTCCTGAAACTCAAATCCAGGCTTGGGGAATGAGGCCACCAGCCAAAGCTCCGTCTTCCACTCAAAATGATTGCACATCAGTCTTTCCTGCTGGAGAGAAAAGGTGTGGCCTACCTGTGTCCCCCATCCCTTAGCACAGGGCTTGACACGCAGTTGGGAATAGATATATATTTCCTAAAGCAATAAATGAATGGATGACAAGTCTAAGAAGATTAGGGACTTCCTGGTTCCAAAGGTGAGAGAATGTTGCCTCCTCAGCACATCCTACGCTGACTTCTGTCTTTCTCGTAAACTAGAACCTTTGTGTTCTGTAAAGACCCAAGACAGCGCTCCTCACAGAAGTCCCTATAACTGTCACAGCCTCATGGGAGTTTACGGTCGAGACAGGCCTTCTCCATTCCTGCCTTGGAACCAGCCCTCGAATCTGGTCAGAATAGTTTTCGATTCCCTCTCTACCCCCAGTCCATTTCTGTGCCCTGCTCCTTCGTCTCCCACAGCACTACCCCTTTCCAACAATAACAACAATAGTGGTGATTATGACGCCAACAGCCAGCTTCCTTTATTGCTTTATGGTTTACATAGGACCCTGCAACTGCATTAGTTTACTTGACCCTCATCATAATGACAGGAAAACCAAAGGGAAACTTGATTTACCAAAGGTATGTGAGGAATATATGGTAGAACCAAGTCTCTGGACTCCAAAAACCCAGTGAGTGGCTTCCTGTTCTGTGAATGGTTTCCTGTTCCTTAAATACCACCCAAGCACATATTCATCTCAAAACCAAAACTCTCATCCTTTAGGACTCTCCTCAACTGGCCACTGAGAGGAAAGATGGCTCCCAGTGGGTAGATCCTAACCATACTACCTAATGAATGCAAATGATCTCACATGTTTGTGGTTGTTTTCAAGTACGTCCACAAATTCTTTCATACTCCTCTCTTCAAGAGGTGAAGCATATTACCCTCCCTTCAAGTGTGGGTTGGACTTAGTTACTTGCCTCTAATGAATAAATAAAGTGAAATGGTGATGTGTGATTTCAGAGACTAAGTCACAAGAGTGCCCCTGTGGCTTCCTCCTTGCTCACTCTTGGCTCACTCTCAGTGGAGGAAGCCAGCAGCCATGCTGGGAGGACACTCAAGCAGCTCTATGGACAGGTTCACATGGCAAGGGACTGAGGTCTCCGGCCAACAGCTGTGCGAGAGTCTTTCTGAAGTGGACGGACCCAACAGCCCTGTCTGAGCCTTTGGATGACTGCAGTAGCCGCCAGAAAATGGACTACTTCACTGGAGTCCCTACCTGAAATCCTGACCCACAGAAATTGTGAGATAATGTTTGTTGTGAAAAGTAGCTAAGTTTGGGGATAATTTGTTGTACAACAGCTATCTATCACTTCAGGACTATTTATACTTTAAGAAAGGTTGTCTTTAAGAAAAATTGTATTTATACCATGAATGTATGCTTATACTAAAATTTTAAGTATAAACAGGAAAAAAAAGACAATTTTAAAAATTACCCATATTCTTCAAAGATAACTAATTTTATCATTTTAATGTATAATGTTTCATGTTTTCTATTTGTGTATGTGTGTATTTTTCTTATAAAAATGCGCCCATATTACTTGGAAACTGCTTTATCATTTAACATTACTGAATACCATTTCAAGGGTCATTAAAGATAAAATTATGGGACACCTGGGTAGCTTAGGCAGTTAAGCATCTGACTCTTGCTTTTTGGCTCAGTTCATGATATCAGGGTCCTGAGATCGAACCCTCATCGGGCTCCATGCTCAGCACAGAGTCTACTTGTCCCTTTTCCCTCTGTTCCTCCCCCAACTCTCACGCATGCGCTCTCTCAAATAAAATCTTTAAAAAAAAAAAAAGATAAAATTACAACAATATGTGGACTAGTTGCAGAGTATTGTATTATACAGGTATACAAAATATATTTAACCTTTTTTTTAAAGGTAATTTAGGCTTTTACCAGTTGATAACTGTCCATGTGCCTTTTACGTGCTTGCCCAAGTATGTCCTTAGCATTGACTGATAGAAGTACATTGCTAGGTAAAAAAAGGCACATACTTCCTTAAATGATTGTCATCATCCATATTGCCAAATTACATCAAAGATGGGGCAAACGTAGATCCTTCCAGCAGTTTATGAGAGCGTCCCTCTCACCATCGCCCGGTTAACCATAGTGGTTTTAATTATCATTAAAGGCCAATTCTTAACTCAAATAACTGAGTCTCTGGTGATGGAATTTCCAGCAGACCAACAAAAAGATATCAGGGTGGCCGAGAAAAGGTTTCTCTCAAATCATATACCATATTGCAATGTTCCCTCTGGTCTATGTCCCTCCAAACTTCCCCTTGACTCCTCTTACTTCAGCGAGACAGACCAGGCGAGGAAGAAGAGGTAATCCCTGCCATGAAAGTCACAAATACAGTTGTGAGCAATGTGGCACCATCTTCTGCTGCACCCTCCAGACATTTGGCAGTTATCTTGGCCAAAAAGCACCTTTCTTCCCTAAAGATCCTCAACTGCATTACATTCTACAACACTAGTTATTCGTTCATCCCTTTGGCCTATATAAACTTTTCTGATTTTTAAAATACAAATGTGAAATAAAAACCATCCAATGACTTATTTTTGTTGGCGTGGAACAAGATGGGCAGGTTGACCAAAAGGAGGAGCCTCAATTCATCAGAGCCATGGACACACTGCCTCGAACAGTGTTTACCAGGCTGTGTTCTGTGGAAAAGCCGTGTCCTACAAGAGATCTAAAGGTAGGAGATAGAGCCTGGGCCAGGGTTACATGGAAAAATGAATGCACAGATGGATGGATGGATGGATAAAACAGATTGTAATGCCTATACTAGTTATGGAACTAAAGAGTTCGCTAAATTATTTGAGTGTATGTTTAATATAATTTTAGCTATTTCAAAGAACATATTACACTTAATGATACCACCAATCCAGTTATTCATGGTCATTATTTTCTTCTCATACACCCTTGCTTTAAAGGCTACACATGAAGCTCTGGACCACAATGGGTCACCTCTGGTCATTCATAAACATGTATATAATATCTCAGGATTATTTACCAGCTGGTATATTTTCTCTATAATCCATTCAAATAAATGTATGTGGGTACTTCACTCCTTTGATAAGGGTATATCAACTTAAATTTGCCTCTTATAAGGAAAATATGTACACGGTGCTATTCGCCATTATTAAAAAGCCAATTTCCTGATTCAAACATGTAAATCCAATGTATCAACAGCCAGGGAGAGGGAATACAGAAAAGAAGGTAAAGGAGAAAAACAAACATTTAGGTGGTCACAGCATCCTTGAAGGAGGCCTGGGAGGTGAGACCCTTAGGAGACAGGATGGATCAGAGAGGTTCTTGAACCCCTTCTCAGCCACAGAAAGCCCAGGACTTTCAAATTCCTTCCCTTGCAGCCTGTGCAGACCACCAATGGACAGGGTGGGGAGGACTACAACCATTTAACCAACTGGCAAGTGTGGTTTGGCAGAGGGAACAGAGCCAGGCACCGGGCAAGGTATGGCGCCCTGCCCCAGCTCAGACATGTCCAGGACGGCCAGCCTAAAGTGCTGGGACTCTCCATCAAGGGCTCTTCTACACCTGAGGCCTTCCTTGTGGACACACATTCACGCAACGAGCCTCAGCCACAGCACAAACACCAGCTCTTCTGGAACCCCTTGCCCATGCCACCTTTCTATCTTAGTGGTTCCATCGTCTGCACCCACAGCACTTCTATACCCCTGTGCTGATTCTCATCTTGCCAAGACAACTCCTAGTTTCCTAACACACTGGGATGGTAAGCACGCCCTCCTCCACTTGGGTTCCCCAGCCCCTAAAAGAGCATAAGGGCTCCGTAAGATCTGACTCAGCTGAGATGGAAAAGCTTACATCATCCACCCTGCATGCCTTAAGAGTGACTTGTACCAAATGATGAATAAAACATGACCACTTTGCATAAACTTAGAAAAGCATTCTTCCCCTAACCAAACTGAAGAAGTAAAGAATGAATTGGGCTTTCCTCGTGTCCCACAGTGACTCTTCGTAAAATCACCATATGACTGTCTTTCTGGGTCCCATGCACCATTTGCCCACACAGTCTGAGGTCAGTCGAATGCCATCGGAACACCCGGAGACAGCCGGGCCTCCTCACACTGCACAGAAGCTCTAGGAGAAAGTCCCACTTTCTTCTGGAAATGCCCCAAAGTGAGTATCGCCAGCATTGGGCTCCGCGCTGCTGGGAGCTAGGGTTGCCGCAGCAGCATGCGTTCCAGAGGAACACACCTATCCCCTGTAGCGTGACCATGAGTGAAAACAAAGCCGAACAGAAATCAATTTGCGAAAAGATACCCAATCCACACCATTTGTCCTGCAACAATTTTATTTCTCGGCAGACATTCTTCTCACCAGGCGGCCAAACCCTTAAAACTTAATGCCCTCAACATGCACCTCTGTATGCCAAAGTTCCCAAGCTTAACAGGAAAGAGCAGAAGCAAGGAGATGATGATTGAGCTCACTTTGAAAACGGTCAGGTTTTTTTCCCCTTTAGGGGGACGTGGTCACGTCTCCCCACTGTGAGCCAGGCAGCTTGGGAAGTGTCTCACGTGCACGGACAAATCCTGTCCTCATGTCTACTCTGCGAACTGGCACCAACCCCATCCCGGGGCTAAGGACACCAGCTCACACACTGAGGAAGGTGCAGAAAGCTGGCCTCCCGCCACCCTGCCAGGCTGCCTCACCTCCAGAAGATTCCTCCGTGTTACCACAGATCACTCTAACTCTCAGGCATTCCATCTGTTTTTCCTCTTAAGTTTACCCTATTAATTTTTATTGTTCCCTTTACTGAATGCTTAACTTCCTCTCTTGAGAGGTCTCTACCTGGCATTAACCAGATATTCACTGCTCAGCAAAGTAATTAGTTCCCTTAATCTTCCTTTATCAAACAACCTACTTCCTGAAGCCTTCTGAGTAAGACAAGTTCCAGGCTCCCCCCAGCGGTTCTAGATCTGAATGCTGGAAGGCTGAAGTCAGCTCTAAAAGAAACCTTCAAAAACTGCGATCATGAAAACTCCTATCACCATCCATCAACAGACACGTGTCTATGGAACAACTATTAGCCTCAGTGTACGGATCCTGTGTGGTAACATGTCTGGGCTGCAGGGTATGGGAGGGGTGGGTGCTCATTTGGACAGTCTGTGCTGCTGAGTGCCTACTGTATGTAGGGGGCCTCACACACGCCACCTCTTAAATCTGAGATACATTTGTATCCTTTCTACACAGGAACTGGCTGAAGTTAGAAGTCCTTCACCCGGAAGCAGAGAGGCAGCGCTGTGGCCCTAGAGCCCAAGCCCCTGCCAGTGGGCTCCCACAGGGCTCCGCGCCCGAGGGCACACACACAACAAACCAGTTCCCGGCTCAGAGCTCCGGCCTGCCTGTTAGGTGCAAAGAGGACCCACGATTCAAGGGAGTGTTTGCGGAGGGATGAATGAGCATCCAAATGGGAGTGGCCCCTGAGGCAGGAAGTGGTGGGCTTTTGGGGACACCCTGAGCAGAGAGACAGGAGCCAGGCTGTGAGGAACGAGACAGAGGCTGATCCTGATGGACTCTCCTCTGAGTCCACAACGCACTGACCGCACCGGATAGCGGTTATGCTCATGGGCCTTCCCTTCCGTCGCCCACTCTCCAAAGCCTCAGGAGGCACAGGTCACCGCTTTTTTTCCCACTGCCCAGCCGATCACGATCTCGGCGCCCCAACTTTTCCCTCTAGCTCTTCCCTACTTGAACTTTGCTGTGGACATGGCCCTCAGGGTTTTCTGAGGGATGCGAACAGTCAGGCCCAGCTGGGGGCCCCTTTCAACACTTCTCTGAACAGCTCAACAAGGCTGATGGGAAAGTGGGCAGGAGGCCTGGGCTGAGTCACGGTGATTTCCCGAATGCCTGGAGATGCTGCCCCTGAGAAGTCATCTGTCACCAGCGAGCCTGGGCTGAGGGGGTTTGGGGGAGTGGAGGGTGCATTAGCGACACTTATACATCGCTGAGCTCTCCTGCTGCAAAGCGCACAATGATGCATCTCCAAGTTCCAGGCTGGTGCAAACAGTCAGGACAATCCTTTTGCCATCAGTGTGTGCTGGCAAATCCATGTGCCATTAAGCAGCCAATGTTGCTTAAGCACATGCCACTCTTGCCTCTATTTATACAATATCATGCTTAAGTCTCCAGAAAGCCTTGCTGCTGGACTCTAGGCCACCTCCGGAGCAGCTTTTTTTAAACCAGGTAGGCACTCGAAGAATCCCTGGGAGCATACAACCGAAGTGTATACCACAACCAGAGCAAATACCTAACCACTCCATCTTCCCCCCACTCACCTTCCACTCCAGCCTGCCCGACCTCAACTTAGGACCATGCATTTCTACCTCTGCACTTTATATCTGACCTTCTCTGTTTCTAATTGTTTCCCTTCTTCACTCCTTCTTTGAAAAAACAAAGCATCAAAAATCTAGCAGGCTCCCACGTGTTCAGCGTGGTGCTGGCATGTGACAGAAATACAAAGACCCATACGGCATGCTGTCCAAGGAGTTGGTCGGTCTATGTGGACAGATGGGAGACACGACAGGGCCCCGTGAGCAATGCACACATGCACCACAGGAGCTGAACGCAAGCAGTCGCCTCTCTCTGGGGAGCTGTGCAGAACCTGAGCGGAATAGGGTTTTTCTTGGGCAGGGAGCAGTGGGGAAGGCCTTCCGGACAACAGATCAATGAACAAAGCATGGAGCCAGGAAGGCACAGGGTATATTTGGGGACCTGCTCGGCCAGGGAAGAGACTTTCCGGAATCATGGAAAAGGCTGCAAATGGAGGCCAGATGTCAACTGTGGAAGGCAGTGCCGACGTAAGGAGTCAGCCTTTATCATCCAGGCAACAGGAGGAGAGCAAAGAGTTTTCGAGCTCCCATGTTTTGGGGGGGTGGGAGCAGCAGGGGCACCGGGTACGAGGCCTGTAGGCGGGAGCCACTAGAAACAGCAACCTGCACGGGAGACGCTCTGAGGCACCTGACGGTGAGGGGCACCTGGGCTCTGGCAGTTGCCATGGGAACAGAAATACAGGAGCACCGAATGCAAATGGCTTAAGGAAAACAGATATTATGCTGGTGCTGAGAACAGTGGCGGCGAGGGGGACCACCCAAGAGGACAGGGCTGTTCAGAGTGGACACTTCTGTTTTTGCAGACTTAGCATCTACACCCTTTTCTACCGGAGAAGAACCCCCTGCCCATCACATGCTTCTTGATGTAAGGCAGAGCCTGTGTCTTCTAGAGAAACTGGAGGAGCCCGACTGTCCTCTCCCCCTTCCCCTTGGCAGTCGCTGTTCAGATGTGTGGCCTCCCCCAGATGGTCCCAACTGGACTTTGAGCCTCGAGGGGGTGACAAGGACACAGGGACAGATGAGGATTCAATCCCAGAGGAAGCATCCGGCAGTGACAGCCAGCATCCGGGGGGCCGTGACCAAGCCAGAGAGCTTCTGTGGTTCCACTCGGGCTGAGCTTCCTGTGGTCTGGCAGACTGTGGTTCTCCAGCCATGCTCCAGCCTGGAGCTTCTTTACTCACTCAACAGCCCCCCAAAAATTCCTTTAGTCGGAATCACACTGATAAAGATATCAATTCCAATCCATGCTCTGTGCCCCTCGTCAAAGCCCTTATCCCCAAACACCCAGACAGCACAGCCTCTCCTCCCGCTGAACCCCTCTAGTTTGTGTGAACACAGATGCTCATGCTCACTTGTATCAGCAAGTGTCCCATGGACTGACCGGGCTACAGCCACAGCAGGGAGAGAGCCCACGTCTTCTCTTAAACCCACGTCTGTGGCCTCACTACCTGCCCCCACCCCCCCCGCGGCCCCGCCGCCCGGCGAAACCTGACCCACTCCCACACTGGGAGCGCTCTGGGCAGGGCAGGCACTCCAGATATACCTACAGAGGGGTTTGAGTTTCATTTATTCATTCAGGGCAAAATCTGAAAAGCCTCTCATGGGAGTTCAAAGTCCTCAGCGCTACCATGTTGAGAAAATCTTGTAAAAACACAGAGGGGAAAAAAAAAGGTTGAGAAAGAAGGCAGCTAGTAGAGTAACATAACAATAAATTGATGATTTTTGCTTCAAAATCATCCAGGGCAAGGAAGAAATGGGTACAAGTAGTTTAAACAAGACCGGCCGTGCATGAGTGGGGAACGCAAGCTCAAAACAGGTACACGCGGGTGCACCTTACTCTTCCTCTTTAAATATTGAAATTTTCCACCATACACACTTTAAAAGATGAAACGATCTCAAAATTAAATGACTGTCCTTGGCGGGCTAAGCCTGAATGGGGATAGAAATCTCCAGTGACTGTGGGATAAGTAATTGCTCAGGACAGATAGTAAGCAGCAAGCTCCAGCTCTTTAGGAAAAGCTTGGATTTAGTAATAACGCAAAACCTCCATTTATTCAAGAGCTTACGGGGGTGGGGTGGGGTGGGGTGCTTCAGGAAGGGAATCAGCATGGAGGGTTTTGAGCCCAAAGAGCCCAGAAGGGAGAAGGGCTGGCGACACGCGGCTCCCTGCCCCATTCCGCTCCTTTGGGGGACTGGAGGAGCGACAGACACTGGGATATGGCCCTGTATACACAGGAAACTGGTGTCCACCCCGTGACCTCGGGTTCAGAAATCAGAACACATAACAATGTGGGGAGTCAGAAACATGCCCACCACTGTACAGACATAACTTCCACCTTTCACCAAACTAATCAAATCCTGTAAATCCCATTTCCCCTCTCCTGGGCAATCTGCATATAAATCTACTTAAGGCATGTCTGACTTCCCATGGGAGCCCACCTCGTGCTCAGAAACAGAGGTGCATGCGCAGACTTTGCAAAAAGCCGGTGTGCTGTTTCAAGGCTTCAACAGAAACTTCAAAGAGGACTGGCTTAAGAAAGTTAAGGCAGAAAATGAAAACCAGTGAAAGATGAACTCTAAGAGAGAAGTTCATCTCTGGAGGGGTTCCTCTCTTACCCTCTTCTGCATCACCGGATTTTGAGAAGGTGCTTACCGACCACGTCTACTGCTGGTCCGACTCTCATCACCATCTCTGGGCTCTGGGCCACCCGGGCTGCGCACTTTTATAAGCAGGGCTCTGCCTTGGCCTGCCCTCAGCTGCGGCTGTCCCTCATGGAGGTCTCCCGCATTCACATCCCCACCACCCCCTCCTCTACCCAGGACACTCACTGGAGACTCTGAGCTCCCTCACCTGCTGCCCTTATTTTCCTTGATCCAAATGCAATTCCCTCCCTACACCACCACCTGCTTCAGTAACAGCAGCACACAGGAGATGTGGCCTACAACTGATGAACACGTTGTTATTGTTGTAACTTCTCCCGGTGATCAGAGGGCTACCTCCTGAGAGGCCCCTAGGGAGGGCTCTCAGGCCATCTGGGTGCCTAGGAGAATCACCTCTGTCCACACAGGCTCCTTTTACCAGACAGGTGAAGTTCTCCTTTCTGCTTGTCCTTGAAGGGCAGAGCACCATCCCTCCTTTAGGAAAATCATTTTGATGGTAAATGTTCCTGTTCGAGGCTACTGAAAAGGTCAGCTCCTCTTTGAAACAGTATTTCTACATGTGTGGGGAAACACTACTACATCTTTTAAAAGGAGGGCTTTCCTGTGACCACGTTTGGGGAACCCTTGCATTCGGTATTGTCATCGAAGAGAGGTCCGCACACACATGAGTAAAGACTGCAATTAGGGCCTGTAATGTGTTGTCTCCCCTAATAGCATCCAGGGAGATTAGAGTTCTCTAGAACTCCCCCTTGGGATATTGCAGCTACAGCTTCTCAGTCCCAGAGAAGCTGAGCAGAAGCCAGAGGACAGACCTGTAGCCTTTGCCACGTCTCTTTGCTGCCTGTTATCTGGAGTGATCAACACACAACCCCAAAAGATTCACGACCATTCCCTAATCCAGATCATAATGGCTATAATCTCCATTCTGTCCTTGTCAGCGGACTCTGAAGAATCAAGGTCTACTGTTTCTACTGATCATCAAGCATGAGGGATATGAAGGATTGGTTTTCAACACACATGCTACCCTCCTCCTCGTGTGCCCACCTGTCCAGCAGAGGATGGAAAGCTAGAACCACATCTCCCAGATTTCTTACAGCTAAGGTTCCAGATGGGAGTTCAGTGTGGCCATTCATATGTACTTTCTGGGAAATCTGGAAAGCAAAAGTGAGGCAAAGACCATACTTCTCGGTTGCTGCTCCTTCCTCAGCAAGCAAAGTCCAGGAGGCAGTCGGTTCTTTTACGATGGCGTTAGCCGAGGTTTCAGCGTGCAGGTGCCAGCTGTATAGGTGTAAGGAGGCAGGACCAGGACACCCCCCGTGTGCAGGTGCAGATCAGAGCAGTGTCGCCTGGTTTTGATCAAGCCAGCCTCTCAAGCACGGCAGTCCCAGCGTGGTCCTGGAGAAGCTCCTTCATCACCGTAGAGGAGGCAGCAGCTTCCTTGGTGGTCCAGCTCCTTAGCGGGCCCTTGGGACACTCCTTCCTGAACTTTCCACCTAGCGAACGGTGTCTTCAGAACTCTTCACAATTCAAGCCATTTCATTCCCTGCAATAAATCCTCCCTGAGTTTGCTCCCTGAGTTTGCTACAGTGGATTCTGCTTCCTGCAGCTGAACCTTGGTCAACACTCCAATCCAGTCTGCCTGTCAGCAAGGATGATCCAGCCTCTCAGTCTCACCTTCATGGCCATGGGATTCTAAATAGTCACTGTCTACATTCCATCCAGGTAGAAAGCCTCCCATATGGCTGACTGGAGGCAAAATTCTGAAAACCTGCAAAGCTCGCCTCCTGCCACCAAGCATGCATCGTGGGTCAGGTCAACCAGATGCCTGCCTCCTGAGCGAGTCACGACGCCAAAACCCCTTTGGAGTAGCACCTATAGTTAGATGCCACCAGTTGTAGAAACCACGTAAAGCTCAGGCAGCAGAGTTTACAGGAAAGAGCAATATCCCTGGGTTCTAATTGCAACCCATGCCATTTAGACTCAGTGAGTTGTAGACCCCTATTCTGCCCAGTGGGGACAATGGTACCCTCCACCCCACAGGGAGATAGGAAGGAAGGGTAGACCTGAAAGGTCTTTGTGCAAGGGGTGGGGAGAGAGTATTCTTATCAAAGGATGGCATTTGTTACTACTAATTAATATTAGTATTAGGATCCAGAAGTCATAATCAAGAAAAGAACCTTTTTTCCATACTTTTAAATATACTTGCTAAATCTTTAATACTCCTAATTTTCAGCACATTGGCATTTAGAGACAAAGTTTCATGAGCCTCATTAAAAAAAAAAAAAATCAGAGCACTGAAGTGCAACGCTTCCTGTAGATTATAGCCAAACACTGGTAAGTTTGTTTTTTGTTTTTTGTTTTTTTAAAATCAGCTCATTTCAACAGTACTATCAAGACCCATTGCAGGGTTATTGTTTTCATGCCCCTTGTCTTTTTGTGCCATCCCACACGATGACTGCGATATTTCCTCTACCTTCACAGTTCCGGGGTTTTGTTGTGGTTATTGTTGTTTGTTTTTAAGCAAGCATCATTCCTGTTTCTTCAGTTTTTGACACAACAGGAAATCAATATGGCAGGTTTGTTTCAGGGCTAACCTTAAAATGCCATGACCCCTCGAAGCAAATCCTCTTGACACAATCTCAAAGTGCTACTCGAAGAGAACACACAGCCACAGGCCAGCCAAGGGGCTCTCAGGAAGAAACAGTCTAACAGGCAGGACAGCAGGCCGTGGCCAGACCAAGACGAAGTGGCTCAGCGTTCTCAGTGGGTAGAGGGGCAGCGGGTTAGGAACTGGGACAAGTGACAGGAGGGGACAGAGAATCATGCAGCCAGAGTTCCCTGGGCTAAGGACTGTTCTGCAATCAACTCACCATGCATTCCAGGACCCAGAACAGAAGTCAGCCAGCATGTGGAGCCCAGAACCCATGGGCCCAGCACAAGTAAGGGTCAGACCTGCCAGCAAGAGCTGGGTCGGCAGCAAGAGGCCCAGGCAGGCCTCTGGAAAGAGAGGCGGGGAGTGATGGGGAGGTCACTGACCAGAGAGTCCTGAGGAAAGGCTCCAGGCCCTCAAGAGGGGTGGGCCCAACATTCTCTCCACACCAGATTCTTGCACTTACATTACCAAAGAGCCTTCATTAAAACAAAACAAAACACATACCTCGACAGGATTCCTTTTAGCCTCTCTAGTGCATTTAAAATAAGATTTAGCTTTTTAACTGGTCTTACACATAACCTTTTGGAAAAATATCAACATAAAAATCAAAGCACTAAAACCCCGCAAATCTGTGGATTTTTTTTTTTTTTAACCGTAAGAGAAAATATTTCACACTACAAAATGAGATCATCGGGGTTGCCCTAACCCTAAAAGATTCACTTGAGGATGAAGATTCACTTTAGGTCTGAAGTGTTTGCTTGAACCAGAGAACTAAACCCCATAGGGGGTCAATGACAGGCAAAGAAATCTGGGTAAGGTAGGATTGTGTACTGCCCAAAGAGCCAGGCAGGTCAAATGCAATCAAAGAGATAAAGGAATTCATGGAGATGAACTGCTTTTTGAAATGAAGTTGGCCAGGTTTGTTTTGTGTGTAGGAAGACAATGTTTTAAAATACAGACAGCCACCTTCGGCAATCCAGTGAATGGCAACAGCTTCCTCCAAGGACACTGAAGAGTTAGCTGCAAATATAAATGTTCTGAGCAGAAGGGCCCTGAAAACAGGGCTGCCTGAAGAGAGCTTTGCTGTATTCTCTCGGATCTAAAAAAAGGGAAGCTTTGTCAGGTCCTTCCCTCCAGACACACACACCATTTTATTTGGAAGTCACATGGCGTGATTAAATTTAACTGGGTGGAGCAGTGGAAAACCACAGTATTAACAACATAATTCTTTTTGAGGAGAGATCCTTTCTGCCAAATGCAAAGGAGATAATTCTGAAAGTGTTGAGCTGCTAAGCACTGCTTTCAGCATATTTTTTTTTTAAATCTAGGGGTACCAAGATAGAAGTAGATCTCTGCTCATTACGGCACTGCTTCTAATAACCGGAACACTGGGAATGAGTGGGGTTTTCAACATTTGGGCTCTTGGTGGGAAAAAAAAAAAAAAAAAAAGATCCAAGCCCATCTATAAGAGATTAGATGCAGCTTGCAAACTTAGACAGTTCACGTCTGTGTCCATGTGCCCAGTTTCTGGAAGGTTATAAGGAGAAGGAAACACAAGTCCTCTCTGGAGAACAAAGCTGACTGGGGCAGGGGTGCCTTCCCCTCTCCACTGTATACCCTTCTGCCCTAGCTGAATTTTTACCCAGAGTATGCCCTTATAATTAGAAAAACCAACCATGAGCACGTGTTTCAGAATCCATTTAAGAGCCTACAGGCCAGGACCCCCGAAGGCTCAGTGTCAGCCCTGCTCCATCAGCAGGAAGCTTGTAAAGGCGCAATGCTCGGCGGCTGTACCATTCCATTGGTTTATCGGGCACACACGGACTCCCTTTATTCCTGTAACACTGCCACAGCCATCAAGACAAGACACTCCAGAGACAGGGACTGCTCCTGTTTTACCTATAAAGAAATGGAGGTGCTGAAGGCCAAACGTCCTGCCCGGAGCCACAGGGGCCGCAGCGGGGGAACCTGGACTTGAGCCCAGGCCTCCTTCATCACCGCTATCCGGTTTTCCCTCTGGGAACATCGGGCAGGTCACTTCTGGGTCTTGGTCCACCCATTAATAAAGAGGAAGATGTTATCATAGGCATCCTTTCAACAAATGAATAAGTAGTATCTGATTTTACTGAAGAGGAAACTGAACTCAGAGAGGTCAAGTCACTTGCCCAGTGGCAGACAGCACTTGAACCCAGAAACCCTCTCAGTCCACTTCCCGGCTGCTATTCCCAGCGTCTCTCCAGGCTGTCCCCTCCACCAAAACTGGGCTGGTTTCAGGCCCCAAGATGTTCACAACAGCCTTGATTTGCAAAAACAGGTGTCCTAGAAAGTGCACGGCAGAGACAAGGGCCGATAAGCCATCCACAGAGCCACCCGTTCTCAAGGCATTTGCCGAAAACCAGCTCTGTGCCCCAAGAGGCCTCGAGCAGGCTCACAGATTCCAAGCTGCTCTGCGGAAAGGAAAAAAATAAACCTCAGCTCTGCAGAACCTTGACAGTTAATTAGGGAAGCAACGTCCAAGGAGAGATTCCCAGGACCTTTCCCCAAAGTCGGAGCCTAGGCATCTCTCTCTCCAGGAGACGCTAGGGAGAAGGGATGGTCTCCCAGCGGCTCCCCTGCCTGCTAAGCCCCCACCTCCGGTACCCACTGTGGTCGTGCAGGAATGGATATGCCAGCCCAGCCTGCCCTCCCCACAGGAGGACAGGGAGGGAGAACTGCTCCTTCCCAAGGTACTGACTGACACCATCGGTGCAGGGGTGGGAAAGAGGCTCCGCAGTTGTACGGGCTCCCTTTCAGCCTGTTCAGGAGAAGAGCTGTAAATGCGTGAATACAGTTATAAATGTAACTCCTTCTGCCCAAGAAAAGCAAAACCTCATACAGGGGAGCGAGGGGGAGGAGTCAACCAGAAAGGCAAATGCTGAGAGACCCTAACACAGAGGGAGCTCAGCCCAGGTGCCTTCCATACTTGAGGCCTGGCTCCCTCAGGGCATTAGCCACCGGCCACAGCTTGGGAGCATGTCATGGGCCTGGGGCACTCACCACACCCTGGGGCCAGCCAAGAGCCGCCCCCCTACAAGGCCCTCAAAGTCCTCTCTGAAACGCCCTGCAATTGCTCTGCAGCTTTCAAATCAATGCAAATTCAATGTCCAGTTAATCTCTACAAACTCAAAATCCATATTTGGCTCTACTCATGGGCAATCTCTTAGGGTAGCCCCCAAATGGCAGGCTTGAAATGCAGTGAACGCACACAATGACCAGGCACAATGGCTGGCTGCAGCAGTGAGGGTGAATACCTAAAGAGAGGACTAAGACAGGAATGTGAATAGGTGAGGATTATTATTATTGTTATTATTTTACCCGCTAAGATTTAAGGCCCAGATAGCCAAATAGTTTCGCAGTGACTGGTCATCGTCACACACTGCTGTGGCTTGTGGTTTCCGCCCAGCTCAGCCAGATGAACAAATGGCAAGCCTTTATGTTTCCGAGTAGTGGCCAGCATTATTAACAACTTCCAAGTCCTGCTGAATGGAGCCCGCCTTCCTCCACACGGGTCTGTCCCACCAGGGCTGATGACAGAAGCCAGAGCTACCCCGGAAGCAGCAAACTCAGAGGTGCCACGGGAAGATTTAAAAAGAAGAGTTCGGGGCAGGCCCAAAGGGGCAGGTGGGATCTTGAATTCTAACTCACAAGGCAGGCTCTTTCCGTTCATTTGCCTCTTAATCCTGCTCCGCCATTTGGGGCGGGTCCCGGGGCGGGGGGTGGGGGGCGGGCAGCGAGTCCCTGAGAACAAGGCCAGTTTTCAGGGCAATTCAGGAAAAGAAAAATGCCCACCCAGTAGCGAGGTGAGGAAAGGCACGTGGGGGGAGGCAATCCATGCCTTTTTATCCTGCAATGAAATTTCCCCAAACATCGTTTTTCCTGAGTTGTTGAACGCCAAGCCCTAAGTCATCTTTCTAGTCTTCAATCTCAGCAGCTGTAGGACCATCCAACCCCGCAGAGTAACCCATCCAGTGAAGAAACCGCCAAGCATCACACAGCCTCAGACTGCTGTGTGCCTGAGACCACCAGGGCAAGGGTGTCGCATTCCCTCATGGGTGTCCCTTCACAGCTTCTACGCAGACGTGTCCCCACCCTGAAATCTGGGACCTGCTCTCCATATAGGATTAATTCCATCCCCATGAAATGTGAAGGAAGTAGGTGAGACAAGTCACCAAAGAGGAGGAACCACTCTAAGGTAGCAATTTTATCTTTCAACTTAAAAAAAAAAAAAAAATTTTTTTTTTTTACTTATGTTTGGTTTTTTCTTTCTTTCCACAGAAACGCCTTTCCCCTTAGCCAGCCAGACCTGGCTTATTTTGGAAAGACCTTATTTTGGAAAGAACTCAAAAATCCAGTGGAAGTCAGGAAAAGGCCTCTACAGAGCCTATGGCATAATGATGCACAAAGCTCCCGAGGTCCTCAACTTACCACCGAGCTTCTTAGTCTCTGGCTAATGTGCACAGTAGCACACAGCCCTGGGTAACTTCAGAAAAGCCACTTACGGGCCACCTGGGTGGTTCAGTCAGTTAGGCATCTGACTCTTGGTTTGGGCTCAGCTCATGATCTCAGGGTCATGAGATCGAGTCCCACGTCGGGCTCCACATCTCGGGATGTAGTAAACATGATGTAAGAGTTGGCTGTTATTGACTAAAATTATTTAATGCACATTTACTGAGGACCCACTAAGAACTGTGAATCCCAAAACTTAAATTTTGCAGTAATAGTAATAGCTATATTCATACACTTCTGACTTGGGCACTTAAAGCTTATCAGCCTTACACATTATCAAAATATGGTAACGAGGCCCAGAAGTTCTGTCGGTTGAAAATGTGTACACCTAGAGATTTTTAACTATGTACACCTAGATTGCACATGTACCTCACCGTCTGTTTTTCAGTGTGCACAGGACAAAATTAAAACACAGCCTGTTCTATATATGGGTTGCCTTAATTCTGTGGTTCAGCTTCTCCTGGCAGATAGTGCCTAGAGCAGGAGAAGGTAGGCACATTCAGATACCAGCTGCCGTCCCTGAAGGCAAATGCACCCAGAAATCTTGAAACAGCTGTTCTGAGCTGTTAATATCTAGTTCTCACTGATCTATGAAAATGTGACAAATTATGCATCTTGAGAGAACTGGATTCAAACCCCCAGATTCCTTTGCATCTAGCCAGTACCTACATACCAACAAATACTCCACTACGTTCATTTTTCTAGAGACCAGGTATTTATGGTGCACCCACTATGAACTAGCCATTGTGCTAGTGCGGACGCACATGCACCCTCTGCCCTCACACAGCCATCCAGGCAGGTTTTTTAATCATAAAAATAAGTATAAAATTGTTAATGGAGATAAAGGTCATGAAGATAAAGACAGGGCTATGAAAGTGTACATGGAGGAGACCTAGTTAAGACTCGACTTTGCCAATTCTCTGCCAGGAGAAGTGACATCAAAGGGAGATCTCCAGTTTCTGGTAATGGTTACTAGGTTATGTGAGCCAACTGTACCACTAAAAATAACAACCAGATAAAACAAATGCCAGATAAAATTCTTCTTTAAAGCATCAAAATATAGATTAGATAGGGAAATTGAGAAAAAATAGGAAACCAGGAAGCCACTTTTGCCCTGAGGGTATTTGCCAATTCGGAAAAATTTCTGTTGTTTATAAGCCACTCAATCTATGGTATTTTGTTAGAGCAGCCCAAATAGACTAAGACAGAAATAGCAACCTGGATCTGGATGGAATAAGACAAGAGACTCAAACCCTAAACTTGGCTCAAGTTGGCTCTGAATGCCAGGCAATAAGCAGAAACAAACACTAGAGGAAGGCACCTTCATAAGAGGTCCCAAATACAAATCAGCACAATGAACCAAAGATAACCGAGTCCACCAGGAAACAAGGCACTGTAAGAACTAGCTGGGAAAAAAAAAAAAAAACAAAAAAAAAAACATGGTAAGAACAGAAGTACAAAAGCTTCGAGTATTGGAACTATAAAGCATGCTTACAATGTGAAAAGATTTTAAGAAGACCACTTGGAAATTATGTGCCAGGTACAGGAAAACTAGTGACCTAGAAGATTTAAGATAAAGAACCAAATAGAAATTCTAGAAATTAATATAGTACCAAAAATTTAAAGCTCAAAAGTTTAATATCAACTTAGATAAAGTTGAAGAAAAACTTGAGAAATCAGGTAAAATTATCCAGAGTATATCATGAAAAGACAAAAAAGATGGAAAATACAGAAAAGAGGATAGAAGATGTAAAGAGAGAAAATGAGGTGTCATGTAATCAAGATCTCAGAAAGAGAAAAGGCAATAAGGTAGAAGGAATATCTGAAGAGATAAAGGCTGATAATTTTCCAGAACTTTCAAAAGGTATCAACATATAAATTTAAAACCCAATTCGATTCTAAGAAAGAAAAATAAAAAGTCAATCCTAGACACATCACTATTAAAATGTACACCACCAAAGATAAGGACAGAAATCTTAAAGGGATCCTGAAAAAAAAGCCAAAAAACATATTACCTTCAAAAGAGTGACAGACTGACAGGGGACTTCTCAATGAGAACAATGCAAGACAGTGGAATGATACCTTTAATATGCTGAAAGAAAATAACTCCATATCTAGAATTCTATACCAACAAAATCATTCAAGAATAAAGGTGATGAAAAATATTTTTAAGCAAAACTAAGACTGTTTGCCATCAGCATACTGAAATGTGAATTGTAAGGAAACTTATAAAGGATGTGCTTTGGGCAGAAGTATCTTAAATGGTAGGTTTGAAGTGCAAGAAAGAACAAAGGGCAAAGAAAGTGGTAAATAGGTGGCACTACCAACAAAAATACTGGCTGCATAAAACAAGAATTATAATGTTTTATAGGGTTTCCTTTAATATAATTAAAATTTTCAGCATCAACAGCATGTAAGATTGAGCATGGGGAAAATAAATGTAGTTATTTTAAGATCCTTGTATTATCTGAAAAGAGGGTAAAGTTTGATTAAACTTTAAAATTTGAAAAGTAGGCATCAATATGTTTACGTGGTAATTTCAAGATTATACTAAAAGAGTAGAAAGAGGACATTTTCCAGGCTAGTAAATGGAGAAAATGGTGAAAAGAAATAATACATTAAAAATTAAAAATTCAAGAAAGGAGAGAAAAAGAAACAGAAGGGTAGATGAAGAAAGAATAAAAATGTTAGGTTTAAACCCAAATACATCAGCAATTACATTAAATGTAAGTAGATATAGATATTCTAGTTAAAAGACAAGGATTGTGAGACTGGATTTTTAAAAATCCTGCAGTATGCTAGTCACAAGAGACAAGGTATGACAAAGAATCAGAAGCTGTTGACCTGACCAAGAATAGTTTTCTAGGTAGAAATAATGACATCTGCAAAGGCCCAGCTGTAGGAAAGCAGAAATGATAGAAGGTCAGTGTGGTGAGGTATAGAGATGAAGGGAAAATATGGCCTAAATTGAGCCTGGAGGGGTAGGGTTGGCCACACCACACAGAGGCAGGCCAGAAAACAATCATAGAATTTATCCTAAATGGTTGAAAACTATTGGAAGAAGCACAGAAGACACAATCTAGGAACTCAAGTTGCAATACGATGGACTTAATGCACAAATAATAAAAAAGCTAGTGTGTCTAAGAGCAACTTGGTCCATCTGGGAAATAATGTGGCTCGAGTATGAATGCTGAGGTGAGAATAAGCTGAAGGTGACCTGTGAAGAAACACAAGGGCCAGATGGTGGAGGGCTTGTATTCTGATAAAGGAATGTAGATTTGCATGTTGCAGGTGACAGGAGACTGCTGAAGGATTTTAAGCTAGAGAGTAATTTGATGAGCAGTGCATTTAAAACCATTCAGGCATGACTGTGAAAGATGAAATAAGAGAGGAATTGAAAGTAGGGAGACCAGTTAGACCACTGTTGATTTCAGGGCCACTGGCTTTTTTGTTTGTTTTTTCTTTACTACCCCTCATACTCAGCGATGTACAGGGAAGTATGGCTTATTTCCCACTCCCCAGATGGAGGGACCAAAATCTGGGAAGCGAAAGTGGATTTTCAAGCCCCCATAGAAGATTATTCCCACCACGGTTACCAAACTCCTCAGAAACTGGCTTAATTTTGAAATTCTAAAATCTGCCCACTGGACTATTAACATTTATTTAGCATTTTATGAGGACTGAGTATCTGCCTAGCATGGTGGGAAATACAAAAGATTCAGCACTTTTAACTAGGAAGAGATATTATGTCACGAGGACTCTGAAAACTCATTAAGTCCAAGCTCCCAGGCATTTACTAGACTCCTTGTAGGCACGTTAGCTGACATCTATATGAACACGTGGGGGATGCAAGTTCATTATTTCACAAAGCAGCCAGGTTAACTGTGGGCAAACCTTTACCTTGCATCGTACCCCACTGCTCTTTATTTTCCTAATCTATGCAGAACAAAATGAATCCCTCCTCTATATAACCACCCTTCCCTTGGAGATGGCTCCCTTGAGGGCTTGTTATGTGCCAGGTGTCTCTTCCCTCAAGCTGCCTTCCTCAGAGCCTCTGGACCCCTCTCCTGGTTCCCTCCAGAGCTGGGCTGTGGTGTGCCAACATCCTCCTTAGCATGTGGCCCCTAGAACTGGTCCCCAACTTGAAGAGTCTTCAATAGAGTTGTGAGCATTGAATTAGCAAGCTTTAAATCATCAGGACCCCAGGCAACAGATGAAGAAGCTAACCAAGACAGAGAGTAGGTGGACTGGGAGTTTTTTACCACAAACATTGCTGGCTATGCCTTGGCCTCCAATGGACGGCTTTCTCTATGAATGGACTAGAAAATCTGCATTTGGTTGCCCTTTCCTCTCAGACTCTGCTGTACCATTTCTGCACTGGGTCTCACCTGGAAGAGCTGCCCACGGCCTGTGCACCTGAGTCCCTCATGTCCACACCAGCCAAATGCGCAATCTTGCAGCTTCTAAGGGGACCTGTGGAGATCAGGTGCACCTGTTTGGGGTTTTCAAACTATATTTATAGGCACACACATATGCGCATACCTATTTCATAACGAATTCCTATATCTATGTATGTATATATTTCCTCCCACCGAAGTAAGAAATACAGGACACTCTCACCTGCTTGCAACAAGGCCAAATAGACATAAGCTATACCCCCAAATTAAAACAAGCCAGAACCAGACAGATAGAATGAGGCACTTAAATCCCCAATATCCCCAGGTGCCATCTGTTCAGTGGCATATTCTGAAATCTAGGAGATCCAGTGCCAGCAGCGAGCAGAAAGCAGGAATCCCCCTCCCCCGCCCCATACACAGTGGGATGCAGCTTGTTGGAAAGACAAGCCACCAGCTGCATTTAATCACCAGGAATTTAGAACCCAATGGCAAGGGTTCCTTAAGTGATACTTTAATAAAACAAGTGGGGCACCTTAGCTAGATGCTGGACACATCTTGTGGCCATGTGACTCTTCTGAGGCCCCATATCAGAGAGTAAGAAGAAAGGAGAAGGGGGCCCCCAAAAGCGGGGGCAATTGGCTCAGAGGCAAGTGGCACTGGAAAACCAGCTCTGTGAGGCTCTGTCCAACTGTAGGGAGGGCCTACTGGAGAGCTGACAGCCCACTGTAGGCTGAGAAGCCTCTTCCCTCATCCAGCCTTGAAGATAGTAGGGTGGCAGGTGGGAGAACAGGTACAAGGTCAGGGCAAGGTAATCACAGAAGCCCCCCCCCCCCAGTCTCCTCTTTTCATCACCAGCAGGAATGGAGCCCTCTGGAGCTTAAAGCCCCACAGGGTAGCCCATCCAGCAACTTGGGATCTAGCCCCTTGATGATCTAATCCTACCCCCAGAAAAGGCAGGGAAGGGAGGAGACCCAGAGAGAAGGAACCACCCTACAGGTCCCACCCAGAAGGAGGAGCTTGAAAGATGGAAGGTTGGGGCAAGTCTGGAGTCTTAAGTAGGAAGTTCCCTACAGGGTGGCATGATTTGATAGAACATTTGTTGATAGTCTCTTTAGCGCCAGCTCCTCTCCTAGGCACCCCACACCACTATTTCACCTACCCTCCCAAAAGAGCTATGACGAGGGGATTTTTGCCCTGTTCTATACAGAGGGAAGGGTTAAGATTCAGAAAGGTTCACAATGTGGTAGGTCTTAGCAGACTTGGGTTCCAATCCAGATTTTCCAACTAACTCAAGATATAACCCTTTACTTCTAGGTCATGGAGTTTCCCTTTAGAAGATGACAAGTTTGTATATGTGCTGCCAAAGCGAGCACAAGGAGATGACAAGTTTGAACCAGGCAGCCACTAAGGACCCTTCCAGCTCCCAGGTGTCATGCTCTCTGCCAGACTTACAGTTCTATAGACTACCTACCTACTCAAGACTGCTCAGTTCACATCTCCAGCCTGGACCTCTCCCCTGAACACCAGAGATATACATACATCCTGCGGCCTACTTGACATCTGCCCTCAACATCTCCCAAACATCTCAAATTAAGCAAGGCCAAAGTGGAGCTCCAAAATACCCCCCATCTCTCTCAGTCTCTCCCATATCCGTTAATGACAACTCCATCTGTATAGTGGCTCAGACCAAAACTCTTGGGATCATCCTTAATTTCTCCCTTCATCTCACAACTTCCAACATATCAGTGAAATTCTTAACTCACCTGCTCAAATGTATCCAAAATCCCATTCCTTATCAACCCCACCACCCTGATGGAGGCCACCACCATCCTGCTGCTGGCCTGACTCATGGCAGGGGCTCCTACTAGGCCTCTGGTTCTGCCTTTGCTCCTCCACTGTCCACTGTTACACAGTAGCCAGGATGATCCCATTAAAACCCAGATCCCCTCTCCTCTGCTCAGAACCTTCCAGGGGCCCCCATCTTACTTCAGAGCAAAGCCATGCATAAGCCAGCTCCCCACTGCCCTCTGACCTTGCTTCGGACCCTTTGCTTCTTCCTTCTCTCTGTTCCAGGCACACTGGCTTCCTTCCATGCAGGGCCTTTCACTTGCTGCTCTCTCTGCCCAGAATGTTCTTCTTCCATTCCTGCATAGCTCATTCCCTTGCTTCCTTCAGGACTGTATTCAAAGGTCTCCCCAGTCCCCTAACATCTCAGGGTGCCCCACCCCCTAAAAGCCATATCCCCCTTTCTTCACTTTTTTTCTCCTTAGCAGTTACAGTTAGGTAATAAACTATCACTTACTGTGTTTGTGGTCTGACTCCCCCACCAGAATGAAAGCATCACAAGGACAGAGATTTTCATGTTTGTCCACATTGTAGCCCCAGTGTCTACTACAGTGCCTGGCACGAGGTAGGTGCTCAATACATTTGTGGAGTTCTGTGGATCACTGGTCAAGTTGGTCCAACATCCCCTGGTTGCTCCTTCTCCACTTGGTCACCAGACCCAGACAGCAAACATCTCAGTGCCTACGGGGACAATTCTAGCAGGCATGAAAAAGGCCCGTCCCCATCCTTGGGGCACTGTCTTGGGAGGGGACTACAGAGAAGTCTGCTCCTCACCACTGATCCGGCTTCCAAAGCCACTGCTTTGCACCCTCATCTCTGCAAAGGAAAATACCCCCTAGGATGGCTTTTTAAAAAACTTAATCCGATGTAAACCCTTCAGCTGTTTACCTGAATTCCATTTAATCTCCTATAGAGATGCTTCTAAATCACCTGCTCTCAAGGACTCAGGGAAAAAAACAAACCCAACTACTCCTCAGAAAATGTTTTTAAAATCACCCTGCTGCTGAGAAAACAAGCTTTAATTTCTATCAAGAGAAGTTTAAAGCAACAGAGCAATTATTTATATTTTTTCCTTAGTGCTGGAAACGACGGGTCTCAAAGCATTTAATCTCCAACAGGTAGAGGGTTTTACCCATTTAAATGCAACTTCAGACACAGATCCTGGGCCCCAGCTGCAGGCTTGTGTGTGAACCTGCTAGACCTTCCATTTGTCCCCAGCAGGGAGGGCATAAAAAAATACTCTCAAAGCCAGAGCCATTCGAAAATGAGATCCTCTCTAGGGGCAGGACGTGGGGCAGAGAAGGTCTCTCCTCATCTCCACGGTTCATAAGAGGTCAGCTTTCTCATTCCACATCTAATGACAGTACCTCTGAGAGGAATAGGACCGCCCAGAATCTCTGAAGACAAGAAGCATTTGGGAGCCCCTGGGGCACTCTACTCTGAGAAGTCCCTTCCACAATGTCCCCGACAACGGGGCTCCACTGTTTGCGGACACATCTGGGCAAAGGACATTCACTCACCATCTTCTGGGAAGCCTGTTCCTCCTAAGTGCCCTTGGTCCTCTGGGTTTACTCTTTTCAAAGACCCAGTGTCAGGGGTGCCTGGGTGGCTCAGCTGGTTAAGTGTCTGCCTTCGGCTCAGGTCATGATCCCAGGGTCCTGGGAT
This sequence comes from Zalophus californianus, assembly GCF_009762305.2. Classification (NCBI taxonomy): domain Eukaryota; kingdom Metazoa; phylum Chordata; class Mammalia; order Carnivora; family Otariidae; genus Zalophus; species Zalophus californianus. Next base: position 74,244,473 of record NC_045602.1, read on the forward strand.
TGAGCCCCGCATCAGCCTCCCTGCTCGGCGGGGAGCCTGCTTCTCCCTCTCCCTACCACTCTGCCTACTTGTGCTCTCTCTCTCTGTCAAATAAATAAAAATCTTTAAAAAAAAAGATCCAATGTCTTCCTAATCACTGAGCCCTCACATGGTGCCCAGCACTTGATGCCCTTTGCCTCATTTAATTACCACAGCCTGAGGAGAGACAGAATTATCATCCCCATTTCCAGATGGGGAAATGGAGGCTTCCACTCCTAGCCTTTCCTAACCACTCTCCTTGTGACATGGATTCTAAGGTGGTATTTTATTTTATGAATGCTGTAACCATTACTGGAATCTCTTTTTCATTCTTATTCTAGAAACACAGGCTAGCTAGCACCTTATAAATCCACTCAAGTCCTGAAAGACACGGAGGAAAAAAAAAAAAAGACATGTTTAGCTTACACACCAAGAAAAAAACTAAAGAAACCCAGGTTCATCACACGATCAAATCATGAGGCAGGTCACCCTTTCAGCTGAGACTCAAAACGTGCCAACCCTGGCCATCTTCGTTTCACCAAAGCCCTCTCTCATTTTTAAAATAGATTTTAGAGCAGTTTTAGGATTATAGAAAAATTGAACAGCAAGTAGAAAGTTCTGAAACATTCCCTGCCCCCAGAAACAGTTTCTTCTATGATTTACATCTTGTATTAATGTGGTACATTTGTTACAACTGATGAACCAATATTGATACATTAGCCTCCACAGTTTACTTTAGGAGTCACTCTGTATTGTTATATTCTATTGGTTTTGACAAATATATAATGACAGGTGTCCATTATTACTGTACACAAAATAGTTCACTGCCCTAAAAATCCCCTGTGCTCTACCTGTTCATTCCTCCTTCTACACCCAACTCCACCCTCAGGGAACTGCTGATCCCAAATGATTGACAAGACACTCTGGAACTCATAAGCCATTAGAACAGGTTGCATAATACAAGCAACTGCTTTCCTATATACTAGCCATGAACAATTGGAATTTGAAGTTAAAAACACATTAGCACCGCCCCCCATAAAAATCCTTCAGGTACAAACAGATCTAAATCTAACAAAATATGTACATGATCTATAGGAGGAAAATTGTAAACCTCTGATGAAAGAAATCAAAGAAGATCTAAATTAACGGATATTGCTTCACTGAATTTTAAAAGCAAACTCTCCAACTCCCTCTGTTATCCTGGTCTCAAGTCAAAGCAATGGTTAACAGAAAAAAAACCCCCAAAAATGGTAGCCCCATGGGTGCACAGCCACAAACGAAAAACTCAGGGCCTCCACCTACTTTGGGCTGCAGTGGGGAAAGGGGAGCCAAACAGGGTTGCTACATAAAATACAAATAAGCGTTTAGTATATATATGTCCCAAACATTGCATGGGACATATTTACACTAAAAAATTTAAAAAGTTATTTGTAGTTTAGCTAAATTTCAAATTTAACTGGGTCTCCTCTATTTTTATTTACGATATTTTATTTACGATTACTAATTACAATATTACCTTACTCCAAGGCCTCACTGTGGCAAGAGGAAAAGCAACAAATCTCTTAGGCATATTCAGTGCTTGACAATTTTTAAAGTCTTTTCAACTCTTCTCTCTCCAGATTTATTACACATGTGAGAGGAAAGCAGGACAACTATCTCCACCCTCATTAGCCAGATGAGGGAGGAAAAACAGCCACCAAGCAAAGGTCATGTAGGTCAAAAAACACAGCTGGCTCTCATCATTCCTAAGCCCACCTGTTCAATTAGCCCTATGGGTTCCCAGCCTGGCTGAACCCTGGTGTCACCTGGGGAGCTGCCAAAAGCCCGCTGATGCTTGGGCCCCACTCCTTATGCCTGGGCATCTTTTAAAAACACTTCATAACAGAAAAAAATTAAGGACGTATAAAGTAAACAAGAAGAAATGAACCCCAGGTACCCAGTCACCCAGCCTCAACAATTATCAGCTCATGGCCAATCACATTTCCACATACCAGTACTGCCCAACAGAACTGTCTGCAGTGATGGAAATGTTCCGTATCTGCGCTGTCCAATATGGGAGCTGCTAGCTACATGTGACTAAGAGCGCTTGAAATGTGACTGGTGTCATGGAAGAACTGCATTTTCAGTTTTTAAACATTTTTCATTTTGATTCAAAAAGCCACAAGTGGCTGGTGGCTATATACTGGACAGCCCAGATCTTACCCATTTCTCCCTACCACCATGTTTGTTTGTTTGGGGTTTTTTTAAGTTTTTATTTAAGTTCCAGTTAACATACCACATTATTTTAAAGCAAATCCCGGACATATTATTTCATCCATGTATCAATATCTTTTAAAGCTTTCCAGATGATTCAAATGTGAAACCACAGTTGGAGACCAATCACTAGTCAATCAAATATTCAAAACTGTAACATTCCATTTGAGGACTTTCAGCAACTTCACAACCTTGAGAACCAGTTTCTCAACTTCCAATGCATATCCAATCACTTGGGGAGCTAGACCCACGGCCAGACTCCACTCCCAGAGCTCTGGGTCTGGGGCGATAGGTAACTCTTTTTTCTTTCCCTCCTCCTCTTGTTCCTTCCTCATTTTTCCACAAGCTCTTCATGTGATTCTAATGTGCAGTCTGAATTGAGAAGCACTGCTTAAAAGTCTTTCTACGGAAAGCATATTTCCCCAGACCAGCACCACCCAGAAGCTGGTTAAAAAGGCAGAATCTCGGGGCCCACCCCAGACCTTTGGAATCAGAATTTACATTTTAACAAGCCTCTCTAGGTGACTTACACACACACACACACACACACACACACACTCTCACTCACTCACTCTCTCTCTCTCTCTCTCTCTGAAGTTTGAGAAGTATTACTCTAAAACAGTGGTTCTCAAAGCGTGGTACCCTGACCAGGGGCCTCGGCCTGAGAACTTAAGAATGTAAATTCTGGGGCCTCATCCCAGACCTACAGAGTCAGAAACTCTGGGGGCTGAGGCCCAGCAAGCTGTATTTGTACTTTCACCAGCCCTCCTGGTGATGCTGATGTTAAGACCCACTGCTCTGGAGTCTAGAACGTGACTCTGTATTGCCCAAGCCACAAGTAATGATTATAAGAACAGCACCTGACTTCAAAAGAGAAGCTGAAGTCACCCTTGGGCTCCCATGCAAACAATTATACATAAATTCAGGTATCTCTTTATAACTCATGTCATAGGAAAACTAATCAGGAGTGGCAGGGAGGAATTAAAAAACAAAGCAACCTGGGATCCTTAGAAAAGCATAGGCCAATGACGGATGTTCATCGAAACATCCAAGACATTCAGTATGTTGGTTGTGTTCCGTACACTCTCCCTGAGATGGCAACCGAGTTTACATTTGAGAATTCTATTATAGCATTTTACATTTCTTTCAAGCAAAACACAATTGCTTAGAATAGTCTATCATGTCAAGTATTTCCTAAAATGGGGAGGTGGGGGAGGGGAAAAAGAAGAAAAGCCACTCCAGGGTGGCACTGTAGGACCCGACACCGTTCTCATGAGCAGTTACTGTTAGGCTTTTTGAGGTCTTGAATTCTTCTGAGACCTGGAGAAAAGACCTTCTGCCCTTAAAATGTGCGCCCAGAATGCACAGAAAATTCTGCACTCAGTGTCAGGAAGTCAAGGCCCCTATAGGCCAATGGGTCTGATGCCAAGGATGCCTATTCTGGTAGAGAAAGCAGGCAGAAAGAGCAGAATGCAGCAACCTCAGGGGGGAGAACCGTTCAGACCCCACAACAAATCCTGGCTTCCTCTCTCACCAGCTGAACGACAAGCAGAGATTCATATTCCCCTGAAAAAGTGGATGTGGGAAGGCCAGTTTAATTGCTGCCATGCTACAGGTAAGGAAACTGAAATCTGGAAAAGTAAGGTACTAGTCTAGGTGGGCCAGTGACAGGGTCAATCTTTAAACCTTAATGGCCTTTCCACTGGCCCATCTGCTACACATGAGGATGCAAGAATGCAGCCTTTCCCACAGGTCCAGGACAGCCAGGCACACCGGTCTCATCTTTACTGCCCACCCTTTAGAGCCCATCTCCTACACAGCCAAGTCCTGCCATCTGTGACCACTTGTCCCCTCCCATCCAGGGAAGGCCCATCTCTGCCTGCAAGCCTCTATTCCAAGCCAGGTAGGGTTGGCCAGCCCATCCTCAATGAATCCTGAACAGAAAGAGGTCTTAAATCACTAACACGTATTGTGCCAAATGTTGTAATGCCTATTCCCACAACCAAAAGCGTGAGCTCCTTGCGAGTAGAGTTGTGTGACTCATCGCTGCATCCCCAGAGCTGGCCAGTGAGCACTCCAGAGCGGAGGAGGGGAGGCCAGGCACCACTCCAGCCTGCAGAGATTCAGTGGAGGAGCCTTCGGGTCTTCGCAAGTGTTCGTTTGCCCTGCTGGGGGTTTGCAGACAAGTTGGTCTCCAGGACTGAACATTAAATCCCTTGAAGATGCAGGGGCGTTTTCCTACCTTTATGTGGGAAGCACCAAGGCCCATGTTATATAGGCATTATATATACAGTGCGTGGCCCTGAGACCCTCCACTGTCCTGAAGAGTCAAGTTCTTCCAAACAAAGTAGCCACGGTGTCTAGGCTGAAGGCTAACAGATATCAGGAAATGAATTCCACACACCCAACTTTCAGGAACTCCAGACACACATTGACAGGACAAACTGCAGTTGCGGCTGCCCTCTTCCACAACCTCACACCTACTGTCCCCAGCTTCTCCCTCCTCCGCCAGCAGAGCCCCAGCAAGCTGGGGGAAGGGGCGGCGATGCCTACAGGCACCAGGGAGTAGAATAGAGAACCAGGAAGGCTCTTTGTTCTCAGCCACAATGCTGTCCTGGGGTGGGAGGGTACCTGCGTTTCCAGCATCCGATGTAGCTTCTGCAGAGCTTGCAGAGGACGTAGCTTCTCCTGAGCTGGGAACCCAGGGGTATGCTCAATAGGTGATTATGAATGCACGTGTGCATGCAAGAGTGCTCCCACGCCCATGCGTGTAAACGCAGGTGCACGCACCCATAAGTACAGCCTTGGGGGCTGGAACTGAGTTGATGTTAGTAATTAGCTATCTGCCCTGAGTCCTAGCAGCACACAAAGCCCTGGGTATTGTGCCCTTATTCATAACACCTGTAGGGGGATGATGGCTTCCCAGCACTGCAGCCTTTGGGAATGGGCCTCAGAGGTCAGTGACTCAGAGTCCAGCTCCGGGGGCACTCACAGCCCAGAGGGCCAGGCAGAGAGACCCTTGCCCCTCAGGCTGCACCTTGATGCCTTCTTGTACACACTGCCATCTTCCCTCCTGACAGTCTGGTTGAAGAGCTGTTGATCCCGAGAACGAGGCAGAGAACAACCTAAGAGAGGCCTAATGTACCGCTAAGCTGTACAACCAGAGACAGTCCTATGGGGCTTCAGAAAGGAGACCAAGCCCCACCTGCTGCAGGTCCCGGGGTGCTAGGGAAGAGGTGAGACCTGCAAACGGGAGGGAGGAGGTAGTCATATACACTAGGAGGCAACACGATGAGGAATTCAGATGAACAGATTACAAATATAAGCTCAGGACAAAAATGTCACTGAGCTAAAAGGATATGGGGGAAAGCAAAAGTCCTTTGCTCCCATTCCAACTTTTCAGAGGTAAAATTTTGTGTGCGTACACAAGTCTAGCCTGTATATGTGTGTTTCTTTTTGCACGAATGGGATCATGTCATAATCTATTTCAACTTACTTATTTTACTTAACCATTTGTTTTGAACATCTCTCTCAGCCTAAAAACTTGTAATGGTTGCTTATTCCATTATAGGGAGGTACGAAATGGCCCTTAGCTATAGGATTTTCGCTTGTTTCCAATATTTCGCTGTTTCAAATCCAGCAATTTGTCTTTGCCAGAGGGCTAAACCTGCAGGAGAATTTCTGGATCAAGGGAAACTCCAGGTACATTCCCGCCAACAGTTCAAATGGCACTTACTGAGTACCTACCATGTGCAATAAAACAGCTCTTATTTGAATGACACTGAAAGTAAACTGATCATGAGCACCTGACCCCAAGTAGGAAGAGGCCATTTAGTGAGAAATGAATTTCTACTCTTTCTGTATTTTTTCTATTGTACATATATTTTTATGATAAATATTAAATGTGCAATCTAACACTTGAGTTATAAAACATGACTGCAGAACAGGTAATTACATGGCATATTTACCCCAATCTAGTACACATCATAAATTCTCTTCACTGTCTTTAGCACAATCCAGTGTGTGATAAATTATGTGCATAAAAAAAAAATCATCCTGCGCTTTTTTAGAATTCTCTCCCAGGTCTTGCAAGGATTGCCTGTGGGAGAACCAAATTAGTCTCTAGCCTCAAACCCAACCCCACCCCTAATATCAGCCCCAGCATCAGGCAATAGCTCAGCTTGCTGCTTTCCCAGCCAGAAACCCAGTGAGGAGGAAAAGCAGGGCTCTCCACTTGGGTTCTGATTTCCTGAAAAGCCAAATTCTCACTGCTCTCCCTCCCCAGACCCTTTCTCTGCCCTCACCCTTTTATCAAAAGTGAAAGTCACTGCAGCAGTACCACAAGCCTCGGCATCAAAGATCCGCGTTACTGGTTCCCAGAAAAGCACTTGTCTGGGACACGGGTTAAGGAGCAGCCAAGAAGGGGTCATTGATCTCTGTCTCCAGGGCTCCGTGGCTTTGGCTCTGGGAGGGGCCAGAGCTTTCCAGATGTTCCGCTGAAGGGCTGGACTGGTGCCAGGGGGAGCCCTGCAGACCTACAAAGGGACGCCTGTTCCCCGAGGGTGCACCATTCGAAATCAAAAGCTCTCTGAGGAGAGCACCCTCCAAAGTGGGCAGGGCCTTCACGGAGACTTTTGTGGTGTCCTCCCTCCACGTCCTCACCCAGCTCTGGTGCTCCATCACTTCCACAACACCCCTCCCCCAGCATTCACACGCACACACATTTCCCCCCAAACTACCAGCTCTGGTTTCTACAGCAACAAAGCAAAAGCCAACAGGGTTTGAAAAAGCAGCAAACTTGACGGCAACCATGCAGAAGGGCAGAGAAAAAAAGCCTGGGAAACTCTGGTCTCACCCTAGAAATCTGCCCTCAGAGGAGTGCCAGCCCACCAGGGGCCCGAGCTACAAATCTAAAAACCGAGCTCTCGGCTCCCAAGGGTGCAATTCCCTTCCTGTGGCTCCACCCACCCTCGCTGGAAAGGAAAAGGCCAGAGATACACTGAACAATACACGAGTTTGAAAGTTATCTGAACAGGGAGCAAATCCTAAATACGGCATTTGGACAACTGCACAGCAATTGCTATCATGACTGCTATGAACACCATTGGTTCCCTCATTCATTTGCACAAACATTTTTGAGTCCCTACTATGTGCCGGGCATTAGTGCAGGTTGCTAGGAATGCAATGATAAACCAGTAAGAGAAAGTTCTTGCCCTCTGGAGCTTACAAACTGGAAAGACAAATAGATGATAAGTGAACAAAGTGTCTATCATAATTTCAAAAGGTACCAAGTGCAATGTTTAAAAAGCAGCTCAACAACAAAAAAAGATTCCCAGAGAATATGTTATGGTATAAAAATGGAGGCAGTATGATAATGTAGAAAAAAATTAGACTTTCCCTATCTGTGTATGGTGCTTACTTTCAAAATGTGTTTCCATGCACAAAAACCCCTTTTGCTATCACTCACTGTTCGTAGAGTGGGAATGCTCACTTGATTGAGCAGAAACAGAAGCCCAAACATATGAAATGACTTGTTCGAGATCCAGAAGTTTCATTCTTTGCAGCTCTATTTATCTGATGACCATAGAGAGAATGTAAATATCAGCCTAATACAAACATTAGGGGAAGATATTTGCAACAAATGTAACTGCCTCTGAAGCAGTAAGAAATAGAAAAAAGCATAATAGAAAGACGCATAAAAAGTAATGAACAGAGACACCTGGGTGGCTCAGTTGGTTAAGCGTCTGCCTTCGGCTCAGGTCGTGATCCCAGGGTCCTGGGATTGAGCCCCGCATCGGGCTCCCTGCTCAGCGGGGAGCCTGCTTCTCCCTCTCCCACTTCCCCTGCTTGTGCTCTCTCTCTGACAAATAAATAAATAAAATCTTTTTTGAAAAAAGTAATGAACAGATATCTTTCAGGAGTGACCAAAAACCGGTAGATACATGAAAAGATTCTCAATATCATTAACAATCAAAAAAAATACAAGTTAAAACTATAATGACACATCACCCACCATACTGGCAGAAATTTAAAAGTCTGATAATACCAAGTATTCATGAAGATACAAAGCAATTAGAAATTGCAGACATGTCTGGTAGGAGCATCAGTTTGGCACAATACTTTGGAAAACAATGATTATCTAGTAAAGTTGAACACACACATACATATTGAGCCATGGTTTCCACACCTAAATAAATAACCTAAAGGAACTGAAGAAACGACTATGCCCCCACATACAGTCTTGTCCCTAATAGCAAAACTTTAAAAACCACCCAGATACCCATGAAGAGGAGAACAGATAAATGAATTTTGACATATTAATATAATGGAATAAAAATGAATGAAAATGAATTTTGACATATTAATATAATGGAATAAAAATGAATGAACTACAGCCACCCACATCAATATGGATGAATCTCAGAAATATAACACTGCATGAACCACACAAGAATTTATATAGGATGATACTATGTAAATAAACCTTAAAAAGTAGGTGAAAACAAAACTATTATTTGAGAAGACATACATACAGGCGGTGAAATCATAAAGAAATGCGAGAGGGGCGCCTGGGTGGCTCAGTCGTTAAGCATCTGCCTTCGGCTCAGGTCGTTATCCCAGGGTCCTGGGATCGAGCCCCGCATCGGGCTCCCTGCTCCTGGGGAAGCCTGCTTCTCCCTCTCCCACTCCCCCTGCTTGTGTTCCCTCTTTCGCTGTGTCTCTCTCTGTCAAATAAAATCTTAAAAAAAAAAAAAGAAAGAAATGCGAGAAAATAACACAAAATTCAGGACAGTTATTACGTTTGGGGACAAAAGGGTGAAGACAAGATCAACAAACGGTTCTACGGGGGCCACAAAGGCACCCCGGAAATGTTCTTTCCCCTAACCTGGAGCATAGGATAGAGATGACCCATGATATATAATATGATATAATTTCAGAATAAAAATAGTGGAGAGAGAGTAAGGCTAACTTAAATTAATCTTAAAGGACAGACTGAGTCAAGGGAAACAGATCACAAGAGGGTATTTTTTTTTCCCCAAGCCAAACAAAGAAATGATCATTTTTTTTGTCTTCTAAGGCAAGAAAGCCTGGTGAAGGCCTCATGCAGTATGTAAAGTGCATGCTACATCCAAAGTTCCCCGGTTTGATTTATGTTCTAAAAAATTAAAAATAAAAGCAAACTACGTCCTTCTGAGCTAGGTGCTCCTAGTTGGTCTGGCCGCACGGTGGCTCCGAAGGCCGTAATTACAGCCAGGGAGAGGTCGAGTGGCTAGACGGACGTCTGTAATTAGGCAGGTGAAGTCTGTCTTCCAGACACCAGCAGCTCTGCCGACAACCCCGGTGACCCCAAACCCACCTATAACAGGCAGCTCTCGGCTTTCATACAGGTAGCTTTCAAACAGCATGCACGGACGCTTGGCCACCAGCGGGCAATGACATTTCACAGCACTGCTTTCTGCTAGCCAAGCCACTGCGCCACCTTCACAACTTAACCATATTTCCCTGGACAGTAGTCACTCAGGAATTCATGCAACAAATCTTGCCCAAGTACCACCGTAGCCTGGCACGGCAGGAGGCCATGAAGGGAGAGCAGAGACCAAAACAGACACAGTCTCTGCCTTCACAGAATTTAGAGTCTAAAGAAAGTGATTTTGCAATTGTTTGAATATTTTATTGCTTCCTGCCCATTTTTGTTAAATAAAAATAATGAGTAAGGAAAAAAATGAAAACATGACGTATTGTATGGTGACTAACATAACATAATAAAATTAAATTAAAAAAAGAAAATATTGGACCTTATGGTAAGATACATCTTTTTTTTTTAAAGATTTTATTTATTTATTTATTTGTCAGAGAGAGAGAGAGAGAGAGAGAGAGCACAAGCAGCGGGGCAGAGGCAGAGGGAGAAGCAGGCTTCACGCGGAGCAGGGAGCCCGATATAGGATGCGATCCCAGGACCCTGGGATCATGACCTGAGCCGAAGCCAGACGCTTAACTGACTGAGCCACCCAGGTGCCCCAAGATACATCTTTTCTACTCCAAAGAATAGAGTGTAATATAGCAAATCAGCAAATGATCCGCGGGGGGCTGCAAAGGCCCCTATTTAGCCTCAGGTGGACCCTCCCAGCCTGCAAACAGGTGGACAGGCTGCCCACATGACCAAGTGGAGAAGAATGCTGGAAATATGACCAAAGAGGGTGTCTGAACAACGAGACACAATGAGATCATTTTATATTTTCGTTCTCTGACATATCCAGGAAAATACTGCTATGGCTGATGTCAAAACAATTACTCCCTATGTTTTCTTCTAAGAGTTTTAAGGTTTTTCGTCTCAATATTTACATCTTTAATCCACTTTGAGTTTGTTTGTGTACGGTATGAGAAAGTGGTCCAGTTTCATTCTTTGGCATGTAACTGTCCTGTTTTCCCAGCACCACGTATTGAAGGGACTGTCTTTCCCCCACTGCATGATTTTGCCTTAGTCATAGATTAATTGACCATAAAAACGTGAGTTTATTTCTGGGCTCTCTATTCTGTTCCTTGATCTATGTGTCTATTTTTGGGCCAGTACCATATTGTTTTGATTACTACAGTTGTATAGTTTATCTTGAAATCTGGGATTGTGGTACCTCCAACTTTGTTGTTCTTTCTCAAGATTGCTTTGGTTATTCAGGGTCTTTTGTGGGTCCATACAAATTTTAGGATTATTTGTTCTAGTTCTGTGAAAAATGCTGTTGGCATTTTGATTGCACTGAACCTGCAGATTGCTTTGGGTAGTATGGACATTTTAACAATATTAATTCTTCCAATCCATGAGCATGGAATATCTTTCCATCTGCTTGTGTCGTGTTCAATTTCTTTCATCAGTGTTTACAGTTTTCAGAGAATAGGTCTCTCACCTCCTTGGTTAAGTTTATTCCTAGGTATTTTATTCTTTTTGGTGCAGTTGTAAATATTTTAGTTCTCCGGAATGTAATCTCCCATTAGAACCTTAACTCAGTAATTCAAACCTTCACTCCTTTGACCTTCAGACACCTTTTTAGAACCATGTGCAAATTTAGGAACCTGCAGACAAACATAGCTGTTGGTCCTCTGTGCATGAGGAAATTCAAAAGATGCTTAGGATTTCATCTTTCTATGAGGATTAGTCTTTCTTTCCCTCTTTTTTTTTTTTTTTTAAGAAAGAGTTAGATATTCAGTGAGCATCAAGAGCTTAAACCACCAAACACATGAAAACTCCGAAGGTAAAATATCAAGCATTAGACAAAAGGTAGGCCAATGTTAAGGGGAGATGGCTCAACTGCCTTCCTGGTGTCCCACCTCATATAGGCAATAATTCTTTATTGCAATTTTTTTTTTTTTGAGAGAGAGAGAGCATGCACACGTGAGCTGGGGGTTGGGGGTAGAGAGAATCTTAAGCAGGCTCCACACCCAGCGCAGAGCCCAATATGGGGCTCAATCTCACAAGCCTGAGATCATGACCTGAGCTGAAATTAAGAGCCAGATGCTTAACCGACTGAACCATCCAGGTGCCGCTCTTTACAGCAATCTTTATGTCAGTACATCTGTCACCACAGTGAGAAGCTATCTATTTAAAACCAAACCATTTCTCAGGGCAAAAGGCCAAGTAAACTCTTTTCAAAGGAACTTCCATTTTTTCCTACTTCCATAGCTCCTATGCAAAACCTTCCTAAGTCTGAGGAGAAAACCTGTACCTCACAGCATGCGTGAACCAATGTTGTTTCCCTTAAATCAGGGGTCTTTGTTGCCATCTTTCTTCCCCCTAGATGGATCTCTTCACAGATGCACACCAATGGACCACTCTTTAAGTGAACTCTGTGCGCATATCACATGAGAGAGAACTAAGGGCCAAATATTGATGTCACAAGAGATTTTTCCACTCACAAAAAGTCTTCACAATAGGGGTAAACACAATTTAGGGTCCATTCAAATAGAGACCTCTCCTAGTTCTCTGGAAACAAGATCCACATTTTAACATAACTGTTTTTGCCTGAATTTTCAAGAAATACAACAATTCTGTAAATAGATGCTAAGATCCAACTTGTTCCCTTTCCCCATTATTTCATACACTCCTTTTCTCTACCTTTTTACAATGTGGGCCTCGGATTGTTTTTTAAATAAAATAAAGTTGCCTTATTATTCCCCATTTGTATACACTTATGGAAATTATCTGTCACAAATATTCTGATCTCACCAAAAACCATTTGAAGATTTTTTTTTTCTATAGTATTTTAAAATGCTCATTCAGTATCTGAATATCTCCAGAGATGGAGAGCCCCCTACTTACTGGCCAAATGTATTTAGCTCCCGAGGAGCTCTATTAGAGGCTTTTTCTGTGCACTAAACCCAGCTTGGGGGGCCTGGGTGGCTCAGTCATTAAGCTTCTGCCTTCGGCTCAGGTTATGATCCCAGGGTCCTGGGATCGAGCCCCACATCGGGCTCCCTGCTCAGCGGGGAGTCTGCTTCTCCCTCTCCCACTCTCCCTGCTTATGTTCCTTCTCTCACTGTGTCTCACTCCGTCAAATAAATAAATAAAATCTTAAAATAAATAAATAAATAAACAAACCAAGCTTAAAGCTGCCTCCCTATAACTCTACCCCTCTGGTCCCAGAACTGCCCTAAGGAGCTACAGGATAAACTCCCTCTTTACTTGGCCACATTTTAAGTTCCTCAGATTCCCACTATGTCTCACCCACTGCTAACGATCCTGTGCTTTGGTCGAGGATAACTGTGTCTGACTTCCCAGTGGTAAGTATAAAGAGGGATTATGAAAACTTCTTGCTGATTCACACCTGTATTCAGAAAGCCTCTGATTTGACAATCTGGAATCCTGAACATCCACTGAATCATAGCATCTTCAGGCTGTCCATGCAGTCTAGGCAAGGCCAGAGACACTCACTGGTTTGTTCACCTTTAATTGGCTGTTATCAGGATCAGGAACAGAATCCAAGCTTCTGATGTGAGTAAAGGGGTTACTCCCATTACACTTCACCATAAAGCTGCTTCATGCTGAATTCAGTGTAACTAATCGGGGGCCTTGTGCCCAGCACGAGCCAGGCCCAGCAATAATCAAGGCTCCCAGGGACTTAGTCTGTGCCTCTATGGTATCCGGTATCACACCGGGTTTGGGTGGTCTGGTTCCCTGCTGGACGGAGAGGCTCCAAGGACAGAGATGGCCCTTGCTTCCCATCTAGCTTTGGGTAGCCCGAATGGTGGGATGGTGCCCGGGGCTCAGTGCGGCCAAATCATGAGGCCACCCAGGAGCCTCATGTGCCCTGGGCCGGCTCGTAGCTCTGGGCCCATTTTACAGAAACCTCTGTCCTCAAATGGCTCGTGGCTTCCTGGGGTGGGAGGGGACAGCCAGGGCTCTAGTTACAGATACAATATAAATGTATGAGCGCACGGTTGTACAGAAAAACACAGAGGAGTGTGGGAATGAATACGGTCTGGTGAGCCAGCAGGTGGCGGTGGGCGGGCTGACGTGGGAAGGCTCCCAGGAGGAGGCAAACTTGAAATCAAATTTTGAAAAGAACGGAGGAGTAGTTGAATAAACAGGGAGGGAAGAGGGTATTATAAGTAGGACCTGGTGTGTATGGAGGCGCTGAGGTGGCTTCAGAGAGCCCCTAATAAGTACCAGGCACAGAAAGCTTAAACATGCAGGCCCACGCTCACCCGTGAACTCACCAGTGACTGTACGCTGGAATATGAAACAACTGATTATCCAAAGCAAAACCAGTCCCAACACCTTGTTTATCTCAATAGTTTCCTTTGAAAGTGACACTTTTTCCTGTTATTTCATTTAGTCATGCATTCATTTATTCAACAAATAAAAATTATGCCCCTACTGTGTACCCAACATCTAATCCAGAACTCCCTGTGTTTCCCCATCCATTAGAGGTAGGTACAACCTGCCTACCTCGGAGGAGGAACACATAAAGGTAAGTTCTGGTAAGGGCCCCTGGTGAACTATCTTAATTAAAGCCCCAGAAGCCAGGAGAAAATTAGCACAGTGGGATCAAATTCAAGCACCACTCAATACTTGAGGGTATTTATAGAAAAGCAAACACAAAAACAAAAACTCCAATATCCTGACAGGTTGCTTTTTGTTTTCCTGGTATAAATTGGTTCCCTTTTCCCTAGCTGCAGAACACTGACTCTATCTATCCATTCTGACCTTCCGTAGACAACGAAGCCGGGGCTGGAAAACCCAGGCCCAGGAACTGCCCACCTTCCCTAAGAATACCGAGTGCCTTCTCAGCCCCCTTCCCAGAAGACAGGAGAAGGGCGATGGAAAAGGATTCAAGAGGATTGACTTTGAGACGGGACTTGGGAATGGGAGAAGTCAGTAGAGTTCCCTCTGAATTTTCAGTGAAAGAGAAACTGGTGCCTTCTCCCCATGCTTCAGTGTCCTCTGAGGACCCGCAGCACGATCGCCCCTGGGGTCTGCTGAGAAATGAAGCATGGCAGACCCTACCCAAGGCCCACTGAGTCAGGAGCCGCATTTTCTCAGGATTCCAGGTGACTCAACAGTCTTAGTCTCCTTAAGCCTGATTTTTCTCAAATGTAAAACAGGGATGATAAAACCTACCTGACAGATCCATTTCAGCTTAAATAAAATGATCTCTATACAGAGACTTGGCTCAAAATTGTGTACTCTCCCACTTGCCCCCTTTCGGGTACCTGGCTGTGTGTAAATTCTTGGTTTTGACTCAAAGCTACAGAATGAAAAGGTGTTCTTAGTCATCACACCCTCCTCGTACAGCTGCCCCTGAGGCCCAAGGAGAGCCCGTGACTTCTTGCTGACATGCCCTAGCCTGGGAGCGCCCCGAGGGCAGGGCCTTGGTCTTTCTCCTCTTTGATTTTCTAGCTCTCAGCATGGCACGTGGCACAAGGCACACAATAGGCTCTCGGGATATGTTTGCTCGATCAACTGGTAAAGCAAGTACTTAACTAAATATGCACCAGGAACTTGGATGCAGGTGTCTATGAAAGCCTAGTCCCGATAACACCTAGACATACCCGGAAGGGAACTCCACCTCCTCTGAGTTCACCCTTTCTGACAATTTCAGAAGAATTCACACCTGGCTAATCCGAGAGGCCACGGGTTCCTGTTGCAGAGAACATCTCTGTTTGAACTAAACCTGGCCATTATTTTCAATGTCAGGAAACAGGCAAAGCTGGGGGCTTGGAGAGTGGGAATAACCCACTGGCAGCCAGCTGGCCCTACCTGGCTGGGCAGGAGGCACCCCAGCTGGTGAAGCCACTTGGTCTGTGGACATGACCAAGCTTGGGACAAGTAGCTGCTGACCCTAAATGCTGGAGAGTGCTGGGGGGGGGGGGGGGGGGCGCGGCTAGTGAAGGTGCCACTGTGGGACTGTGCATCCAGAGAGGGGGCGAGCCTCTGAGCAGCAGCAGGGCTAAGTGCCCAGACGCAAGGGGCTCCACGGACTGAATGTCTGCACGCATCATTCATTTATCACCTACTCTGAGGGAGTTCAACTACCCGGCCCACCTGCTTCGCCAGGTTGGGGCACTCAGTCCTTGATGACAGGCACAGTCTGGGGGAATCCATACATATCCTACATTTCAGCATAACCCATCATAGATCAGAGGTGTCTCTGGGGTAATGCAGAGCATTAAGTAGGGCATTATTCTTAGTGTCCCTGTCCTAAACATGTTATTCTGTGGATATGACAGGTCATTCCTCTCTGCAGGGTCTTCGGAGCCTGTCATAGCCTCTGGCCATGGGCAAGCTGCTGTCTCTCTGTGTGTGGCAATGGTCCTATTTCCACCTAATTATGTTTTTTTAAATTTCTAAGTAATTGTCTTAATAGTTAATAAACATACATGGGAAAGAAAAACAAGATTACAGGCATTGACAGGAAAGTCTCCCTCTTCTCTAAATTCACCCTTTCCCTTCCCCAGAGACCTTGCAAAGACAGCTATCCATCAAATGAATGAATGTATAAATCAGATGCATTCCTGCAAAGTTCAAATTTAGGTAAATCAAGTCTTTGCCGGCCTTTATTTTATCTTCCGATTGGATGCATCTTCGGTGGACAGTGGCTCCGTTTCTTCCACTGAGGAAAACATGCCTCTCAGGTTTGCCACGACGATGAGCTGGTGAGAGCCTGTGGACATGTTGGTGGTTGTCATTTACTGACTGCCTACTCCAGGGAGAGCCCTCAAGTTGAAGGGAGTCTCCTCGCGGTCCCACTGCACCCTGTTTGACCAATAGCTACTCAACAGCTAAAACACATTTTGTACCTACTGGTCTCTTGCCTGCCCCCTTCTGTGGAAGTACAGATGCCTGAGAGCAAGGGCCAAGTTCATTAGCTCTACTCCGAGGGCCTACTACGTTTGTCTTAGATAAACAAATATATAATGTTTCCAACCAATGCAGGAAACAGAGGATGGAGGGGAGACAGAATAGGTGATTCAGAGACACCGATTCTCATCTCTGTGTATGTGGACAAATGCCCAGACCTTCACAGGCCCCCACAGCTCACACCAAAGGTTTATAACAAAGGAGGAAGATAAAAGACCCCTTGTCGGCAGCTCCAGTAAGATGGTGAATTCAGCACTTGGGCTGTGAAACTGTGAATGTTTCAACAAAGCAGGTAATAAGGAAAATCAATAAAACTGTCAGCAGTGGCCAATTTCAACTGGATAAAAGAATAAAGTAGTTGATCCTGAAAGACAACTCTCTAAATTAGGTTAGATGATTGGAAATACCCTTTTGTTTTAAGCCAAATCACGAGGACATCAACAACCATAAATGATTAAATTATAGGCCACTTTGACCCAGTATGCTCTGAGCAGCAAACATGAATTTCCCAAAACAATCTTCTTTATAAGAGACAGAAATGATACATAGCAAGGCAACAGAGACAGAATTAGAGGCCATGCCAGGAAACACGGGGCTCACTTCTTGACTAAGGATCTATTATAAACCTGCCCGTCTATAAGCTGCTTTCTTCAACTGTTCAATGACTGTTCCTTCTTCAATTACCTCATTAGTAAAATAGGCACAAAAGTCAATAGGAAATACACATCTATGCTCCATAATGGCACAGGGGAAGGAGGCTTTGGTAGTGATACTAAAGAGCTTTGCTCTTTATAAACACTCAGGCTCCAACTCTGTTTTTCGTCTGCTAATGGTTGGCATTTGGTGGTGTTAACCGTGGATGACTCATTTCAGAGGAACTGCTGTGCATCTAGGGCCTATTTGGAAGGAAATGAGGATTTCTTGGCTTATTTCTCATCAAGCATTTTAGTACTGTCTCTTTGGGACATTATACACCCCTTGACGGGGATTTGGAGTTCACTGCTTTCTCCCTTGGTCCACTGCTGACTCCCCCTGTCTCATCTGGTGCCTGGTCACTTCTAAGAATAGGCACTTTTCCATCAGGACAGAAGATACAGCCCAAAACCTGGAGACTAAGGGCCCCGCTCCCTGGGTCTGAGGATCAGTGGCAAGTAGTTCTGCTGGGGGTGGGGATGTGGGGTATACATGGCCGGATCAATGTTTTTGAACATCTGGATTTTATTTTCACCTTATCAAGCACGGAGGCTGCCTCTGTACTCCACATGCTACTAGAGAATCCACCATGTCCATGCATGTCTGGGGAGCCTGTGGGGTGAGCTGGACCAGATCTCATTGCCTAAAGCACCTCATAGGAGGGAGACTTCTCAGCATCTTGGAGCTGGTGCCTGACTTGGAAATCCCATGTTTGGGAAAGTGAGAGCTCTCTTCAGCTTCTCAAGCAATGCTTCTTATTAGAGACTGGACAGAACTTGCAAAGAGAAAGAGGGAGTGTCAGGGCTTGCCGTGGGGATACAAGCTAGATAGGCTGGCGAGGAAGTGGATGCTGGGAGTGGTGGAGTACTTACCCTGGAACTCCATGGAATTGTTGAGGGAGAAAAGAGAGAAAGGGCAGAAAAGACATGGTGTGGGGAGTGGGAGAGGGAAAAGCAGGCTTCCCGCAAAGCAGGGAGCCCGATGTGGGGCTCGATCCCAGGACCCTGGGACCATGACCTGAGCCAAAGGCAGACTCTTAATGACTGAGCCACCCAGGCGCCCCTATTCCCTGCTCTTTATCTTCTGCTTCTGTAACCTGATTTAACTGCATTATTTGTGGTCTGCGTTGCAAAAAATCGTTCAAATTACTTTGTATCTTCTGCGTTTTATTGGAGACACAGTTTGGCAGTCCAAACATTATCAGTGAAACCCACTTCTAGTTCTCTCTGTTGTTGTTCAGACTCTGAAAAACTCTTCTGGGTGAACACTAGATCTGGACAGAAGGCAGGAAAAGAAGAGCCTTAGAAATCCCTGGGTCAGACCCTGGTGGCCCCTCCTCTGGGAGCCTGCAAATAATGGTGCATTGTCCTGTTATTAAAAAGAATAGAAATAATGTACAAATTGCGCCCCAACAAAGGAAGAAATGCTAACTAATGTGCACAGCCGGAAACAGTAGCTGACATGCTGGAGAATTACATTGCTGTTTATGCGTCTGTCACCTGGGCTAATTATGCTCTGACTTAAGTATCCGGTGAGCCTGTAGTGCCCCGTTTACCAGGAAGCCCTGTGGTTATTACTTAGGATAAAAGCTTATGATAAAAGGCACCCAAGACTGGAGGATCACCCTTGAGTATTCCAGGAAGGTTTGCTATCTGCGATAATGTAGGTAAGGTGCCTGGCGTAGTACCTGTCAAAAAAAAGCCCTTTTCTTTCAACCCCTTCGACCTTCTACAGACATTAGCCAGCCCTCAGCCTTGAGCTCTGGTTGCTATTCAGATTAGACCAGAGATCAAAACTGCACGACTGGAAACGGCCTTAGCTGTCATCGGGCCTGACCCCTTACATCTGGGGTTAGGTTGCCTGGTTTAGCTAAAGCACACAGCAGTCAAATCCCATTATGGTGAACTGCACAGGACAAACAAGCAGTGGAATTTTATTAGACAGCTAGAAATCACATTAGCCCCAGCTCTAGCAGACACAAACGTCCAAGGCATTCTACAGTGTGTTAGCAAGAAGAAGAAACCTTTGGCCCATCCTGGAATTGGATCCTCACCCACCTTTCTCTGGGCTCCTCGCTGTTTGGATGTGCTGTAAAGTGTGTGCAATTTCTATAAATATATGTCTTTTTTTTCCATTGATGGGACAGGAGCATTTGAGATAGGCAAGCTGTAGGGATACCTGACGGCAGAATAATAGAGTGAACGCGTCAGCCCTGTCTCATGCCAACTTTCTTCGCACCCTTTTGCAGAATAGAGTTAGGTATCTTCATTAAAGAAAGGGACTTAGATAAGAATCTATGAATGTCCACAGTCTAGCTGGGACAACTGGGTTTTGCACGGGATCCTTCTCGTGCAGTCTAGGTAACAAATGTCTCAGCCACTCATCCTCCGCTCCTCTCCTCACCCTCCCAACTCTTCCAAAAATCTCTGGATCAGGAGCCCTCAAAGTCTGAACAGCAGGACGGGGCAAACGGATGTACAGAACGCAAACGCCATGCAACAAGATCAGCTCCTACGAAGAGACTGCTGGGTAGTCTTTCCCACCATCCAGAGAAAGAATCCCAAATCTGGGAAGAGCGAGAGAAAAAGGGCAGAAAAAGTTCTCCTTTTCTTCAGAGTAACACATGCGAGCACTTTAAGAGTCTGGCATGTCTCAGCGTTTCTGAAGTAAACTCTATTTTCTTTAGATGAAAGAGATAAAAAAAAAAAAACCACTAAGAAGTCAGCCCAGTGAAAATTGCTTTGGCCATTCATTCACCTGCAATAAGCTGCAGAAGCAAGGAGGAAAAAAAAATCAATCGCTTCTGATTTATTTATTCATTCATTTGTGCACATCCTTTTTCTCTAATGTAAAAAAGGTTGTCAGCTGTAATTTTGCAGGTTGTTAATTTTTTCAAAGAAAAAAAATAATCCAACCTTCCTATTGGTTGCCCAGCATCTTGGCACAGGAAACGCATATTTAATTAATTATCCTGTTGCATATAGATTATGTAAGGAAAAAGGTGGACTGATTTTGCTCATTGAATGTTTCTCCAGTATCTACAATCAGGAGGCCACTGAAATACTTTTAAGTCTGGTGACTCTAGAATCGCACGCTAGTTAAAGCAATGTGAGTTTTCACCATAATGGTTGCTTTATTTCTTAATCAGGGTGGTGGGTACAGTGGTGCTCATTTTATTATTCTTTAGGCCCTTTGGCACATCTTAAATATTTCATACTAAATACTGCTAAATCTCCGAATCTTCTACACCAGCTTCTATTCTGGGCTGCTCAGAGCTGAGGGTAGAGAAGGAAAGCTAGAAACGCCAAAACGTAATTGCAATAAAAAGAAGAAAATGTACGAGAACAATTTTGGAAGGATGTTTAAAGTTTTAAAACTATGCCAAATAATTGAGATCTATTCAAAGAGAACTGAATTCTATTATAAGCCCCATATACACGCAATTATTGAATTATTCTGAACACCTGTTGAAATTGGGTAATAAATTAGCCAAACGAAAATCATCGGGCACCTGGTCAAGCACACGGCGTGACCCACTCCTTCAAATTTGTGGACATAATCTCTCCTCTCATTACTGAACTGTAAACTAGAGCTTCCTCCCTACCGCAGGGGAGACCATGCAGTGGTGTGACTCTGTCCTTGCGATCTCCAGCATTCTGAAGAGATGCAGAAAAACGTCCCAGTCTTCCAACCAGGAGCTAAGGGAGCTGACTGTCTCACCCTAAAGACTGCCACGGCCCCCAAGTCCCATTTTTTTCTCATTGCCAAGAGGAACCAGTCTTGGTCTTCCCATCTTTCCACCATGACATTAAAGCCAACTGTTCTGTCCTCCTGTGCACAGAGAGAGGAGAAGAAAGATGGTCCCCACTAAATCTCCGTCTACTTCCCAGCCTCCCTAGAGCCCACGTCTGCCACCACCTCCCTGTTCTGCGTGGACAAGGTTTTACCGTCCAGAATGACCTTCCACTCTGACTGCGCAGTCCTCACCACCTGTCAAGCCTTTAAGGGGAGGAAGTGTGCCCAGACGGGGTCGAGAGAAGAGGATGTGAGGAGAAGAAAGAAGGAAAGACCATCAGACACCATTTACACCCTGTCTCATCGGCCAGTGGGGAGCAGACGTTCCCTCACCCCATTATTTTTCTCTAAAAGCAGGGCTTTTGCCTGCGTGGGGAACTGTAAAAAGAAGTAACACTCGTATAAAAGCTCTAAAAAATAAGATTCTGAAATTGGACAGCTTATTTGTGTCATTTCTGAATACCGTTAGACCAACTGGTTTTACTTCCTTCCCGTGACACTCACACACCCCCACGCGAGTCTCCAGGGTGAGGGTGCCGCTCCGCCGAAGCCTGCCTTGTGCACCAGCGTGCAGGGACACCTGCTTTACCGGCCTCACTTGATAAGGCAAAAATCTTCCCTCTGCTCCGCCAAAGTTAACAGATGGCTGGTCCTTTTTGGTACACAGGCGTAAGCGTCTTCAAAATAACCTTTCCCTTTCACGTGTGCCAATTAATTAAATGTCACCGTAATATGTCCCAGCCGAGGGGGGAAGGGAGACACGGGAAGACAAAGGGTCAATGGAAGAGAACAATGAGGAGAGGTCACATTCTCCTACCTTCACCCGACGACCCCGACAGATCAATGATCACATACACTCTTCCTTCTGGCTCCAGATCAATCTGCAATGAAGAAAATGACAGTGGCTCGGTTAGTGCCTTGTGGGGGTAGCCCAAGAGTTCCATGACTTTTCCACCCCAAATGGCTAGCACCTAGAGTCACGGCTCCATCCAATTTATCCCCCTGTAGTGTGCCGGGGGGACCAGGAATGCAGGAGATGCATTTATGGAATGTTCCGGATGCAGCACAAGGAGGTCTGATATAGACCCAAAAGACAGTGTCATCCCAGTGGTTCCCAACTGCAAGGGAAACCTGGCATGGAGGATGCTTGACACAGGGAACCTCTTTGGGACACAAAACTATCTAGAGATGTTTTTGATTGTCATGACTGGAAAGGGAGGGCTGCCACCGGCATCTCATGGGTGGAAGCTAGAGATTCTGCTAAGCATCCTATAGCAGACAGGATGGTCCCCACAACGAAGCATTACCCATCCCCAGAAAGCCAAAAGTGTCAACGTTGAGAAACCCCAGGTTGCATCATTTTCCCAATAAGGAAGCTGAGCTCAAAGCTGTAGGGTAGGTGGCAATGCTGAGATTCAATGATAAGACTGTCTAAAGAAACCCATGTCTAAAGAAACCCTTAGATGACACAAATTGCTCACAGGGGAGGAAAGAAAAGCATATGATGCTATTCACACTCAGGTGTTTACAATCTCATGGGGGAATTAAAAAACAGAGAACAATGCTGAACGCAGCTTAATGATGAGCAGCAGAGGATCACGGATCAAGTATCTGGCGAGTTCGAAATCAGTGTAGAAGAGCAGTCTGGGAAGACTTCATGAAGACGAGAAAGGGGAGTCATTCAAGGTGGAAGAAACAGCATATGCCCATACGCCAAGGCTGGGAATGTGCACGGTGCTTGTGGGACACTGAGGGGTGCCCGCCCCCAGGTTGTGTGTTTGGCATGTTTTGCAAACCCCACATCCTACTAAGGTTGTAAAGAGTGAGCCAACACCACTAAATTCTTACCATCAATCTTCTCCACCCACCCTCACCTCCCAGCCCACCTCCAAATCCAACTAGCTACTTCTATACAGAACCAGGCTGATTAGAAAAGTTGACGTCTTTGCAAGGTCTGAATTATCCTTACAGAAACTGTGTGCTCCATGAGAGAATAGTAACTCTGGAAACCCTGGATCACCAAGTACCCCCGGTGGCCTATCCTCGCCTCCACAATTCCATCTGTCTATGCAGAACTTTAATTGGCTCATGCATGCCAGGCTTGTCTCCCCAGCAAGCTGTGAATTTCTTGGGGGCAGGAACCCCCACCCCTCCTTATCGTTTTCATTGTCCCCAGCAAAGAGCAGGCACTCATTCAGCAAGCAGTACTGAGGAAGTTTCAGTCTGGTGAACACCTCCTTCTCATTCAACGTTGAGGTTACCTCCTCTCTGAAGCCGTTCCAGATATTCCCAGTCAGGATTAATTATCCCTTCGATTGTGCTGCTATGGTACACATGCATATCTGAACCCTGGCTCCTAATACACTGGAATACATTGTCCATATGTCTGTCTCCTCTGCTAGGCAGAGCCAATGAGAATCACATTTGTGTACCTAGCGCTCACCTCAGTGTCTGTTAGTCAGGAGACACTCAATAAACCTTCGGGGAGGGGAAAAGACTTTACGTTTGGAACTCTGAGAGCCTATTCTGGGGTCATATGCCCCCGCCAAGTCCCCATCCCCAGGAAGGCCTGCAGGCATGTGATCTGTACTAAGGTGACATTCAAATGAAGTGGGAGGGTAACAAGAGGTGGCTTTCCCAGGATTACCACATATTCCCTCTGAGGTAAAAAAAAAAACTCACTTGGGACTGATACTCTCCAGGTCCCTCCGTCAGCATTTCACGCCACTCGCAGTCCGGGTTCCCCGAGACATTCATGAGCCCCACTTTATTTCCAGACCCGGTATTTAGTGGTTGAGAATATTTAAGGTTTCTCTCAAAATTTTCGTTCTGTCAACAGAGGTTTTCAGTGCCTCATAGGTGAGGCCCCTGGTGATACTGCAGGTAGTCTGTCAGGGCAGGGAGTGAGGGAATGCGGAGTTCTTTGGGGGAGGGGCAGAGGGAGAGGGAGGGAGAGAGAGACTCTTTTGTTTGAGAGAGAGAGAGAGCATGCATGGGCACTGGGGAAGGGAGAGAGAGAGGAAGAGGGAGAGAGAGAATCCTAAGCAGGCTCCACACTCCACAGAGCCCCACACAGGGCTCGATCTCACGACCCTGAGATCATGACTGAGTCGAAATCAAGAGTCAGCTGCTTAACCAACTGAGTCACCCAGGAGCCCCTGCCGAGAGTTCTCAGCTTGCCCCACAGGGGCCACTCACCTGAGTTGGGAATCTTGAGCTTGGGACCCAGATGGGAACCCAATAGCAAACTGGTGATGCCACGCAGTGACTCTCCCCATCCTCTCCGCCCCAAGAATCTGTGATTTTAGGTTTCTGTCTAAAGAAAATGTTCTCCAGCACCCTCACCACTAGGAATCCCCACCCCCTGCCACTGCCACAAGCATAACCCAGCCCCCGCACTAAATTACAAACAGGAAAACCAACAGTCAGCTCCACTGAACAGAGCCAAACCAAAATCCCGTCCCTGCCACAAATATCAGGGGTCCTCTTGTCCGAGAGCATGGAATTTAAATAATGTATGCCTTTTAGAGATTAGATCATCTCTATTAAACCCTGCCGGCTAAATGAAACAATTTCTCATATCCTCCAACTCAGAGATTTCCCACGACTACGGGCTTCATTGGCAAAGTACAATGCTATCTGTGAAAAGCGGGGAGGGAGAGAGCGAAGGAATGAGATGGGCCGGGAGGCCTATTTGAAGGCAAGCGGCTTGCCTCTCTTTGCAAAAGGGGAGTGAGAACTTGTGGCAAGACAGGTCATTGACGATAAAATGTATTAGGATATTAAACGTTCAAGATAGCAATCAGAAACCATTTTAGCACCCACTGCTGCTTCAATGCCGATGAACTGCATTTCCAAACAGAAAAAGAGAAATTAAGCTTTTAAACATGCCAAAAGCAACAAAGAGCTTTGCAGCCTGGGCAGATGGCCACAGAGTGCTGGCGGAGCCCCAGCCGGCCCAGTGAGGAGGCGCTGAGAATCCATGTAGGGAGGTCGGACTTCTACGCAGATGACTGGAGGGTTATCAGGTACAAAACGTGGTGGAGTGTGGTGTAACTTCATGGTCAAATTAACTGAATCTCAAATTGGGCTCACAATGACCTGGCCCGGATAAGGAAGCAATGTGGGTGCCCAGGCCTGCACAGCCCCTGCAAGCTATCCGTTGCCATCACCATCAGGCGCCTGGCACTACATAAAAGCAGGCCTCCTCCCCCCCTCCCAGCCATTCCCAGGGTTGGGGCTAAGCTCTTTCTCCTGCACTCAGGGTTCCTCCAAATTATCCCAGATGCGACTCTGTTTTCCAAATCTCCTTGAAACTCATACATTTACTTGATGAGTCTTCCCAGCTACAATCTCTATTATCTCTGACTGTGTTTTCTTTAGACCTCTAGCACCTTTGGCTACCCCCTCCAGCTTAGGTCAGGAGCAAGCCAGTAGAACAATGGGGAAGACAAACACAGTCTTTGGAGTCAGACCAGGGCTGAATCACGGCTTGGGCAATCATCTACCTTCCCTGAGCCGTGGCCTTAGTCTCATCATCTGTGAAATGGGTTGTTGTAAAAATTCCCTGAGACTCCCGCACAAAGCTCTTGGCCCTCAGGAGATACTCGGTACGTGGTGGTGATGTGTGAACTTCCTGGCTCTGTGGCCTGAAGCAAGTGACTGCCTTCTCTGAGCCTCAGAATGCTTCTCTGTGAAATAGAGCTAATAATAAGCCCTGTGACGTTTGGGCTGTGGTGATGTTAAATGAGATAATCCATGTCAAGCGCTCAGCATGGTGCCTGGCACAAAATCCTCAGTAACCACTGGTGCTATTATTTTTAAAAAGCCAAGTCTTCCAATGTGCTACTTAGTCTGATGTTCCTTCCACTCTGTCAAGCTTTTCTCCCAACAAAAAAGGCATTTTCTTGCCCAAAGTTGATATTATTCCATGTTATTCCAGGACGACCTTACAGAGTTGGGAATATCAAATAAAGCACTGTGGTGAGGGTTTCATGCACAGCCCGTGGGGAGCCCAGGGGCAAAACAGGTGATAGCCCTGGTCCTCAGAGGGTCATGAGGTGCTCATGAGGGAAGGAGAAGGGGAGGGTGGCCGCAAAATGCCCAGGTGCCTGCCATGCCTCACGCGCCGTGCCCGGTGCTTAGTCGGCATTAGCTTATTTCATCTCCTGTGAGGCCAGCATTGCTCCCTACTTTTCAGATGGAAAAACTGGAGCTCCGAGAGCTTTATGCCGGATTCCCACCCAGGGCTCCCTGGGTCACATGGGACAGAGGAGTCTGCCAGAGCTGTGGTCTCAAGCCCTGCCCAGCTTGGGAAGCCTTCTGGGACAATCCAGTGCCAGGCCTCCCCTTCCCATAGGCCTCTGGCTCTCTGCATGTTCCCGCTGCCTCTCAGGAGCAACAACTGGCTCTCCAGCCAGGCTGGCTGGAGGCAGGGCAATGCCTTCAGCACCTTCCCTGCCCCGCCAAGAGCTCGGGGCGGGGGGGGGGGGGGTAGTCCTGGGCAGAAGCAAGAGCTCTATTCATTTGAATGAGGAGAAAGGCAATGGGGAACGAGCCCAAACCATAGAGAAACCCATGAAAAAGGCCCGCTCTGAAAAGCACCAAAGTATCACAGGCACTCCTTGGGATGGTGCCCGACTTCACAAACCCTTCGCACACATCATTTCATGTAGTCCTCACAATTACTTAGAGAGTAAGTATGATGTGCGCCACTGCATGTGTGAGAAAGCTGAGGCTAAGGAAGGTAAGTGGCCAGTACAGCATGGCTAGGGAGAACACAGGGGCGCCGTTCACAGGGGAGCCTAGAATGCCCTAGAGCTGCACAGCCTGCAGTCTGAGCTCGAACCCTCAACTCCTGCCTCTCAGTCCAACAGTTCTCCCCCACACCTCACCGGCCCAGTGGGAAATCCCACCGAGGCTGTGGCACTGTGACCTGCAGGTGTCTGCACCGCCTGTGTTTTGAGGGTGATCGAGTTCGAGGCAAAGGAGGTAAGAAACTCACAGTCAAGCCTCCTCCTAACCATAGGCTCAACTTCCACCAGAGACCTCTAGGCGAACCTTTCCTTGGAACAGCCCGCAAAGGTCATACATGCCCAGTTTGAGTTTCGCTTCCTTTTCCCGCTGTTGTCAGGTGCCTAGGGGCTAGAACGAAGCTACAGGTAGGGAGTGGGTCAGAGGATGACTCCAGAAAGGATGAGGAGAAGGGAGAGAGGCTTGCGCTGCGTGTCTTGCACCAATTAAGCCCTAGATAATAGACCGTTTCTTTTTTACCTGGAGGAGGGGAGGGGAGTGAGGAAGGAGGAGGCAGAGGGGAATCATCAAGAGAGGAATTCCACGGTTCCTTTCCAAAGTAGGGGTCCCACTTCTCACCCCTTTTTGCTGGCCACTGTCCCCTGGAGGAACCACAGTCACACTAAAGTCCCCAGAGGCACCCGGCATGGAAGAAGCACACCAGACAGAGCAGGAGACCTTCACGCAGCAGACATCCTCCTCACCCTTGCTTCGGAAAACCCAGAACGATGAGGCGCGATGCTGACCAAGTCTTGAGCAGCTGTTGGGTGCTGATTCTGAAGCTAGCAGCTGATCAAAGACTTCATTTGAGGAGGAGTTCGCTACTAGCCCTATTGGTAGAGTGCACTGTTTGAAAGTAGAGGGTGCCCATGTAGTTAAATATTTCAAGTTGTCCCATAGCACTCACTTTCATAAAAGAAGGGAGACGAGGATTGTTTCTTTCTCACTTTCCACGGCAGTGCAAAGATATGATGCACGCTTTAGAGTACATCCCTGCAGGGCACAATCCTGCCTGAGCAGCACACCGGAGGGATTTAATACATATCGTACACGTTGGCTCAATGGATGAATGGCCTAACTTTCAATTGAGTCAGCACAACTGAATTATGGAGATGATTCATTTGGGAAGCTAGCAACCTGTACACAACTGTTCCTAGCAGCTTCATTCAGAACGGCGAAATATTGGAAACAACTCAAAGTCCCAACAATAGGTAAATGAATAAGCAAACCATGCTGCCTGCCCGTGATGGAATTTTGCTCGGCCATAAAGAATGAACTACTGATATCTGCAATAAGATGGATGCTACGAGAAAGAAGCCAAACATATCAGAGTACATAATGCATGATTCCACTTATGTGATGTTCTAGAACAGGCAAAACCAATCCAGAGTGACAAAAGGCATATTCATGATCTCCCAGAGGTGAAGGAGGGAAGTGAATACAAAGAGGGGCAGAGGAACCTCTCTGGCCTGGGGGAGGTGTTCTGTACCTTGATCGAGGCGGTGGTTGCAGGAACATACATATGCTTTGTCAGACTGCATCAAGCCTAATGCTTCAAATGAATGCACTTTATTGTATGTAAATTATACCTCGATTAAGTAGTTTTTTAAAAGGGAAAAAAGAAGCCATCACTTCATTTCACAGAAGGATTCCTCTATGAGTTTCCTTTAATAACAAATCATCTTCCCACCCTCGGGGCATTTAAAATTTCATATTCCAGTTTTAAAAATAAAAGGGTTCATTCACAGTTTTTCGAGTACATCTGTCACACAACATAATGTACACCTACCTGTGTAGGTACACACATTCACACATGCACCCACGTGTGCAAAACACACTCACAGGCCAGCCACCTTCTTCTGTCTTCTGTGATCAAAATACAGTAATAGCAAGAAAAACACATCCAAAATGTAGGTTTAAGAGCCTGCTGACTTACTTAAATCTGTCTGTGTGTGCGTGTATCTCAAGACAATTAGACCAAATGCTCTAGAAGAGTTTTTAATGACCTTAAGGACGTAAATACCCATGGAGAGGGAGCTGCTTAAATGAAATATGGTACATCGTGTGGTAGATCGCTAGGCAAGCCCTAAAAAAAGAATGGAAAGATCGAAATGTACTGATATGAAGTGATCTATGGGATATATTGAGTTGGGGGGGGGCAAGGTACGATGTGTTTATTATGCGAGGCTACTGTGTGAATACACCCCCCACACACACTCTCACACTTGTTCCACACTATCTCCAGAAGAAGTCTTTTCAAAAAAAAAAGATTTTATTTATTTATGACAGAGAGAGACAGAGAGTGAGAGAGGGAACACAAGCAGGGGGAGTGGGAGAGGGAGAAGCAGGCTTCCCACTGAGCAGGGAGCCCAATGCGGGCTCGATCCCAGGACCCCAGGATCATGACCTGAGCTGAAGGCAAACGCTTAACCGACTGAGCCACCCAGGTGCCCCCTCCAGAAGAAGTCTTAATCAACAGGACACAGGGGTTGCCTCAAGACATAGAAGGGGCACGAGAAAACAGGAAAAGGCTGATTCTTCACTTAAGCTCTTTGAACCCTATGATTTTTTAAATCATGTTCTTGGGTTAACTTGCTACCAAATTTAAGTCAATACCTTTTTCTCTAGCTATTTCTAACCTCCAATCCCCCAGAGAGCAGCTTGCTTCGGTTTCCAGATGCATCTTAAAGATACGACCCTCGAAACTGGCTAACAGATTGCTTTCCCATCCCCTGTGGCCAGGTCATGGGGACCAATCAAGCAGCAGCCCTCATCTTCACGTGGAAGTCCTGCTGATGGGACTGGAGGCCTATGTTGCAGATTCTAGCTCTCCAAGGCCACAGATGGAGTAAACTCAAGCTAGTACTTGCTTCCTCTTTTTATTTTATTTTATATATTTATGAGAGAGAGAGAGTGTGCAAGTGAGGGGGGGGAAGGGAGGGGCAAAGGAAGAGGGAAGGAGAAGCAGACTCACTGCAAGACCCTGAGATCATGACCTGAGCTGAAGGCAGACACCTAACTGACTGAGCCACCCAGGCACCCCCTGCTTCCTCTTTTCAACAGGCTCAGAAATAGACCCAGAGAGCTGGCTCCCTCTGAAGACAGAAGTGGCTGAAAACAATTACCTCTATGTGTACTCAAATGCTCTCCAGCACTGGGAAAATACCCAAAGGTGCCCAACCTAATATCAGGAGTGTGGAATGGTTTACAAAACTTCATCCAGGAACAGTCTAGATTTTCTAGCTTCCTTCAGGGAAATGGCAGTGCATGACTGTGCATCCCAAGAGGAGATGGTGCATGCAAACAGCAGGAAATGTAAGCACCTGCCACCAGTGTTCTGAAGTGAGAAATAGCCCACCACCAATCGGCACTTTGCATTTTGCGTTGCAATGCTCTCTCTCCTTGGGTGTATTTGTATGTATGTGTTGTATTCTACATTTCCCATTTGTTTCACTAAGCCAATACATTATAGTGATTCAGAGAAAAGGCTCTAAAGCTAGCCCTCCTGGGTTCAAATCCCAGCTCTGCCTGTTATAAGCTGTGTGGCCCTTGCTTCAATTTCCTCATCTATGAATTGAGAACCTCAGTGGCATCTGCTTCATGATGTGGGGAGGATCAAATGACATGGTGTAGCACTTGGAGCCGTGCCCGGTACACTGCTAGAAGCCTATAAATGTAAGGTGTCGGGCCAGTATTGTTCCTTCCTGCCCAGACTGTGAATCAAGGGCTCCTTTGGGGGGTTCTGCAGTACTTGCTCCAGGGCTAGGCGCAAGGCAGGTAATCACTAGAGACTCCAAGTGAAACTGAATGGATTCACATAGAACAAAGACAAGCTGAGTAAGGAGCTCAGGAGAGTGCAACCAGAAAAATCATCTTCAAACTTCCCTGTCTCCGTAACATGACAACCCAGCAGAACCTCTGACCCACGGCTGCTCGCAAAGATGTTCAGTTCTTGATTCCCTTCAAAATCCAAGACGTATAATTGCTATTCATCACTTTTGAGCTCCTCAAGAGAGACTGTTTTGTTCGTAAGAATAATCACAACCCTAGTAAACACCCTTTATTGAGCACTTTTCACACGTCATCTGTGTGAGGGAGGTAATACCCTTATTCTTAACTGTTTCAGGGATGAGAAACTGAGGCTTAAGGATTTAAGTAACCTGCCCACCTTCTCACAGCGAGAAGATGAGAAACCTGGATTAAAGCAGGGCTCTCCAACTATGGACCCAGTGTTCCTATTGCATTTTATAAAAATCCCAGAAGCACAAAATTTAAGAGTCATAAGCCACTTGGAAATCACTTGGTTAAAATAAGCAAAGAAATACAAATTAAAGGGTAAGATTTTTAAAAAATTTCTTTTCCCTATCAAATGAACCAAAGTTGCTTTGGGGCTATGTATTTTTCTGTTATTTGTTTATCAAAATATAAACAAAATCAAGTGTCATGATATGCTCAGTTTTTATTTTTTTTTAAAGATTTTATTTATTTATTACAGAGAGAGAGAGCATGAGAGGGGGAGGGTCAGAGGGAGAAGCAGACTCCCACCTGAGCAGGGAGCACAATGCAGGACTCGATCTCAGGACTCTGGGATCATGACCTGAGCTGAAGGCAGACGCTTAACCGACTGAGCCACCCAGGTGCCCATGCTCAGTTTTTAAAAATAAAAAAAACTACATGTGAACTTATAATGAGAACCGACAGTCCCCTGCCCCATTATTCCCCAGGGGGAGCCAATTTTAACAATTTCTATTTGGGTTTTGCTGGTGGTCACTGCCATGTCCCTAAATAAAATGCTTTTACCTCAATTTCCTGATTTCTTATTTTAGACATTCTCTTTCACCTTGCTGCTGTGATCGATGAGGATTTAGTACACTCACCACCTACCTCCACTTTCCCCTTCCACAAAATACACATCGCAATTCTCAGTTCCTTCTCTATGCTCTGCAACTGCAAAAAAGCAATCCAAAATGTCAATTTCTTGTTTCATCGACTATAGATAATATTCCTTGACCCTCCACATTATAACTAGAGGACATTAGTGCTTCTTCCAGCCCTCCCTATCCTCTGACCACCTCTCCCATCCACCCCCGTCCCCACCTCTGTCTTTCCTATTAGATCATCAATGATGACAACACTGACGTTTGGTTCTCTAACTGTAATTGAGGTCCATGTTTTCCATATATGTTGTTTCAGAAATCTGAAAACAAATTGATAGTGTTTATTTATTCTAACATTTAAATGGCATTACATATGCTTTCTTTTCCATGGGTCCAATGTGACAACCCGTGTGCCACTCAATGGAAACTCTACCTTGTATCAAATTTAAATGGATTTCTCCCCCCCACTCAACCAATTGCATTTCTCAGATCAAGTTTTCCCGGGGTCCTTTTCTCTTGGGGTTTGCCCTTCTAGAAACTCCCACTGTCCTCCTTCCTAATGGACTGACTGCTCTCTGGCCTGCTGCACAGCTGGAGTGCTGTGACTTCTTTTCACTGCTCTGCTGGATGCACCTGCTATTGCTGGTATCCATCATCTTCTTTGTTCTGGGTTATTCCCTTGCTTTTACCAGTAAAGTACTCATTGAAATAAAGTACTGATTGAAATATTGATTAACAGTGCCTAGAAAGCCAGCTAAGACATGCCTGTCCTCACACACGATTGATAGTTTGGCTGGATATAGAATTCTAGGAGGAAAAAAAAAATCATTATCAGAACTTTCTTTTGCTAACATAAATATTGCCAGTGAAGCTCATGTTAGCCTGATAGCTGTTGTTTAGTAGGTGACTTTATTTTGTTTTCATTCTTTGGAAGTTCTAGGACCTTTTTTTATCTTAGTGCTGTGAGCACTAAGATAAAGGTTCTGCAGAACGGCTGGCTCCAGGTGAGGCTCCAGTCCCCTCAGCACCTGTTCCAGGCCGTGACCCTTTGGTACTGCTATTCTGTTCCATCAATTGCCACCCTGCCCTCTACCTTCATCCCCAGAAAGTCACTGAAATAGTTTGATGAAGCTTCTTTCTGCTTACTTAGGTGTTATACAATTTTATCCCTACACTTTTACCTTTTTCTATTATTTAGATGGGGTCTTGAGGAGGCAAAGAAACAAACATATTTGCTTCAAGACTACCCTGAACGGAAAATCTAAAAAAATATCATCTTAAATGATATATAATCCAGTGCTGGTGAGAGTAGAGGAGAAACAGACATTCTTCTACACTGCTGATGAACTGTAAACTGGCACAAAATTTGTAGAGAAGGGTTTGGCATTATATAACAAAAGTCCTTTGACCTAGCAATTCCACTTCTGGGAATTTATCCCAAATCACACATGTGCAAAACAATTTAACAACAAAGATGATCATTACAGCATTTTTTAAAAGGGTAAAATTAGAAACTAATTGTTTAACAATAGCAAACTATTTAAATAAGTTGTGGCATATTCAAATCATTAGATACCATGCCATCATGAAAAAAGATCTTGCTGAATTATATTTAATGACATGGAAAGATATGCAAAATACGGTATTAAGTGAAAGGAAAAATGAGATGATAAAAGAATATGTATTCTATGGTACAATTTTGTAAAACAAAAACAAAAATGTGTATGGCTGGATACATACACAAAGGGGAAAAAAAAGATTACCTGGGGGAGAGTGGAATAATGTGTGAGTTTTTTTCTTTGTACATATCTATACTTGTCTAAGCATTTTATTTTTCCTCTATGTCCCACTATAACTTTTGTGACAAAAAAAGAAATCAAACAGTGACATTTTTCAAAGTGCTGGAACAAACAATCCTAAAATTTGTATGGAATCAGAAAAGACCCCGAATCACCAAGGAAATGTTGAAAAAGAAAAACAAAGCTGGGGGCATCATGTTGCCTGATTTCAAGCTATATTACAAAGCAGTGATCACCAAGACAGCATGGTACTGGCACAAAAACAGACATATAGACCAATGGAACAGAACAGAGAGCCCAGATATGGACCCTCAACTCTATGGTCAAATAATCTTCGACAAAGCAGGAAAAAACATCCAATGGAAAAAAGACAGCCTCTTTAATAAATGGTGCTGGGAAAATTGAACAGCTATATGCAGAAAAATGAAACTCGACCATTCTCTAACACCATACACAAAGATAAACTCAAAATGGATGAAAGACCTCAATGTGAGACAGGAATCCATCAAAATCCTAGAGGAGAACATAGGCAGTAACCTCTCTGACATCGGCCACAGCAACTTCTTTCAAGATACATCTCCGAAGGCTAGTGGAACAAAAGCAAAAATGAACTTTTGGGACTTCATCAAGATAAAAAGCTTCTGCACAACAAAGGAAACAGTCTACAAAACAAAGAGGCAACCCACAGAATGGGAGAAGATATCTGCAAATGACACTAGAGACAAAGCACTGATTTCCAAGATCTATAAAGAACCTCTCAAACTCAACACCCAAAAAACAAATAATCAAGTCAAAAAATGGGCAGAAGACATGAACAGACACTTCTCAAAAGAAGACATACAAATGGCTAAGAGACACATGAAAAAATGTTCATCATTAGCCATCAGGAAAATCCAAATCAAAACCACATTGAGATACCACCTTACACCAGTTAGAATAACAAAAATTGACAAGGCAAGAAACAACAAATGTTGGAGAGGTTGTGGAGAAAGGGGAACCCTCTTTCACTGTGGGTGGGAATGCAAGTTGGTTCAGCCACTTTGGAAAACAGTGTGGAGGTGCCTCAAAAAATTAAAAATAGAGCTACTCTATGACCCAGCCATTGCACTCCTGGGTATTTACCCCAAAGACACAGATGTAGTGAAAGGAAGGGCCATATACACCCCAATGTTCATAGCAGCAATGTCCGCAATAGCCAAACTGTGGAACGAGCCGAGATGCCCTTCAACAGATGAATGGATAAAGAAGATGGGGTCCATATATACAATGGAATATTACTCAGCCATCAGAAAGGATGAATACCCAACTTTTACATCAACACGGATGGGACTGGAGGAGATTACGCTAAGTGAAATAAGTCAAGCAGAGAAAGTCAATTATCATATGGTTTCACTTATTTGTGGAACATAAGGAACAGCATGGAGGACATTAGGAGAAGGAAGGGAAAAATGAAGGGGGGGAATCGGAGGGGGAGAAAGAACCATGAGAGACTATGGACTCTGAGAAACAAACTGAGGGTTCTAGAGGGGAGGAGGGTGGGGGGATGGGTTAGCCTGGTGATGGGTATTAAGGAGGGTACGTACTGCATGGAGCACTGGGTGTTATACGAAAACAATGGATCGTGGATCACCACATCAAAAACTAATGATGTATTGTATGGTGACTAACATAACATAATAAAATTAAATTAAATTTAAAAAGAAAAAATCAAACAGTAAATTTGTTGTTGCTTGAAGAACACTGTGTAGCTCAATCCCCTCATTTACAGGTAAGGAAACTGAGGCACAGTGAGGTTATGCAATCCATTCAGGCACCTGAGTAAATTACCCACAGCCAAAAAAGAGGGAAAGGAAAGAAAGGAAAGGAAAGGAAAGGAAAAGAAAGGAAAGGAAAGGAAAAGAAAGGAAAGAAAGAAACGAAACTCAGTTATCTTGATTTTCAGTCGAGAGCTAAGGAGCAAGTTAAAATGAGACACATTATTTTAAATTTACGTATTTTTTAAAGTGTAGTTTTCTGGTCAAATAGTAAGAGTACTATTCAATCTTAATCAACTAGGCATATTCTCTTTCTCTCATTCTCTCTTTTTTTTTTTTCTTTTTTGAGAGAGAGAGAGAGATAACAAGCCAGGGGAGGGAGAGGGAGAGACAGAATCTTAAGCAGGTTCCATGCCAGTGCTGAGCCTGACGCAGGGCTCCATCCCACGACCCTGAGATCATGACCTGAGTCAAAATCAAGAGTCAGATGCTCAACTGACTGAGCCACCCAGGCGCCCCTCAACCAGGCATATTCTTAATTAGATACGATTTGAACATATTAAAGAAAACCTTCCATAGCTCAACCAAATGAAACACACTAGACTACAAATTCTTTTCTTTGATCAAACCTCCTTCTCTACATGACAGTGTTCCTCTGTTTCTGGGGGTGATGTGGCCTACATTTTTACACCTTACACACTGTTGCCTTCAAACTACCTTTCATGTAACAGACTTTCATAACAACATAGACTTTGTCCATCATATAATGAGCAGACATTTTGGCTATGACATGTCCATACAGTGCCTATCACCTAGCTATGCTGTGTTGCCATCTTGTTCTACAGGGATTCTTTGGAATATATTCCCCCATTTGTCTTCAACATTCTAGAAAACAGAAAAAAATTAAAACAAAAAATGCTTCTGCTACAAAAATCAAGCAAAAAGAAAAACAGAATTTATTAGGCCTGTCAGAATAAATCAAAATTTTCCCTCCATTGGATACTCATCGGTTGACTCTACTGAGTTTGGAAGGAAAACAAATTTTTAAAACTTCTAGATTTTGTATCAAAAAGGTGAAGAAGATGTAAATAAGAAGTTTGGCATAGTTTCCAGTTTTCTGGGATAGAGCCTGCCTTAACATGTACTCTAATGACCATGCATGAATATTAAGTTGGATTTTTTTTCTATAAATAAATGAATATATAAGCTTATACATACAAATTATAGATGAAAGCATGGACTATCTCACCTCTGAAAATGAACAACTCTCTTTGTACATTCTGTTCTAATTTTCTACACCTTAATGAAGTCCTAGGCCTTATAATATGAACAGGTTAATGCAGAGGGATGCACAAATTAGACATATGTGTACTGAAGCCCACATCAACATCTGAACTAGAAGGAAAGAGATTTCCTAAAGCACACAGCAAAGGAGATCTGAAAATTGTCTCTTCAAGCTCTAAATGTCAGAATAGTTCCTTAATTCACAGTTTTCTATCCCGGATATTAGATTTCCATATATTTTGGACAACCACAGAAAAGAGTTCTATCACATGTACATTATGCTACAGACCAGATGAGATAGATTTTATGAACTCAAATCTACTTTGTAAGGACAGTCTCGGCCATCTATAATCACTAATTAATTAATGGAGTCGGGCTTGAAATAAATAGAAGATATAAACCACTACCCAAGTATAAAGAAAGCTCTCAGCCTTTTGAAGATATCAAAGAGAAATAAAATTTAAAACATCCAGTTCTATCCTCAAAGTAGTCAGTGCTTTGTTTATTGCTCAGAGTGGTTGTAAATGGAACCTAGTTTTGGTTAATAGATCCTTTCTAATGTGTTGAAGCTGTTGTTGGTTTTCATTTAGAGTATCTCATGCCTTGGTTGCAGAAAGGCAGTGTTCAAAGTTTGGGTTTGGTGACTGTGTGTTAACGTATGTGTTAATTCATCGAGGAAGGCCTTCCTGGTACTCGAAGGAGCCAGAGGGCAGCTGGAGATGAGGTCGGAGAGGTGGGGTATCATGAGTACATGGGCTTTGGCTCCCAGTGAGATGGGGAGCCAGGGGAGAGTCTAAGCAGAGCAGTGACACGCTGCGACTTACACCTTGGGAGGGTCACTCTGGCTGCTGTGTAGAGAATAAACCTCAGGCACAGACAAGGAAGCAGGAGGGTGGCTTAGGGGGCTATCATCATCATCCAAGTGGGAAACAGTGGCGGCCAGAAGGGGTGATAGCACTAGTGATGAAAAGTGGTCAGACTCCAGGATATTCTGACTGCTCGTGGATTGGATGCCGGTTGAGAGATAAAAAGAGGGCTCAAGGATAGTGTGGAGATACCTGGCCTGAGCCAAACATGGAGCTGCTATCAGCTGAGCAGGAGACAGAGCAGAGCAGGACGGGTAGGAGTCGCGTGCCGGAAGGAGGGTTTGCACAGGCTTGGGCGGACACGCGTCTGAGACAGCCAGGGACAACTGCATACATGCAGAGAAAGGCCTAGGCTTATGGTCCGGATTTGGTAGTCACTAGCAGGTAGATGGTACAGATCCACAAGCCCTGACCCACAACCCTGACTTTCAAAAGGTTCTAAAAATTTGGCTTTTTCTGAAGTTTGGGCCAAAATCATTTAACAAACCCTGACCCAGGCTAACACAAGGCTATTTACTGTTTATATTTACTCCATTTAGTGTGAATGTTTATACCTTTGTGCTGGAAATATTTATTTGTTTGATCAGGAAGTCCTGCCCTAGAGTCTGCTGGGGGTGTTGGGTAGAATACATACTATGGGAACCTTCTAGAATCAGAAAAAAAAAAAAAAGTGATTTCTAAACAAATCTGGCCGTAAGGGTTTTGGATAAGGGGTGTGGATCTGTAGTTTTGAGCCATGACACTGGAGGGATGAGAACTGATCCCAGGGGCCCTCCAACACAGAGAGATTGGAAAGAGGAGGGACCTGCCCAGACATCTGAAAAGATCCTCCTGCAGAGGCCTGACCTCCAGTACCCTGGGTGGAGTCAACTTTGACTTCCCTCCTTCTTCCCTCCAAACCACCACCACCAAGTATCCACCAGGCACTCATCACAGATATGTGGCTTATAAAAGCCTTGGTTTTCTTAGCGTTCTCTGTGTCTTCAAAAGAGATGGCAAAAAAAAAAAAAGAATCCCCCCCCCCACACACACACACAGTTTTTATTAAGCCTGTTAAACACTGACTTCATGCACTGCTGAACTACTCACTGCACTTGTCGTAAGGTGGGGTGTGTGTGATGAGGAATAAAAACTGTAGAAAACCATAAATAAAGCTTGTAGTTAGCATCAAGGCATTTCCTGTTTCTGGGAAGCCTGTCTGCCTACTACTGTTGCTCTAACAGATTGAGTGTCCCTCCTTCCACCCCTAAACACCCAAACTCCAAAATTGTGTCAGGACGCAGTGGCAGGGGATGCAGTGGGGCACCGCAAGTCCCGGGCCTGTGGCAGGAAAACCCTGCAGTGTGAGGTGGTATCTCAGCCCCGACCCAAGAAGTCCCCTGGGGCTGCCATGCCACAGGACCCCCACAGGGGCAGCCTTGTGTTCTAAGGCAAGACAGAGAAGGGTGGGAGGGTTTAGATCCGAGGCCAGGGAAGCTGCCACTCACATGGCTGCTGGGCACGCCATTATTCCTATGCCCACTCCAGGGGATAAACGTGCTCTGGAGTGGGCAGGTTTGCTGAAGACAAGTAGCCTTGTAAACAATTACAAATAAGAATGAAAAGGTACTCCTACTCACAAATCCATCTAGCCCCCCAAATGGACCCAGGCTCTGCTTCCTTCCCAGGCCCCACTACCCAACCCCCCCCATCGACTTCTCCTGACCTGGATGCAGATTCCTAGGCTCAGAAGACCTCCTCCATATCAGCTTAAACCGTTGGCCCATTTAACTTAAGAAAGAAGAGACAAGAAATCTCTATTAGAAATTCCGGGTTGGGGCGTCTGGGTGGTGAAGTTGGCTGAGCAGCCGACTCTTGGTTTCGGGCTCAGGTCATGATCTCAGAGTGGTGAAACCAAGCCCCCGGGGGGGCTCCGTGCTCAGCAGGGAGTCTGCTTGAAGATTCTCTCCTGCTGCCCCTCCCCCGCTCACTTCTCTCTCTCTCTCTCTCTCTCTCTCTCCCCCCCTCAAATAAATAAATAAATAAATAAATAAATACATTTTTTTTTTAAAAGAAACTCTGGGAGCTCCTTTATTCAAAAACAGTTGAGCAACACACAACAAATGGAAAATCGGTCATTGGTCAAGATAAGTGTTGAAACTAGGCAGTAGATCTGGGGGGGGGGCATTATTCTGCTCTGTCCACTTCTGTACATGTTTGAAATCCTCCGTAAGACAAAAAGAAGAGGTAGAGGAGTAGGAGAAGAGAGGAAAAGAGGGATTGAGGGAGGCAGTAAGCACTCAACGTCACTATCCCAAGTGGACCCATGTTCCATGGCTAAGTGTAGGTTTTCTTGAAGACCTCAACTGGGGAGCAGGGTGCCGAATTTAACTCAAACCCTTCCCACCTCCTGTCCCAATCAATTCGACCCAATACCTTGCCAGGGACAAAGGGATGAGTAATCACAAGCCACTGCTGTCCAGTCTGGTCCCCATCAAGGCCCCTCTGAAGAGCCTCCCCACGCCCTTCCCCTGACCCTCTCGTGCAGATAGAGTAAAGCTGCCCCTAAAGTTGCCTTCACCATTCGCAATGCTAAGTGCTTTGGAGAAAAAAAGGAGTTGATCACTTCATGCTTTCCCTTCTTCATAAAGATGTTTTCCCTGACTTCAAAGGCTGTCTGTTTACCTTAGATGATTAGGGAGAATTAATGGAACTAATCGAGTTAACAATATGACGGTCCTGCTGAAGCCTGCAAATTATCCCCGATTCCCTTTGATGGCTTCGAGATTACCTCACCACCATCAAAACCCAGGAAACTTCCATATGCCTGTGCTTGGCTGTGCCTCCATGGAAAGCCAAATGTGCAGAGTCAGCACTGAGCAGGACAGAGGCCTTGGCAGCCTCCAGGCTGTGAACGATGGGCCATAGAAGAGCCAGCAAGCTGATGAGCATTCCCCGGGAGTGCAAAGCTTGGCCCACGTCAGCCAAGCCAGACACCCTGCCCTCATGCATGCCGGGAGCTGTGACCTCGGCTGGCAACGGCTGTGCGCTCCAGCAGCGAGGGACAGAACCCGCTGCCCAGAGCACACACATCTCAGATGCCTCTGTGGTTACACAGGCAGAGCTGGGCATGCCCCCCGGAGGTGGAACTGGGCCCGGGAACAACCGAGAAATGAAGTGCAGCCAAGGCGATAGGTGCGGAAAACCTGAGGCTCTCTGTCACAGACAGACGGAAGGTGCCCTCCTGGGAAGCTTGCAGGTGGCACACACACCAAGCAGGGAGGGGAGTGGGAGGTTGCTGCCAGGGCCCACTCCTGTCTTCCGCTCTGCCCCCTGCCCCCACACACCTACCGCTGTGGGTGATTCTCCTACAGTGTGACACAGTCCCCGGTACCTCAGTAGCCAAACATAAGCAAACCCACCATCACTTCTCCTCACAAGTCAAGTGACTCTGATTCTTTCATTCATCAACCAGTCGGGGAATAATAGGCTTCCCCATTCAGTGGGATCCAAGTCTTGCAATCACCTGTCTGAGAAAGCGAATTCCATTGCTCAACCCCCATGTGAAGTATTTTCCAACAATTTCTCTTTATCCGGAAAGAACAGAGGACCAAAGTTCCTGCTGGAGAACCTGGCAGGCCCAGGTGTGCTGTTTGAGGAGGTGAGATGGATATGGGTGTCAGGGCCAACTTCTCAACCTTCAGAATCACAGCAATGGGAATTCACTCCAGTGCTCAAAGTCCTAGTTGAGCCCCCTTTCCTCTTCACCAAGTCTCTTGGGGCACAGGGCTTGACAACAGGGAGCAACCTCAATGGGAGCCTGGACTCTGCCAGAACAGGTTCCCATTCACTTATGTCTCCCCAGACCCAGCAGGGCATCCTAGCACGGCACGGGCAAGCGGGCTGAGGGTGGGGTAAGAGGTGTTAGTCACAGGGGAGTGACTATCCCAACCAGAAGACTAATGAGAAACTTCATGTCTCTCTGGTGTAACATTTTGTTTGGGCTATTACATATCAATCATAGGACCTCTTGTAGGAATAAGGGTAATTATTAATGTGAGCTTATGTTTTGCATAAGGGAATCATTGCCAAAATAAAAAGCTAAGAAGCAACTCTACTTACAGAGAGAGGTTAAAAAGCAGACCTTCCTAAGAGAGAAAACAGAAGTCAGTCTCAGGAGAGAGTTAACCCTTGATTGTGCAGCACATTCAGTGAGTGACATAGATTCACACCTCGTGGTCCACAAGCATCCCCACATGCTCCCCTGTTACCGCCACGTCCACGGCCCAGCCACCTGAGTGAACCAGGCCCTTTCTACTCTACTGCCCAGGGTCCTTCCAGGGCATGCAAAGCCGGGCAAAAGGAGCAAACACCTGCCGAATGGGGGATCTCGGGCAATCACCCTTCACTGCACACTCTCCCTGACCGTATCTCCTGGGGCAGCGAGTGGGGGCACAACTCGGGCTGCTTTCTAATTTTCCCAAGAGCCATAGCACGGCACGGCAACCTCACACTGCCCTCGGGGCCCAGCCTAACCCCTCACTCCCCCCGGGGGTGGGGTGCTCAGGCTTCCTTCTCCGGATAGCAGTGCTCTTAAAATGCCACGGGCTCTCCCCCAAACAGCACAATTACTTTTCTCCCCTCCGGAGACAGGAACATAGCTTTCCTGCCTCTCTGTGTGGTTTGTACACACCACAGCTGATGTACACAATGACCAACACACCCTGACTTTACACAAGAACTTCCGAAGACATATATATGAAGAATTCAGACAGACAGAGTGCGACACAAAGGCCAGCTCCAGGTCCTCCCACACGTGGCCCCTCACGTCTGGTCCGTCACGGAGCCCCCCAGATCCTTCTTCATAAGCTGCTGGGCCCACTCTTTGCAGTTGCACCCCCAGCACCAGCCTTCCCGGAACGGGGCCTGAGGGTCCCAGAACCCCCCTACCTCTCGCCAGCATTCGTCCACGCTCCGTGTGCAAACCCAACCGGCGGACGAACAACACCGTTGTCGTGCTGCCTCTTTCCCCAACCGTCTCTCTGTCCACGGGGTGACATTCGGTTCCCCGTGCTTCTTTCCCCTGCAAAGGCCCAGGGCTCCGGGCAGGCTCACGGAGCCCCCAGCCTGCCCGGGCTCTCCCGCACATGCAGGCCTCCACTGCACTGGGGGCCCAGCCTGACCCCTCACGCCGCCTCCAGGGTTCTCCACGGAGCCACTCCTCTGGTGCTGGGCATTGTTTAGCTTCTGGAATTCTCCCTCACCTGTATTGGCTGGTGCTCAGTAGGCTCCACAGGTAGCTTTCAGGGGCATGACCCACTCTATATTCCCCTGTTCCTCTGTCCTTCGGCCCCTGGG
This sequence comes from Zalophus californianus, assembly GCF_009762305.2. Lineage (NCBI taxonomy): Eukaryota > Metazoa > Chordata > Mammalia > Carnivora > Otariidae > Zalophus > Zalophus californianus. Next base: position 74,287,292 of record NC_045602.1, read on the forward strand.
CCCTAGTAAAGGGCTCCACACATAGGAGCTGTTCAAAAAATATTCGCTATGGGGCGCCTGGCTGGCTTAGTTGGTGTAGCATGCTACTCTTAAGCTCAGGGTTGTGAGTTCAAGGCCCAAGTTGGGCATGGAGCCTACTTAAAAAAAATACATTTGTTACTCATTTCCATTTCAGGCTATGATGCTCCATCTCTTCCTTTAGCATCCATAACTTAGAGGATATAATTACTTCAACCTCCAAGTGTTCAGTGTTGAGCAAAGTGACTCTGGATGTAAACAATATTTTTGAAACGCTATACCTCGTTTCCATCAATCAACCAGCTTCTAAAACTACAAAAGGGTAGTGTGCCTACAGTAGAAGAGATCACCAGAGGGCATGGGGGGGGCTTGGAAGGGTGAATGATCCCATAATAGCCTTGGAAGTCCTGAACACAGAGCCCCTCTCCCACCATCCTCCCCCCCCCAACCTCGCTACATCCCAAGCTTGGCTCCCTCAACCCTTGAGGCTCAGAGATGCTGGCTCTGTGCAGTCTTGTGTAAGACATCTGTCACTCCACCTAAACAAGCTCTCTGAAAGTGAGGGAGCCAGCGCTAGGCCTCATTGGATTTCAGCTCACTGTCCTGTGGAAGAGCTCAAAGGCCAGGTCTGTCACCCTGCCTCTGCCACTGGGCCCAAGGACCCAGGGCAATCACTCAGAAACTCAGCCACCCCCACTGTAAACTTCCGCGGGGATGGGGTGGAGATCGGAAACAATCATGCATAAAGCAGAGTGTTCAGAATAGTCAAGAACCCAACAAATGAAGAGAAGGAAGCTTTCAGCTTGAGAACTTCAATGGCATTTGGGTCCTGAATCAAGACTTAAAGACGAAAGGTCCCCTAGGCACCTCATTCTCCAGAGAAAAAAGTTACAATCTTCAGTTTGGTCATTGCTGTTGCCACAAGTCAGAACTTCTCTTGCTGGCATTAACATTCATTAAAACTCAGCCCCAACTCTTTCTCCCTTCTGTTTCAGCCATATTCCCCCATCCCCACCCCCCCAGGGCCCCCCACCACAAGCCTTTCTCGCTCCACCCTCCCTTCCTCAGCACAGAATGTTCCTTCCAACCCCACACCCTGAAACTCAACATAAAATCTAAGTCAACTTTCAGATCTACCTCCACCTGGAACCTGCCCTCCTTTCAATACTGGGACCCCTCAAAGGCAGGTCCACACCTACATCCTTGTATGGCCCCCCCCCCGAGATGCCCCTTTCCCCACCAGGAGCACATGGAGCACTGCTGGGCACTTGAAGTGCTCGATGACTCCTGTTTGTTAAATGATGTAATACCAAGAAAAACTGGAGCTCCATGATGTTTCCATTACATTCAGCTGGAAAATCCCATTGAAGATTCACTCCTTCGGTCCAACCCCCTTAAAACATCCTCCTTCATTTTGCTGGCTGAGCTCATCCCGGTCCTGTCAAAGTGCTGCATCCAAGTTCCGTGGGCTTTCTCCAGACCAATGATCACTTCCAACCCCTGCTAAACTCCCTATTACTTTGCAGAGAAACAGCCAGCCCTGATCCATACCTTACAAAGGCACTGGGCTGCATGGTGGCATGGCTCCGGCCCATCTTGATGCAATTACTTCCTTGTGTTGCTGCTTCCCGGCAGTCTCACCATTGTTCTTCATTTACCCAGAGAGCTATGTCTGAAGCTTTATTGGAAAAATGAATTATGACTTGCATTACATTCCACACTTCCCAGCGCACCACCATGGGTTTCAAAGCATTAAGTTGGTGGCTCTTGCGGCTCCGAGGTGAACAATTTCATGAACCAGCTTGCCATACGGTGTCATCCAGATCTGGCCCCCACCCTCCAACCTCCCATGTCCCATCTGGACTACATGTGGGCTGCATTTCCATCACCTGGACTCTCGCCTCCGGCCCGGGAACATAAAAAACCACATGCTAACAAACCAGCCAGCCTGGCAGAGAGCAAGCTGGAAGAAAAGAATCGTCCCTGAAACCACAGGCTTGGAGGAAGAGACCAGCCACCCAGCTCCACGGCTCTTAACAAGTGAGGACAATGTGTCCTCTTGGATCCACACAACAGACCTTGATTCGTAAGAGCAGTGTTCTCCCTGGACTGCCCCAGAGGAAAGGCAGCGTTCTGAGCCAGGTGAGTTCTTAAATCAAGAGGAAAAGCCTACCACACTGTGCACAAGGTGGACTTAGGACGCAGTCTTCCTGGGCTCCAGCTCCACTTCATAGCCATGTGACCCTGGGCAAGTCAATTACTCCCTTCATGCCTCAGTCTCAATCTGCAAATTGCAGATACAACAATACCTCCCTCCTTGGGTCATCATTCATGTATATAAAATGCATAGGAATTATGCCTGACTTAGGAGTAAATATGTATTATAACCATCATCATCATTACGGTTATTATTACCTCCTCTCTTTGCTTTGCTTAGGCATGAGAGCAAATGCCTCACCCTTGACACAGATCTTCCTGCTATACTCTTTGCCTCCAACATTTCAAATGTTAAATATCCATCCAAGCATTCGGGCATCACGGTGAATGGTTCTCCTTTGCTTTCTCTCCTCAGCAAATACCCCAGATTCTTGCAAGCTGCTCTATCTGTTTGGTGGCAAATTCAAGAATGTTTATGTAGGTTTTCATCCCTGCACATGTTTTGGAAACAAGCACGGTGAGTGCTAAAGCAGGGCAAAAGGGAAAGCAAGACAGTGCAAGGATCAAAAACAGGTCCCCCACTCCTCAATGCAGAACCGCAGGGGTCATTCTCCACCAAAGCCAGAGGCTCCTTGCATCTTCTCTGAATTCAAACTGCCAGCTCAAAGAGCTTGGCCTGGGAAGGAGATAAGGCAGATGGGAAAAACTGAGGATGAAAGCAGGGTAGAGGGCCGAATCCCAGAGTGTAAGATGAACCCTTTAGATGTTCTCATTTAATAACGCAGTTTCTGAGACTTGCCCACCAGGGTCCTGTCCTTCCCAAGCAAACATCTGTTATGATGACTGAGACCCAGGGTAGTTTATTCTTTCTTTGCTAAAACTTCCGGTGAATTATTGATCTCATAAATGTTATCCTTATGGCTCAGATGAAAGTCAACTTTCAAATCCAGAAGGGGGTGTGGGGTAGCCAGTCTATCCATCTTCTGAAGCCAAAGAGATAGAAATCTACCAGTTGCAGGATTGATTTTTGTTTACGCTTCTAATCCCAAATATTTGGAATGAACACTTTGATGTAACAAAAACATGTCCTATGAATGCCAAAAAAGAAAAACAGAACTTAAATTTCTATGTGATAGATACTAAATTGTACCTTCTGGACTGATTGATTACACAAAAATGATTGTGAAATTCCTCCTGCCCCAAAACAGAGTGGGTCACCGAATCATAAATGTGTCACCTTCTTTTCTCCTGTCGTACTCCCAAAACCAAACTGATTTAAACTCTGCACGACGCCAGGCTTAAAAAGGAGAAATTCCAGGGAGGTTGAGCGTTGTCTGGTTCCTAGCACAGCTGGATAAAACCCTGCCTCTTGCTTGCCCAGAACCCTGAGAGCAGGCGGTTAGATGACCATCCCCTCCTCCTCCCAGCTCTCTGCAGACAGGAAGAGAGAGCACTCCCCTGGCATTAACACACAAGCCTCCGGGGTGCTGTCAGGCCACGAAATCTACGTGGGCCTCTTTGTTGGCAGAATCTGGGGTTATTGAGGATTTTACAAGATAAGATATTTGGAAGATGGTACGTGGCAAACTGCAAAGTCCTATCACATGTAAACTGCAATGCCCATAAGAAATTAGCCACTGTCATACTGAAAAGGATGGGGTTGCAGCTGGTGGCGTAGAAGGGTCCTGACAGAGGCATGGGCCTCCCCTTGGGGCAGGTACCTACCCAAACCACACACACACACACACACACACACACACAGACACTCTGAAGACATTCTGTCATTTGAGTAATTTCCTCCTAAAATCCTCTCCCCCCACCATCCACTCCCATGGATTTTTAGTAATACTATTATTTCAAAAGTTCACAGTAGTAATTATAGAAAAGAAACAAAATAGCAAAAACACCACCATAATCTCGCTATCCAAAGATAAGTTGCAATATATTCCTTTCAATTTTTCATATCTGTTTGTGTGTGTGGGTGTGTGTGGGTATGGGTGTGGGTGTGTGTGTGTGTGTGTGTATACATATATATATATACACAATTTTTAACAACACTAGTAAACTGTAGGGGCTCCTGGGCGGCTCAGTCGGTTGGGCTCCGACTCTTGATTTTGGCTCAGGTCATGATCTTGGGGTTGTGAGATAGAGCCCTGCATAGGGTTCCCCTCTCAGTGGAGAGTCTGTTTGTTCCTCTCCCTCTGCTCCTCCCTGCCCCTAGCTCTCTCTCTCAAATAAATAAACAAATAAAATCTTGAAAAAATAGTAGCTAACTATATTAAATACTTTTTATGTGCCAAGTACTAGTGTAAACACTTTAGATGTTTTTAGTCATTTAATCGTATCAATAACCCCTGAGTAGATATTGTTCATGCTTCATTTTACAGGTAAGGAAACTGAAACACAGAGAAGTTAAGAAACGTGTCCGAGGTCACACAGCTTGTAAATGGCAAAGCCTGGGTTCAAACCCCTGCAGAGTCCATGAGACCATTACAACATGAAAGCAAACATAATAATATGACTTGAGAATTTTGTCAATATGTTTTGAAAATCTTTGCATTGTATTGTTTGTTTTTCTGTTATCATAACTGCATGGTCTTCATAGTATTGATGAACTAAGGTTTTTTTAGCATTTTATTTTATTTTTTATTTTTATTGATTGTCTTTTGGTGCGGAGGGGCAGAGGCAGAGGGAGGGAGAGAGAGAGAGAATCTCAAGCAGGCTCCCCCCGCCCAGCTTGGAGCCCAACACAGGACTCCATCTCACAACCCTGAGATCATGATCTAACCTAAAATCAAGAGTTGGACGAGCCATCCAGGCACTCCTTGATGAGTTCAGTTTTAATCAATTGTTTAATATGACTATTTTGGGGTAGCTACAACAAACCCCCATTTGAGATATTTTGCAGTTTTTCAATATTTTAAACAACACTAAAAAGAACATTTTTTATATACATCTATAATCATTCTCACCTAGAAATGGAAGTGCTGGGTCAAGACATACGCACTGAAAGATGCATATTTTTGAAGTTCTTATTATTTTTTGCCATACTGCCCTCCAGAAAGATCTCATCAAGTACACCCCCACTTGCACCATATGAATAAATGCTTACATCTTCATCAATACTAGGTAGTATGATTGCCTTAGTTCTTAAAAACATTCTGTTTAAAAGTGCAACACGTCTAAAGCAATTGAACCTACCCCCCTCATTCATACCTTGGGCCAGTTCACCCTCTAACAATTAGGGAGAGAGAAGTGGAGGGTTAAGAGGAAGACCAAGGAGGTAAGAGTGGCAATCAGCTCGTAGGGAGGGGCTATCTGATGTATGGGGGTACAGGGCGCAGCGTGGCAATGGTGAGGTACCAGGGCACGGGAGCACTCTATGGAAGATAGGGCAGAAAGAAAAACAAGACGGTTCCAAAACCAAAGGCCTGGCACTTGAAAAATAATTATAATAATAAAATGGCAGGAATTTAAGGCTAAGGAAAGAAAGATTCATTGAAAACAAAACAAAACAAACAAAAGCCAGGAGTTTCACAAGAACATTGGAGTCTGGCCAGCCCTGGATTGCTTCTGTCTAGTTGACACAGAAGGGGAAAGACACCTCTCCGTGTTAGGGATGATGAGGTGCCAGTTATCCACGTGTGTCCTCCATCCTGGAGAAAGGGCACGTGGTCTCATCCCCAAGGAAAATACCTAATCGATTTTTTTAGTTCCAGAGGGCCAGGATACCCCCAAAAGTGTAAACCTTAGTACAGTCCAGGAGATAATGAGCACATACCACTCAGCCTGGTCATTTTAGGACAGATTGTCCTTGCATTTATTTATTTATTTATTTAGTCAGTCCGAGACTCAGGGAAGAGCTAAATGGGGCTTTTAAAGTGGAATCCTGAGATCATGCACTCACTGGGAAAGGCCACACACCAAACCTCCATCTATGCTGTGCTGGTCCACAACCGTAGCAGGGATTTTAGGAGTTGGGAAAATAAGTGGACAGATGAATAAACACAGATATAAAGAAAGGAGCGTCTTTCCCGTACTCCTCACAGACCAGAGGAAATGCTTAGATGAAAGGCCCATCTACACCTGGGATGGACCTTGCTTTCGTGGCCAGATTCACGAATGCTCTGCTAGCATTCACACCCATCATCCCCACGTTGGCACTGGACTGCTGGGGTGGATCCTATTGCTCCCATTTTTCAGATGAGAAATTGAGACTTCAGGATGATTTACCCATGAGCATCTCGCTGGAAAGTGGCAGAGGCAAAACTAGACCCCACTAGTTCCAATACCAGCAAGTCTACCAGTAGTGGTGATTTTCTACTCCAGCTCTATGCCATTACTCACCAACACCCCCTTGCTCTTTCTTATAAATAAGACTGACAATGTTGCTGGAACATTCTCTCTCCTGCAGGGAGAGCCTGGACTCCCTCTGAAACATGTGGTTATTTAGAATTGCCTGAAGGATTTTCACTAAGGCAGTCTCCTCCCCTGAAGGGAGTGAGGAAGAAGCCACTAACCACGGGTAGGGCCTTACTAATGGAGGGAACCCGGGAAGAAAAAGACACGGTATCCAGGGTTGGAAAGCTGAAGGTAGAGGATGAAATGTCAAATCAGAACAGGAGCCTGTAAGACAGGGTCAAAAGAGAGGCAGGGGATCGGCTGGAGCAGTGAGGAAGGCACCACCTGAGCTTTGGAGAACGCAGGATTCCCAACACCTGGAACCCCGGCCTTTCCACTATGGTCACAGCTCAAAGAACACACAGCTTTCCTTGGGCTCCGGAACCAGCATTTTACCAATGCGTTTCTTGCTTCGGATTGTTAAATAAATAAATAAATAATAAAACCAGATTCTTGACCCTGAACCATCAAAGAGAGAGCAAAGAAAGAGGAGGGAAATGGCTGTATCAAATTTCCTGCATAATCCTCTTATGAGATTAGTGCCCTCTTAATGGTAATCAGGTTCTGGCTTGGGAACTAAATTATACCACCGGGTAATGCTCCTATGGGGCTGGGGGATGCTTGATTATATGAAACAGGGTAGGAGCAGGGACCTCTAATTCCTTGCTCTGAACAAGTACAGCTGGAGCCATTTCAAACCAGGAGCTTTAGGGCCGAAAGGAACTTAACACCCAACCCAACGCCATGTTGGTTAGTTTTTGGAGAAGTCACACTGCCATAGCCTCCAAGCCTGGGACATGGGATGGCGTCCCCAAAATCCCTTCCTGGATCTCTTCTCTTCCTAAGGGCCCATCCGGACAAGTGCAACCCGTGGCTGAGGTGCAACTGACGCCCCGCCCCCTGCCCCTTCCAGAGAGTATAACATGCCCTGTAAGACATTGTCTGGGGCTAGGACATTTCAGCGACTCTGTGGCATTAAATATTCTTGGCGCCTAAGCCACCTCCTGAATGTGCCCAAAGTCTGAAAGAATCAAGATGCCTGGCTCACACCCTCGAGTAGCTCAGACCCCAGGAGAATTGAGGCTGCCCGTTTCTTTTCAAACTGGCGGTGACTCGGGATTCTCCATCTCTCCTTTTCCACATACAACTCCATGTTTTGTCCATGAGTTTTATTTGCCTTCTGGGTTTTTGGCATGAAAGACTCCTAAAATCCCACTGGAGGAGGAGTGAGCTTGGCCTCCAGCAGCGATGCACGGAATGAAAGCAGAGATCTGCACAGAGGCAGGGCTCTGAGCTCCAGCTGCAGCCTGGAAACCTCCGCCTTGCACTTAGGGAGCACTTCTGTGGAGTCATCAGACAGCCCTCGGCTGCAGGGCCAGGGGACAGTTACTCAGGTCCGTGGGCCCTGTGCAAAAATGGCTCCACATCATTCCTAGTGGGCAGAATTTCCTCATAGCCATCCAGTCTGCCACTTCCAATGTCCAGCTCTAGCTTCCAGATTCTTCTCAACCTGGCCCCGGAGTCATGCTCAGGCCCCCAGCCACCAGAAAAGCCTCATCACCGTTGCTGGGAGGTGGTTACCCTCTACACCACTCCAACCTCCCCTCATCTCAATTTTTTCTCAGAATCCATCTCCTGGGGCAAGGGAGTGAGAAGGAGACTTTTCTGATTATCCTGTCCACCCTAGGGGCTCAGTTCCCTGATAAGGGTCAATTTATATGATTCATGTTAGCCTCACATAGACTATTCTCATTTTTGAGTTACCGTACGTGCTCCTGAAGGTTTAGATTCCACAAACAGCCAGCTAAGCTCAGCTGTGTTTATGACCTAACGGCGGAGAACCAAGGCAGACATTCTGGAACACATGCTCCATGGGCCACATTAAGCACTTTATGTCATCTTAATAATTCCTAACATACACCCTACAGGGTTATTTCCATTTTACAGAGGAAGAGTCATGATGGGCACGATTTGGACCCTGCTCTGCCTGCTTTTCCCTCTGTAATGTACTGCATGGCCACAGAACTGGGACTCTGAAGGCCTGAGCGCCGGGTCTGGTTGGGCCCATGTCTCTAGCTGGTCTCCTGGCACCTCCCTGAGCCCCAATTTTCTCACTTGTGAAAGTGTAGGGATGGTTCCCGAGGTCCCTTCATGTCCTCACATGTGTTCAGCAAGGGGCTGGCCACACAGTTGGAAGGAAAGGGGAGCACGAGGCTGCCCCTCCCCCTCCTCTCTACTGAGGAATAAGACCCCCCCCACCGACTTGTCATGAACACCTGCGTCTGCTTCACACCATCTGCACCCAGCCATTAACCCCGTGAGCCCCTTCCTGCTAATGCAGCTAAAGGGTCACTGTGAGGACCTTTTTCAAAAATGACCCATGGCTGGCCAGCAAGGGGCAGGTGGGGAGGAGCCTGCGAGCCTGCCCCGGGACCTCCGAGACAGCTGGGCTCCCGAATGGCCTTCGATAAGTGCCTCAGGAAGGCGCAATGGCTTCCCACAGCTGATTAGCGCACTGGATGAGATAATGCCAAATTCCCCGAAGTTTTGCAGCCTGGGACTAGATGCCAAAAGCTTATCAACTCCATCCCAAACAAGGCTCACTCTGGGCTGCTCGCGGGGCCAGGAAACCCCAGAAATGGAATTTCCAATAGTTGGGTCCTTCTAATGGTCTTCCATGGGTTTTTGCAATCAAGCTAAAGACTCTCCTCAAGGAACTCATTAACCTGCCGAGGCTCCGGAACTGCCTTCACCTCACTCGATATTGAACTATTCACGGGGTGTACCACCCCTATGTTGCTGGGGTGCTTGGATTCACGGGCGCCCCTCCACCACAAGATGGTACAAGACAAGAGAGCAGCCAACAGCTCGATCGGTGCCTCGGCTTCTCCTCTGCCCCGCCGCCACTCCCACCGTGAGGCCACCTCCCAGCCCTGCGCCCCGGGTGCCTCTCAAATCCATACTGCTTTTCATTATCACCACCTCCCAAGGTATCGTGTCACCACACGTACCATGAGCCAGGCACTGTCATTAGAACTCTCCTACATCTGTGAACTCATTTAATCATCAAAACAAGCCGATGAGGTGGCTACTAATATCATTACCCACCCGGGACAGAAGAGGTCACCAAGGCACAGAGAGGCTAGGTCAGCAGCCTGAGGTCATCCAGCAGTCAGGGAGTTTGTGTTCTCCACCACCACACTCGGCTGCCTCCCCCTGCCATCCCAGGCACGTCGTGAACCCTGGTTTTCCTGGCAGCCAGCGCCACCGTTCAGCCTTCAGCTTTCAGGTTTCAAACAGCCCTTCTGCTGCCCAGGACAGAATTTCCTGTAGGAGAGATCTGAGATCTGTGGTATGTCTCTCAGTGGGTAATAACAATCCCTCGCATTTGAATAATGCCTTTACAGTTTCACAGGCACTGTCAGATCACCTCCCCACCCATCGCCAATCCTGCCAATGTTCCCGCAAGGGTAGGTACAGCAGCGAACGTAAGCCTCTTCAAGAGCGGTGGAGCGACACCCAACTTCACGCAGCTTATCAGGGCCGAGGCGAAAACCCAGACTTCTTAACTCTTCGTTCACTTTCCTGCCCAACTTAAGAAGAGATGATTATAAATAATACCAGGAGATTTGCTCTGTAGTGGAATCCTCTAGACAGGAATATATGGATAGAGAAAGAGAGACACAGATGTGTAGGAGAGAGTGTGCCGAGGTGTGAATCGTAATAGCTATCATAATTTTAATTTCCATTTAATATTTTGATTAAAATACATACTGAAGGGGTCAAAAGGTAAAAAAAAATAATGTTCTTAAATGGTATTAAGGCTTTAAATAATATGAAATCCAAGTAATTCAAAATTCAAGAATCACAAAAGGACAGGCAGTGAATATCCTGTGTTTTTATTCTAGGGTTCCACCATTTTCTTCTTGGAGCCTTCCACTTCTTCTGATACTTGGGAAAACTGTGGTAACAGTTTAGAGACCTTGCCCCCTCCCCAGCCTCAGACCTACTCCAGTATTCCTTTGAGCCATACGTGATGGTGACTTTTACTTTATCAACAAAAGATCATACACGAATATAGTACAGATTCACAAAGTATCAAAAAACAATCATAGTAATGAAAAGTCAGTGTTGCTTTCTGCCCCCTGTCACACAGAAACTTTTACTCCTTTCTCTTGTTTCTTTCAATGGGAATCTACGTATTTGCGGACCTCCTCACAGGTTTACCCCAGCTCCGATGATGGTCAGGTATACACACTCCTCTGTCTGCATCCTTCTTTTAATGGCTGCATAATATTCCACTGTGTGGATGTAGCACAGATCATCCGACGGACCTTTACTTGCCATCAAGTTTGCTATCAAGAACAATGCCGCAAATCCATTGATGAGAGCTGAGGCAGAGGCTGCTGGTTCTCCTCAATGTCCCGTGTTCCCCTTCTCCCATACAAGAGAAGTTTATGAAGGCCGCATTTCCCAACCTCCCTAACAATGAGGTGGGGCCACGTGACTAAATTCTGGTCACAGGATGTAAGCAAATGCATATGTGGCAATTTCTAGGAACTTTCCTTAAGAGAAAGCAGATGTACTCCCTTTACTTGCTTCATCTTTAACTTGTTAGGAAAAATTGTGAAATGGACCAAAGTAATGACTGGTGTTCTGTCTAGAGCACACTTCTGTGTCCCTATCAGACTTTGGCTGTCTTTGAGCTATCTTACAGCCTTGTGAGTGGCAGAATACTGTTCATAATGGAAATGAGCCCTGTGCATAAAAATGCAAACTTGCGGGCGCCTAGGTCGCTCAGATGGTTGAGCATCCGACTCTTGGCTGCAGGCCAAGTCATGATCTCAGGGTCTTGGGATCGAGCCCCGCGTTGGGCTGTGCACTCAGCGTGGACTCTGCTTGAGAGTCTCTCTCTCTCCCTCTCCCTCTGCTCCTCCTCCAACTCATGCTCTCTCTCTCTCTCAAATAAAATCTTTGAAAAAAAATGCAAATGTGGTCCAGTAGAGATGAAGTTGAGATTGCAGTGAATACTGATCAATTCTCCATAATTCTCCATCTAACTGTAGGTTCATTTCCGTATTCTTGGTGGCCTATATGTGTGTATGTTTAGTTCTCCTTTGGACAAGCTGTAACATCTTACAAGTTCCCTCACTATTTAAAAGGTGTCCATTTTACATTTGTGTGACAGGCATGATTTTACCTTTTCAAAAAATGATCCTTTCATAACCCTGCTTTCCATTCTTGCTGCCTGGGACACAGAAGGTGCCACCTTGGACTATAAGATGGAGATCACCCTAGATGGAAGGAGCCTGGATCCCTGAGCCCTACACCCAACTGAGACTTCCCCCAGACTTGTATGTGCAAGAAAAATACATGTCTTTCTTGTGTAAGTCACTGTTATCAAGAGTTTTCTGTTAAAGTCAAGCCTAACAGAGCAGTAACTTCCAAGAGAAATTTTTACTAATAGAATATGTAGTGATTTCATCTTTGCGCAGCTGCAGATTCTCCCTTGGCAGACAACATTAATCAATCACGGTGCTTTGTTCCCCCAGAGCCCTTACTCAGAATGCTTCTCAAGGTCACATTCTAAGTGGTCATTAGTATCAAAAAGAGTTACAAATGACATTTAACAGCCCTCCTGCTTTAGGATCACAAATCAACACAAGTTTCTGCATTACCCAGGTTCTAACCCAAAACTCACCAATTTATATACCCCACCTTATTCCAGAGAAGGTTTCAATCAGCACACTACAGGGACCTATGTGAAGGCCTGTGGAGTTTCAGGGTGAGGCAGAGCGTCAGGATACACCCACCTCAAGGTCCCTCCGTTCAACGAGCTCACTCACAGTCTCACACCCACGGAACTCACAGAGGGGACAAGTCACCTGGATAGATGAGTACCACCCGCTGCTAGGTTCTGGGCAATCTCGACAGCAGTGACGTCGAAAGACTGGCCTGGAAGTGGGTCAAGGGCAAGATACACGAAGAGACCCCCAAACTCTAGTTGTACACTTGCCCATCCCAGGTAAAGCTGAGAGCAGGCACTGGGCTAGAATCAGGGAAGCCGGCCTCCCTTCCAGCTCTGCTCCTAATGAGCTGTGTTGACTGAGTGAGGTGCTTTCCTTCCCTGGGTTTCAGATTCCCCAGCTAATAAGACTGGACTAGAGGATTCCCACGCCCCAAATTATCTACTTCTTTTTACCTGGAACAAAACACAGTCTAGGCAGCCTTGGCAGTCTCTTCAGCTCAGCCGGGCCAGGGACAGGTTTGATTTTCCCACCCACCCTGACTGCCCAGCTATGGGGGCTCCAATCCGGCAGCTCCCTGGCAGAGGAAGGGCTTGCAGGATTGGTGGATTAGGCGTTCTCTAGACTGTACACAAACAGGAAGCCAGAGAGGGGTGATAATTGTTTAATCAGCTCTCCAGCAACACTGTTGAGTTTCCTCTAATGATGTGAAAAGCTAGGCGGACGGGGAATAACACTTTCTTGTGCTGGTTAGTGTTGATTGTGACCATCAAAGATGACAGGAACAGTATTCCCCGGACAATTTTCTATAGTTCTTTGTCTCAGATAGGTATATTTTGAGTGTCTACCATTGGTGTTTATGATGGTAAAACACACACTGAATGCTGAACGGGAAAGAAAGAACTGGAAGTCTCCTTCCTTGCCAGCCAGGCACCTGCAAGTCTAGTTAGGGGGACAAGACCAATCTCCAGAGAAGCTAACTTATGAGAAAAGCAGCAGGGAGTGGGTTGGATCCTAAGGGTGACAGATGGTGAGAGAGGAAGCAACCACTATGGGCTGGCATGACCAGGAACAGTCTGGGGAAGCTGAGTTCCAAGGGCAGCCTTGGAGGATGGAGATGATCCCAATTAGGTAAGGGAAAGAAGATTCCAAGTGCAGGGAGTGAGGGCAGAAATGTCCCTTGCCTTTTCAAGAGGGGGACCAGTCTCGCTGGAGCAGAGTTTGTATGAAATAGCAGCGGGGGGGGGGGGGGCGGTCAACCAACTGAGCCACCAAGGCGCCCCAGAATCTGCATTTCTAACAAGCTCCCAGGTGTTGCTGTTGCAGGTCCAGGAACCACACTTCGGCAACCTCTGGGCTAGACTGCAGAGGGTCACGAAGCTGGGCAGTTGGGAGCTTTCCCCACGGAAGAGAGGGCATGGGGCTCTTGCTTTGTTTATTTTCTGCCTTCGTCTTTTCCATTTCTACAAAGAGCTTTTCTGCCTGTCACTGTTTTCTGTTTCCGTATAGATGGGATCAGTGGACATCAACCACCGCTAACCACTAACCACCTCTATCCATACTCGACTTCTCATTTCTTTGTGAAACATGATGCTTTTAAGAGAAATTAGCAGTCATGATTCAGGGCCGACAGCAAAGACCAGGAAACCCCTTCCAATTGGAGATTTCATCTTCTTTAAAAATGCCAAGTGAGGGGCACCTGGGTGGCTCGGCTCAGGTCATGATCCCAGGGTCCTGGGATCGAGCCCCGGGTCATGGTCCCCACTCAGCGGGAGTCTGCTTCTCGCCCCTTCCCCCGCTCATGCTCTCTCTCTCTCTCTCAAATAAATAAAGAAAATCTTAAAAAAAAAATGCCAAGTGAGTGTGAGAAACGCATCTTGGATCACTCCACTGGTACCATTTGTGAATGCTTATGTGTGTAGACATAGCGTTTCACACTTTGTGTACATTACATTTTTAGAACAACATTGCAAGGTAGGGATTATCATCCCCATTTTACAGATGAAAAAACTGAGGGTGAGGCTCATTCAATCACTGGTTCAAGATCACATCTAAGAAAAGGCAGAGCCAGTATTCAAAACCAAGGTCTATTCTGCTCCTGAGCTCACACCACGCCTGCGTCCTGCAGCCTGTCCAGCTCTATCCACCCCACCCAGTCTGGCAGAAAGCTCACAGATGCTGCTTCCGCATGGTCTTGTCCTCAATGAGGACCATCAGTGGCTCTCTAAGCAAAATGTCCACAGAGACCCAGTGTCTATAAACAAGCCCCACAGAGGTTCTGAGTGGCGAGCCCCACCCCTCAGTCACAGCCCCCTGGGGATTCGGAGCTTTCCCGGCCCTCCTCTCCTTAGGTCCCAAAACACACATGGTGTCTTCGGGCACACTCACTTCTTCACCCACCGTCAGGTCCTTCCTCATCTGCACACAACCTGAGAACCACTAAGGGGCAAGACTCAAGTGATCTAAGTAAAATAAACCAGTCATAAAAGAGCCCTGCTGTTTGATTCCAGTTATACGCGGTCCCTAGAGCAGTCAGATAGAGACACGAAGTAGGACGGTGGTTGCCAGGGGCTGCAGGGAGCAGAGAATGGGGAGTTGTGTCTGATGGGCACAGAGTTTCCGCTGGGGAAGATGAAGGGTCTGGAGATGGATGGTGGTGATGGTTGCACAGCGTTGGGAATGCACCTCCCACCACCGAACTGTACACTTCACAATGGCTAATACCATGAAGATGGCAAATTACATGCGATGTCTATTTTACTGTAATAGAATAAATGAGTGACCGAGTGAATCAAGTGAGAGAAGAGAACTGGCTCTCGAGCCCTGTCCCAGCCAGCCTATGTCCCTGGCACCCGCTCAGAGAGGTGCAGTGGGAAGTGAGCGTGAATGTGAGTGGAGTGGGGGATGGAAACTGTTGAGTGGGGGTATCCAGCGTCTGCTGCTCGCATGCAAATCATGGAAGACTGATGCTGTCTATGGTGCTCTTCAGTTTGCTAGCTTTCTCACACACATGGCTGCTCTGGCTGGTGTACCTGCCAGGGACCCCAGAACAAAACCCTTCTAGAACCTACTTTCTCAATGATATACATGTTGATTAAGAACTTTCCCCTTGTGGGACCCCTGGGTGGCTCAGTCGGTTAAGCATTTGACTCTTGATTTCAGCTCAGGTCATGATTTTAGGGTCGTGAGATCGAGCCCCGTGTCAGGCTGTGCGCTGGGCATGGAGCCTGCTTAGGATTCTCTCTTTCCCTCTTCCTCTGCCCCTCCCCCTCCCTAAAAAAATAAATAAACAACTTTCCCCTTGAAGCTTGGGATGAGGGCCCCAGTCTCACCTCCTGCTGCTAAAAGCCTGCATTGCAACCCCTAGTCCCTGAACTCAACTGAGCAAACATTTACTGAGTTAAACATGGCAGCTTAAGGGCATGAACAAAGTTGCACTGGACGGCTATGTGACCTTGGGCAAGTCCCTTAGGCTCTCTAAAGGTTATTCCTTTCTGGGTAAAACAGGAGAGCTCTAATAGGATGTATGAGGTAATGCATACAAATGCTTAGTGGAAGTTCTCTGAGGATCTTTAATTGCCAGGGTCTGTTCTTCTAAGACCCTGTCCTGTCCTCCAGAGGTCATGGCCCAGGGAAGCAAACAGGGAAGGAGCAGGTATAAGTAAACATCACCGTGGAACGCTGTGTGAGTGGGCATGAGTGCTGAGAGAGGACCCCGAACCCAGCCAAGAAGGCAGGATTCATCTCTAATTGTGTAACTATCCCTCACCAGGCTCTGGACCCTTTAAAAGGCCCTATGTGTAGCGGTTAAGAGCATACAACCATGCAGCCAGACCGGGGTGGAATCCCACTGTGTGATCTTGGGCAAGTTACCCTCTCTGTGCCTCCGTTTTCTCATTTGTAAACTAGGGCTCATTAAAAGTAGCTAACTTACAGGGTTCCTACAAAGACTGAACAAATTAATGCTCAGAACAGTATCTGAAAAGGAGAAAGAGATATTTAGGGATGAACTATTCAAATTATTGGGTCTTTGTTTCCTTCTTTGCTTCCACTTACCTAACCTCATTCTAGGATTTCAGCAGCAAAGCTGGGAACACACAGTAAGTGCTCAAAAAGCAGTTGATGAATTTAGCCAAACAGAGTGTTTAAAAGTCTTAAAGCAATATCCTGTCCCAAAGAGAAAAACAAACAGAGAAGCCTTTTGAGACATTTGAATTTGATTCCTGGTTAGCCTTCCTGTGCTAACGTGCCCTAATCTCTGATTTCTGGCATCCAGATGTCAACACAGTGCAGCCTCCTGCCAGGGACTTAGGTCCCTGGGTCTCCATATTCACCGGGTGGTAGGGTAGAAAGAAGAGCCATCTCTCCTCTCTCTGTGAGAGAGCTGAATTGCCTCTGGAGTAGAACCATGTTCTTTCCCCATAACGTTGCCCTTGGCAAGGAGCGGCCCGACTCCAAAGTCCATAGTGCTTTCTGGAACATCCTGTGGAGGTTTGCCCAGAGCTTGGTCCTTCCCCTAGCCACAGCCTTCAGCAACTCAGGGTGGAAATTATTCCTATTTAGGACAAAGCCTTTCCAGATTTGCCTTGCCCAACCTGGGCCAGGAGCTCTCAGCCCTGGAAGACCGTTAAAATAACTTGTAGCCACCTCCACGTGGCAGGTCCTCACCTTGGGTTTCAGGTCACTAGGTCTGGGGTGGGACCTGAGTATTTGTACTTTGTAAAGCTGCTCCAGATAATGCTGATGCTTTGTCAGGGTTGAGACCCCATCCTCACTATTTTCCCTAACAGCTCTCAGCTTTGGCTACGCTGCATTAAGTTTCCTCCTACTGGCTGTAGCATCAGAACTCAATCCAGTAAGGAAGAAATGTGTTCCTGCAAGAGAGTGAACGTGGGGCTTGCTGCAAACTTGTGACCAAAGGTCCCTCTCCCAGAAAGGGGTGAGGGTAAGGGTCCAGGAATCCTGACTTCGAGCTTTGCCCATTTAAACATTTTCTCTGCAGAATCCCTGCAAGTTTAGACAGACTATTTTATGGGACTAACCCCCCTCAAAAGCATAAGCATAGTACATTGTTTAAAATTAACTAAATTTACAGTGTATACAATATTTTGGGGGGAAGCACTCTGTTACTAAAACATTTCAGAAACAATTTACTAAACATTTATTCCATTGGCCTAAATAGAGCATAGCCCACAGCGGCCGAGCCAGCATTCATTTCCACTGAGGATGGTAACGAGCCATGACTATCCAACCCAAGCCATGGACAAATACTAAAGGCCAGCTTACAGCTGGGGGCATAGAAGGATTAAAGTTAAAAGCCTCTCAATGACCCCTCTCTTAAGTCAAATGTGACAAGCAGGGCCAAGGGGATTCTAGCAAACCTTCCCCCACTATCTCTGGCGATGCCCATGGGGAAAGCATATAGTCACAAGCTACCTTCCAGGGGCAACCCACGCCCAAGGGCAGCTGAGAGTGCCCATGGGGCAAAGCCCCAAGAGGGGGACACACTGGAAAGTGGACAAATCAGGGCCAATAGCAGCTCTTCCAATTCCACACCCACCCCAAAACTCTGTCCAACATTCTCATCCTGGGACTTCATTCCACATGTCTTATTTGGCAGTGCAAAATGGTGACAGCTGACCATCTGATCACATTGGATCATTTGATCACATTGTCTTGTACAACTGAAAACGCCTGGGCACAGACCAAACCTTGTTCTCTCGTCTCTGAACGTTGCTCCCTTTCTCCAGGGCCTGTCGTGGTTATTAATATGGTTCCTCTGAGGTCCACCACTGTCTAAGACATTTGAAATTTTATTTTTTTTTCCTTGAAAGTTCCACCTTTCAAGCCATGGTTTTACTTTTACTTTATTACTTTTTTTCCTTTTACAATTTTTATTACTCTGTTCAGTTAGCCAGCATATCGTACATCATTAGTTTTTGATATAGCGTTCAACGATTCCTTAGTTGCCTACAACATCCAGTGCTCATCCTTCTCCTTTAAGAAATATACACCTCTGCCCACATAGCGACACTTTGTAGCACCAGTCATAAAATTAGTCCACTGGTCCCACTCTAGTTTGGTAATAGGTCCCATAACACTTAGGCCCTTCCTCGGGAAACAGGTGATGATAACAGAGTCCATATACAGATGCTAATTGGGCTCTTAAGTGAATAACTAAAAAAGCTGAAATAACCGTCAAAATTATCCTAGAGAATCTTCAGTCACTCATACCATAGAGTGTATAGGTTATGTGTGTTTATGCTTCTGTGCCCCATGATCTTAATTCCCACTGAAGTTTGAGAACCGCTGAACTGGATCCCTATGGAAAGAACAAAAGGTAAGCCCATGCACAGCATTCACAGACCTTTCTGCTTTTAGAGATCTATCAAATCTGCTGCCTGGAAAGGGGGCTGTGTGGGGGGCTCTAAATTGCTGCAGCGTCCCTGGAGGGTTTACTCCATTTGTTTAGAATTGTGCTGCCTTAATACATTTTAATTTGTTTGTTGTCTTGAAGATTAAGCCAGAAGACAGACTCAGCTTCAGGGGGAGGTAGGCTGTCAAAGGACTTATACTAGTCTTCCTCTGTCGAGATTTTCAAAACATACATTAATGACTGTTCAGCTAATCTAAGACGCCATCACTTTTAAGACAGACCATTATTTTATCTACCACTAAGGGGAAAAAATGCTGCCAAGTATATAACAGGCTACCATCGTAAGAAAGATCTGGAATTCAGAGATGTTAAAGGGCACAAAACTGTGCATCTTAGACTCAGTGACAAACCATCTTGCTTTTAAACCTCCACCTGGATGGGAGGTGTTATCAGCTGTATTTTGCAGAAAAGGAAAAGAACAGAGAAGTCAGATCGGACCCAGTCACAGGGCTGGTACAAGCAGCAGAGCTGGGACCCTGACTCAGCTCCCTGACCAGTTCAGGTCGCCACCCTCACATCCAGGGTGGCCTCCCTCCCTTGGCGGGGGCAACATGCCTTGGTGACTGCCAGGAGGCACCAGGGAAGGACATCCTCCCTGGGACCTTCACTCTCACTGTGTTCCCACCGGCCATCCACAGACCCCTCTCCACCAGCTCCCGTGCTGTACCCCTTCCCCTCCCCCGCCCCCTCAACACTCACCCTGAGTCCTGTGGACTCTGCCTCCTAAGTATTCCTCCGGTCCTCCCCCTTCCGTTCCAATGAACTCAGTCCCAGCTCCTGTTCCATCCACCTTCCGCCTCTCGCTGGCTCCCCTCCTCTGGTCTTCTCTCCAAAACCATCCCTGAAAATTTCATTTTTAAAACCCAGGCTCTAACAAGGCACTAAAAATGGCCACTCTTCAGCTTCAAATCCCCCCATCATGGCCTAGGCGACCAAGGGAGTAGGCCTGAGCCCAGCGAACAGGCCCCCAGGTGTGCCTATCCCTCCTCACACCCTCCCCCATCACACCTCCTAATCTCCTCTGCCGGGGGAGCCCCACAATACTCCTGTGCCACCACTCACCTCCCTGCTTTCACTCACGCTATTCCCCCTGCCTGGAATGAATGCCCTTGACCAGCTCATTTCTACCCATCTTCTGAAACTGGCCAAGGAGTCTTCCCTGACACAGGTCTTCTCTATGGCTGCACTGGTCTCACTGTATTTTAATGATCTTCTGCTCTGTCCACCTTGTATGGTGGATTTTCGTCACCTGGTGGGGAGGGGCTGGGACCATGGCTCCTTCATACTTGTGTGTGAATGCCCCCGCACGATGCATGGTGCATGGGAGACAATCCATGAATATTTGTAGAAGGAAGAGGGGCCCAGCTTTACTAGCTCTGCTCCCACTTCCTTCCCCAATTCTAATAATGGGAGTTATATTTTGTTCTTCTGCCTCAAACACCGTAGTTTGAAACTCCCCATGAGGCTTAAGGCATGGACTTGGTCCCTTGCCCAGCAGCCTCATTCTGCCAAGACTGGCTCTCTCTTGTCCTTCTCTCTAGTCCTTAGGCCTTCTGGGAAATGGATGCTGCCCTTGAACCAGAGTCCAAGACAGGGTTCTCACTGCCAGAGTTCTCACTAGCCAACTGCCTCTTCAAACCTCCCTTGGCACCTGCCAGGTGCTGCGGGTTTGCTGGGACTCTGGCCTGGGGACCACAGCCGATGACACAGCCAGGTGGCTGCTCTTGGAGTAGGTGACCTAATGAACGGCTTCAGGGAAGCCCTCCTGCCTGCGAAACGTGATTCAGGCCAGGGACTCCCCCTGTTCTCAAAGGAACTACTTGCTCTTGTGTGTTCTGTTCCTTCCTGTCTCTTGAAAACACCTGACCCCCACCTTACGTAGCAGCCTGGGGCCGGGCCATGTGGATTTACATCACTGCCTCCTGCCCTTACTGTCACACATTATCCAGTCTTGGGCAGCGTGCCTCTCCTGCATCACCCTCATCTCCCCCCCCCATAAGTGTATTTTCATCTACTCAGCCTTATACAACCCAGACAACTGGGGGGGGGGGAATCCCTCCCCACTTGGCCAGCCTAGAGGGAACTACCCACATACCTGGGCTCCCCCTCCCCAGGGCACACCATGGGAACAGTACCTAACTCAGTCTCTCCTGGTCTTGTGGATGAGAAGTCCAGATATCCCGATGCTAAGGGCTTAACACAAAGCTGCCACCTGGTGACGTGACTCTGACCCTTGATCCTGCCTGCGCTGGACAGCCCTGGCCCTGCACTCTGCTCTCACTCTGATGAAGAATCCCTCCACCACCTCAGCAAGAAGAAACTGATTCTGAGGCTTCAGCAGTACCGGTAGATCTGGGCAGCAGTGGTCCTGCCTTGGGCCCATGCTAAGAGAGCCATGCGTAACACAACATAAAAAATAGTTTAATTCATTAAAAAAAAACACATGGTGCTTCTATTGCTAAGGAGCCAATGAGCAGTAGAGACCCAGGGCGACCCATTTACCCTAAACATCTGCTCTCGTATAAACTTAATTCAGCCCCAGGGACATGTTTCTCCATCTCTCTTATCTTAGGTCCTCAAAACCAAAGATGACTGCATCCAAATGCCAGAAAGATGTGTGGGCTGTGCTGCTTCAGACAGTGGAGACAGACCCTGCTTTGGAGTGTGGGGACATCTGAGTGATCTAAATGCTTAAGAAGCAAAGTAAGAGGAGAAGCAAATTAATTGTCTTGAACAATTCTTTAAGGATCACATGCATAAAGGCAATTGAGTCTTACATAATCAAGGATATTTCTCAGCAGTGCCAAGAAACCACTTTCTTTCTTTGCATTTCAGTTCATGGTTCAGCGATACTCATGAATTCACGCAGCATCAGGAGATGCACCTGGCAGCTGAGGAACATTTTGCGGTATCCATTCATATTACTCTCAAATGTGTATAGACTTAGGTGTAGACGTAACAAGAGAACGGTGATAGTGATTCTAGATATTGGCAACTAGATGGATTAGAATCCTAAAATTGGGAATTGTTTTAGTCTTAAGAAAACATTTAGTGTCTATCGACTGATGAAAGGCTAAAGAAGGTGTGGTGTATATTTACAATGGAATATTACTCAGCCATCAAAATGAATGAAATCTTGCCATTTGCAATGACATGGCTGGAGCTAGAGTGTTTTATGCTAAGTGAAATAGGCAGTCAGAGAAAGAAAAATACCATATGATCTCACTCATATGTGGAATTTAAGACAGATGAACATACAGGAAGGGGGAAAAAGAAAGGAGAAAGGGAAATAAGCCATAAGAGACTCTTTAACGATAAAGAACAAACCAAGGGTTGATGGAGGGAAGTGGGTGGGGGATGGGCAAGATGGGTGATGGGGATTAAGGAGGGCACTTGTTGTGATCAGCACTGGGTGTTCTACGTAAGTGATCAATCACTGAATTCTACTCCAGAAACCAATATTGCACTGTATGTTAACTAACTAGAATTTAGATTTAAAAAATTTCTTTAATAAAAATAAAAATAAAATTATTTTGATGGAAACATTTAGTAAGATTTCATTAATTTTTTCCAAAAGTTAAAGTTTTGGCTTTACTTAAAAGATTTTTATTTAAAATTTAATATTCATTAATTATATCAACACTTTGCCTTTTAACTTCACAAGATAATTTTGAATATTTTTTAAAAGATTTTATGTATTTATTTGACAGAGAGAGAGAGAGCACAAGTAGGGGGAGCAGCAGAGGGAGAGGGAGAAGCAGGCTCCCCACCGAGTAAGGAGCCTGACGTGGGGCTCGATCCCAGGACCGTGGGATCATGACCTGAGCCGAAGGCAGATGCTCAACAACTAAGCCACCCAGGCGCCCAATTTTGAATATTTTTCAAGAAAAATAGATTTTTTTGGAAAACATCGATTCAGTTTCCTAATTTTCATGATTTACCCTAATGTGCATATTTGATAACAATTATTTTCAATTTTGCTATACTTTAAATATAATTACATTTTATTATGTAATGCTTTAAATCACTGAGAATGGATATAAGTTGAGATCACAATAGAAATGAAAAGAGGGGCGCCTGGGTGGCTCAGTCATTTAAGTGTCTGCCTTCTGCTCAGGTCATGATCTCAGGGTCCTGGGATCAAGCCCCGCGTCGGGCTCCCTGCTCACTGGGGCGTCTGCTTGTCTGTCTCCCTCTGCCCCTCCCACCACTCATACTGTCTCGTTTTCTCTCTCTCAAAGAAATAAATAAAATCTTAAAAAAAAAAGAAATAGGAAAGAAAGTGGACCCAGAAAAAGAAAGTATTAAAAAAAAAAAAAAAGAAAATCAGTAACAAAGGAAAATGCTTACTTTTTTAAAAAATAATTAATTTTTAGAGAGAGGGGAGGGGAGGGCTTGATCTCACCACCCTGAGATCATGACGTGAGCCAAAATCATGACCTGGGCCAAAATCAAGAGTCAGACGCTTAATCAATCAACTGAGCCACCCAGATGCCCCTGAAAATGCTTACAGTTTTAAAAACTAAAAACAATGAAAGAAAAGACTGCTGTTGTGTGTGGCCTACCTATAATCTGAAAGAGAATGCTATAAATTCTTGATTTAATAAAGATTCAAGACTTGATACTGATCAAAACAATGAAAATTAGCAAGAAAAATATCTCCATCAAATGTGCAACCTGGACGTGATATTTTGTTGACTTTCAGCCATCTCAAACTGCCCTTACACATTTTTTTCATTTTGTCATTCTGAAGATCTATTTGTCAAGCTAGGATGCTAGACCATCTTTTATTTAACACTTGGTTGTTTGACTTATAACTTTTTAATATTTAGACACATGGTATGCAGATCTTCATTAGCACCTTCACCCGGTCCCATAAATGTTGGGGCAGGCATGTGTATGGGCTGAAACAGAGAGCAGCGTGTTTCAGCAGTAAGAGCTTCAACTTTCAAGTTCAAATCACAGCTTTGCCTAGTTACTGGCTGGATGACTTAATTTGGGGGAGCCTCAGTTTCCACATCTATAAAATGGACAGAGTAAAATCTAGCCCATATTATATGCTCCACGAAGGTATGTTCCTTTGTTTTATTCTATAACTCTTTGTTAGGTTTCCCATCTGCCTTTTACAATCTCATTTAGCCTAATCCAAGGGAACCGTGGTTTCAGCCGGGTGCTTCATTTGAACAAATGACTTCGCCGCGCTCCTTAAGATCAAGCTGGGAGAAGGCCCACTAAAGAGGTTGTCGTGGGAACCTCATTAAACCTGGCCTTCCCCAGGACACCGAGGAGCCAGCTCCCGGGTTTATGACATTATGCATCCCCAAGAATTCTTCACGGGAATATAAAATGAAAAAATGGGAACAAGCCTACATTCCTGGTTTTACAAATGCAGGAGCTTGGTGAGGCCAGCACATAGTTTTGCTGTATTGGCAACCTGCATTCTCCTTCCAGCTAAAATCTAGCTAAATACCAGAGCCCCATAAGGACGCCTCCACACCCTCAACCTTTACCAAGGCAGAGCCTAGCAGCATCTACACTAAAAGCAAAACACCAAAGGTGCCACGGTGGTCCCAATTCAAAAAGACGGGGTTCAGAGCAAAATTAAATGATGAAGTACAACACAGTCCTTCCTGGGCATGTGGAAGTTGCAGCCATCCTTTCCCCCAAAACACTGGGAGACCCTCTAGAGAGACCATGGCAAGGGCCTGTTTAAAGCCTCCCTGTCTTTCTGAGGGGCTCCGCCTCCTCCCAGAGCCGCAGCAGGCTCAACTGGTTTGCACAGTGAATAAATAAATGACCTCAGCCTTTGGCCCAGTAGAAGCCTGCCAGAAGGTTACAAGAGAGAGCATAAGACGTGGCCCCCAAGCTCCGGAAAGGACACTCAGGAGAGTGAACAGGTGTGGTATGCATCATTTTCCTGGGCACACAGGTGCAAACGGGGCTGTCCTGGGCGAAAGTGGACATGGCCGCTTGGGCAACTCTAGTGAGGACTCGGGGCTTCACGGCTCCTCTCCCCCACCCACCTGGCTGTCTTTGCTATGGGTTTGGCTCAAAGAAGACCGAGCAATGCAGCAGCAGGAGTAAGGTGGCCTGGGTCCTGAACTCGAATGGCCAGCTGTGTAATGTCAGCTAAAATAGGTTCGGGTACACTTCTGCCACGTGGACAAGGAGGCTAATAATACCCACCCAACCGGTTACACAGAGCAGGTAGGAGGCAGTCTGCAAATACCCGCCCTGCACAGAAAGCAGTGTACTCTCCCTCCCCACCAGCCTGCACTGTCCGAAGCACGCCGCACCCTCCTAGGCACCCAATCTCCCGTACTCTCATATCTCAAATAAAGAGCAGATAGAGCTAGGGGACTTTGCACGATTTTTTAACCGCTTTGATGTCTTTACCTATAAAGTTCAAAATTCTCATGACCTCTGAAGTCCTTTCTAGCTCTCCAGTTCTGGACCTGAGTCTTGGGGAAAATACGCAATACCTAAAAATGACGACTCTCCCTTACTGACCATGACATACCAGGCACTGTCCTGAGCACCTTGCCTCCATGGACTGATGTCGTCTTCCTCCGTGAAGGAGATATTGTAGTGACCCCATGTAGCAGATGGAGAAGCTGAGGCCAGAAAGGTGAAGCTGCCTTGCTAGAATTAGACTGTCCAAGTCAAGTTACGATAGTGTCTCCACTCAAGAAGTTCAAGTTCAGTGATGATTTCAGTTTGGCAATTACCAAGTGCTATCGGAAGAGATCAACAAGAGCCAGCCTTTACATATGTGGCACTTTCTAAGTACCAGGCCCTGTTCTCAGAGCATCACATATATTAATTCATTTAATGCTCAAAGAAGTAATAATTATTATTCTCACCTGTTCACATTTGAGGAAACTGAGGCATAGAGGGATAAGTAACCGCCCGAGATCTCAGCTGGTAAGTAAGTGCTAGGATTTGAATCCAGGCAGCCTGGCTCCAGAGTCTGTGTGATTGGCCAGTGCATCACACTAACTACACCTGCACATTCTGTGCAGCGAAGAGGGGCAACTGACCAGAGGCAGACATTGGGATAGGGATGCTGGAGAAGATTAAAGCATTAGCTGGAGTTAGTCAAGTAGAGCAGGGAAGGGCATTCCACCCTAAAGGAACAGCATAGGCAAAGGCACAGAGGTGTAGAGAATAACCGCCATTCAAAGAAACGCAGGTAAGGCTAGAGGGAAGGGGGATGGAGGATGGGAGAACTACTTAGAGAAAATGAACTGTGTTACTTCTCTATTCTTTTCAATGTTTCTGAATGCTTCAAATTTTCTGTAATAAGAAAAAACTGTAAGGCACTGTTGTGCCTCAGTGGAGATCATGCAAAAAGGAAACAAAACAAAACCCAGAAATCTGCAGTGGACAAATGCACAGGGTCCTGTGGCATTGCCCAGCTCTGCTCTGCTCCTGGCCACCAGGGTGGGACTTGCAGACGACGAAGGGGCAAGGGGCAAGGGGCGTAGTGGCTGATCCCCAGCAAGCCCTGGTGAGGAAATCAGAGCCCAGGGGCCAGTTTGTGTGCTCCTGAAGTAGCTGACTCTGATCTTTGGGCCAAGCAGGGAATCCAGTGTGGTCAAGGAGTAGAGAATAGGCTGGGCAAACTGGAAATGTTCGAGTGTTTAAGGTTTGAGGGCGAGCAGAGCAAGAATGTTCAGGAGGGGAAGAGGTCAAAGGCAAGAGGTAAGAACCTTGAGGTCAGAGGGGGATGTGGCAAGGTGTCTCAAGAGTAGAAACTCCAGGTGCCAACTCTGGTCCCTGCAGCAGGCATGCATGCGCGCACACGTGCCAAGGGGGACCAGAAACTGTGAGGCCGGAGGGCCGGGCTGGTTCATGGGCATGGGTGCTACAGTCTCTGGAAACCCCAATGGGCTAAGACCTGGAGGAGTGGAAGAGAAGGGTCGAACTGGCCCCTCCACCCAGCAGGAGTGGTCTCCAAAGGGAAGGGTGGGTGGCATTGAGATTCAAGCGAAGTGTCTGGAAAACAACAATAAACCAACAAAAAAACTGGGTCTGAATCACTCTGCTCTCATTACCTGTGTGATCCTAAAATTTCTACTTTCTTTGAAGTTCCGTTTCTTCCTCTGTTAAAAAAGAAATGGGAGCAGTTGTAGTCGCTCCCGTATAGGGTTCTAGGAGACCTGAATGAGACATGGCACCCCCCAGCACAGTGACCACGCACATAGCAGGTGAGCAACACACGGTGGCTGTGATTATGGTGAATACTTAAAATAACTTAGAAACAGAGAAAGACAGTCCTTCACCCATCCAAAGCTGGCAATGTGTGAGGAAGACAGGAAGCGGAGACACTCCGAAGGGAAAGGACAGAACAGTGAGTGGTCGGAGACCAGTCACACACTTCCCTTCCGGTATAGCATTGGTGGGCGATATTCATGCTTTTCTTGAGATTCCCAGCAACAGTGATGCTCAGGTCCTTCCCCAGGCACTTTAAACCACGCAAAAGGTTTACACTGCGGTCTGTGCTACAATAAGGCACAAGACGGGGGGAGAAGAAGCTTCTGGCTTCACTCAGGCTGGTTAATCCCTCCCCGAAAGATAAGAAGAAACCCAACCCAGAGTTCAATTCCTTCCTGTCTGTCCTGGCAATGCATTTGCCGTTTTCAAAAACAAAAATCTCCCCCTGAATAATTCATTACTCGAAGGAAACACCAGCCCTGAGTGCTCTACTCCATTTATTCTGGTATAAGAGCTAATCTTGGGCCATGTGTATGTGTTTCTGAAAAGGATCCACATGAGAAATCACTTTTTCAAACATCGATATCTGAGGAGGCAAGCAGAGAGTTTAAAAGGGCCATAATTCATAAATCAATGACGCCACACTCCTGAGGAAGCGTTCTGCATTGAATGGTCAACAATCCCATTTGCAGCGAGCTGCACCATCTGCGACCCCCTGGGTCACCTGCCGGGGTCCCACAGCCAGGATTTCGGGGATGATCACAAACTCATGTTCTTCGGGATTCGGGCATAAGGATGTGGGATCGCCGTAGATTTTTCTCTAAATCTATTACTCCCTGTTAATGTACCAATAACCGGAACCGATCTGAAATAAGCAAAAAGCCAACGATTTACTCCCTGTTAATGTACCAATAACCGGAACCGATCTGAAATAAGCAAAAAGCCAACGATTTGCACCGTCATGACTCAGCGTCCTTTCCGCCCTGGCTATTTAACAAGCCTGTTCTCCAGCCAGTGTGAGAACCTGTCCTTGTCCTTCACAAGCACCCGCACAGGTTTCAGCTGAGCCCAGATCCTGGGTCCAAACACCTCTGTGGGGAAATTTAAACAATCGTTGCTGTCGCGGATGGTCCCCAGTGGCCTCGATGGAGCATAGCAGTTGGTGCTGACTGGGGCTGCGGACACAGAACCCCACACCTGGCACTGGCTAAGTGCCCAGCAAATGTTTATGCAGACGTGAACGCGAGAGCATCACAGAGAAAATCAGGAAGCCCAGGCCTCCAGTTAGAGCTGCTTTTTGACACAAACCTCACCACAGCTGGAGGAAAACAACCTGAAGCTAGGCATCCTGGGCAATTCTCACTGCACAGAAACAGGACACAGGACACCAGGAGCGCTCAGGGTCTCCAAGGAGCAGGGCTGGGGAAAGTCTACCTGTCATTTCTTCTTCCTCCTTCCTCTCTCAGCTTGCTCCCTTCCCCGCCCACCCGCCCCGAACTGTGTGACCAAACACAGAACACAGGCTAGCAGAAGAAAGAGAACAAGCCAGGGGGAAGAGCAGAAGCCCAGGAAACGACCAGGAACCAGTAAGATTCAGAGCTGTACATTTTCCCCAGGCACCCGGATTCAACAAATAGGAAGACTCTCTCACTGCTCTCTCATGGTCATCAAAGAACTTTCCGGTACATTTTGTGTATTGAATATGTCTTCTGTGCCCTGTTTAAGTCTATTCTGGAACACGGAAGGGTAAATAAATGATACCACCTACCATTTATCAGGGTTTACCGAATGGGTGTGTTTATAAGCATTAGCTCATTTAATCCTAAAAACAATCCTTGGAGAAACTATTATTACCCCCCATTTTACAAGTGAGGAAGCCTAGGCACAGAGAGGCTAAGTAAATTATCCCCCAGTTTCACTTGGTTGGTGAGCAGTTAGAAGTGGGACATGAACTTGGGCAGTTTGGCACAGAAACCACCCTCGGCCACCACGCTCTCCTGTGTCTTAAAGCCCGCAGAAGCAGCTAAATAGAGGCGAGGGGGTGGCTTCTCTAGCTTTGTGTTTAGGATAGCGAGGGGAAGTGGCTAGTGACAATAACACTCAACATATACTGAGCGCTCACTGTGTGCCAACGGAGCTGCAAGCCTGTGGTCACTTACAACGCCCTCTGGGAGAGGCACCATTATCCTCCTTTTACAGATGAGAAAATCGAAATCCAGATTGGTCCTGTGGTGTGTATGTACTAGAGCCAGGATTCTCATCCAGATGGCTAGGGTCAGAGGCTGTGCTCTTCACCAGAATGTTCTACCAGGGTTACAGCTGGTGGTTGAGAATCTGAGCTTCAGTGCTGTGTTAATGTCAGCAAGGGCATATACATGAGCACAGTACCCCAAATTAAGAAAAGGCTGTCTTTAAGAAAAGTGCAACTGCTTTGCATAAGCTGTTAGGATTTAATCCAACAGGTATTCAGTTGGGCTTCTGTTTGGTTACTCAAGATCAATCAATCCATTCTTCCAGAAAGAAAGGAAAGAAAGGACATGGGAAGAAAATAGAGAGTTACAGAAAGGCAGTGTAATGTGGATCCTATTGGCCCAGAGGGGTGCCTGAAAGAAGGAAGCGAGAACCCATGGGCACAGGACCGGACTGAAGGGGCTGCTATGTAGGTCCCACTGGGCAAAGGGTCCGGGACCGAGACCACCACCTGGCCAATGGTGACCTTTCTCCATCAAAAACCTGGGAGCCGGACTCACAGCTCCTGGGGTCTTTTCCAGCTTTAGTGTGCTGTTATTAAAGAGGACATTTCAGTCTTTCAGTAGCAGGATTTTCTTTATCAGAAAGCCTAATACCTAAAATGCACACAGGGAGCTGATAGATGGGAACGGGGAGGGGGTGATTAGCAGAGTGTAGGACACCTTGACCTATTTGCCCAGCCCCATGACGAGACAGGCATCTCTGCAGGCCAATTTAGAAACCTTCCCTTCGTCACCAAAGTGAGGGGGCTGCAGACTACAAAACCGGAGACGGTGAGGAGCATATGCAAAAGGTCTGGAGATGCTGGCCTGGCCTCTTCAGGAGGCCAAGATGCCTTTATAGAGGGCTTGGATCAAGTACAGGCCTTGGGTCTCCCAGAGCAGTGGTGCCCCCGCCCCCCACCCGCTGACCACCACCACAGCCACCCAGAGGACACAGTTATACACTCAGCTGCTTGGCTGGAGAATCAACAACCTTGAAAGCCTTCAAGGAAGACACCAAAAGAGATACAAACTGTGTCCACAAAGCAGTTTCCCCAGTACCCGGAGCTTAGGACATCCCTCCTCAAGAGTGGTAGCCTTCAAAGTCTGCAGAAGATGAAACAGGAGCAGAAAAAAGTGGAGGGTGACCCAAGGTTGCAAGCACAATGGCCAGAATGTGTGGCCCCGTGCTGCTTTGGATCCCCTGATATAATGGCCACTTCCTGGAGCCCCATTTCCTCTCATTGTACTTCAGTGGAACAAACATGTTGCAGTGAGCAGCTACTCAGCCACATAGGTTATTTTAATAGATACATCCTACAAGCCTTGAAAACTTGCTCTATGCTCTGATGACAAGGCTAAATATATCACAGTCCCTAATAGTGAATTTCAGAAACTAAAACTGGGAGATCGGCACACACATGCATTTCTCTCCACGCATCCTGTAAGTTTTCTCAGATTCCGGGCCCCTTGACACAGATTCCCATGATCCTTCCCCGCCCCCCACCCCCGAAACTCATTTAAACCACTGCTTGCACGCAACACTGGTGAATTTTGTCACACTGATGTACCTCTTCAGCATCCCTGATCCAGCTGCACAGTTAATCGGAAGGGTGAAGGCTGATACTCTCATTTATGTACTCGTGCATTTTTGCAAATATAAATGTGCACCACAGACAGTACTGAAGAGCTAGTTACACAAGAGCTGTCTGTCCAGGTGGCCATTGCAAAAGCTGATCCCAGCACAAGCCATTCGTGAGCTCCTACTGGATCTATAATTCATAGTTGCTCCCGGGAGCTCCACTCTCATGATCAGAGACAATTGTGTGCTGTCCTGAGTGTCTGATCAAGTTCTCCTTTCCCCCCTATCTTAACAACATGAACAAATGCTACCATGAGGGTGTTAGGCTGGTAAAGCTAATCTAAAGACAAAGGTTACCATTAGCTCCAGAAATACAAATACACTAAAAAAAGATTTCCAAGCCTCTCAGAAAATACAGATTTATAAAAAACAATATTACAGCCAAAATATCTTAAACCAGTGGTTCTCAGCCCTGATGGCTCATTAGGAAAACCTGGCAGGGGCATTTTCAAACTGCTCCTCGCTCTTCCAGGTAGTTCTCCTGGGCAGCCACGGTTGAGAACCGCTGTCTTGAAGAAACACAGTTTTTCAGCGTGGTGCTTTGGGAAGGATCTAAATCAGAGGTTCTCAATCAAGGTTGCATATTAGAATCCCAAGAATATTTTTTAAAATGCGAATGCCTGGGCCTCCCGCAGCCAAAGACTCTGGCTTAAGTGCTCTGTGATGAAGCTGAGTCGTGGTATTTGAACATTATTTGAAAATTCAGCCAGGGTTGAGGACCACTGGTCTAGGTCAATGCCACTTCTGTGATCGACTTATCCTTAAGCACGTGAAGATGGGGAACTCAGGGAATTTATCTTTGTGTATTTCTTCAGCTCTAAAAATCCAAAGGACAGCTCTACTTTGCCTACCTTAAAAAGGAAGTAACAAAGGCATCTGAATGAACAGTTAAATTTGATGTTATGATGTCCGTGGACATCCCTTTCAGGCTGAGCGTCCCTAGGGTCCTCATGCAGTGCCTGTTTCATTTCATACACTGTTGAAACAAGATCATTAATCTGGTTTCTAAACCAACAGCAGATTAGAACCAGGCAAATCATAAGTGATGGAGGCGGCAGGTGGAAAGGAGGGAGACTATCAGAAACAGGTCCCCCAATTCAGTGCGCCGTGAGTGCCTGCTAATAGGGAAGGGGCAGAAAAATTGAAAATGGACACCACACAAACAAGAATTAAAGTCAGGGTCCTTTAATGAAAGGACTCTGGGGGCACCAAGGACATCGCCAATAATCCTAAGAAGAGCCCGGAGTCTCTTAGAACAAGTTACGTTCATTGCCGCCTGGTTATGGAAGCTGAAATACATGTGATGACTTCCACCAAAAATAGTAATAATAAAAAGGAAGAGGTATCAAAAGGACGAATCAGTAGCTTTTGGAAACTGCAGCCATCGAGAATGACTCATTTCCTGAGGACACCAGGTAGCCACGGACTTCTGTAGGAGGCATTTTAGCGGGAAAAGCTTTAGCTTAACCAACAAGAAATCCCCCTCCCTGTCGAGGGCAGAAGATAGTGAGGTTGGAGGGAGGCAAATGGTAGTGGGTGATCCTAACACTCAGGGTTTCTATGCACCAGGGCACAGACAGGGTACTCCGAGTTTTCAGGGAAAATCTAAGATCAGGCACAGCTAAGTCTCAGGGGAATCCCTCCGGGCTGGTAGGATCTCATTGCTCCTTTTAAATATATCTCCACAGCACAGGGGTTCCAAGCCCAATTCCTTGCTGAGAACATCATCCCTTGAGGCTACACATCCCACCATCAGGACCACATTTTGTTTTTGTTTTTGTTTTTGTTTTTAGAGAAAGTGGGGCAGCGGCAGAGGGAGAGGGAGAAGCAAGGCTCCACCCTGAGCGCCAGCCCAGCGCAAGACTCCATCTCACTACCCTGAGATCATGACCTGAGTCGAAATCAAGAGTAGGAAGCTTAATGGACTGAGACCCCCAGGTGCCCCCCAGACACGTCTTTTAAATGCAAAGCCTTGGGATGAATAATACCTGAACCGTGACCACTTAACCAATTTGTCAGGTCTCCTTTGTTAATATCATATGGCCGTTGTTTTCAAAATTTTCCCTTCTCCAGAAGAAATATAGGGAACTCAAATACATTATACGAATAAAATGGGACACGCCTGGTTGAAGGGCTCTTGGTAGCTTGAGTCCCATCAAAGTTCCATAAAACACCTGCTGAGAAACCGCTTGGAAAGGACATGCCTGGCCTCCTTCCCCAGACCCACCCAAAGGCTCAGTCCCTCTGTGACTCTGTGGCCAACCGTTACCCAGTGGAGATGACTAGTGTGGAGCCCCTAGCTACTGTTCTCCTTCATGTGAGCAGCTACCCTGCCCCATTATATTTTACTCTACCCGTCTTTCTAATCCCCAAACCCATCCCCAAAGCCACCAAGATCTGCTAGTTGGGCTTGTGTACCCGGAACCCCATTTTGATCACACTCCTAAGTCAAGGCTATGTTCCAGCTGACACAGGCTGAAGTTAGGAAGCCACTGCCAGTGGTGCTCCCAGCAAAGCCTGCAATCAGAGGCCGGGCTCTCCCACCTGCGGCGGGGTGGGGGGCACCTCATTTCCAAATGGCCTAGGGCAGAACTTCCGAAAGCCACCAGCAGGTAAGATTCACTTAGGATCTCTTTCATTGTTCAGATTCCTGAACCCATGGGATCCTAGTTTCTTTTCTTTTTTTTAAGATTTATTTATTTATTTTAGAGAGAGAGAGAGAATGAGAGTGGGGGGGAGGGACAGAGGGAGAGGGAGAGGGAGAATCTCAAGCAGACTCCCCGCTAAGCACGGAGCTCAACGGGGGGCTCGATCCCACATCCCTGAGATCACAACCTGAGCTGAAATCAAGTCAGATGCTTAACCGACTGAGCCACCCAGGCGCCCGGGATCCTAGTGTGTGATGGGACTACCAGGGGCATCCCCACGGGAACCAAAGCCTCAAGTGATTCCTATACTCGGGTGAGGCTGAGAACCACTGGCTTCACGGTCAACTGTGAGGCTCTGGAACCGGACTGCCTGGGTTTGAATCCTGGCTCTCTGACTCCCATGTGATTTTATGCAAGTGACTCCAGCTGTCTGAGCCCACAGTTTCCCCATCGGTAAAGCAGGAATCAAGACAGTGGCAGCCTTGCTGGGTCCCTGGAGGACTCGGTGGCACTGAGAGCCCACTCGGTACATGGCAAACCCGTACGAAGGTTTGCTGCCGTTTGATAATGCACTCAGACACTTGCCACCTCGCCCCCACCTCTAGCTTCTCACACAATATACTCTGCCTTCCCCAATGAACCTCCAGGGCCTGAGATGACCCTCTTTGTGCCCTGGAGGTCGGCCCCATCCCTGGGAGCTGGGCCGGGTCCCTCCGGATCCGCCTTGTCCCATTGCAGTGAACCAGGTTCTGTAACAGATGGAACTGAAAGAAAAAATGGCTGAAAGGAGTTCCCAGGAGCAGGGCTTGGGAGAACGATGTTGTACAGAAACAGAAGGTGGTCGGGAACACCAGCTTCACCGGTGGCATGCTTTTCTAGCAACCCCGTGGATGAGGTGGTTGAACAGCAACTGTCGCTTGAGCTTTCTCTTCAGTGTAATGCCTCCTGGAGACGGGGGTTGGATTCTGTGTGCCATGACACCCTGGACGCACAGGCTCCCTAGAAACCAGAGGGCCGGGGGTAGCAAGGCCATGTACATGGCACTGGAGGACTGCATTGATGTTCCCTACGCATTATTTATTTCAAACAAAGATCCTTGGCATGTTATCTATGGAAGGCCATGGGTCCCTGGAGGGCCCACATGGCCCACGGGGCCTGGCTATACCCTGTTCCTACCGCAGGAACCTAGAAGGCACTGGGTCAGCAACAGGTGAGTGAGGGAGAGGGCTGAAGGCAAGTTCATGGGCCTCTCTCTTCCTCCAGCAGACAGCAAGGCCGGGCCTCTCAGTTACCCGGTTGCTGTGAGGTGCAGACCAGAGTCTTGTTTCCAGTTGAACTCCTCTCATCTGCTGTTTCCAGAGCCCAGATGCACTGGTCTCCAGCCCACCCCAGATGCCTGGACGCTGACAGCCATCTCTCAATGCCGCTGGCATTGTTGCCATGAGTTCAGAAAACAGAGCCAAACTCGACAAGTAACGTCGGACTGAATAAGAACAGGTCATTGTCCAGCAAGACCCTTCTCCTCTGTCCCACAGGGGCACCCTGAAGCAATAACTCCCCATCCGCTAGTGTTTCTCGAATGTCTGCCAACCAGTTACCACCTTCAGTTTCCACTCTGCAAGCTTACCACTTATATCTCTTTCCCTTCGATAATTTTATTTTTGAAGAAAAAATATTATAGTACATTATAGTACTTTTTAGGAGGGCTAGTATCCCAACAGGCATAAATAATTATTTTTTAATGCAATGAAAACAAGAGAATATTCTTCTGAGGCCTGCTCTTGTTTAGAAAGGGAGGGAGATAAGTATTACATGCTATTACACACTGGCCCCAGCCAGTTTCTCCTGGGCCTGATCAGAAGGACTGAAAGAAGTTTAGGGGCAAAAAGGGAGGAAGAGCTTTATTTTTTGAGGTGGAATTGTGTGCCATGCAGTGCTCATATCTGCTCAGTTTGCTGAGTTTGACAAATGTATACACTTATGTCACCAATGCCCCCAGAAAAATAAAGAACTTTATCATGATCCCAGAAACTTCTCTCTTGCCCTCCCAGTCAACCCCTCGCCCCCACCAGAGGCAACCACCATTTTGATTTCTATCCCCACAGGTTAGCTTCTTTTTGGTCTTGAACTTCATGTTGTTGCCTCACAGGGATGGATTTTTCATGATTAAATAAAAATTATGATAATGTTTTACCGTTGTATATTTTCAAAAATTTTCGTAATAAAAAATTTTGTTTTGTTTTCCCGTTTTGGAACACCCTGTCCACTCTTGACCTATAGTTTTCTCCAGACCCTCCAGCGGAATGACATCTACCATTCTGGGCACCCTGAATGAATGGAAGGGGAAGATGTCAAATTAGGAATTGGATTCTGACTTTGCAAATCCTAACATGAGCCTGATTATAGCACTGATTTGCCAAATTTTCTCCCCGAAATCCCAACTAATCTGATTATCTTTTAAGCTCCCCAAAAGGCAGCTTAGACTCACATTGCTTCACAACCAACCCAATTCTTCCTCCTTCTTGGGTTGGTTTGGCTTCCTTCCTCACCCACAGGAGCCCCTCATCCCCACTGCAAGCTGCTGTTCATGCTCCTGCCTCTGAGGGGTGCTCTCCTGCTACCTCCCACCCGGCACCGTCCCTCCTCAGGACCCCACTCAAGGCCAACACCCTCCGTCCCATTAAAATCAACTTTATATCACACACTGGCACTTAGCCTTCCTTGCCTTCTACTGTTCCTCATTGTTTAATGTGAGCACGCTTTATCTCTTCAACTAGACCCTGAGCTCCTTGAAGGCCAGCATGGAATTTTCTCAGCATTGCTGAAAAGATATTGAAGAGAGAGAGGTACGTGTGGATGAATGTATTTATGACCAAACTGAAGTGACAACAGCCTGCAGGTGGGATCCTGACAAGGTTCGGAGTCAGCCTTGAAGAGAAAGGAAGAAATGAATGGGGGCTGTACGCATATTTTCAGAGATGGCATTTTGTACACAGACCAACACTCTGCAACTTTCCTATGGCAGATTCCTGGGTCCCACCACTATATATTCAGACCTGAGTCCTCACTTTCTGGAAGATCTAATGCTGGTGGTTCAAGGAGCACACCAAGAGAAACACCACCTGTGAACGGAGAAACACCACCTCAGGGAGGATAATGAATCCCCGCATCTAGAAGACCAAGGAAAATGGTGTTCCCATTTTCCCAATACAAATTAGCTCCACGGCAAGTGGAGCCTAATTTGTATTCCAGTTAATTCTACATCTGTCACTGGAGGTGAGATTAAATGGCAAGAAAACCACCTCCACGCAACCAAAAATGAACACGAAGTAAAAAGAAAATGAAGAGAGAAGGAGATTCTCAGTGAGGGAAAAGCTGAAATGCAGCAAAGGGGACCAAGGTTCCTGACCTGGGACTCTGTCCTATTTTCCTTATAAGGTTACATCGTGGTATTTTCTTGTTCCTGGAAGGAAAATATCAAGAGTAAGGTAAATCTTTGGGGTGCAGCCTGAGGTGATTGGGGGTGTATGTGTGCACAAATGCACTTAGTGATTTTGAAAAAATTGTAAATGAAAAGGCTAACCGCAGGACAGCTACCAGCAGGATGAAGCCGAGAGAACTGGCATTCTTACCACAGCGAATGAAAACCCTGAATATTTGTCCTCTGCAACCCGGGAACAAAGGGGGTTTTGAGATGGCTGTGTGTGAAGGAGGTGGAAGTCATTCCAGCACTTAGAGCTTCAATTGAAAATAAACAAACAGCCCAAGCCTGCCCAAGGACCCTGGCTGCCAAGCACCAGCCTGGGAGCGCACACCGGCCGCTGGGGCCGGCACATGGCTATTTATATTTGTAATCCAATTTGGATGGGGAAGGCGCATGAAAATAAATTGATTATCTTGAAACTGTAAGAGCAAATTCGCCGGGACAAAAAGTAATGAAATAATAAAGAGGAAGCAAGTACCTGAGTAGGTCAACAGAGGGGATGTTTCTCATGAGCTGCTTCCAACCCAGTTTGCTTTGGGGATACAAATATGAAGAAACCGTGGAAGATGACTTGCCAGAAATCTTATGCCAACTGTGGGCAGAGGTTTGCTGAGCTACCCCACCCGTGCTCTGTGTGTGTGTGTGTGTGTGTGTGTGTGCATATATATGTATATATAATCCATCAACCAAAAAAAAACACTCAAGAGATTATATGACAGAGAGCTGATTATCTCCACTCAGTTTATAGCTTGTGAGGAAGAAAAGTGGGTAGTTCATAAAAAACAACCATCCTTCCCAAATCTGAGGGTCAAACAAAAGCATACATTATCCTGAAAACACTGGCCTTCTATCTTCAATCTCTCTTATGCCCCCTTTCCTAGAGGCTGGATTCAACTCTGCCTTTCCACAGTTACAATGGCGACCATTTATTAAGCATGTGGTATACGCCAAAGGCTGGAGATGTACAGTCTGGAATGGCTCATCAACCCTGAGATGGGAATGGTTGGCCCACTTTAAAGATAAAGAAACTGAGGATCGTTATCTAAGTGACTTGCCCAAACACCACACTGCTACCAGGTAGGGACTCGGGATTTGAACCTAAGTGTGTGCCTGGGGTTTGTTTAACTACACCACAATGGCTCCATGAAAGGACATGATTTCAGTTTCTAAAACCAACCTAGATTCCCAGGAGGTGGGCAGCTGAGCCCGTGAGTACTTGTTGGGCCAGAGTCAAAAGAAGGATATGGACAAAGGGACCATAAGAGGAGACTTGATGAAGCAGGAGAGTACTCCCCCTTAACTCAGTGAAGACGAATTTATGTGGCAGACTGAAGGAGGGATAATCCCCAACTAGCAGACTGTATCAATGAAGGAGGCCCCTTATTTCGGACTTTATCTCTGTGGATAAATCATCAAAAATACAAGGATTTTTGACAAAGCTCCAAGAGACACAACAAAAGACTAGGCTCAAAGCTCACTTCCATTTGTTACTGATTGATTCTGATAAGTGATATAATTCATCTAGAGTTCAGATTTTATATATATATATATATATATATATATATATATATATATAATTTACTTATTTTAAGTGAAGGCACTAGGGAGTGAGAGATCAGGCAGAACCCTGAACCAGGTTATCTTCCGTGGTTCTCTCCAGCAAGAAGGTTGATGAATCGAGTAACTAAGACAAATAACCCTGTGGTAGCACAGACTCCTAGAAGCTCAGGAAAGTGATGATAAGGAGCGACTTTTAATATTTCAGAAGGCCAAAAGAAAAGTATACATTTCACTGAGATAAGACTACATAGCAAATTAAATGATCAGGTTTAGCCTTGTATTTGCTGCTGGTGATGAGCAGTTTTGGGTCCAAGACTCTGATTAATTGAAACGAGCAATCAAATTATCTTTAAGATAATGTTGGGGGGAGGGGAAGCCAGTCAAAGGTACTGAAAAACTGTGAATGATCATTTCAGGAAAATGTGGCTGAAGATGAGTTTCTAGGGATGGGGTGGGAAGTAAGATTCAGAGCTAGTCATTTAATTTTGAAATTAAGTGATTCTTCTGCAGGAGTGTGTGATACCACACGTAAAGCATTTCAAAAGCACTAGTAATTTCCGCAAACACTGTCCAGATTTTTCCTAGCTCTGAGCTGAGACAGTTAAGCTGTCCTCGGTGGCTCAGCAGTGTCATCTGGATAAACGGGCTGAGAAGGGGAGAGAAAAGCATTTTTATGGGGTGTGAGTGTGTGTGTGTGTGTGTATGTGTGTGTGTGTGTTTAAGTGGAGATGTAGGATTTGTGGGAAGAAGGGAAGAAAGCCAGTGCAAAACCATGAGAGGAGAAAGCTATGCGCTCCCAGGTGAGAGAGCCACTTGCCGGTCAGTAGAGTCAGATGGCCCCTATGGAAGATTCTGGTGATGTGAGACCCCACCCCCCAGCAACTGAGCATCACTGAAGCCAACCCTATGGAGGTTTGGGGGCACTCTCCCCTTTGTCTCCCACCTGCCTCTATGGAGAGCAAACCCAACAGATTTCTTGGGGAGGCCGAGAAAGAGAAAGTGTCTCTTTCTTTCCCGATGCTACCACTCTTGCTCCTGGTCATTTCATTCCCCTGCCTAAGGGGCTCCAACATTTTGGCCAAGGAATCAAATCTGATTCTGCTCAAGCCCCTAGAACTAACCACCTGCTACAGGAAATATAGGGACAGAGGAACAGGTTAAAAGACACCACGAGGATATACACAAATCTGCAAAATACAGAATGTGGGAAAATTTACAAGAGAATTGACTAGTTTCTTCAATAAATGAATGGGAAACACAAAATGGAAAAGGAGAGTGTAGAAATCTGTGAAGGAAAAGAGACTTAAAAAGCATCAAGCAATGCAATATATTGGCCTTATTGAAATCATGATTCAAACTCATCAGCTGTTACAAGACAGTGGAAAAATTTGAACACTGACTACATATTTGATGATATGAAGGAATTCATGCTTTTTAATGTGATAATAGCATTGTGGTTGTATTTCTTTGGGTGTTCTTTTGAGAGAGATACAGACATATTTAAGACAAAGTGTATGGTGTCTGGAACTTTCTTTAGAAAATCCTGCTGGGAGGAAGCTATGGGGAGGGGCAGAAGTGCAACAAGATTGGTCATATGTACTGACAAATGTTGAAGCTGGGGAAAGGGATTTATCAGACCATTTTTATATATGTTTAAAATTGTAATAATAAAAAATGTTTTAAAAGCTGGCTATATTTCTGAGTTTTTTCTAACATGGAAATTATAAAATTGTAGTTAAAATTATCCTAATTAAAATAATTCATACTATATATGCATGTATTTCTGCATATATGAATGGATGACGTATTTGTCTCCATAATTTTACAGGCATAGGAAATCTTCTGGAAGCATATACACCAAACTTTTAACTATTAGTTCTCTTTTCTGATGGAGGATGGGACGGAAGGAAGATAGTCATCTTTTCGCTTTATGTACTTCTACACTGTTTCAATTTCTTTTATCAAGCACGTCTTCCTTCTCAATTTACAAACGTAGCATGGGAGAAGACATGGTGACTCTCTGGAGCCCCCAGCCTAGCTCTCAAAGGCTCCGTATACTGAACCTCCACCCATGGCACCAGGGTTGCCCTGGACTGGCAGACTTTCCTGACCCACAGACATCCCCATTCCTGTGCTACCTCTGTGCCTTCATCCATCGATTGTTCTCTTCCCATGCAACCTTCCAAATCCCGGACCCACCTGCTCAATCCAGGGAGTCCTGCTGGGCTACCTCAGGGCACAGGGTGTCCCCACTCTGCAAGATGGCCAGGACCTGACAACACTTTGCCACTGTCTCCGGATAGCGCACTCCTGGAGGGAAACGGGCTATAATCCACATACTACCTAGGAGGCCTCTTCCATGGTGTGAGTGCATGCCAGGTGCTCAATAAAGTGTCAAGTTGCGTAACTTTCTGAGCCTTGATTTCCTCATTTGTGAATGGGGCTATCCATGCCCACCTCATTGAACTGCTATCAGAATTAGTCAAGGGAAAGTAGGTAGAGTTCCCCGCACCTGTCTCAAAGGCTATGTCTGAGCTTCAGGGACACTTGCAACTGCAAGTTTTATGAGAATGGAAAACCCGGACTTTACAATCCACTTTGGATCCACACACTGAGAAGAACACTGTATTCAGAACTGCTTATTAGTCTATCTATTTATAATAGAAATAATGTACTGGGGTCAGGAGGAGGAGCTCTGAAGGTCACACTCTGAACTCCCACTAGGTGGCAGTGTTGTTTTCTTGCCATTATGCAAATAGAGGGGAGGGCCGTCAGAAGAGGAAAACAAATGTTTTTCTAAGGCCCATACAAAGGAGAACAGGTCTGTATTAATTTCCCCATACTACTGAAATAGAAGTTGGCTTGACATAATGCACCAACTTAGAAGAGCATCCAGTAATACCGATGACGAGATCCCATCAAGGATCCCTCCTCTCTCTCTGAGGGACGGGACGGGATGCGGGGAGTAAAAGTGGGGGTGATGGTGATGGAAACGGAGGTTCCATCTCAAAAAGGGAACCCCAGACAGGCCTGAGAACTTCCTGGAAGTCCAAACCATGATTCAACCTTCCACCTCTGAAAAGGAACATGAATTAGACCACTCACAATAAGCTCCCCTGTGGGGGACTTTGAGAGCACAAAATCTGTGGATCTGAGTGGCCAGGCATGTCCTCTCAGGAAGTCAGGCTCTAGAGAAACATAGTTGACAGACAAAAGTCTCTCGGGTTCCACTTTCCTAAAGCAACATTTTCTTCTTCGTGTTGAAGAACCCACAACCTCTCACTGGCACCCTGCTTCCTCGGGACAAAGTCTGAACTCTACCCTGTGACAGAGTCATCAGCAAGTGGTCTGAACCCCACCTATCAGTCAGTGGACTTCAGAGAACATTCTGTAGTCCACCCTCACCCTTCCTCCATGTTGTCAACGAAGAATAGGAAGCTCAAGAGATGAACTGACTCCCTCCCAGAGCCGGCTCTGCTGGGCTGGGTTTTCTCATTGATATTGTGTTAGGTTGTATTACTATCTTTTCTCTCCAGGAAGACCACAGCTCCACGAGGGCAGGGAAAACATCATGGTTCAGCAGAAATACTGGAAACTGAGGTCGTGGTAGGAGGAAGTACAGGATAGTAATTAGGAATGTGGGGACTCTGCAGTCAGACTAGGTTCAAATCCTGACTTGACTCTGAGCTGTGTGACCTTGAGGGGGGTTACTTAGCCTCTCTGGGCCTCAGTTTCCTCATCTTTAAACAAGGAATGATAACAGTCCTGCATAGTGCTGCTAGTGAAGATTAAATACCAAGCACGTAAGGCACTAGACATGGGTCTGCCACTACAGGGGCAAATGTGGCTATGTGTTCTAGTCCCAGTTCTTCTGCTTATCGGCTGAGGTGCCTGAGCAAGTCACACGATCTCTTGGGTTTCACTTCTTCACT
Source organism: Zalophus californianus (assembly GCF_009762305.2). Taxonomy (NCBI): domain Eukaryota; kingdom Metazoa; phylum Chordata; class Mammalia; order Carnivora; family Otariidae; genus Zalophus; species Zalophus californianus. The sequence goes on from NC_045602.1 coordinate 74,329,765, forward strand.
GGCAAAATCTAGGGGGAGTGAGGGTAGGAGAGTGGGTTACCTAACGTTTTCTGAAGTCCACTGCGGCTCTGAAAAATCCATGCTTCTATGGGACACATCTCTCCCCTTCCCCCAAGACATAGTATCTGAGTATGAGGGGAAATGAATCCAGGTACTGACTTGGCCTACTTAAAACTAGCCTTCGGTCCACACACAGCTTCTCAAGGAAGTCTTCCCCGACGTCCCCCACTCCCACCTCATCCCTCTTCAACTAGCTTCAGCCCCACTGCTTTATGCTCTCACAAGACCATATACTTTGCTTTGAAATACATACCCCAAATGTCAACTCAATTATTGTGAATTGCAGCTCCCATTTTGCAGATGAGTAAATGTACATTCTGAGAGCTTATGTTATTCATCCAGGACCCATATAGCCAGTAAGTGATGGGGCAAGATTCAAACCCTGGTCTATTTGACCATAGAACCTGCAGGATCCATCTATCTCTTTATCTATCTATCCATTCATCCAGCCATCTTATGTAGCTTATTATTTAATATTTGATACATATAAACAAATATATATGTGAGTTATAAGAATTATGAAGCATAACAAGAAGAATTCTAATGAATCTAATATGTAACCTAAAGACTATAATGGAAACCTGAAGCTGCCCAGGTCCTTGTCTCCCAGTGATGCCATCTTCCCGCCTTCCCTCACCCCCAGGGGAGGCACTGCCCTGAATTTGTGCTTATTATTTGCTTGCTTAATTTTCTGGTCTTCTTAACTTTGAAATGGAGTTGGTTTCCAGAAAAGTGCACAAAGTGATGGCAACTCTGAGGTCAGTGCCCAGATCAAGAGAAAGAGTCAGCATGCAACAGCCAGAAGCCCCCAGTGCCCCCTGAAGTTGTGAGATCTGGTATTCTTCTCGCTGGGCCAGGCCGCTCCTAAGGGTTCCTTAGTTCTGTCTAATAAAATGCAAATGTTCATATTAAGACTGAAGTCTTTCTCATAGAGAAGATACTCAATCGTCAGAAAGGGCTGGCATTCTGGGCTCTTGGGAGGAGTTTGGTTGGCGTGTTCTGGTCCAGAAAAGAACCAGACTCATCTGTGAGAAAAGGCTGGGGCACGGGGCGGGGGGCAGGGGGATGTCCACCCGCCTGAGGCTGGCGTCATCCAGCAGCTTTCTCCGAGGCTCTGGAACCATACTTGGGCTTCTTTAAACAGAACCAGAGTACAATGATGGGTGGGGAGTAGCAGACAGAGGAGCATCATTAAAGCCTCATATGTGGTTTTGATTAGATCATCTGAATTAACAGTTCTCACAGCCAGGTCTTGAGTAAAAGCAAGTAAGTCTGCAGACAGACCACCTACTGAAAAACACGGAGCTTGATGCAGGAGTTAAGATTCAAGTCCCCTGGGGAAAACCCGGCATGAGTATGCAGTTGAGATACCAGGCCCGGTCAGTTTATTAGGATGCCCTGAGAAAAGCCACCCTTCCTCGTCCTTTAATCTGCAAGTTCCTGGTTATTTATTCTCTTCAGTGGGCAGTGGGGCAGTTTCTGTTCCTCTTGAGCCAACCGATCTTTATGGAGCATGTGTGAGTACAAGTGCCGAAGCTCACAGGGGATTTGAATGATGATGTCTGATCCCTGACCTGAAGGAAAATGCCAAAGCAATGGCTCAGAAAATAACGAGTTGGCATGGTGTGCCTGGTGGTCAAGAAAGAATGTCTTCTGGGAGAAGGGGTTGGGTGGGGAGTTAGAAATAGGCCTCAGTGGTGGGGGGGGGTGCCCATCAGACTGTTTCTTCTCAGAAGCTTCACTATTCTGTCCCGTGTGAGGTGCTGGATTTGTGGCCTAATAAATATATTGGAAGGCGGAATTATAACCCGATAACACTCCAGTGGGTAAATGCAATCCAAGCGCTTTGAGAGGAACCAGTTCAATCCTAGCTGGGCTCCATTATAATCCTTTTAACTTTCTCCACAGTCCATGAGGACCCAAGTCTGAGGGAAGTGAAGCAGCTTGGGTCTCTTTGTACCTGAGAGTAGGCAGGGATGAGAAATGCTCTTAAATTACTACAGGAAGCCTTCGAAGCCTAAGTGAAGGCTTCCTGTCTCCATGGAAACTCCCCAAACCTTCACTTCTTTGGAACCCAATGTTCTGAAAGGTGTGCTCAATGTTCCTAATTATTCCTCTCTTATTAGCCAACAGGAGGGCTTGTTCTAGCAAATCTGGACAGAAATGGATATCTCCTTCCAGTGAGTATGACCTATGATAACCCAGGGCCTTGCTTGGTATATCCTGCCCCTTTGTATTCAAAGATGATGGTACTCCCACTGCAAAAGCCTAAGAGTTAAGCGGTACCCCTTGCCCTACATGAAGACCAACCCCAATTGCCATACTGTTCACATTAGTCTCCGAATTTTTAAGAACACCTTTTATGGGTAGTGCCTTTCACTTCCAAACTTCCACTGAAGAAGACATCCCTAGCACATGGCTCATGGATTGTATTTGTGTTCCTGCTTTGTGTATCTGTAATATTAGTAATTTTATATAGTATATCGAATCTGAGTAGAACAGAAACTCCTTGAATGAAAAGAATGAATTCACCTTTCACTGTATCTCCTTGGCCCCCAACATGATCTGGACAGTGAGTCCTTCTAGAATGTACGGGCACATGCTCGTTGAGGGAGGCTTTCAACCTGGTTTCTGGTTGGTTCTCAACAGCTTGAAACACCAGCGTGAAGGACATACTGGGGAGGAGACTGCAGGACGTCAAGAACAGCAAGTGGGTCTTGGTCATGGTCCCCTGCAGGCCCCCTTCACAGGACCACTGACCAAGCTTGCTGGAGAGGGGAGGCCCCCACCGGTGCCGCGGCCCTGGAAATCACTAGCCAACATGCCCTTCCATGAGTAGCCAAATCTTTTGCCACCTGCTGGCTTGCTTTAGCTAGAACCTGGGCAAGCACCAGGACCTGACCCACAAGTGCCCATAAAGGACGCAGTCATGTGGTCATGGGTCACCATGGGTCACCACCACCACTTGCTGGTCAGAGGACGCACTCAAGGCCTCCCAGAAAAGGAAGAGGAGGCAGGGGCCGGCCCTCATGATCCTGGAAGCAGGGAGCAGGGCCCAGACCAGATGAGCTCAGCAGCAGGTCTGGTTCTCCACGGAGCCAGCAGGACGGTCAAGGGCAAACAGCTAGGTTATCAGTGCTGTTCCCTCCAGGGAGGCCTTGCTCCTGGATACAGGATATCCAAAATACAAAATGAAATCAGACAGGTAGGGTTGAGGGTGCAGACCACGCAGGGCCTGGCTGGCTGCCCTAAGGAGTCTGGTGAGGACCCACAGTGGATTGCAAGCAGAGGAATAACATAACCTGGACACCATACTGGCCGGGGCAGCAGGGAGACAGCAAGGACAGAGACGGGGAGACCAATCAGGAGGCCCTGGCAATCATCCTGGCAGGAGACCTGGAGACTCAGACCATGATGGTAGAAATGCAGAGGAGGCATCAGATTTGGGATGCATTTCCTCCTTGGATCCTCAATTTCCCAGTCTGTAAGAGTGTCTGCACCCCCTTCCATATTCCAGGCAGGTAGGAAAATAAGTGGGAAACAACAACTATATGGAAATGTTTGGGGTCACTTTGATTTAAAATGCCCCTAGTGGGGCATCTGAGTTGCTCAACTGGTTGAGCGTCTGACTCTTGATTTTGGCTCAGGTCGTGGTCTCATGGGTTGTAAGACTGGCCCCCACCAGGCTCTGTGCTCAGTGGGGAGTCTGCGGGAGATTCTCTCCCTCTCCCTCTGCTGCCCCACCTCTCTCTCTTAAAAAAAAAAAATGCCCCTAGAACCTCATAGCAGTACGAATAAACTCTTGCTGGTGGAGGAATTTCAGGAGCCTCCAATGCCATGAGCACTACATGAAGCATGAGGATGGATGGTCTGCATGGAGTCTGTCCATGTATCTGCCCTCATATCCCTGTGCATGTGTGCGTGTGTGTGTGTGCACGCGCGCGCGCACACACACACACACACACACACACACACACACACACGGGGGGGTGGGTTGGGGGAGAAAGAAGAGACACAGCCATCCCTGGAGGGACACAGACCTCTCAGGAGCTTGGCTAGGACACTTTCTAACCATGTGACCATGAGGCTTAGTTCCTCATGAGCCAATGGGATAAAAACATGGACAGATGAGGTTTGGGGCACACTGACATGAACAGATGTGGACAAAGTGCCTGTCACAATGTCTGGCGTATAATACAGTCTCAATAAATCTCAGTTCCTTCCTTACAGCTAACCCCCTTGGGAAGCCATCCCACCTGGGGAGGAGAAAGCTATGGATTATCCAGAATGCAGACGAACCCACTTGTAAATAACTGAGAAGTGTGTGCACTGCTATTGTTGTTTTACTATCCTGTTTACCATTAAGAAAAACAACTTCCTTCACCACACCCTGCTGGGACCAATTCACTGTGCTTCCTCGGGTCAGCGTGATACCCTGGACTTGGAGCCGGCCTCAGGAATGGGAGGAGCAGGGCTGGTGCTCAGAGGCACATGGGAAAGGCTGCGCTGGCTCCAGGCGGGTGCCGTATGGGCCGACCTCTCTGGGAGGGACCCAGGGTCAGGGTGACCAGGTGTCCCAGCTTGATGCATCTCTCAGGAGGCAGGCCTGGGGGTCAGACGGTGCCAGAGGCCAAGGTCTGTGGGTCTTCCTGGGCATTCAGAACCAGCCCCCCCAGCCCCCACTGGGTGGAGCGCTCCTCCTTACCTCGCCCTGCTCTGTAGGGTCACGGCCATCCACGCCCGAGTCCTAGCCCCCGGCTCTCCCTGAGGCACACAACCATGGGGATTGAGGGTGGGGGACCCAGAGTGCTTTTGCACAATGGAAAGAAGACAGGGGAGATGGGGAGGGAAGAGAATTCTGTGCAAAGAAGAAAATAGCAGCACTCAATCCCTGAAGCTGTGCCAAGATGGACTCTACAGGCCCCTGCCTCCGTTCTGCCGCATGCCGTGTACACAGCTCAGTTTAACACGTTTTTAGGGAGCCCCTCCACAGCAGAAGGCTGAAACTACAAATGGCACAGGGAGCCTCCCTGCCAGGCCGGCGTTGAATCCCCTTACAGGGGCTCGTGAGGCAGCTGCTGACAGAGGGGAGGCCTTGAAGCCCCCTGACCAAGTGGGGGGGTCCCCCAATGCACCCCCAGCAGGGCCGCCATGGAACTCCCGGGCTGACGAGCCCCTGGCTTCCTCCAGTCCCCTGCCTGTCTGAGAGAGGCCCCACCAACAAGGTGCACAGGTGAGTCCCCTGGATGAGTGGCAGCCGAAGGGAGGGCCCTGGGGCCCAGCAGGGAATTTCTATTTCTAACCTGATGTGGCCATCAGTGGTAGCTGCAGGGTGACAGAAGCAGACAGTTCTGACTAGTGAGCTGTGCTTGGCAGGGATGGTCTGAAGGGCCCAGCCTCAGGTATTCCACCCAATGTGCCTTCTCTGGGGCCTGGTGGCTCTGGGCACAGCAGCCCCCGGGGGTACTTAGAGCGCTCCCAGCAGGGCATGTGTGCTCCCAGAGGCCAAGGGAGAAAGGAGCTGAGGGGTGGGCCCGACGTCGCCAGGCCACAAGCGGTGGCCCAGCAGTCTGGCTCTCCTCCTCCCCACCACTTCTTTAGTGCCACCATTCCCAAGGACTCTGCCCACTTGGGGACACCTCCTCTCTAAACATCTAGAAGGAACAGTGGCAGAGGAGCCTGAGCGGTCAGTCCATTCATGTCCTAATCTTGCAGGCAGGATAGGAGAGGCCCCAGGGGGGATAACGGGGGAGACAGTGCAGTGTGCCCTAATCATTAGCACCAAGGTCTTGGGTGCCAGGAAGACTCGAATCTCAGCTCTGCCTCTGGACTCCCTGGAGCTTCCCGGTCCCTCATCGGCATGAGGGGTGTACCCACAGCACCTCCTCCATAAGCTGCTGCGAGGATCGGACCAAGGGGTGCCACAGTGAGTGGTGAGCACGGCCGTCTGCGCCCAGGTCGCATGGCTGGCCAGGAGCAAGCACAGTCCAGGTCTCCTTTGGCCCACCAGCCCCTCTCTGCCCTGCCCCCTGCAGCCCGGGCACCCTTCTCCTGGGGGCACCTCTGCGAGCTCACCCATCACAGGGCAGAGATGGAGGGCGGCAGATCGCAGGAGCCAAGGCAGATCTTCTTGGACTCATGGCCTTGGGAGTCCCGCCCTGAAGGCCTTCCTGCTCAGAGAACCCCTCACAGGGGCTATGCAGCCAATGCCCAAGGAAACCCAAAGGGGCAGGGCCGGAGGAAGTTATTGGGTGGGGTCCTGGCCTTCCTGGGAACAGTGCGCCCCCCTTTCAGGTTATATCCATCCCGGATGCACCACCCCACCACCCACCTGCTGTCACCACTGTTCAGGAGAGCTGGATTCTAAACACCCAGAGAAAAGTCACTCACTGGGCATCCCAGGTGGCCGGGTGAGCGCTGCTCACCTCACATGTCTCCAGCGCCTTTCCACAGCAAGGTGGGGGGACCCCCATTCTCCAGCGTTCTCTCCTTTCACGGAGACACTCTCCCTGACTGCCTTCCCCACCATGGCTCGGTCCTAAATGGTGCCAGGCATCTGGCAGGTGCTCAACAAGCATTTCTTCAGTCAATCTTTTGCTGCCTTACTTAGCACTCCCAAGAGCGTTGGTCCAGCATAGACTGCAAACTCACTGAGGGGAGAGCCCGTCGCTCCCCGTCTCAAGTGTCCCCAAAGGGCCCAAGACCAGGCACCATGACCAGAAGATGACCAACAAGCTTTAAAAAGCCACTGACTACTGAAAGCGATAGAGAAATAACCGGGCAAGCTGACCAGATCACATTTACTGGAGAAGGAGTTACTGCGTTGCCTTCTCGCAGTGACCCTTGGAGACAGATACAAAAACGTCCCTCACCAGAGCCTGAATCTTCCCTGCTTCCTCCACCTCCCCACTCTCATTCCTGGGAAGCTCTCTGTTTCCCCTTCTCCTTCACTTACTTTTACTTCCCTCGCTTTTCCTTTGCTCTCGGGCCTTATGAAGAAGCATGAAATCAGGCACCAGCATGTCTGGGTGCTAATTCTGACTCTACTAATCAAACTACCTGCTTAGCTTGGTTAAATAAGCCACTCAATCCCTCTGGGCCTCAGTTTCCCCTTCTGTCCGATGGAAACAATCACGTTTCCAAGAGCTGCTGAGAGAATGAAATGATGTGACTTTGATAGGCGGCCCTTCCCTTCCAGCGCCTTCCATCCCTTTGCAGTGCACTTTGGGAGGGGAGGGGGCCGTGGTTTGGCCCTCAGAGCAGTGACTGAGCGTGTCAGCCAGGAAGCTGGAGTTACACGGGGTTCTAGCTCCACTCCCCCTCTCTGCCCCCAGCAGCCCGTGCAAACTCCTAGATCTTGCAAGGTTTCCAGCAGAGGCAGGAACAGGCTAGGGGGCCTCTAGAGAGAAAGGGGCACAGCCCGAGGTCACTGGTGGCGGGCAGCTGACCCCCCCCTCCCCGCAACACACACACACTTACAGAATCACCCCAACAGAGCCACCCCACTTCCCCTGTGTCTTAGGCAAGTGCAAAACCGGAACAAAAGTTCTGAGAAAAGACAAAGGAGGAGGAAGGGGAAGATGGCCAGGATTTCGTCCACGTCACAAAGGGCGGCTCTCAGGAGGAGGAAAAACCTGGGCCCCAGAGCGCACGGCGCTCTGTGCCCGCTTCTCAGAGGAGACAGCAGCTGCGGGGAGAGGTCAACCTGGGGCCACCAGGTTCCCCACGTCCAGTGCTTGCTGGGGAAGCAACCTCTCATTAGCCGTCTGCGAGGCTCTTCCCCAGCCCACTGCGAGCAGCATCTGCCAGGAAAAGGATCTGCTTAATGCAAGCCCTACATAAACAGATTCCGCTTGTTCCTTCTCGTGCGCCTTCTTCCTGAGCCTTTCCCTTTGTTTGCCCATCAGCTTCCAACTCCCCTAGGTCACCTCCAGCTTTGCCAACACAGGGCAAGAAAGGGCGTCAGCCTGGGCGAGTGGGAGATGACCCACCTCCCCATCTCCGCTCCCTATTCGCCAGCAGGTCCCCCCGCCCACAGCCCCAGAACACCGGTGCCCCTCACAACCGCTGGATTTGGGGGGGCACCTGGTCCAGTCCCGGAGCACTCCAGAACTAGGAGGACACGTGGAGAGAACAGCACGCTGGTTTCTAAAAGTCAGTACCGAATGCAGCCAAACTGGCCAGCCTAAACAATGACCAAACTTAAATATTTTCCACCCACATTAATCAGCTCAATAATTCCTTAATGACTTCCTAAGAAAAGTGTTGAAAAAAAAAAAAAGCCCTTGTTTGTTTTGATTTGGTTGGTCTTTTTCACCCTCGGTTGAGGATTTCATTGTCTCCGCATGGCAAGAAGCAGGCTGGATTTTTAGGAAGGAAGAAATAATGGGCCGTGCAGGGGCCAGCTGTGATGCCCTACAGGTCAGGAGAGAGGGTGCGGTTGGGGAGTTGGCACCCTGGCCCCTGGGCTTCGTGCTGCCTCAACTTCATCACCCACCTATGAAGTAAAGATAACCATAACTACCGCCTGCCTAAATCACAGGGTGTTTTTGTGGGTTTGGGGGGGCGGGCCCAGGGCTGTGCCAGCCCGGTCCTCCGGCGAAGGTATGAAGCCAAAGCAATCTTCCTCCTGCTGGGAGGACAGTCCATCATCCTCCCGACGAGCCCCAGCAGCACGGCAGAAGGGACGCCATACGTCCGACCTCTCGGGACACATCTCAAATGCTATGCTCTCCGTGAATGTGACTACGACTCAAACCTACAATCTACGTGCCTGTGAAACACTTGAGCTATACTCAAACTCTGGAAACAGAAGAGCGGTATCATAGTGCTAAAATAAAAAGCCATAGCCAGTATTGTGTTTTCCAGATAGAGGAAGCAGGATTTCCACCTTCCTGAGGCATCTGTGTAGTAATTCCAGCTCGCGCCTGGCTGCTCGGGGCTTGACCCCGGGGAAGAGATGCAAGTCCGTGGAGGGGGAGGGCAGGAGAACATCGCCCATGGGGACCCTGGGGGGGGGGGGTTGGAGCTTACCCCCAAGCCAATATCCTGGCACCCTCTACTCAAGAACCACCCAGGAGAGGAGATGGGAGACCTGTGAGCACAGGGGAAGGAGAGGGTTTTACAGCCCTACCTCTTGGAGAATTGCAAATCCTTTGTGGTGGTGATGCATCGACATTCAGCTGGGCATCCAGGGCTGTGGATATGGGTGGCCCAGTGACTGGGTATGGGGTATGCATGTGCCTGTTGCGCCCTGGAGAGAGCAAGGAGCCATGGAAGTTGGGGCTGTGTATGTACTTCTATCTGTTCCTCCCCTGACCTCCTACAGTTTTCTCCAAGACGCTGGAATTTCAGGGTTTGGAGACACGTATGCACTTAGCAAAGGCTAAACATCCACAGGTTAATCCTAGACCCTAGGAATGATCCCAAGTAGCAAAGCACACCAAACTATATGAGCACAGAATATAAACTGCATGCTAAAAGCAAACTGGGTAAAGCCTATTGAAGAGAAAATAACTTACAAACTCAGGAAACGGAATTCCTCCACAATTCTGTATCACAGGTTAAATAAACTTAACATCAGTGAGAAATAAGCTATAGTCTCAGGATGTGAAAAGAGTTATTTTTTCACTTTGTAGGGGCCCTAGATCCTACTCCAACGCCCTATCACTCACTTAGGGGCTACTCACCGGCAAATGTGCATGACTGGTTGCGCTCTCAGATACACGCACAGGCGTGCGTACATGTATACGCACGGACACATATATACCTGTGCGTGGGTACCCACGCAAGCATATACAAATGCAGATGTACACGTAGGGACAAATACTCCTTCCAGTCCTGCCCAAGGGGAGGCAGCATGGCTGTGAAGCGGGGGGCGGGAGGGGGGGGCAGATAAAGCGGCAACAACAAAGTAACGCGTGAGGAGGAAGGAGAGAAACTCCTGGAAGCGCAGCTTGACTCACAGTTTTCAAGGCGTGAGGTGGGCGAGGGTAGAAAAGACCTTCGTCAAGAGTGTACAGAGGAAGTCAGGGCAACAGTTGGGCCTTGCTCGTTCCCACACAGAACAAACCCGGCCAGACTCCAGATGATTAAAAATGAGCTAATCTGATTAGAGAATTTTAAATCTGGATGCAGTGCCTAGTTCACCAATAAAACAGAACAAATAACATAAACCTTGCCCCACAGCTTTGCTGCCAAAATTGCCAAGGATCTGCCAGCCACTGGGAGCGGGGTTTGAGGAGATGGATGTGGCAGATAATCCATAAACCTCTGCGGCTAAGCCCTGCCCTGGAAATGCAGCTATGTAACGATGCCCAGTCAGCTCCGAGCCACGGGGAACCTACTGCTAAGCAGACACACATTCGAATGCAAGGAAGCGTAGTCCAAAGAGTAATTTGTGTGAAACTCTGTGGAAAAGATCGCGATTGCTATAGATGTTCAGAGAAAGGACAGGCAACCAGAGGTGGAGATGGGTTTTCCTTCATCTGGCGTGTGAAGGACACAGAGGAGGTGGACAAACAGACAGGGGAAGACAGCATAATGGCCCACATCCATTCTCTTGCCCATCTGTTTGGCCCATTATTCAGGTGGGGCTCCAGGAAAGAAGAAAAAGAACTATCTAGTATTCTCTCTCAGCCCTGACCATCCCTTCTAACTCTCCCTTACCCTCCTCTCCCTCTAGCCAACTACCACTTCCTTAAGCTTTGGGAGAAGGAAAAGAGGGAAGGAAAAAGCTAAAATGTTTTCATTTCTCAATCAAATTGGATGGTGCCATGAAGGAAGGGACCCAACTAATGAAATGTGATATGGTTCTCAACTGTTCCTTCCAAAAACCCATCCTCCTGGGACTCGTGCATGGAGCATGTCATTTGGAGTTAATCAGAGTCACTGTAGATAATTAGAGTCAGGCTGGGATAGGACCAAGGGAAAAAGCACTCCCAAAATGTACATGTAGCAATGTAAGTGCTTTTTGAGGTTCTTTCATTGTTTTGATTTTTTTTTTCCTACCAACAAAATTGTCAGATTTCCTCAAGGGTCATGTCTACTCATTGCAAACTATCTGGGGGAAAAAGGTGTGAAAAGCTTGGTGGTCTCAGAGTCCCTCCCCCATGACCTCAGTCGCCTGGGTTTGGGTAACAATCCCCAAGGCTTGGCCAGTGCTTTGCTTCTCACCACAGCATGGACACGGCTGTCAAGGAACAGCCCCTCTCTAGAAAGCTTCTGGAGACTCAGCTCACAGAGCCTGAACTACTCTGCTTGGTATCAGGTTAACTTTTGCTCTTCGGAGCATTTTTGCATGGATCCACTATTCCCCCAAATGTTTCCTATCCCTCAGTGTTTCTAGTTCACCAAGCTCTATGTGGGAAGCCAACACCTGTGACACCAAACGGTGGGATAAGAGATGTCCTTAACTCCTGAAATAAAGCCCTAAGTCTTCCTCCAGCAAAACCATCTAGTAAGGAATCCAACTCATGGATCCAGCCCAGTGGACACGGGGCAGACAGCACCCATCCCAGGTTAGAGAGCAAGTCAACAGGAGTTCTACTGAGAGTGATGACACCCTTTTTCTAAGGCTGTTTCTTTGATCCATAATAGAAACTGAGGGCAATAACTAGAGAAAAAGTAGTATGAGTGTGCTGGATTATAAAAATATTCTGTATGTTTGGCCTCCAGTATTACCAAGGCTATGCCAGAGTCTTCCTGTATAAACGCTTTCTGCAATATGAACTTGGCTGTGGACAGGACCTCCTTCTAACTAAATGCCCTTAGAATGAGAAGAGGTAGGAAGACCAAGACTTTCAGATAAGCATCACAAGGATGCCTAGATAATGCCAATTTCTTTTTTTTTTTTAAAGATTTTATTTATTTATTTGAGAGAGAGAATGAGAGATAGAGAGCACGAGAGGGAAGAGGGTCAGAGGGAGAAGCAGACTCCCCGCTGAGCAGGGAGTCTGATGCGGGACTCGATCCTGGGACTCCAGGATCATGACCTGAGCTGAAGGCAGTCGCTTAACCAACTGAGCCACCCAGGCGCCCAATGCCAATTTCTGATATAAATACTGCTGAATTCTGAAAGTGTTTGGAAATCACCTATTAGGAGGTTGATTAAAAGGGGACATCGTTGTGCAGGCTTTTTATTTTCTTGTTCTTTTTTTTTTAAACAGTCACAAAAAAATCAGTGTACTGGTTTAGGAAGGTAGGCTAATTCCTCTCCACCCTCCTTCCAGAAGGAGAGTATTTGAAAAAACTGTTGCCTCCATCTTATTTTGGTGATATTTATGCAGATCCCCTCGAAGGAAAAAAAAAAAAGCACATCTCCATGGGAGGCAAACATAAAGATCAAAAAATGTCCATGCCATTTTCCCAGATTTACTCAAGCAAGCCAGACTCATTCTTTTGTCCCACCATTAGGAACTCAAATGTAAGTGGAGGAGACACCTAGAAAATGTGACGTCAGAGGCTCAGGCAATGCCATTCACTTGGAACCAAAAAATACCCCCATCCATTAGCCCATGCTAGGGTCTAAAATTCCACCACTGAGATTTACTAGCAGGGGTTAACAGGTACACCACAGGCTCTTGTTTTTGTCTTACTGTGATTTGTTTCTCAAACTCCTCTCACTACCTCTTCCCCACCTCTCTCTGTTATCTCAATTAATCCTCCAGACTTTCTCTGATCTTATTCAAAGTAAAAATAGAAGGTCTGTGAGCTGGAGAAAAAGAAGAGAGTTTGAGCCACAGGGCTCTCTCTCTCACACACGTAAGTGAAAAAGTGCTAGATTAGTTTCTCGCTCAATTCTTCCTTTGGAACGGACCGAGATCTATATAGCACCCCGAACCAAAAAGGGAATAGAACATTGGTCTAAGTCCTTCAGATTAATAAACAACCTCCTCTTTTCCTTCTCCCAGTTGATTATTTTGGCCTAACATTTTTGGATAAGCAGGAAACTTAACTGACCATGGAGTCCACAGACCTACACACTTACACCCACTGCAGCTTAACGCTGCAAATCCCCATAAACACAGATAAACTTGGGTACCTGCCAGCCACACAAGGGACCTGCTTTGCTGTGCTTGCCAGAATGCTGAAAGAATCTCTCCCATCTCCAAAATCCCTTTTAAGTTTCTTAGCTGCCGCCCGGAGGGAGGGGCCAGGGGGTCAGGTTGAAACCAACTTCTGGACTTGCAAGTTCATTGCAATAAAGTTCTTAGTTCTTTCTGCTGCCCCCATTCACCCAATGGAATTCCCTTTTCCTAAACTTGATCAAGACTGGCTCTTCTGGCTGGAAGTGGTAGCAGGGAGGGTGGCAGGAGAAAGGGGAAATTCCCTTCCGTGCAGTGATGTTCTCTGTTCTAGAACGCAAACCCTGCCAAGAGTTCAGTTCTGGGAAGCAGTTCTAGGGGCAGCCCAGGATCCTGCTGGGTGGTCTCATCTTTGGGCCTAGGGTGTGGGGGTCAACGGTCTAGAGTTCTATTTCCAGCACCATCAAAACTTCAGCCAAGATGCTTGACCTCTTTTCATAAGCCCCTTCCCCCTCAAATGAAAATGAAGAGTGGGGTGGGGAGAAAGAAAGAAGTCGAAGGGGATGACCACACCACAAACCATACTTGGTGGGAGTATTTCTGTGGAAGAATACTGTAGAAGCAGACCACAAAAGGTATTGCTACACAGCATGGCAGCCCTAGAGGGAAGAAGTCAAGTTTGAGAATGAGGTCAGTCTGGAGCTCAATACCCTGCAGCTTTGATGCGTCAGGGAGTTCAGATGAAGCACCTCCTCAGATTTCCACCCATAGGTCGCACCTGAGAACCCAACCGGGCCCTTCAATAGGCTCTGGCCATTAGCTGTACCTTTCAAGAAACGTTGTTTTTGTTGTCAATAAAACCCCTTCAGAAAGCTTAATCTCCAGGCTCCCTCACCATGTGACCTCTTCTTTTTAAAATATGAAGGGAAAAAAAACAAAACAAAACACTGAGGAATTAAGTAAAAATTAATTAGAAGCACATGGCTCAACTGCTCTTAAAGTTACACATGGCATGAGAACAAATTAAGGGGAAAGCATCCCCTCTACACTGGCTTGAACATTTGCTGAGAACAAGGTCTGTGTCAGTGGGTGGGTTCTGAGGGTCTGATATTTAGAACTGCCCTAGGCCAGGGTCGAAGAGAGGAAGGCTTATAGCTCAAATGGAATCCCCATTCTTCAGCAGGCCTCCTGCTGATGGCAAAGAGAGTTCCAAGAGATACCAGAGTTCCCTTTGTCTCTAAGGCATCCAAGTCAAAACATTTTGCAAGATATAATAGCAAAATCTCAAAGAATAAAGGCAGGGAAGATAAATAATGTTGATATACGATTTTAATGTTTTTTTTTTTAACGTAGTCTAATTCATCTCCAGCACAACCAATGGCAATTTCTTTCCACTCCAAAAATCATCGTAAACCCCTACCTTTACCTTTTGGCATGGAAATAATCATTTGAATTTACTTTTAGTTGGCCTTACTAAATGAACGGCTGTGTTTTTCTCAACTTTCACAGTGCACAGGAACTGGATAAAGAGAAATTTCGAGAGTTGAGACCTGCCATCAACCACCTCTTTCATTCAGCTTCAGATCTCAGATTGTTCAGCCTCAGATATCCTTGTTGGGTTTCAGGGCCATAACTGGCCCACTACTCACATTTATGCTGCAGAATTGATTTCACACACGCGTGTGCCTATGGATTGTGTGTGGAGGTTGAACCCCAGCAGCAAGAGAAACCAGTTAGCAGATTATTTAATTATTTAATTATTCCTTAAATAAGGACCTCTTGTGGACTTCATTGTTGACCATAATCCCTTCTTTCTTTGCACTAAAATCTTTTGCCTTCATTTACAGGCTTTTGGTAAAACATATGTTAGAATTCCTCAAGTTAATTGGAATTTCACCCATCTGGGACACCTGGGTGGCTCAGTCAAGCATCTGCCTTCAGCTCAGGTCATGATCCCAGGGTCCTGGGATGGAGTCCCACATCAGCAGGGAGCCTGCTTCTCCCTCTGCCTGCCACTCCCCTTGCTTGTGTTCTCTCTCTCTCTGACAAATAAGCCAATAAAATCTTAAAAAAAGAAAAAAAAAAAAGAATCTCATCCATCTTGTATTGTGCAATTATAATTTGCATGGTCCAATACTTTCACCTATCGACATTCTTACAAGTGGACTTTTCCTTAAAAACTCAAAATAAGAGAATAGGCATTTAAAAAAAAACAGATAAATTAAAGGCAACTATTCTTGGTGTGGAAGGACTCCTGGTTCCTCCAAAGAGTCACCAATAACAAGAATTCCTATGGGATTGCAATTGGAGCACTGACCTCAGTCCAATAGTGGGCACCCATAAGTCTTTCTGGAGAAAAATGAGAATGATTTAAATGACAATCTAAGGCATTTGCTCTGAAGGAATAGCATTTCATAACCTCAAAGTTCCTTCTAGTTCTTCCCAAAACATCAAGAAGGGAACACTTCCAAGCTCACTCTATGAAGCCAGCTTTACTTTGATACCAAAACTAGATAAAGATACCACAAGAAAAGAAAATTATTGACCAATATCCCTGATGAACATAGATGTGTAAAAATTCTCAACAAAATACTAGCAACCAAATTCAAGAACATGTTAAAAGGGTCATATGCCACGAGCCGAGTGGGATTTATCCCTGGGATGGCAAAGATGGTTCAACGTATGCAAATCAATAAATGTAACAAATCACATCAATAAAATGAAAGATCAAAATCACATGATCACCTCAATAGATGCAGAAAAAGCATTTGACAAAATACAACATCTTTTCATGATAAAAACCCTTAACAGATTGGATAAAGAAGGAACATACCCCAACATAATAAAGACCATTTTGGCAGACCCATAGCTAACGTGATACTCAGTGGAGAAAAATTGAAAGCATCTCCTCTAAGATCAAGAACAAGACAAGGATGCCCACTCTCTCTACTCCTATTCAATATAGTACTGGAAGCCCTAGGCAAAACAAATAAATAAAAGGCATCCAAATTGGAAAGGAAGAAGTAAAACTGTCACTATTTGTTGATATGATTTTATGTAGAGACTCTGTGATTTGATACTAAAAATCAGAAACAGCCTAAAACATAAGCAAGATGGGGAAGGAGGGCAGGGAGAGATGGGTTTAATTAAGCAAAAGGATTTCAGATCTAAGTGGAGAAATCCCAGGCATGCACGAAAGCATCCACCAAAACAAATAATACACAAAGCTTCCAATCTGTTCCCTTCGGTTTGAGATTCTTTCCACAACGGTGTATAACTTTTCCCTCCACTATGAAAGAGACTGTAAAGCTGGCCTTTCTCCTTCACTGATAAAGGGAGTACATTAACCTACATGATCTCTTACTACATGACCTCTTAAGCCCTTCCTGACTCTAGGGCTCACCCAAGTCTGGGCAAGACAGCGGCAAAAGAGAGTGAGAGCCAGACCCTGACACCTGGAGCAACATGAGAAAGAAAAGGAAGACTGGAGAATCAAGCCATATTTGGATATTATGGAATCCAAGCGCTGAGACTTTCAGAGAAGAGAAGAAATCAATGACAGCCAAGGTCGCCTCAGGAAGACATCAGGGGAGATTAGATGGGACATGGCTAGGGCCATGACATTTTCTGCACTTGACCGTGTAGCTCTAGGTCAGGCTTCAGATGATGGGGATGAAGAATGATATGAAACCATTTCAGCCCCTGCCCTTTGGCAGAAGCTTGGGCTCAGTCTTGAACCAGCCAGGTCTCTGCTGTTTTGTGCTGCAAGGGCTCTTCACTTGAGGGGGAAACACCTCTCCCATCCACAGGCCCAAGCACATCCAGGATCTGAAGAAGTCAAAGAGGGGGCCACCTCACAGGGCTCTTGGGCCACTTGGGACCTTACAGCCTGAGGATCTCCCACAGCACAGTGGTTTCCATTCTGGTTCTGCCACTTTCTCATCTGTAAAATGGGCTAATAGATATCTAGTAGGTTGCTGTGTAGATTAATACACTTACAGCGCTTAATGAACACTCAGTAGATGGGGGCAATTTATGTTGATGGCAGAAATGAAGCTCTCAGCACACACCTTCATGTGTGCGGCCCAGGGAGAGCTGCTCACAATGTACCTTTTAGACATCACCCTCTTCTCCTTCCCAGGCCAGCCCTTCCAGAGACAGCCAAACGTAAGAGGCCAAGTTGATCCCATTGAAAATACTGTCCTTCAAAAGCATCAAAGAATAAACAAAAAGCCCTGGTGTTTGAAAGGGCTTCCCTCTGAGCCTCTGAAAATGTGCATCTGAGGCCACCCAGCTCATCCCGTCCTGTTCCCAGCGACAAAGGTCAGATGGGAGCAAAAGACAGACAGAGCAGGGACAAAGGCAGGAATTTCGGCCTAGACCCAAGAGTTACTCAGCTGGTCACCAGCTTCCCCAACACAGAGGGACCAATTTGGCAACATCCCCAGATATGCAATCTCTCCCTATAGGAATAAATGCACACGGATCCTAGGGTCCAAAGGTAGCAAGAATCCCAAATCCTCCAGAAGTCAGCTTGACAAAATGCCTTTCTCCTCCTTCACCGATGAGAGTGATCTTGACATAGTTTTAAAATATTTTTGATGTGATAAAACGGCAATGGCTCACGGCAGCCCCTCCCTTGGAGAGTAGCTGAGGGGAGCGCCAGCCTGGGGAACACAGATGGGAGGACAGAACGGACCCTTGTCAATCCCTGACCTGCAGTGCCCCCCATGGAACTTGCTGGGTGGTCCTGAAGGGAACACACGAGCTTTAAAACCAAGGAGACCTGGACTCTGCTTTTTATGATCCTTGGAAGGGACTGGTGGGATGCAGACATTACTGGCTCAAGCGGAAAGGGTGAGGAAGGGTGTCATTCTGGGGACATCTGAGATCAGATAGGCAAGTGCCTATCTCATACAAAAGGCCAGGGTCTTGTGAGAGGCCTAGGGCAAGCCTGAAACAGAAGGCCACAGCCAAAGACAAGGGGCGTGAGAGGGGAGAGGGAGAGATCCATGGCCAGGGACAGACAGGGAGCCAAGACTCATTCCACCAGACCCAAAGGTGAGGCCAGCTGGAATCTTCCTCCGACTGGAGGCTTCAGAGTATATCTCAATCTCCATAAGCCCCAGTCTCTCTGATAAAATGGAGAGGATAACAGCATGTACTTCTGGAAGTTGTGAGGATGACATCAACATAATACAGGTAGAGTCCTGAAGACAGAGTACTGCTCAACAACTAGCAGCTGTTGATAATTGCAAAGCCAACCTACTAGCATTCATCTCTTCTGTACTCGGGCCTATCTGGGACTTATTGTTTCAAGTAAAATGACCCTCTCTAGACTTCAGAGTGCTCAAAACTTGTCAGGCACAAGAGAGCATATGCCTCAAGGCCTCCATTAACATAAACCTAGGAACAGGGTACCAAGGGGGACTGGTGACAGAGACAAGACCAGCTCTAGACTGTAGAATCAGACAAGTGTTTTCTCTTGTGCCCTTGGCTGCCAGGACACTCAGCACCAAATCTGATCCCCCAGACAGCCGAATTATATGATGGAGAGTGGGGACCGAGGGAGGGAGCATCTGCATCCTCTCCCTGGGTATAACCTCACTGGGGCCAAGGAGATTTCCCCTCTGAATTTCCTTTAAAAAGGCTCCATCTGGGATTTCTCCTCTGCCTACTCTTCTAGCCAACGATCAAGTCAGAGCCCCCAAAGCCACGTAACTGGATCCTGCCAGCTCAGCCCCCGGCCCAATTACCTTCATTGCATCACACCTTGGTGCTCAATCCGCCACATTTATAAAAGCTTTTGTTGCTGATGGATCAGTGGCCATTATGCCCCAGTGTCCTTTGTATAAACTCCTACATGAGAAAATAATTTTAGAAAAATGTGCCAGGAAGAATTCTGCCTCCCCTTTCTGATCAAGAGAGCTGTGTCGTGAACCTGGTTTTCATTATGTCCTGGCTGCCAAGAAACTCAAAAACAAATGCGGTCCTCAATCAGAGCAAGTAGATTAGCCAGTTCTCTCTTTCTGTGGCTTTGATTTTTTTTATTTATGTTTGTTAACTTTCTTGTACACGGCGCTTCCATCCTTAGTAGACAAAGGCAGGTTGAGAATCAAGTAAAAGACAAACATTCAATCCCTAATATCTCCACCTCCTCCTTCACTTGCTGCCTCCTCCAGGAAAACTTCCCTGATTGCCCCAAGTCCACAGTGATCCCACTACACCAGCACCCCCACACACACCAGATTCTAGCAGCTCTTACAGACCCTTTCAGGTGGCACTTTCAAATGCATCCCCTTAACCTGCGCAGAGGTGTCTAAGCGAAGACCCAAGGGCTGTGTCCTGAACTTTTTAGTACCACCCATAAAACCTAACGACGGTAAACATGATAGGAACCAAAGAATATCAGGTGCTTGGTGGGTCACCCAGGACAGAGACTGTGAGGAATTTTACCTGGGGTTTCCCTAAGACCTTCGCCTCCCTTTCCCCCCCAACTGTAAATGCGGGGTGCCTGAGCACTCACTCAAACTTGAAACAGTACATAATGCCATCGCAAGGATGATCCCCGGGAATGCTTTCAGAAGATTACTCACCCACACGGACTAGCTATTTCTGTCTTACTCCTGAGAGCATAACCGAGGTGCTTCTAAACTTACACTGGAAGAGTGTAATAAGTGACATTTCAGATTAGAGCTAAGAGGTCTGCCCTTACAGAGATGACGCTCACTGCTGAACTTGAGGAACAGCAGGCCTCTCCCAGCCGCTGCTGCCCCCGCCTCCCCAGGGAGCTCAGGTGTGAGGGCAGAGGCCCAGCCTCCCCAGGGCCGAGCAGCCTGGAAGCCCCGCGGCAGCGCCCAGCAGACCTGGGCTCCTTCCCGGCCCTGCGCTGACACGGATAAATCAGAGCCATCTGGCTGCTTCGCCTTCTGACACGTGTCAGCTCCTCTCCCAGCCTCCACGCCCCCTCAGCCGAATGCGCGCCTTATGCACAGAACCTGGAATCGGCCCCTTTTCAAAATGGAACAGCTCATGACATATTACAGTGATGACCCCCACGTACCACTCAGTTGGCATTTACTGACGCTGCCTTGTTCTGGCATATTCGTGTTCCACGTGTGTCTCGAGCAGGATGCCCAACGCAGGAGGACCCTGGCAGGAGACAGCACAGAGCCCAAAGACAAGAGGAGAGAGTGTGGAAAATCATATTCAAAATTACCTTTAAGTGACTGAATTCACTTTGTTGGTTTGTTTTTAGATTTTTATTTATTTATTTATGTGACAGAGAGAGAGAGCGCACACAAGCAGGGGGAATGGCAGGCAGAGGGAGAGGGAGAAGCGGGCTCCCTGCGGGACTCAATCCCAAGACCCTGAGATCATGACCTGAGCCGAAGGGAGACGCTTAACCGACTGAGCCCCCCAGGCGCCCCTGAATTCACTTAGTAATTTCAAACAAGGCATCAGGGGCAGAACACGCTTAAGTCTCATAAAGTAGGAGGTGGGTTTTTTTTGTTTTTAAAGGAGAGGGACAAAAACATGTAAATATTCATAGCAGCATGATTCATAATAGGCCAGAAGTGGAAACAACTCAAACATCCGTCGACTGGTGAATGGAGAAACAGAAGTGTCACAGCCAGTACGACGGCCATAAGCAAACAGACACGTATCTAAGTCAGGTAGTAGAGGGTGAGGGGACTGCTATTTTTCAAAGTGGTGGTCAGCGAAGGCCTCTCTGATGTGGGGGTGGGGGAGAGACCTGATACATGGGAGAGATGTAAAGGAGCAACCAGGTGGACTTCTCAAGGAAGAGTGTTCCAAGCAGAGTTGTCCCAGCAAGAGCAAAGGCCCTGTGGTAGGGCCAAGCTAGAAGCAGATCTTTCTCTCCCTGCTTATTTCCTGATGATCCTGACATTCAACATCCTGCCCAATAGTAGACAATAATAACGATGATGATGATGACAGTGATGGCAGGAATAACATTTGTTGAGCACTTAGTAAATACCAGGCATGGTTCTAAATACTTTTCGTATATTAACTCACTAAATGTCCACTGTAACCCTATGAGGTATGGACTATTACTATTCCCATTCTATAGATGAAAAAACTGAGACACAGAGACGTTAGGTAATTTGTCCAAAGGTTGCCCAGTTTCTGAGTGGTGCAGCCAGGACACACAGCCAGGCAGTCTGGATCCATTCCACATCCAGGCTTAGTTCCTGATATCAGCCCTTCTCAAACTTCACCCTCGGCCTTCCCTGCACCTGCCTTCCTCTTGTCCTTCAACATGGCTTGTTGATTCCATCTTTTTTAGGCCTTGCTCAGTTGGTACCTCCCTGCTTTTCACATCGTCTCCATCCCATGAAGCCCATCTCTGATTCTACACTCACCTGGAGTTTTTTCTGGCCAGTCCTCAAAAGTAGTACCTTTCATTCTCACCAGTACTGGTTTCCATCGAGGCTTGCCTTAATTGTCTTTGGGTTAAATAGTGGTCCTTCCTTGCCCTCTTAAGATCTTTGAGGTTGTCCATTTTTTTCTCCTCTCCTTTCCACTGAAACAAATTCATTCTAGTTCAGGGATGAGAATGTAAGACATTTGCCATAATGGCTTGTTCTATTGAACTGCACTGAATCTCTGCAATTTGTAACACCCGTTGAGGTATAAATAACAGACAATAATTTGAACACACTTAAAGAGTAAACTTGGTAAGTTCTGACTTATACACCTGTGAAACCACCACTATCATCGAGATAGGAGACATCCTTCAGCTCCAAAAGTTGGCTCATAAATGAGTTTGCGTTTTCAAGGATTGCATATGAATGGAATCCTATAGCACGTATTTTTTTAATCTGGCTTTTTTCATGCAGCATAATTATTTTGAGATTCAGCCTTTCATTCCTCTTTATTGCTAAATAGTATTCCATTGTGTGGATACACCACAATTTGTTCATCCGCCCATCTCTTGACGGACGTCTGAGTTGTTTCCAGTTTGGGGCTATTACAGATAAAAGTTGCTATGAACATTCCCATACAAGACTTTGTATGGACATATGCTTTCATTTATCTTGGGTAAATACCTATGAGCGGAATGGCTGGATCGCATGGTGGGTGTATGCTTAACTTCGAAAGAAACTGCTGGACTTTTTTCCCAGGCAATTGTACCATCGACACTTCTTTCAGTCTGAAACTCTGCACATTTCCATCTTCTCCAACCCAACGTAGTATTTCTTTTCCAGTTAACCCGCCAGAGCCTGGAGGCAGGAGCCCCTTAACTCTCCTCTTCCTTCCTGCCCCACTATCTGGTGTTTGGGGACATGCTTTTTCAAAGTCCAAGAAGCTAGAAAATAGGGTGGATCTGCATCTGATAAGCAAATGTTTATCTCTGTCTTAACCTGACTCATCCCCATCGGTCTCACCAGGAACTGGAATGAGCATATGTTTTAAGAATTTTGTAGCCACCCTTCCCTGTGGTCAGTCTGTGTAGTTCTTGGCAGTTCACAGCATGTCTAGTAAACACCCAGAAGCCAGTGGGTCCAAACTAATTAGCCACACCTCTTTATTAAGCCAGCGGTGCAGATTCCAAGTCTCTTCTGATCTTCCCAACACCGAACCTGTTCTCCCACCTCTTCCTCTTCCGCCTCTCCACCTTCCCCAATTCTCTCCACCATGCCGATCGGTTCCAGCCTCCTGGAGGAGGGTTCTCCCGATGACTGCAGAGCCCAGGGAGTCCTCCCTCCTCTGAACTCAAAAAGAGCCACTGTCCCAGCCATGTCTTTAGCACTCACAAAACACAGCAACCTTGAGTTTCATGGGGCAACTAGATCCGAGTCCCTGTTACTATGCGTAGACCACAGTGCCAGGGCTCAGGAGGATGGGAAGAGAAACCAAGTATAAACGCTGCCCTGGGACACGACACAGTCCAGATCAGGGATAAGACATGGTTACAACTGAAATATTTCTAAACAGCCTGGTTATGGCCGTAAGAAATTGGAGCTCAATGCAGTGGGGGTTTTCCAGGCAAGAAAAGGTGAGGAACGGGACACAGACAAGGGTTTGTCGGCAAAAGAGCAGTCATCAGCTGGCACATTCCAATGAAGTCCCGTACCTTGGTACCTTGGGTGGGCTAGGCGGACTATATGACATTCAGGACCATCCCTGATTTGTTTTTATACTGTGCTCAACCTAATTCACCACCAAGACATGTCCCTGCCCTCTATTTCCTGGGCTGTAGTTACATATTCACTGTGCATTTATTGAGTGCCACTGTGTACCAAAAGGCAAGATAGTCAACATCACTGATGACCTTCCGGCACAGAGAAGAGGGACAAGGCGATAGCCCTTTACAGTCCCGGGTGGTTGCTGCCCTGATGGGCTCACAGCAGCTGTGCAAAGAGGGCTGGCAGGGAGCTGGGGAAGAAGCCCGGGGGACTGTACTGGGCTGACACGCGGCCATGAGCCAAGCACTCTCCCCTCTCTTCCAGGCCCCCCTTGCTGGGTCACTCAAGGGTGCTGCTCCCCAACCTTGAGTCAGTGGCGCAAAGCCCCCCGGAGGCCCCCTGACCATCAGGTCCCTGTTCAGGGAAGTCCTCCCCTCTTGGCTGGCCACACGTGATTCCATCCTCAGCCCAGCCTGCAGTTAGCACTGCGTTGTGGGCCATATGGTGGTACAGCTGATGCTGCATGACGCAGGACAGCTTTGCTCTCCAATCCACGTCAGCCCCAGCCACGGGTACACTGTGGCATTTAAACTGCAGCAAGGGACCTTTGGTTTCGACGGGGAAACTAAATTAGAAGCCTGTAACATGTTCGAAACACCTACGTGAAGAATGAGCATGGAGGCAGGGCTGTGAGGGGGCCGGGCACAGCACATCAATATTTATTTATCATACTTCTGGCAGGAAACCAGGCCACCCAAGGGGACTAGGTGTGCGCACGCGAACTCTCAGAGCCGGGAGCTCTAAGGAATAGTCTCCCTCCGGAAAGCCTGGATGGAGGCTGCACTGTTAACAGAGGGAGCAAGGAGAATAAAACACACATCCCAGACACTCTAGAACACCCATAGCCAAGAGTCCTCGGGGCCAAGAACTCCTTTTCCAACCCTGGACAACAGAGCGGTTTTCCAAACGTATCCTCACAAATACGCACTCCCACACGAAAGCAGCTCACTGATCTAGAAGTCACATGCCTGATCTCCTGGTCTCTGCTGATCAAAGAAAACAGAAGAAAGTACAAGAACACCTGTGCAGACAATAGCGATGTCTCCAAACCCCTGCACCAGACCTGCACCCGCCTTAGAGATCCTCACGCGAAACCCGTTTCCCCCACTTTAAACGCACAAACCATCAGCTTTTTGGTTATTAGCAGTGACCATCTCTCCCCAAAGGATGAAATATTCCCTGGCCCCAAAGTAGCAAATTCGAAGGTAAGGTACGTAACAATCAAAGGCAATGTGGACATAAAACTTTCTTCCATCTAGATTCAACTGGAAAGACTTTTTGGAACAACTGGGGAAAAATCTGAATACAGTTTCCATATTGGACGGTATTGAGGAATTACTGTTGGATTTGTCGGTTGTGATAATGCTCCTGTGGTTATGCAAGAAATGTCTTTATTTTTTAGAGATGCAGTCGGAAATACTTGCAAGTGGAATGTTATGATGTCTGGGATTGGCTTTAAGACTACCTCTACCAAAAAAATGAAGCAAAAATGTTAAAAATCCAGATGATGGGTATATGGGAATTCATTGCCCTATTCTCTCTACTTTCATAGGTGCAAACATTTTAAGAAGAAAGCTTTTTTAAAAGCTCCAGATAGGAAAGAAAGCTACAGCCACACCAGCCAGCATGAGACTGACCTCCTGACCTCAAGGGAAGGGTTGAAAAATGTAAAACACAAACCAACAGCTTCAACAGCCTGGGCCAACCTCAAGGGGGTCCCAGAGACTCCCAATCACAGCCAACCACAATAATCAATAGTCATAATTATGACTATCTATATCAAAAAAGATATTCAATTCTTTCTGCAATATACCTGAATACAAGTCAATCATTTTTACCTACAAACATGGCCAAAAGTGGTTTAGTTTCGGTTTCATTGTTAAAGGGATGGAAAGTTTCAATTCTCTGGTACAGAGGTTGTCAAAGTGTGGTCCCTGGTGGAGCAGCTTCAGCATTCCCTAGGAACCTGTCCAAATGCAAATTGTCAGGCACCACCCCAAACCTCCTGAATCAGAAACTCTGGGGTGCCCCCCCCAAGCTGTGCTCTAACAAGCCTTCAGGGGATTCTGATGCTCGTTAATCAGTGGTGCTGGATAAACGAGACATTTCTCTGAGCCTGTTGTATACACAGCAGAGGTGTAAACACACGGTGCTCAGACCCTGCCCTCCGCCCACTGCCCTGATCAGAAAGGTGGCAGGCGGAAGATTTAAAATGACACAGCCCTCCTTTTCAATGTATGCGCTGTGAGAAGGCCCATAAACCTTGAGGACCCTCCCCCTAAGTCCATGCTCCAGAAAGCCCCATAAACAGCAGGCGCCCATCTGCAGTTCAAAGGATGCACACTCTATTAAAAGGGATCGTAAATGGATTACATAACCCACTAAATCCCAAATGCTCAGCAAACCTCACTCACAGCGGCGGGCTTGCTGACAGCTTCTTCCAAGCACACGGAGGTGGAGGGAGGTACCTGGGTCAGGGTGACCTGACTGCTGGCCTACAGGATGTAAGGTAATATGCCTGCAGGCCCCGAGATGAGGAGATGAGGAGTGGGGCAGGGGCTGGGGGCGGGGAACATGGCAGGAGAGCGACTCCCTGCTTCAGTGTTTAATTCATAAAAATCACAGAACATTCTAGTTGAATTACAGAGATTGCAGAAACCAATTCCCAGATTTATAGGTAAGGAGCCAGGCTCAAAGAGGTGAAGTAACTGTCCTAACATCTCACAACCAGTGAGTGCACAGGGGAAAGAAAATCCAGCTTCTCTGAGTCCCGGTGCTGATTTGTTCCATTAAACATGAGGCAGGAAGGAGGAGGCGCATGTCAGTGGGTGTGGGACGGAGGGAAGGCAGTTGAGCCCAGAGTTAAGAGTATAGACCCTAAAAGCCAGATTGCTTGTGTTTAAAACTCAGCTCCTCTATTTACAAGCCATGAGGACTTGCATAAGGCACCTTCTTTGTGCCTTGGTTTCCTAGTCTAAGATGGGGATACTGGGAGACATGGGTGCCTCAGTCGGTTACGCGTCTGCCTTCAGCTCAGGTCATGATCCCAGAGTCCTGGGATCGAGTCCCGCATCAGGCTCCCTGCTCTGCAGGGAACCTGCTTCTCCCTCTGCCTGCCGCCCTCCCTGCTTGTGTGCTCTCTCTCTCGATCTCTCTCTCTGACAAAATAAATAAATAAAACTTTAAAAAAAATAAAGTAAAATGGGAATACTAATAACACCTGCCTCGTGGTGGAAATAAATGAGTTATATCAGATAGATATTTAGCAAAGGGCTTAGCACATAATGAGCACTCAGTAAATATCCAGGATTACCTACCCTATTACCTGGTTCTACTGTTAGCAGGGCTAACATCAGAGGTAGGATGACAGGAAATTTTCATTTTCATTTTTGCATTTTCAACAATTTCTAATGCTGTTTGGGTAATTGTTTTTTAAGTTAACTAAATTCACCAGGTATGCATTAATCCTATTCTGTCTGCACAACCAGGCACTAAATGCCGTGGAGGATCAGAAGATGGAAGAGGCCAAAGGCCCTCCTTCAGGGACCTGACTTCTTTTATCTGATTAGAGAAAGCAGAGAAACTGTCTAGGACCTAAATCAGGACATGAAGTGAAGGGAAGGTTGTACATAACTAGACACACGTATATGCATGTGTGTGTGTACGGTCGTGAGGAGGACAGAGTCAAAGGCAGGGTGATAACAGACCACAAGTCCCCACGGAAGAGGTGTTCCACATGGAAGGGTGTAAACCAAAGCCCAGGCAGGCGGGGGAGGTCCAGAAGACAGCCAGGAGGCCCGGGAAAGGACAGGCAAGCTCCAGGAACAGCATCTGAAAGCAGTTTGGGGTCAGGATGATGAAGGTGTTTGCTAAAGTTCACACGGTTAGTTTGCAGCCCTGCTGGTCCCTCTTCAGCCCGCCGGCATTGATCAGTCAGCCTAATGAGCCCATTACCTACCACAGACCTAGGCGAATGACGGGGCACAGAGCAGGCAAATTGTGAAGTGTGAGAGGAGGCGGGGAAGGGCCGACCACACAAAAGGGGGTCTGGCCAGGGCAGCCCTGGGAGAAGGCCACCGGGCGGCAACACCGGGCCCCTGGCTCCAAGGCAGAGATGTGGGACCCTAAAAGGCCGAGAAAGAAAGTCGGCCGATTGCACCAACTGGCTCTGAGTTCAAGGGATGTCTCTCCCTAATGGAGGCAGAGGCTGGGAATAGCCAAGAAGATCACTCATATTCATTCAATTTAATAAATAACTATAGAAACTCTCTATATGCAAGGCCCCATCTGGACCCAAGTGGGGATACAAACATTACAAGACAACCCTATTCCCAAGGAATTTGCAGTCTACTTGGGACAGCAGGTGTGCACAGAGAGTCCTCACAGAGTGATATAATGACATGAAGATCACTGATACATCCCGAACAATTACCAGATGTCCCCCACACACGTGTGCTTTTTATCTCAGTTAACGGGATTATGTGCTATGTATCGTCCTGGTCGTGTATTATGTCAGATAATCCTCAGAACAACCCTGTGATGTACATACTACTATGACAGATGAAAACACCGAGGGAAAGAAATGAGCACAGCTTTGCCAGATGACGACAAGTTTGAGGTCATTCCCAGTGGAGGGAAGAGTAGGGACAAAGGTGTGGATGCTGGCCAGCCCAGGCAACTTTGAAAACCAGGGGTGACCCAGCGTGGTGGCAAGGAATAAGCTCACGGACAACAGGATGGGGAGAGAACCCAGAAAGTTAAGAAGGGAGATGCAGAGGGCCTTGAATGCAGAGCTGAAGACTCAGAACTCTCTGCACTAGGTAGCGGAGAGCCGGGGCAGTTTCCTGGGATGAGAAGTGGACAGCAGTGCCCTGGTGACGACATCCAGCCTGGCTCTGAGGGCAGACGGCCACTGAGAGGCCTCTAAGATTATCCCAGCGGATGACGTAGGGCTGGTTTAATTTATGCCACCAACCCAAGCGTGTGTGGCTAACACATCAGAAGCAATTCCCATATTCTACGTATTACCTCATTTAATCCTCAGAATAGCCCCAGGATAGAGATACGATTGTATCCCCATTTTACGGGGAAAGACAACTGAGGCAAAGTTAAATAACTGGCCCAAGGTCAAGAACAGAACAAGGAGCTTCGTTTTCACTTAATCCTCCAACAACCTTGACCGGCTCTGGGAGGCCACCTCACTTAACCCAGCGTGGTCTCTCGGATCCCAAAGCCATACCCAGCTTGGGACACAGCTCTCCACTGGGGCAGTGAGGCTGCAAACATTGCTATGGAAAAAGAGAACCACGAGTGGCAAAATTAACAGGACGCACACAAGGCCACATATTGTCCGTGTCTGTTTACGTGAACTATCCGAAGTTGGCAAATCTGTAGAGACGGAAGGGGGAGGAACGGGGTGGGGCTGCCGAATGGCTACAGGGCTTCCTTCCGGGGTGATGGGAATGTTCTAGGATGAGATGGTGGTGAAGGCAGCACAAATCTATGAATGTACCAAATGTCACTAATGGTGTATTTTATGTTGTGTGTATTTTCCTACAATTAAAAAAAACCCTAACAGGACCAAACAACCCTTTGGGTGTGGGGACAAGGGAACTGTTGAAGGTGACACATTATCCGCTACTTGGACTTAAGAGCCTAGAAAATCAGCCATCCTGAAAGAACTCAGGGCTGCAAGACAAGCAAGATTTCCTTTAATACAGAAAGGATGTTCTCCCCCGCAAAAGACCTCATCTTTTTAGCTGGTTCTTGGCCCTTACAAATATCTCTGGAAAAAATGCTCACTGTGGGCATAGGTAAGAGGCATTTATATTGACCTCCTTTTCTCAACTGATGTCCTATCTTCCCGTGTGCGAGGGAAAAGTGGTTTTGTGCAGCATCTGAAAGCAGAGATTTTAGCAACGAAGCAGAATCCATCATCTGCCAGTTGTGAGACAGTGGAGAATTCACTTTGCCTCACCCATCACAGTACCTATGCTTCACAAGATTTTTACAAAAAATAAATGAGAGTGCATTCACAAAGTATTTAAGTGCTCATTATGGGGGTTGTAATTGTATAAGCGCTAAAATATGCAATTTACGTCATATGAATGCCATTCTCTACCTGGGACTGTACACTCCCTCTCCGAGGCTACTGGAGCCCTCTTGTAACCACTTCCCTTTCTTATGACACACATTCATCCAGGTCAGTGTCCCATAGCAGAAAGACATCCCACGCACTGCAAGCCCCATGCCAACGACATGCAGGGGTAGACTTCAATCCCAACTAAACCCAGGCCTAGGCTGCTAGGAAAAAAAAAAAAAAAAACCACACACAAAATCCAAAGATGGCATCTCTTAGCTTTGACCACACTGTACCATTTGTTTTGCAGCACATTTCCTTCCTGAGTATGTTTGGTTCAGCCTGACACTGAACAGGTGGGCTTTTCTGAGCACACAGCCGTGTAGGTCAGGAAACATGTGAAATCTGTTCCCTCTCTGTTCTGGGAGCCTTCACAGCCTGCACTACACCACTGACTCAGCTTTCAAAGGCACAACGTCTCTCTTTGCTCTAGAGTTGTGTTTGCTGCCTGGTCTAGTCCCTGTAGTGTCGACTACCTCGGGGTGGGACTATCCCAGCACAAACTTCCTGTTGAATCTAATTGACCAACGCACGTGAGCAGCTCTGAGAAGTCTGAAGCTAGAAGCAGGACAGCAGAGATGCTAGATTTGAAAAGCCAGAGTATCTGCCCTCCTGATATAGGCTGGGCAAAGAAACACCAGGTATCTGAATCACGCCGAGATCCAAAGGTGGAAAGGGATCACATTTTGCAGAGTCAGGAGTGCTGGCAGTGGCCTGCTTGTCTGTCACAGGGGTTTCTTTAATGAAATCCAGAGAATAGAGTGATGAGCAACACATGTGTGAAGCTTGCTCACACGCAGCCTGAAGGTGCAGGAGGCAAGTGGAGTCAGGCAGGCTTAGCTTTCCATCCTGGTTCTGCCACTTCTGAGGCTGGAAGACCTTGAGTAAATTTTTGGACTTCCCTGAGCCTCAGTTTCTTCATCTGTAAAATGGAAGTGATACCTCACACCTTCCAGGATTGTTGGAAGTTTTGCATGAGATGAAGCATGGAAAATACGAGGCATAGATCAAAGAAAACCTTTCAAATTACCTGCCAGTTGGCATTTCATGACCTTCAAGTGCAGATTCCTCTAATACCCAGGCAGTGGTTAGCAAAGAGTTCCCTACCAAAAGTACCCAGTTATTGCAAATGATATATCTGATAAGGGGTTAATATCCAGAATATATAAAGAACTCTTACAACCCAACAACAACAAAAAAGAAATCATCTGATTAAAAAATGGGCAAAGGACTTGAACAAACATTTCTCCAAAGAAGATATGCAAATGGCCAGTAAGCATGAATAGATGTTCAATATCATTAGCCATTAGGGAAAATGCAAATGGAGGCGACTAACAACAACAACAACAACAACAACAAAACAAAAGCAAAAACAAGTATTAGCGAAGATGTGGAGAAATTGGAATGCTCATGCATTGCTGCATGAGAAAATGGTGGGAAAATGGTATAGCCGATATGGAAAACAGTATGGCCGTTCCTCAAAAAGTTCAACATGGAATGACCATATGATCCAGCAATTCTGCTTCTGGGAATATACGCAAAAGAGCTGAAAGCAGGGTCTCTAAGAAATATCTGTACACTCATGTTCATAGCAGCATCATTCACAATCGCCAAAAGGTGGAAGTAGCCCAAGTGTCCTTTGATGGAGGAATAGATGAACTAAATAGAATACTCACACACCTACACCTAGAATGGAATATTAGACAGCCTTAAAAAGGAAGCCTGACATGGGCTACAACATTTGTGGACCTTGAGGACATTATGCTAAGTGAAAGAAGCCAATCACAGACAAATGCTGTATGATTCCTTTTATCTGAGGTACCGAAGAGTCGTCAAATTCAGAGAGACAGAAAGTAGAATGATGGTTGCCTGGGGCTGGGGGGAGGGGAGAATGGGGAGTTACTGTTTGATGGGTACAGAGTTTCAATTTTATAAGATGAAAGGAATTATGGAGGTGTATGGATGGTGGTGATGACTGTACAACAGTGTGAATGTATTTAATACCCCTGAACTCCACACTTAAAAATGGTTAAGACGGTCGCTTTTATGTTATGTGCATCTCACCACAATATTTTTCAATTTGAAAACCAGAGCTGTTTCATGGTATGTACTACAGGGCTGAAAGAGAACGAGAAACAAATGTCCTGGCCTCGGGCGGTTACCATCCCTGAGGCAATGACACGAACCCGGGCCGAGGTGGGGAGCGTACCAGTGTGTACGGGAGAAATGGGAAAAGCAAGTAACCAGGGCAGCCGCAGAGTGGCGGGGGGGTGGGGGGGGGGTGGAGGAACTCTGGGGTTGGAGGGGACCAAGGCCCTGAGAGACGGGAAGAGTCTGGAAGGGCTGCAGAAATAGAGGACTGGAGAGGAGACTGAGGAGCTGGTGGGTGGCCCCAAGACAATGAGAAAGTCTGTCTCCTCAGAGAGAAGGGGAGTGTTGAGAAAGCCTTTGGGTGGACAGGACAGAGATGTGTAGAGTGGTCTTGAATACAAGGCGCACACAATGTCCACATGATGCTGCAGGGAAAGGGGGACACTGAATGCTCTGGGGGAAGGTGCGTGACACAAAGCCTTGTGATGATAGAGCGCCCCGTTCTTGTCTTATGTCTTGGTGCCATCCGCCAAGGATTCAGTAACATCATCCCCATTTTAGTGGGGTGGAAACTGAGGTGGGGGGGCGACACACACCTCATTAGCCGCAGAGTTGGGAATGCACCCACTCCTGACTCAAAGCATAACGGTGTGAACCCTACATTTTCTTATTCTTCATTCTACACATATTTATCAAGCACCAACTCTGTGCCGGTCCTCTCTTCTCGACGCTGAGGATAGGAAAGGCTGCAGAAGGAGCAGAGCTGGGTGGGAAAACCAGGAGCTCAGGTTTGGACATCTGGAGTATGAGAAGCCTACTGGACACCCAGGCAGGTGGATACACAAGCCTGAGAGGAGAGGTTCGGGTGGAAGGAACAATTTTAAGAACCAGCAACATAGTAGGTGTCTGAAACCATGGAACTGGATGAACGGCTAGCTTTCCCTACAAATACAAATAAAAGCTGAAATAAAGAAAGAGGGGAGGGGAGGGGAAGCGAAAGAGAAATTCTCAGTGGGGAGAGACAGGCATACTTAGGATCACTGCCTAATTTCCTTTGGTTCCACGGCCTGATTTCTTTCTACTATCACAGGCAGGCACTTGACAATTGACCTATGCATTTAGGAAAGAGAAGAACATCCAGTTCGGTAGAAGTCCATAAGCTCGTGACTTCACGAGTCAGTGACCTCTCAGGCGACCCCTTGAAGTTCGCACAGTGACTCGGGACCAAGATAAGGCTGAAAAGCATTTAGATGCTGGACAAACCAAAATACAGGAACTGGAACTCTTGATTCTCAGAAAGAACCCGGTGCTGTTCTGGTTCCACAGCTCAGCGCTGTCCAGACACTGGGGACGCTGTAAGGGGCTGGTCCCTGTTCGTGCTCGCCCGGGGAGACACACTGAGAAGGCCGGTCAGAGCCCACTCTCCTCCCCAGGCGCCCCATCAACCACCAGAAACAAAATTGCCTGCGATTAGAAGTGAGGTTGGAACTTTTTTAATGCCATACCCACTTCCATCTGGGGGTGGTTATCTGTGCAGACCATAAACACAGAGAAGCAAAACTTTCACATCTTGTGGTTTAATTGAGAAAGCTTTCTCTGAAATCCAAAGGTCAAATCCCCAAGCCCCAGCAGCAGAGTGCCCAAAGCAGACAGGGCAGTAGGGAAGAAGGAATGAGAAAGGTAGACACACCAGAGCAGATGGGAACGGAAGCCTCAAAGGCTGTGATTCTAGGCACAAGTTCTGGGGCGGCTGGATGGAGAGGGCGCGGTGGGCCTGTCAGAGCACCCTGAGCCTGGGGCACCTGTGTACCAGGACTCCCCGTGTCCATCACTGAGGGAAGAATGCCGTGGTTTCCGGGACCCCCAACAACAGACAAGGACAACTGTAAGATGTGACGAATCCCAGAGGCCCCAGAAAGCAGCCCTCCTGGCCTGCAAACCTCCCCTCTCCATCCCCCACACCACCCCCAACAGCCATGTTTAAAATGATCCTCAGGGCAATTAATTCCTTCCAGTTCAAGCGGAAGGCACATCAGAATCACCAGGAGAACTCTGAAAAATACAGAGTCTAGGGCACCACATGATACTCACAAATTAGAATTGTCAGAATTAAAAAATCAGGCAAGTGCATTTTTTAAACCACTTTGTATGATTCTAACGTGTGCCTGGAATTGAGAGAAAAACACTGCCTGCTCAAGGAAATTTTTTGGAGAGCAGAATTGCAGACCCCCTCCTTGACAGACAGGGCTAATAACAATCACCACCATTGGCTGAGAGCCTGTCCCATTACAGATCCTGAACCGTGTACTTACACATACCGTTTCTATTATTTCTCATACCAAACAACACGGCTGGTCTTATCATCCCCATTTTATGGATGAGGGAACTAAGCTCAGAAACATTAAGCAGGCTACCTAAGGTTACCCAGTTTGTGGTGGCTCAGGATCTGAACCCAGAGCTATCTGCCTCTTTTCCATTACGTCATTTAGGAAAACAACAGCCAACTCCACAGCCAACTTGGCTCCTAGGAGTCAGGCTCCTTCCTGTCCATTCAGGTCTCCGAACTCTTCACCAGGGCCCAGTGATGAGGTCATTCTGGCGCTCGGGCCCTCCCTGGCCAGGCCGTCTTCCTATTTTGATGGCCCAGAGAGGCTGAGAGAACATCTGCAGGGACCAGGGCCGGAACCAAGCTCTCTGCAGAGTCTGCCTTTGTGGGTGTGTTGGCTCAAACTATTTGGACTGAACAGAATCTAAGAAACCTCCTGCTTGGGGAAAGCTTTTGAAAAGCAGCAGTGGGGGAAGGGGGGAAATACCCACACCCACAATACGGATGTGAGGAATAAGTAAATGTACACAGATGTAGCCAGGCAGGGCGGGATCTGAAAGATAAACCAGAGTTGGCTCAGTGGGAAGGGATGAGCTAACTTCCGACATCAGCTTCTCCTGGTTCCTTTCTCCGGAGCAGCTTCAAAGGCAGAAAAGCATCATTCTGGCCTGGAAGGCTCCTGGACCTGTCTGTGAGGATAGGAAACAGCAGGAGAGGAGAAAGGCCTCCACCGAGTCACCCTGACTTGGAGCTGACTCTTTATCCCAACTCTGGAAGTTTTAACCGGGCCAGTGTTAAGAAGAAGAAAGAGGGGGAAAAAAAAATACATTCAAGCTCTTGTCTGGTGCTCCGGTGCACGGATAATTTCAGGCTGTCTCTTTGAGAGGAGAGCGTCAGCTGCGTCCCCAGGGCCAGCTGGCAGTCCCCTCCACCCCTCAGACCCCTCCAGTCCCGGAGTCTGTACTTCTTCAAGGAGGCAGCTCCAGAGGCGCGCCCAAGTCCATCAGCGGCATAGCTCCGGCAGGTAACTCAGGGCACACCTGGTCAAGAATAAGGCCAGTTCCCACCCCCCAAGAGTAGGTGGAGAGCCCCTGGAAGCAGGCCTCCCCTGCCCGACCACAGCCTGTCATTCCACCATCATTACAGGGCACATACTCCGGTGCTGTCAAAGTCTGAGCATCACAGGGGACTAACTGCGGGACCCTGGAGTCCCTGGCCTCTTTGAAGCCCAACCGAGAGCACGACGCTGGAGCAGCAGAGCCCTGGTGCGCTCTGGCCGCAGTGGCGGTCGGGCTGGCAGCCTTCCCGGGTAATCCAGCACAGGCCATATTAGCACCGAGCTCCCTCCTGAACCTGCCCTTGGAGACCACAGCCCGCAGCCAGTCAGCAATGCCGCCCAGCCCGGGCATGGGCCCAAAACCTGCACATGCCCATCTGCTGGGCTGGGAGGGCAAGATCTCCGACCTGATTGGTGGACGCTGGCTGGGGGCTGCATCAGAGCAGAACAAGCCTCATTCCACCAGGCAGTGCTGACTTCCTCCGGAGGAGCCCTTGCTCTCTCTCTGCCAAAGACAGGCCCTCTCTGCCCAGCAAGACCCTGATATTCCTCCCCAACAGGCTCAAGACCCCGGCTCACTCCCCGATCACACAACTGATTGTTTCTGTGCAACTTAAAGTCAGAAAGTGTCAGACCTGTGCATGCTGAAGGCCAAGTGTGAACGACAACCAGGAAATGTTTCCCCGGAGCTTTATTACAAGTGGACTCTCATCTCCAGCTTGCTTCCAGGGCATGTTGTTCAATCGAATTTTCCAACTCCTGGAAAAGCTCCTCTGGTCGCTGAACATACAACGGTCTACCTTGACCCTAGATCTTACCTGTAGCTTAGCACAAGCCTGCTTCCCTGTTCAGTGACCTCTTTACAGGCACAGATAGGTGCGACCCCATTTGGGATTGCTGACACCAGCTTCCTAATGCCTCAAGTCTACCGCCAGAGCTTTCCCTATTTCAGTTTTAGTACTTGGTGAGCAACTTCTCTTTTTTGGTAAAAGAGTTTTTTCAGAAAACATAAAAATTCTTGCAGCTAATGTAGATTTTTAATCAGATGTTTTCAATCAGAAAATGCGGTATCTACAACCGAAAGTATTTATTTCGCTGTGAGCAGCGACTTTGAGCGGAAGGCAGCTGAAACTTCAGAAACCGCTATGTAATTTGTATATTATCACAAAGTATCTCGCTGTCCTGCCACACCGCTGAACAACTGTGGTCTGAGATGAGACCAGGTAGAATCAGGGTGGGGTCAGGAGGAAACAAAGCATCTGTGGGTGCAGACGTGAATAATCAGGCAGCAATGAAGAAGCAAAAGGCCCAGATTGTAGTTGGATGAGCCAGATGAGACGGGGGAGGAACAGGGAATCCAGAGACCAGCATGACAAGCCAGAAAGGACGGTGCCCTGGAAAACGCCGGGAGCCAAGGACAGAGAGCGGTGTATGAGGAGGACGTGCAGCGGGGAGGGGGCAGTGGGCACCCAAGGGGGTCCTAAAGCACACATGGGGCGTCAGGGCTGGCCAAGTAAGGGGGCGTGAGGGGTGAGTGCTAAGCACTGGGAGCAGTCCTCCTCTCCCACTCTCTTCCCAGCGCATCGGCCTCTGTCACCCATGCCGGGCCCTCAGCCCTCTGCACCAGTCCCAGAAGGCTGCACCCTGACTCAGCCCAAGGGGAGGGCAGCTGGGGCACAGCCTCCCTGCTCTAGTCAGCCGGCGACAGCAGCAGGAGGGCGTGACTCACTTGGCTCAGGCAGGGCTTGTTCACTTCCCAGGAAAAGAGAGTAATTATTCTTGAATGACTGCAATACTTGGCGATTTCTCGGTATCAGATTATGGTGAGATCTCAAAGCTACTTAGTTCAGTCACAACCTAAGGTCGTGATGCTGGTGAAGACACAAATCCTGTTGTCACTTGGGCCTGGACGGGATCTCAGATCAGGGCTTTTTGCTGCTGCTTTTATTAGGGTGTCATTGACATGCTATAAAATTCACCCGTGTTCGTGTACATGTTCTGTGAGTTTTGACAGATAGATGCAGTCTGGTAAACACCACCACAATCAAGATATAAAACAATCTGTTACCTCAAAAAATTCCCCCATGCCCCTTTGTCGTCGATCCTCCACCCCTACCTCATTCCAGGCATCTGTTTTCCAAACCTATGGTTTTGTCTTTTCCAGAAAGTCATATATAAGATATCATATGGTATATGTAGCCTTTTGAGTCTGGTTTCATTCACTTAGCATAATGCTTCTGGGCTCATTATCAGGTTTTTAAAAAGGATGGGGAAAAAAATTAGAAGGAACTGGGTATCCTCTGAGTCCTCTGGCCCAAAAGAGTCCAGAGAAAGGAAAGTACAAGCCCCAAAGATATAATCTGCTACCTTTGCAAGTGGGCCAAGGGCTGCCCTCAACTCAAAAGGGCTCACACAGAGACATAAAAAGACACTGGTTGTCCAGGAACAACTTAGGGTAATTCAAAGAACATGATCTTTGGTCTGAAGACGTGTAGTTCACTCTGCTGTGTGACCTTGGGTAAGTCACCTAGCCTTGCTGAGGCTCATCATTTCCTTCTCTGTCCGGTGAAGCCCAGATGCAGCCAATCCGAGCACCATACCCCCTCGGCCACAGCGATGAACTTGAGGAAAGACCATCCCAGTGACTGCTGCTGAAGCTACCAGGAAAGATGCTGTCTCTTGGCATTCTGTGGGTTCCTAAAATATTAGTAGTTGAATTCAAGCGTGGAGCTGCTGGTGGCCAATTCTACCACCACATGGGAAGAACGGATCTGTGAACATGACCAGCCAGAAGACATCACTCTGGAGGGACAAAGATAGCAACACGATGATATCACACGAGCACGGTGATCCAACTCTAGTTCCATCTATCCTTGGACTGGTACGTGAACCAATACAGTCCCTTTATTTGCTTAATACAAATAATACAGAAGTAACCTCACTGCTCAGAGGTGTTGGAGGGCTCATAAAATAACACTCATGACAGGGCCATGTAAACTACACAGATGTCTGATGTTCAAACGCATCTATTTCAGGCTGTGGAAACACGATTCCCAATCCTGTACCCTTAAGAGCTAGCACATCTAAAGTTGCAATTAACTCTAAGGCCAGGCAAGGCATTTGTTATGCCACATATGACAGCCAGACACACCAAGACCTCTCAGCATCAGTCAGGTCTTCTTAGGGACTCACGCTGGCTCTTCCCAAGAGGCTCACATCCAGTGCAGTTCAGCCAACACTTCCTGAGAACAAGATACAAGGCCAGGGTCTGTGGTTATGGAAGGGTTAATAAGATATAGCCTGCCCTAAAGGCAATTCGAAGGAAAGAGAAAACACATCTGGCTGGGAAAATCAGAAGATCCTTGAAGACACGTTATTTGAGAATGAGTGGGACTTCAAACAATGGAAAAGAAGGACGGGCATTTAGGGAAGGGGAAGGCAGAAGCGGAGGTAGGCACAGAGGAAGGAAAAAGGCAGCTTACGCAGAAAACAGCACACCAGCCCTTTGGCTGAGGTATAGTTTACCTTCCGGTGTCAAGGAATGAAGTCAGAGAGGCTGAGTAAATGCTACAGAAGACTCTAATTGTTATGCAAGAAGTCATTATTTAATTTCAAAGCAAAGAGAAAACCCTGGAAGATTTGAGCAGGAACAGAGCATAATTAAAACTGTGTTAATAAATGAGTTTCATTAACGTAATTAAAACCATACATCCAGTAAGAGTATGTAGGCTGGGCCTGGAGGTGAGAGAGATTGGCCACAGGGCCACCGGGTGGGAGGGAGCCCGTCAGAGGCACCTGCTCGGGGAAGGAAGGGAGGACCTTGGTTCTGGAGGCTGTCTGGAAAAAGCAGGTAGCACTTGCCAGGAGGTGCCGAGGACAAGGGGAAGGAATGACACACAGCATGCAAGCCAGCGAGACCAGAAGCATGGCCGGCCCTGTGGCCAGCTTCAGGAAGGGAAGCTGAGGTGAGGGGAGGGATAGTAAGTTTACTCCTGGGTCTGATGAACCGGGATGCTAGGGTAACGTCCACATGGAGAGGCCCAAGAAGCTTTGGAAACACAAACAACTTAGCGGGTGGGGTGAGTCTCAAGCCCCAGAGCGAGGAGAGGGTCTCGGAGCAGAGCCTTCAGGAAAGCCTTCCTTCAGAAAAGGACGGTGGGCAGAACCAGCAGAAGGCCCCTGGTTGGACCTGACTCTTCCAACCTCAACTTTCTACATCTCCTGGCTCCAGAGGAGAAGGGGGCCAGTAATGGCAAAGGCGGGGGAACATTTACACATCAGGGATGAAAGGAGAGACCCTGGGCAAGAAGCAGAAAAGGAGCCGGGAGGTCAGAGAACAACTATGTCTCTGTTGGGCAGCTGAGAGATGGAGCCGCGGGGCCTCAGATGAACCAGACTTCACTTTGGACCTCAGTCTCCAGCCATGTGAATGGACACACAGCTTCGTGCTCTGCCTCTCGGCCCCCCGCGTAAGGAGGGGGCAGGTACCGTGTGTACGAGGAACAGCACGGAGGGTTCCAGGCCCACAGGCCTTGATTCCGCCAGGCTCAAGGCAGGGCGGGGGGAGGGGGTGGCTCCATGGGGAGCACTGGGGAGTTCCTGATTTATCGAAAAGAGAGAAAGCTCAAGTAAGCAGGCAACCTGTAAGCGAGCCAAGACGTGGGCCGAGGGTAATTCATGCTCGCCTGCTCGCCCGCCTCCCATAAGGATTTCATTTTGAAGACAGCTGTGTAGGAAGAACATTTGGTCTTGAGTTGGCAACACTGGCACATCCACGCTCCCTTGGGGGAGCCATCCTGTCCCCTGCGCTGCGAGAGAGACACTGGCCACCAGCTTTGGGCCTGACAGCACACAGGAGGACTGGTACAGACGACCGATGATAGTGTGTCCCCCAAAGGCAGCAGCTCCCCTACAAGTCGTGCCCCTCTTCCCTCTGCCCTACCCGACCCCCATCTACTCCCATTCTCCACGATCTGGACCTGGGCCTCACCTCCTCCGTAAAGCCTCCCCTGACCACCCTTCACCAAATGAAACTTATCTGCACCAGATTTTTAAGCACCTGAGGCTGCAGGGTCTATTGACTTCTTACCACTGTCTAGGGTTCCCATTCGCTCATTCCTTCCACAAAGCTTCCTGCACAGCTACTGGACAGTACTCAGGGAAAGGCAACATCCAGGGCTATGGAAGGGAAGAGGTTCAGCCTTTTCTGTTCCCTAGAAACTTGACTGTAACAGGAGTGAGGACAGCTCCAGCAGGAGCCACGACAGCCAGTAGAAAGTGAGAGGAGCCTCATCAAAGAAGTCAGAGCAAGAAGCAGACTCCAGGGCTGGAGAACTCAGGGAAGGCTTCCTGGAGGAGGTGGCTTCTCTGTCTGATTTGCCTAATAGACTGATTTGTCTGTAAGCAGCTGGTTTCTTCCTATGCCCCTCTGGCCCTGGCATGTGACAGCACTAAAGCAAAATGCTTGAGGCAGTGTGAATCTAGCCATAAGAACATGGGCCCTGTTGTCACACAGACTTGCCTTCCAACCCTGCCTATCCCATAATAGCTCTCTGGCCTCGCACAAGCAACTTAATCTCTCCCAACCTCAGTTTCCCATCTGTGAAACAGGAATGAAAATGCATATGTCAAGTGGATATGGTAAGGATGAATGGGACGATACAGGGCAGGACTTGGCACAGCACCTGGCACACAGTAGGTGCCCAATTAGTGTTAGTTCCCTCCCAACCCCCCTCCCCAACTCTAGAATCCAAGGCCGGGCCTTTATGAGTAGCATCTCTTGTCCTTGCTTCCATGCTCCTCAGCACAAGGGTCTGGTCCGCCTTCCCCATTCATTCCCATGTGCGTCCCTGGACAAAATGCACTAAGTGTTCATGTTCTAAGAACTATTTTCTCTTTGGTGTCCCCCCACCCCGCACACTTTACTTTTATGCCACTTCCCTTCTCCCCTGAGCTCCTTTCTCTTCTTATGAATCTTCTAAGAGTCAGCACTTACACCGCCATGTGCCAAGTACCCCTGAATTGCCCTCAAGGCACTAACAACTTCACTTCATCTGCAAAGCAACCCTGTCGGGGGGCACCGTTTTGCAAATGACGGAGGGAGGTTAAGTGACTGGCCCATGGTCACCAAAGCGAATACATGAGGGAGCTGAAATGCAAACCCCAGCAATCCGGATCCAAAGTCTATACCCTCAGCCCCAAACTGTACCACCTCACATCTCACCGCTGCTTCAGATCGCTCTTCTTAGGGACTAAATCTCTTTGACATCTTTGTTTGTATTGAGGTGATAGTCCCCGAGGGATGCAGTGAGCCAAAGGAGAGCCTGCAGGAAGGTGGACAACATTTGACTCAAAGATACAAATCCCTAGTGATGAGAGATACGGCGGACAGCCTCGCCAGAGACCCAAACCATCCCACAGGGGCAATGGGCCACATGAAGTGATGCACTCACGTCTGTCCCTGTAACTCACAAGCTATTGTTCTCACCAGAGGCTGGCCTGATCCAGTGTCACAGGTTGGGTTCCTGGGGATTGCTCTTCAGCATCAACCCCTGTGGGAGGAGTGAGGGAAGCAGGGGAGGGCAGGGGAGAGGATGGGCTGTCACGCAGCCCTACAGGTCTCAGGCGATCCTAAGGGGATGTCTGCAACGAAGATAGCCTTACAGAGTTGTCCCAAATTGGGGGGAAGGGCAGGGCCTTTTTACTCCCCATAAGCCAGTCATTCCATTTGGCTACCCCCAGAGAGGGGTGGGACCTTGGGCAAGAAGGCTCTCTTCAGCTGAGCACAGCGGGCTGGGCAGGAGGGGACAGCTGTGACTGGGAACTGTCCAGGCTCTACAGTCCCAGCAGCTGGGGAGAATGAATACCTCAAGCCTGGAGGGGGTGGTCCGGGCACCACACCATGCACCACTATACCCAGGCTCAGGGATGATCTCGACACGCTAGAGGCCCAAACCAAAAGTCCTATTGCCTCAGACCTGGGCAACTCATCTCCCCTCTGGCTTGCCTGACTCCCAAGCTTCACCATAAATGTCTTCTCCTACAGACAGTTGCTCACATCCAACGCTCAGGCCACTCCACACAGGCAACCGCACATTCGCACAAAGGAATGCACCGCCTTTCTAGATTGCAATCAGTACACAAAACAAGTTCATTTAGGGACATGGAACTGAATGTCGGAGTATCACGATTTCCATCAGGCAGGACTTCCAACACAACCCTGCCTAAACTGTGCACCTTTGAACCAATTCCCAATTCCTCAGCCTCGAAGGCATATCCCACATTGTGCCACATGCCATACGGTACCCAGAAAAAGTAGGAGACAGTCCCTGCTTTCAGGGAGACTTTCCTGAGAAGCTAAGAACACCCCATAAATCTGTTACATGCTGGATCTCAAGAGGCACAGGCTCGAAGTGAAATCAGAGTTCTCAGAAGGCAGGGACTGGCAGGCCCCCCAGTGGGGTTCCTTACTAAGCAGAGTGGGAAGAGACCACAAGGTGACTGTCAGTCACGCTGGACTCCCCAAACCCCAGGCTCTACCTACCACGGTACCTTCGGGGAGAAAGGAGAATGACACATGGGGATGTGAGAGGGAGGACAAATGGCCATTTCAGGAAGCTACTTGGCCAACCCCATGACTTGCTTCAACTCAACCCAAGTCCCACCCTCTCAATGAGGCCAACACTCACCATTTAAAGTATTGACCAAATCATTCAGCAACCTGCCCCTCCCCCCGCCTGCCGATACCACCCAGGAGCATTCCAATGCCCCTCATCCTGTTTGGTATTGTTTCTTTTTCCATAGCCTGTTTGATCTTATCACATAATGCATCATTAGTATTTACTATGCTTATTGTTCATTATGTCTTCCCTTGCCAACATGTAAGCCCCAGGAGCACAGGGATATTTGTTTTCTGTGCAGATGCATCCCAAGCTCCTAGAATGCCTGGAGTAGAGCAGGCACTTAATAAATACTGGTTGAATGAACGACTAAATGAATGAATGAATAATGAACGAATGAATGAAAAGCACGAACATTTCTTGAGCACCTACTATGTACCAAGACAGGCCAGCTACCAGGGAAATGGTGGGGAGTGAGCCAGACTCTCTGCCCTCACCGAGCCCACTGTCGGTCTAGCACTTCCTCAAACAGGGTCTGAAAGAGAAGTAAACCCTAATGCCCTAAGCCACAGTGGGTGGGGGGGGGCGGTCAGGGAGCAAACTACTGCCCCCAGGGCCAAATCCCAGCCACTGCCTGTTTTTGTAAATAAAATGGTATTGGACCACGGCCATTTATTTATGTATTCATTTATTCATTTGTATGGTCTCTGGTTGCTTTTGTGCTCCAACAGCAGATTTGAGTTGTTTTGACAGAAACTATACAGCCCACAAAACCAAAAAAAAAAAAACATTTACTCTCTGGACCTTTGGGGCAGAAAGTTGCCAACCCCTGATCTAGGGCACCCATTAATTATAATGAATTAATATCTCTCCTGTTCACCCACAATTGTACTAGTTATGGACCATCCTCGGGAGAATTGAGAAAATAGTCACTCATGTCATTTTTTTTCAGCAGTCCGTTTGAGGAATCCTATCCAAGAAAGATGGTGAAAGAGACAAATAAGCAAACAAACAGGAAGATAGCAAATAGTGTGCTAATTGCTGACAGAGGAAAGTGCAACCAGATACTACAGAGGCACATAGAAAGCTTCAAGTAGCCTGATTAGGAGGATCCATAAAGGATTCCTGGAGGAAGTGACACGTAAAATATTATTATTGTTGGACCCATCACTACTACTGCCCCAGATCAGCTATTTGTAAAACATACAGCAAGACAGACTGACTTGAAACCTTTTTTCAAAAAAGTGGATATCACTGGATGTGACAAGCCTGAATAACATGGGTAAAGATCAAGAATATTATTTGATTATTTAGTAATATCCTGGTTGTCTGGCAGGTACTCGGAAAGCATACAGTTGCCTTGTGAATCGATATCAGCACACAAAGAACCTCAAAATATCCTAGATTTCAGCATTCTTAGTCTGGGCAGAATGTACTTATAATGGCATTCAGGGCCACCTACAGAAAAACCTGAATTCCTGAGACATGTCTGTCCACAACCTCCCTGTGTGGGGCCCCGGTCTGCCCTGGGATGAGCAGGGCCCTGTATTCTCTCATCCTCTCCAATGACAGTCTGTCCCAGGTAAAGTGCTTATACATTTCATTTAAACCGATGTTCAAATGACTGAGAAGACAGTATGGTCCTTCTCTAGGACATCTGTATTTTAACCTAGTCATAAAAAGGTGTAAGTTACAGGAAAGGCTTTCTAAAGGTAGAATGTCAAGGACTGTGGTGGAAGGCATAACAGGCCTTCTGTGGAATGGGAGATCATCCCTAATGCTTGATTTGCATCGTAGATGCGGGAGAAAACTGCAGGAGTTCAGAAGACCTCTGTTTTTAGGCTTCAGTCTCCCACTTACTC
Source organism: Zalophus californianus (assembly GCF_009762305.2). Taxonomy (NCBI): domain Eukaryota; kingdom Metazoa; phylum Chordata; class Mammalia; order Carnivora; family Otariidae; genus Zalophus; species Zalophus californianus. Next base: position 74,374,158 of record NC_045602.1, read on the forward strand.
CCTGATCCGTGGTATACTCCTTCTCTCATCCACAAAATGAAGGTGAACCAAAAAACTGAATTATTCCCAACAGCCAAGATCAACTTACATGTCCACAGACAGATGAACGGATAAAGAGAAGGTGGGACACACACAGGGGATTATTAGTTGTCCTTTAAAAAGAAGCAAATTCTGCCAAATATGACAGCATGGATGAACCTGGTGAGTGAAATCATTATGCTGAGTGAAATATTCCAGACAGAGAAGGACCAATACTGCATGGTTCCACTGATATGAGGTCTCTAGCACAGTCAAAGTCATAGAGACGGAGCAGAATGGTGGATGCCAGGGGCCAGGGGGCGGTGGTGGGAGGGATGGGAGATGCTGTTCACTGGGTATAGGGCTTGAAGCATGCAAGATGAATAAGTTCAGGAGATCTGCTATGCAACTGTGTGTCTACAGTTAACACTGTATTGTGCACTTAAAAAACTTGTTAAGAGGGTAGATCTCATATCAAGTGTTCTCACCATAACTAAAAAAAAAGGAAAACTTAAGGGAAGGGACTCAGTAAATGAAACATCTCCTCCAGACAGATGATTATTACTCTAAAAAATAGTCCATTTTTAGACACCCCTTCAGGCATCGCTTCTAGGCCACATATTTCTACATCAGACCCATATAAGCCACAGAACTGATGGTCCGAAAATATTAGCTGAAAAACCACCGAGACTGGGTCTGCTCTAAGTGAATGAAGATGCTGGGCCCAAGAGGGTAAAGCTGGAAAAGGCAGGCCATGTTTTCAGCAAGTGGCCTCCGTCCTTAAACCACAGTAGAACAACACGTGTCGATCCATCAGAGACAAAGATCGTGTGTCCCTGAGTTAAGTCACACCTTGCTCCCCTGACAGTCACAGCAATAACCAGCCTCCTCCCTAAAAGCAGAGTGCTAACTAATCGTGGTAATCAACTGGCCCTAAAACTCACCTTCTTACCTGGCCCCAGACTGTCCCCCGCAGCTACCTTCTGCCCAAGACTCCTTCCTGGTGCAAAAGCACCCAAGCTTCCACTGTCTTCCATGCTTCTACTTCATACCCCTCGAAGTGTTCACTAATGGCCTCCATGTGTTGTTTCACACCAAGTGGGGTTTGGTTTCCTTTTAGGTAAATCTGGGGAATAACATTGTCATAGGCCATGAATGTTAAAATTTATTTTTAAAACATTTTACAAATAATAGCTCAGTGTCTCTCGTGATATGCTGCATAGACACACAGTTGATTTCTTTTTTTAATGGGAACTGTTTCTTGGAAGAAGTGTCTCCCAAGAAAGAGAAGAGAAGAGAAAAGAAGAGAAAAGAGAAGGAAAAAAACCAATCTGGTAGTGACGAAAGGTCCTGGCAGTTAAAAATGTTGTGCTCTGTTAAGACCCAAATAACAATTCAGACTCAGTGTCCTCGGCAACATGACTATTCTCTCAGTGCTGCTCTTCTGATATGTGGTCTTTCCATCTTTCTTCCTCTTTTTTAATGCAAGGTTAATGAAGGGACTCAAAAGCATCCATTCTCGTCAGTGCTGTTGAACTGTAAATGTATGACCTTATATCCTTAAAAAAACAATGCCGAAAAAGCTCATGACCCAGAGATCTCCTCTATAGTGATCAGTTTCTCTCATATGACCCCAGATGGGTCTGGAACCCTGCCTCCCATTTGGTGGGTTCCTAAGCTGTTGCTAAGTCTGCTCCCCTTCGGGTGAGATGAAGGGACCAGTCTCTTCCTTGGAGAGAAGGACCAGAGCATCCCTCGGCCCCCACTCTGGCCTGCATCAGATCTCATATCAAGTGTTCTCACCATAATAAAAAAAAAAAGAAAAGAAAACTTAAGGGAAGGGACTCAGTAAATGAAATATCTCCAGACAGATGATTATTACTCTAAAAATAGTCCATTTTTAGACACCCCTTTAGGCATCGCTTCTAGGCCACATATTTCTACATCAGACCCATATAAGCCACAGAACTGACGGTCCAAAAATATCAGCTGAAAAACCACAGAGACTGGGTCTGCTGATCACTTAGATTGCTAGTGTCCCTTGGAATATTTTCTGCCCGAACTTGAAAAATAAGCCTCCACGGAGGATGAACCCTCTAGCACGGCCCAGAACCTCCAGGACAGATTCAAAAACAGCTGGATTCTTGAGTCTGCAGACCCCTTGGATACTGTGTAAAAATTCACATAAACCAGAGGTCAGTGATCACTGCTGTAGGAAGGAAAGAATGAAAGGCAGACACCCAGACACGGATGGCAGAGGCTGTAGGCAGGAGCCTCTCGGCTAGCTTGCTAGCGCATCTGCACTGGTATATCCTAAGCCATCCGTTTGCGGATGGTAAAGACGGTGCAACTGACCCCTGCTTGAGTTGAGGATGGGTTTCACAGAGCCCTCTGTCTGCTTTCTCTCTACTCTATCCTGCTCAGTCTCTCATAAGCCAACGTAAGAAGGGACAGCGTTACAGCCTCTGCTGTCCTAACTGCCCAAACTGAGCAGCCAAGGACTCCTGGTGTCAGTGATGTGACCTCAGCCCCTTTAAGTCCCCAGGATAAGGATTCTGAACCATCCAAAAGGCTCCCCAGGAAGGAGCCCAGGCTCTGACTCATCATGGTGGCCATGGTCAGAATCCTACCTTCACGCCACACAGTGGAGAGGGAGGTCCCTGGTGGGACAGGGGAAAGGGGAGAGGGGTGGAAGTGGGGAAAGAAGTGAGAGCAGAGAGAAAAATCTCACTTGGGAAACACAGCAGTGGAGAAGACCCAGTGCTCCAGTCACCTGCGTTCTCAGTTCAAATCTCTGCCCCACTACCTGCTAACATCTGACTGGAACCACATTACTCGGCCTCCCTGGCCTTAAAAGAGGGGGGGTAACCACAACTCCTTCATACATCTGTTGCAAGAAATAAAAAGCACATGATGCCTGCCAAGCACGTAGCACGGGGCATCCATGAGTGGCAATGTCGTTATTTTCTCTGAAACTGAAGAGAAGCATGAACTGGTGAAACTTGGGTGAGTCTCGGGCAACCTGAGTTCTCAGTTCCCCATTTTGAAAACGAGGGGCTTACCAGGAAGGTTCCTTCTGGCTCAGATATTCTAGAAGTCTGTGAGCAAGAGCTAAAGACTAAAATGTCATGTGGGTCTTACAACTGTAATATAAAATGACACCCGATAGCACATTCGCCACCATCAAAGGCAGCTCCATGCACAGCAGGTTCGTGTGAAGAGGGAGGGAGTGAGTTCGGGTGTGGGAGTGTTGGGGGAGGGGCGCTGGTGGGAAAGGGGGTGGTTAACCGCAACTGTCATTGCTTATATTGTTATTCTTTTGTTTGCTAGACCAGCCTCCAGAGAAGCTTCTGAACACCTAGGTACCAGGCAGGCGATGAGGGTCTTATTTTTAAAGTTTCCCCTAAAATCAGGAGGGAGAGATTTCTCCTTGCTCTAACCTTGATTCTCTGCCCTTTGAAGTTGAAACTGATTGTACCTTTAATTTGTCAAGAATAGCTTCTCAGTCATCACCTTAGTCTCTTGATGGGCTACAAAAGGCTTCTGGAAAGGATGTGAAGTCACACTTTAAAAAATACACTTACACAGAGAGGCAGTATTACACAATACACCACCTCCCTCGGCCTAGTTTAGACCAACGAGGCTTTTCCTTCGTCGGTGCCCTTCCTCACTTCCCAGAGTTCTGGAACAGCGTGAAAATACGTGCCCCAAGTGTGAAGCCAAGAAACAGAGACCACTACCACGGCAAGAAAATAGAGTCGTCAGTGGCTCAAATGATAGCCAGCACATCTGGGTGGGATGACAGATGTTACACAAAAGCTTAGCCAAATCCTCTAAGCTACTGGGAATGCCTTCCCTCCCGGTCCAAATCCTCTTATCCTTTAAGGCAGGAGTTCAAACCCCTCTTCTTCTGGAAGCCTCCACAATAATACTGCACCCCCACCGATGGCTCCCATCAGAGACACCCACTCGCATTTACTGCCGAGCACTCATTGGGCATACAGAACATTCTGTTGCTTGTTTTCTGTCCTCAATACACGTCTCATTCTCCTGAAAGGACTTCCAGAGTGTATCTCCCATATCACCTTGCATTTGGCTCACACTGAATAAATAGCTGTGCCCTAAACAGGTAAGTAAACCATTCTCACTGTACACATAATTTTCTTCTCAGGAGCAGATGGCCCCATTGGCCCACAAAGATGAACCACTCCCAGTCATACAGTATCAGTTTCACTTTGGGCAGAGAAGGGACTGTGTTGGCACACATCAGGCATCCATCTTCATCTAGAAAAGCTGCCCAGTGAATGGCAGCTCTCCTAATAAGAACCCTGAGGCCAAATCTTAAACTGAACAGAGCTTCCCTACAAGGCCCTCTCTGCCATCAAACAGTACCAGACAATACCAGCAGAAGCCAAAGACTCCCACGACATACCTGGTTCCTTAAATCAGCAATAGTTTGTCTCAGAAAAATATTCCCAGAGAATCAGAACTATGCAGCAGGGATACCAGTGCACCGTCCAGAACCTAAAGCCAAGCAGGGGTATAACTAGAGATTCTAGACTGTTGAAGCTGCTCGAAAACAAGAACTAAAAGCAGGATCTCCTAAAAGAATGCAAGAATGGGTCATGTCATCACAGCATGAAGAAATTCAAAAGAACTTGGGCCAGAATGTTACACTCAAAACCAGTGAGTTGTCCTGAGCAGCAGAAAATGCGCAGTGGGCAGAAGGGAATGGTGAATCATGACCATCAGCAGGGCAAACTGGTTAGGAAAAAGGATGGTGCCTTCCCAGTGAGCAGCAACAAGCAGCAAACACTTAACCTGGAGCCCAGAAGAAGCCCAGAAGCACAACTGGGTGGATAATTAACACTCAAACCTCAGGCCCTGAAAGATTCCCGGGGCTCCACTGCAGGCACCCTCTGAGTTCCACCTCGGAAACACATGTGAGCCGAATACTGGGCTCACGGGGCTTCTCTTCCCTAATTGCGTATTTTAACAGGGAGGATTCACAGCATTTGCTACCGAGGGTCTCCAGGGCTAGAACAACCACATGTGTAAGCCGTGTGGGCTGAGTGCTCCAAGAGGACAGGGGCTGCTTGCATCCCCATTTCCCAGTCAGGCAATGGGGAATCCATGCTATTATCCCCTAACCAACTACAATGCATTCCTGGGTTTCTATGAGGGGAGCCATGAGGTGCCCTCCCTACATAAACAGCGTGAGATGAGAGCTCCAAATGGAAACAGGCCAAGTGTGGCACCACCACTGCATCAGCCCTGGTTAGGACACTCAGACTCAAGAGACGGACCACACAATCATTCCCGAAGTGAGAGGAGAGTGGCCGATCTGCCTCCCTGCTTCTTCCCCCTTCCCAGGCGAGACCCACCAAGACCAACATCCCAAGGTCAGCACCCTCTTCTGCCTATGTTAAGTCCTACTGGTTCACAGCAGTGGTTCCCAAAGTGTAGTCCAGGGACCCCGGGGGGTCCCTCAGAACTTTTCAGTGGGTCTGCAAAGTCAGAATCATTTTCATAATAATACCGGTTCATTATTTTGTCTCTTTCACTCTCACATTGTCAGGAGTGTGGAGTAGAGTTTCCAGGGGCTACATGACTACTTGTGATCTGGCAACAGACTGAATGCAGAAGGAGATAGAAGAATCCAGCTGACTTCTACTATGCCAGACATGAAAGAGATGTGTGAAACGATAAAACAATGCCACGCTCCTAAGGTTTTTGTCTTGGAAAACATAATGATATTTCATAAAAATATGCTCTTATGTTACCATATAATGGAATTTATTTTCAATTGATTTTTAAATGTCTTGGTTTTAATTTTGAGATGTTAACTATTGGTCGGTATAGCCCACATAAACAAAAACCTCTCTGTGGAGTCTTCAATAATTTTAAAATATTTAAATTTAAATAATTTAAATTTTGGTCCTGAAACCCAAAAGTATGAGCACCACTATGTCATTTAAAAAAAAAAAAAAAAGATGCTCGCATCCCATCTGGGTTTCTTAAGGAACTATATCTGAACAACTCTGCTCCTTTCTGCCCATCAGACCCTACCCACCCTTCAGGGTCCTCTAAATCTTGCTGATCACCCAGGGCTCTGAAAATTCTGCCCTCTCATCTCCCCTGGCGACTAGTTTTTCTATATCACTTCATCAAATGCCACCCTGTGTCATCCAGTGCATTATTTTCCCAGGTTATGTAACTCCTGTTGTGATTTAACTTTTCCTGTGGGTGTGTCCTGTTTCCCCAAGGCAATGTAGAACTGTGAAAATGGGTCCAAATCTCAGCTGTGCCTCTTAACTAGTGGGCTGACCTTGGGCAAGTTACAAAGCCTCAGTTTCCTTATTTCTAAAACACAGAGTAGGCAGACTTCTGTGAACCACAGGCAATCGCTTGCTTTTGCAACATCGCCTAACTGAGGATTTTTCTGAGAACAAACTGCTAAAACAATCTTGAGCACCAAGCATGGTGCTGGCATGCAGGATGCTGATCAGTCTTCCCAACTGTGCTGGCATGACAGGCAGAAGTGACCTTAACAATCACCTGCCCTTCCTAGGTGTGTGATGCATGCATCAATACGTAAGTTTGGGTCTCACCAGGGTACAATACACACTCCTAAGGAGACATGGGGGAATGAGCCTGGGCAGAGGGCTACTGGCTTTTAGCGAGCAGGAATTACTGACCTTTAGCAGGCAGGGACATTACCTAAGTCTCCATCCACCCAAATGTCACAGACTTCTATCTCAGACACGAACTTTGCCATCTCCCTATCCTGGTGCCTCATTGAGTACACAGCATCATAAGCTTCTCGCTCATAGAAGAGGGTCCCTAGTGTCTCTCCACAGCTATCCCTGGGGTCTTAAGGGTATCCCCAGTCCCTAGGAGGGGTGTCAGCATCTCCAACCTCTCAGGAAGGCAGTTCTCTTACTAATAGGTTGAAATGATAGAGCGTCCACATCACTTTATCTCAGCTGCCCCAAAAGGGTAGGAAAGTGGCTGCTCCCAGCTTTGAGAGCTTGTCTCCATTCCCTAGAGCACCTTCCCATAGTTCTTCTATCCCTCCAGCCCCCCACCCCCACCCTCTCTCTGGCAGACAGCCCACAGCTCCATCAGAGAGAGACAGGAAGCAGCCAAGGAATGCTTTTTCTGTGTGAATGTGGATTCCACTGCCTTGGACCGTGATCCCTGGGAAGGGACCCCAGCAAACAAGCCCTGTGTGTGAACTCAGGACAGGCAATCTGAATATTTTCATTGTTTTCTGGGGAGTCACAATTTTGTTTGATCTAGATTGCAAAGGAGGGAGAGACAATTTCTCCCAAGCCATATACACATGTTATGTGCGCTTAACAGCTACACATGATGCGTTGTGCACGTACGTTTCAGATGGACCACACCTGGGAATATCTGTTAGATAAAAGCCTGGCCCTTTCAAATGTGATCCACCGTCAGTTTATCCACCCACTCAGTCAGTACACATTTCCCAAATGCCCAGTGCCCACCGCTGCCCTCCCGAGAGTGGGAATGAACTAGATGAAATGAAGACAGGCGGATGGATGCCCAAACAGTCCTTCCCGTGGTCCCCACAGGACACCCTGGGGATATGGGCTAAAGGGCCTCCACTGATACCCCCCTTAAGAAAACATTTCAAAGTAGGAAACATGGTTCGCCTTCTGAGAATCAAACTGTAAGAACATAATAATGAATCTGTGCAAAAATAAGCAAAGTCGATTACTTAGGCTAGATCTCAGATTAAACACATGAACATAATCTAGAAAAAAAAAATCACAGGCTGAAATGGGATTGGAGCAGAGTGAGCTGAGGGGAACCAGCAAAGAGGGCCAAGAAAGAGGTAAGTCCCAAAACATAATATGACACCACCCAGCCCAGCACTGTCCACAGGCGAGGGTAGCCTATGGTGGGGACGGTTGCCTTGGGCCTTCTCTACCTCTAGCTAATAAACCATTTCTCCACATTTTAGACTGAAAGTTAGTCTACAAACATCCACAAATTTTAATAAATGTGGGCAACACTGAATATCAACTCTCTAGGAAAATTATAACCCACATTAGCACATGAAAGTTTCTGCTAAGCTCTGCAATAAAGAAGCCTGTTTCACTTTTTAACTCAATGTTTCCCAAACTCACTTGACCAGAAAACCCTTTCCTCATGGAACAACCATGAATCGCCCTCAGAACTAGTGTTCCTGAGAACCCCAGATTAGACCATGCAATCACTGAAAACTCCAGAGACAGAATAGAATGGCGAACCGAGCCCAGAACCCCAGTTGGCGTGACACCCAATTCTCCCTGTAACTTGATAAAAACTGGAACCTTGACTTTATACATCAATTACAAGCACCTGCTTACCGTTAGCTCTCTCCAAACAGCTGGAGCCCCTCTCACATTCTAACCTAGTGGTTCTCGACTAGGGGCGTTTTGCCCTCTGAGGGGACGTTTGGTAATGTCTAGAGACATTTTTAGTTGTCACAACTGGGAAGGATGCTGCTAAACATCCTATCATGCACAGGACAGCCCCTGGCCACAGAGTTATCTGGCCCAAAATGCCAGTAGTGCTGAGACTGGAAAACCTATGAACTCACGGTCTCGGTCTGTAAGGCTGAGAATCTTGGTAAATTCACTAAAACAATGAATGCCACCCAGAAAGGACTGCTGGATAGCCATCAGCCTCTGCTGGGGACCTATCTTTGGTAGGTCCAAAGAGCTTTGGTAGAAAAGAGCTTTTCTTTTTTTTTTTTTTAAAGATTGCATTTATTTGAGAGAGAGAATGAGGGAGAGAGAGCACATGAGAGGGGGGAGGGTCAGAGGGAGAAGCAGACTCCCTGCTGAGCAGGGAGCCCGATGCAGGACTCAATCCCGGGATTCCAGGATCATGACCTGAGCCGAAGGCAGTCGCTTAACCAACTGAGCCACCCAGGCGCCCAAAAAGAGCTTTTCTTTTAAGGATTTTATTTATTTATTTGTCAGAGAAAGAGAGAGCACAAGCAGGGGGAGTGACAGGCAGAGGGAGAAGCAGGCTCCCCAGTGAGCAAGGAGCCTGATACAGGACTCGAACCCAGGACCCTGGGATCATGACCTGAGCCGAAGGCAGATGCTTAACCGACTGAGAGCCTTTCTTTTAATGTCCCTGAGATACAACCTGTGGCTGGGGCCTGGCTACAATTTCATTCTCATTTGCTCAAAAACTTACGATCAGCTTGTAGAAGAAGCCAGACTGGTGGGCACTTGGGCCCCTCAGTTGCCCCTTCCCCTTAGGAGCCCCCATCACAGGGACAGAAGCCAAAGAGTATGACTGTCAGCCACAGACTACGCCAGTGGGATGAATATCACCATCACCACTGAGCAACAACACAAACCACGAGGAGAGAGGCCTCAGGATCCTCTCCTGAAGTCAAGGCAGATTAATGAACTCAGATAGAAGGAACACATTCTACTCCGTGGGACCTGCGGATATGCACGAAGCATGCGTTATACTTTAGGGGGGAGCCCAATGTAGGTTTCCTTGTGCAAGCAAAACTCTCCCAAATTTGCACGTCTCTGTGTTTAAGTACATGTGCCCATGTGTAGATAAATAGAGGAAACCAGATGGATGACAGATAGGCACAAAGATGATTGATTGAGCGATTACAAAGTGGCCGGTATCTAAACGCTGCTTGTTAACTCTCAAGTCCAGCTCTCCTTCCTAGGAGAGTTTCAGCGAGACAGACACACAATCTGCAAGCCAGGAAAGCTGCACTCTGGGAGCAAATGAGAGGCTTAAGCTCCTCCTTCCTTGTGGCAGTTATGTCACCCTCAAAGGGGCCTAGCCTCTGCCTGAGGAAGACACAGTGGGAGCCCCACTGTGCACTCAAGGACCTTGAACAGGTTGGGGCTGATGGACTATCTCCATGGCATTAGCCCTGACCTTTGAAAGCTGGAGAAATGACCCTTCCCAAGGATTCAAGTTCTGCCTGGGCCCCTACGTAACAGCTGAAGATGAGTAAGAGAGGAGTACAGAGACAGAAGGGAGGGAAAGCTAGTATTTGCAGGCTTCAAATGGCACTTTCCAGGTAACAAACTAAAAACAGGATTTTGACAGGTGGCACTCAGCTAAGACTGTGAGGTGAGGCACAGCACTGGGAGGAGAGACCTTTGGGCCTCTACCCAGGAGGGAGGGTTCAGGGGTACTCTGAGGTGACAGGCTCCAGAGGCAAGGTGCAGAAAGGAGAGGACAAGCAACGCTTTGTGGACTTTAGTTTGCCTTCAGCTAACACTGCTCAACCTGTCCCAAAGCGTGAGACCCCGTCCTGCCCCAAAAACAGAAGCAAGAGGAAATAACTGAGTCACCAGAGAAAGGCAGTTTATGTGGTAAAGAGAGAGGGCAAGAAGGGAAAAAAAACAAAATCGAACTAGCAGTCAAGAGATCCAAGCGGGAGAAACAAGAGGACCTGGGCCACGTGGAGGAGAAACACTATTCACTAGAAACAAGTGAGGGCACTTATGTCAGCACAGAAAACATGGCACCGTGGTGTGGCAGTACACACACAGGCTCCAGAGGCCAACAGACCCGGACTCAAGCCCTAGCGCCACCACCGAGAAGCTAACTGACCTTCGGCAAGGTGGTTCACTTCCCAAGACTCAACTTCCTGCTCCGCAAGATGGCGACAACAATGCCTTTCTCCCTGGGTTATGAGGCCCGGGGTGGCGGAAGCGCGGCAGGACGCTCTCAGAATCCACCCATACACGGTCCTCCCCTCCCTCACTTCTTTATCCCCTCACCACATGCAAACTTTATTTCTGAAAGGGATTTGACTCCTTAGAATATACTAGTCTGTTTCTATGGAAACAGTAAGCTGATGATTGTAGAAAATTCCAGAACAAGCCAAGTCTTTGGGAACAACGGCAGGATTCCCTTGCTCCTCAGAAGCTCCAAGACAATGAGAGGACAGCGGAGGGATGAAAGCAGGAGGAGAGGGATTTCCTCTGGGAGAGAGCGGAAATTTGTCAGAGCAAAGAACCAATCAATATCTTTAAGGACTCTGATTTTCCCAAGGTTCCCAATGTGGGTGACATAATTTAAGATTCACTAGCACCTAATGAGGGTGTCAAGGGGCACTGGGTATTGAGAGGGGTCAGAACCTAAGGAGGAGAGAAGCTTCCCCCACTAGGAGCCTAAGCCTGGCAGAGGTCATAAGACCAATACATGGGGACTGCCTATGGCAAAAGATGACAAAGTGCCCACCAAGGTCATCTGATGATGCCCCCCCCCACGCACACGCACACACACACCTGCATATTGTCGGTGCTCAAGAAATATCTGTTAAGTGAGTGAATGAGTTATTCATTAAATTCACATCTTTGAGTTGCTTGCCTTCGGAAGAGTTCTGCGAAGCCCAGTCTCCTTTTCTGCCAGGGAACAATTCCAGCCTGTTCCAGGGAAAACAACAAAGCCTGGGGAGGGACCTGCAAATGCTGAAAACCCTGAAGCCAAGAGGTGAGGCCGCCTTGTGGCTGTCTGCTCAACCCAAACACCCAGACCGCGAGGCTGCAACCCACTTACTCACATATGTGACAGTTATTAATACTCTCAGGCCAGCGCCCGGTGCCTCAGGTCTGCCTTGGTTCTGAGGAACACAGAAATCAGACTGTAAGAACACTGAGAAATTCCAGGACAGGCTCAACAGGCTCAGGTCCCATCCCCTGAGTCAGGAAAGGCATCCACTAAGTCGAACCATGATCCCCCTTCCCCATGCTCCTCTGCACACAATTTGTCCTCCATGCACAGAAAGGGCATCACCTCTTGGGCAGGCTAAGCAGTGCTGGGCCAAGAAAACCATATATTAGGCCACAGCAAAAGGAGGCAGGGAGGAAGGAGGAAACACAGAAAGACAGACCTTGTGAGTTTTCCACACAGCTGAATGTGTTTAATTTAAAGAGCCATCCTTTATTCTGAGTTATGTTTATCCTACTTTTTCTATTTTCTCTCCTGAGTGTACCAGGTCCTTGCTTACCTCAGGGCCTTTGCACACGCGGTCTCCTCTGCCTTAAATACTTATCTCCCTTTCCATATCCAGCTCCTTCTCTCCCTCTGTCTCTCAGTGTAATTGTCCCTTCCGCAGACGGGCCTTTCCTGAACCTGCCACTGGAGGAGGCAAGCTTCCTCTCCTCACCTCAATCCCAGCCCCATTTCTCTTCAGAGCCCTTTTGACAATGTGCACGTATCTGTTGGCTTATTTCGTGCCAATCCCCTCCCCTTCTGGAAGTCCCCTTAGAGCAGGGCCCATGCCATTAAACAGCCAGTACTTAGCACAGTGTTTGGGGCATACTGGCTCTCAATAAATGCTTATTCAATCATTGAACTAAAATGCTCTGTGTCTGAAACTGTTACGGTAGTACATTTATTCTTCAAATTCCTACTTGGAAAAATTAAGCTTACCCCTACCTTGGTGCCCTCCTCTTTTTGGGGGTGCTGGGAAGAGGAAACGTTTTACTGTTTCAAGAAATGTAAAAGCTTGCAAACCAATGCTTTACAGAATAAAGGTCCTTTTGTGACTATTACGGGGATCCCTCTATTAAAAACCAGAGGTTTTTTATAGGTACCTATAAATGGAATGTCTACAAATCCAGATGTTTTATCTTCATTTGTCCTTCACCAACAGTGGACACTAATATCACAGCTTCAGGCTCTTCTACCTTCCCCTTTCTTCACCAAGTTCTTTATTATGTAGGCTAAATTTTTGTTTTCTTTCCTAGATTTTATTTATTTATTTATTTATTTATTTATTTAATGTGTTTATCTGGAGTGGGGGGAGGAGGAGCAGAGGGAGAGGGACAAGAAGAGCCACACTGAACATGGAGCCCGATGAGGGGCTCAATCTCAGGACCCTGAGATCATGACCTGAACCGAAATCAAGAGTCAGATAGATGCTTCACCAACTGAGCCACCCAGATGCCCCCGGTTTAAATTTTTCTAGCCATAAACATTCATGGGTTTCTAATTTACGAAATTGCAATGAATCCTTTCTTCAAATGAAGGATGATTTTTGTTTGCATTAATATGCCCACTGTTTTTGTTGGTTTGGATGTTCCTATACTGAATTTTCTTACAGCAGGGTTCATCTGTGCCCTGATGGCTCCCTGGAGGCCTGACCTCCTGGTTAGTAATGCAGGAGAAGGATGCATACTCCTGCCGCTACCCGGCACATAATGAGTCTTTTCAGCTATCCATTTCCACCAGGCAGTATACCGCCAAGTAGGGCACAGAAAAATACACATTATCAGCCACCCCCAGGCTTGTGCTCTCCCGTGGCTGCTCCCATCTGGCAAAGTGATTGGCTTGGAGTCCAAGGGCAAAATGTGCAAAACAATGATACCCTCTGTATGTCTAAAGCTCCATTCCCAGGACATACTTCAATAAGCATCCATTTCACCTTTACAAGATCCTTGGGATGCCTGTGACTGCAGATCTTTTACAGGTGGACAAACTGAGGCGCAGGGAGATGAACTCGCTTACTGAAGACAATGCTACAAGCCTAGCTCCAGATCAGGTTGAGGATAAAAATGCAGAAGCATGAGAGCATTGAAACCATGATGTGCATTGGAGATGCAAGGCAACAGTGTAGCTCTCATCATTGCTCATCCATTCAAATCTTGGAGCATTTACTGTGCACCACATGTGCTTCCAGGCTCAAGGAGGTAAATGTGGGGGTGAATACAAAAGTAGGTGACACACAGTCCCTGCCCATCGAGGAAAGGGACATATACTGCAGGAGCTGACTGTCTCTTAAACAAATCAGTACCAGAGGACGCAACCCTAGAGTCAAGCGGCTGGGAGCCCAGAGGACGACAGCCTGACTCTATCTGCAGGAGCAAGGACTGGGAGATGTTTGAGCTAGAACTTGAGGAAGGGCTTCGATGGATGGAGAAGAAGCAATGGGTCACTCCAGGCAGAGGGAACAGCATGCCCAGACCCTAGAGGTGTGACAGATCATGAAGGGACTGCAAAGGTCAGGTGGGATCAGCCAGGGCCAACTGGCTAAGAGCCTCATTGACCATGCCAAGGAGGAGAGACTTTCCTGAAGGCCACCAACAGGATGTGCCTTCATCGTGGAGCATCAAAGAGGAGAATAGCATGATCAGATTTGGGTGTCAGGAGGATGGGACAGGCAGTAAGTTGGTGAGAGGTTACCAGGGGCACCTGGGAGCACACAGAGACCAGTGAGAAGATACAACTGGTAAGGCAGGTGACAGTGGGGGCTAAACAGGAGATCTGTCCCCATCACTTAATCTTTCACCCACGGCGCAAATGAACAGTATTTATCCTACCTCCTTTGCAGGACTATGATAAAGTTATCAATAATAATGGAAAGATAATAAAAATAGTAGCCAACAAGTACTGAGCGCTTATGTACTTGATCAATTACTTAGCATTTGCTATGCATCAGGCATTGCTCTAAGCACTTACCAATACTAGTCCGTTTCATCCTTGTAGCAATCCTGTGAGCTTTTATTATCCCCATTGTCCAGAGGAAGAAATCAAGGCACAGAGAAGTTAAGTAACTTACACCAGGTCACACAGGCAGGAAGTAAGGGAGCTGTGATTTGCATCCAGGCAGTCTGGCCCCAGTCCCTGCTTTTGCTCATGTCTGTGGCCTCCCGCTTATTCCAGCGGTAATCGCTTGTTACTTCAGTCCTCCCAATAGTCTATGAGGTAGGCACGTTTGATGCTCGTTCTGCAGACAAGGAAGCCAAGGCACAACGAGGACCAGTACTTTGCCCATGGTTATACATCCAGTAAGCAGTGGACTTGCAAACGGAACCCTGGTCTGTGTGACTGCAAAGTCTGTGCTCTTAAGGGCTCTCCTCCCTTCTTTCTAAAAGGATGAGAAATAAGGACAGGGGACAGGGAGAGGCGGCAACCTGGAAGGAAAGCCAGCCACGAAGGGCAGTAGGCAAGCATACAGAATAGTGTGCTTTTTGCCTGGCCGCATTGTCCCACCCAACGTCAAGCAGCACCCCCATCCCAGCACCCCTGCTTAGTCTGGCAGACAAGCCAGGCCCTGTCAGCCAGGCAACAAAACACCCCAGGCCCTTGGGGGTGAGGGTCTGCAGGCCTCGGCGCTGGGAACAGAGGGTGGCGAACAATGGTATCTCAGTCGGGCCCGGGCTTGGCTGATGGGTCCTGGCAAAAACAAGATGTCAGTTCTCAACAGCTGTGAGTCCTTGTGACAGCAGCTCCCTGGGTCCTGGGCACACTCTGGGCCATGATGGAGCCACAATGTCTAGAGCCTTCTGCCACCCCTCAGGACTGGGAGTCCTGGCCTGGGGCCTGGCCGTGGAATCATTCATCTATGGACAGGCTTCCTAGGGAGGAAAACATGCAGGAAATTTTAAAGAAGAAAACAGAGCTAAAAAATGATTTCAGCAGGGTTTGGCTGAGACCAGACCATCTAAGGCAGTGATTCTGAAGCCAGAGGGCAAAACCCCCAGGAGGGCAGAGTAGAGGTTCTGGAGGATGTGTGGACCTGGAAGGAGCACTAAGACAGGCTGCATATCCCAATGGTCAAGGGCATGGGCTTTGAAGCCAGACTCCCCAGGTTCAAATCCCAGCCTGACCACTTACTAGCTGAGAGCATTGGGCATGTTCTTTCATCTCTCCTGGCACCTACCTCATCAGGTTGTTATAGGAATTAAATGAATTAAAGCTCTGAGAGCTTTCTATATATTATATTAACATTATATAATATTAATATATTAATATATATTAATCCCAACACCTAGGCAGTGCTACGTATGTGTTTATTGAATAAGATAAACAGGCTGAGGGAAATAGGAGATGACTCCTATCTCATGGTATAAGATACCGTAATATCCAGGTTCATGGAGGTGGGGGCTGGGGATGAGATGTTTCTATTACTTTTAAAGAGTTTAGATTTTTTATTTTTTTAATATTTATTCATTTTTTGGGGGGGGCAGGTATGAGGGGCAGAGGGAGAGGGAGAGAGAATCTTAAGCAGACTCCCCTGAGCCCAATTCAGGGCTCAATCCCAGGACCCCAAGATCATGACTTGAGCCAAAATCAAGAGTTGGATGCTCAACCAACTGAGCAGCCCAGGTGCCCCTAATAGAGTTTAGATTTTTTTTAAAAGTTGGAGCTTATTGATTTAGGGTCCCAGGGAAAGTAGAAGGACTATTCAGCAACATGCTAGAGCAGCGGTACACGGCAAAGCCAGGGCTTTGCGATCCAGGGTGGGGCAGGGTGAACCAGGAACTCTAGACACTCCTACATTGTGGTCTCTACCAAAGCTTTCAAAATTCACACTCAGAAATAGCTGAAATCATGTAGTCCACACCCGACCCACTGAGCAGGAAAAGGATCATGCTGAGGGCCAAGAGAAGGGCCTTGTCCAAAGTCACAGAGCTGGCTGGTGTGGGGAACAGAGCAAGAACCAAGAGCTGTTGGAGCTGAGGCATCTTCTGGTCACACCCCAGGTAGCCGGGGAGTCTAGGTCTCGGCCTGGTTAAAAGAGCTGCCACGCTGGCTCCAGCCAAGGGTGCTCCTGAGCAGCACCTGCCACCAAAGCTCTGGCAGTCCCTAGAAGCCTCAGGCACAATTTCTTCTTTCAGAAGTGGGGATTGGGGGTCCTCACCTCCTACGTTTTCGCACCCAGAAGTGGTTCCTGGCGGGGGCACTAGTCCAGAAGAAGCTGCTCAAGAAGTCCCACAGTGTCCCCTGTTTCATCCGGACCGATTCCAGGTTCCTGACTCAAGCCAACAACAGTCCCTGAAACTGGTATACTAGGGAAATAGGTAGATGCCCAAATCTCAGTGGCTCAGTGCAATCCAAATCCAAACTGTGTGTGCCCGTCCACACGGGAGGGCTCTCCTCCAAGCAGGGATTTGGAGACCCAGGTTCCTTCCTCCTTGTAACTCTGCCACCTTCAGCCCATGGCCCCCAGGATACCACAATTGGCTGCTTCAAGCCAACAGAGGGGAAGGCCCAGGGGGCATGACCCCCAGAGCTTTGCTTATTCCTTTTATCTACCGTCTGCTGGCCAGATTTAGCCACATGGCCACACCTGGCCATATCAGAAGCTGAGAGGTATAGTTTAGCTGTCTGCCCAGAAACTGGAATGGGCTTTGGTAGACACACGGGCCCTCTGCTCCAATCCATCTTATAGTTTTGCTGCGTGGCACTGAATGGTCCTGGTCTGGAGCTCCAGCTTAAGTCAGTGACCTGCTCTGCCCAGGTGACTTCTAAGGGAATCTGATGGCCCTCCGTGTCCAGGCAGTGACACGCAGGGAGGAGTGACAGGGACAGACTGTTCTAGACCGGGAACTCACTGAGGGCAAGAACTGCACAGCGCTCCCTGCGGCATCCCCAGCACTCCCTGCACTCGGCCGGCCCCGGCACAGTCACCCCCCACTTGCCCGCTGACTGGGGAGGAGGGGAGGAGTACGGTGCCAGGTGTGAGTCGTTTCACAGGAACACCACAGTGTGACTCACTGGAGCCTCTCGCCTGGGATCCCCAGGTCCACTTTACGGGGGGGGGGGGGGTTGAGGGAGGGGGCAGGGGGGAAGCCAGGAGAAGGGAACAGCCAGAGCCTTCTCCCGCTCTGTGCCCACGTCAGAGGCAGACTCTCAGCTTGTCTGTGTGGGAAGGAAGCAGCAGCTGTTTCCATTTTATTTCATCTTCATCACGAACTCTGTCCCACAGACATGAGAAGCCACAGGATAAACGCTCTCCCTCCCCCACCGCAGTCTCAACTGCAGGAGCCCCAAGAAAGTGGCCATGGGAATACCCGTGACTTCAGGGGACGGACAAAGGCTCCCCGGAAGGGGCCAGCAGGGGAAAGAACAAGAAGCAAGGACAGCTATCGGTTTGCTTTGTGACCTTGAGCAAGTGACAGATTCTGTGTCTCTAGTTTTCCCCGTCTGTCAAATAGAGATAATAAAGGCTGTTCTGAAGTTCGAATGAGATAATCAATGTTTAAATGGCTCTGGAAAGTACAACACTTTACATGGGACTGTAAGGTGTTATTATCCACTCACCACCACCACCACCACCACCACCACCCCCCCGCCTCTCCAGCAAATTCAGATGTTTGATAACAATTACAATCTTGGCTAGGGCTCTGTCTTGATGAAGGGAAGCAAGGCAGCGGCCTCCATATTTAAGAGATGGGGACTGAGGCATGAACCTGGGCCAGACACAGGCCGGGTATGTTCTGGGACACGAGCTTTAATCAAGGAATATCTGCGTGTGAAACAAAGAACTGTGATCCACAAGGGACTTCCACCGAATTCACCAGAAGCTGGCTCTTGCAGAATCAGATGTTGGAAGTATGTTGGAAGTGTGAGGAATACAGTAAAAAAAAAAAAAAAAAAATCACAGAATTCTACAGTTGGCCAGGACCCCGGTCCTTGGGGGAAGTGATCTAGTTCTCAAGTAAAAGTGCAAAACCAACTCAGTTTCCCACTTGACCTGTGAAAGGCAAAACAGGTTCATGTCTATCATCACTGACTCGGTTCGGGACCCTTCAGCAAATCACTTGTCCGCCCTGTACCCCAGCATCCTTCTCCGCAGAGAACTACCGAATGGGAAAGGACCCTGGTAACTAAAAGACACCGTCCAAATGAAAGGTACTTCTTGCTGTCGACGATCAAGTTTCTTCCCCATGAATCACCTGCAGTGTTCTCAGATTCCCTCACACACAGAAGACAGCTGGAATTTAATTCAATGTGGTGGGGCCAACCTGTCCTGCAGCCAACACAAAATACTACTGTGGGATAAAAAGGAGAGAAGACACTGCCGGAACGAGACAGCAGAGCTTGTGACACCTGCAAACAATTAATTCAAAGCAGAAGCAAGAGCAAAGATCATTCTGGATTCCAGTCCGACTCCTTGCAAGGGCCGAGGCCAGGTTTCCAAATTCTTTGCAGACTGTCTGGCAGCCCCTGCTTCAAGTCCCGCTGACCTGACAGAACCGCAGGACGAGGCCTGAAACAGGGCAGGCGGCATTCAGGGAAAAGAAGGGAAAGACAAGAATGACGAGAAACAGGGCACTTTCGGAGCCTCATTTTCTCATTAACGTTACTGTGCATTCAGTTCCCCTGTTGAAAGGGAAAAAAAGTTTTCCATGGAGAGTCTAGGGCAATTCCACGTAATATTTCACTCTGCAGCCTCCTTTTCTTGCCCACTACCTCAGCAGCTGTGAAGCACTATCCTTCCCGTCAGCCCTGGGGCACTTCTAGCCCAGCATCAGCTCAAAGTGCTCCTCCCTTAGCTCCTCCTCCTCCCACCCCACCCCTAAGCTGTCACCTGGACACGTTTCCGTTCAGGTGAAAGCCCCGGGAGAAATAGTTTCTAGACAGCGAACAATGGAAAATTCGAGGAGGACCAGAGACCCCTTGATCTGCGAGAATGAGCTGCGGGACAGAGTGAACAGAGGAGAGAAAGCCAGGAAGCGAGCTCCAAAGCATACATCTAACTTGACCCGTCTGAGGGTTCTAAAACCCTGCTCAGCACTGAGCCTGAGAACCATTTTCCAAAAGCTCCCGCGTCCCACTGGCCACTGCACTGGACAAACTGATTATCCTCAGCTCCAAGGCAAGACAGAAGCTTAATCAGGTCAGCAGCATTTGATCTGAAAATAAGTACCTTCTTTTGACACTCCACGGATTATAGGAATTATGCCTGGTAAAGCCACCTATACCACCAACATGTCAAAGGATATTCAGGGATATTCAGCTGAGAGGAATAATTACAGAGTCAAATGCTATCAAACCCACAAAATGAAAGCAAGCCCACCCATCACTCCAGAAGCCAAAGCCTTGAAGTTGATGTGACAGTGGAAAAAACCCAGCCAATTCCTACGATTTGCCCTGCCTCCCTCCTTCCATGGAGTCTATACCGGTGGAGGGCAGGGGATGGTAAAGCTGGGGCTCTGCCCGGCCTTCTCCGATGGGTACAGATGCTGTGGTTTGAAGTCCCTTCCATGTTTTCTGAAAGCCATTGCTTCCAGCTAAAATTTTCCACTCCTGGACTCGACCCAAAGGTGAGTTTATTTTGGAAAGTCTGAGCCAAATTTTTCTGCAACTAGAGCTTTAAGCAGGTGAAATCAAGGTTGCCGCTTCCCCCCACATGAAATTATGTCCTCGGAGCACAACAATAGTTCAGGTCCCTCGGGTTCCATGGAACCAGTGTCCACAGATCCAGGGGCAACATCTGCATGAAAGGTGGTGTGAAAAATTATGCTTCCAAAAATGATACTGAATAAGGAACTCAAATTTAATTTTGATATATCCAAATAGCGATGACAGGGAGTTATAGGGCAATGGTCAGCTTCAGATTTCTCAAAATACTTGACCCCCACGTCTCATCTGTGCTACACAGCTGCCATGGGGATAGGAGGGGGCCTTCCACGTTCTCATCTGACATATGGTAAATGGGAGCAAAGGAGAGGCCAAGGACACCCTACGGTCACATTATATGATAGTTGGTCAGGTCAAGACCTACCCTCTTGACCGCTGGTCGTCTTTGGCCAAATTTTATAGATTTTAATAGCAGATGTTGGAAGTATGTTGGAAGTACAGGAGCTACAACAGAATCTTAAAATATGGCACTGAACCACGTTATCAAAGCTTTTTATCTTTGATAAAATCTCGCTTGCTATCTTGACAAATTCCAGGGACAAGGAAGACACCGGCATTTGCCAGGCATCCACCCATGCCAGACACCACACCAGGCATTGCCCTCGCACAAAACTGCTACAAAAGTGCTCTGGCGATGCCCTTTCTTCCGAGTAGGGAGGCGAGAGACCCAGATTGGCAGGGTTAGTACTGGGGGTCGAGTGGGTCTGCTGGCAGAGGCCAGGCCACCACACCAGAGTGCCAAGGCTCAGGAAAATGCAAGGAGCCCAGGTCACATTTTGTACAGGAAAGTCATTTTAGGATTTGCTAACAAAAAGCAAAACTAAAGGCTTACCCCTCCTTTCCTGTCCCTCTCCAACGGCCCCATCTCTGAAAAGGGAAAGGACATTGTCCAAAGGTATGGAATATTCAAGGGATGGGGTAAAGAATCTACAAACCAGAAAAACAGCCCCTATAGAGTAAGCCAGTAGTGACCTTTAGATATACTGCTCTGAAGAGGCACATATAGACTTTTTCCCTATGTTTAATCCTAAAAACAATGAAAGAAATTAAGTGGAGGTAAAATGCTAATAACTTCAAACACTACACACTACCCCCTGCCATGACTTCCCTGGACTTTTTCTATGCAGATATGTATCACCCTTGGGTCTCTGCACCACGTAAATGCTCAGTGAATGGTGGATTGTTGGATGGATGGATGGATGGATGGATGGATAGATGGGCAGAAAAATAATAATGTTTTTAGTAATAATGCCTCCTAATCTAGATGGAATTCAAATCTGCACTATTCCAATCATTTCATATTTGGAGACATATTTGTCATTTTAATACTTGTAATATAAAACAAGCTATTTGAGCTTTATTCTTCTGTGAGCATATGTACGAAAGAATATGAATGTTTTGTTGCAAGTGAACAGACTGCCTCGTTGACGATAGTTTTCCCAAAAAATGTGACAGAAGCCCAATTATTGTCTCTTTAAAAACAAAGCAAAATAAGTGTTCTAGGAAAGAATTTTTACAAGAACAAGTGGAGCTTTCTACTTATGACAATAAAAGAAAATCCAAAGAGGGATCTGTTCTATGAATGGATGGCCTTTGTCCTTCTAGTAGAAGGTACTCTGGGGATTCCAAATAAAATGCCTCTGCCCTCCAAGAGCCTCTCATCGAGTTGTGTACTTCTGGGCTAGAGAATAAAACTTAATGGAAAGGACATAGCACCGTGGTCTCAAACTCAGATAGAGGGGTACATAAAAGTCACCAGGAATGCTAAAATAATTACACAGAAGCTGAGGCCCAACACATTCCACCTTTATTAGGGCAGCTAAATTGTAAGATTTGTAGTTAAAATAAGGACGAATTTCCTAAAAAAAATTTTTTTAAAAAAAGCAAAACCTAAAAGCCCCTTCTAGCTCCTTCTACACTCAGTGTAAGGTTTTTGAACAGCTCCTTTGAGGGTATTGTCCAAGGGGCGATGAGGACAGGGATTGGGACAGAAGAGGCAGTCCTTGCCCTGCCTCAACCAGAGGAGTTCCTTAGGTTTACTTTATGTGCTAGGGTTCCCCTAGAGCTTTCTTTAGAAAAAGAAAAGGGGAGGGGATTTCCTACTACTAAAAAATATTAATAATTTGGATACCACTCTTGTAGAACATTGGCTAAAGCTCATTCAAGTCCAGATGCTTTAAATAGTCAAGATACGGAAACAACCTACGTAACTGTCAAAGGATATGGATTTTTAAAATATCTATAGAGACTATTACTCAGACATAACAAAGAAGGAAATCCTGCCATTTGTGATGACACGGAAGAACTTGGCAAAATTATGCTAAGTGCATTAAGCCAGACAGAGAACGACAAATACTGTACGATCTCATTCATCTGTGGAATCTAAAGAAGTCCAACTCATAGAACCAGGGAGTAGAGCCATGGCTACCAGGGGCATGAGGGAAATGGGAATATGTCGGTCAAAGTGTACAAATTTCCAGTTTTAAGATAAATGAGTTCTGAGAATCCAATGTACAGCATGGTGATTACAGTTAATATTGTACTTGATATATGCTGAGAGAGTAGCCCTTAATTGTTCTCGCTGCAAAAGAAAGAAAAAAAAAAAAGGTGGGCATGTGAACTGATGGGTGTGTTTATGACCTTGATTGTGGGAATCCACTGTGATCACAAAGTCTACGTATATTAAATCGTTACATCACACACTTAAAAAAAATCACATTGTACAGTTAAATATCTATATTTCTCCTCAACTGTACCTCAACAGAACTGGAAAAAAATGAACTAGGTCGCAGAGATCAGCCTTCAGGAGGCATGAATCCCTCAGCTCAAGGTAAACACATTCAACAAACTGCCTGTGATCACCACTAAAGAGGCAGGCTTTATATCCCATTCTTAACAGATGAGGAAACTGACATTGAGAAAAGGTAAAGAACTTGTCTAACAGCGGGGACTAGAACGCCAGGCCATGACACACCAAAGCCTCGTCATCACCAAAGCGTCCTTGCTAGTTGCTAAACCAGGCTGATCTCCACTTTCCTGCTTCAGCATGTAACTCCCCATTTCAGATTCACTCTTTGTATTTGGTTTCACGTTTTGTATCTGCGAGGTGATTCCTAAATTTCAGATACTAAGGGAGAAAGGAGGAAAGAATCTAGACTCATCAATGTCTCTGAGAATCCAGATGCTTTTTTAAAACACCAATGTAAAAGGTGTTTTATGTTGTTTATTAGCCTGGAATTTAAGTGGGAATGGAAAGCAGCCTGGACCAATAGGAAAAATTCTGCCTTCACCTGTGGTCATACCAGGGTTACCCACTAGGTGGGCAAAACTTGCTTTCTTCACTGCTTTAGCCCTTCTAGAATGCCCTCTTCTGTGCTTCAAGCCTTTATTACCCTGGTAGGCTCTGTGCTCTCCCCTCTCCAGATAAAAACTGCACCCCCAAAAGATCTGGGGATCAGTCATTTACCTGTTAGTGAATTTGCAGGTCTCAGTGCGCCAGCATTTTTTTTTTAAGATGTATTTATTTATTTATTTATTTGAGAAAAGGGGAGAGGGAGAGAGAAACTTAAGCAGACTCCACGCTGAGCATGGAGCCCAGCCCAGTGCACAGAGCCTGAGGCAGGGCTTGACCTCACGACCCTGAGATCACGACCTGAGCTGAAACCAAGAGTCAGACACTTAACAGACTGAGCCGCCCTGAAGCCCCTGCAGCTGCATTTTAAAGCTGTCCTCTGATAAAGGGCTGGAGTTCTCATCATAGGTGGACTGATGGGGGCATTTTTTTTTCTAGCATGAGGGCATAAGCGATTCTCTAGAGATCTTCAACACGACCCTTCCTTCCTCACTGTCTTGGTTCCCTAGGGCTGCTAGAACAACCACCACCAATGGGGTGGTTTAAGGCAACTGAAATGTATTCTTTTGCAGCCCCAGGGGCTGGGAGTCTGACATCGAGGTGTGGGTGGTGCCGCGCTCTCTCCAAAGCCTTGTGGCTACTTATCTGCAATCCCTGCCTCCATCCTCATGTGGCCTTCTTCTCCCCGTGTCTTTGAGTCCAAATTTCCCCTTTTTATATGTCTGCCAATCGTACTGGATTGGAGCCCACCCTAATGACCTCAGTATAAATCGATGACATCTGCGAAGACCTTCCTTCCAAATAAGGTCATCGTCTGAGACTCTGGGAATGAGGACAGCAACACAGCTTTACCGTAGGGGAGGGGGGCACATAATTCAACTCATAACACCCACCTATGAGATGACCTCAAGGTCCGACAAGGTCCTGGGCAAAGCAAAGTTCGGTCTCATTTCCTAGATTATTCTCAGTCAAGCAGAAGCACCGGCTCGAATATCTTAAAGAAATGTCTTCCATCACAGTTGACACAGCCGTGTCCTCTGCCTCAGAACTCTTCTCTCCCTTCTTTACCCAACTACGCCTTTTCCTCCTTTACATCTTGGCTCATGCATCCCGACCCCAAGGAGCCTTCCCGGGGCACCCAGACCAGGTCAACCCATTTCGGGATCTCTGTACCATCTCTCTCTCTCTCCCTCATTGCCCTCATCAACGTTGAAATTTTCCATTTGTTTCAGGATTATTTGACAGACATCTCTCTCAGCCACCAGCCTGAGAGCCCCCACGTGGCGAGGACCTCTCTGCTCTGTTCACAGCTGTATCCCCAACGCTTAGCACAGCCCCTGACTCTCAGGTGGGGCTCAGAGCTTTGCCCTCTCTTCCTTGGAAAGAAAACTCAGGTAACCATTCTATGCTCAGCCCCAAGCATCCTGGTTAGTTAAGTGCAGTCATTAACCTTGGGACCCGTACCTTCCACCTTCCTAGGCTGCGCCCAGCCACCGCCTCCCCACTACAGCCCAACCTGTGGCTAGCAACTCTGAGAACCAGAGAGCCATCACCCAGCTCCCCCTTAAACTACGCCCGCTCCCTCTCCCCCACATCCAGCCCTTATCAGTGTGGGAAACAGGTGTCTCTCCTCCCACCAGACACAAGAGGCGACATTCGCACTAGAGCTTTCCAGGGTCCTAAGAGGTGCTTTCATTTCACCCCTTCCTTGGCAGCTGGCAACACCAACACAGCCTCCTCGAAGCCACTATGTCCTGAGGAGTCAATTTCATACTTTTAACAACCTCTGCTTCTGAAATCCTCCAGGACCACAAAACAACAGGGCAGGCTTCCTTGGGATCAGCTTTAAAGAATCACGGCTGCTAAAACAAGTTTGGCCTGTGTATAGATAAGGACAACTGATAGATAAGGACAGCGGAGTCACGTATACAACTACCCAGCATGAGGACTGGCCCCTTACCCCCAACCAACAGCCCCTCCAACCAAGGGGCTCTGGGTGGCGCCACCAAGGAAGGCCATCTGGCCACTCCTTCACCTCGCAACTCCTGATAACAACTCACTCACCTCCTCAGCTAGCCAACCTTAACTGAGTTCTTACAGTGGCAATGGAACAGTCTAAGACCCTGGAAATGATAGAGCGGGAAGAAAGAGGCCCATTTTGTTCCTACACTCCAGCATCTGAACCCTGGAGGGACACAGCCAAGAAATCAAATGAGAAGGCAGCAGGCGGGGTAAATGCCCCAGCAGAGGTGAATACAAACAGGCTGCAGGGGGAGTGACATCTCTGGGGAGTGGCACCTCTGCCCGTGAAGGCCGGGAAGACAGGGAGGAAGATGGGCGGACGTGGGGGGCATGAGGCAGGGCTTCCAAGCAGAGGAAAAGAAAAATACGTTATGGGAACAGCAAACCACACCATTTGCCTGCGGTGTAGGGTGTCCAGTAGAAATAGAAACTGATGAAGCTAAAATGATAAAACCAGGGGCCACTTTATAAAGGGTCTTGTAATGAGCTGACAAGGCATAATTTGTTACCACTCTCTCTTTTTTTTTAAGATTTTATTTATTTATTTGTCAGAGAAAGACACAGCGAGAGAGGGAACACAAGCAGGGGGAGTGGGAGAGGGAGAAGCAGGCTTCCTGCTTCAGGCAGAGAGCCTGATGCGAGGCTCGATCCCAGGAGCCTGGGATCATGACCTGAGCCGAAGGCAGACACCCAACGACTGAGCCACCCAGGCGCCCCTTGTTGCCACTCTCTTGGTGGTACATTCAGTTCGGCCCTCATACTAATGGTGAATTCTTAAGATCATGGTGGTAAATTCTCTCAAAGGGGGTATAAGCACATACGCGTCCCCATGTGATGCCTGTTCTGATCACTTCTACACACACACCAGACCCTAAGAAACCCAGACCACTCGCACCCACGAGCCTGCCCTTGGTCACCCTCGGGGCTCTCTCAGATTGGTTGTTTTTCCAGATGGGTTCCTAGGATACGTGCATTCGCAATCATGCCCAGATACGAGAATGTGGATTTGAAAAACTGAACCTCATCCCCATTTCCTGCTTACATTGCTGACCTCCTTCCCCCCTTCTTCCTCTCCTCTTCCTTTCTTTCTTCCTTTAGAATCTTTTTTTTTTTTTTCCTGTGCTCACTGCTGTTTGCAACAGCTGCAGAACTTCACATATCTGGGAAGTCCATTAACTTGATGTTTACTGAGCTCCACATCATTAGCAGAGATGCTGAGCAAAAGCAAGCCTCTCAGCCCCGCCCCCACTCCCAGGGAGCCAGGGCCCCTCATGTAACTGGGGACACTCCCTCCAAACCGCCCCTCCCTTTCACTCCCCCCCACCGGAGATTTATGTTTTCTATCAAGCCAGATTACATTAACTTTACTACAATAAGATTCTAAATATGATTTGGGATTCTGCTAGGAAAAGATTCCATCAAATTCACCTACCAGTGATGTGGACAGTTTAACGTACATCTAGGTAATCATACACAAAATCCTATATTCACCACTGGCCCAGAAGCTTGCCCATAAAATATCTGGGTACTGGCTCCTCCGAGAAAGCTTGCCAGGAATTGGGGTGGTCAGCTGAGCTGTTCTGACCATTCAGTCTGGACCCCCAAAGGAAGGGTGGGGCTCTGAGTCAGGAAGCTCCTGGGAATGGAGGCAGGTTAGGACCTTGGGCCTCCAGGTGAAGCTGGCCCCTGTCGGAAGCCAGCTAAGGTGTGAGGTAGCCAGGTCTAGAGTGAAAAAGAGGGGCTGGAGATGGTGTGGGCCGGGGCACACGGAGTTAAGAGCAGAAGCCTATTCTATGTCGTCCCCTCACTTCTTTGCTTTTTTGGGAGGTTCTGCTTGCCATTTCTACTCTGGTTTTGTTTTACTTAATTTTTGACAGTAAAAGTCCATATCTGTCCTGGTTAAATGAAGGAGAAAATGGATTTTCACCCATATTTTGGCCAAGACCAATAGAGAATCAGAGCACCATTAGGGGGTACAAAGGCAATAATGTCAGCCAGACCAGTTCTCTAGAGCTCCAAAACAAAACCCCTCAGGACCAGAACCAAGCAGAATGTGGGCAGCCAGGAGGACAGGCTAAGGCCAGAAAGGAGCACCCCCTCCTCCCCCCTCAGGCTCTCCCAGATAGAGCGTTGGCTTTGAAATGAGAAATCACTTGTCAGCTACATCAGAGCATCTCACTTCATATGGAGGCATCTTCCTAAGTATTAGACAAAAATCCATCTGTGATCTTGCTATCATCCCAGTGTCACCACGGACATGAATGGAAGAGTGGTCACTAAAGGGTGTGCCTTCAGCTCTGCACCAAACATAGCCCTTTGCAGCAAGTAAAGAAACCAAGGCAGACAGGAGGCCCTTGAATAAAAAGGAAGCGAGGTTTGGGGTCCCAGCAAGAAGGGATCTGTGACTAGGGTGGTGTGGTCACATGATCGGCCATGGGCCTGAGCAGTGTCCTGAGCAATCATTTCCTGGTCCTCACTGCACAACCAAGGGTACTAGAGCTTTTTCAAGCTCCGTGATGAGCCTAGTAATCTAACAAAAGGCCTGATGCTGGAACAAAAGGCCACACGGTGTCCAAATTTCACGGTGTGGAACAATCCGACAGTCGGCATTCTCAGCTTTCTGGGAGAAGATTCTAGTTGGGTGGGAAAACTGAGGTCCGGGTCCTCAGGTCTCTGCTCACCTCCACCCCCTCTTAGCAGCTCCCTGGCAGGCCTTTTGCTTATTTCCGGAAGCCCTCGATTTTTCAAAGAAAATGGAAAGATGATGCCAAGTGGCCCCACGTCTTCTCTCCCTAGGAGCCGTGAGAAGGTGCAACACAGTTAGGGAAGGACAATAGCCAACCCAAGATGCGAAATGGGGAAATAAGAGAAGCCAACAGGAGAGCAAAGACACACAAAGCATCTCAAGCGAAATTCGAAATTCGAGGGCAAGGAGGGCATGGGTGCACTCCACTGCCTCCTGCCAAAATTCCCACAGGGATCTGGAACAGCAAAGGTGTGTCTCTTGCGGCCCCAGCAAATCTATTGTGAGCAACTGTAGCTGATATTTAACAGGGCGCCAGAAAGCCTTTTTCATAATTTGAAAAAAAGTAATTATTTTAACCACTGATGTGTATAATAAACTCTTGTCAGCCTGACGTTAAAATCTGTTTCTTTTCTCTGCTCCCCACCTGCTTCCCCACAAAGCCCTTACTTCCCACAAGTATGGCACATGTTCCGTTACTGTGATTTTAGGATTTCTTCAAGGAGCTCTGTGATGGGCAGTTATTTTGTTAAGTGGCGGGGCATCTATCTAATACGTACACCGTCTTCCCTGCAGGAAAGGAGAGAAGGACTGGAAGGCACTCAGCCTCTCAACCTCCAGCTGGGACTGTGTTCTCTTCCGTGAGTGGTGATGGTTTCAGAAAACTCATTGTGGATTTAGGGAAAATCTGAAGAGGAATGTTATCAAGGTCCTTCAAGGCTAAGGAGAAGAGACCAATGTGGAGGGAAAAAGAAAAGAAGAAAAAAACTGAAAAACAGGTTTTTCCTCTCAAAGAGGTACAATAATCCACATTCTGCACAGTTTGGAGGAATAAACCCAAGCTCCTGGGGGAAGTTTCCTGACAGAAAGAGGAACAACAGGAAGGAAGAGCTGCCCTCCCTGTATGTGAGTTCCACAAGGGCAGGGAACACGGCCAACGCATCTTGCATGAGGCGGTTAGCTCTTCACAGCCAAGCTGAAGTAGAAAGGAGAGTCCAGCCTCTTGCTGAAACACTGGCTTCCTCGTGTGACTCCTGTAATTTTCAGTAGCTCCCAGTCTCTCTCAGAAAGAAAGTCTACACTCCTCAGCCTTATACTCAAAGCCTCCACAGTCCAGATTCATCCTACCTGATCACAGGCCACTCCTAGATACAACCCCTCTAGACTTGGCCAATCTTCTCATTGTCTCATGGACACGCCACATTGATGCCAACGTGTTAGCCGTCAACCCGAGATGCTTCTGCATGTCTTACCTATCTACGTAAACCAACCACCCATCATTCAGAGTCCCACTCCTTTCTTCCACAAAGCCCTTCTCAACCACTCTAGCCAATACTGCCAATACTGCCCTTGCCTTGCCTTTCTGAACCACAAAATTAGCACACATGCATTTCTCAGGGAACTTTGCTCTCTTTCACTAGTGTGGAATAGGGTCTCAGTCCCATGTAAGTCCCACGAAAGCAGGAGGCCCGTCCCTCTTGCATCTATTAGCACTTAGCATGGAGCTAGACCGACTGATGCCTTTGATACCTAAGGAGTATGGCAAAGGGCTGTGGTCACACACTCCAGGCTTCCTGACCCCGTCCTCACTCTCCTGCCCCATTCTCCAGATCCAGATCCAGTTCTCTAGAATGCAGATCTAGAGAGAGGTAGGAAAGAAGGGAAGAACAGAGTTGTTTTTCTGGATGGTGACAGAGGGAAAACAGTTGTTATTTCCAGGTCAGGGTCCTATGGCACTTTTGTTTCCCAGATGAGACATTTTACTTGGCATTAGTTCTTGGGTCAGAGAAAGCCTATCTGGGATGTAAAAGTGATCCTTTAGTTTTGGAAACAGCCATAAAATGAAAAAGCTGGACAATCTCTGGGGAAGCTACTGGAGCTGGGGTGGGAGCCCTCCATCTCCATGCCAGTAGGGTACAGAAGAGGTCAATAATCACAAAGTTCTCTGTCCGTGGGTCAACGAACTCATTCTCCAGTCTTCCGGGAGGGCGGTGGGCCCCAGCACATGAGTGATCCTCATGGATTAAAAATCTCCATAAGATTCAGGGCGCCTGGGTGGCTCAGTTGGTTGGGCGACTGCCTTCGGCTCGGGTCATGATCCTGGAGTCCCGGGATCGAGTCCCATGTCGGGCTCCCTGCTCTGCAGGGAGTCTGCTCCCTCTGACCCTCTTCCCTCTCGTGCTTTCTATCTCTCATTCTCTCTCTCAAATAAATAAATAAATAAATAAAATCTTAAAAAAAAAAAAGTCCATTAAAAAAATCTCCATAAGATTCAGACTTCATGCACACAATGACTCACTTATATTTTTCTCAAAATTCCCTGGAGAGTCTCAGTTAAACTTCTCTCCCTGCGATCGATCCACAGCCTGCCACCTTTACTAAAACTTAGTCCATCAAGTAATTATCCTCTCTTTTCTATCTTCCTAACTATTCCTTCTTTTTGCTCTGCTTCCCCAGGTTACCGCCCCACCACCATCTCTCTTCTCCCTGCCATGAAGTGACAGTCTACCCTTCTCCCCTTTTCAAGAGTGACAGACTATTCTTTGCTGCCTTACTTCTACATCTCCTGCTCATCCCCTTCATCTCTTGCAATTTGGATTCTGCCACCAATCGCTTCGTGGAAAGGGTTTTCTCACAATCAGCCTCTCAGACGGAACATCAGCTGTCAGTTGTGACAGCCTCCTTATTTTCCATTCTCCTCAGCTAACTCAAAGGAGGACGCAGCCCTGCTGGGTGTACCGTCTCGACTCTCTCCCCACTACCCTCTCCTATCCCTGTCCATCCCCTGGGCTTGCCCCAAGATTTGGGCCTTGCTTTGCTTCCCCCTGGGGCCTCTGGCCACTCTCAGGTCCACTTCACCTGCTCCCATGATTTCAACTACCACATGGACATTGTTGCCTCCAACCCAGACCTCTCCACCAGAATGCCAATCTCAAGTTTCTAAATTTGTGCCGAACATCTGCACCTGGGAGCTAGAGTTACCTCAAACTCCACACACTGACAAGCAAATGTATTACCTCCCTTTCAAATGTGCTTTCCTACTGAGCTCCCCCGCCCTGTCTAAAGGCATCACCATCTTCCCAGCCCACCCCACCCCACCAGAAGTCCTCTGACCGTCTCCCCCTCCTCATCCATTGCCACCTTCCATCAACTCCCCGCCCCTACCCCTCTCCTCATGATCTCTCCCTGACTTCCCATCATTTCCAAATTCAGGCCCTCCTGAGCCCTCCTGGCCTCAGCGGAATCTCTCAACTGGTCTCCAGTCTCCAGATCTCTAATCCTTCCCTCCTATTACTGCCAGAAGCATCTTTCTTCCCAGGTCTGCCCAAGCGTGCTTTCATAACTTTGCTCACACTCAGCTTGAGATGCCCTTCACTGCCCACTTCTCTGTAACTAAAATCCACCCATCCTTCAAGGACACACCAGGGACTACGGTACAGAGCCTTTATAACTTAGCAATTCTGCATCACACTAGAGATGTGTCTTTGGTGTTGGCCGGGGTGTATGTGTGTATGTGTGTGCATGCACGTGTGTGTGTGTGTGTGTGTGTGTGTGTGTGTGTGTGTGTGTGTGTGTGTGTGTGTGTGTGTGTGTGTGTGTGTTCTCCCCAGGACTTCTCCCCAGCCCAGCAGCACTCAGGTCTCTTTTAGCACTGATTTCACCATCCTTTCCTATCAGCTTCCCCCACTGAACTGGAAGCTTCCTGAGGACAGGTGGAATTATGGAGTGAATTGCACTTCCCAAAAAGCTGTGTCCAAGTCCCTACATCCCTGTGAATGTGACCTTATTTGGAAACAGGGCCTTTGTGGAGACAATCAAGATGAGATCATCAGGGTGGGCCCCAGTCCAGTGACTGGCTGTCCTTAGAAGAGAGAAGACAGAGTGGGAGGGAAGACAGCCATGTAAAGACAGGGCTGAAGCCTGGAGTTCTGCTGACACAAGCCAAGGAGCGCCTGGGGCTACCAGAAGCTGGAAGAGACCAGGAAGGATTCCCCTCCAGGTTTCACAGGGAGTGTGGCCCTGCCAACACCTTGATCTGGGACTTGTAGCTTCCAGAACTGTGAGAGGATAAATTCTGTGGTGCTTCTGCATAGCAGCCCTAGGAAACTAAGACACGCGGGCATCATGTCTTAATTCCTCTTTGTGAACCCTCAGTATGCACGGACTTCTTGAAACTCGTTAACTTCTTGGTGAATTCGTGAACAAAAATGAACCATGCACACCAAAGAACTTTTACAATGAGGGCAGATTAAAAAAAAAATCTGTTAGACTTAAATGTATATTCATACTTAAACCATCATTTCCCAAGACGGGATTACTGATCTATAATCACAAGAACCTCAGATGTGCGTTTTGTGTCCAGAAAGAGAAAGAGATGGGCTGAGTGGAAGCCACCCTCTTCACCCAGCCTCCCTGCACCTCATGGAAACATTGGCAAAGCAGCTGGCCGGGCCTGCAGGTGTCCTCAGGAAAGTGAGGCCTTCCTCCGCTCAAAGCTGTGACCTTGTACTCATTAGCACGGGGCTCTGTTCCACTAAGCTAATGACCTCAAATAGCAGCCAGCAGAAATTAGATTCGCTAAAGGGAGTGGGGAGAAGAGGCTGATAAAGACAGTATCTCTCTTCACACGCAAAGTGAAGCAGAGCATAATTATCACGATGTCAATGCTGACACCAAAATGCTTTCAATTCAACCAAGTGGACACTCACACCAAACGCCTTTTAGGAACGAACAGGGCCGGGGCGGGGGGGGGGGGGGGCGGGGTAGAAAAAAAGAGCCAGAAGGTGAGTCGTTCTCTTTTGTCTTTCTTGAACAAACACTGAAAACCAACACATTGGGGGCATTCCAGAAAAACCTCGGAGTGTAAAGAGGGGAAGCACTCTCCCAGTCTGTGTCACTCCGTCTGTCTGTTGCTACCAGCATGGTGGCCATAAATACTACCTGTGAGTCACAGTGAAAATCCACAGTCTCTCTGGAGACAAAGTACAGCAGTGGCAGGTGCACCTAGCCCTGTTCCTGTGAGGAAATCACAACTTGGGGGTAGCAAAACTACTATCCCTGCCACAGAAATGCAAATGGTCCCTTCTTCCCTGAACAGGTTGGAAAGGAGAACTGTGTAGTCTGGCCACTGCCGGACACGGCTCACTGGTTTCCAGAGGCCCCTGCTCCAGCCTGGTTCCAGCCTTTAGATCCTCAATCCTAAAACCTTGGTGCTGTCGATGTGTGCGATTTTAAATAAAATGAATACTAAGCCATAAGGGAAAGAAGTCCAATAAATGTCATGATGGCCATTCTGAAGCTTTTTGGTAAATATGAAACATAAAATTCTTTCCAAAATAAATCTGCAGGGCCCCTGCTTTGCGGGTGCTCCGTCAGCCTTGGGCGGCCAAGCGTGACCCACGGTGCTACTCCATTGCTCCTCAGTGGCAAGAGCCCTGGGAGGTCCCCGATCGCCTGTCCTTTGCCCCCACTCCACACCCCCCCGAGAGTGTGTTAGTCTCGTCACTGATCGCTACACACAGAGGGACAATCACTCCTGCCCTCACCTCCCTGATTCTCTTCACTCCCTTACTGCCAGCTCCCATATACATGCTTAACCCTCTGTTTGAGGGATTCTTCCGCAGCCCCAGGGGTTTCTTTAAGTCTTTTTTAAAGGAATAATCTCTAATACGTATGTATCTATCATTTCATTTTATTAGTTTTTGTATCTATCATTTTTTTTAAATTTATTTATTTGAGATAGAGAGCACGTGAGCGGGGGGGGGGGGAAGAGGGAGAAGCAGACTCCCCGCTGAGCAGAGAGCCCGATGCGGGGCTCGATCCCCAGACCCCAAGATCACGACCTGAGCGGAAGGCTGACGCTTTACTAACTGAGCCACCCAGGCAACCCCAGTATCTATCATTTTATAAGGCAGTGAGGTTTTTATCTCAAATCTGATTTAACCTTTTACCAGTGACCCTGCCATCAGTAGGAACAGTGGTTCTCAAGGGTACAAACGGCAGTGCAGGAGGCCAAACCCTGCAGTGAATTGATGTGCTACCCCCATCTCCTGCCTCTACAGACAGAAGGACTGGCGGTTCATCGCTCACCTTCGTCAACCCACACATGACTGCGGTCAACGGCTGACAGTGGGTGCGCTTTTATATCCCACGAGGAGAAGCACATGTGATTTGTGACAACTGTTTTTTCCATGCTCATACATCTTATTAGACAAGATGTTAAAGTCATAGAAATTCAGAGCTGCAGGGAACGGAAGGTCTATGAAAATAAAGTGACTATTCATCAAGACACTGGTTAAACTAATTATTGAACTGTGGATTACTACACTGTAGTCTTTCAGAAAATGAAAGTAGATCAATATGAACCTATAATAACAATTTCTGAAATTGTTAAGTAAAAGAAGAAACAGGACGATGTGTATGCCGATTATCTCATTCATTTTCTTTCTTTTTTTTTAAGATCTTATTTATTTTTTGACAGAGAGAGAGACAGTGAGAGAGGGAACACAAGCAGGGGGAGTGGGAGAGGGAGAAGCAGGCTTCCCGTGGCACAGGGAGCCCGATGTGGGGCTCGATCCCAGGACCCTGGAATCATGACCTGAGCCGAAGGCAGACACTTAACGACTGAGCCACCGAGGCGTCCCATCTCATTCGTTTTCAAAAGATATCCACATAATATACCTACAGAATATTTCTGGAAGGATATGTAAGGAGCTAGTATAGTGGTGCCTCCGGAGAGGGACCTGGGGATCTGGGATAAGAGGAAGGCTAACTTTTCAACATCTGCCTTTTTACTGTTTGAATTCCTCTCAAGGTCTATGTACTCAATCTTTTAAAAAATATATATATTATAAATAAACATATAAACACATAAAGCATAGATTACACATTTTCGGTTTTCAACAAGGAGAGAGACCTTGAAACCTTCTAATGCCCTCATTTCCCCAGGGAGGAAAGCACAGTCCAAAGAATGACCTGAGGGTGGCTGGAGGCTGGACCTCTGGCCCTTCCATTCTGTTCTTTCTGCCCTTCCACAGTGTCTCCTCATTCATGGTCATGTTCTGGTTACCCAAGGTTATCTGAAATCAACTCCCCAATTACATGAAGTGTCACCGTTATTCATTTATATTACATGCTTAAAACAAGGAATCCATGATCTGGATTTTTTTTAAATCAGATTCTATTCTCAACTTGCTACAAGAGTTGTGCTCAAATCAATCCCTTCATGAAAACCAAAGAAATGATCCCCCAGCTTATTAGGTTTCTTTAACCCTGCTTTTCTTTTATGGTATTTGCTGTAAACAGAGCATGCCTCTGCCTGTTCCTGTCTGCAATATTTTGTTCATTTTTCCTCGTGCTCCAATGTTCTGGTCAGACCAGTGCTATCTGTTTTGAAATGTGAGCTCCCTGAAAGGTCGACACTGATTCTCTTATATAGTTGATGTGCGACTAATGAATTATGCCTCGTACAGTCACTTCAGAAGCCTTCTGATATGAAAGCCTCTTCAGCTAATGCACTTGACACAAGGCCCAAGATGCATTTGCTATAGGTGCAATTTATAAAATCATCCTAAAAAATAATCAGAGTACATTCCTCTGATTCAGATAGGAAGCTTTATTTGAAATCTTGTTCCCCATGCCTTTTTTCTTGACTTAACCAATGCAAGCTGAAATGTTACATAAGTCAGGGAGATTCTAAATGCTTGGGTTCTTTCAAGAAACCCACAAAATCAACACAATCATTTGGTGGTTTAGGCTTTTGCCATTAACAAAGCCCAGACTGATGCTCTGTTTCTTATGCATAATGTATTCATCCAAGTTAAATTCCCTTCATTTTGCTAAATTGTAGCCACTGCTGTTTATAAACTCCCAGAATGGTTATTTTATTAGGCTTTATTTTGGGGTTGAGGGAAAAAATACAAACAAGGAAATCTAACATGATGTTTTTTATAACGACATTTTAAAAAAGAAATGAGCTTTCACTTCCACGAATCTCAGCTCACCTTCTATTATATACTGTTTTCTGGACAAATAATGCTATAACATCTTATTCTAGGGCTATCTTGGTTTCGTTTTGTTTTGTTTTGTAATATTAAAAAAATTCTATACCTGCCCATCCATTAATTACTTGAAAATATTTCCTTCCGGCCTCCGACTGCTCAGGGACCTCCCTTAGCAATTTCCTTACCTATGATTATGCTGATGGCCTGTGTAACAGGTTGCATCATTATCTGAGTTAAATTACTGTTAGTGTCAATGTAATGTCAAATCTGAGGGCTCCCAATGTTCTGGAACCCAAGAAGATGGCCCCAGAGGAGCTTCCCCCGCTGCCCCAAGGCATGCCAGAAGACCAGGCTGGGTGCCCTCACGTGGTGAGGGGCCCATCAACCAGGGCCTCCCTCTCTTGGGGCCCAGTGCCAAAAAGGCCACCAGCCAACCCCATCACATTGACCTCCAAAATCCTTCCAAGTGCTTCCCAACCTTCTGTGCTTCCCTGCGCATTTTTCTCCCCTGAGCATTTGATGCCAGAGTAGAGAAGCAAGCAGAAACCTAGCATGACTAGGATGACTTTGCCCCGGCATTTCAATTACCTAAGGGCAATTACCTTATAATTAGGACTCTTCCTTTTTCTGAAACACCAGAATAATATCCTAAATTTAGAGAATACCTGTCTTCTTCTTTCAGGCAGCCTCACTTGTTCCTGAGATACCCTTATACCGCCATTTCAAGTGTCAGGAAACTCAAATCATTATTTCTCCCTCACGGGTGAGCAAAATGAAACCCAGAGTAATGAAGACCTACAGACACTGCTATGAATATTCTCCTACGTATCTTTACACATAAATATTTCTGAAGGATAACATTTCTGGAGGTGAAATTATTGAGTTAATGATACCCGTTTGAATAAAGATGATCAAAACACCCACTATTAAGCTCCCATTATGCATGAATGTCTGCTTCCCTCTACCCTCAATGATAATTTTTTTTTTTTAATGTATTTACCATTCTGGTACTTTAAAAAAAATAACTTATTGTAGGTTGAATATCTTTTTATGTATTTAACACTCACTTTATTTCTTTTTTCTGTCAATCATCTGTTCTTGTCTTTCCCCATTTTTCCATCATGTTGTGGACCTTCTATTCATTTAGTAGAGCTTTTAATCAATTAAGGATATTGTCTTTTGGGTTTTATTTGTGATTCCAAGTTCACTGTTTTTGTTTGTTTGTTTGTTTTTGTTTTTTTACCTTACTTATGATGGTCCATGAAGCTGTCATAGATGAGGTCTGGGTTAGTTTTCTGAAATTTAACATATTCATCTATTTATTTATGGTTCCCAGGGTTTGTGTTATACCTAGCAAGACCGCACTATCACGAGGTTTTTAAAAACTTCTCTATTTTCTTCTACTACTTTTAACATTTAAATTTTTGATCCATCTGGCATTTATGTTGCCACAAGAAGTGAGGTATGGATCCAATTTTTGTTTTCCCAGATGGCAACCCAGTTATCCCAAATGATGTATTGAATAATGTGTCATTTCCTTACTGATACAAAATTCCACCTTGATCTGAAGACAGTTTCTGTATGTATCGGCACCCAATTCCAGATTCTATTCTGTACTATTGATCTGTCTGTCCATTCAGGAATCAGAACTATACTACTTAGATATATATGTATATATATATATATATATATATATACATATATATATATAAAATGTTGTTTAAAACATCTAATATCCGGCAGGGCTAGTTTATCTTAATTATCCTCACTTATCCTTACCATGAATAGAGCCGATGCTTCCATTCCATTTCCTACCTGATTGTTTTTCTCTAAAGCTGTCTTTCTACATTAATTTCATGCCACTCTACAGGTCTCTTGTTGTTTACAGTAAATAGTGTATCATTCAGCTATCACATAAGCATATCATATGTGCATAACTCCACCTCTTGCTTTCTACATGTGTACTTTCTTTCTTTGTTTCTCTTGTCCAAGAGCATCAGCAAGTACCTACACGACAGCATTTAATAAATGCAGTGGACATCTTCATTTTGATGGCAGCATGATCCCTAACAACCCATGTAATCCAGCTAGCTCTATATTCTGCAAACCCTTAGAAGAAATGGAAAAAAAAAAAAAAGGAGAAAATCAAATTGCTGGTTTCTACTCTGGGATCTGGGTGAAACAGAAGCAGGGAAATGATGAAGAAGAAAATGCTTTTCTCTAGGACCCTCCCACTGCTCCTCCCCCCCCGCCCCCTTCCACCGCTAGGGCCCCCTGGATTCTGCGTGCCTCCCCGTCCCCTTTATGTGCCACAATTTATAGAGGCCAGGTGGGTGTTTTGTCAATGACAAATACAAAACAAGGAACTAAAACCCATCCTAAGAACTTCTGTGAGTGATTTCCTACATTATACCTACAAAATCTCCCATACTTAAAGTTTTCAATGACGATACTACCCAAAACCCCCTAAGCTATAACTTGCCTCTTCGAGCTACTGGGTGGTCAGGGATCAATGCATGGATAGGGAGCAAAGAAACTGCTAGAGCGGGACCTTCACAAGCTCTAGTGTATCTGCCACAGCAGAGGAGTCTGGTCTCCAGTGTACAGGGTGTCAGCCAGTCTCATCCAAATACTGCCCAGTCCATGAAAGCCTGAATCACATCCTAACCCCTTTACAAAACTTTCCTACACCACTGTACCCAATCCTTGGAGAGAGACTTCTAGTTGCCTACCTCAATATCCATTCTCCCCTTCTTTCTTAGTAATAAACCTCCTGAATTTTAGCTGTGCACGTGACTGCCTAGAAAAAAAGGCTCTATTTCCCCAACCTTTCTTAAAAGGGAGAAAGTATGCCCTTCTTCTCCCCTTTCTTCTGGAATGACTATGCGATGGCTGGAGGCCTGGTGGCCATCTTGGACCGTGCAAATGAGGACCACATTCTAGCGATGATGAAGTAGAAAGCTGGACGGAGCCTGAGTCTCTGACAGCTTCAGGGAATACGTATCAGCTCTGATCAAGATCTCTTGTTCATGAGAAAATAAAACCTTGTGTCTTTAAGCCATTGTTGATATAGGTTTCCTGTCACATGCAGACACACTTAATCCTAACTGGTCCATACCGAGTGGAACCTTCACTGATCACCATCGTCGGGGGGCTCAGGGCACTTTCTCATGCTTCATCAGGAGTCAGCCTTACCTTCCCCTCCAGCCTGCTCCCTGAGGGCCCCTGACCTTCTCAGTTCTGCTTCAGGTCAGGTGCCTACTCCGGGTCAGGGGACATAGTAGACACTCAGTAAATATTTGCTGAGTGAGGAACTCTGACATGAAAGAAATGCCAGCTAGACGTCTATGCTTTCCATGGTGTTATCAATAACACGAGGGGAAAAGAAAACTTTCTCTTACCCTAGGAAACTTGGCAAATGTTTTGTTAACTTTAATTTATTCTCTGACACTCCCTTCTGGCACAATGGTCATTATTTGAATAACAGTTGAGTCTCCTCCATGGTCAGGAAATTTACGCTCAGTGACTAGCTAAAAGTGAAGAAAATTCATAGAATTCAAATGAGAGCATTCATGCAGATGGGCAAATATCTTTTTTTTTCTCGCGAATTTATTATAATCCATGGTGACTATAAGAAGCCATTTACACAGTGCGGCATCTCATTCAGTCTCGGGTACAGAGAATGTTCTCAACAAATATTTTTTGAGCTTATGATTTATTTTCCTTTTTTACTGCATTTATTTTTTCCCCTCACTTCTCTTTCCTAATTTTCCTACACATACAAAAATGCAGCTCTTCTCTTCAGACAAGCCTTGGTTCTCTAAGAGGCAGTGGCCAGTGTTTCGGTGAGACAGGCTCTTTCTCCCTTGTCTTGGTTCAGCACTTTCTGGATCTTCTGACCACAAAAGGGGACATGAGAGGGGGCACCTGGGTGGCTCAGTCAGTTAAGCATCTGCCTTCAGCTCAGGTCATGATCCCAGGTCCTGGGATTGAGCCCCAAGTCGGGCTCCCTCTTCTCCCTCTCCCTCTGCTTCTCCCCCTGCTTGTGCTCACCCTCTCCCTCTCTCTCTCTCTGTCAAATAAATAAATAAAATCTATTTAAAAAGGGGGAGGGGGACATGAGAAAAAAGCCAGAAACCAACACACTAACCAGTACCACGGTGGCTGTCCTTTCTCTGGACCGAGCCTCTCCACACCTGTAACTTTCTTCCTTCTCTCTCTTCCACACCGTGTCTACTGAGAGGACACTGCCAGCCACACAGATCCCATCTGCAAATTAAAGATGATGTTGGGTAGGGGCACAAAACTCCTACGCATACATGCCTTAGACACATGAACCGCTCCATGTGCATGTTCTAAAAGGCACCCCTTCCTCTGGCAGATCCAGCCCAAGTCTGGAAGCCTGCTTGGCAAGAGAAATGAGATCTGAGATTCAGCCCCACTTGCCCCCTATCCAGGCGCCCAGCCATGGGAAACCCAGAACAACAGCAGCTGGGCCTGGCCCTCAAGCTCAATGTGCCACTTGTGAGTGGTAAAATCAATTTAGGAGGTCCAATCAACATTTTTTAAATTAAATAATAGGGTAGTAAAATGGATCAGGTGCCTCTCATGTAGTAAGGTAACTATTACTCCATCACTCCCCATGTGTGTACCTCTGTCACAAGGCGGAATGTATTTTCTGCTGGGGGTCTAGTTGAACTAATTTCAACTCCAGATGTTGAAAACCCAGCCTGAAGCTGGCCCACGGTGCTCTTCTTTTGTTTTAAGATTTTATTTATTCATTTGAGAGAGAGAGAGAGAGAGAGAGAGAGAGCACAAGCAGGGGGAGGGGCAGAGGGAGAAGCAGACGCCTTGCTGAGCTGGGAGCTGGCCGTGGGGATCGATCCCAGGACCTGGAGATCATGACCTGAGACAGAAGATAGACGCTTAACCATCTGAGCCACGCAGGCACCCCCCATGCTGTCTTTTGAGTGCAGTCCCAGAATCATGCCTGCCTATTCATCTCCTTATGAGTCTTTCACCGGGCCTTTCAGCTCACCAAGGAGACCCAGATTCAAAAGGCAAATTTCCTGAAAAGGGGAACCCCCTGACTTAAGTCTCACTGGGGTCTAAATGGCTGATTGCAGATGTTCCTGAGAGCAAGTTTCAATAAGGTGGGAAAAGACCATCGCCTCACTAAATGGAGAGGAAGGGAATGACAACATCCCCACTAAACTTCACCACTTTGTCCAGCTCTGGCATAACTTCTCACTGCCTCCCACCCTCTACGCCCCTCCCCAGCACCAAGCCAGTTGTACTCTGAAATCATTTATGGTGCTGGACAGCAGGGGAGACTGAAACTTCGGACTCATAAGGCCTTCGGTCGACTTGTGGATGGAGCTTCCCACATGATTTCTGTCCCCCTAACACCACAAATGATTGAGAATTGGCTGCAAATTTAGCTGTCCATCAATGGAAAACATATGTCTAGGCAAGGCAGGAAAAAACAGGAGCCTCCGCTGACTATCGAAGACAGACATGGGATCCCTGCTGAGTGTGGCCAGAGGAGAGGGGGCGCTCAAGACTGTGGGCTGTTTTCTTAGACTTTACTCTTTGGGCATCAGTATACAGTTCCAGCTCTAACAATTTGTTCAAGGTAAGAAGATGCCTTCTGAAAAGGCCATAAATATTGCTCCCAAGAAACACTTCCCTGGCTCCCGTGAAACAGGAAGGCTTGATTACATCTCCTCTCACTATGTCCATCCAGAGCTGCAAGGACTTGAGAGCAAAGACCTTCAGCCTCTTCTTCCTGCTGCTCGAAGCCTACGAGTCCGGTTTAGAAGGAATACTTCCCGGTATTCTGCCCCTCAGGTATTTCTCTTCCTTATCTCACTTCCTCCCTATTTCTGAGAAAGGCAGGACTTGCAGAGACTGAGCCTGAAAATAGTTTTGCCTTTTTTGATGATGCCAAAGAAAGATGTCTCACCTTTCCTGATGCTACTTGGCTGACTGCTTGGGGGGGGGGACTGTTACAGCTTATGGGGGTGCTAATTAGAATCAGTTAAAACCCAGCTGGCCTGCCCTGGCACTGAATTAACTTCCAGGACTTGCTCAGCCCTTATGAAAAGCAAAGAGGGATCCAGAGAAAAAGAGATTCTGCAGAGATTCTAACCAAGACTTAGCCAGCCAGCATCCCTCCGCTCAGGGAGTAAAATCGTTGCTGGATTTGTCAAAAGGATAAAATGCCTGATGTTGCTAAGGGCATTATAGTTTATAACAAAGTGATGGATCTGTCAATGAATTTAACTGGGATCATTTCACTATGTGTGTGTGTGTGTATGTATGTATATACATATATGTATATATGTATGTGTATATGTATCACATCATGTTGTGCACTTTAAATATATACATTTTTGTCAATTACACCTCAATAAAGCTGGAAAAAATACATGTAAAAACCTATCCTCCATCAAAAAATAAATAAAAAAGGTAAAGTATTCCTTTTTTAAAGGGCACACAGATGACGACTTGAGAGCCACACACACACACGTGACCTTCAGTGACCAGGATATATCACATGCCCACTGCATGCCAGGAGCAGCACAACTCCCCCCGGGGCAGACAGCTACAATGTGAAGGTCATCTGGGTGCCAAATTACTCCCTCACCACCACACACGTGTCACTGTGGAAGCTCCTACTTTACACTCTAAGGCAACTTACATAAAATCAGTGCTTATTGAATGTTTAAAAAAATAAGAAATCAAGTTAGCAAATCCAAATCTATCAAACTGTACACTTTCAATACATGTCGTTTACTATATGTCAATGATGCCGCCCTAAATCTGGGTTTTTTAAAGTAAGTTCAGGTAGTCCATTCATAATTGTTTGAATGAACAATACTTATATTTTCCTAACTCAAGCACCCCCATTTAAAACACAGATCAAGTTTGCTCCCATAAAGCCCACTGGGAAAGGATCTGAAGGGAAAGGAAACCATGTGTCCACACCGTGGGGCGGTAAAGCTGTAGACAGAAACCAGTGCATGCAAAGGTTACTAATAACCTAACACAGGATGTAACAGGTGCCAACTGAGTGACTCAGACAATAGATGTTCCAGGAGCGGGGACTGCTGGCTGATTTCGCTCCGGGGGACCAAGCCACTCCGTTGTCACAAATGCAGGCTATGCGCACCTCTCCCAGCCCCAAAGGCATCACCTGAACGTGTCCGTTCGCAGGGGACACAGCGATTGTGCCACCAAGAAATAACCGTTGCTTCTGGTCTCCCTGGCCTCACCCCCAGGCCAAGGGACAGAGAGCCAAAAGAACTAGATACATTTTGGAACACAGTAACAGACAAAATTGCTCCAGGAGTCAAACGTGGCATTAATCACAGGTATAAACACTAAAACCAACACACTAAAACCAAAACCAGATTGGCCTCTATTTCGGTGGGTAAATTCCTACTTGGGCACTCTGAAAACTTTATGAGTCGGTTTATAGATAAATGTAATAGGACCAATTTCCAAAGAGCAATTTAAAACCCACCAGGCTAAAATTTAGGAGAACTACAGGGCCCCAGACACTCAATCATAATTAGTTCTTAACAGGAGACAAATGAAGAGAGTCTATAATAAGTATAGGAAGAAAACACTATAGACTGGAATACCTAAGTTACTAAAGTGTTACAACTTCTAACCTCTTAACACAGTGTCTGGAACACAGTAGCTAGTCAATAAATGT
This sequence comes from Zalophus californianus, assembly GCF_009762305.2. Classification (NCBI taxonomy): domain Eukaryota; kingdom Metazoa; phylum Chordata; class Mammalia; order Carnivora; family Otariidae; genus Zalophus; species Zalophus californianus. The sequence goes on from NC_045602.1 coordinate 74,418,185, forward strand.
CTGTTGAATGAAGAACAAATATTTTGCATAGGAACTTTAAAGTGTCTTAAGACAACGCTCTGATTGTTTTATGTGGATTAGCCTGGTTTCCATTATAAGCACCTTAAGACAACCACATCTTCTTACTTATTTTCACAAGTCAAAGTATGTAAGGTGTCGGAAAGTCTCTGTAATATGTACGTTTCTTAAAAAGTTTTTCTTCTCTTCTGAAAATCACTCGACAGCAGGATGCCTTAGGTATGTGTGTATGTGCATATCTCAGAGTGACTGAGTTTTCGCCTAATGGCAAAAGTGGGCTGTGTTTATCAGCTTGTCTTTATCTTTTACTTTCCCAATTTGGCTCTCCATGTCCTGAGAATGTCAACAACCCAATTTTAATGTTCAACTCTGGGAATCGTAAAACTATCAATCAAAGAAACAGCATCCCTACCATATATTAGCACATATTCGGGATATTAGGAGCATGGTCTTCTGCATCTCCCTTCTGGTGGGGGGGAGAGACAGGCATACAGAGCCCATTCTATCAGCCTAAACATACCAGAATCTCCTAACTTGGAAGGAACAAATCATGCTGTTAGGCCTCCTAAGATTACTGGCACTCACCATTCAAACTCAACAAAGTTGGCAACCTCTAGAACTTTATAGCCCTAATACCGAACCACTCCCTTATGATTTGTCTAGTGACTTTTCTTGTTTCTAGAACAGCCAGCGTTGAGTCTGTCAATGCTAGCTTCAAACCTGTCCCCTCACCCTCCATCCCAACACCCTCCTGTTAATCTTTAATTCTTTCTGTCTCTCAATAGTTATTACAATCTCTCTCAAAATCCTCTATTACACAAAGAGATGCTAAATCTCTTCCTCAATCTAACAGCTTGGAATAAAAGTGTGGGAAATAGGCAGAGCCTAGATTTGGAAAATAGACTTCTCCCATCCTTCACTCTAGGAGGACTTCACCTTTGTGTTGCATAGTCCTCTGGGTAGACCTGGAAGAGCTGAGTCGAGCCAGCCCTCTGTCCTAGCTGGCAGGAACCCAGACGCAGGAAGGTCACCAGTGCCCACAGAAGTCAATCGACAAACCTGCAGCAGGGCCCCATGTTCACCAGCTCTTGGCAGTCCCCAGCCCCTCACACCCCTTCTTCATGTAAGTATCCCACATGAGCCCCAACCCTCCCCATCTTTCAACCCATCGCTCACAGTCCACTTCTCCCAGCAGGACTTTCCAACTATCACAGCCTGTACACCCCTGAGCCTGACCTTCTTAGATCTGCAGTGCTTCCTGCCTGCATCACATACTTCGCACTTCTTACAGACAGACTGAGATTTTCATATATGTAGACTTCATTTTCCCAATCGAATTGCAAACTCAGAGGGCAGAATTTTCCCTAGCAAAACCACCTTTTGCACAATAGACTCGCTGTAAAAATATGTGAGTCCATGTGGAATAAGGATGAAGTAGGAGCTTCTGCCTCCGCCAGTCTGGGTCTTAGAAGAAAAAGTCTCAATCCCAGTAGAAATGCCTGATTAGGCTTCCAATACCACGTTTTTCTTTTGCACCTAACATGTGGACCTGTAGTTTACTGCTACAGCAAGAGATCGTCTGTGGAATCCAGGGGCAGACTATATTGTGGCCACACTGTCATTTGTTGGTTGCATATTTATGAAACATTATCCTTTCAGGATGAAATTTTCCATGACTGGTTTCTGATCCAAAATAAGGGTGTTTCTCTCTCTCTCTCTCTCTCATTCTTTTTTTTTTCTTTTGGAAAATCTGAACAATATCCAGTCAGCCATGTAGAAGTTGGGCATTAGTGAAAAAAACAATGACATGTTTTGTCTTTCAAAATCAATGTAAGCTTCTTTTGTGTGACCAATTAAAAAACAACTAAACTTCAAAATGAGAAACTTTCCACTTGTCTAGGCCTCATCAAGGATGAACCTTGTTGATAATGAGATAGCGCAATAAGAATAGAAGAGAAACAATTGAAATATGTATCTCTTCATTTTACTTGCATTACATTTCACAAATGCCTACACATGCAGTCTGCTTCCCATGACTTCTGAAATTTAAAAAACACGTTGTATTTGTGACATCTCAGCATCTACTGAGGCTGAGCTTCAGCTTCGAGAAACGAAAAAAAGTTTCCAGATAATCCAGGATAAATTTCTGGACAGCAAATAATTTAGTTATTTTGAAAGAAGAGTTCCCGCCAAAGTTTCCTTACTACAGATTTGTTTGCATTCTAACTTCTCACTGATAAAATTTCCTCACCTAATACTTGTTTTAACACTTGGATTTACTCAAGTGCAACTCTCAGCCCTTACAATCAGAAAGAAGTTTAGAAATGACTAGTCACCTTCACTAGCACATGCATTTTTTATTTGGCAATAACTATTGCAAAACATTTGCAATCTACAGAATATAACAACACGGTAGACATTTTAAAATCTGATCCCTCACACATGTCACCAAAACTGTACAACACGCTACTAACAAACACCAAAATAAATTTAAAAATCTTACCTTTGGTTTCTTTTATTTTTTAATTTAAAAGAAAAATATCTTAAGAACATTTTGCATCACATTATTCAAAAGAACTATATTATATATTCTGAACCCATTTGAACATAGGTGGAATATTAAAATTTTTTTAAAAGCCCAAATTTCAATATGAAGTATTCACATACACATGCAATCCAAGAAAACCAAAAAGAAATAGGTGAGGGAGCCAAGTGGGTAGAAATTCCCTTGATATAATAAAGGCACAGAACTTTCCCCCAGATCAGTGCATGAACCACAAGTCTGGTTGATTAGGTCCTCAAAGATTTCTCAGACTCATAAAAGGAGGTTGATATTTACATTGTAGGGGCAGAGAAAAAGGCAGGAAAAGTTACCAATATGCTCATCTCAGTTCCTACTACCTCTTCAGAGTTTCTATCACTTAATTCACCTTTTAATTATCCGCATCGCTCCCCAGTTTACACAGCCCTTTTTATTCTGAAAGGAAATTCCCCAAAGCAGAAATAAAGCAGCTGTCAAAGACCCCAACACCCAGAAAGACACCCGCTCCTCTGAACTGCCCATCTCAGTAAATAGCTCCCAGAGCCACCCCACTGCTCAAGCCAGAAGCCTAGGTTTCATCCTAGATCCTGGCCATCCTCACTCCCCACATTCAGTCCACTGTCAGCCCCACCTTCTTCTATAATCAGCCCTGCCAACTTCCCTCTTCGGGCCACCAGCATCTCTAAGTGGTTCACTACAACGGGTCCCTAATTTTTTAATCTCTCTCTGATCCATTCTCCAGGAAGATAAAATTCAAATCTGATCAGGCTATATCTCAGCTTGACAATTTTTTACTGGCTCCCCTGTTACCCTCAGAATAGAGCCCAGACTCACAAACTGCAGTGCACTTAAAGCGGCCTCTCATGATTCCAGGATTAAATTTTAAGAAAGGAAAGGAGGGAAGGAGGGAGGGAGGGAGGGAGGGAGGAGGAGGGAAGGAGGGAAGAAGGAAAGGAAGGAAGGAAGGAAGGAAGGAAGGAAGGAAGGAAGGAAGGAAGGAAGGAAGGAAGTGATGGAGGAAGGAAGTCAACTGACAAAATAAATCTCACTTTTCCCCATGTTTCCAAGTCACCCCCACCCACCATCCCACTTCACAATGCAACCACACTAAACTATTTTCAGGTTCCCATTTCAGGTCTCTGCTTAACTGCCACTTCTCAAAAGCCTCCCCCAACCCCACCCGTCTAGTTCAGCACCCCTCTCAAGTGCCCCCATGGCACACATCACAGCAATTTTCATACTGTATAATAATTGCCTCTTTGCTTATCTGTCCCCCAATTTGAGTGTAAGCCCTCTGAGGTTGGGGTCCATATCTATCCTGCTCCTAGTTATATCCCGAGGGCCTTGCTTGATGCCTGGCACGTGGCAGGGGCTCCCTAGTGATTTGTTGAATGACTGCATCAGTGATCTAGAAAACAGGGAGAAAATAGGAAAGGATGGAGATGCCTGATACCTCCCCTCCTTGGACGAGCAGCAATGACTGACCACAGAAGGAGGGGAGCATGCTGCCTTGACTCACCCCTCCTCAGAACCTGAGCTGAGCTCCTCACAACCCTCTGCATCACTACCACCTTCCATCCCAGTGGAACGATGTGTGTGTCCTGCAAAGAATGCAGAAGGCCATGGTATTTGCACCCACTGGTGCCACTTCCTGGCTCTGGCGTGTGGGTCAGAGCTGATTTCAAGCAGGCCGTCCTCCTCTCTGTCCACACTCCAGTCTTGAACTTCATTTTCCTCTTGATGTGAAAATACAGTCCTCACTGACGTCATTCTGAACTGCCTGTGTTAATAGAGGAAAAGGCCCTGTATCATTTAAGACATTATTAAAATGTCTTAAATGGTTTTGTTGTAATTGTTCTGGTTTTTAAAAATCTCTTTCACAGCAACTGTTCAATCACTACAGTGTTTGCCTTGTGAGGCACACGATGATCAAAACACAAGCTGCTGGGACAACCCGCACATGTGAGCTAGGACGTGTCCATAGGGCTGCGCATCCAGCACAGAAGCAGGGGCAGGAGGGGCATCCTGAGATGGGAAATGATTCTGGTAATGATCTCCTCGAGTGAAGCCATCTTGAAGTTCCCGAGGCCCTGGAAGAACTCCCCGCTTTAGTAGTAACTTCTCAAAGAAAAGTAACAACAACTGGCCTCCATCAACCATGGAGGATCATGGATCATCACCACCATGATTGTAGAGCCAAGGCAAAACAGGCCGAAGGTGGACAGGCCGAAGCTTCTCGTGTCAGAGCCTGGCGTGGGGGCAGGGATGGTCAAGAAAAGCAGCACAACGCTGAAACGCTTTCCCATCCACGACCAGAATTTGCCCCTCCCCAGCCCCCACCCATTCCTGGATGGAGCCTCCTGGTGGATGGCGGCCTCCCACCCGGGCCCTCCGTGGGCTGAAGACCAGCTCCCTGAAGATCCCTAGGAATTCTGAGTGGTGTGCACTAACAAGCAGAGGCCCGGCCTCTTCTCGCCTGACCTCCAGCCCAGCCCCTCTCCTTCCCCCCCCCCCCCACCCTAAGATGAAGCAAGATAAAGAGGCCAGTAGACCAGCATGCTGAAAGGAGCCAGAGTGGAGGGAAATACGGGGTGACCGAACCAGGAAATGCACCACTGCATTTCCCCAAACCACATGGACCCTAAAACTCGTCAGACCGGTTTAAAATTAGCCAATACCCAGAAGAATTTATTAAATGCAACTGTTATGATTCATTTAGATTCACTCCAATTCCAAAATGAGAGATGACAGTGCAGAGACTGGATTTATTTTCCCCAAACCAGTCATAGTACCACCCCCACCATGCCTAGGCAAAAGATGGGATAAAAGCATGCACGCACAGACTTCAAACCAGCTCTGTGCTCATCAGCTGTAGGAAAAGAAGAGCTAAGGAGAGTTGAAAGCTTGGGTTAAGATGAGGACAACGGACTCACTAGGTCTTCCTGGTCGGAGGAAACATTTTCTGGAAAGGAGACTGCTTCGCGTGTCTACAGAGTGCTTTCTCATGCTGGTCCTATTTTACTTTCCAACATACAACCTACTGGACTGTTCCGTTTGTTTGTTATTTATGATGAAGTCCAGTCTCCAGGATCTGTCTGCTTTCTCCCTTGATCGGTCAGCCTCAGAAACTCCCACTCCATCCCTTCTTTTCCTTCTCCAACATTTAACTGGCATCCAACTGGAATCAGGTACATGCATGACCTGGGGAATTTTCTGCCTTGTTGCGGCAAATGTCAGTTAAGATATTGGATCTATAAGAGGCAGAATTCAAACCCAAAACCCTTGGCTACCAAAAGCAATCCCTTTTCCCATCCACTTCCCAAACCGTTCAACCACCTGCTAGAGTGACGCCAACTGACTTCTCAGGTTCACCAGAATGAGGCCCAGAATACTCATAAACCCATCAAGGGCACCAGAAGAGGAGTTTCTGTAGACTCGCTGAAATCTCCCCACCCCCTCCACTCCCTCAGGCAGTGGCTCCCTCTTTTCAGGAAGCAATCTCTCTTTTCCATTCAACTTTCCATAAAGAAGCTGGAGTTTTATTTTTCCTTGGCTTCCAGTCTGTGCTTTGGACAGTCCCATAAAATTCCTCAGTAATTTATGGCCTGTTTTTCCTTTCAAGTGGAAAAGCACTAATCGCTCACAGAGGGGAAAGACAAGTGTTTCCAATGGGAGGTATTCTAGAAATACGTCCTGTCAGCATAGGTGAGTTGGGTCCTCACCCACTGTTGAAGGCTTATGTGATGACCCTAGCCCTTGACACAGAGCATGGTCTCAAAAACCACCTGGGTCCAAGTGAGTGCCTGGTTTTGAAAGATTCCTCTCGACCAAAAAACTTATCTTCACCTGTCACTGACATCTGAAAATTCCAGAGGTACAGATGTCACCCAGATGTCATCCTCTACAGCACTCTCTTCTATAATGCCAGCCCGGAATACTCATTATCATGTGTCTACACCTCAGTGTAAATGAGTTTATCAGCAAGAGGAACCCAGGAACCTTGACTTTGCCCCAGGCTAGGAGGGCCTCTCGAGGGCATGAAAACATGAAATCGATCTTTGTCTCCTTCCTTCCTTCACATTTTTTGCTGCAAGTCAGCCCCAGTGATCATACCCAGATCTTTGAAAGTAGCTTTTTCACCATCTTTTCTAATAATCTCAAGGGAATGAAATAGTAAAATATGCCTTTACAATAGAGTTGATTGGTAGCAACAACCAAATAAGAGATCATTTCTGAGGAGAAGGAGCTAGAGTTAACCTGCACTTGGAAAATATTCAGCCTGACCCGATTCAGGAAAGAAGAGGAACCAGGGGCTTCTGGCCTCGGTCCCTGTAATTTCGTTTGGAAGATCTCAAAACCATAACATTGCTTTGCTACTACTTTACAAATGTCATTGGCTAAAGACAGAACAAGGATAAACCACTAAAACATCATTTAGAAAATCTTGCTTATGAGGATCCTATTTGCAACCCTATATTCATATAAAAACACTTGTCCAACCTCAGCTTCTCTCCCCAAAACAGTGTTGCATGATCAAATGAGCTTGGGAACACTAGTCACTCAACTGTCATCCTGGAGATTAATGGAAATTAGCATATTAAAGGCTCTGAGAAGTCCTGCAATAAATGTTTAGCTTTATTTAATCTATTGTTTCCCAAATCTATTTGATTATGGCATTTCTTATTTTCTAAGACTTTTATTTATTTATTTGAGGGAGGAGAGAAATCCTCATGGAGACTCCCCGCGGAACATGAAGCTCCACTCAGGTCTCGATCTCACAACCCTGAGATCATGGCCTGAGCTGAAATCAAGAGTCACGGATTTTACTATCCTTTTGACAGGTAAAGACCAATCCCTAAGAGACAGGGGCATGGTTATCTCAACCAAACAGACAAGTTTCAACTTTTGTCAGCCCAAAGTGTGGGCTCATAAAGTGCTTCAACCTCAGCCAACAGCTGAAGAGCACATTGAAAACTTAAATAAATAAATCAGCCTCCCTTACTAAAAGTTGCAGACACATGGTATTGGCATTCACTTGTGACCACTAACCTGGATGGGACGGATGGTGGCGGATGATGGGAGTGTGGCATGTGGGTGATGGCTGGGTTTGGTGTGGTAGAGCCAGCTCCACGTGCACCTTCTAGGAATCAAGAAGCCTGTTGGCTCATGTTTTCTGTGTCTCCACTGCATTTTTTTTTTTTATTTTGATCAAATCACTTAAGTTCTGGGCTCTATTATTTTTCCATCCATACATGAGGATTTAATGAAGCTCTGTTACTAGGTATCAGTTTTTACATTCTTTCAACTGGAAGGAATATATTCCATAGACCTTTCTGCCACTTGATCATCCCTAAGAGGAAAAGAGAGAGAAAGAAAAGGAAGGGGAAGGAAAGACAAAGGTAGGGAGGAATTTTGATTCAGTTGAATGCCTTTTGAACATGTATAAATACATAAGGGTATTGAATGTGTCATGGTATTGATATCAATGCCTTCTGGGCCATGCCCTGGGCCTCCTGGACTCCGTATGTTTGGGGGACTATATACTTGTGCGTGTGCAGTAAACAGCCCCATTCTAAAAACCAAGAAACCCAGGTGCTCCTTCATCTGCCCCAACTGCCAAGTCATCCTTTAACTTCCCTGGGTCTTGCTGCCCTGAGATGTCCAGTTAAGAGGGAGAACATGTATTTCTTACCATACAAGTACTCTGGGAGAATCAAGAGAACAAGCACAGATGTCTGATGAATATATTAACATGAGGGGTGAAGGTCAAAATGCATTATTTTCCAAAGACCGCCCCCATTCCGATCAAAAAGTGGAGAACCACCCTGTGCAGGCTGAAAGGTCACTAGAGAGGCAGGAACCCGCCGTGCAAAACCGGGCACGAGCCGAGCCCTCCGACCTGGAATTTCTGACGCTTCACCCCAAGACCCCGGAAGCATTTGCAGGGGGTGTCAGGAGGTGGGGGGCTCCTGGAGAACAAAAAGTATGTCAGTTCATCAGGTCATTCCTGCATCCTATGTTGTTATGGACTTGTTCACAGAGGAGGATTTGGGCAGCTTTTTCAGAGCCAGTCTGCCCTACCCTTTCTTCAAAAGCCACCTCCTGCACAAAGCTCTTCTCAGTCTTCCCCCAGACAAACATAATGCATCTGTCTTTATGGAATTGTTTGGGTGAACAAATTAGAAGCTTACTGAGCGCAGGGAACACTGTCTTCTTGACTTTCTTCTCCCCATCTTACAGGTCCTAATTAAAGTTCTGTTAAATGAAAATGGGTGTCCTAGGCCAATGTTTCTTAATTTTTTTTTATTTTTACTGGGACCCACAGATCATATAAATAATACTCATATAAATAAAACCGAAACAGAAGTTTTATAAAGCCATATTTACCCTTACCACATGCAATGCCTTCTGATAATTTCAATACTGTTCTATTCTACTTCCATACTTAAAACTGCTATTTGAGGGGTGCCTGGGTGGCTCAGTTGGTTAAGCGTCTGCCTTCGGCTCAGGTCATGATCCCAGGGTCCGGGGGTCGAGCCCCGCATCGGGCTCCCTGCTTGGTGGGAGCCTGCTTCTCCCTCTGCCTGCCACTCCTGCTTATGCTCTCTCTCTCTCTCTTTTTGGCAAATAAAATCTTTTTAAAATAAATAAAGTAAAATAAAATTGCTCTTTGAGATCCACTTAATGGATTTCATGACTTCAATTGATGGGTCCTGACCCATAGTTTGAAAAAATTACTCGTGACGTGCCCTTATTCTCTTTCCTCCCCGCAAAATGAAAAAATGGATCCTCCACAAGAAGTAGATAAAAATTCTAAAAGTTCTTAACTGATTTAAATTTGTAAAGTGTCAAATGATGCTCACTCGCCTAGAATCCAAATCCCATGAGAGAAGGCACATGGCAGCCTTACTGTGTGTGGGCGTCACTCTACTTCCACCAATAGGTCAGGACAGAATCCACTCCCCTCTCTAAAACTAATATGATCAGTCTTTTCAAGTGGGCATTTCTCCTTTTTATATTCCTGAATGTAGATAGGAGATCTCTCCTTTGGAGCCGCTATCCCTCCTAGCACAGCCCCTGGCACACAGCAGGGCTGGAAGTAGGGAGACAGGCAAGAGCTAAGGAGCCTGCCTCTAATGAGGGCACACACATGGGAACCCAGGGGAGGGTGCTCCGGCTGGGCTCTGAAGCTTCTCTGAACACAGGAAAGGGCTTTCAAACACACGCCTGATGGGTCTCATTTACTCTCCAGGGACTCAGGACGCTTTCTCAGTCTACAAAACTGCTGTACATCCCACCCACAAGGGGACAACCACATGACTCCATTTTCCTGCTTGTTTCTGAATCACTGTCTTATCTGTCTTCCTCCCTTTTCCCCTTAAAATAGTTGGCTTCACGGTTGTCTGTGCACAGTCATATGATAAGCAGTGATAAAGAAAAAAATTTTAAAGAGCCAAGAAGGAGTAAGGAAGCAAAGTGAAAGAGACGTGTTCTCTTGTGCCTGGGGGTGGGCTCGTAAGACTCCAGTTTCCTAGAAACAAAGCCCAGAGATCAACTTTAAATCTTTAGCCCTGACCATGTGAAAGAGCTAGGCACGCTGGCTGAGAAACCCAAATGCTGTCCAGTGTTATCAGGTACTTGGGGAGATAAGACCTGAGTTCTATTCTAGTCCCAACCAGGAGACACCACTATCCCCAGTTTTCTCATCTGCAAACTTTGGATGAAAATGCCATGCCTCTCCCCAAATCTGAAAGTGATTCATCATTGCTACTTACATGTGTGTCACATGTTTCATTTTGCAGAGGGATATTAAATGAGTCTCGCAACCCAATGAGATAGGCAGAGCCAATATGACTATTCGCATTTTACGGTTGCGGGAACTGAAGTTCAGAGAGGTTAAATTTCTTCCCCGAGGTCACACAGCTCATTAGGGTGGAGCTGAATTAATCAAGAATAAACAAGCACACTGTCAATGTAGCCCTTGGTGAATGTATACTGGCCTATAAAGGCTTGAAGGCAGGCAGCAAATACAAACTTAGCAAAACATAGCGATTCCCTATGTAACTCATTACGATCAGAACTACCATCTTTCCAAGTCATGCCCCTCGGATGGAAAGCAACCCTCAACCCCAAGCGACCCCGCAACACACAGAATCAGATCAAATGGACTCTGACAACATTAAGTCCCAAACCAGATAATCTACAACTTATTTTTTACAATAGAATTCTAATAATAATAATAATAATAGCAGCTAATATTTTATGGGTGCTTATCATGTGATAAACACTTTTCTAAGCATTCCAAATGACACAATTAGAGAGAGATTACTGATCTTGTTTTACAGATGATGACATGAAGGCTCAGAGAGGTTACACAACTTGTCAAAAGGATGCACAGCTGGTTCGGTGGTGCCACCAGGATTAGAACCCATCCCTCTAGTGCAAAGCCTTCGCATCTAACCGTGATGCCACCTGCTTCAATATGCAGTAGCTGGTGCTGCGGCTTTTTCGCCTTTTCCTAAAAGTCAAATATATATATACATGCACTTGACCTTTTAACGACATGGGTTTCAACTGTGCAGGTGCACTTACAGGCAGAATTTTTTGGATAAATACAGCACTATAAATGTATTTTCTCTTCCCCATGATTTTCTTCATAACATTTTTTCCTCTATCTTTATTGTAAGAATACAGTATATAATATATACGTAACATACAAGGTATGTGTTAATCTACATTTATGTTATTGGTAAAGCTTCCAGTCAACAACAGGCTACTAGTAGTTCAGTTTTCGGGAGTCAAAAGTTATACTCGGATTTTCAACTGGACAGGGGTCAGCGCCCCCGACCCCTTTCATTGCCCACGGGTCAACTGTAATAATGGGGCAACTGTGTGTGCAAATGAGGGGGTATATGGGAACTCTGTACTTTCTGCTCAATTTTTTACAAACCCAAAACTACTCTAAAAAAGCAAGGTTTATTGATTTTTTTTAAATAATGCTGAAATAAAGGTAAAAGATAAAAGACCACCCCATGTGGCACCCTCCCTTGCCTTTTCCTGTTTAAAAATAACATACAGATGTGTGTGTGTGATTTTTTTTTTTTTGAGAGACAGAGCAGGGGGACAGGCAGAGGGAGAGAGAGAAACCCAAGCAGGATCCACACTCAGCACAGAGCCCAACACAGGGCTCGATCTCATGACCCCGAGATCATGACCTGAGCCGAAATCAAGAGTCAGACCCTTAATTGACGGAGTCACCCAGGCGCCCCTGTGTGTGATTTTTTAAATAACACATTCTTCTCTGTCATGGAAGGAAGAACACTCCAGAACAAATATCTACAGAACACCTACTATTTAGGTAGATACTATTATAATTTAATGTTAAAATGTATTTAAGCAATCAAGCATCTATTCTGTGCGAGGCACTATGCCAAGTGTTAGCATAAACTGGCATGAGTTCTTCCTCTCTGGGACCTTTTCTGCTTCTGTAAGAGAACAGGCAGAGAGTATCCAACCATCAACATGAGATATCAATAATTTTAAATGAAGGGCACAAATAGTAAATGTTACTAGGATTCCAAGGGCCAAAAGAGCTGTAGCCTGGAGAGCTCTAGGAAAGAGGCCCAAGAAGGAGGGGGATTTGGAGAGGTGATTAGTATTCCTAGTATTTCAGGAATATGGACATGTGGGGATCGGAGCACCCAGAAAAACTGGACATGGACGAGAGAAGCAAGCTCCCATGGAGGAGGTTCCCAGCGTGGAGGATGCAGGATCCCCTTGGCAGAAAAATGGGAGAGGGGGAAGGATGCGAGCCATGCAGGGCCCGAAATGTCTGGTGGGGTGATGAGGCTAGACACCAACCTATAAGTAAGTCGGCACCCCAAAAGGGTAGTTAGGGCCACGGCACAACTCTTACATAAATCCCCTGGATTCCAGAGAACCAGGCTAATAAAGATATGAAAATGAACCCTAAAGCTATCATCATGAATTAGTACTCAGGCACCTGACACTTTAGTCAGCTATTCTTTTCTAAAATGAAAAAAAAAAAAATACTTTTAAAACAGCTAGGTGGTCATGGCCGGGGACTTGCACTTCCTGTGAACTGAGCTCTCCATTCAATGTGTGAAAAAGGAGAAGCTGTGGGGTCCTGACATACATAACAGGCCAGTGGGGTGGACTGGACTTCAAGTGTTAAGGCAGGAGGCCACCTCCATGAGTTTAGGGCTAAGAAGCCCTAAAGAAAGGGGTTGTTCCTCAGAAAAACATGTTCCCTACTTCTGGCAAATGCTGGAATTATTTTTACAAGGGGCTAAGGCTTCCATTTTTTAAAGTGACTGCAAATGTCCCTCCTCTGCCTTTAGCGGGACAAAGAAATGATAAACATATCCTTTCCTGGGCATGCTTTGTTACTTGGGTCGGGGGTGGGGGGTGGGGGGGGCACAAAGCCCCAGCTTTAGCAAATGAAAAGTCAGGATGCCCAGTTAAATCTGAATTCCAGACAATGAATACTTTGTTAGTGGAAGTATGTAAGTATAAGTTTAAGTATGTCCCACGCAATATTCAGGATGTACCTATAGCAGAAAAGTATTTGTTGTTTATCTGAAGTTCAAATTTAACTGGGCTTCCCGTACTTCATCTGGCAACTCTGGGCACCTCACAGAAATAGGACAGAGTCCTGGGAGAGCAAAGGATACAGACAAAGGAGTTTGGGTGCCCAGAACAAACTTTTTTTTACCTACTTCAATAGATGCTCAGGACACAGAGTTAATGCTTACAGGCCCAAGAACCTTCACCTACATGGACCTCCTTCATTCCTGCCAGCAACCCTACAACCCAAGAAGGGTGACTATTCCTAACCTTTTTCACAAACAAAGAAACAAAAGTTTGAGGAGGTTAAGTGAACGTTCACAAAGTAACAACGCTACAAAATAGAAGAACCAGACCCCCTGCTCTTGGGTGAATTCTGAAGAAAGTTTTGAAGGAAGAAAAGGACTCAGATGGTTGGAGAGAAGAACAGGCAGGTTCTGAGAACGGATCCCTCAGGAGGTCAGAGGAGCTCTCTGCTACTTTCGGTTCTGTGACTTCAATGTCAAGTATCTAAAATGAAACCTGAGCTTAAACAAAAAAAAGGTCCTAATAGAAAATTAACAAAGGAACGTATGATTCCTTATAAGCATACAGTAATCTTTTTAAAACGCTGGCTATCCTTCAACTCATGTTACTCCTTAGCAATTCTGATGTCCTGGTCAAAAGCAAAGTCCTGCCCTCCCAGTGGAGAACCTTTGTGCCTACCAACAGTCAGGCCAGAACAGAGCAATAGGCGTGCATCCCATTAGAGGCTGGGCTTACAGAAGAGACACATGGTAGGAAAATGAAATCGGACCCTTTGGCCCAGAGAAATGGGATGTACACTGGACCACAGCAAAATGGACAGTAAAACAAATCTTCGAACCTCAGTTATCCCATTAGGCCCACAAGCGAATGCAGGTGATGTTCAGGTTAAAATGCAACACTGAATCTGCTTTTCAAAAATTCCAGAGGGAGTAGTGTATCAGGTAGGTCCATCCATCCAGAGCAAAGCCAGCCCCAGGGCAGGTAATCCATGTTTCCTGTGCCTTCCACCCCAGGGGCCGCCTAAGAAGGGCCGAGTGTGAGGTTCTAGTTCTGCATATCTGGAATCTGGCAAACCCAGAATTCCCGTTGCTAGGTATTTCAGAAAGGGAGGGAAGTAGGGACTGGAAAAGGTTTTGCTTGAAACTCCCTCAGTTGGCCATTACTGAATGAAATCTTCCCACAAAAGCGCACCTTCACCTATATCAAACAAAAAATATTAAATGCAAATAATTACCAATAATAAATTACCCTTTATTGAGAAGTTGCTAGAAGCTGGGCACTTTTTCATGTTTCATCAGTCATTATAGTAACTCTACAAGATAGCTATTATTCCCATTTTACAGATGAGGGGACAACTACAGGTGAGTTAAAGAATTTCCCCAATATCATGTGGCCACAACTGATAAAACTAGAATTCAACCCAGGACTGACTCCAAAGCCCACATTACTTTCAGACAAGCCACCACTCAGCAACATGAAGGATGCTACAAAGCTAGTCTTCATCCCTATCAGGCCTATCAAGAAATAAACGAAGAAAATTAGCTGGAAATACAGCTTGGAAAATTGGGTTAGCCCTTAGGATAGATTCCCTTGATAACCAAGAGTTCAATAGATCATAGTGATTCTGTTCAACACCTTGCCTCAAGCAAAATTCCTAGAACATAAGAAGTGTTTATTATATATTTGCTAAATGGCTGGCAAACTAGGTGGATGGATAGATTAATGACTGAATATCCATTCTATCCATTGTTTTCTTTCTTTGGATAGCTTATTGTTTTGGTGTGTGTGTGTGTGTGTGTGTGTGTGTGTGTGTATTTTTTAATGAAGCAATTATTTTTGGATTGCATTCCTGCTTTAATCTCACTGGTTTCCTGACTGCCCTCATCACCCAAAATCCTTGCCTGACATTTTTTATGCTCTTCTTCCAACTTAAAGGGGCTCCCTTCCCTGTCTATTCAGATTCCATATTCTACCAGGCCTGGCTCAAAATCTTATGAAGAAGCCTTTGCCAACTAGAAAAACCCACATTAATCTTCCTTTCCAGTGAATTCTCACAGTTCTTCAACTTCACTCTTTCATAAAAGGGTGTTAATCTCAAATCCCCAAATGGCCCACTTGAGGAAGGTCCATTCCTTTTTTTTCCTCATTATGTTTTCCAATATATGTCCACAAAACACTAGTTCTATGGTTCTAATAATTTTTCACAAATAAGAGCATTCTATGACAAATCAGTTTGGGAAATCTGTGGTTACACACACAGAGGTGTACAAGTCCCTTTGCTACCGGCCATCTTGGGAGTCTTTAATATACTAATGTGCATTTGACTCTGAAACTTTTCCCAACATCTTTGATCACGGCAACCTGAGAATATTAGAAGTCTCCTACTCTTTGAAAGATACTCTGGCAAATACTGGTCGATTACATGTTCCATCCTTGGTGGCTGATTGATGATTCTCTCAGCTGCCCAAAATGGTTTAGATAATCATCCATCTAAAATGTCGGGAGATAGATTCATAGGCCCTGCATTCCAGAAATTCTGCTTGTTTGTTTGTTTTTAGAATATCCTTCGAATGGCTCAATGATACAGAGGACTCCATTTAAAGAATAAATGTAGGGGTGCCTGGGTGGCTCAGTCAGTTAAGTATCCGGCTCTTGATTTTGGCTCAGGTCATGAGCTCACGGTTGTGAAATCAAGCCCCACTCGAGATCAACACTGGGAATTCACTGGTGAATTCACCCCGTGTCCACACCCAGTGTGGCTGCTTAAGATTCTCTCTCTCCCTTTCCCTCTGCTTCTCCCCCATCTAAAAAAATAAATAAATAAAAAATAAATGTATTTTTGTAGGCCTTGAACACTAGGTAAAGAAGCAAGCTATCAAAAATGGCTTTGTGATTTTGATAACAGTAATAAAGAAAGATAAGGAGGGAAAAAAGCAGAAGCTGACAGTTTTTCAGAGATACAAGACTCAGCTTCATGGAAAACAATAAAGATAAAATATCATCAAGTGCTAGGTCGAGCAAAATCAAGGCCCAAAATGCAGACAGCCAAGTCAGTCAGAATCATTGTTAACAGAGGTCTTATATAAGGGTATCTAGATCTATGCTGCCTCCTGCTTTCACAGATGTGGAACCTAAGGTCCAACACCACTGATTAATAGGAGGTACCGGACTCCCTCGTCAGGAGGGGGAAAAGAAAAGGATTAGCCAATCCAACTCTAAAGAGGTGTTCCCAGGCTCAGAAAGCCTTGTGATGAGCTTTCCTTCTTAATGAATTTTATACACCAGAATATTTATGTTACATATTGATTATATTGGGTCTCCTACCAGACTATCTGCTCCATGAGAACAGCTCCTGGCATATAAGGTATTCAATAAATGTTTGCTAAATGGAGGAAGGGATGGCTGGAGCAATGAATGAACAAACCATTTTGTCCACTAGTTAGAATCTCCTGTAGATTCCGCCATCTTTCTTTTCAGCACTGTACTGGATGGTGAACTTCTTTTTTTTTTTTTTTTAAGATTTTATTTATCTATTTGTCAGAGAGAGAGAGAGCACAAACAGGGGGAGCAGCAGGCTCCCTGCTGAGCAAGGAACCCGATGCGGGGCTCGATCCCAGGACCCTGGGATCATGACCTGAGCCGAAGGCAGACCCTTAACTGACTCAGCCACCCAGGCGACCTGGGATGGTGCACTTCTAAGAAGAGCAGAATCTAAGTTAGTCTGATCAAAGAGTGTTGCCTATATGACCTCTACAAGACAGACCCCAAAGGCAGCCTTTCATTCAACCAACAGATGAGTGAGTGGCTACATGTACTTCCCGAGTGGCTCATACTCTGCTTGGTGAGTCACTGGGAGGAAGATACTTCTACTCACAAGACGCTTACATCTGGCTGGGACAACATAACTGGCATCAGGAGATACTATAGTCTGAAAACAAATCTATTCAAGAAGGACATAGGCAAAATCAAAGTCTATGGTTTTCCTCAATAATTAATTACAGGTTCACCTGCCATGATTTTCCTAAACCCTTCTTGAACCTGATTATATTCTGAATCTGATCTACCTCTTGGGGTCATTAGCTCAATGAGTTTACTCCTTGCTGGCAAATAAAGGTGACTTTTTCACTAGCTTAAAAAACTACCTCTCTGAGAGTTCAAGGTGAAGTAGAGGGGACGGGGAGGGCATGGGGCAGGGGAGGTTCTCATTTCTGTGCTTGGATTCGGTAAGAGACTGTGCTTCTCCCCTTCCTCCCAGGCATGATATTATGGGGCTCAATCATAGTCCCTCTGGACTTTCCATTCTGTTTAGTGGCGGGCAGGCTGGCGTGACGACAGTGTGTTCCTGTCCCCTCTGCAATCCCAGCACAGTACAGGCGTTTGGCCACTTCCCATGCTTTCTGCCAGAAAACTGGATTTCAAACAGGTGCGATCCTGTTGATTAGCATTATAATAGATTGTAATTACTTAACCAGCGCATATATACCCGGAGGAACTTGGAGAGAAATATGTTTTGCCAAGTGTAGCTTTTATTTATGTAAAATACTGCAGGCCTGCTCTGGAGTTCTTTTAGTCTAAGTGAAAGCCCTCGAAGCTTTGTCCACATATGCTTCGACGAGCTCCAGCCCTGAAGCCCAGGCACCGGAATTTAAAATTTCATTTCTCATTGCTGCCAATTACTAAGGGTTTTGTATCTTAGGCCCTCATGAGAATTTGAACTTGATTTTAAACTCTGCAAAGGGAGGACAAGCGGGCCTTTTTTCTTCTCCCCTTCCCACAGCACCTTGCACAGGCCCTGGGCACCCAGAACGTTTACAATTCCTACTCTTGGAAACCCTACACATGAGGGAGCTGCTTCAGCTTAGTGCAAACGGCCACATGGAAATAACAGGCATTCTCCCATAAGAACATTTTCAAGGAATCCTACAGATTTTTATAAAATATCCTTTTCTTCTGCCTTTTCCTCAATTCTTTCAACTGTACAGGAAGGCTGTTTAGAGAATTCCTTCAACTGCTTAGCATACTGGTCTTCCCAGCTAGATTTCATACTCCTTGGAGGCAGGAATGAGACCCCACACAACTTTGGTCTTACCACAGTAGGTGCTAGGGGAATACACACTTGTTTACTTAAATTCATTCACTCATTCAACAAGGGACCAGGAACTGTCTGGGGTCCCAAGAGAAGAACAGTGAACAAAAACCTGTGCATTTATAGAAACTCTGTTCTGGTGCTAGAGACAGATAATAAAGATAAATAAAAATATATAAGAGAGATAAGAGCTAAAGAGTAGAACTAAAGAAGGAGAGTATATAAAGCATCAAGATGAAGGGTGAAATTTTATTTTATTTTATTTTTAAAGATTTATTTATTTGACAAAGAGAGAGAGAGAGCACAAGCAAGGGGAGCAGCAGAGGGAGAGAGAGAGAAGCAGGCTCTCCACCCAGCAGGGAGCCTGATGCAGGGCTAGATCCTAGGACCCTGGGGTCGTGACCTGAGACAAAGGCAGATGCTTAACCGACTGAGCCACCCAGGTCCCCCAAGGGTAAAATTTTAAACTTGAACCATGAGGGTATCTAGGAAAGGAACATTTCAGAAAGATGGAATGGCCAGTGCAAAGACTGAGGTAGGAACATGGTGAATATGTTGAAGGGTGGCAGGTGGGTCATTACGGCTGGGAAAAGAGTGAAGGGAAAGAGTAGCAGGCGATGTAGGGTCAGAGAGGTCATAACAGGAGCCTGACCATGTTGGTCTTGTAGAGTATAAAGATATGGGTTTCTACCAAGAGATGTGTGAGCTGCGTGACATACGCTGATGAAGTTGGGGCAATGGGGAACCAGTTAGGAGGCTGTTAAAATAATCCAGGTATGAGATGATAAGGTCTTGGACCAGAGTGATGTCAGCAGAAATATGCAAAGATGATCAGATCCGGGATATATTTAGAAGACAAAAGATGCTGCTGTTGGCCTGGATATGGGGGTGTGAAAATGGCAGGCATCAAGAACGGCTTCTCACGGTTTCTGGCCTGGGCAACTGGAAGGATACAGTTGCCATTTCTTGACATGGGGAAGACTATGGGAGGCTGAGATTGGGGAGGAGGCACCTGGGTGGCTCAGATGGTTAAACATCTGCCTTCGGCTCAGGTCATGATGCCAGGGTCCTGGGATCTAGCCCTGCATCAGGACTCCTGGCTCAGCAGGGAGCCTGCTTCTGCCTCCCCCCTGCTCATGCTCTCTCTCTGTGTATCTCTCTGTCTCAAACAAATAAATAAAATCTTAAAAAAAAAAAAAAGATTGGGGAGGAGGGACATAGGACATACAGTTTTTGACATAACAGAGTTTGAGATGCCCTTGCACAATCAAACGACGATGACCAGAGGCAGTCACATATATGAGTTCTGAAGCTATAGCTAAATGGGCTGGAATTAGGAATTTGGAGAAAACAGCATTTGAGAAAGCACTGAGATCCATGAAACTAGATGAAACTGGTACAGTAAAACCAAAACAGCAGCTCCCAAATATCCCTATTTTCAATTGGTCGTACACTTCAACAAATAATTAACCTTTGGCTACAGTGGCCACACAATTCCTAGACTTTTCAAAACAATCTCATTTCAAGAGATTCTAATATTTTCAAAAAGGCAATTGTTAAGTGTAACTAAATTAACTTTATTTTTAGACTATTCATATAAATACATTCACAAATCAAAGAGAAAAATATCACTGGACCATATGTTCTGATTTAAGATTCTCAAACCATGAATACACACATATAACTCTTCAAATATTAATAAAATTGTTAGAATGTACAATAGCCTGGCCCTTTGCTAAGAACTTTACATAGACTCCCTTATTTCTCAGAACAACCGAAAGAGGTTGTCGGACTATTATAAGAACTATTATATTCCCATTTTACAGATGAAGAAACAGGCTTAAAGAGCCTAGGTCACCTGCCTCGAGAGTGGTAGACGCATCCTGTAGTTAGAACCCACAGATCTGAGAGAAAGAGATACACTGAAGAGGTAGGGAACTGAGGATCTCAAATAATCACTAAATCTGCTGGTCAAAGACACAGAGAAGGGGAAACAGAACAGACAGACAAGGTCTGACTGCCCAGGAGACCCAAGGCCCTTTAACTGCAGAGCCCCAAAGCCAAGTAGCTTTCCCCTGATAGCACTGGGGCAAGAACTAAGCCTCAGGGTAGCTGTTAAATAACCAATCGTGTACCAAGGGGAGCCATATTTAATTAGATGGTAAGTATTACAGGAGTCTGTAGGGAGGGGAGTATGGAGATATCCTGGAACCTCAGCTGCTGGTGGACAAATTCAAGGGATAGGTGCACACAAAGGGAGATCTGGCCATTCCCAGTCCTTCCACATCCCTTTCTAGACCTTCCCACCTCACTCCATTTAGATGATGACAAAAGTTTTCACGGATCCTCTAAGATTTCCCTACAGAAGTCCTGAAGGTAGAGATATGCCTTCAGGCAGTGTATATCAAGGTGTACTCTAGCCACCCTCAGTGTGAGACTCAGCAGGGGCCTGTTTAACCACAGCACATGTCCTCAGGCTCCGCCCAGAGCATCAGCATCTGAACCAACAGCCTTAGCCTTGGGGTTATAACAATCCCCCCAAGGGATCCTGGGGCCAACAGTCCCTGAGCCTTACCCCTTCAAAAACAGTGTAGGCCTATCTCACAGGGTCAGCCGGGTGGGATAATTTTGGGAAACCCTGTCAATGAGCTATTTGGGAAATAGGAAACAGAAACACTAGCGTCCCATTCCTTGCCGAATGAGACTACCCAGCAGAAAAGAAACATTTTGAGGATGATGAAAAACTTGACTTCTTTAGGTCCTGTATGATAATCAAGTCAATAAAGAACCTTCTCCAAGGCCAGTTCCATGGCAGGTTTAGGGGACATAATAATAACTGTAGGAACTAAACATTCACTGAGCTCTCGCTGAGGGCAGGCCTTGGTCCGTGCACTTTCCAGGTAGTAACTCCTTTCATTCCCCTCAACAACCCCTTTTGTTAGAGGTAGATACATTTACTATCACCCACGTCTTACAGAGGAAGAAACAGGAAACAGGAACACAGGTTAAATAGCTCTCTAAAGGTCACAAATGTGGTTGGTGGTGGAGGCGGGATTCAAACCCAAGGAGCCTGGCTTCAGAGCTTAAGCGCTGGGCGGAACCACCTCTCAGAAAATGACATTTTTGTCCTTACAGCTGCATTATGGGGGCGGCACGGGAGTGACACAAACAGAGATGTCTTCAGAGGCGGGGAGCGCGGAGCTCAGCACACACACTAGTGAGGTGACCACACAGCAAACTCCATGCTGTGCACAGGAACAGCTAGCTGTCATGAGCTGGCTCCATGTACCCTCTCTGCCATCTACCACGCTCCCACCATCCGTCCGAACGGCAAAGCAGCTCCATCCAGCCTTCACGGGGCCTCCGCTCCTAATGAACCCCAATACCTTTCCTTTACACAACGAGGCTCATAAATCTTGCTGAAGGAATTACAAAGGTCTACTATAAAATCTCAGGACATTTGTGTGTACAAAGTCTTCATACGATAATTATCTGGAGCCCTCCCCTGCCCACAATTTCTATTCTACTCCAGTGTTTCTCGAAGCATAGTCAAATTCTCTCGAGGAGCGCTTGATACACGTAAGGATTCCTAGCGCTTGTCCTAAACTCCAGAATGAAAAGCTCTGAAGGTGGTGGGCAGATCTATATTTCTAACACTTTCTAACACTGCCCCCTCCCCCCCCCCCAGTGATTCTCCTGCACACTCAAGTCAGAGCAGCATGAATATCTCATTCCTGCGGCTGCAATAGTGTTTAATGGGATTCTGCTTTCAGTATAAGTGAGATCCTCTCGTCTCTCTGTAATGAGCTTTCTCTAAAACAACCCCCTTTGTCATCACAACTGATACGTCTCTCATTATCTGGAGAATAATTATCTCAGCCTGGCTTTTAAACATTCTAGAATCCACCTCAGTTTTCTCCTACTTTCTCCTACTCCAGGGTTTCCAAAGTGTGGCCCGCATATTGCTAATGGTTTTGAGAGGTACCTGAGATGAACATCTTTCCTTTTTATTGTAGAGGCCACGTGTTTATTCTAACGTGAACGAAATAAAACTGTAACTACAACATCCCAACCGGTGATTTCAAGCATACCGGGGCTTACGTGGGAAATAAGAGAATCAATGTTTAAAAATTTTAAGTAAATAATAGCACAGGTGGTACTCAGACAAAAGTCTTAAATTTGGGAAATTTTATCCTGCCTGGTCCTTGCTGACAGGCACCCTCACTTTCGGCCACGCTTCTCTGATTCCCCATTCCTAACCACAGGCCTTCTCGGCCTTTCTTCACACAGTGTCTGTGCCTGTGGAATGCTGTCTCCTCTTGTAAATAATCTCTTTAAATGTTACCCCCCACCTCACGCCCAATCCATGCCTCCTTCCAGGAACCCTCCAGATTCTTCCAGCTCTCCCCCCACACTTCCTTTTTGAACTCCTGGAACATATGCCTAGTCCCACTCATCTAGAACCTAATTGCTACTTAAGTATCTACATGTATCTATCACTTCCCTAGTGAAATGGAAGCCCCCTAGGCTGTCACCCACAGTCTCCTTCACCCCTGGGTTACCTAGAGTGCTAAACTTCTCTGGCTGGGCCTGAGCACAAAACAGGAACTGGGTGAGTACATGTGAATTCATGGTGCAGTTGAATGAACCTGTCCGCATCAATGAGAGAAGCAGCTGTTCCATGCCCTCCACCTCGCCTTACTTCAGGCCAGATTTCTTGGCCACACCCGAGAAAGGGTGTATCTCTTCATCACTTCCAAGTAAAGAGCACAGAGCCCGGGAGCCTGGGAAATGCTGCCCAAAGGTGTGATTCTGTGGGTGTCCTCTCACTGACTGCAATGGGAATGGGGACTTCCGTCAGCCCAGGTGAATGGGTCTGTTTCCAAGGGCCAGCCCCCTCTGCAGATGCCTCCCCACCGCCCCCACCCACCTCCCGGTCTGGAGGAACCAGAATGGCCACAGCATCCCCCAGTGAAACCAACCCCAGGTGAGCAAACAGAACCAGCTCTACTACTTAATTCATTTTGTGACTTTGGCCTTTTTGTAGCTCAAGTTTTTGTTCTGTTTTTTCAATCTGTCCAATACCTGTTGTACCTAATTCACCCTTGTTATGAGACAAAGGAGAGATGATTTTGGAAAGCACTTTAAATTATTGAGTACAGTGAAAACATCAGGGACACAGCACATGAATCTGCAGGGAGAGTAGCCTGGGAGGGCCGGGGGGCTCCGTTCTCCACCAGGCAAGCCATGGTCAATTGGAAGTGTGGGCCCTACCTCCTGTGCGTGCCATGCGACTTTGCTTCTCCCTAAAACCTGCCTCTGCACTGGGGATCTGGTCTAGGGCCAAGACCAACATGAAATTGAGCACCTTAGGGAATAATGACCAGGCAAGGCTGGTGCTCACGGCATGCTTTGCTGCAAGTGCTCCAAAGTGGGGATGGTGCCCTGATGCACCCAGGGTTTGGGCAGGCCCCAGCCAAGCATCACCAGACACACTCGGACACCTGTCCCTCCAACAGAGATGTGTTCTGTGGCTAAAGCAGCCTTACGGTTCATCCCACCTGCTCTCTGCCTCACTCCATCTTCCTCATCTGCATGCACAATAAAGGCCCCGGGGCCTCATGACGATACTCGTGTTTTTTCCGTCCTCTTCCTGTTCTAAAACAAGTTCAAAACCACAGGTTTTGAGTGTTAAGTTCTGGCCCTGAAATTAGGTACCCCTTCAGCTCACTACTCTCCTAAGTCAAAGAGCCCATGTGTGGAAAGGAAATGAGGAGTGAGTGGGAACTCTGGCGGTGGGAGGCAGGCAGAAGGAAGGGGCATCGGTGAATGGAACGGGATGGAATGGCCTGGTGTTCTCTGGAATTCCATAAAGGTTCGCCTGCTCCACAAAATGTAAGCCGCCAATCTCCCAGGGTTGTACTTGGTATGGTCTGTTGGAGCTTCCCCGTAAGCCCTGTAACCATGGTTTTGGGCAGACTACATCACAGCGTGAGCATAGAGAGAAGACGCCTTTTTCCTATTTTTGTCTAAGACTCTATCTCCTTTTTAAAAAAATATGTAAGGTGACATGCCTAGGTGGTTCATATGCAGCCTCTGACCGTACGACAATCATAAAGTGGTCTGTTTCCAATCATTAGAAAGGGGATTCCTCTATGTTTCTCCATGAGATGTCTCTTTTTGTATCGACCAAAGAACCCTGAAGACATATGCACCCAGAGCCACACCTGCTCTTGGTGGAAACATGGAGCAAATCAGAAAACACCGAAATCCATTTCCTAATTTAACACCTTCCTTCCAAAAAGAGCTAAAAGAAGACTGGCTCTCCCTGCTTCTTTGGCTGCCAAGGTTGAATGCATTTGGTTCACAGTACCTGGACAAGGAAGGCCTGTTTCCAAGTCCCTAGTATTCTGACAGTGTAATCAATTAACTCAATGTCAGACTTAGCAATATCTCATTGCACAGCATCTTGAAAATCAACACAGGGAAATCGAGCAACTTTAAGTAGGATTCAAAGCACTGACTTCCAATTTCTCACAAGCAGAACCACTTTTTAAGATACAACACTCATTCTGGATGCATGGGCGATGCATGGGGCAAAACAAGCTTGGCTTACGTTGCTGGGACCCTGGGGGAGACATCCTCGAGAACACATTTTTCTCCCTGTATGTCAGAAGATGAGCTAACCACCAGGCAACAGAATAGAAACAAGCTAGCTTCTTCCTGGAGGGAATAAAGCAGCTCTTCACTCAGCGGCCCAGGACAAAGCCAGGACGTGCAAGAAGCCCTCAGTCTAGGGCTCCACGTGCCTCTCCAAGGACGGAGGAACCCACCCACACACAATCACACACAGCCAGCCCACCACGCTCCTGCGGAAGGCACCGGCTTCTCTGCCAACCTTCAGCACCAGTGGCTGCGGGCTCTACCAGCTTGCGAGCTCCCTGTCGCACCCCTTGTCTGGAGGGGGAGAGGGCCTTCCTTACCCTCTTTCCAAGTCTCCTCCTCATTGCCCCAGTGCCTACTTCTCAACTACGAAATGGAGTATGCTTCCCTGAGGCAACTGAGACACATGACACACACACACCCCAGATGGCAATAAGTCTCGGCGCCCCATGACCAATGCCAAGGCCGTGAGTGCCTCCCCAGGACCCCACAGCTGGGCTCCCGGACCGGGAAGCGCCCGACTCACCCAGTCCTCGAAGTGCCGGCTCCCGTTCTGCAGCAGCTCCTCAAACTGGATGGTGCAGTTGGCCACGAAGTCGTCGTAGCCGATGGGGGCATCGTGGAAGACGGCCAGCTCGATCTTGCGCCCGTTGCACACATCGGTGACGAACTCGTCGTGCCAGGCCGGGCTGTTGGTCTTCTGCTTGGTGGCCGTTTGGCCGATGCGCGAGTCGTCCACGTTGAGGGCGATGTAGGGGTCGAGAAGGAAAGTCTGCGGCCGGGGTCCCACCGCATGGCGCAGCGACCAGGCTGTGGGCTTCAAGCTCACGGCCTCGCAGATTTTGATCTTAAGAAGGCCATTGAACACTACCATGGTCGGGGCGGGGAGTGGGGGCCGGGGTCACTCCGTCCGCCCCGAGGGCAGGAATAAAGAACCGACGCCCCGGCGCTCTGAGCCACGGGGACTCCTGGGTCCCCTCTCACCCCACCCCACACTGTCCCTACACCTTGTAGCGTTGTGCCTTGGCGCGGGCGATTCTCAGCGAGTGCATGTATTTCCCCGCCGGGTTCCTAACGGAAAACAGGGAGGGGGGGGAGAGCTGGGGGACGTCCGTGTTTGGAGCAAGTCTCTCCCCCCCTACCACCAGCAGCACCCCCAGAAGAGGAGACGAGCTGTCGGCTTCGCGGCAAGCCGCGGGGGCTGTGTCGCCGCCTCGCTGGCTCTCCCGGTCCGGGCTGCGGGGACGCGGGCGCCGCGCCCGGCGCTTACCTACCTTTCGGAAACATAATCCCCGGGAAATTTCGACTCCGGGAGGGGGAGGGGGATGTGGGACGGGGCGGGGACGAGAACCGGGGGCGCAGATTTCAACCCGGATCCTCTTCGCACACCCAGCGCCTGCCGCTGACCGCGCGGGGCGGGGGATGGATCGAGGGATGTTCAGTCTATCCGGAGGGATGCATGTCGAGAGGAAATGGTCCTCCTCGGAGCCAAATTTAAAAAAAAAATCCACAAGCCACACAGCCAGCCCGGCCGCCTCCTCTTGGGCGAAGCCGCGCGGCGCGGCGGTCAGCGATCCGGAGGCGCCAGGAGCCCGGAATCTCACATCCGCGCGGGCTCGGGAGTCGGGCTGGCCGCCGCTCGGGCTCGGGGCGCAGGCCGGCACCGGTCGGTGCGCAGCGCGGCGGCAGCGGGGCCGGGACTGCGACTCGGCGCGGCCCCACCTCCCGGGCGCCGGCGCCCGCCCGCCGCGCTCCCCGCGTCCCCGCTCTCGGCTGCCGCTCGCTCGCCGCCCGCCCGCCCGCTCTCCCCCTCGGTCTCTTCTCCCTCCGTCGGTGTGCGAGCGAGTCTCCCTCCCTCTAATGCAGGAAATGCGCAAAAGACGTCAGTGTGTGTGTGTGTATGTGTGTGTGCGTGTGTATGTGTGTGCACGCGCGCGCGCGCTCCTGTGTTTGGGGAAATAGAAAGTTTTGCCTGTTGGGGGAGCAATACGGGAAAAGTGAGCGGAGGAGAGGACGACGCAGAGAGGGCGAGCCTGCCGGGTCGCGGCGGCGGGCGGGGGAGCCGAGCGGGGATCGGCGCGGAACCCCGGGGAGTGGCGGCGCTGCGGGCGGCGGTGCGTTTGCTGCGGGCTTGTGGACACCGCGTCTGTGGTCTCCACGGGGAGACCCGCGGACCGCGCAGCTCCCCGGGGCTCCCCGGCCAAAACCCTCTGGTAGAGCGGGAGATGTGGCAGTGGCGGGGTCGCCCTGCGGGGGGGACTCGGGACCCTCCCCCAGCCCCACCCCCACTCGGACCGAGGCCGGGGAGAGCAGCCTGGGGAGCATTGGCCCGTCTGTCTGTCATTCTGTCCGGAGCTGCTCTGCTCCGCCGCGGTGGGGGAGAGGAGGAAGGGAGGGGCGTGCGAGGCTCGGTGTGTGAGTTTTTAAACACTCATTCTCTCCTCCCTTGCTTTGGGGGCATTCTCCCCCTTTGGGACATGTCCTGGACTTCTCGGGCCGCGAGAACTTGTTGACAAGTGAAAGCTTAGTAGAACCTCGGCTCTATTTGCCTTTGTTTAGTTTTTACAAAGTGACTTCATATTTACTCTGGACCTCGTCTGTGCCCTTTTGGGGGACAGGCCTCTGATCGGCGCGCTGACAGCGGCCGTCGGAGCTGCGGGAAAACGGGGCGCGCCCTCTGGGGGGCTAGTGACTGTGTCCGTGCTAATTTCCTCCATAACCTTTAAACTCTCGCTGGAAGCCGCGGCGGCTGATCACGTGAGGCGAGCCTTGGGCTGCTGGGGAAGAATTTCCTCCGCGGGGAGCCGGGGACGGGGTAGGCGGCCCCGCGAGGGACGGCCCCGCGCCGGGGGACGCGAACCTGGGAGGGCGGGGCGGAGAGCGCGGAGGCCCTGGGCGCGGCCCTGGCTGCTATAGCCGAAGGACTAGGCTGGGAAGAGGTCATCTCCCGCAACCTGCGAGCAGGACGTTGTGCACAGGGAAAAAGCAAACCTCGGCCCTCCCGCGTGTGCCGAGCCCAGTCAGGGACTTTGTAGGAATCGTGATAAACGGAGTATTTTATTTGGCGGGTTTGGTTAGTGTAGACCAAAATTTAAAACCCACCTCTCGATTACATTTTCTCAGTGGAAAAGGTTATCACTGCCTGTGGCTTAAAGGCTTAAAAAGGATTAAAGGCGAGGGAGGAGGCAGTCCCCTGAAACAACTGGATACCAAGCGCGGCACACAGGTCGCAAAAAGGATCAGGAAGTCCCAGGGTGATCCTCTCCTAAGGCCTGCAGTCGCTGCTCTCCCTGATCCTGTCATTTCTCCCAGCCCGCCCTGATGAATGGGGCAGCTGGGTGGAGAGTGCTAAAATGCAGTCTTGGGGACAACTGAGCTCTTCCGAATGTAAAAAGTCAGGATACGTATGAAAGTGATGCCTTACATGGTCACTCCCACCAGCGGGAGGTGTGTTTTAGAATCTGTCAGTTGGACAAAGCGCAAGTGGGACAACTCACTGCTGTTCAATTTTTATTATGTCTTTGATCATCAGAATTTTTTCCACCATTCTATTCTTATTAAACTTGTTTCCCCCTTCAGGGGGCATGTGATGGAAGGCAAAGGCAAATAGGGCTAGAGCTTCTGAAAATTCATTTGGGCAGCGGAGGAAGTAATAGAGATGAAATACTTGACAGAGAGGCCAAATTTAAGGGGTACCAATGAGCGCAGTAATCAAAATGAGTAATACTTTAATGCAATATTTTTTAAAATCTAAATTAATGTAAAAATGGATGAACATATCCAAAATTTAAACAATTTTAAATGTTGCATTAAAATATTTAGGTTACCAAGTTGATAGGTACCCCTGAAATTCTGTGCCTGAGATGAGTGCTCCATTTGCCTCACCCTAGCCCCAGCCCTGTTGAGGAGTCTAGAAAGGCAAGGATTTCATGAATTTAGGGATCCATAAATGTTTCATACCTTCTCTGTACTCTTTCTCTAGGTGAGATTACCACGCAAACAGAGAGAGGTACACAGGATTGAAAAACATTGGCCCAAATCCCTCCTCTTCAATGTGTTACACGGGAAGTAAGTTTAGAATTAAGGGCACGCTGAACTTGAACTTTTTGCATAATACCATATTCCACCCCTACCCAGACAAGACTTCCCAGATACATATAAATAAGGTCTATTGCCATCTCAGTGGTTAGGCATTCTTAAAACCAATAACCTACAACCTTCCAATTCCACTTCCTTCTGACCCGCGTATGGTTACAGCAGCGCAGCATCTGCCTCTTAGCAGGCTGTTTGTTACACCATGTGAATAATCAGGCTGCGATTCTCAGATGCAACAGACACCGGTATAACCTCACCTTTTTTTGTGGGTTTTAACCATTTTTTAAGTTTTTATTTAAATTCAAGTTAGTTAGCATACAGTGTAATCTTAGTTTCAGGTGTACAATATAGTGATTCAACACTTCCATACAACACCTGGTGCTCATCACAAGTGCCCGCCTTTTAATTACAAGTCTAAAAAGGGGTGAGGGGGGTGGAGTGATGAAAAGATCTCACCAAACTGCCTGTGTTGTACTGAATGAATATTTAAATAAAAAGGGAGAATGGTGGTACCTTACATTGCAACATTCCTAAATTCCTGCTCTCATTGCGTCCTTATTTCTGAATAAATCTCACCTTCTTACTCTCCGACTTAGCCGAACAAAAAATCTGTATTCTCCAGTATCACCATGGATACGCCAGATGTGAGCTTGTTTAGGGAAAACCCTTAAATTTACCTGAAAGGGAGGATTGGGGGCGGGGAGGGGGGTGTCTAAAATAACCCTTTGCTCCAGATTCACATGAAAAGAAAAAACAAGCCCTTCGAGGGGGGAAAGTTTAGAAAGTAAAATTCCAATCAATAACTTTTGCCTACGTTATCCTTCTCTTGGCCCATGTATGCAGTCCTGAAAGATAGGACAGAGATTGGCATTGACACTGAGTAAGATGCCCTTTGGATTCCAACTACGGCCTAGTTATTTTGTGATCTTTGGGAGAGGGGAAGGACGAATGAGGATATCAGAATTTAACAAAAAGGACCAAGAGGGTGCTTTAAAAATTAAGCTCATGGGGGGGAAAGGACTGACTGAGCAAGAGTCCCCAGGGCCACCTGATTAAGACCCGCAGTAGGTGTAGGTAGGGGTGCACCAGCCTCTCTTGAGAGTGAGAGCACAAAGGCAGACTCACCCCTTGCCTGGGTTTGCCTGGGAAGGCATCACCCAGCAGGTCTAGACTTTCCAGTAGGCAAAGAGGAGAGGGAAGGGCACTGGAGGCAATGGGAATAGGGTACGCAGAGCACAAGTAGGGAAGGGGACGGCTGAGTGAGATGAGTCAGCCATCAGGGGGACCTGGCATGTTGGCAGGTAGGAAGAGGAGGTGAGGTAGGTTGGATGGGATCGTTAAGACTCTGGGGAGCCTGTAAATGAGTTTGAATTTTTTCCCTGGCAGACACTGATCATTCCAAGGTCGGGAACAGCATAACCAGAGTTAATACCTTAAAAAAGCAATTTTGCAGGGATGGATAGGTTTCTCTTCTGCAATTTCCCCCCAGAAGACTCACCCCAAAACAGAATGTTAAAGAGATTAGAAGATCCACACCTGAAGATGATTTACTCTAATCAAAAAGAAACATCCTGTGGATATTGCTGCAGTGGGTTAAAGGAAGCAGAGAGGGGGTATCAGAACCTTAGACTAGCATATCAATATTCATGTCCTCTTTGCTGTGCTAGAGGATGCCATTTATAGGATGGTAATGGCTTCTGCAAAGGTCGGCCTGGTCAGGGACTGTCATCCATTCCACACATGCTCCTTGGAACAGAATTCAACCACCTGGGCCATGTGATGGAATACGCAGCAGCACAATGACACAGAAAACCTTCCAGAGTTCTGTTGGCCCTACCTGGCCTAGCCCCACCCGCGTTCCCACCCCACTGCTAACCCCACCCTAGTTCCACCCTCAGGTTGCCTGCCTATGTCTGGCCTGCCCTGTCTTCTTATTTTGGCCCTGACTCTGCTTTGAACTCCGTCGCGATGGCCCAGAGACCAAGCTTCAATCACACCCTGCAAAGAGCTGGAAGGATCAGAGATGGTCCCATAGAGCTTAAAGGCGGATGCAGGCAGAAGATGGCCTGCTGCCCCTCCTTCCTCAGTTCTTTGACCCTGCATCCCAATCTCTCAAGCACCGTATGGAAAGTAACATCACATACCCCATCTTTGGCTGTGATGTTGATCTGCATCTTGGGACTTTTTTTTTTCTTAAAGATTTTATTTATTTATTTACTTATTTCAGAGAGAGAGAGAGAGAGAGAGCCAGCATGAACATGAGCAGGGGGAAGGGCAGAGGGAGAGGGACAAGCAGACTTCCCGCTGAGCAGGGAGCCCGGTGCAGGGCTCAGTCCAAGGACCCTGAGATCATGACCTGAGCGGAAGTCAGACACTTAACTGACTGAGCCACCCAGGCGCCCTGCATCTTGGGACTTTTAAGTATATAAATTAATCCATGGGTCTTGCTAAGCACCTGCTATGTTCACAATCCTGGGGCAGGTGCTCTAGGGAGGGCAAATAGATATATGGATGATTCCTACTCCAGTGGGGGAGACAGGAAGTCATTTATTTAGCAGTTGGTCTTGAGTGCGACGTCATTTGGAGCACTGGGGAAGCCAAGATGATGACACACAGTGACCCTTTATTTGTTGGACTGGGCCAGGTCATGCTGCTGTAATAAACAGTCCCCATATCCCATGGTCTTAAAATAACAAGTTTCTCCTTGCACTGCTCTAAATCCACAGCAGGTTGGCTGGGGGCTCTGCTCTGCCTCGGTATCATTCTTGCTCCTGCATCCAGACGAACAGAGAAGTCACTCTCTGAAACTTAACTGGTCACAGGCAGCAAGCAAATGAACCTCTAGAGGGTCTTACCCAGGCAACTAACTAGTCCACTGGATGTGCTAAATGATACTCACTTCTGCTCACTAGTTGTTAGCTAGAACCAGTCACATGGCCTCTCTCACCCAACCACCAGGGGCCTGGGACATTCCCCCAGGTACAGGGGTGAGGAGTCTGGACTGTTTGGTGAAGAACAATGAAGAATTCCATAGACCCTGTCCTCAAGTATCAGGTGCAGAAAGATGACTCAAGACGGCGTACAATACATGACAGATAAATGGCACAGTCGCAAAGGGCTATAGAAATGTAGAGGTTAACGACAATCACAATCGGAGGGAAACTGTTTGATCCCCCATGGCCCTGGGCCACTGCATGCAGAAGACTTCAGATGACACAGAGAATCCAGCCTGTATCAGAACTAGCGGCCACCTAAGCCCCTCTGCCCTTCCCTCGATATGTTTAACCTCACAGGACCTGTAGGTCCTTCAAGCGACCTCAGAACCAAGTCAGCCCTAAGGGGGCCTTCGGATACCAACAGAACTAGGACTTGTTTGTTACGTGCTGCAAGAGTTGGGAGATGACCTGGTCTATATTCTTTCTTATTATCAAATTTCTCTATTAAATGAGGAAACTAAGAGCCAGAGAAGTTAACTAACATGCCACACAAGAGAATTTTTAACAATAACCCAAGAAAGCACTAATTAGAGGTCTAAAATCAACTCTTAACGTTTCCTAGTTGGAGTTTCCTGCTTTTCCTACATTGGCACACTAGAACCAGTGCAATGCCACTTAATAACAACTCCAATTACACTTTAATACCTTGGAGACAAAATTTCTGTAAATCAAAGGTCCAGGTTTGTTTTAATGTATTGGTTCCAAACTTACCTGGCCTCAGTGCAATAGGATATTATAGACTTGTAATGATTCTCAGGGGACTGTGATATTCACCGAGTTCTTCCTTAAGTTTTGGGGATATTGTAAACAGAGTCCCTAAAACAAAAGGACTTTGTTATTCCTCAGCTTCTCTATTTTTGCATCTTGTCTCCTAACACCAATTAGATGTATCTTTGGCGTATGATTTTATGATACCTGTACCAAATGTAACAGCTGTTTCTGCAGGCTCTTGTGGCTAATTCATCAATTAGTAGAAGGACTGCTCTTTCTGTTCAGTGAAACCTTTTTTTTTTTTAATTTTTAATTTTAAGTAGGCTCCACATCCTACTTGGCACTCGAACTCAAGACCCTGAGATCAAGAGTGACATGCTCGACCAACTGAACCACCCAGGCGCCCCCCACCACACACACACGTTTTTCTTTTTGTTTTTTGGGTTGTTTTTTTTGTTTTGTTTTGTTTTTGTTATTATCTGACTGTTCAGATTAGGTTATATATCTCTAACCCATTCTGGACATTAGGTCAATCCATTTCTACTTCTAATTTACCTTTCAAGATTAAAGAGCCAGTTCCCCAGGGCAGGGACTATTGCCTTGTCATCATCACTGGTAACAATCATTTAGGTATAACAGATGTACAACCAGAATGAGTTAAATTCACAGTTTCTGTTGCAACCAAAATGTGATGCAAAGTGGCAAATCCTTCTCTCTTTTAAGGCCCAACCCCTCCCTGTCCCAGCCCTATTCCCCTACCTGAAGCCATAGGTCCTCCTCTCTGAACCATCCCACCACTTCCTCGCACTTCTCATAGCCCTGATCTCTGCCCGAACGACAGTTTTTTGTTTGTTTGTTTGTTTGTTTTTGTTTTGGGGGGGACCCTGTCTTAATTCTGCCACTTCCCTGAAAGGTCTTTAAGTTTGGAGATACAGTATAACTCATCTCGATACTTACTCTCCAGGATCTTGCACGGAAGAGGTGCAACCCTGTGCTCTATAAAAACTTGTCACAAGGATGACACTTTGAAATAAGAAGAGCGTCACAAATCTTGTTAGCCTCTCTCTTGCCTGCACAGATGAGCGCTTTGGCAATGGTTGGGTCGCTCCACTCCACCGCAGCAGGGATCTAGTGATAAAGAGATTTCGTCACTGGGCGAACGGGCAGCCTCGCGGCCGCACCTCCACCCCCAGAGCCACCAAGGCGGGCTCTGCGAGCCGACGGCGCCCTCTGGCGGACGCGAGGGCGCCCAGCCGGGCTCCAAGAGCCGGGAGCGCTAAGATTGCTTGACAAGCTATGGAGATAGTTTCAGGGGCAGACCTAGTGGCATGGGACCACGGGCTTTATCCATATGCCTGTCATGAGCAGGCGACAAACGCAGTCAGCGAACACCTGCCTTATGAAAAAACAATGCTGAATCTTTAAAAAAAATTTTTTTTTTCTTTAACGAACTAAGCTTCTCAAAGTGAAGACTTCTGTGCCTATCACTGCATCGGAACAACAGGCCATCCATCTGCCAGTTAAATCCATGCTGGGTCCAGGAAGAACAATGAAGGAGAAGCAGTTCAGGATTTAAAGAATCTAGAACTTGAAGGTAAAGGAATGTTATCTCCAGATAGGCCCCGGGGACCCACCCCAACTTTTTCCTGATGTCAGACTGCAGGTCAGCTCCTGAAGCTGCGGTGAAGGCTGCGAAAGATGGCTGAGGAAGCCTACTGTCACCCCCAGACTGGGGACAATTGGGAGTGGTAGAGAATTGGGGCCCCCCAGAGGCTGCTCCTCTCGTTCCAGCAGATCACTCGGTTTCCTTTTCTGACAAAACACCGAAGCCCGGGGCTTACTTGACTTTCTGCCACCTAACCCCACAACCACTTAGGAAGGAAGAAGGGATGAGGGTCCTTCCTCCATCCCACCAGTTGTCATGGAAGCGGGTCCCCCCAGCCCAGGCCCCCGCCTGTGTCCTGGACCCCTTCCCCAGCCCTACTTCTCAGGGACTCTGCGGCTGGCCACCTCTCGCCCTCTTCTTCAACCTCCCCCTCGCTGCCATTCTTTCCCAGCAGTGAGACTCACCCGTCCTCAAAACATCTCACACCCTGCCTCACCTCAGATTTCTCTCTGGCCCCCTCTCAAACCTCTTCTCCCTAAACTCCTTAATAGTTATGTACGCTCCCTATCTCCTTTTCTTCCTCTGCATCTCATCTAAGCCCGAGCCCAGGTGCTGGGGCTCACTGAGACGCCTCTCGCTGAGGGGACCAATCATTTCCACCCTGCCAAGCCCGTTTGTGGAGTCCCCCAGTGTACTTAGCCACTCTTTTGGCACCAGCTTATGCTGTTTCCTCTCCCTCCTTGAAATGCTCTCTTCCCCTTGGTTTCCATGACATCTGAGCTCTCCAAAATTTTCTTCCTGCCTCCTTGACTTCTCTTTTCCAGTTTCTCTCCTTTTCTTGGTCCTTTGCTCATCTTTTAAATGCATGATTATTTTATGGTTACACTGCAGAACGCTAAGACATTTAATGCAAAAGTTGCCTCAATGAAACTGTGACCCGAGGTGCAGTAAACGTTGAAGGAAGGAAAGATCATTGTGATGGGGAATGGTAAGAGAAGCCCCCAAGAAGGGAGCGAGATGGAAATTGGCAATGGAACGGCGGGTAGAATATCAGAGGCAGAGAAAAAGGGAAAGGGCATTCCTGGGGGAAGGCCTGCCCACTAAATGCACGGAGGGAAGTTTTATCTACTGACCATTAAGCATCTCTTTGCTAGACATGACATAAAATAGAGAAGACATGAGTCCCTAGTCTAACGTTTAGTTAACATTCCATTAAATAGCAATACAAGGTAGCAACAGACAGAGGAATGGGGGTAAAGCAAAAGAAGGAAGAGATCAGCATGGGCTTCCTGGAGGTGGCAGGTTTGTGGGCTATTCTGCTCTGTATGAATTACGGTTGGCTAACCATTCCAACAGGTATAACCCAATGTAGAAAAGCTCAAACACAACGGATGGTTATTTCTTGCTCACCTAACAGTATTGAGTGAGTGAACAGGTCAAAGGGTGGCTCTGTCTCCTCAGGCTTCCACAGTCACTTTGGGGGTTGAAGCCAATGGAACCATCCAGAAAGAAAAAAGATCATGGAGGAGCATGGAGCCTGGAAGGTTGTTATGGGCGAGGTCACCTACATCCCACTGGCTATGACTTAGTCACACGGCCACAAAGAACTGCAAGGGAAGCTGGGAAACATAGTCTGTTTGAGAGCCAGGAAGAAGAGGAGAGCCATGGCTTTTTGGTGAACAGAGGGCAGCAGCTCACAGTTGGTCCTTTCTCCCTTTGCTGGAGATTAGGATGCTCCACTTGGAGCATTACTCCACTACACCATCCATGTAAATGTGATCTCCTCTCCGTTTTCCTCATTCTTTTCCCATCTGATGTGTGAAAAAGAGCTACAAGGACCCTGCAGCTGTGAAAAAAGACACAGGTGCAGGTGTGGGCCAAGAGAAGGGTGATGAAGCAGGAGAAAGAGAGCAGTGTGCTGAGCTACAGGTGTCCAGAGAGGACATGCTCTTCCAGCCCCTCCTCCCTGCCCATTACAATGCCAGGTTGCTCTCATCTTTGGTGCAGGTGTGACATGGCAGGAGACATCACCTATTGTTTCCCGGGAGAAAGGTCCATTCTCAACCCACAAGTGAACTTGGTCAGGGTCCGCCCTTCAGGTGACCTTGGAGATGCTGCAGTGCAGTGTGGGGTGAAAGTGTGGGGTGGCGAGTGAGCCACCAGGCAGAGACTTCAAATGTTATAATATTCTGTATTCTGAACTTCCTAGGGAGCTTTTAGATCTATCCCCCCTTTATTGCTCCCTTCTCAACCACAAGTTCAGGACAAGTATCATTATTCCCATTTTACAGATGGGGTAACTGAGAAGAAAAAGTACCTCAGAGAAGGTGAAGTGCACACAGGAGCAGAGCCCAGAGCAAAGCCTGGTTGCCTAGAAGGGGCTTCCCTAGGATGACCAACATTACCAACCTTTTCTGTGTGGTGGTCAAGGCATAGCAGGGAGTGGGGGGGGTGAGGCTGTTCCGGAATTTCCTGGTGAAACTGAACCTCCGAGGCCTCATTGCCCTGCAGGACTCAGGCTGCTATTCCAGCTGGCGGGCTGCATGGAGACATGGGCTCCCACGTGCAAGTCATTCCATCCACTCTCTGCCCGGGATTGTGAGGGTTGAAGGAGTCCTGGCCCGGGTACACTCCCACCGTGGTGGAGCAGGGAGGGCACTGGCTGCACGGAGAGGAAATAAGGGCATTCAGAACATCACCTGTGAAACTTAGAGCTACTAGAGCACCCTGCTGATTGCTTTTAAAGGGGGTACTAACTTCAGCCCCCTCTGGGTTAGGTTAGATGCCTCTCAAGTTCTTATCTCACTGAAGGATTTTATTTTAAAAGCCAGCCTCTCTCTACTTCTCCTTCCCCCCTTCTCCTATCTTTTCTTGCTTGGAACCTGTTGCACCTCAGGTTAACCTCTGACAAAGGAAGCTTTCCTGGATTGTTTTATTTCTACAAATGCCAGTGCAGGCCTGTGTTCTTAGAGTGCAGATGCCAAGCCTGGGCGCCGCCTCCTGGGAACTGAGATTTCCCAAGCAGCTGGGAGGAAAGGCGGAAACCCTGCCAGGGGCAAGTCTTGTTAACCTCTAGGATGTGGCAACTCAGGGCCCTGCACTTTGGGAGGGTCCCTGGTACCTTGGGGTCTAGTGAAGGAAGGAGAAAAGATGCTTTTCTCCTCACTCCCTGAAAACTGTGGCAGCTTCTTTCCCTTACCCGGATCCTGCCTCCCGTTACTCCCTCTGCCAGGGCTCCCTGCCCCGTCTGGGGAAGGGGGGGGGGGGTCTCAGTTTAGATGGCATATCTCCCAAGAGACTCCTCTGCTCCCCCATCAGCCCTGATTCCACGTAATTGTCAGCGCAGGCCTGCCTGTTGGTTTCCCGCCAAGGCAGAATTGTAGGGAAGCTAATACAGCTTCAACTTCAGGACCCTCGCTTGCTCCTTCCAAGACCCTTTTGCTAATTTTATTTTCCTTTTCCTAAAGTGGGTTTTTCAAATTGTTTAAGTTTTGGGCCACATGAAACCCAGGTCTACCTGTGGTCTTTCCCATTATTCTTCGAACTCCCGGATTCAGGGTTGTGTGTCGGATTCCTTGGGGTATTCCTGGATCTAGAGCACAGGCAAGACTCTCAATAGACAGGTGTTAAATGAAAGAATGAAAGGAAGAAAGGATCTTTCGCTAGTGCTTAGCAGACCAGTGGTTCTCATTAGGAACTTTCAGCACTGTCACCTGGTCAATCTGAATGGGTTGGTATTAAGTGCCTGTCACTTCAGCACAGCACCACGTGGGGTGGAATCCAGCCTGGAAGCTCAGGGACTTCGTTTATAGGATCTGGGGCATATCGCCTGCCTCTCAATGGGACCTGGTTTATTCAAATGTAACAAGGAGTTTGTAAGGACTACTTTCTAGAATAACAATGGATATTGTATTACAGATAGGTACAGTACCTGGCACTGAGTACTTCTCAAGAAGTTTCTTTATATACTCGCTCCCTAGGAAACAATTCATTTTTAATCCTTTTTATCTCTAGCACTGGCAGGTCCCCCAAGGCTACTTAGAGCCTTTTAACCACATAGCTCCTGAACAACAAAGTTTGGGTGAAGGGTCCAAGCACACAAAGGAATTTGCACTGGGCCCAACACCCCAATAAGAATGACCCGGAGGGGTACCTGGGTGGCTCAGTTAAGCGTCTGACTCTTGATTTCAGCTCAAGTCATGCTCTCAGGGTTGTGAGATCGAGCCCCACGTTGGGCTCCGTGCTAGGCGTGGAGCCTGCTGAAGATTCTCTCTCTCCCTCTGCTCCCCGCCTCCCTCTCCCTCCCTCCCTCTCTAAAAAAAAAAAAAAAAAAAAAAAAAAAAAAAAAATTGGAAAAGGAAAAGAAAAGAAAAGAAAAAAGAAAAAAAGAATGGCCTTGGGACCAGGTCTGGGGTATCCCCCTATACACTGCTCCTTCCTACAATAAGATAGAGAACTGCAGGACAAATTCAAGGAACTTGAATAAAAATATAGATAATAAGGAAAGAAATCATGTGGCTAACCAGCTTCCTTTTGCCATCATGGTTGTTTTCCAACCCTTTAACCCACCTGGAACTCTAATTTACATATACCCCTCAGTAGCTGTAAAGTAGTCATTATTTCTCTCCGTCTCACAGAGAAGAAACTGAAACTGATATGGCCACATGCCACGGCTGGCAAGTGTCAAACCCAGAAATGCAGGCTGGGTCCATGCTCCTGCCACCTTACACACGGCTTCCTGTCCCCTGTCCTTCAGGGCGGGATTGACACACACACTGCTCCGTTAGTTCAAGTTCCCACTCTGACTCCCTCATCTCGTGGGAACCAGTCTATGTGCCGATGCAAGAAATGACCTTTGCCAACACAACATGTAGAGTGTCGTTGTGGTTGTTCTCTCACAAGAACTGAGAAGTGGTAAATGTTTCTCACGTTTTTCCTCCAGTGATGTCCACACATTCTGTGTTTGCATGTGCCAAAGCTTGAAAAATCAACAGCAAAGTGGGTGGGGCAGGCAGAAGGCAGAATAGAGTGGGAGGGGCGTTTTACAATTTATTACAATGCAAGTTCCGCTATTCGTTTCTTAAAATAGTAATAGTAGTAATGGTAATAATAACAATATAATCATAATGATAGCGAACAACTATTCATTGAGAACTATGTGCCAGGCATTAATTTTAACAACTTTTTTTTAATCACCAAAACAACCCGGTAGAATAAGCATTACCATGTATCTCCAATTCTAAGACACGCTTTTTTTGTTTTTGTTTTGTTTTTAAATCACATTTTAACATCTTATAATCCAAAAAAAGTACTGTGTCATACTATAATTGCTGGTGAGGTTTTTAAAAATCTCTTGCCAGTACATAAACTTGGGTTGCAGGTTATAGATGAAGCAGTGGAGATGGAGAAAACCTAAGCAATGTACCCAGGGTCCCACCACTATTAGGTAGCACGGCCTGGCTTCAGACACAAGTGGTCTAGATCCAGCATCCACCAATTTATTTGTTTGTTTGTTTTGCAGTCTCTGGTATCCTGCAAACATCTTCCCTAATAGCCATAGGTCTGTCCATCAGGACCTGGGACCATGCTGACGGCACACTCTATAAAATAGGATATGTATGTTTTTCATTCATACCAATTTTAACTTGCACATATAACCATGATTCTATTCTGTCTGTTACAGAAAACTCTGAATTTAGAAACTGCCTTAATTAAAAGAGCCACATTAAACCTGGCCGGGTAGGCTTGGAGTGAGACAGGCAACAGAGAGTTCCCAAGAGAAAATACACTCTTATGGTTGCTTCATATATTTTTTTGGCTCTAAGTTACTTTCACTTTCTGGACTCAGTTTCTCCAACTGTAAAATGAGGGGCCTGCTTCCACTCCAAAACACTTCCAAACTTTTTGATGGTGCATCTTTAACATTTTAAACATTTGGGCACACATCTTCAACATATGCATCCTTTTTATTTACAAAGAGTAAAACGTGTGTGTGTGTGTGTGTGTGTGTGTGTGTGTGTGTACACTTCTATGAGTTTTAACACACATACAGATTTGTATAACCATCACCCCAATAAGAATACAGAACAGTTCTATTACCTGCTCTGAATCCCCTTGTTTTACCTCTGGTAGTGAAATTGCTTCCCATGCCTAAGCTCTGGCAACTACTGATCCGGTCTTCATCTCTATAGTGTCGCCTTTTCCAGAATATCATGAAAACGGAACCATACAATATGTAACCTCCTGAGACTGGTTGCTTTCACTTAGCAGAATGTCTTTGACCTTCATCCATGTTGTTGAGTGCATCAATAATTTGCTCCTTTTTCTCGCGGTGTAATGATCCATTGAAAAGGTATACTATGTTTTACTTAGCCATTCACCCATTGAAGGGCATTTAGGGTGCTCCCAGTTTTTTGGTAAATCCGAATAAAGCTGCCATAAACGTACGTGTATAATTTTCAGTTCTTAAGAGTAATTATCTAGGAGTGGGATTACTGGATTATATAATAAATATACACTTAACTTTATAACAAACTGCCATAGCTACCACCTGTCACCTACAGCAGCAATAATTTAAAAAGAAAATAAAAAATTAAAAAACAAAAAAAAAACAAATCACTGCCAAACTGTTTTTAGATTGTCTGTACCATTGTGCATTCCCACTGGCAGTATCTGAGGGTTCCAGCCATTCGGCATCCCCACTAGCATTCCACCTGCTGTTCCACTCTTCTGTCATTCTAATAGGTGTACAGGGGTATTTGTGGTCTTAATTTGCACTTTCATAATGACTAATGAGGTTGAGCATCTTTTCATGTGCTTATCAGCCGTGCTTATCAGCCATGCTATGTCTTCTTTGGTGAAGTGTATTCAGACCTTTTGCCTATTTTTTAAACTGGGTTGTTCTCTTACTGTTGAGTTTTGAAGTTTATTTACGTATTCTGGATACAAGTCCTTTGTTGGATTTTTGATTTGTTAATATTTGCTCCAAGTTTATAGTTCTCTTAACAATGTCTTTTGCAGAAAAAAGTTTCAATTTTGATGAAGGCCAATTCATCATTTTTTTTTCTTTTATGGGTCATTTTTTTTTATTTCTAAGAACTCTGCCTAACTCAAGGTCACAATCTTTTTCTCCTATGAATTATTTATTTACTTATTTTAAAGATTTTATTTATTTATTTGACAGAGAAAGACACAGCGAGAGAAGGAGCACAAGTAGGGGGCATGGGAGAGGGAAAAGCAGGCTTCCCACGGCGCAGGGAGCCCGATGCAGGGCTCGGTCGGAGGAGCTGGGATCATGACCTGAGCTGAAGGCAGACGGTTAACGACTGAGCCACCCAGGCGCCCCTCCCATTTTCTTTTTAAATGTAAAATTTACCCTTTTGGTTTTACATGTAGATCTGTGATCCATTTGAGGTTAAATTTTCTATAAAATACTCTGATGTACAGGTTGAAGTTCATTTTTTTTGCATATAGACGTCTAGTTGTTTCATTTGTTGAAAGGACTATCCTTTATCCACTGAATTGTCTTCCTACCTTTGTCAAAAATCAATTGATCATGAATTGTACACTTTAAAATGATGACAACAGTAAACTTTATAGATGTGAATTTTACCTTAATAAAACAATCTATCTTAAAAAAATCAATTGATCGTATTTGTGATGATTTATTTCTGGACTGTCTTATTTTTCTCCACAGGTCTATTTTATTTAGGTCTAAACATTCACCAATACTGCATTATCTTGATTGTTTATCTTTAGATTAAGTTTTAAAATTGAATAGTGTGAGTCGTCAAACTCTGTTTTTCTTTTCCAAAATTATTTTGGTTATTCTAGATCTTTTGCCTTTTCACATACATTTTAGAATCAGCCTCCCTATATCTACAAAAAGTCCTGTTATTGCATTAGGTCTCTAAAATCAGTTGGGCCCTATAGGGTTGCTAGATAATAGACAGGATGTCCAGTTAAGTTTAAATTTAAGATAAAAAACAAATGAATATTTAGCATTATAACATCCCAAATATTGCATGGAACATAATTATACTAAAAATTATTTATCATTTATCTAAAATTCAAATTTAATTTGGCATCCTGAAATGTTTTTTTTCCTAAATCTGGCAACTCTTGTTTGGGGAGAATTAACACTTAACTATATAAGTGTTCTGATTTATGAACACAGTATTTCTCTTATTTAGAGCTACTTTGATTTCTTTCATCAGTATTTTTTAGTTTTTAGCATACAAATCTTACACATGTTTTCTTAGATTTATACCTAAGTATCACTTATTTTGGAGCCCTTATAAGGTGGTATTTTTAAAAATTCACTTTTCACTTGTTCGTTGCTGGTGTACAGATATACTATTGATATTTGTATGTTACTCTTGTATTCTACAACCTTGCTAAACTCAATTATCAGTTTTGGAAACTTTTTTTGTAAATTCTCGGGCCTTCCTATGTAAGCAATCCTATCATTTGCAAATAGGGACACTTTTCTTCCTTCCTTTGCAATATGCCTCTTATTTCTTTTGTCCAGGCTTAATTGCACTAA
Source organism: Zalophus californianus (assembly GCF_009762305.2). Taxonomy (NCBI): domain Eukaryota; kingdom Metazoa; phylum Chordata; class Mammalia; order Carnivora; family Otariidae; genus Zalophus; species Zalophus californianus. The sequence continues at coordinate 74,461,061 of NC_045602.1, forward strand.
GACTTCGAGGAGAATGTTGAACAGGGATCATGAGAGTGGATGTACTTGCCTTTTTCTTGTTCTTAAGGAAGAGGTAGGTTTTTATAGATACACTTTATTAAGGATGAGCCAGTTCCCAGGTTGCTGAGATTTTTTCTTTGTCATAAATGAATAAATGAATATTAGAATTTGTCAAGTGCTTTTTTCCTGCATCAATTAATATGATCATTTCTTTTTCTTTAGTCTGTTAATATGGTGGACTACATTGATTTGATTTTTAAATGTTGAACTAGTCTTATCTTCCTGGAATAGATTCCACTTGGTCGTGATGTATTATGATTTTTATATATTGCTCTATTTTATTTGTTAATATTTTGTTGAAGATTCTTACATCTACATTCATGAGGGATATCCATGTGTAGTTTTCCTTCTCTTATCATATAATTTAAGCATTTACTACTAAAGATTTCTCTCTCAGCATTGCTTTAAATGTAGCTCATACACTTTAACATGGTGTATTTTAATTTTCATTTAGTTCAAAATATCTTCTAATGTCTCCTAATGTTTCAAGATATTTTCCAATTTCCCTTGAAATTTCCTCTTTGATTGTTTTCGAGATTGGATAATTTCTACTAATCTCTTTTCAAGATCATTGATTCTCTCTTCTGTCCTTCCCACTCTGCTACTGATCTTCTCATGTGATTTTTAAATTTTGCTCATTAAAAATTTTTTTGCTTATTGTGTTTTTCAGTTCTAAAAACTCCATTTGCTTCTTTTTCAATACTTCTATTTCTCTGCTGAGATTTTTTTTTTTTTTTTTTTTGGTCTTTCCATTTGTTTCAAGGTCTTTCCATTGTTCCAGTACTTACTTATTGGAACATGAATAAAATGGTCCCTTAAAGTCTTTGGTAATTCCAACATCTGAATCATCTAGAGATTGGTGTCTATCAGTTGTCTTTTCCTTTATTAGTTATGGAGCTTTTCCTGATTCTTCATAAGTTGAGTAATTTTGAATTGGATCCAAACATTTGAATTGACATTTTAAATATCGTAAGTTTCTGTGTTTCATTTAAATCCCATGGAGAATATAAATTTTTTGTTTACTTGTCCGTCTTAATAGGCAATAAGTCTGTTAAGTTCAGGGTGCAAGTTCCAAATTGTCTTCTATGGGCTATGTTTCAATGTCTGGTTCAACTCTCATAGTCTTTGCTGTACTATTCAGATCTGCCCCCTTTTGTGCTCCTCAAACCAGAAAGATGTTTTCCTTGGGACATGGCTGGTACAGTTTGGGGATTTGGTCTTTGTTTGAATCTAGACCAGAGGATATGGAAAAGAAAAAAGAGAACTCGTCACCAGGTCATTAGTACTTTTAGTTCTGGTTTCCTTCCCACATATGTCTGCTATCGTTTACTTTTCAGAGTCTTCAGATGGCTTCTTCAAACATCCTGTCTAGTTTTTACATTACTTACTCCATCTACCCTGAACTGGAAGTACCGACCTTTATAGATACTTTCTTTTTGAGAGAGAGAGAGACAGTGCGAGTGGGGGATGAGGTGAGGGGCAGAGGGAGAGGGGGAGAGAGAGAATCCCAGGCAGGCTCTATGCCCAGCACGGAGTCTGGTGGGGACTCAATCCCATGACCCCCGAGATCATGACCTGAGCTGAAATCAAGAGTCAGATGTTCAAACGACTGAGCCGCCCAGGCGCTCCTGTAGATTTACTTTTTAATGAATTTTAAGATGTCTTATTTTATTATGTGAAATATAAATAAATGATGAAATTTAAGAAGAGAAAAACCTCCACGTCCATCTAAGAATAACAAGGCCAGGATTTATCTATCCATCAGAACAATCATAAGAAGGACAAAATATATGAAGCAATGATTTTTTTTTTTAAGATGCTTAATGTCAGGCAATAATGAAGAGTGATCCCTTTGAGATGGGAAACAAACAAAGAAAGTCCTATGACTGACTCAGCTTAATGCCTTGAGAGAGTTTCCCGGCCATAGTTCAATGGGGAAGAATCCAGATAGAGCCTGGTGGACTGCTGAGCTGGGGAGGGACAGCTGACAGTCTGGGAGACCACAGTGGCTCAAAGTTGTATGACACAGTACTGGAGAGGTGAGATATACGACAGAGAAAACAGAGTACTGGAGAGGTGAGATATACGAGAGAGAAAACATAGTACTGGAGAGGTGAGATATATGAGAGAGAGAAAACATAGTACTGGAGAGGTGAGATATATGAGAGAGAGAAAACATAGTACTGGAGAGGTGAGATATACGAGAGAGAGAAAACATAGTACTGGAGAGGTGAGATATACTAGAGAGAAAACATAGTACTGGAGAGGTGAGATATACGAGAGAGAAAACATAGTACTGGAGAGGTGAGATATACAAGAGAGAAAACATAGTACTGGAGAGGTGAGATATACGAGAGAGAGAAAACATAGTACTGGAGAGGTGAGATATACGAGAGAGAGAAAACATAGTACTGGAGAGGTGAGATATACGAGAGAGAGAAAACATAGTACTGGAGAGGTGAGATATACGAGAGAGAAAAAACATAGTACTGGAGAGGTGAGATATACGAGAGAGAAAACAGTACTGGAGAGGTGAGATATACGAGAGAGAGAAAACATAGTACTGGAGAGGTGAGATATACGAGAGAGAGAAAACATAGTACTGGAGAAGTGAGATATACAAGAGAGAAAAAACATAGTACTGGAGAGGTGAGATATACGAGAGAGAAAACATAGTACTGGAGAGGTGAGATATACGAGAGAGAAAACATAGTACTGGAGAGGTGAGATATACTAGAGAGAAAACATAGTACTGGAGAGGTGAGATATACTAGAGAGAGAAAACATAGTACTGGAGAGGTGAGATATACGAGAGAGAAAACATAGTACTGGAGAGGTGAGATATACGAGAGAGAAAATATGTAGGGGGGCCTCCTCAAGTTTTCATCCATGTACCAATTAGCATATATGCATGGGTAAACTACCTGCCTGGGAAAGAACTACATGAGAGGATTAGAGGGAATAGTGCCCAGTGCTAGAAATAGCGCCTCTTTCCATCAGCCAGAATGGGAAACCTCATTATTCACCGGGCATTGAGTACTAAGGGAGATTTTGTCTTATTAGTGGGGAAAATTAGCCCTAGACTGAGCACTGCTCCAGTGCTCCAATTATCTGCCTAATAATTTTATTTTTTAAAGACTTTATTTATTTAATAAATAAATAGAGGGAGAGAGATAGAGCACAAGCCAGGGGAGGAACAGAGGGAGAGGGAGAAGCAGTCTTCCCACTGAGCAGGGAGCCTGACATGGGGCTTGATCCCAGAACCCCGGGATCATGACCTGAGCCGAAGGCAGATGCTTAACCAAGTGAGCCACCCAGGCGCTCTGCCTAATAATTTTAAAAGAATACCCAAAAGGATCAAACAATTTACTGTACCCCAGAACAAGGCTTAAGAATATTTAAGGGTAGATAAAAATATCCATTGCACAACAAGTTAAAATTCATAATGTCTAGCATCCAATCAAAAATCACCAGGTATGCAGGGTGCCTGGCTGGCTTAGTCGACTGGGAGTACAATTCCTGATCTTGGGGTCATGGGTTCAAGCCTCACACTGGGTGTGGAGCCTAGTTAAGAAAAATTACCAGGTATGCAAAGAAGCAAGAAAATGTGTCCCATAATGAGGTGAAAAATAAATTGAAATAATTGAAACTGATGAAGAACTGGCACAGATATTAGAATTAGCAGACAAAAACATTACAAGTATGACTGAATTCCCTATGTCCAAAAGGTTAAATAGAGATAGATAATATTAAAAAGACCCAAATCAAAGATCTAGTGATATAAACTACAATATCTGAGAAGAAAAACTGCATTTAAATCAATGGCAAATTAGCACAGAAGAAAAAACTGAGTGAATTTGAAGAATAGCAATAAAAATTATCCAAATGAAACACACAGTGAAAAAAAATCTTTTTAATGAAAAGGTCATCACTGACCTGTGGAACAACTTTAAACAGCCTTATCTATCTATATATAATGTAATTGCAGTCCTAGAAGAGGAAAGACTGGGAGTGGGAGAGACAGAATAATATTTGAATCCGACTCTTTCATTTTTATAATTCTAGATGTAAGGAATTCATTTAAAAAGTAAAAAATCTGCACGGCAGACATTTCCAGTAGGCTGTCAGGTCTCTGGCATAATAGCACGAGTAAGTAAGATACATCCCATGTCAGTACAATTGCATAATGAGGCAATAGTTTTTCTCCGGTGCTCCACTGCCTGAATTTAAACTCTTATCGGTGCTGCTCAGTGGGTAAGATGCCCAGAGGCTACTTTGTACTTGGATGGAATTTGAGGTAGATTTGAAAGGTAAGAGTAATAACAAGACAAGAACAATCAAGACAGGACCTCACAAGGTGTAGCTTGTATCAAAAGCTCCCTGAGTATAGAGCTAGTGAAAAGGAGGTTCATGCCTAAGTCAAGGGCAGGGGCTACTCCATGAAAATTGCCATTTTGACATTTCCTCTGGAGGGAAAATGTTTACCCTTTACCTGCAGGTCACAGGTTCAAATTAGGCTAAGTAAGATACGGCTAATCTCCCTATAGTCTCCAGGCTGACTTATTATTACTTTTTCTACACTGATTTAAATGTAGATATCTTGGTCTTTCTTCCTCTAACATCTTTTCAGCCATATCGGAATAGCCAAATGATTTTTCCAAAGAGACATCCTGAGTTCTGAAAAGAGCTTTTTTCCTGGTGCTTTGAAACTTTGGTAATTTAAAAATACTGAGTGGACATGTATGGCTATTTGCCTTAAGACAAGGTATCTATCTTTTGAAAGAATATTTTTTAAAAAGATCCAGTTGATATTCATTAAAAGGCCTTCTCCCATAGCCTCTGGCATTTCCAAAATGCTAAATGCTCTTTTTCATCTTCCTTCCAGCCAAGTGCCCCCAAGTAGGTATGTTCCATGTGGTGGAGTACTGTGAACGGTAGGGGTCAGCCCTACAGCTGGTGGGAAAGGGGGTAGCGCAAGGGGAGTGGTGGCTGCCTTCCAACAACCATCCATCGAGCCCTACTTCTTTATTGAGATTGCTTTATTTTGCTTTTGAGGGGAGGTTATATGTTTCTTAGAGGCTGGGCCCTACCCTACTTCCCCAGTCCCAGGAGTGAATTCCTGATCAGTCTAACGCTCTAAGCCAACCACAGGAAATATAAAGCATCCCCCTTACCTGTGACTAGTTTAGGACTGAACATATAATACAAATCTATCCAGTGAGAAGTAGAAGTAGGGGAGCTTTCTAGGAAGAAAATGATGAAAAGAAAGAAAGAGTTCCTTGGTAGTGCCTAAAATACCACTATTAGTGATTATTTTTCCTTTTAAACTAAGAATTGCCCTTTTCTTTTAGGTTAATATATTTATAATGCAAATATGCCAAGAAGGAATTATACCTGGGCTCATGTTGTCATGAATCAGTTGGTCAGCAAGGATTTGGATGGTTTAAGGAGGTTTCATGGTGGGCCCCCAAAAGATAGGATTACCTCCTAATTTCTGGAATCTAATCCTTGGGGCTGTGACTGTTACCTTATTTAGAAAAAGGTTTATTGCAGATGTAATTAAGTTAAAGATCCTGAGATGAGGAAACATCCCAAATTATCTACGTGGGCTCTAAATTCAATGACAAATATCCTTATAAGAGTAAAGTAGAGGGAGACTGACATAGAGAAGAAGGCGATGTGAAGACAGAGGCAGAGATTAGAATGATGAGGCCATAAGGCAAGGAAGCCAAAGAATGAGGACAACCACCAAAAGCAGGAAGAGGAAAGGAAGTATTCTCCCCTAGAGACTTCAGATGTAGTAAGGCCCTGCTGACACCTTGATTTCAGACTTCTGGCCTCCAGAACTGTGAAATAATAAAATTTCTGGTGCTTTAAACCTCCTAGCTTATGTTATAGCCACAGGAAACTAAGACAAGTGGCATGGGCTTGCTGAGTGATTAAATGAAATAAAGACCAAGAAAGGGAAGTCTTCACGTCATTGACTCTACACAGGTCAGCTTTTCTTCAGAGTCCCAGCTTTGACCCTAAGTAGTCCAGTTAGCCTGTGCCTTGTTCCATACTCAAAGATACACTCATAACTTCTAGTCACACATTTCATCTCAACCCTGACTCCTCACTTTGACCATGTCTTTCAGATGCATGCCCTTTGACCCAGGAATTCAGATGAAACAGTATGGTAGACTGTTCAGTACAAATTTTTCTCATTCCTGGGGGTACAACTCAGAGGGCTCCATCTCTCCAAGAGCCTTCAAATTTCCTTAAGAAGAAGGAGACGTTTGGTAGATTCACTCCCCTCAGGTGACTCCGACCAGGTAACTGATAGTTGAAGATTCTGGCAAAGAGCTAGGAATAAAAGTTTGGGGAAAAGGAACCAATGTTTGTTGTGCAAGCACTGTGAGCCTGGCCCTGTATTAGGTATTTACACACACAATCTTACTCAATTTTTACAAGAATTGTATGTGGTAGGTAGTGGCAGTATTCATGTTTCATATATGGGTAAACTGAGTCTCAGAGGGGACATAATGTGCCCATGATCACAAAACTTGTGATAGAAACAAGACTCACTGTGGTCTGTTTGGCTCCTAAATCCATGTTTTCTACACAAGAAACTGCTGTCTCCCTGTGGAAGTAAGAAAAGCCTCAAGATTGAGAGCAAAAGATGAATGAGAGAAGCATTGGATTCATGCTTCTCTGTTGCTCTATCACCATAGACAGCAGAACATTTTCACTGTCCTTGGAAAGGAGCAATCAACTCTTTGATGAAATGTGTCTAGGCTAATTAAGGAAAAAATGCCACTCTGTGTATGAAATGACACAGAGCTTTTATGTGGTTCACTGGAGACATGAGCTTCTCAATTACCCTGGAACCGTGGATCACTCGGAGATGAAAAGATAGGAGTAGTTGCCTACCTCAGGCTTTGGGGCTTGTTTCAACCCAGGTCTGGTGACTAGTACTGGTGTGAGCCAAAAGTCTATTTGGAAAAGGAGGCAGTGCTGTTGATTTTTCCTCTTCTACTTCCCCCATGCTCCCAGTCCACCCTTCCTCAGTCTGCAGAACACACTCCCCTGAAAGAGGTATACTCACTGTGTTTGAACTGTGCCATTAGCTTTCAGGGTGGTGCAACTAGGAACAGAGCCAGAGGCCCCCTTTCTCTCCAATCCTTATGAATTTCCCAGGGAGCACCAGCTAAACTTTTAAGAGAAAAAAGTTAAGCTTACCATGGGAATATCGTTTTTAAACCCTCAATTTAAACCCCTGGTTATTATCACTGATTTCTCTCTTGCACCCCACAGTTGGGTGAAATCATGCTTCCTTTTCACTGCTTCTTACCTTCCTTAGAAGATAATTGTCCTTTTCCAGGAAAGGAAACTGTCCAACTGCCCTATTTTCAAATCAAGCAACCCCACACTTGTTCCTTCCATGAATAAGCTTAATTCAGAAGAGGCAGGTGGAAGACTATCTCTGGAAAACTGTTTGGGCTGTATGCATTAAGACTAGTCTTTCTTTCACCAGCTTGTTTGCCTTAATTAGCTTTGAAGTTTACCAAAAACTCCTCTGGTCACCACCCAGCAGGATCTATTTACCTATAGTTCAGCTTTTCTTGTGACATTTCTCTTAGGATATGGACTGGATCCAGGTTCTAAGTACCTGCCTGACCAGCTAAACAGCCAGCTGTGCGATTTGGAGTGAATCACTAAATGACTCTGAACCTCAGTGTCCTCATCCACATAAAAGAGGCGAGCCATTGCTGCCACCTACTCACAGTGTTGATATCAAACAAGAGAGAGAAGATATGTGAAACCACAATGAAAACACTAGAAGTCCGTAGTGCTGATGTAAATAATACCATTGTAAAAATCTTTGCCCCACCAGGATGCTAACCATCACCACTGCTCAGCATTCAGCACTGGTCAGAGATCCTGAACTCCAACATCTTGTAGTTTGATAGAAAGAGAACAACTCTTTATATCCATTGACACTAACAGCTCAGTTGTGGTCAAAATAGGATACTATACCATGAGGGTGGGTGGTAGGAGAGGAATAACTTTGGACATCCCCAAGAGGATATTCTCTGTTCCGCTGTAGGAACATACACATTTCTAACAGTGCCATCGAGCCTCAGCTGGGACCCTTCTGGTAACTTCCTTTGAAGAGCCCCCTTCTCATGTGGGTCAGTTATGACTGTTACCAAATGCTTCATAAGTGAGAATCCAAACCTATCTTTTCTTTTTTTCCTGTTGGAGTTACATAGAGAAGGTCTGCCTACTCCACAGGCTGGAAGATACTTGTTTGCTTTATATCTTTTTCAGATATTTTGTGGTTAGCATATAGAAATGCAACAATTTCTGTATGTTAGTTTTATATCCTGCAACCTTACTGAATTTGTTGATTAATTCTAACAGTTTTTTGGTAAAGTCCTTAGGAGTTTCTACATATAAGATCATAATATCTGAAAACAGAGACAATTTTACTTCTTCCTTTCCAATTTGGAAGTCTTGTATTTTTTTTTTTTTTTTTCTTGCCTAGCTGTTCTGGCTAGAATTTCCAGTACTATGCTCAACAGGACTGGTGGGAGCAGACACCCTTGTTTTGTTCCTCACCTTAGAGGAAAGGCTTTCAACCTTTCACCATTGAGTATAATGTTAGCTGTGGGGTTGTCATATATGGCCTTTATTATATTGGGGTACATTCCTTCTATACCCCATTTATTGAGAGTTTTTATCATAAAAGGAGGCCGAATTTTGCCAAATGTTTATTCTGCATCTATTGAGATGATCATATGATTTTTATTTTTCATTCTATTACTGTGGTGTATCACATTTATTGATCTGCATATTTTGAGCCATTCTTGCATCCCAGGGATAACTCCCATTTGATCATGATTTGTGATCCTTTTAATGAGCTACTGAACTTGGTTTGCTAATATTTTGTTGTGAATTCTTGCATCTATATTCATCAGGGATATTGGCGTATAGTCTTCTTTTTTTGTAGTGTTCTTAGCTGGCTTTGGTATCAGGGTAATTCTGGCCATGTAAAATGAGTTTGGAAATATTCCCTCCTCTTCCATTGTTTGGAAGACTTTGCGAAGGATTAGTATTAATTCTTTAAATGTTGGTAGAATTCGCTAAGGGAACCATCTGGTTCTGGACTTTTCTTTCTTGGGAGGTTTTTGATTACTCATTCAGTTTCCTTCCTCATTATTGGTCTATTCTGATTTTCTATTTCTTTGTGATTCAGTCTTGGTAGGTTGTATGTTTCCGTGAATTTATTCTTTTCTTCTAGGCTGTCTAGTTTGTTAGCTTATAATTATTTATAGTAGTCTCTCTGATCCTTTTTATCTCTATGGTATCAGTTATAATGTCTTTTCTTTCATTTCTGATTTTATTTGGATCTTTTTTCTTAGTCTAGCTAAAGGTTTATCAATTTTGTTTATCTTTTCAACAAACCAGCTCTTAGTTTTGTTGGTTTCCTTAAACCAGCTATTTTGAATTCTTCATTCATTGGGTAAATTACAGATAATCATCTTGTTGAGGTCAGTTACTAGATTATTGTGACTCTTTGGTGGTGTCACGTTTCCTTGATTTTTCATGTTTTTTGAAGTTTTCCATTGCTGCGTTTGCATTTGAATTAACAATCACCTCCTCCAGTCTTTACTAACCAGTGCATCCAAACTCATATTTTTTTTTGCTTCAAAGGTATGCTGGAACCTTCTCTACTGGAAAGCTGGACTTCCACAAAAGTTATCTCATGAGTGATTGTCTGAGACAGTGTTTTCCAGGGATCCCAGATCATTGTCAAGAAGGGTTGGAGCTGGTTCACAGGCCACTGTAGGGTCCACAGCTGGGACTGAAGTTTGTATGTCCGTTACCTGACACACATGTGGGCGATACTCCTCCCAGACTCCTTAGTGTATGGTGTTGGATTCCACGGTTTCCAAAAAGGCACTTTTGTCCAAGGATGGATGCCAAATTGTTGTTGTTGAGGGATGGGACATGATGAGGGATGCTTTATTTAGTCATGATGCTGATGTCATCCAACTGGAAGATATTTGCACTCAGAAGCCAGGTCCTCATTGGACTTTCCTACTTCAGACAGAAAGAACCTCAAGTGCAATCTACACGTGACAGGGCTTCACGCCCTAGTGCCCTCCTGATTGTCGTTCTTGGGTCACACTTAGGTTTGTTCAGTGTCCCTTAAAGTATGTGTATTAGTCATCTATTGCCATGAAGCAAATTAGCCTAAAACTTTGTTGCTTAAAGCTACAAGTGCATATCATCTTACACCATTTCTGAGTGTACAGTTCAGTGATTTTTCACATATTCACGCAATTGTGCAACTATATCATTATTATGTAATTCCAGAATATTTTGATCATTCCAAAAAGAAAGAGAAATCCAGGAATGGCTTAGGTGGGTCGTTCTGGCTCTGGGTCTCTCATGAAGTCCCCAAAAGAATCAATCATTTGAAGGCTTGACTGGACCAGGAGGATCTGCTTCTAAGAAGGCTCATTCATGTACCTTGCAAGTTCTTTCTGGTTTCTGGCAGGAGTCCTCAGTTCTTGAAGGCCATAGTTCCTCACCACGTGGACCTCTCCATAGGGCTGCTTGGATGTTGTCAAAACATAACAGCTTGCTTACCTCAGAGATAGTGATCCAAGAAAGAGCACAAGAGGGAAGCTATGTTTTATGTCCTAATAAAAGAACAACATACTATTACTTCCTTCTTATTCTATAGAAATTAGTTACTGGGCGCCTGGGTGGCTCAGATGGTTAAGCGTCTGCCTTTGGCTCAGGTCATGATCCCAGGGTCCTGGGATCGAGTCCCACATCGGGCTCCCTGCTCCTTGGGAGCCTGCTTCTCCCTCTGCTTCTCTCTCTCTCTCTCTCTCTCCCTCTCTCTCTCTCTCCCTCTGTCTCTCATGAATAAATAAATAAAATCTTTAAAAAAAAAAAGAAATTAGTTACTAAGCACGACCCACACTCAAGGAGGGAAATTTGGCTTCACCTTTGAAGGTACAAGCATTAAAAAGTTTGTGAACATAATTTAAAATGATCAGTGTGTTTTTCAAAGCTGGTCACTCACGATGGCCAAGATGAAGTACAATCAGTACAGTTTGCCGTCAGGCTATCATATCCCTTGATCTGAAACTTTCATCTTTTTTTTTTCTTTAAAGATTTTAAGTAATCTCTACACCCAACATGGGGCTCAAGCTTACAACCCTGAGATCAAGAGTCGTATGCTCCTGCAACTGAGCCAGCAAGGTGCCCCTGGACTTTTCATCTTTTCTTAATGCAAGTATGGTGCAGTGGTCAGGTACATAGGCTCTGAGTCAGCTAAACTGGATTCAAAATCTTGACTCTCCCTTTCCTAGCAGAGTGGCCTTGGGCAAATTACTTAACTTCAGGTTCCTTTTCTATAAAATGAAGATAATAGCCACTAACAAAGTTTTGTTGATGATCCTGGGAATGCTTGACTCATTGTCCCCAATAAGTGTTGATGAAACCCAAGCTGGCATATCTTAAGCAGCCTTTTCAGTCTATTGATTTATTATGAATTCATAGGTAATTTAAAATTTCAGTTTTCATCATATAAAACTATGAAGTCTGGTCTCTGACACTGAATTTCTGTAAATACCTTTTAAATTCATTTTTTAAAACATTTTATTATTTGAGAGAGAGTATGTGTGGGAGAAGGGGTAGGGGAAAAGGGAGAAGCAGATTCCCTCATGAGTGAGGAGCCCGATGGAGGGCTTGATCCCAGGACCCAAGCGTAAGTCAGATGCTTAACCAACTGAGCCACCCAGATGCCCCTTAATTTTTTAGAGTAAGATATAATTCACATGCTGTAAAATTCATCATTTTAAAGTGTGCAATTCAGTGATATTTGGTTTATTCACAAGACTGTATATCTGTCACTGCTACCTAATTCCAGAACATTTTCATCATTGCCAAAAGAAATTCTATACCCATTAGCAGTCATTCCCCATCGGCCCCATTCCAATACCCTGCCAACCAACAACCGATTTCAGTCTGTATTAATTTGCCTATTGTGGACATTTCATGTAATTGGAACCATATAATATGTGGCCTTTTGTGTCTGTCTTCCTTCATCTAGGATTATGTTTTCAAGATTCAGCCATATTGTAGTATATATCAGTACTTCATTCCTTTTAAAAGCTGAATAATATTCCATTGTGTGATTTTGCTACATTTTATCTATTCTTTCATCAACTGATGGTCAGTTGGGTTCATTTCCACTTCCTGGCTATTACAAATAGTGCTGCTATAAATATTCATGTGTAAGTTTTTATATGTACACATCTTTCATTTCTAATGGGTATATATCTAGGGTAGAATTGCTAGGTCCTATGGCAACTTTATGTTTAATTTTTTGAGGAACCTCCAAACTGTTAGAAATAGAGGAGTTCAAGGACTTTATTGAATTTCCTTTTACTGATTTCAGAGATTGTTTTTTTTCCAAGTAGTACAAGATGATTTTGTACCCTGTTTCTCCCAATTTTACGATTTTATTTATCAGTCAACACATGGTGTAGAAATGCCAGTCTGATTGGAACTAGGTGGAAATCTAATCCACATTTCTTCATCACTTCCACGAAGATTTTATGAGACATCAGACATTTTGCTTACATCAACAAACTCTCTTCTAAATTCTCCAGATTATAGTTAAAATATATATAGTTATATATAATATAGGTACAACCAGGTTATAGTTAAAATATAATTCACTGGAAGAAACTTAGCAGTTAATGAATGTAATCTCCTTATTTTAGAGAAAGAAAAATAAGATGAAGTGGCATGCCCAAAGTCACTAGGTAGTGTCAGAGACAGGATTTGAATTCAATTTCAATTCCAATTTTCACCCAATTATGCTTGTTGTTCCTTTTTCTTTTCTTTCTTTTTAAGGAGGGGAATCTTTTTTGTTTGAGTGTAGTTGACATACAATGCATACTTGTTCTTTATAGGTCACTTGGAGCAGAGGTGAAGGGAACAGTCACATGACTCTTGATACAGTCATTTAGTTTGCCGGAAAAGCAAGCGTCTCTTGAGTTCTTTCCCCCACACCAGAGCCACAACCTGGCTGTGGCATAAGATTTCTAGAGAACCTATTCTGGGGCCTTTTAATTATCTTTCTTTAAATTTTAAAAATAGTATGACATTTTAGGGCACCTGGGTGGCTCAGATGGTTAAGCATCTGCCTTCGGCTCAGGTCATGATCCCAGAGTCCGGGGATCGAGTCCCGCATCGGGCTCCCTGCTCCTTGGGAGCCTGCTTCTCCTTCTGCCTCTCTCTCTCTCTCTCATGAATAAATAAATAAAAATTTAAAAAAATAGTATGACATTTTAATTTTTAAATGCTAATAAACCATCTTTTTAATAATGTATTTTAAAACTTCTGAATGAAAAACTTTACGTCTGTATTTCTTATAATCTACATTTTCCACTTGTGCAAAAACCTTTAGTCACCTCTTCTTTCCTTCATATTTCACAGTTATTCCCAAGAATGATTTTGTCACATCTGTGTGTTTTAGTGTTGTGGTTTGTATTTGTACACAGAGACTTTAACTCCTAAAACCTGACTAGAGATCATCTTAGTATTTTTCTTCTTCTATGGTAAACTTGAGTCTTTCTTCACAATATTTGTTCTACACTTTCCAATTTGAGGATCTTTATCCTTGGAGAAGAAAGAAACAAAATTAGGGTTATTGGTTTTTTTTTTCCTCCAGTCCTCTGCTGCTTATTCATGATCTTTTCTAAAGAGTGTCCTATTCCTTCCGTTTTTACTTTCTGACTTAGGACATACTGGTTAAACACCACGTTTCATAGTGTTCCCACATAAAAAAGGAGAAAGAAATGCCTTAGATACAAAATAAGCTCCAAGAGGTACTGTTAAGTGAGGCAAGCATGATACAGAATCAAAAACATAGGCTACTATCTTTAGTGTTAAATTAAAAAAAAATAAAATAGACCATATTTTACTGGTTATAAAATGCACAGATTTTTATATTTTTGATGTCTCTGAAGTTAGAGTTCACTGTACAGTTGACAACAAGACATGGTCTAATTGCCAGGGCTCTAAAAAAATTCTTTTGTAGTATTATAATAATATACTATATTTGTAGTATATATAAGAAAAAACATATATAGTGCATATAAAAGAATAATTGCATCTTGTATGCAATCAATGGCATCCTAGATTTGATAAAATATATTATTTCATTTGCTTGCATACGCAAAGAATTTTCTCTGGGAGGATTTACAAGAAACTGGTAACATAGGTTGCTCATAGGGATGGGTACTAAGTGGCTAGGAAACAGAGGTGATAATTTCTATCACATTCTTTTTTGTATATTTTGCATTTTGAATCACATAACTAGGTTAACAAATAAAATGTTTGAATAATAAATTCAGATTTAAAAAATGCAACTGGATGTGAGTCCTCTTGACACCACTACTTTGTTCAGACTTGTACGTAGGTTTGTGTTTGTTCCTAGTGATGGCCAATGAGCACTGTGAAGGAAGAGCTTTGCCACTGCATACACCACTCTTCATCTAGAGTCCAGCATGGTGCCCGGCCAGCCGTTAAGTCCAGCTGACATCATCCCTTTCTTCCAGGATTTTTGTCACTTCTAAATCATCAACCAGATATTTGTTGGTTAAAATTAAGTTCAATATAGCTGTTTCCCTCATTGTTTCCTTGATATTTCTACTGATAAATCTGTTCCATGAGGCAAGGTGTAAATATATCAGATGCTCTGTTTTAGTTAGACTTTGACTTCCAGCAGAACCATCTAGCAGCATCAAGATGAATGAGGAGAGAAACATCTTGAAAAGAGAAGAAAAACAGTTTAATTGGCACCATTGCACTTGGCAACAACTGGGTTACCATGATAGCTCATACGTGGTGTTCGCTAAATAAACCAGGAAGCAACTGCAATGAATGACTCTAAGATGTTGGCAGTTATGCATGCGATTAAAACGGCATTGCTGATTCATTCCTGCTGTCGATAATATTTAGAAATGCAAAGATCCACTTCCCAGACCACTCTGACTGTTTTATAAACACAAAACATAGTATTAAATCTCAAGTAGGCAAAATCAATCCCAGCAATCCTGGGTAGCAAAGAATAACGGATAACCAGTGCAGGGGTGAGATATCAGGCCTATTTCGAAAAGAACTCAGAAAGTTCAGGGTGATTACCATCAATTCCTGTTGGCATATGTGGTTCCTTGTTATAAGCAGGCTGGTGCAGGGTGAAGCAAGCTTAAAGGTCCAGGAGTGAAATGAACAATTTTCAGTGGTTTGTGTTTTAGGGTACAGATACAACACTTCTTAAAATTAGGACAGACCTAATTTTATATAAATTTACTTTTTAATAAGATTGTTTAATGTGCAACAAACATAAAACATTTCCATGTGATGAAAACATTTAAGATCTTATTCTCTTAGTACCTTTCATATATGATATAATATTGTTAACTAAACTCATTATGATGTGCATTACAACCCTAGAACGTGTTTATCTTGTAACTGGAAGCTTTTATTCTATTATGAAAGAGTCTGCAGACATTATTTTTTTCTGGACATTATTTTCAATATATCTTTGAACATGTACTCTTACTTACCAGACTCTGTCCCTCTGGACTTCAGTTCATCCAGTATATTTACCAGATTATTTAAAATATTTACAGCACTAAAATAATATCTTGGGGTAATTTGATATGCAGTGATGGGTAACTAATACATACGGGTTTAGTTGAAGTAGGTATATAACTATTTTACATAACTATATATTTTTTAGTTCTTGAGGTTTGTGATACATATATTTGTGTTCTGTAATTTCGGGTGAATTAAACTTCCTAAGCTTCAGTTTCATCTTAAAATGGGGATAAGTATATCACCTGTTTGCCTCTAAGTGTTACTTTTAAAACAAACAAAAAAATTATATATTTAGCAGAGTATCTTACAAATATCAAGCAATCTGTAAGTGTAAGCTATTTTTTTTTAAGATTTATTTATTTGAGAGAGCGAGAATGAGAGAGAGAGGGAGTACATGAGAGGGGGGAGGGTCAGAGGGAGAAGCAGGCTCCTCCCTGAGCAGGGAGCCCGATGCGGGACTCGATCCAGGGACTCCAGGATCATGACCTGAGCTGAAGGCAGTCACCCAATGAACTGAGCCACCCAGGCACCCCTAAGCTATTTTCAATTAGTAATCTATACCACAGTAGTACTCACAGTTCCTACTAGCCACACTGACAACTGTGGTATAGATTATTAGCTATTTTCAATTAGTAATCTATACCACAGTAATCAGTGTGGCTAGTAGGAACTGTGAATATCTAGTTTAACCTTTTGGAAGGACATGTTTAAGGTTAAGCATCATAAAACACTACATTTAGACACCAGACTGCTACAGCTTAGTCCTCTAGCTTTCTTAAATCAAGTGCCCAGTAAGAATCAGGCCGATCTTTCTGTAATGCATTGAACAACCCATCAGAATCACCTGGTGTTGTCATATACATATAGATACCACCTTAAACTCATTAATTTGGGATCTTGGAGGCCAGAAATCAGCATTTATTTATTTATTTATTTATTTATTTATTTATTTATTTATTTATTTAAATTTTTAAAATTTTATTATGTTATGTTAGTCACCACACAATACATCATTAGTTTTTGATTGATGTGGTGATCCACGATCCATTGTTTTCGTATAACACCCAGTGTTCCATGCAGTATGTGCCCTCCTTAATACCCATCACCAGGCTAACCCATCCCCCATCCCCCTCCCCTCTAAAACCCTCAATTTGTTTCTCGGAATCGTCTCTCATGGTTCATCTCCCCCCTCTGATTCCCCCCCTTCATTTTTCCCTTCCTTCTCCTAATGTCCTCCATGCTGTTCCTTATGTTCCACAAATAAGTGAAACCATATGATAATTGACTTTCTCTGCTTGACTTATTTCACTTAGTATGAACTCCTCCAGTCCCATCCATGTTTATGTAAAAGTTGGGTATTCATCCTTTCTGATGACTGAGTAATATTCCATTGTATATATGGACCACATCTTCTTTATCCATTTGTCTGTTGAAGGGCATCTCTGCTCTTTCCACGGTTTGGCTATTGCAGACATTGCTGCTATGAACATTGGGGTGCATATGGCCCTTCTTTTCACTACATCTGTGTCTTTGGGGTAAATATCCAGGAGTGCAATTGCTGGGTCATAGGGTAGCTCTATTTTTAAATTTTTGAGGCACCTCTGCACTGTTTTCCAAAGTGGTTGTACGAACTTACATTCCCACCAACAGTGTAAGAGGGTTCCCCTTTCTCCACAACCTCTCCAACATCTGTTGTTGCCCTGTCCATTTTTGCCATTCTAACTGGTGTAAGGTGGTATCTCAATGTGGTTTTGATTTGAATTTCCCTGATGGCTAATGATGATGAACATTTTTTCATGTGTCTGTTAGCCATTTGTATGTCTTCTTCAGAGAAGTGTCTTTTCATATCTTCTGCCCACTTTTTGACTTGATTATTTGTTTTTTGGGTGTTGAGTTTGAGAAGTTCTTTATAGATCTTGGATACCAGCCCTTTATCTGTAGTGTCATTTGCAAATATCTTCTCCCATTCTGTGGGTTGCCTCTTTGTTTTGTTGACTGTTTCCTTTGCTGTGCAGAAGCTTTTTATCTTGATGAAGTCTCAAAAGTTCATTTTTGCTTTTGTTTCACTAGCTTTTGGAGATGTATCTTGAAAGAAGTTGCTGTGGCTGATGTCGAAGAGGTTACTGCCTATGTTCTCCTCTAGGATTTTGATGGATTCCTGCCTCACATTGAGGTCTTTCATCCATTCTGAGTTTATCTTTGTGTATGGTGTTAGAGAATGGTCGAGTTTCTTTCTTCTGCATGTGGCCATCCAATTTTCCCAGCACCATTTATTGAAGAGACTGTCTTTTTTCCATTGCATGTTTTTTCCCTGCCTTGTCGAAGATTATTTGACTGTAGAGTTGAGGGTCCATATTTGGGCTCTCTATTCTGTTCCATTGGTCTATATGTCTGTTTTTGTGCCAGTACCATGCCGTCTTGGTGATCATAGCTTTGTAATATAGCTTGAAATCGGGCAATGTGATGCCCCCAGCTTTGTTTTTCTTTTCAACATTTCCTTGGTGATTCGGGGTCTTTTCTGATTCCATACAAATTTTAGGATTGTTTGTTCCAGCACTTTGAAAAATGTCATTGGAATTTTGATCAGGATGGCATTGAAGGTATAGATTGCTCTGAGTAGGACAGACATTTTAACAATGTTTATTCTTCTGATCCATGAGCATGGAATATTTTTCCATCTTTTTGTGCTTCTTCAATTTCTTTCATGAGTGTTCTATAGTTCCTAGAGTATAGATCCTTTACCTCTTTGGTTAGGTTTATTCCAAGGTATCTTATGGTTTTTGGTGCTATTGTAAATGGAATCGTTTCTCTAATTTCTCTTTCTACAGGTGCATTGTTAGTATATAAGAAAGCAACTGATTTCTGTGCATTGATTTTGTATCCTGCCACATTACTGAATTACTGTATGAGTTCTAGTAATTTGGGGGTGGAGTCTTTTGGGTTTTCCACATAAAGTATCATGTCATTTGCGAAAAGAGAGAGTTTGACTTCTTCTTTGCAAATTTGAATACCTTTTATTTCTTTTTGTTATCTGATTGCTGTTGCTAGGACTTCTAGTACTATGTTGAACAATAGTGGCGAGAGTGGGCATCCTTGACGTGTTCCTGATCTTAAGGGAAAGGCTCTCAACTTTTCCCCATTGAGGATGATATTTGCTGTGGGTTTTTCATAGATGGATTTTATGAACCTGAGGAATTTTCCCTCTATCCCTATGCTCTGAAGAGTTTTAATCAGGAAAGGATGTTGTATTTTGTCAAATGCTTTTTCTGCATCAATTGAGAGGACCATATGGTTCTTCTCCCTCCTCTTATTAATGTGTTCTATCACATTGATTGATTTGCGAATGTTGAACCACCCTTGCATCCTGGGGATAAATCCCACTTGGTCGTGGTGGATGATCCTTTTAATGTATTGTTGGATCCTATTAGCTAGGATTTTGTTGAAGATTTTGGAATCCATATTCATCAGGGATATTGGTCTGAAATTCTCTTTTTTGATGAGGTCTTTGCCTGGTTTGGGGATTAAGGTAATGCTGGCCTCATAGACTGAGTTTGGAAGTTTTCCTTCTGTTTCTAAATTTTGAAACAGCTTCAGTAGAATAGATATTATTTCTTCTTTGAATGTTTGGTAGAATTCCCCAGGGAATCCATCAGGCCCTGGACTCTTGTTTTTGGGGAGGTTTTTGATCATTGCTTCAATCTTGTTACTGGTTATTGACCTATTCAGGTTGTCAATTTCTTCCTGTTTCAGTCTTGGCAGCTTATAGGTTTCCAGGAAGGCATCCATTTCATCCAGATTGCTCAGTTTATTGGCATATAGTTGATAATAATTTCTAATAATTGTTTCTATTTCCTTGGTGTTAGTCGTGATCTCCCCCCTTTCATTCATAATTTTATTAATTTGGGTCATTTCTCTTTTGTTTTGGATAAGTCTGGCCAGTGGTTTACCGATCTTATTAATTCTTTCAAAGAACCAACTTCTAGTTTCGTTGATCTTATCTACTGTGTTTCTGGTTTCTAATTCATTGATCTCTGCTCTAATCTTAATTATTTCTCTTCTAATGCATGATTTAGGCATCATTTGTTGCTTTTTCTCTAGTTCTTTAAGGTGTAGAGTTAGTTGGTGAATTCGGGATTTTTCTATTTTTTTGAATGAGGCTTGGATGGCTATGTATTTCCCCCTTAGGACTGCCTTTGCAGTATCCCATAGGTTTTGGACTGATGTGTTTTCGTTCTCATTGTTTTCCATGAATTGCTTAAGTTCTTGTTTGATTTCCTAGTTGACCCAAACATTCTTGAGCAGAGTGGTCTTTGGCTCCCAAGTGTTTGAATTTCTGCCAAATTTTTTCTTGTGATTGAGTTCCAGTTTTAAAGCATTGTGGTCTGAGAATATGCAGGGGATAATCTCAGTCTTTTGGTATTGGTTGAGACCTGATTTGTGACCCAGTATGTGGTCTATTCTGGAGAAAGTTCCATGTGTGCTCGAGAAGAATGAGTATTCTGTTGTTTTAGGGTGGAATGTTCTGTATATATGTATGAGGTCCATCTGGTCCAGTGTATCATTCAAAGCTCTTGTTTCCTTGTTGATTTTCTGCTTAGATGATCTGTCCATTGCTGAGAGTGGAGTATTGAGCTCTCCTACAATTAACGTATTGTTATCAGTATGACTCTTTATTTTGGTTAACAGTTGGCTTATGTAGATGGCTGCTCCCATGTTGGGGGCATAGATATTTATAATTGTTAGATCTTCTTGTTGGATAGACTCTTTAAGAATGATATGGTGTCCTTCTGTGTCTCTAACTACAGACTCTAGTTTAAAATCTAATTTGTCTGATATAAGAATTGCTACCCCAGCTTTCTTTTGAGGTCTGCTGGCATGGAAGATGGATCTCCACCCCTTCACTTTCAGTCTGGATGTATCTTTAGGTTCAAAATGAGTCTCTTGTAGACAGCATATGGATGGGTCCTGTCTTTTTATCCAATCCGCAACCCTGTGCCATTTTATGGGAGCATTTAGGCCATTCACGTTGAGAGCGATTATTGAAAGATATGAATTAATTGTCATCACGTTGCCTGTGAAGACGTTATTTTTATAGATTGTCCCTCTAAATTTCTTTTGTATATCACTCTTGGGGTCTTTCTCCTTTTATAGAACCCCTTAATATTTCTTGCAGGGCCAGCTTAGTGGTCACATATTCTTTCAGTTTTTGCCGGTCTTGGAAGCTCTGCATCTCTCCATCCATTCTAAATGACAGCCTTGCCGTATAATGTATTCTTGGCTGCATGTTCTTCTCGTTTAGTACCCTGAATATGTCTTGCCAGGCCTTTCTGGCTTGCCAGGTCTCTGTACATAGGTCTGACATTATTCTGATGTTCCTCTGCCTGTACATAAGGAATCTCTTCCCCCTAACTGCCCTCAAGATGGTTTCCTTGGTTCTAGGATTTGCGAGTTTTACTATTTCATGCCGGGGTGTTGGCCTATTTTCCGTGATCTTGGGAGGGGTCTTCTCTGCCTCTAGGACACGAATGTTTGTTTCATTCCCCAGATTAGGGAAGTTCTCAGCTACGATTTGCTCAAATACATCTTCTAGTCCTCTCTCTCTCTACACTCCCTCTGGGATTCCAATAATTCTGACATTGGAATGCTTCATGGTGTCACTTATATCTCTGATTGTATTTTCATGGATTCTGAGTCGTTTTTCCCTGGCCTCCTCTTTTCCCTTTTTATCTATTGTCTTCCAGGTCACTAATTTGTTCTTCTGCCTCACCCTGTTAGATTGTCTAGATTAGATTGGATTTCATTGATAGCATTTGTAAGTTCTGTCAATTCAGCTTTCATTTCTGCCCTCAGAGACTCTATGTTGCCATTAATGGATTTCTCCATTTTAGCTATTGTCTTCACAATTGCTAGCCTGAATTCCATCTCCGACATCTTGGTTATATCTGCATCCATTTGTAAATCTGTGGCATAAGTCATAATCTCTGAGTCTTTCCTATTTTGGAGGTTCCTCCTTCTAGTCATTCTGTTGATGGGTGGTTGAGGGAATGTATAGAGTCCAAATTATTGACCAGAACCCAAGCAAGATGCACCTGTTTTCTTTTTTAAGATTTTATTTATTTATTTGACAGAAAGAGACACAGCAAGAGAGGGGACACAAGCAGAGGGAGTGGGAGAGGGCGAAGCAGGCCTTCCACTGAGCAGGGAGCCCGATGCAGGGCCCGATCCCAGGACCCTGGGACCATGATCCGAGCCAAAGGCAGATGCTTAACAACTGAGCCACCCAGGTGCCTGAAGATGCGCCTGTTTTCTAGGGACCTTGGGGTTGCTGGCCTCTTGTTTTCCCAGCCTGTCTTCTGGGGGAGGGGCCTGCTGCGCTGTTACTCAGGCAATCCTGTTTGGGCGGAGTTGCCCTGCCCCCCTGTGGCGGGCAGTGGGCTCAGTGGGAATCAGTTTTGGGGGCTTTTGTTCTCTGGGCTTTCCGCGTATTTTCCGTGAGTCAGAGCAGAAGAGACCGTTTCCAACCCTCTGCCTCAGAGCAGAAAGACCACAGTCTGTTCTTCAGTGAGCTCTCCAGGCCACACTGTCTCCATTTCTGTCTGTGCTGCTTTAAACTGCAGCGCACTGGGTCGTGCACCCCTCTGCAGCGCTCCCAGTCTTGCCTCCAGGTCGGGGCACGTCTCTGCCCTTTGTGCTTCTAAAACCGCCAGCCACTCCCAGTTCATGTGCATGACCCCGCCACTCTGGGTTTCTGCCCCGGGGGCTGCCCTAACATCCTTTCCCCGCCACTACCGGTCTGCGAGTCTGTGCCCCGTTCCCAGAGAGCTAGGCTGTTGCTCACCAGTGGTGTAGGATCCCCACAGCCAGGCACCCTCCAGCTGCCGTTTATCTCCGATATCAGCCCGCAGAATCACGGCTCCCTGCTTTGTACATCGAAACCAAGCACCTGCGATATTCTGTTTGTAGAGATCCAGATCTTCTTACATCTCAGGCTGATTTCGTGGGTGCTCAGAGTGGTCTGGTAGATATCCAGCTCAATTCTGGAGACCAGTTGAAATAGGGTCCCTTACTGCTCTGCCACCTTTTCCCCAATTAGAAACCAGCTTTTAAAAGGATCTCTACTGGTGATTCTTATGTGCATTAAAATTTGGGAAACACTAGCTAATAATTTCTAGAAACACACCTGAAAGTTATAGGAATTATAGACCTGGTTCTCCTGACAAAAGCTCATGGCAGAAAGTTATCAAAGGCCCTTATATATGCAATACCTACTTCTGCTAAAAGTTTCTTGGTAAACTATATATTTTCTTATATTCTCATATATTTCTTATATTCTTATATATTTCTTATATTCAGACCATGGTCCAGTCTAAATAAAATACCCAGTTATGTTGGATGAACACTATGGCTTAACTAACTTTCCACATTGTTTGCAAAAGCTTGTGGGTACCACCTTCTCAATTTTAAAGCATTCTTTTAGAGTGATATCTTTCACTGTGAAATTAGGTCATTTTTCTACAAAGAATGTTTTCTGTCTGCGGTAATGTTGGTTTCAGAAAAATTCATGTATGTAAAAATGATGGTGGTTTTGATATCATCTTTTAGCTAGCCTCTTGAAAAACACTTGGCTGTGGCAGAGTTTTCTTTGTGGTCAGAGAAGAATTCATTTTTCTGTGTGCTATTATGCTGGCAACTGCCTGTGATAACTTACAACTCTTAAAGCCAAGTGTCATACTTGATAAAGGACTAGTATGCACAGTATATAAAGAACTCTCATGATTCACAAATCAAAAAATCCAATTAAAAATTGTCAAAATATTTTAACAGATACTTCACCAAAGAAGATATATGGGTGGCAAATAAACACATTAGTAATAAATATCATTAGTCATTAAGAAAATGCAAATTAAAACTCTAATGAGATACTCCTACACACCTATTAAAGGGTAGAAAGAAAGAAAGAAACAGACTTGACAATATCAAGTCCTAGCAAGGGTGTGGAGCAACTGTAACTCTCATGCATTACTGGTAGGAATGCAAAATGGTATAGCTACTTTGGAAGACAATTTACTAGTCTCATAAAACTAAACACTCACTTACCATATGACCCAACAATCCTGTTCCTTGGTTATTTATCTACCCAAGATAAATTAAAATATACGCTCACATAAAAAAATTTGTACATGAATGTTCATAGCAGCATTATTAATGATAGCCAAAAAATGGAAAAAACTGTATGTCCATCAACTATTTTTTTTACTTTTTATTTTTTTTTTTAAGATTTTATTTACTTGACAGATACAGCAGGAGAGGGAACACAAGCAGGGGGAGTGGGAGAGGGAGAAGCAGGCTTCCCACTGAGCAGGGAGCCTGATGAGGGCTCGATCCCAGGACGCTGGGATCATGACCTGAGCCGAAGGCCGACGCTTAACGACTGAGCCACCCAGGTGCCCCCTGTCCATCAACTACTGAAAGGATAAGTAAACGTCAGTACATTCACAATGGACTGCTAACTGGCAATAAAAAGAAAAAAAAAAACCTATTGATACATATAATAACATGGATTAATCTCAAATGTGTTATCCTAAGTGAAAGAAACCAGACTCAAATGGCTACTTACTGTATGATTCCATTTATATGACAATCTGGAAAAGGTAAAATTATTAAGACAGAAAACAGATGAGTGGTTGCAGGGGCTGGGCATGGGGGAGGAGACTGACTACAAAGTGGCATTTTTTTTTTTTTAGGCAATGGAAATGTTTTATATCTTGATTGTGGTGGTGGTTACATGACTGTGTGTGTTTGTCAGAATAAAAGAGTTGAGTTTTACTCTGTGTAAATTATATCAAAACTCTGATTAAAAAAAAAAGGGCAAACTTGGACATAAACTGATCTGACACACAATGCTTTTCTGAATTTGAATTCCAGTTAGTGTGTGAAGCTTCCAGTATTAGAACTCTGTAGGCGTTCTGGATGAGTGCTTCTAGCAAGCACTTTGCAGGATAGTTCCAGCTTATTAAGCTGTAAGATAGACCAAAGGTGTTAGAAACAAAACCTAGTTCTGATGTACAGTCTCCAGACAGGGCTCCCTGTGGTGAGGAACAAAATAAATTTGGCCCCACTATGCTGCCTTTCATCCCTTCCCTGCAATCCAACCAGCCATGCCATCATTAGGATCCTAATGAACCCTGTGGGGCTTCTATGCTTAGATCTCAGGTTGTTTAAGACACTAGTCTGTCCCAGGACTTTAAAAACTCTGGGCTAGAACAATGTCCTCAGCACTAGAGAAGCACTTTGGAATTAGGCTGCTGCTCCCAGTCAGACTGAAAAAATAATAGAGAAGGCCAAGTTTGGCAACCCAACTATCAGCCTGGTCTAGCTCACTTAACACAGTTTCTTATTAGGAAAACAGGGAGTCCCCTCTCTGTTTACCAACCTCTTATATTTTGCAGGAAATCTCTAAGTTCCTGGCTGAATTATTGAGAGAAGCTCTCTGAAGCCAATGAGTTTCAGTGTTAGGAATGAGAGCTTCTAAGAGTGGGAAAGTGGATGGGCGAGGCTAATATGCAAATTCATAAAATAGGGCTTAGTGTCAATTTGTACATTCTCTAATCTGAAACAGACTCCTCTACCTTTGCTAGGTGATTGACTCTAGGGACAAAAAGTTTGAGCTTCCAAAAGTACACTTGAGTTTTTAAATGGTAACCCACCATGGCAGGAGCTTTAGATTACTTTCATAGTATGAGAAAGGATTTTTTTTTTTTACTCCAGGCACATTCTTTGGGCCACAAGTTAGTCTACAATTTTATTAAGTACCTATTATTTGTCAAGATTATTAGGCACTTTGTGGGTGGAGGGAGAAGTTGTGAAGGGGAGACCAAAATGACTAAGACTTAGTTCTAAGACTTAGATCCAAGTACCTTACAATTTAGTGGGTGCAAAATATAGTGCATCTATAGTTAGAATTTTTGTTCCCATGGAACTTTGATTAGTTTGAAGTCAAGGGGGAGAAGGGCATTATTATGTCTATTCAGAGATTTAACAGTTCCTGAGCATCTAAAAGATTCAGTCTTGCACTGGCCAACACAGTGGAAAAAGGAAAGATCTTTGCTTTGAGTTGGTGGTATATGGATGTCTTTAAGAGTACTGGGTTTAGGGGTGCCTGGGTGGCTCAGTTGGTTAAGCATCTGCCTTCAGCTCAGGTCATGATCCCAAAGTCCTGGGACAGAGCCCTGTGTCAGACTCCCTGCTCAGTGAGGAGCCTGCTTCTCCTTCTCCCTCTGCTGCTCCCCCTGCTTGTGCTCTCTCTGTCAAATAAATAAATAAAATCTTAAGAAAAAAAAAAGAGTACTGGGTTTAAGGGTGCCTGGGTGGCTCAGTCAGTTGAATGACAGACTCTTGGTTTCAGCTCAGGTCATGATCATGTGGTCCTGGGATTGAGCCCCACGTCGGGTTCCGAGTTTAGAGGGGAGTCAGCTTGAGGATTCTTTCTTTCCCTCTCCCTCTGCCCCTCCCCTGTCTTTCTCTCTCTCTCTCAAATAAATAAATAAATCTTAAAAAAAAAGAGTACTAGGTTTAAATCCAGATCTGCAATTTAATAGCTGATATGACTTTGGCTGGTCCTCTCATTTATAAAAACAGAATAATAGTAACATCTCATTGAGCTACTATGTGAGTTAAATACACATACATGTAAAAGCTTTAACTTAGTGCCTGACACAAAGTAGATGATCCATGACTAGAAGTCATTACCATTATTACAGTGTCCCTGGGGAGACAGACCCCATAGGGAAAGAACTTGAAAACACAGACAATAACATGCAAGTGATAACATACCAATGAATACCATATGAATAGCTGTATGTTTTACAGCAATAAAATAACCTGCAAGCAAATCCAAAACATGTTTCATTACTCACAAACCCTATTGCATAAGTCTCAGGTAAGAGTCTAGATTACTCCAGGCTAAAGCCATGAACTTTTTGAAATTCAGCACTTAAGATCCAAAAGTAAACAATAGATTGGGCAAGGTCCTAGAGAGAAAAGGCAGTTTTTGTGGTGGGGCCTGCTTTATATTTAGTGATTATAAATTTCCTTTGACAGATTTTAGTGGGAGTGACTGTCTTACAAAATTCCAACACAGAAATGTTTTCTGGACAGTCTTGTCTTTGGAATACATCGCCACCTGCATTAATTTTAGAGGACTCCGCCCCAGCTTTTATTTTTCCCAGATGTCTGATGTCTAAAACCTTATAGGTTATTTACTTTTGTTTAATAATTTTTTCTTCCCCAGTTGAAAGGCAAATATCCCTGATGGAGGAGTCAAGATCCAACACAATGCTGCTTAATCCCTATCCTTGCCCTTACTTTATACTGTGGCTACTTTGATATATAAACTAATCCTGATTCTAGACTGTCTTATATGGATCTCCACCTCTTGTGACTATATGTAGTTTCCAGCTTGTTTGTAAATTCCTCCAGGGCAGAAATTATGTCAAAAGATTTTGTAAAATATTGGTTTACCTTAATCCTTATTATCCCTTACCTTAAACCTCTATAGGATAATTCAACATCAAAAGTAGGTGAATAGTAAAGAGTAAATTATTATTGTTGATTATTATGACCTGGTTTCCCTTTCTATAATCCTGAACTGTAATGTGTTTCTCTAGTATTTTCAGAACTAGAAATTACAGAGCAGCCTGTGATTATAGCAGACAGTTCCAAACCTTCTGGAACCATTTCAAAAGGCAACATTAGACTACAAATTAAGAAGGAAAAAAAAAAACAAAACACCAACCTCTGAACAATCTCAGAAACTGATCCTTACTCACCAAGAAGCTTAGATATAGCTGAACAGACTTGTTCAAAAAAGAATCTTGTTCTCTTCCTGTCTCAAACGTTATCCAGTAAAATTTATTTTCACTTTGGGTGAATCTGTAGCAAAGCCCACTCATAAGACATTTCAATGTCTTGCTTGGTCTTTCAGTACTCACATGGAAATGAGTCATTAGCATGGGAAGCTGCTCTACAGAATCTTCTAAAACAAATCCGTTTGTTATTTCATTAAATATAAAAAAATTTTTTTTAAGTAAACTTTATGCCTAATATGGGGTTCACACAACCCCAAGATCAAGAGTCACATGTTCTACTAACTGAGCCAGCAAGGCATCCCAAATCCATAGGGTTTTGATCTGCTAAATTTGAATCTAGACTACCAACAGACTTATTTCCCTAATTTTTCAGTCTAATTTTTTTGTCTGTTTTTGTGAGTTTAGGGTTTGGTGTATTTGGCAAAAAAACACATCACCAAAAAACAAGTCATTTTTCATTTCTACTGAATACTGATTTTTGAGAAAATATATTCAAGGAAAAGGTAAAGAATTGCTGGAGAGGCCTTTATAGCTTTTAACTTGGGTTAGTGAAAAAAAAAGTGGAGCTTAGGGAGTACAAGTGGGGTTAAGATACTTTGGAGTCACCAAAATAAAAAGCAGGAGCTACTTTTGTGCTTTGCGGGAAGGGGAATGGAAATGCTGGATTAGGAGCAAGGCTCACCTAGGACACTTGGGTTGTTAGGACTCAAGTCACAGCACTTTCCAAAAATCTGAAAATGAAATGGGGCAGGGTTTTCTCATTCTTGCCCAAGGTGAGGTAGCTCGAGCTGCGATTACCTTGAGTAAATTAATTCTGTGAGTAGAGTATTTACTCCCAATATGTAAGGGGGTACCTTATCAGGTATGGGGTAAGATGGAAGGGAGGGGGTGAAAACAAGTTCAAAGACATAAGGGGATTTGCCCAAGTGTACTAGTAAGTTTTTAAGAGAACCAGGTTTCCAAATCGATGTACTTGGCAGTACAAGCTGCCTCAGAGACTGTAGTAAGACAACGATGACTCTAGGGTTAAACTCTTCCATTGAGGTAGCATGCACCTCGGATGTGTGAGGGCTTCTCAGAAGAGGCAAGATTTGGGTATTTTCATAGACTAGAGCAAAAATCCTTATGTCGGGGCTTAGGAAATAATGAAACATGCTAAAAATACGCTTAAAACACCCTGAGGGAAGTTCATTAACGATAACCAAAATTGAGTTTAGAAAGAATAAAACTTTTTTCTCATTTTTCTACTGCCAATTACAAATAAGGTAATGAAAATATTCTTGACTGAATTTAAAAGACGCTGGATGCGAAGAGAGTACAGTGGGTCAAGAGAAAGAAGAGAGAGGCGGGTCCGAGCTCGTGGCACCGCCGGCCCCACCTCCACCCGGATCCGGGGAGAGAAAGCTCGCCCCCGGCCCCCGGAGCAGGGCCCCACCTCAGCGCTCCCACGGGATCCTCGCTCTAGCCCCGCCTCCGTCCGGCTCCGCTCCATCCCGCTCCGGTAGCCCCGCGCCTCTGCGGCGAGTGAGGGAGAAGCGAGGCGGGACTTCCGGCGTTTGAAAAACTTCCGGCGGGAACCGGAAGATGCGGTCATACACACAGAATCCCGGGCCTTCTGACTCGCCGGGCGGGAAGGTGAGCTGAGCGTCCGCCTTGGCGGTGTTCCTGAGGGCTCGCGTGAGCCCGGCTCCCGGGCTCCGGTATTTTGGGGCCATTTAAAAAGTTCGGAGCGCTCATTTGGGAAATAACATCCCTTTTTAAAGTGAGAAGTTTCATTACATTTTACAGTCTGCGGTCTGTATCTTCCAACCTACACCCGGAAAACCCCTCCTAGCTGCCGCGTGTCACCTGGCGCGTCTTCTCAGTCAAATTGCAGCTCTTAGCGCGTAGGGGTAGACGTGGGAAAACCCAGGCAAACCTAGATTATCTGTATACCTCAAGTTATCAAAGATGGGGGAGGAAGCACCCTTTTCAACTAGCACATCATGGCCTTGACTGCATCCACAGCATCCTCAGCAGTGTGTCTGGCATATAGGAGGCGCTCAGTAACTCTTGAGGAAAGGAATGAAGGAATGGGAACTCTAGGCAACTTTCCTCGAACCTCCCACGCGCCAGAATGTTATTAATATGTTTGTGGAATGGGAAACAAGCCTAGTCTTGCTGTTTGGGGCTCTGGGTTCTAGCTACATAACTAGAACATAGGTTTTCCCTTTGAGTAAACCATTTCACTTCACTGGATTTCAGGCTTCTGAGATTAAAAAAAAAAGACTATCTGATTTCTCAGGCTCTTTCCAGGTGTATTTCTTTATTTTTATTATGGAGGGATCTTTGCTGACATTCCAAGCACTTCATTTTGTACTCAGGGAAACTTCTTTAGGTGCCTGTTAAAAAGGTGTTCCCTTCTGCTCTTAAGATTTCTAATTGTGGTTTTCCCAATTTTAATGTAATATTTGTGTCCGCAGGTTTTCTTCATCCCCCCCTTCCCTTGATTTTTACTTGCCCTAGTTTAGTGCCTCCTCCCTTAGTAATATCACAGCAACTGATTTTGAATATGCTCATGTGTCCACAGAGAAAAGACAACTTTGAAAATGAAAAATCTCAAGCCACTAAGAATAGGAATGTTCTTCTATTTCATCACTTTAAAATAATAATAATAATAATAATGAGTGCCTTGTCTGCTATTGCCTAATAGTGATGGGGAAAAATGTATACTCTTCTATAGAGACCATGTTGCATATATTCTTACGTTCATTTAATAAATAGTTATTAACAGCTATTAAGTGCTAAGCTCTGTGTTATGCAGAAGTGAGTAAGGCAAATGTGGTTTCTTCATGGTGTTTACTGTCATGCAGTAAACATGGAGGATGCAGACAATGAACAAGGATAATTATAGATTTTGCTTTATATAGTACTGTATGAAGGAATTAAATAAGTACTAAATTATATAGTACTGTATGAAGGAATTAAATTAAAAAAAGGAATTTAATTCCTTTAATTTCATTTTTTTAAAAAAACCCATTTTAGGCCTGAAATGCTGAGCTATAAGAGATGAGAAGGAGCCAGGCTATTGATGAGCAGGGAGAATAGTGTTCCAGGCAGAGTGAACCTGCGAAGGCAAAGAATCATGCTTGTTACAGTGACTGAAACAATGTGACTGTGGCTGAAGAGCTGCAGCACAGGGTAAATGTGGTTAGAAAGGTAGGCGAAGGCGGCATTTTAGAAGGCCATGGTAAAAAATATGATTTGCTTCTAAGTGGATAATGGAGTGGAAAGCCACTGAATGGTTTTTATTTTCTAAATGGTCTTTTGGGTTGATATATGGAAAATGGGTAGTAGAGGCAAAAGGGGAAGCAGGGAAGCCAGTAGAGGCTATTATAATAGTCTAGATAAGAGATACTGTGGACTAAAGACTCACTGGAGATCATAGAAATTTAACCTATTTTTTTTAAAGATTTTATTTATTTATTTAATAGAGAGAGACAGCATAAGAGGGATCACAAACAGGGGGAGTGGGAGAGGGAGAAGCAGGCTTCCAGCCGAGCAGGGAGCCCGATGTGGGGCTCTATCCCAGGACCCTGGGATCATGACCTGAGCCAAAGGCAGTCGCTTAACCAACTGAGCCACCCAGGCGCCCCTAACCTATATTTTGGTGGAAGAATTTATGTTATTTACTAGTAGACTGGTTGTGGGAGGTGACAGAAAAAAAGATTTGCAAGGCTTTGGCTTAGCAAATGAAACTTTAGAGGATGATAGACGTATTCAGTATTTTGGTTGTGGAGATGTGTATACATATGCCAGAACTTATCAAGTTTGTACACTTCAAGCATGTACAATTTATTGTATATCTATTATAGCTCACTGAAGCTGTTAAAAATTTTCTAAGGTTCTGGCTCAGCCATCCATTTAGGTGGATGTTGGTGTCATTTACTGAGATGAGAAAGACTGGAGTAGGAATGGGTTTTAAAACAAGAAATGGTTATCAAGATTTCATTGTGGGTATGTTACATTTTAGGTAACTTTGAGGCATCTGCACAGTTTCATAGGCAGTATGGATAGTTTATTATGTAAATCTGTATCTTTGGCAAGATTGGAATGGAGATATTCAGATTGTTATTAAGTAGGTGATATAGATATTTAAAACCATGGAAATGGATGGAATTTTGTTAATCTAACAAATCCTATGATATAAAGAAAGGGGACATGGGAGGAGTGGGGATGGAGAAACTTCTCCCACAAACATTGGTTTTTAAACTGGAATATGAATATTCTTGGGATATACCTGGCATAGGCAGTTTTTAAGAAATAATTTCTAGGTCCTTAGTTTCTGTATATACTCTTTCTAAAGCCGATTGACCTATGTGCTCATGCATATTCTCTTTTCCCATGCATATTGACCTATGTGCTCATGCATATTCTCTTTTCCCACCTCCCTTTTCTTTTTTTAGAGAAAGCACGCCCATGCACATGTATGAGGGGAGGGGAGAGGCAGCAGGAGAGGGAGAGAGAGAATCTTAAGCAGGCTCCACACCCAGTGCAGAGCCTGCTACAGGGCTGGATCTCACAACCCTGAGATCATGACCTGAGCCGAAATCAGAGTCTGAAGCTGAACTGACTGAGCCACCTCGGCACCCCCCCCCCCACCTCCCTTTTCAAACTCATTATTTTTCTGCTTGTCAAAAGACAAGTTTACATCTTACTCATCTTTCAATGGTAACATTGCTTCCCGGGTGCCTAGTTAAGGGGCATTTGGAAATACTTGTTTCAGGGAAGTTTTCTTTAATGGGTAATCAAAATTTTATGAGACTGCCAAGGGTTTGTCTACTCCTATTTGTAAACCCATTTCTATTAGGGATGAAGTATGGAGTGAGAACTGGTGCATGGTGGTCTGTAAGGGAATGTTCTGAATTCAGGTATATTGTAGAATGGGGTGGTAGGAGTAGATGATTTGGTTGGGTTGTTTGTTGGGAAACTTAGTATGTTCAGGTTTTTATTTTGGGGCTGGTCAGATTGTCCAGAGAAGTCTTTCCATTCTCTCTGGAAGGTAAGGATCTGACTAGGAGCTTGGTGGGAGAAGAGGACTGGGGGGAGGGGTCCTCTATATATTTAGCATTCAGTCTGTATGGTTCCCATGCCCACAACTCTACTTGCTGTCCTCTAGTCCAGAAACTCTGTTTTATCCTCTTCAGTGAATAAACCTCCAGATGTTTTCCTGGGGCAATTGCTTAATAGCATGAAGTAGAGTGGGGCCTCTAGAGATATTTCTTTGCCTCAGATAGCTTACACCAGCCCTTAGTCCCTTCATCCATAGTTCCAAGGTATTAGGTACTGCTTCTTGTAGTTTTTTTTGAGGATAGTGCAAAGCAGATTGGTTTGCTTCTGAAAAGCTCCCACTGCCTACTTGGAATTTTAATTTTTATGTAGTGAAATCTGTCTTTTTGGCTTTTGAAATTTTGAGTTACGCCTAGGAAAACTTTTATTCCCCCACCTCTACTCCAAATTATGAAAATGATCATCTTTATTTTCTGTAGTACTTTTATAGTTTATTTTGTACATTTTATTTTTATTTATTTTTTAAAAGATTATTTATTTATTTATTTGACAAAGAAAGAGACAGCGAGAGAGGGACACAACGAGGGGAAGTGGGAGACAGAGAAGAAGGCTTCCCGCTGAGCAGGGAGCCCGATGTGGGGCTTGATCCCAGGACCCTGGGATCATGACCTGAGCCGAAGGCAGATGCTTAATGACTAAGCCACCCAGGCGCCCCTATTTTGTACATTTTAAGTCATTAGTCAGTGTGGAATACATTTTTGTTCAGGATGTCGTAGTAGGACTTAAATACTTGTTTTCCTCCAGAGGGGTAGCTTGTTGTCTTAATACCACTTATTGAATAATTCATTTCTGCCCTGGTTTAAAATGCTACCCCGTCATACACTAATTTTCTCCGTTTGCATTTTTGTTTTATTCTGGTAAAGTACATGTGACACAGAAATCAAAAGTTAACCATTCCTTTATGATCAATATCTAGAAGCACTTATTTGAGGAAGGATGACCTGCATAAACATAAAATGTCACAAAGGGGGGTGAAGGAAAAGATGGAAGATTATCTTGTCTACTTCCTGGAGACCCTTTTCCTTTTGTTCTCCCGCTTTACTCTGAGTGCTCTCTTGGCTAATAGTGCTACACTTCCTGGAATTGAGCTATGGAACCGAGGGCACATGTTCTGTTTTTTGAGAACCTGTTTGGTATTTCTGTGAGGCATTCCTTTCTCCTCTAAGTGGAAGTTAGAACCAGAGGCGTTGTAACATCTGACTGGTTTAGAAACTTTTTTAAAGGGTTCCAAGCATGTCAGAGTCTCATGTAGTTTTTGTGGTTTGATATATACTCTTAAGGTAATAAAATATACTAGCTAAAGTGAATTTGCTTACTTCCTATATTATAGGATGCTTCTGGTTATTTGTCTCAATTTCTTAAAGCACTAGGCTTTTGAATTTGGTAAATATTTTCTGGGGACATTGGTGATTTGTTTTTATTTTCAAATAAGTGTTTTATTTAAATACTGTAAATTTTATTATAAGGGAATGGATTATCTTGTTTTAGGAATAACCTGGCTGCTTCTTCAGTCCATCAACATCATTTATTTGACTGTCAACTTTATAGAAAGGCCTTTCTTTTATATTGTGAGAAGATAAAGAAGTGGGGAAATATTTCTTACAGTTTAATAAAGGATTTTATAATTTGCTGACTGATGAGCCATCTAATAGCACTTGTGGTATATGCAAGCATATAACTCTAACGAAACTAAAAATTGTCACCCTGTTGGAGCTTACATTTTTCCAAAGATGGTACATACTCATCAGGCTTTTAAACCATTCGAAGGCTGTTAGCTGCTCTTAAAGTTGGCAGCTGCGTGGGAGGGGAAACCAGTGTTCAGGCTTTTGAATGCTTCTCATTTTTTTTTTCCTGTGGCACTTTTTAACAGCAGAGCTATTGGAGCATTAGTTTTGAATGGCACATCACTTGGTAGACAACGTAAGTGATCAGTCATTCAAGTGATTCAGATCATGCTGATTGTATATTCTGTTTCTTCCAGATGTCATCATTGCCAAGAAGAGCAAAAGTAAAGGTCCAGACTGTGGTATCCAAAGATGAATTCTCTTCCTTGTCTGAATTGTAAGCATATTGGTTTCATATGGGGTTAGGAGAATGATGTATATTTTAAGGAGGAATGCATTTTGTCACTTACTAATGAAAGTCATTTGTATCTTTTTCATTCTCTCATGAGACAAATGTTTATCGAACTCATGCTGTGTCTCAGGTGCTGTTTCAGTGTTGGTGTTAAACTATTGAACAAGGAGAGAGAAAGTAACCAACTAAATATATAACATGATACTTACACTACAATATGAGCTCCATGAGAGCAGGGGGTTTTTTATATCACTTCAAAGTAGGGTTTCCCAAACTCAGCACTACTGATCAGATAATTCTTTGATGTGGAGACTGTCCTTTGCATTGTAGGATGTTTAGCAGCATCCCTGGTCTCTACCAACTAGATGCCAGTCACATCTCCCCAGTTGTGACAATCAAAAATGTCTCCAGACATGGCCAGATATTCCCCATGGGGGCAAAATTGTCTCCGGTTGAGAACCTCTGCTTTAGAGCACTGTAGTGTTTGTGCCCTGAAGATATTTGTTAAATAAGTGACTGATTAATGTTAGGCAGTAATAAGTACTCTAAAGGAACATAAAACAGGGCAAGGGAGAGCGTGGTCAGTGGTTCTGGGCAGGGGACATCTTGGATATAATATTCGGGAGAGTTCTTTTGGAGGATGTGGCAAGAGGTTTAAATGAAATTTGGAAGTACTATAACTTGTAAAGATCCAAGTAGAGGGAGCAGCAAGTGTGAAGACCCTATGGCAGGAACAAGCTTTGTGTGTTCAGGGAACAGTAAGACCAGTGTGGCCAGACAAGTCACCAAGGCAGAGAGTGATTGGAAATGAGATGGGAATGGGCAGGACCTAATAGGCCATGACAGAGCATTATGGTCTTATTTGAAGTGGTGTAACTGAAGCAACATGAGTTTGCTCCTTGGTGAGTCACAGATATACCAGGTGGGGTTGTCATGCAAAGTAAACTTTATTTGCAGCAAATAAAGAGATCATGGGGAATAGCTTTCAAAGCCTCCAAGGAGAGTGAATGGGTACCTTTTGTTTATGGTTAGGATGAATATTTAGATAGGGAAGCCTTGTCATCTGTGTAGAGGCAGGCATCAGGTCGCGCGTGCACCTTAAGGAATCATGCCTATACATACATTGAGTGTCATATAAATGACGCTGAGCCTCCTCTTTGGGCAGAGATTTTAGTATTATGATGAGGTAAAGGTAATTGCCAGTCATTCCAGGGGTCGCTCCAAAGTCCATCTGCGCAGGCATGAGTCAGGGGTGTAGCTCAAAGGAGCTGAGTGGTCTGGGCCAGTGAGAGGTCTTGTCAGGGCAGTTGCCATCACCTGAAGGGTGGTTTCTGGTTTCATTTGCCTGAGTTAAGAGGTAAGCTGAAAAGAAGAGTTTAAGGAAAAATGTAAACAAAGCAGGTGGGCAATAAAGGTCAGGTCTTGGGGTCTAGCTGGTGACAGTGGGTTGGAAAGCCATTGGAAGGCTTGGGGCAGGGATGTGACATGCTCTGGTTTACATTTGTAAAAGATCATTCTGATTCCTTGGTGACCGTAGGGGAGCAAGAATGGAAGCAAGCGGTCAGTTAAGGAGATTACTGTAGAAGTCTAGGGTCCTGGAAGTGAAAGTGGTGAGAAGTAGTCTAATTTGGGATATATTTTGAAGATAAACTAGACCATATATGGGGATGGATTAGATTTGGGGTGTGAAGGAAAGACAGGAATTTGGGGAAGACTGGAAGAGGATCAGGTATGAGGGTGGTAAAGTCAAGGGTTCTGTTTTGGACTTGGTAAGTTTGAGATGATTGTGAGGCATCCAATGAAGGTAGATATACAAGTCTTGAGCTCAGGTCAAGTGGGAAAGGGAGATAGAAAATTGAGATTCCTCTCTGTTCCACTATCGAATAAGATAAGGTCGTCTAGTAAGATTGCTTAGAGGAGTTCTGAGGACTGAGTCTTAGAGTATCCCAATATTGAAAGGTTGGGGAGAGGAAGAGCGGTAAGCAAAGGGACAAGGAGAAGCTGGAAAAGCTGCCAGGGAAGTAGGAGGAAAACCAGGGGCGTGAAGACCTTGGAAAGACCTGGAAGGTGTGAAGAATGTGTTGTAAGAAGTGACGGCCAGATGCCAGTAATAGGTCAGGTATGGTTAGTGGGAGATGACTTAAAACTGCCTTACATATAAAATAATACCTGTTCTTATGTTTTTCTTTCTGATACCTGAAAGCCCTTTTGTATCTGTCATGTGACTTTTGCATTGTTGCCCTATAAACTGGGGTCCACGCTCCTGCTGGAATGAAGTTGTTCTGCTAGTTTGGAGATAGTATGAGCAGAACCCTGGTTTTCTGTTTCCTTAGTTTTCTAATTCTCCCTCCTTTCAATGCCACTGCTATGTGTTAGGTGAGTTTAAATGATTTTGTTTGTTTTTGCCTACTCTTAGGCTTTAGTTTGCATCTGCTTCTGAAGAGAACTCACTGGGGGCTGGGGGGAACTATCAGTGGCTTGACCTAGGATAGCATAATTTAGAAGAAGTCATTTAATCAGGTTTTTGCCTCTAGGCAGAACATAAAACCATTCAAAAAGCGAGATACCCTATTCACTAGCCTTAGTGAAGGAAGTGGTTGTCCTTCCCACCAAAACCGACCTTTTACATTGGGGGTAGACGTAGATTTAAGTGGGTTGGCAGGAGCATGATGTTCCTTTACCAGAGTTCACATGGCTATTTTTCCTCTGCTGTTGCTGTGAGTTTGATTCATGGATTGTTAGAAAGTACTGTAGCTGCACCTGATCCAGTCTAGGAAAGAAATCCATTTTGTGAAAGGGAAAAACAAAACAAAATGAAACAGTTAATTGAAGCATTTGGAAGGGTCTTGGTGCTAACTTTATGTAATTTAGGGTGTTTCCTAGCACCATTTCCCATTCCTTAACATTGGTTTGAATAAGTAAATTTGATTATTACTTAGGAAATTGTTTAAGCACTTTTTGCTGTTATAATGGCAAACCTTACAATGACTATGGTGTGACACCACTCAGTAAATTGCTTAAGGTAATAAATGGTTTTCTCTGTTTTGAATGTGTGTGTGTGTGTGTGTGTGTGTGTGAGGGGAATGGAGGGATGCCTAGCCTCTAAATATCACATCCCATCCCCCTCTCACTCACCAGAGGGGAATGGAGAGACCTGTGATTCATAGCATATCAGGGGCTATTGGTCCTTGATCAACTCTTATTTTAGTACTTAGCTATATCTGTTCGTAGCCTGTGCTCATATCACTCCATTTTATATTAAACACCTCCTACCTTATTTTTCTTTCAAGAAGCATGTTTCTTTTGCCTTTAACATTTAGCTTCATTTTTCCTAGATATTTTTCTGTCAATTTACTTTTAGATCATCTGCCTCTGAAGAAGATGACAAGGAAGATAGTGCCTGGGAGCCCCAAAAGAAAGCCCCCAGAAGTCGTAAGCAGCCTGTTTCCAAAGAATCCAGACCAAAGAGGGTGCCACGAGTGAAGAAGACCACCCTACAGATCAGTGATGGCTCGGAAGGCGTGGCTGTTAAGGAGGAGCTGGTAGGTGCTTGAGTTGGGTGGAGGGAACTCTATAGTGCTTTCCTAATTGGTGACGCTACTTTCTCCTTACAGAGAACAGAACAGTGTAGGTAGTTGACAAAAGTACAGGGCAGTGGCATTCTCTACTGCAGGCCGTAAAGTATTTATCATTAGACCCACTGTGTTGGAGGGGAAAGAATATGTATCAACAATACATATTGATGTATTTTGCTATAAGCAAACCATGTATTTATACTGATCTGGATTAAAACAACAACAGCAATAAATTACAGGCTTTGTTGCATTACAAAAAGTGTTGTGCATTTCCAAAATCATTCTCTATGGTATTCCACTTAAGAAACTGCTTCCATGGTACATTTGAAATAATACTCTTTCAATATGCAGTAGAAACCTGACTTTTCAGGGACACATTTATTGTGTATAGTAGAGGACATTATATTGTACCTGCTTTGCTCTTAGGGCTTTTATTTAAATCAGTCTTTCTCCTGTTATTTAGTACCTCTGTTTCTTCATCTTTACATACAAGCTTTTCACTGAACACACTTGAATGGGTGAGCAGGCTTTACCTATAGCTGAGAAAGTATTGACTTCTATCACCTTGTTGGCAAAATTTGGAGGTTTTTCATTAAGCGTGGCATGGCTGCACCTAAAAAGTAGCTTGATTGCCTAACCTACAAAATAGCTCTTAGTTCAGTGGTTTTTGGCATTAGGGTCATAAACCCTTTGAGAATCTGACAAAAGTTATGAACCCTCTCTTCAGTAGAATGTGCACATGCCTAGCCTCTAAATATTAAAATATAGCTCAAGAAGGTACAGCTTAAGAACCCTTGTGGTGATTTCTTGATTCTTCCAGTAATGCTCAGTTATATGTGTATAAAAAAGAATTAGAAAGTCTTTCACTTAAACATTCTGGGGGTTTTTAAAATTTTCTTTCAGAATTGCCAAAATTCACCCATTTTATACCTCAGCGAGAGCACATGGAGCATGTTAGAAGACTTCATTTCATTAGGTTTGGCGTTCTGCTCTGCTGTAGTCACCATTGAACAAAATAATTGAAAACCTTATTTTCGGTAGAACTAGAATTGGTAGCCTCCTTATAACTATTTTTAGCAAACATCATAGACAAAATTAATCGTTATTTAGCCTCTTCCTCTCTATGTTGCTGGCATTTACCAAGCCGGTGGCCACTTTAGCTCAGCTCCACTTCTCATCCCCTGTCTGCCACCTTCTGCTGTTGTTCTTGGGGATTTCCCCTCCATTGGGATGAACTCCCTGGGGCCTTCTGTTCTTGGTTCTTTGACCTCCTCATCTCCAGGGACTGTGTCTTCTCTG
Organism: Zalophus californianus; assembly: GCF_009762305.2. Lineage (NCBI taxonomy): Eukaryota > Metazoa > Chordata > Mammalia > Carnivora > Otariidae > Zalophus > Zalophus californianus. The sequence continues at coordinate 74,500,728 of NC_045602.1, forward strand.
CCTTCACCACCCCTCTCAGGAACTCAGCCTGAATTTTGCCATCATCAAAAACTGTGCTACTGACAATCCTTTTCAAGCATCCGGCATTCGGAGCACCATCTTACCATTTTCTGTTCTCCCAGCTCACTGTCCAGGTGCCCTCATGGCCACACTTTTCCAGCCTTGTCACATCTTCTCCTTGGTAGCTCTCAACCCGGGCAGCTTGAAAAAATGCCAGTGCTGAAGCCCCTGTCCTAGACCAGTTAAACATGGAAAGGATTCTAGGGGTGGGGCTGAGCCCGAGCCTCAGCAGTATTTCTTTCCTAAAGCTCTCAGGTGACTTCTGTGGACAGCCAGGGCCGAGGGCTACGACCTAATCCTTGGACTCCAGCGCTTCACCAGATCTGCTTCACATATCACTATCAGTCAGCCCTTTTCTTTTCCTACCTTACCTAGTCCAGGCCACGGAATGTCTCATTTCAGTCACTTTTTATTAGTCTCACCAGTTCTGCCCTTGTTTCCTTCAGTGACACAGGGCCGATCAGAGCCGACACCGGGTGAGCCATCGCCTCTGCTCTGCCAGCACGGAGCAGCTGACTCTTGCGGAGAACAACCTTGACTGAATTTGTTTCCCTTTAGATTCATAATCTCAGACCTCAAAATTACACTAAGAATACCTGGTAGACTCCTTCCTTTTCTCTGGCAGATGTGTTTTTCCAGTTTTTTTTCTCGTTTCTTAAACTTCCTAAATTCCTTTCTCTCCCTCTCAGCTGATGACATTGCCTTTTACGTATTTGCGAACACAGGAAGCTCATTATCTCACAACCGGGCTAGCTATGTTTGGGTTCCTCTTCTGTCCTGTTATGATGGAGGAAGTGTCATCCTTCCTGTCCGGGATTTGTCCCACCGCTGGGGCTGTCGTTGCCGTCCCCTCTTGCTCAAGGTCTGTGTGTCTTCAGTCATCTCCTTTCTTTTCTCTCGTCAACTTTTATTCCAGTGGCTCAGTTGCTACAGAGTATAAAAATGCTTTTAAATCTAATTTTTAAGAAGCCTCCCTTCGGCTCCTTATCCGTCTCCAGTTATCTGTCAAGCTCACCCAGTACAACACAGGCCAAGGCCAAAGCCTGCTGACTGATTTGACTGGAAAAGACACAATGAGCTACTTTTTTGCTTTAGATAGTTGACTGCTTTCAGAGACAGCAAAAAGAAGAATAGTCAAATTCTTTTTGGAGTCTTGGGTTTAGTCATAGGCTACATAATAACCATGTGGAGTGTTAAGGCTGATTAAAAAGCAGTGAAGGCAGAAGAAAATGAACTTTGATTATTCAGTCTGCCAAAGATTCAGGTTGAATGTAAGGAAGGAAAATGTTCTCATGGAGGCTTACTAAACTTGAGTATATCACTGAGACAGGCTGTAGAATCTTAGAAGCTTCATAAAATGGAGAGATATTTCCCTATGTTTCAATAGTTTAGATCTACCTCTTTCAAACTTTTGGTCTTTGAACCGCTTTACACTCTTAAAACTTAATGAGGACCCCAAGGAACTTTTGGTTATGTGGGTTATTGATATTGATATTTACCATATAAAAATTAAAAATGAGAAATTAAAATATTGATTAGTTTTTTAAAAAACCTAGTATGTGTTAATGCAGCTAATTTTTATTTTAATGAAAAATAAGTATATGTTTTCCCAACCAACAAGAAAAAATTAATGAGAAGAATGACATTACTTACATTTTTACAGATGTCTTTAATGTCTGACCTACTAGAATATAACTGAAATGTATAAAGAAAACCCACCTCCACACAGATATGTATTTGGAAAAGGGAGACGTGTTTTAAAAGCTTTTTCAGATGGATATTCTTATTTGATGTGGTACGAAAACTCAGTAAATGGTAGTTTCTTAAAAGTTTGTTTCATTGTGGAATCTGAAACCATATTAATGAACTTCTTATACTCTACTACATTAAAATCCACTGGTTCGTGTTATTTGAATGGGTCTTCTACCCATGCATGATTTTATGACATATATCGGTCATTTGAAAAATATCGGTTCACCGATTTATGCAGCTCTTCCAAATGTTAGCATCTTTCATTATCTGATGTCAAAAAAACACATTTGTTAATATAACCTCCAGTCTCATCACAGTGTTGGGAAGCTGTCAAGTTCACAGTGGATACAAATTTTCCAAAAATTCTAATTTTCCCTTTTAAAGCCTGAAATTTACTACTGGTTGCAAATGTCAGGTGTTTCCTTAAAGTGACAGTCTCAGTTCATTTCTGAAAAAATGTCCACCAGATACCCAAGTCTGAATAACCATAGTTTGTCAGTCATTATTTCAAGTAAAAATGGTGCTTTATGGAAAAAGAAGCTGGTTTGGTTCACAACTGAAACGGATGCATGAGCGTTTTTGTTTGAGATGACCACTGCACATCCGTATGCACTGGCGTGCAGCAGAAGTATTTTATGTGTACTCACTATTTCAGCATAGAGTATTAAAAAGGTGTGTTTTCAAGGCCTGAGACCTTAAAAATTAAACTTTATTTATTTATTTATAAATTAAGGCTCCATGCTCAGTGTGGGGCTTGAACACACAACCCTGAGTTCAAGAGTCACATGCTCTACAACTGAGCCAGCCAGGCGCCCCTAAAAATGAATAATTTTTAACGGCTTTGTTAAATGAAACTTACATCGTTTTGCTGCAAGTGTGGCAGTGAAGGGAACAGTGATTGCTACTATTGCTTGGTGCCATTGCCTTGGGGTTTGCTACCATTGCTGTTGTACTTCAGTGAAATGTCAACAGAAAAAGGCAAAGCATGTCTTAGCATTATTATGAATAGAGTGTGACCTCGCAGACCCCCTGGAAGGGTCTGTGGACAACACTGAGAAACACGAGGTAAATCTTGCCTGAAGACTACACAGAGGATGCCTTAAAGTCTTTATGATTGCTGACTTTTCTTTTTTTCCTCTCGGTCATTTTACTTTTTCCTCATTTCTTTGTCTACTTCCTTTTCCCTCTACTAGGAAGTGGTCTAGTATGGTAGTGGCTCTAATGATGGTGGGATCTGCAGATGTTTTAGTGCTTATCATCAGCCAGGCAACATAACATGTTCAACACTTCGGTTGTGTGAGCTTTCATAATCCTCACAACAACCCCTCAAGGCAGGTGCTGTTACTATCCTAACTTTATAGATGAGAAAGCCAAGGCAAGAAATGTGAAGTGATTTGCTCATGGATAATAGATAGTAGGTGATGGAACTGGGTTTCTAAGTTAGCAACATGATTTTGTCAGCATTTCAGGAACCAATATATCTCTCATGGGTGGTTTTACCTCAGCCATGCTCATAAGAGGGATGTGTAAAACCAGAGTGCTGATTTAATAATTAATGATTTGATATAATAATCACAAGAACATGAAATTTTTTCTGACTGGTAGTGTCTCTCCTCAGAGGTTGAAGTAAGTAGGCACTTAAATAAGAATCGGAAATTTACTTGATGAGCATGGGTCCAGACTGGGAGAATTAGATAAATCCATTCTATTGGATTTAATGAATGCCTACTGTGGTCTAGGCATTATGTTTGTCACAATGACATCAAATGTTTTAAATGCACGAATCTAAGGTAGTCTTATGTATCTGTCTCATAGGAGGGCTGTCTTACCATTGGGACCAAAATACTGAGAGTCTGTTTGCTAAGCTTTCCTCTTCCTTGTACATTGCTTAGAAGAATGCTGATCATCTTTGCTTTTTACAATTCCTCTTTTTCTGCTGCCCTATGGCTGACAGACAGCCCTCTGCATGGTTGACACCTTTCTTTTACTATATCAAGTCATTTGATCAGGTTATTATCAACTCTTACGGACATAGGAGTCATTCTATTTTTATATCTCTGTTCTTATCCATTATGTTTCAGCTAAAAATGTAATATTCAGAGGGCTATCTAATGTACATCATTTCCAGGTTAGGTAGTGGTGGGTGGGTATTAGGTTGGGAATGCTCTTTATAGTAGTTCCCAGTATTTTCAGTAGTCAGTAATTCTGGAAAAATAACCTGATAGGAGAGAAAATTGAATTTGACTGAATAGTTTGGGAGTTCTTCTTTTATTTGAGTTTGTGCCATCTGCATCTGCTTAGGTAACCAGAAACAGGCTAGCTTGTGAAATTGTAAACTCCATACAGGTAGGGTCTGTATGTTATTTACCACTCCAGTGCCAAAATGAATGCCAGGTGGTTAGGGTTAGGGTTAGCTGTCATGAGGGGGGGTGGTGGAGAGAGTGGCCCCTGGACAGTAGTGTGGACTATTATGTAGATTCTTCCTAAAGAAAAATGCCTGACACCACTCTGCTGTCATGCTGTGTTTTCTGTTCCCTTCTGTATAAATTGGTGGCAGGTATAGTCTGCTGAGTTTTAGGAGTGTATGAGTGTTACTTTTTTCCCCCAAAGGGTTGACTTTTGATTGCAAGTTTTAAATCTTGGTTTTTCCAGCATGCGTAGACTTATCCTTTACTCATTTTAAAAAATGAAACTTTTTATTTCTAGATAATTATAGATTCACACACAGTTATAAAAAATAATACAAAGATTGTGTACCCTTTAATTTCTTCCATTGGTGCATTTTACAAAACTATAGTAAAATATCACAACCAGGATATTTATATTGATAAAATCCAGAGATCTTATGAGATTTCTCCAGTTTTTTTGTATTCATTTATTTGTGTATTTCTGTATGTTTAGCTCTGTACAATTTTATCACATGTATGCATATGTGTATCCCTCATCCAGAATGGTTCCATCACTACAAGAATCCCTAGTACTGCCTAGTATTTGCCTTTTTGTAGCCACGCCCACCTCCCTTCGGACCCTTACCCCCATCTTGACCCCCCCAGTAACCACTAATTTTTTCGGGAATGTTATATAAAGCATACATCATTAATGTTATGTAAATTATAAGGTATGTAATTTTTTGCAAATTGCTTTTCCCCCCTTCATTCAACATAGTTTCTGTGAGATTCTTCCAAGTTATTGTGTGTTTCAATAATTTGTTCCTTTTTATTGCTGAATAATATTCTAGAGCATTCGGTTTTTTCTTTTAATTCTCCTGTGTTCTATTTGTGGTTTGATAGAATAACTCTGTGGCTATTGCTGATGTTGATTTGGAAGACAGAAAAAATGAATTGGATAGTGTGAAGACTCTGAAAACAAAGACAAAACGGAAGAATTCAGCTCAGTTACCTTCGGGTCAGAGGACCAAAAAGCTGAAAGTTGATGAAGAAACCAACATGGTCAACACTGCTGAGATGCCATCCACGAGCACCGTGTGGGAAGGTGCATGCAAGAAGGAAGAGAATGAAGATGACTTTACATTTGGTCAGTCCCCTTTAAAGAAAATGAAGACTGAAACATGTCCTCAGGGGCAGCCCGTGAGGTTTCCAGCAAATGCCAACAGCATTAAAGAGGAGGTGGAAATGAACTGGGACATAGTACAGGTATGTGTAGTCATTTTAGTTTGTGGGGTTCCTTTCTTTTTGACTAGGATAGGAGTGCCACTGGCTAAGAAAGGGTTGGGAGTTTTCAGGTCTCTCTTCACTTTTGCCAGTGATTTCTTTTTTTTTTTTTCTTATTTTATTTTATTATGTTATGTTAATCACCATACATCACATCATTAGTTTTTGATGTAGTGTTCCATGATTCATTGTTTGCGTATAACACCCAGTGCTCCATTCAATACGTGCCCTCTTTAATACCCATCACCAGGCTAACCTATCCCCCCCACCCCAACTCCTCTAGAACCCTCAGTTTGTTTCTCAGAGTCCATAGTCTCTCATGGTTTGTCTCCCCCTCCCAATTCCCCCCCTTCATTTTTCCCTTCCTGCTGTCTTCCTTTTTTTTAACATATAATGTATTATTTGTTTCAGAGGTACAGATCAGTGATTCAACAGTCTTACACAATTCACAGCGCTCACCATAGCGCATACCCTCCCCAATGTCTGTCACCCAGCCACCCCCATCCCTCCCACCCCCCACCACTCCAGCAACCCTCAGTTTGTTTCCTGAGATTAAGAATTCCTCATATCAGTGAGATCATATGATACATGTCTTTCTCTGATTGACTTATTTCGCTGAGCATAATACCCTCCAGTTCCATCCACGTCACTGCAAATGGCAAGATTCCATTCCTTTTGATGGCTGCATAATATTCCAGTGTGTGTGTGTGTGTGTGTGGTGTGTGTGTGTGTACACCACATCTTTATCCATTCATCTGTCAATGGACATCTTTCGCCAGTGATTTCTGGAGGCTTTGGCCACTGGTTCCTAGTTCCTATCCTAGGTATGCTGTTTCATATTATAGCTCATCATCATCAGCTCTTGAGCTAAGAGCTGTGACCTCAGGTGAGGTGGGTCTCTGCCATGGTGTTTTGGTGAACGTGACTCCATAGAGAGATTACACCAACAGCCTGGGCCCTCATAAGTTCATTGTGAAGGTTTTGTTTTGAACTTGGACTGTATTTCCCTATAAAAGTAGTGTGAGTGATTAGGACATTGGCCATTAGTACAGCTCTAATTCTTAAAGTAATGTTGTAATATACTATAAACAAGGTCTAGAAATTTCTTAGGAAAAGTCTATATGAATTCCAACTTGAGCTGCCTTGGATTTCTCCCAATTTCTTGGTTGGCTTTAGGGATGGCAGAGAAGACCCGAAGAGTGATTTTTAAACGGTGATTCTCAACCTTTTGTCTGTGCCAACACACACTGGGAACGTTTCAGACTTAATTATGGTAGTGCCTCTCAGGGTAGATGCGTGTGACCTGCCTTCCTCTTGTCTGTCTATGGTGATTCTGATGGGTACTCCTTTCCCTTCTGTGAATTACTGCTTAGAGCCCGGGGCCTCTGCTTGCTCCAAATACTACTTCTCAGTCTGAGACTAGCTGTGCGTTACCTTTTTCTTCAGAGGAATTTTTTTTTCCCCATGTTGTCTCTTCTGTTACCTATTAGTAGAACATCACCAGTATTTTTTAATTATGATTTTTCTTTTCTCTGGCCCACGAAGGAGTAGAATGTTGCCTCAGAACTTTCTTCTCATCCTTGTTCCTGAACTGAACAGTCCAAAGTTTCTTGGAGAAACAGTGTATCATTAGCCTCCTTTCTATACCATCTATACCATCTTTTTCTTTATTAGGTCTACAAGGACATGTTTTGTTTTTTTTTTTACTTTTTCTCCCTACCCTCTACCCTCCTAGAAGGTCATGTTTTAAAAGGATGGTTCATATACCACCTGCATCAGATTTACCTGAAGGCTTTCTTAAAATGCAGACCCCTTGCTTAGTTCCAGTCCAGACTCACAGGGACAGATGGATGTGTCCCACTTCCCTTTCCTTGTACTAACACTTAAAAGCTTATGTCTCTGCTGTTGACATAGATTTGCTTCTAATAGTGGACAGTCAGCAGGAGGGAGGAAAGAAGGTTTCAGAAACCATGAAGTCTCTTGAAATGCAGAGATAAGTTCTTCAAAGTTAAGGGCTCCTTACTCTGTGACACTTTGCTTCACACCCATCCCCTAATCTGTGTAACAGAGAAAGCGATGAAAATGGTCCTGCCTTAGCCCATTATCTCTTGGTTATAAGTAATAGAAACCTGCTTCTAATGATCTGAAACAGAAAAGAGTTTATTACCAAGGACACAGGGGTCTTTCAAAGAATGGAAGGGACGAAGTGTGATCAAGGCTCCCAAAGGCCTTGAACCAGAAATTGGAAAACCATGAGGACTTGAGGAAGGCACTTTCTCAGTTTTCTCTTTCTTTTCATTTCCAAGCATTGTTTTCTCCTCTTCCTCCTTATTGGAAGGGATTTTTTGACAGTTCAAACAGTCCTGCTCTTGGGATCTGGCACTCCTTGCTTGTGAGTTGGGAGAGAAATGGCTGCTATAGCTGCCACTTTCACTAGGCACCCTGACAACTAGTAAGCTCAGCATTTTCTAGATGGCTTTAGGCGTTGCCCGGGGAACTATAGGTGTGATTTGCATTTGGGTTTTTTTGTTTAACCAGGTGCAGTCCTCCTTGTCCAACCTTGTGTTACTTTTTCAGACAGTTCTTGTGGTATATGTGGATTTCTTTTCCATTCCTTTCTTATTCCCTCATAAACAGCAGAGAATAATTTTATCTTGGCCCTGCATTCCTGCTTACAAACATGGTGGACAGCAGTGGCAGATGTTAGGGGAGAGGAGACTAAGAAGAGGGAGAGTCACCAGTGCTGAGTCCAACAGTCAGAAGGCCTTGACCTGTTGGATGAGGAGCGGACTCATTGAAATGCCTGTGATATGCTTATTATCTGCCACAAAACAAAATATGTGGCCAAGTTCTTGGGGAAATCCTGAAAGATACCTAGTTAGTAAGGAATTGTCAATGGAAATTAATTGTATAGAGATTATTAATCATTACTAATTGATCATGTGGGAAATGTCATTTCTCTTTCCTTTTTTTTTAAGGATTTTATTTATTTATTTGACAGAGAGAGAGAGACAGCGAGAGAGGGAACACAGGCAGGGGGAATGGGAGAGAGAGAAGCAGGCTCCCACTGAGCAGGGAGCCCGATGCCAGGCTCCATCCCAGGATCCTGGGATCATGACCTCAGCTGAAGGCAGACTCTTAACGACTGAGCCACCCAGGCAGCCCTATTTCCTTCATTTTAGGTGCTGTTCCCCATAGCCCCTGTCCACCATGTCATCATGAACCTCTGTTTTTCCCTTCATGGTGTGTTTCTCAACTCTATAAAGTCGACTGCTTTTTCAGGAACATTACCATCTTGTTTGGGGAGGGAAAACTGCATTGCCAATACTTAAGTACTTAGGTTACTTACAGACTTTATGTATAAACAGACTTTGTGTCCATTTCTTACTCAGGCTTTGGGGATTTCCAGGTCCCTTGAGGAGAAGCAACCTATTCTTCAGCCCTTTCCCCCAAACTGCAAATGTGTGGTCGCTATCAGAAACTAGTTTTCGTTAAAAAACATTATATATTTATGCAAATATGATACAAATACCATGACCTTTTATAGAATTTGAAGAGGTAACTAGCTACAACCAGTTTTTGAGAAAATTAAATGCTTCAAAATGGTGATTGCTGTTAGAGTCTCTTTATTTTGAGGGGGCTGGGAATATGGGAGTGGAGTAGCCACATATATGTTAGTAAAGTTTGCCAAATTAGAGAGGAAAAGCAAGCAAAACCCTCTTTATTAGCCATTTTTCTTGCAAGAGATGATGGGGAATGATGTGACCATGGGATGACAAAATTGGGGAAAGAAATGGGACTGGAAGGAGGTGAGTGTGTCTGAGTTGGCTTTCTCACTGCACTTCTGTGTATAAGCACACACCACCCATTAGGTTACCTGTTTTTTCCAGGAGGGATTAAGTAAAACAATTGGATTAGCCCTTTTTGTTTTTATGATTTAGCTGGTATTTGTTATGGGCTTTAAAAAGCATCTCTCTTTTTTTTTTTTTTAAGATTTTATTTATTTGTGAGAGAGAAAGAGCACAAGCAGGGGGAGCGGCAGGCAGAGGGAGAAACAGGCTCCCCACTGAGCAAGGAGCCTGGTGTGGGACTCGATCCCTGGGATCATGACCCAGGCCGAAGGCAGACGCTTAACCAACTGAGCCACCCAGGCGCCCCTGGGGCTGGCTTCTAATGAGGGGAAGTCTATATACTTCTATATTGAAGTATATATACTATTTTGAAGTATATATAGCTCATGAATGTTCGAAAGTAACAAACTTCCAGATCAAGAAACAGAACCTTACCAGCACTCTACAATCCCCTTTATATGGTTTTCCAATCTCCTGTCCCCTTTCTTTTAACCACTCTTCTGACTTCTGACAGCATAGTTTTTCCTTTTGCAGGAAAAGCTTTAAGGAAGCTTCTATGTGTGATAAAATAAGTAATAAAATAAATAGGCAGGGATAAAGAGAACAGGAATCAAAAGCTTTTGAGAAAGGAGGTGTCAAACTGCTGATTGGGGAATGAATTTGAGTAGAAAATTCAATCAATCTATTCATTAGAGTAGAATTTAATTTAATTTTAGTTCTTTTAAAATATAGATGCTGCCAGGATGATTAAGGCTATAGTTTGTTGATACTCAGATATTTTCTTTTTTAACTGAGGGAACAGGAATATAGATTGGAGGAATAAATCTCCATTTTGGGAGAAGGCCATTTTGTTGGCAATTTTAGACACCAGAGGGCAGTATGAAGGCACCATGTTTGATCTGCAATGGGATTCAGGAAGTGAGGCTATTTGTTCAATTTGTATTTTTGTCTAAAAAAAAAAATCATCTTGCTTTGCACACAAATCAAATTTTTGAAAAGGTAATGTAGCTTGTGGGACTTTGGGCAGTTAACTTTTTTGGGCCTTAGTTTTCCTATCTATAAAATGTGAGTAATAATACCTATCTCATATAGTTTGAGTTAATACTGAATATGTGAAAGTGTTTGGAACATAATAAACTCTATACAAGTGTTAGCTTCAAACAACAGTCACAAAAACTGCCTCTCTTATATAAGTGTTAGGGTTGAAAAAAATCTTGAGACTGCCTGCCTTTTTACTTACTCTCATTCCTAACCAGTTAATTATAAATAATATTACAGTAATAAGTGTGAATAGCCTAAAAGTAAAAACTATAGTAGTTCTCTGGCCTTACCCTTATCCATCCCTAAGGTTTGATCTCTGCTTTTAACTCTTTTAGTTACATCTTTGTTGTGTGCCTCATTTTTCTAAAACACAGATATCTGGGCCCTACTCCAGAGGTTCTTCTTCAGTGGATCTGGGTGGGGCTCAAGAATTTGCATTTCTGACAAGTTCCCAGGTGATGCTTATGCTACTGGTTTGAGGACCACACACTGTGAGCCACTTTCTCTAGTCCACAGATCTCACTGACTTGTAAAATGTCATAGGGATTTGCACAGGGAGGTTGACTCAACAGCTGAAATTAAGTAATGAGCAGATCATCACTGAGTGGCTTAAAATTGAGTATAGAATAAAGTTCAAACTACATGGAATTCACCATATAGCTCTATCCACCTTTCCATTCCTCACCTCACCTCACCACCCCTTGTACATTTTATCATTGCTAAACTTACAGCGATTTAAAAAATGTGCTGTGGTTTCTCATCAGTGGTTTTTGATATGCTATTCTTTCTTTGTGGAATTCCTGTCCCTATTTGGCTGCCTGGAGGTACCTTCATTCTCTTTGTTGCTTTTCTATCGCTGCAGAATTGGATGTTTCTACCTCCCATGTGCTCTTGAAACAATCTATATGTGCTTCTGTCAGAGTACAGATCACAATATATTTTACCTACTTGTCTGTCTTTCTTCTTTCTAGCTTGTAAGCTGCTTGGGAAGAGAGTCTTGGTATTTTACATTTCATTTTCACTGGCTTGGTATAGTTGTTGACATATAATATGAGCTAAAATAAATATTTGACTAAAGACAGAAGGAATTGGATGATTTGGAGGCCCAAAAGTGGAGACTGCTTATATGGAGTTTTGTTGTCTTTAATTTCAAGGAGCAAATCTACATAAGCAGCAGTATATACTCCCTGAGGATTTCTGTGGTGGAAGATGATGTTGGTTGGAATAAGAAATAGGAAGAGGTACCGGTTTGAGAAAATACTACTGAGTCTGATTTTGGAGGGGTCAGGGAAGATACCAAGCAAGAGCAGCATTTCTGAATGATAGAGCAACCTCAGGAAGGCCTCTAAAGAGGGAAACAGCTGGGCTTGTTCTAGAAACTAAGAGAAAGTCATTGGGGCTGGCTTTTTTTTTTTTTTTTTTAATTTAACTGAGAGAGAGTCAGAGAGCACAAGCAGGGGGAGCAACAGAGGGAGAGGGAGAAGCAGGTTGCCTGCTGAGGTCCCAGGGCCCCGAGATCATGACCTGAGCTGAAGGCAGACGCTTAACCGACTGAGCCACCCAGGTGCCCCTGGGGCTGGCTTCTAATGAGGGGAAGACTAGATAAGATGAGGTTGGCAGGAGGCTGATGTTTTTGGGTCGTGGTAAGGAGTTTAGATTCTAAATGCAGGGCGCCTGGGTGGCTCAGATGGTTAAGCGTCTGCCTTCGGCTCAGGTCATGATCCCAGGGTCCTGGGATCGAGCCCCGCATCGGGCTCCCTGCTCCTTGGGAGCCTGCTTCTCCCTCTGCTTCTCTCTCTCTCCCTCCTTCTCTCTCTCTGTCTCTCATGAATAAATAAATAAAATTAAAAAAAAAATTCTAAATGCAATGGGAAATCATTGAAAGGTTTTAACTAGTCAAGTGACATGATTCAATATACATTTTATCCTTTTTTTTTAAGATTTATTTATTTATTTAAGAGAGAGCGCCTGTGTGTGTGCATGCATGCAAGCAGGGGGGAGGGGCAGGGGGGGAGGGAGAGAGAGAGAACATCAAGCAGACTCACCGCTGAGCATGGAGCCCGATGCAGGGCTCAATCTCACGATCCTAAGATCATGACCTGAGCTGAAATCAAGAGTTGGACCCTTAACCCACTGAGCCACCCAAGCGCCCCCCAGTATACATTTTAAAAAGATGATCCTTGTTTGTCCATGGAGACTGGAATAGATGGGATTGGGGTGGGTGGGAGAAGAGTAGTTACAGGCTGTTGAGTAATCCTGGCTTGAACTAGACAGGTATGGGGAGGAAGGAATGAGGAACAGTAAGAGACTACAGAAATAGTCTGTAGCTAGACTTAATTAGTTCTTGTGATAGAGTGGATTTAAGAGTTGAAGGAAATGGAAGAGTTAGACTTAGCTTTCTGGCTTGAACTGCTGTTTGGACATAAGAAGTGGGATAACTGGAGAAGGAATAAGTCTGAGAGGACGATCACTTTGCAAAGCCAAGTTTGAGATGCCCATTATGTTTTCAAGAGAATATCTCAGGTAGTTGTCTAAATGAGTCTGGAGCTCATGTGGAAGAGAGCCAGGGCTGGAGATACGAAGTTAACGTTCTCACTCACCAGAGAGACGGTATTAATGCATCAAAACGTGATAAGGTGTAGAACTCAGGATTTAAGATGGCCAGAAGAATGAGAGTATCCTCCCTTGATAATCTCTGGATTTCAGCCTCTTATTTCATCTGTAGTTTTGAAATTCACTCTATTTTATATATTCACTTGATTTTGTTAATTAGTTGATTTTGATAATTCCTTAGTGATTTTTCTGGTTGTTTTTTTTTTTTTCTCCCCTTCCAGTTTTGGCTCATCTTGGGCATCAGGATTGAAATAATAAAATTTATAGGGGCGCCTGGGTGGCTCAGTCATTGAGTGTCTGCCTTCGGCTCAGGTCATGATCCCAGGGTCCTGGGATCGAGCCCCACATTGGGCTCCCTGCTCCACGGGAAGCCTGCTTCTCCCTCTCCCACTCCCCCTACTTGTGTTCCCTTTCTCGCTGTCTCTCTCTCTCTCTGTCAAAAAATAAATAAAATCTTAAAAAAAATAAAATTTATACCTTTTGTACTGTACTTTGAAAAATCTGTAAGGTTTTGAGAACAGTTACTGAAATTGCCTTTCCTTCTTTCTCTTCTTCAGGCTGACTGCCCTAAACTTTTCTGCTTACATGTACATTCTCCTGAAACCTATAGATTTGTTTTTTTTTAAGAATTAATTATTTCAAATATGTAGTATATGTGTATGATATGAAAATCAAAAGATACAGAAGAGTCTTCCTACCCTTACCCATCCCAGTCAATTACCTTTTCTGAAAGTAAGCCATGTTCCTAGGTCTTGTGAGTCATTCCATATCATTTCACATAAGATTAGTTGCATGGTATGCATTCTACTCTTATTGTATCATGATTTATTTACCAGTTTCCCATTATAGACTTACATTTTTGCTCTTTTCCATACTGGAAAAAGTTCTTCAAAAGATATCACTATAAATAATATCATTTTCCAGGAGTATGAATATATCAGGATAAATTCTGAGGAGTGGAATTGCTGGGTCAAAGAGTTTATGCATTATAAATTTTGATAGATACTGCCAGATTGTTCTTCCTCCAGAGGATATACCATTGCACTTTCTCACTAGCAGTGAGACAACACAGTGTCATATGTTGACACATGACAACATAATGAGTTACCAACTCCTTGATCTTTGCTGCTAATCTTGAGAGGTGAAAAATGTGTCTTATTGAGCCCTGTAGAATTTGAATGATTACAGAGTGGCTTTGATTTTATTTTACTGAATTAGTGAAATGACTATTTTATGATTGTCAGTATATATATGTATTTTTTTTAAACCACCGCAAGTGTTTCTAAGTGACTGGAGAACATTATTTGATTCTATATTTAAACCATACATTATAATATGGATGTTTAAGTTTCAGGATTTTAAATCATTAAGTATCCTTAATTTGCAGGTTTTATCTGAGAGAACTAATATTGAACTTTGGGTTTGTGCCAACATTATTCGTCTCTTTAATGATGATAACACAATTCCCTTCATTATACGGTATCGAAAAGAGCTTATTAATAACCTCGATGCTGATTCCTTGAGAGAAATTCGACAAACCCTGGAGGAGCTCCGGTAAGAAACCTGGGAAGGGATGAGTCTACTGTGAAGCGAAAGAGGCCATGTGAGCCAGTGAGGAGAAACAGTGAGGAAGTGAATTACAGCTTATTTCAACAGTTCCATTGTTTTGTTTTCTTGAATTATTATAATTGAATGTAGTCGCCTTCTGACAGAGGAAGTCAGCTCCATTTTACTTCTTTAGGTGTGTACAGAGTCCCTCTGCTGGATTGTTTATGAATAGCTCAGGCACGCATGGGCAGAAAGGAGGTTTGCCTTAAAAGTGTGTGCCTAAGAGTTTGACTGTCATATTCTCTCATAAAAATAGTTGTGCATAATGGCAAAGGAAGGAAACTGAGAAGAATACATTTTAGTCTGAGTCTTCAGTAGCTTATGTAAAACTGTCCTCTTAATACTATGAAGTCCCTAAATGGAGAGTTTTTGGCAGTATTGAGTTTGTGGGAAATATGTGTATTTCCTTTTTCTGATCTTTTAAAGGGCATGGTAATTTGGTATTGGTGGGTTTTAAGTTTTGTATAGTTACAGAATGAAAAGCATCCTTTAAAAATTATTTCTTTGGACTTACTGTAGTAACTCAGAAATAAGCATGCAAAGACTATAAGATTAACTGTATTTTTCAGTAGAGTTTATTAAACACTCTTCACCATTCATGCATTTATTGCATGTCTCCTACATGCCAAGCACTGTGTTGTTAATGTGTGTGTTCTTCAACTCTATGACAAGGATCTGATTAAAATTGGATAGAATCTTACCTTCAAGCCATTCTAAAAGTGCTAAAAGTTATTTTTTAAAAGCAACCTAATAATCTTCCTGTGATTTGGGGGGAACCTGCATCTCACTAGGATTTCTACACCTTTTGTTGAAGTCTTTTAGTGCCAGGAGAATTAAGATGCTAATAGGTGGAGAGTTACATTTCACTGAGAGAAAAATCAATTAGCCAGCCCAGAAGTATAAATGACTAGCTAATCAGGTGGTTTCAGATTTAAATCTTCCAGGCCCAGGTTAGTATAATCAAGCATTAAGGGATACAAACTCAAGATCCTAACTCCTAAGAGGGTTAGCATCTATTCCAGCTGATTACTGACATGCAGGCTTGTCCACCCAGTTTGCCAGCTTGTCCTATTTTTTTTTTTTTTCAAAGAACCTGGTAATCTGAGTTTTTATATAAAAACTTTCTGGGCCAGACAAAACCATCCACAGGTCACATGTAGAAGGCCAGTAGTTTACAAATTAGAAAGTAAGCTTTCTGTTTGGTTAAATTCAGGGTAATGAAGAAAATCTGAGGATTTGGGGATCTGAAATTGGGGAGAGTGTCACAAACAAGCAGGAATAGTTTACATTAAAAATTAAAGGTATTCTAATAATAT
Source organism: Zalophus californianus (assembly GCF_009762305.2). Lineage (NCBI taxonomy): Eukaryota > Metazoa > Chordata > Mammalia > Carnivora > Otariidae > Zalophus > Zalophus californianus. The sequence goes on from NC_045602.1 coordinate 74,516,640, forward strand.
TTGGTTGTGTGGGGGACAAATAGCTTTATGTCGAGATTACTATTATTTTTCTATTAAAAACACTTCTGCAAAAGAGTTCATTTCCTGAGTATCTATTAATAGTGAAATACATTGAATATTAGTGGAGGAATATTTCTCTGAGTAAGTGGGGGCATTGACTGGGGACTCTGAGCAGAATTCGCTATCAAGGACATTATTGAAATGGTTGATGAAACTTAGGTGAGATCTGTGGATTAGAATATAGTAATATATCTATATTCACTACCTGATTTAGATGGCTATATTGTTATGTAGGAGGAGATTCTTGTTTATAGAAAATATGCACTAAAATATTTGGGTAATGGTAACTTATTCTTAAATGGTCCAGAGGGGGGAAATTGTTTTTATCTCAACTACAACATTCCTGTAAGTTTGAGATAGCTTCAAAAAGGAAGTTTTGACACATAAGTCTTGTATATTACAAAAGTTTTTATTTTCAGGGCTGTTGCAAAGAAGGTTCATAGTACAATCCAAAAAATTAAGAAGGAGGGAAAGATGTCTGAGTGCTTGTTAAAAACCTTGCTGAACTGTAAAACTTTTGAAGAACTAGAACATGTGGTAAGGAACTCTTTTAATCTTTTAATATAATACCTACCTAATTATATTATGATTTGGATCTTTTTATATAAAGTTAAAAAAGATCTGGAAATAAAAAGCTAAAGTCATCAGCCATCATTATTTAATTCAACCAAGTGCTTATTCAATAAATACCTATCAAATGCTTTTTTGTGTGGTTTGCTAAGATAGGTAATACAGAGTCCTTGTCTCCAAGGCATTCCCAGTTGAGTGGGGAGACAAAGGAGTGTAGGTTATGGAATTGAGAAGCCTAAGGGAGAGTGCTCACTCAGCTGGAGACCTAGCTGTGAGGGTCTTCAGCATGTAGTTGGTATTTAAAACCATGAGAATGGATGATTTCACTCAGGGAGAGTTTATGGGTAAGCAAGTCAGGGTAGACCATTGAGGAACACTAACTTTTAAAGCATGGGTGGAGGAAGGGAAAACCGAAGGAGGAGACATGGAAAGAATGGTCAGGGAAGTAGGAGGAGAATCAGGAGATGATGACACCATGGAAGACTGTAGGGAAGAGAGTCTTAGAAGGAGGTAATGATCAATAGTTAAGTAAGTAAATGTAGCAGGGAGGTTTGGCAAGATAAGGACTGAAAAATGTATATTTGATAATTAGGGGTTCCTGGTGCCTCTTTGGGATACCACTTTCAGCAAGGTGTGGGAAGAGAAGCCCACTGGCTCAGGTTGAGGAGTGAATGTGTGTAAGAAGTAGAAGCATTGTGTGTCAGCAGTTATTAGAGGAGCTCCCTTGGGTTGTGGAGAGGACCTTACAGTCCTTGCAGTCCAGGCACTGAGTTTTTAAGATGAGGGAATACAAACAAATGACTAATGCGAAGTGAATAGAAAAGTCTAAAGAATCAGATAAGGAATAACCATCTTTGTACAGCTAGTAGTCTCTGGTTAGTATTAATTCATCTCTGAAGGGAGAGGAAAGGGTTGAGAAAAGGATGTCTTTAGCATTCCCATGATGTCTTCTGATTTTGTGTTTTAATTTTGACTTGCTTTTTAAAACTGAACGATATGGTATATTTTCTGACTTTTTTTTTCTAGTCAGCTCCATATAAAACTGGAAGCAAAGGCACCAAAGCCCAGAGAGCAAAGCAGTTGGGATTAGAAGGAGCAGCCAAGACACTGCTTGAGAATCCAGGGCAGCTCAATCTGCTATCTTACATTAGACCCAATGTAAAAGGTACCGGCTTTACCTTAAGAGATCATCCCTGTTTCTTTCTCTTCCTTTTTTAATTTGAAAACTATGTTTAAAACATTTTTTCATTAAGTAATGACTATACAAGAGTATTATAGCATATAAGAATAAATAATTCTAATAAAACAAATCCCCATATACCTCTTGCTTAGGCATCAACTTCCTCTTTTGAAGTGCCTGTTCTAGTCTTTTGCCCATTTTTATTATGTTGTTTCTCTCTTTTTAAATTAATTTATAAGTACTTTTTAAGATATTCTTTCTCAGTTATATGTATTACAAATCTTTTCTCCCAGTTTGTAACTTCTTTTCACTTTTCTTTATGCTGTCTATTAAATAAACAGAAAGTAGAAGGTCTTAGTTTTATTATAGTTAATTTATTAATCTTTTCAGTTTTGCTAATCTTTTCTCTAGGATACTTGCTTTTTTTTTCTTTTTAGAGAAATTTCTTCATGTTCCAAAGTTATAAAGAATGTCCTATATTTTCTTTTAAAACTTTGATTCTATTTCTAAAAATTTATTTAATTATAAAAGTCATATCTACTTTTTAAAACTAATTTTAACAATTCTGACATATATTAGTTATAAAGTGAAGTCCTGCTCCCACACTTCTACTCTCCAGGAGGGAAGGGTCTTTTTCTGAAATGTATCTTTAACCTTTTGTGTATGTGTGCACAAGAAGGAGAGTGAGATGGGAGATGGTGTAGGGGAGAGAGAATTTCTAAGAGAAACCCATGGAAAGTGGCAACTGATACATGTCGAGATACATTGGTTTTATTGGCAAAATTAGCCCTAGAGTGAGAGCTCTTTGAGCAAGAGTGACTTTTTACAGGAGTGCTCTGACAGGATAGGATGGGGAAATTGGTGCTCTCCTAAGTCCTATTCTCATTCTAGTTTCTTTGGTCTTGTGTTTATTCTTTTGGCTAGGAGACCTAAGTGTCTATAGGGGGCAGTCTCTGATAAGAATATCCACATTCTGTACTACACTTTGGGGAATCCTGGCATATTGTAACCTGCATTCATTTTAAACTATTCAGCAATGTGAGTTTGCAATTAAAAAATTAAGGATGAGTGTCTGTAACTATTCACATACAAATATACGCATCTTAATATCTGATTTAAAAACGGCAATAATGAAAAGAAAAAGCAAATAAGTATTGAATTTAGAGATGGATCGAAATGAGTAAAACTTGTTTGTTTCATTTTTTAATGTGTATTTTTAGTTAGATTTTCAAATGATGCAATTTTAATGTTTTAATAGTAGCTGAGACTGTATAGCCAAGCATTAGGGTCAGCCACAGTGGTAACTTTCTTGCCCAGTGATAGTATGTTTTCTTAGAATCAAATATTGGAATTTTCAGAATGTCAGGTGCATAAAGGTTTATTGTCTGTTCTTACTCTTTAATGATCGATTTCCATTCCTTTTCACCTCCTTTGGTACCAAGTTTTCCTTAGTTTACACATATACTGCGTTCCTACTGGGTAGGTTTGATAACTCTGTCTCTTTGCATGGCCATATACGGTGATGCTCATGAACTACATGGTGATGGACACTTGGTGATACTTCTGTTAATGGGGCTCAGTCAGGGCTCACTGCAGTTACAGTCATACTAGCACATATATTGAACTTTCTGTTTGCTTTATTCCCTCTTTCTTTTACTCTGATCATAAATGTCAAAGAATTACAATTAATTCCAAACAAGATAGATACTGGTTTTTAAAGTTTGCTTGGATTGTGTTTTTCTTTTCTCTGTCCCTTCATTTCTTGGGCTATACACGTACTCATGATCATCCTCAGTTCTCTTATTTTTCTAAAGACATATTTTCATCATTCCCATCATTTCTCAAAGAAATGTTCAAGAAACCAACTGTTTTCAGTGTGAAGTGGAAGACACTTCTTACTTGCCACAGACCAATAAGAATTTGGTCTGAATCAAAAAGATATACATGCCACAAATGAACTACATCCTAGAATTTTCAGAATATCCCCATGTTGTTTACAAGGAGGAGTAGCTGATTACTCTGTTGTGTGGAAGAAGAGGTAGCCGTATTGCAGATAAAGTGAAAAGAAGTGTTGGCCCTTCAATTTTTGTTACAGTTGTGGAGCTTTGAAGAATCTGGCTGGAAAGTTTTCACTGCAACAAAGGAGATACGATTTTCTGCTTCTGTGGTCCTTATTTCCTTCTGATTTCATTGAGGTGCTAAACTTTTTGAACTCTTGTTATTTTTGGCTGTCTTAAGCCCCAATGATCAGTTCTCTCTGATGGAAGAAGATGCTTATTCAAACACACAAGACTCTTTTCCCAGTCCTTTCTCTTCCTAGTTGGACTGAGAGGGAGGTAATGTAATGTGGATGAGCTACCCAAGTGACTCTGATAATTTCTACCTCCCATGAGGAACCACTGCTCTAAAGGTAGCTCAAGGCACCTCCCCAGCATTGTTTTTGCCTTTTTTTTTTTTTAAACTTTAGTGGGTATCAGAATCATCTGGAATGCTCTGCAAAACAAAAATCCCCAAGTCTAGGAATCCATATTTTTAGTAAGTACCTAGTGTGATTTTATTTTTGGGTCCTTAGACTATACAAAACATTGCTCTAGAGCTCTAGTTTAATTTTAATTATATAAGGTTTGTCAATTATAAAAAGTTTACAAATTGTAGTCGCCAAAAATGATGGGGGCTTTTTAAAGGTCTCTTATTATAATAGAAAAATATATAACTTCCTTTTTCTGTTTTCTCTCATTGATGATTCTCATTGGAGATAGGTTCCATCTTTACTTCTGACTTCCTACCCTGGTGTTTTTATTAAATTTTGTGTAATGATGCTGTAAGGTGCTTTGGGACTCCAGGAATTAGTGCATAGTGACTGGTTTTCTTTTCTTTCTTTCTTTCCTTTTTTTTTTTTTTAAGATTTTATGTATTTATTTGAGAGAGAGCAAGAGTGAGAGAGAGAGCTTGAGTGGGGTGAGGAGCAGAGGGAGAAGTAGGCTTAATCCCGGGGCAGGGCTCAATCCCAGGACTCCGGGATCATGACCTGAGCTGAAGGCAGCCGCTCAACCAACTGAGGCACCCAGGTGCCCCAGTGACTGGTTTTCTTAGATGAAGACTAATGTAGGGAGATAGCTCACCCAAGAGCAGATATTTACTGACTGCTTACTATATGTCACAGCTGTTCTAGGTCCTTTATATATACAACCTTCCACCTCTCAAAGGTAATTCACTCCTGAAAATCCCCTCATAGGGAAACTCTCTTAAAATGTAAACAGAATTTATACTAATTTTAATGGTTAAATTTCTTTAAAATAATTTTAGTTATTTTAGTAGTTAAGATTAGTTATAAGAAAACCCAACAAGGCATTTCTTTTTATTAATGACTCCCTAAGTCTGTCCTCATATTTTCTTTGTCTTCTGTACCTATTACTCATTAAAACTATGCTCTCAGAAAAACATACTTATGATACTTACTGCTTATGTAATTCAAACTTTAATGCAAGAATAAAAAAGCTTTAATAGAACAACTAAGAAGAAATGGAACAAAAGCAATGCAAATGATCTCTCTCAATGTATATATAAGTTGAGATCACAGGGCCCTGATGTTCAAGAGTCACTGCTATAAATTAGCAAACCAGAAGCACTTGGAAAGAACATAGTGCTCCACTGGTAGACAATTCAACTGTGAAGATGAATGACCACATAATGGCTCTTGTTTTGTGCTCATGAGATTTGAGAAATTCAAATGGATCATTAAAAATGTGAATAAATGCCTCATAAGTCAAAATAAGAATATTAATAAAATTACTTGTAAAGGATAATTTTTGTAACTGGTATGAAATGGTATACCTTAGATTATAACTCTGTTAATATATATTTCCCATAGCACATTTATTCTTTATAAACACTTCATGAAGTAGGTGCTATTATTCCATTTTTATAGGAAGCTGAGGCACAGAGAGGTCAAGTAATTTGCCCAAGGTTACACATTTGGTAAGTGGTGGAACTAGGATTAGACTAGGCAGCTGGCTCTGGAGCTGCATTTTTTACCACTAGGTTATATGATATGTAAAGGTCCTGTATTATTGCTTTGGAGACTTGTTACTTTTTGGAGAGGTAAGCTAGTCACTGCTATGATACTTGTCTGTCTTAAGGTTTTCAATTTAAGGGTTTATTTTGACTGGAATAAATTTATTATGATTTAATTGTAGACTTAAAAAACCAATCTGTAGTTCTTGCTTTGTTTTCCCCCTTATCCTTCTCCTAAAGGACTTTCAGCACTCCAGGATATTGAAACAGGAGTGCAGCATATTTTAGCAGACATGATTGCTAAAGACAAAGACACGCTTGACTTCATTCGGAAATTGTGAGTAACTCCTTTATAGAGTTTTCTGCTTTGTGGACTCATGCTGTTAAGGGTCATATGGTTAGTGCTAACACTAGTGTTCATTAAAAACTTTATCTTTAGACTTTTTTTTTGGTAGCAGAACTCTTTGTTCAAGCAACAGAACACTAATATATAAAACAGATAAAAGTGAAGTTGCTTTAATTGAATTCTAGGCAGGAAGCCTGGCACTCTGCCTGCTCATCTTCCTTACACTGACATACCTCAGTGGAGGGCTCTGAGGAACAGTTTAAAAACCATTGCATTGGAGACCTAAATATGAGGCAGGAGTCCATCAAAATCCTAGAGGAGAACACAGGCAGCAACCTCTTCGACCTCAGCTGCAGCAACTTCTTCCTGGGAACATCGCCAAAGGCAAGGGAAGCAAGGGCAAAAATGAACTATTGGGACTTCATCAAGATAAAAAGCTTTTGCACAGCAAAGGAAACAGTCAAAAAACCAAAAGACAGCTGACAGAATGGGAGAAGATATTTGCAAATGACATATCAGATAAAGGGCTAGTATCCAAAATCTATAAAGAACTTATCAAACTCAACACCCAAAGAACAAAGAATCCAATCAAGAAATGGGCAGAAGACATGAACAGACATTTTTCCAAAGAAGACATCCAAATGGCCAACAGGCACATGAGAAAGTGCTCAACATTGCTTGGTTTCAGGGAAATCCAAATCAAAACCTCAACGAGATACCACCTCACACCCGTCAGAATGGCTAAAATTAACAAGTCAGGAAACGACAGATGTTGGAGAGGATGCTAAGCAAGGGGAACCCTCCTACACTGTTGGTGAGAATGCAAGCTGGTGCAGCCACTCTGGAAAACAGTATGGAGGTTCCTCAAAAAGTTGAAAATAGAGCTACCGTATGACCCAGCAATTACACTGCCGGGTATTTACCCCAAAGATACAAATGTAGTGATCCGAAGGGGCACATGCACCCCAATGTTTATAGCAGAAATGTCCACAATAGCCAAACTATGGAAAGAGCTAAGATGTCCATCAACAGATGAATGGATAAAGCTGATGTGGTATATAGATACAATGGAATATTATGCAGCCATCAAAAACCCAAAATCTTGCCATTTGCAACGACATGGATGGAACTAGAGGGTATTACGCTAAGCGAAATAAGTCAATCAGAGAAAGACATGTATCATATGATCTCACTGATATGAGGAATTCTTAATCTCAGGAAACAAACTGAGGGTTGCTGGAGTGGTGGGGGGTGGGAGGGATGGGGTGGCTGGGTGATAGACATTGGGGAGGGTATGTGCTATGGTGAGCACTGTGAATTGTGTAAGACTTGAATCACAGACCTGTACCTCTGAAACAAATAATATATTATATGTTAAAAAAAAAAAGAAGAAGATAGTAGGAAGGGAAAAATAAAGGGGGGGGAATTGGAGGGGGAGACGAACCATGAGAGACTATGGACTCTGAGAAACAAACTGAGGGTTCTAGAGGGGAGGGGAGTTAGGGGATGGGTTAGCCTGGTGATGGGTATTAAAGAGGGCACGTATTGAATGGAGCACTGGGTGTTATATGCAAACAATGAATCATGGAACATTACATCAAAAACTAAAAAATAAAAATAAAAAAAAACCCATTGCATTACACAATGTATGCTAGAGAGAGATTCATATTCATTTAGACTGGGTGGCATGCTTTTTAGATGTATGTACTATACATGTATTATAATAGCTCATTTCTGGTGTTTATAAGTGATTGAGTTAACTTGAGAATGTTTAATATCAGGTATAGATAAAAGTGCTAACCTCAAAATGAATTTCAGCTGATGGAGAGAGCTGCTTATCCATGGTATCATGGTCCATTTATAAGAGATTAAAACCTCATGACCTAGTAGGCCCTACTTGGGCTTTTAGATTTTATGCCTCATTAAAAAAAGATACTATCCGAAAATGCTATTTTAATATATTTTTCAGCTGTGTATCAGGAGAGAAGACTGCTCTTACTCTTTCTCCACATCTCTGTATGAGGTGTGCAGAGGAGAGGAAAGGTGGAGATGAACCAGTTGACTGCAGTAGCTTGTCAGGGTTTTTGTTAATACAGGGAGAGACGTTTCCTATTTCCTCAGTAATAGTAAAAGTAATTGCTAGTAGGAATAAGTCAAAGGAGGAAAATCTGCCAGGTTTAAATGTGTTTTTATAAGTAATCATACTCCCGAAATTTGTTTCAGTTTTATAAACTCACTGGAAAGCTGTCCTGCCATATCCTCTCATTTCCCTTCTTTTTAGCTTTTACTTGGCTCTTGACTGCCTGACTCAGTGGTTAGAAAAGGATGATATCTAGACCAGAATTAATGATCTGGTATGTGTAGTTTTGGTCTCTTACATAACTACAGATGAACTGATTTAGGCATTTTATAGGAGGATTGGGTTGACATATACATAGATCTGGAGGACCTATACTAGCAGAGTCCTCTTTTGATGGGTCAGTACCTTTTTATACTTGGGCATTACTTAAAAAAAAAAAAATCTCATTTGGTAATAGCTTAAGTTTTTTGCTAACATTGTTTCCATATAATGTGTTTCTTTACTGAGCAGGTGCCAAAATAGGTATATTTGTATCCAGTCATCTCTGGCAAAGGTGTCCTCAAAGAAAGTAAATGAGAAAGACATTGATAAGTTTCTGCTCTATCAGAATTTTTCATGCAACATAAGAAACATCCAACATCATCAGGTAAATAAAGAAACTGCTTATTCATGCTGATAGTAATAATAATGATGATACTTTGGATTTGCCTACAACTTTACTTATTAAGGAACTAAAGAATTTTAAGGCAACCATTTTCTTCTTTTTTTCATATAAATTCTTATAATATTGTCATATCTTTCGCATTTCACAAATGTGGAACTCAAGACCCAGCAAAGTTAGTAAAACTGAGATTTATTAGCAGAGCTGACAGTATACCTACCACTTCAGATAGCTTGAGGTTTTGGCTGGTGATCTTTCGTATTAGACTTTGCTTCTCACCGTGCTTGGTTTAGAGCTCAATACTTTTCCGTGTGACATACAAATTAGAGATAATCTGATTTAAAGTGTGAGATCTCACTTAGTTGTGAAAAGTATAGTTCTTATATCTCTGTCTTTAATATCATTTTTCAGTTTACTAATTTTTTTCCTAATTGTTATATCTACAATGTGGAAAGTGGCTTTTATGTCATAAGGGGGAAAAGAAAGATGATTTACAAACTGAAAATAAAATAATACTGGCTTACACTTACCTATGTAGCTACTTTTACCAGTGTTCTTTATTTCTTTGTATGCTTTTGAGTTACTGTCTAGTGTCCTTTCATTTCTGCCTGGAGGACTTCCTGTAACATTTCATGTAGGGCTGGTCTACTAGAGAGAAACCCCCTCGGTTTTTGTTTATCTGTAAGGTCTTAATTTGTTTTTTTAAATTTATTTTTAATTGTGGTAAAATACATGTAACATATGTATTTAACTTATAATTTTACCATCCTAACCATTTTTAAGTGCACAGTTCAGTAATGTTGAGTGTATTTACATTGTTGTGCAACCAATCTCCAGAACTTTTTCTGGGTATAGAATTCTAGGTTGACAGTTTTTTTCTTTCAGCTCTTTGAATTTATCATCCCACTGTCTTCTGGCCTCCATGGTTTTGATGAAGAATCAGCTGTTAGTCTTACCGAGTCCTTAACACATGATGAATTACTTCTCTTCTTCCAGGATTCTCTGGCTTTAGTTTTTAACAGTTTGATTATAATGTGTCTCACTGTGGATCTCCTTGAGTTTATCTTTCTTGGGGTTCATTCTGATTCTTGGATGTGTTGATTATTTTTCATCAAAACTGAGAAATTTGGGTCATTATTTCTTCAAATATTCTTTCTGCCTTTCTCCTCTCCTGGGTCTCCTGTTATATGTATGTTGGTATACTCGATAATGTCTCACAGGTTTCTTAGGCTCTGTTTATTTCTTTCTTTTTTTTTTTCCCCTTTCTCTTCTCAGACTGTATAATCTCAATTGACCAGTCTTCAAGTTTGCTGATTCTTTCTTCTGCTTGCTCAAATTAACTCTTGAACCCTTTCAGTAAATTTTTCATTTCAGTCATTGTAGTTCTCAGCTCAGAATTTCCGTTTGGTTTCTTTTTGTAATTCTCAACTCTTTATTGATATTCTGTGTTTGTTGAGACAACGTTCTCCTGATTTTTTTTAGGACACTGTCCGTGATTTCCTTTAACTCTGAGCATATTTAAGACAGTTGATTTAAAGTGGTCTTGTAAGACCAGTGTCTGAGTTTCTTCAGAGATAGTTTCTCTTAGTTTCTTTTTCCCTGTAAATGGGTGATACTTTCTTGTTTCTTTGCATGCCTTGTAATTTTATGTTAAAAACTTGACATTTTGAATATTATAAATTGGCAACACTGAAAATCAGATCCTCCTCCTCAATATTTGTTGTTGCTGCTGTTGGGGATTTTATTGTTTGTTTAGTGCCTTCTAAACTATTTTTTAAGTGTCTGTATTCTTTGTCATGTGTGACCACTGAAATCTCTTCCATTAGCTTAGTGGACCACTAGTTATTTGACAGAGATTTTCTTAATGCCTAGATAGCCAAAACAAAAAGCACATTCTCCTAGTTCTTGCAGATTGACTGTATGTTAGGGGTACTCTTTCAACATTAGCATAGCAAGGGTATTTACAGTTCTGTCCTTAGCCTTCACTTCCTGTTTGCATGGAGCCCAAAGGTTAGTCAAAGGTGAAAGCTTAAGGTCTTTTCAGAGCATGTGTCTAGTCCCAAGCATGCATACAAACTCCGAGATTCTCTAATCTATGCAGGAACTTTAAAAAAAAACCCTTCCCCTCAAATATCTAATATTCAAGCCTCTTTTTCATCCAGGTTGTTGTGGTCTGTTTGTCGGTTACCCTGACTGTAATCCCTCATCACCTACTGTTATCCCTTACCCCTCAACACTGCGACTAATTTATTTGCCTTTAAATACTTTTGACAAATGCCACCCAGAAAATGGCTTCTGTCCTGGGGAAGCTCTGAGACAGGCAAAACAAAGGCAAGCCATTGAGTCCATCGTGCACGGAGCCATCAGACAGATCAAAACACATAATCACAAATTTTTGAGAATAAGGTCCATGTTGCTCCCTCTGGCACTAGCAACCTCTGCTAGGAATGTAGGCTGTTATCTTCATGGCCACTGTGGAGGATAGCAAATGGGCAAGTTAAAAGTGCTCTTTTACCAAAACTCTGTGTCTCCTTTTTTCTTTAAATGTTCCTCTGGTTGTTGTAAGCTTTTTATCAGGGTCCAGAGTTCTAAAAAAGTTGATTCTGACAGTTTTGGCCAGTTTCTTACTGTTGTAGAGGGATGGACTTTTGGAGTTCCCTTCTCTATTGTGTTGGTGATGTCACACCTATCAGCAATTTTAAAGTGTGCTAATAGTCCTTGCTCTATTCCAAAACCAGAATGTGGCTTTAACTTTATAAACTGTCCTTCTTTATCTTGTCTAATGGTTTTTAGCTTAAAGTCTACTTTGGTGTCAGGATTGTACCTCTTACTTTTATTCATTTTTTATTGTTATGTTAATCACCATACATAACATCATTAGTTTTTGATGTAGTGTTGCATGATTCATTGTTTGTGCATAACACCCAGTGCTCCACGCAGAACGTGCCCTCTTTAATACCCATCACCAGGCTAACCCATCCCCCCACCCCCCTCCCCTCTAGAACCCTCAGTTTGTTTTCCAGAGTCCATCGTCTCTCATAGTTCATCTCCCCCTCCGATTTACTCCCCTTCATTCTTCCCCTCCTGCTATCTTCTTCTTTTTTTTTCTTAACATATATTGCATTATTGGTTTCAGAGGTACAGATCTGTGATTCAACAGTCTTGCACAATTCACGGCGCTCACCATAGCACATACTCTCCCCAATGTCTATCACCCAGCCACCCCATCCCTCCCACACCCCCACCACTCCAGCGACCCTCAGTTTGTTTCCCGAGATTAAGAATTCCTCATATCAGTGAGGTCATATGATACATGTCATTCTCTGATTGACTTATTTCACTCAGCATAACACCCTCCAGTTCCATCCACATCGTTGCAAATGGCAAGATCTCATTCCTTTTGATGGCTGCATAATATTCCATTGTGTATATATACCACATCTTCTTTATTCATTCATCTGTTGATGAACATCTTGGCTCTTTCCACAGTTTGGCTATTGTGGACATTGCTGCTATAAACATTGGGGTGCACGTACCCCTTCGGATCCCTACATTTGTATCTTTGTGGTAAATACCCAGTAGTGCAATTGCTGGGTAGTATGGTAGCTCTATTTTCAACTGTTTGACGAACCTCCTTACGGTTTTCCAGAGTGGTTGCACCAGCTTGCATTCCCACCAACATTGTGGGAGGGTTCCCTTTTCTCCGCATCCCTGCCAACATGTGTCGTTTCCTGACCTGTTAATTTTAGCCATTCTGACTGGTGTGAGGTGGTATCTCATTGAGGTTTTGATTTGGATTTCCCTGATGCCGATCATTGTTGAGCACTTTTTCATGTGTCTGTTGGCCATTTGGATGTCTTCTTTGGAAAAATGTCTGTTCATGTCTTCTGCCCATTTCTTGATTGGATTATTTTTTGGGTGTTGAGTTTGATAAGTTCTTTATAGATTTTGGATACTAGCCCTTTATCTGATATGTCATTTGCAAATATTTTCTCCCATTCTGTCGGTTGTCTTTTGGTTTTGTTGACTGTTTCTTTTGCTGTGCAAAAGCTTTTTATCTTCATGAAGTCCCAATAGTTCATTTTTGCCCTTGCTTCCCTTGCCTTTGGCGATGTTTCTAGGAAGAAGTTGCTGCGGCTGAGGTCGAAGAGGTTGCTGCCTGTGTTCTCCTTTAGGATTTTGATGGACTCCTGTCTCACGTTTAGGTCTTCCAACCATTTGGAGTCTATTTTTGTGTGTGGTGTAAGGAAATGGTCCAGTTTCATTCTTCTGCATGTGGCTGTCCAATTTTCCCAACACCATTTGTTGAAGAGACTCTTTTTTCCATTGGACATTCTTTTCATCTTTGTCGAAGATTACTTGACCATAGAGTTGAGGGTCCATTTCTGGGCTCCCTATTCTGTTCCATTGATCTATGTGTCTGTTTTTGTGCCAATACCATACTGTCTTGATGATGACAGCTTTGTAATATAGCTGGAAGTCCGGAATTGTGATGCCGCCGCCAACTTTGCTTTTCTTTTTCAACATTCCTCTGGCTATTCATGGTCTCTTCTGATTCCATAAAATTTTAGGATTATTTGTTCCATTTCTTTGAAAAAAGTGGATGGTATTTTGATGGGGATTGCATTGAATGTGTAGATTGCTCTAGGTAGCATTGACATCTTCACAATATTTGTTCTTCCAATCCATGAGCATGGAACGTTTTTCCATTTCTTTGTGTCTTCCTCTGTTTCTTTCATGAGTATTTTATAGTTTTCTGAGTACAGATCCTTTGCCTCTTTGGTTAAATTTATTCCTAGGTATCTTACGGTTTTGGGTGAAGTTGTAAATGGGATCGACTCCTTAATTTGTCTCTCTTCTGTCTTGTTGTTGGTGTATAGGAATGCCACTGATTTCTGTGCATTGATTTTATATCCTGCCACTTTACTGAATTCCTGTATGAGTTTTAGCAGTTTTGGGGTGGAGTCTTTTGGGTTTTCCACATAAAGTATCATATCATTTGCAAAGAGTGAGAGTTTGACTTCCTCTTTGCCCATTTGGATGCCTTTGATTTCTTTTTGTTGTCTGATTGCTGTGGCTAGGACTTCTAATGCTATGTTGAATAGCAGTGGTGATAGTGGACATCCCTGCCGCGTTCCTGACCTTAGGGGGAAAGCTCTCAGCTTTCCCCATTGAGAATGATATTCGCTGTAGATTTTTCATAGATGGCTTTTATGATATTGAGGTGTGTACCCTCTATCCCTATACTCTGAAGAGTTTTGATCAAGAAAGGATGCTGTACTTTGTCAAATGCTTTTTCTGCATCTATTGAGAGGATCATATGATTCTTGTTCTTTCTTTTGTTAATGTATTGTATCACGTTGATTGATTTGCGGATGTTGAACCAACCTTGCAGCCCAGGGATAAATCCCACTTGGTCATGGTGAATAGTCCTTTTAATGTACTGTTGGATCCTATTGGCTAGTATTTTGGTGAGATTTTTTGCATCCATGTTCATCAAAGATATTGGTCTGTAATTCTCCTTTTTGATGGGGGTCTTTGTCTGGTTTTGGGATCAAGGTAATGGTGGCCTCATAAAACGAGTTTGGAAGTTTTCCTTCCATTTCTATTTTTTGGAACTGTTTCAGGAGAATAGGTATTAATTCTTCTTTAAATGTTTGGTAGAATTCCCCTGGGAAGGAATCTGGCCCTGGGCTCTTGTTTGTTGGGAGATTTTTCATGACTGCTTCAATTTCCTTAGTGGTTCTAGGTCTGTTCAGGTTTTCTATTTCTTCCTGGTTCAATTTTGGTAGTTGATACATCTCTAGGAATGCACCCATTTCTTCCAGGTTATCTAATTTGCTGGCATAGAGTTGCTCATAATATGTTCTTATAATTGTTTGTATTTCTTTGGTGTTGGTTGTGATCTCTCCTCTTTCATTCATGATTTTGTTGATTTGGGTCATTTCTCTTTTCTTTTTGATAAGTCTGGCCAGGGGTTTATCAATCTTGTTAATTCTTTCAAAGAACCAGCTCCTAGTTTCGTTGATCTGTTCTACTGTTCTTTTGGTTTCTAGTTCATTGATTTCTGCTCTGATCTTTATGATTTCTCTTCTCCTGCTGGGTTTAGGCTTTATTTGCTGTTCTTTCTCCAGCTCCTTTAGGTGTAGGGTCAGGTTGTGTATTTGAGACCTCTCTTGTTTCTTGAGAAAGGCTTGTATTGCTATATACTTTCCTCTCAGGACTGCCTTTGCTGTATCCCAAAGATTTTGAACAGTTGTGTTTTCATTTTCATTGGTTTCCAGGAATTTTTTTAATTCTTCTTTGATTTCTTGGTTGACCCATTCATTCTTTAGTAGGATGGTCTTTAGCCTCCATGTATTTGAGTTCTTTCCGACTTTCCTCTTGTGGTTGAGTTCTAGTTTCAAAGCATTGTGGTCTGAAAATATGCAGGGAATGATCCCAATCTTTTGGTACCGATTGAGACCTGATTTGTGACCTAGGATGTGATCAATTCTGGAGAATGTTCCATGGGCACTAGAGAAGAATGTGTATTCCTTTGTTTTGGGATGGAATGTTCTGAATATGTCTGTGAAGTCCATTTGGTCCAGTGTGTCATTTAAAGTCTTTATTTCCTTGTTGATCTTTTGCTTAGATGATCTGTCCATTTCAGTCAGGGGGGTGTTAAAGTCCCCCACTATTATTGTATTGTTATCAATGTGTTTCTTTGCTTTTGTTATTAATTGCCTTATATAATTGGCTGCTCCCATGTTCGGGGCATAGATATTTACAATTGTTAGATCTTCTTGTTGGATAGACCCTTTAAGTAGGATATAGTGTCCTTCCTCATCTCTTATTACAGTCTTTGTTTTAAAATCTAATTTGTCTGATATAAGGATTGCCACCCCAGCTTTCTTTTGGTGTCCATTAGCATGGTAAATGGTTTTCCACTCCCTCACTTTCGATCTGGGGGTGTCTTTGGGTCTAAAATGAGTCTCTTGCAGACAGCATATTGATGGGTCTTGTTTTTTAATCCAATCTGATAGCCTGTGTCTTTTGATTGGGGCATTTAGCCCATTTACATTCAGGGTAACTATTGAAAGGTATGAATTTAGTGTCATTGTATTACCTGTAAGGTGACTGTTAACTGTCTGTTGTCTGTGTTCGTTTCTGCTCTTTGCTGCTTTTAGGTTCTTTCTTTGCTTAGAGGACCCCTCTCAATATTTCTTGGAGGGCTGGTTTCGTGTTTGCAAATTCCTTTAGTTTTTGTTTGTTCTGGAAGCTTTTTATCTCTCCTTCTATTTTCAATGACAGCCTAGCTGGATAGAGTATTCTTGGCTGCATATTTTTCTCGTTTAGTGCTCTGAAGATATCTTGCCAGTCCTTTCTGGCCTGCCAGGTCTCTGTGGATAGGTCTGTTGCCAATCTAATGTTTCTACCATTGTAGGTTACATATCTCTTCTCCCGAGCTGCTTTCAGGATCTTCTCTTTGTCTCTGAGACTCGTAAGTTTTACTATTAGATGTCGGGGTGTTGACCTATTATTATTGATTTTGAGAGGGGTTCTCTCTGGTGCCTCCTGGATTTTAATGCCTGTTTCCTTCCTCACATTAGGGAAGTTCTCTGCTATAATTTGCTCCAATATACCTTCTGCCCCCCTCTCTCCCTCTTCTTCTTCTGGGATCCCAATTATTCTAATGTTGTTTCGTCTTATCATATCACTTATCTCTCGAATTCTGCCCTCGTGATCCTGTAGTTGTTTCTCTTTCTTTTTCTCAGCCTCTTTATTTTCCATCATTTGGTCTTCTATATCGCTGATTCTCTCTTCTGCCTCATTTATCCTAGCATTTAGTGCCCCCATTTTTGATTGCACCTCATCAATAGCCTTTTTGATTTCGATTTTAGTTCTTTTATTTCTCCAGAAAGGGTTTCTCTAATAACTTCCACGCTTTTTTCAAGCCCAGCTAGTATCTTTAAAATCATGATTCTGAACTCTAGGTCCGACATCGTACTAATGTCCGTATTGAGTAGGTCCCTGGCTGACGGTACTACCTCTTGTTCTTTTTGCTGAGGTGATTTCTTTCATCTTGTCATTTTGTCCAGAGGAGAATAGATGAATGAGAGAACAAAATGCTAACAGGTTTACAACGTCCCCAGCAAATATACTGTATACAAATCAGAAAAGACCTGACACCAGGGGAAAAGAAAGGGAAAGAAAGAAAAAAGAAAGAGAAAAAGAAAAAAAAAAAGAAAAAAAAAGATAAAAACAAAACAAAACAATACAAAAAAGGCAGAATATGATCAAATATGATCAGGCTAGTGCATAGATCAGTGCCACACACTAGATTTGGGGCGTATTTTGGTCTGTTAGAAAAAAGTGCCTCCTAAAATTTTAAAGGAAGAAAGACATATATGTACAAAATAAGGGTTGATACAATGAAGGGATGGAAGATGACTGTAAAGATGAAAATTATAAAAGATTTTATAAAAGGACTTGGTAAGATAAGTTGTTTGAAAAAAGAAAGAAGATTTAAGAAAAAAAAAAAAAGGAAAAAGGGAGAGAATGTGATCAGGCAGGAGACTAGAACAAAGCCATACACTAGTGATTTAGGGTATATTTTGATCTGTTAGAAGAAACTGTACCTCAAAATTTTAAAGAGAGAACAACTTATATATATATATGCCAAAAATAAGGGTAACTACTATGAAGGGATAAAATATGACTCTAAAAATGAAAAATAAAAAAAATTTTTTTTTTTAAAAAGGGATTTATAAGATGTTGGTTGAAAAAGGGAAAAAGAAAAATAAAAAAAAAACAGTCAACAAAAATTAACTTTGATGAAATAATGAATCATGGTAAAAAAAAAAAAAAAAAAAAAAAGCCATGAATCTATGTGCATTATTCCCCTAGCGCTGGAGTTCTCCTATTCTCCTTGATCGATCAACTTGGTCTTGGCTTGCTGGCTGTTTGTGCTGATCTTCTGGGGGAGGGGCCTGTTGCTGTGGTTTCCAAATGTCTTTGCCGGAGGCGGAATTGCCCCGCCCTTGTCGGTCCGGGCTAAGGAAGCTGCTCCGGTTTGCTCTCAGGAGCTTTTGTTCCCTGCAAGCTCTCCGTACAGCCTTGGAGGACCAGGGCAGAAATGGTGGCCTCCCAATCTCCACTTGGAGGAGCTGAGAACTCGGGGCCCCGCTCCTCAGTGTGCCCCCAGAGAAAAGCAGTCACTTCCGTGTCCCCGGTCTCCGGCCGCACTCCGTGCTCACCCGGCCTGTGATCGAGCGTTGCTATCTCTGGCACCCGACCCCGCGCGGAGTCTCCAAACCCAGCAGATCCCTGCAGTGCGTTCCTGCACCGCTCCTCCCCGGGAAGGAAGGGGAGTCTCCCCCGATCTGTTGCTTGTTGGGTCCCTGCTGGGGGAGCCGTGCCCCGACTGGGCCGCAGATCACAGTTTATGGCAACCCCGAGCTGAGAGCCCGCGACTCTGCTCCGTATCTGCAGCCGGCTTCCCTGCTCTGATACCTGGGAGCTCTGCTGCACTCAGGCACCCCCGGTCTCTCTGTGACCCCAAGGGTCCTGAGACCACACTGTCCCGGGAGGATTCCACCCCCCGCTTAGCCACTGCAGCGACGTCCCTCCGCCGAGCCAACTTCTAGAAGGTCCGATTTTGTGCTCCGCGGCTCTATCACTTGCCAGAAGCGGCCGGCGGAGGCCCCTCCCCCGCCATCTATCCTCCCGAATATCGCCTCGGATTCACTTCTCCGCAAGCCCTACCTTCCAGTAAGTGGTCGCTTCTCTGTTCAGAGAGTTGTTGCTACTCTCCTGTTCGATCTCCTGTTGAGTTCGTAGGTGTTCAGAATGGTTTGATCCCCATTCAGCTGAATTCCTGAGACCAGACGAAATCTAGGTCTCCTACTCCTCCGCCATCTTGCTCCGCCCACCTGGTTTACTTTTTTTATTGAACATTTTTATATCTTTATTCATAAGAGAGAATGGTCTTTATTTATTTATTTTTTTTGCAATGTTCTTGTCTGGTTTGGGTATCAGGGTAAATAGAGTTGGGAATTTTATTCTTCTTTCGTATATTTTGGAAGTTTGTGAAGAATTGGTGTTAATTCTTTAAATGGTTGGAAGAATTCTGTGGTGAAGCCATCTGGGTCTGGACATTTTCTTGTGGGAAAATTTTAAATTACTAATTTAGTCTTCTTTACTTATTATAGATCTTTTCAGATTTTCTGTTTCTATTTTATTCTGCTTTGGCAGTCTGTCTTTTTAAGCATTTTTCCATTTTATTTAAGTGGTATAATTTGACATACGTTGTTCATAGTATTCTTATGATCCCTTTTATTTCTATAACTTCCATAGTAATGGCCCTTATTATTTTTGATTTTGGTAATTGGAATGCTTCCTCCTTTTTTCTTGGTTTAGTGAAAGGTGTTTCAATTCTGTGATATTTTCAAAGAAGATTTTTGGTTTTGCTAGCACTATCTTCTATTTTTCTATTCTCAATTTTTCCTCTGTTCTTTATTATTTCCTTTATTCTACTTGCTTGGGTTTGTTTGCTCTTCTTTAAAGGAGTGTTTTTAATGTATTTTAAGACATTTGCTTAAGAGATAGATAGCTTGATCTGAGTTTAAATTTTTCCTTCACTTATTATCTTTGTTATTTGGGATAAATTAATCTTAAAAAAATTATTATATAAAGTGAAGATAATACATATCCCCCTGTTAGCTTGGAAAATTAAATAAGTACTTAAGGGGCTGAGATAGACCTGATAATTAGTAAATGCTCAATAAATGATAACAGTAGTTATTATTCCACTTGGGAATTTGCATGCATCTTTATCTTAGCAATATATTTTCACAAATATAAAAAGAAAATTTCCTAACTCCAGATGATCAAAAATTTTCTGTCAAATCTGAAATAATCTCACCAAAGTCTCTTCCTGTGAATGTCATAGGCTTTGTACCTGTATTTTATTTAAAAAAAAACTTTTTTGAAAGAAGTATAAAGAAATTATTTTTACATACATTTTTGGTAAATAAGTTAATAAAAAATTGATCTAGCTCTTGGCTGGATAACTGCTCTATTTATTTCACCAATGTTGACTGGTTAAATTAACTGTTTACCTATTTAGTGTATCATCAGTCTTTGCTATATATGTTTGCATTCAGATTCTGGCAATTAACCGTGGAGAAAATTTGAAGATACTGACTGTCAAAGTCAACATTTCTGACGGAGTAAAGAATGAATTCTGCAGGTGGTGCATCCAAAACAGGTCTGTTTATAGATTTTTACAGAATTTTCTGTCTTCCATTTCTTAAATACCATACTGAGACCTGTACTTACTGATATGGGAAAATGTCCATTCTGTTAAACAAACAAACAAACATTGACAATGGATATGTGTCCTTTTTACATCAAAAAGAAGTAGAAATGTTGTGTATGTTTACATAGGAAACAGGATGTATTAAATATTAAAATAAATTATTGGTAGTGGTTACCTCTGGGGAGAAGGACTTTTACTTTAATACTTTTTTGTACCATTCGAATCTTATACAGTGTTTTCTCTTATGAGAAGCTAAATTAACAAAAACATAGTGTATATGGCATATCTGTATCATTAAGGATACAGATCATTAAGGATAATTGAAACAAGAATATAATTTATCGGATATTACAATATAAGTCTCTAAACATAGTATATGCAATTTAGTTAAAATGTTTTGCACGCTAAGGATGATTGAAATAAACATTAAGTTTATTGGATATTTCAGAGAATTGTCTAAACTTATGTAACTTTTTATTATCCTTTTTCATTTGTTAAGGGAACCTTTTAAAATAGCACCACATATTTGTATAGAACTTCTAACTTTTAGTTTTAGCTTTTCAGAGTGTATTTGATCCTTACAACAGTCCGTTCAGTTGGTAGAGCAGATTTGTAGCTGCCATTTGGCCAATGGAGAGAAAACTGATGCAAAGGTAAAAAAGCTTGCCTAGCAGTTAGGATATGTAGATTTGGGGCATGCTCCTCACAAGCTAGTTCTGTATAAACTTAAGTTAAGGAGATTGCTGGGAAAACTATTTGAAGAGTTGGATGAAGTTTTCTTTGAGAGGAACAAGTGCTATATACTTTGAAAGTTAGCTCTCTCATCCAGTATCGTTCTTTGATCAATTGATTGGAAACTGGTTTGCCAAAACCCAATTCCATGAAGGATCAGCTTGCTTGATGACCAAATAATGCTAACCAAGGACCCATCAAGTGAAACAACTATCTCAATGTTAATCAGTAGGTAAATTGTGTAAGCCAATTGTGTTCTTCCCATTCAGTGGAATTCTGTGCAGCCATCTTAAAAAAAGGTGAGATAGAGCTAAAATTGAGATAAACATGTCTTATTAGGTTAAAAAGACAGTTTATAGTATGGTCTCGTTAGTGGCAAAAAATAGGTCTATGTATGTGTAAGAAAATTTTTGAAAATACACAGATGATCTATTCCGTAGCTCTAGTGAGATTTTAATTTTTTGTTGTATACTGTCCTGTAGAGTTTTTTTTAAATGATGCTTATTTCTTTTGTAAACAAATACATTTCATTAAAAATAAAAAGAATACCTAAAAGAAATCATAGATTTAAACAATTGTGTTAAGAAATCAGATAATTTTAAAATATATTGAAATTCTAAGAGTTGCATAAAAAGAAGAAAATCCTAGAAATGGATATATCTGAGTTTGAATTCCAGTTATATTACTTCTTACCCTTGTGACTATGAGCACATTACTTAATTTCTTTTAGTTTCATTATTGTCAAAATAATGAGTAATACCTTTTTCACAGATTTAAGAGAATTAAATGATATTCCATGTAATTGTGTAGCCTTCAGTGGTATCTATTATTACAAAGTAGTGGGATTGTTGTACAGAACTCTTTTTTAGAAATGGCTTTTGTAAATAGATCACAGTAAACTGGAGACAACTTCTATCTTATTTTCCTATGAATGTTCATAATGCTCAGTATCAGAGTCTGTCCTCAATAGCTAAGGAAGTATTAGTTACGTTTTAAACTGTATCTTCATACTAAGTAAATGTTAAGGAATGGTTTCCTTACAGAGATAGTATAGTTGGTATAGCGATATAAGTTTCAGTTACTTTCTAGAAGTTTCTGTTCATATAGATAATTGAAGAAACTCTTCCATGGGAACTAAAGAACTGAAACAAGAGCCAGCTAAAATACTTCTCTGGAAACCAAAGAACCATTCTCAAGGAATTGTTTTCATTTTTTAAACACATTTGAATGACTAGAGATACTCAAATCTTTTCTTCCTCCTCCTCTTCTTTTTTGTTTTACTCTCTTTGTCCCTACTTCTTCCACCTTCCACCTCTCTCATGTATTCATCTATTCAGGTTGTATGCTAGATGCTGGGGATTCACTTATAAACCAGACAAATATGCTGTTTGTCCTTGGTGACAATGTAGTTTAATGGAGAAGACCCTGAGCAAATGCTGAGGTTATAAAGGAGACACGCAGTGTTTCATGAGCTTGTAACAGGGAACCCTAATGTAGTCTGGGTTGTGTGTATATGTAGGTCAGAGACAAAAGGAGAGGAACAGGAAGCAACAAGAAATGAGGATTGACTTGTAGGCATGGGCCAGATCATGCCTAATTTTCTAGACAGAGTAAGGATTTTATTAAGGGTAATGAAAAGCCAATAAAGGGTTTAAACAGATGATTCTCATGATCAGTTTGCATTTTAAGATCACTCTGGCTTCAATATAGGGAATTATTTAGAAGGAACCCAGAGTAGATGTCGGGGCAAGAGATAAGGTTTGTGGAAAACTATTGAGGCTTACAGAGGGATTGGGTAAGCAATGTTAAGGATTTCTGTGTTTTTCCTACTAGCAATGGGTCTTAAAGGGAATGACCCTCAGCAGATATCCAATACATATATTTAAAAAATCACTCCATTGGGGCCTTCCTGCCTCTAAGGATTATCTTCCTAGTAGATTGTCCCATGACCCAGGTCTGTGTTCTCTCCTAACTTGCCAAGCTCCATAGCATGCTCTATAAGACCTTTAATGATCTGGTCACTGCCGTATTTTCTAGCCCCATCTACCTCCCACCTGATCCTGACAGTTAAACTCTAGCAGTACTAATCTACTTGAAAGGACTCATCATGTTCTTTCATGCCTCTATGCTTTTACATGTGCTGTGGTTTCTTTTTTTTCTGGGTCTTGTTTGGTAAAGCACAATTGCTTTTTTAAAACCCATCTCAGATGTTTCTTCTGGGACATCTTTCATGACATTGGGCTCTCCAAATTAATAATAATAACAGCAATAACAGTAACAACAATAGTATTAATTGTAATATTAATAATGTGTGTCTAATTCATCTCCAACCCCTCCCTAACCCTCATGCCCAGGTAAAGATGACAGTAGGGAGTAACAGGGATTTGAGTGGAAGGATATACGTCCTGAAAGCACTTTCATTCAAATTAAAAAACAAAACTGTATTCTACTCAGATAATAACATTCTATGGAAAGGATTCAATTAGTTGTTATTATGAAACCGTTGGTGTATCACATTATAGATGCTTAAAGGTTTATCCACTGAAATTTAGTTTATTTCATACCCAAGAGATGTAAGAGAGATGACAGTGTTCCTGGGGTATATTAATAGTTTATTTTATTATTGATTTATAAAAGAGATATTTTATTAATGGTTTCTACTCAAGAGTCATTGAAGGGCAAAGGCAGAGATGCTATAGATGGATGGAAACATGGAAGGGGTTGGGCTGAATTTATCCTTTTTAAAAAAGCTTGTGTTTTTCTCTTACTGTTTTTTATCCAGTGCCCACTACCATTTAGTTCTCTGACATTTATATCCATCAGCATATATGCAGATACACTGTGTGGTCGAGCACTGCAGCCTGAGGAGTAGAGTGAGTTCTACTAAGGAATGGCAAGAGGCAAGGGTTAAACAGAGTTTCTCCTTTGCTCAGTTTGCTTTAACTCTCAGGAAGAGATAAAGGAATGGGCAAGGAAGGATACATGTTTGTGTTAGCTTTGCTGCCATAACATATACCATAAACAACAGAAATTTATTTTTTCCTAGTTCTGGAAGATGTAAAGTCCAAGATCAAGGTGCAGGCTGATTTGGTTCCTGGTGAGAACCCTCTTCTTGGCTTGTAGACTGCTGCCTTCTCTCTATGCCCTCACCTGGCTGGGAGAGAGAGGGATAGAGAGAGAGAGCAGGCTCTCTGATAATCTTTTCTTCTAAGGGCATTAATCCCATCATGATGGCCCTACCCTCATGATACATCTAATCTTAATTATCTCCCAAAGGCCCCATCTCTAAATACAATTTCATTGGGGGCTAGGGCTTCAACATATTAATTTTAGGGAATATACTTTAAGTTCATAGAAGTGTATTAGTCATTTTCTGGTGACTTTCTTATATCTTAAGATTTTCACCATTATTAATAATGCTCTGGAGACTCTTCCCAGAATAAGAAAGGTTTTTCCTCCCTTAAGTTTTATATGTGACCATGGTTACCAGATTTTTAAAAATAAGAACTCCAGATGTCATAGTAATAATTTCCAGACATCACAGTCTTTCCTCACAGATTATGTTACTTTGGCTTCAATAAAGTTTTTCCCCCTTTTCTGTTCCACTTCCTCTCCCCTCTTCCAGGAACCCTTTCATGCTCTTGTTATTGCTACATTGGTTTTAATGTAGGCTTTTCTTTTTTGCAGGTGGAGACCACGTGGCTTTGCAAGGCCAGAGTTAATGAAGATCTTACACAATTCACTCGATGATTCTTTTAAACGCCTTATTTATCCTCTCCTCTGTAGAGAGTTCAGGTACGTATCTTGTCTTATTTAATTTTATGTACTGTTTATTATTATTTATGCTAATAGACCCATTAAAGCATGAAGTAAATATTTGTTGATCCACTAACCCATCCAGAGAACTGAGTCAGGATCACAAAGCAATTATAGTTAAGCCTAGATTTCAATCTGTAGAGGCATTCATATGTGTAGACCACAAAACAGAGGTCTTAATTATAATGTACTTTTCAAATCTTGACCAGTTAATGTGTGTACCCCTTCCAGTCCTACAAAACCAGTTTTGCAATTTGACAGCCAAGACAAACAAATGGTTTTATTGATGAGAGATTTAGCTTGGGATAATAAACTAAGAAGTTAATGGAGAACTTAGTTGGAAACAGTTTTTGGAGGTAAGAGAACCAAAAACAGCATAAGAAATTCATCATGTGCTCAGTGGGGCACATGATGAATTTATTACTATGAAGAGAGAAAGCTAACACATGTTTTTAATTCAAAAGGGAGTTATTTAGGTGAATAATTATCAGCAGTGATGAGCACATATTAGAGGAGATGATTAAAGTGACCATCTAAATGGACTAGTGGAAGGACTAAGAGTTACAAAGAAGAACTGCAAAAGAGCTGAGGTGCAGATTGTGGGTTTTTGTAGGGGAAGAGATGGAAAGATGTGTGAGGAGGCAAAAACCCTCTTTCCTGATTATCTCTAGCCTTTGTCTTTGTAGTCAATCTTCAAATCAGCCATTCCCTCATATATTCCTTCCCATGTGTTCTAGACTTTCTTCATTCTCTCTTATTTATGGATTTCAGCAAGGGTTACTTGAAAACTGTAGATTTCTAGCCATCTCTTCAAGCTCACTATAGTTGATAGCAGCCTTTATAATGTTTGCCTGTTTTTGTTTTACTGGACTTGGCCATTGACTTTGGAGGTGTTGACAACGGGGACTGAGGGGGGTACTATTAAAAAAGACACATAGCTTTTTTGACCAGCTTCTTTGTATCAAAGTCATTCATTCCCTTGATTCATCCTTCATAGCTCAGTTGTCCCTTAACAGTATTGTTTCTTTTCGAATCCTATTTCAAGTCTGTGGAGGTAAAATCTCTTGCTTTTGAGTGCTGGGGCATAAAATTAAAAAATAAGGGGTTTTGTTCACAAGGAAAAAGAGAAAGTTACCTTATTCAAAATTTCATTTCCTCTTGTTTTTCTTTATCTTGGTTTTTCATGTTGCAGATAATGTCCAGTAGTGCTTTTGACATTTTTGCATACATTTGACTTGAGTAGCTTCACTGCCTATGGGATGATTTCATTGAGATTTAATGTAAGCGATTTGGTGTGGGATTGTTTAATGTATAATCCTTCTCTGACTTCTTTTACCAGTGGGCAAACAAGAGCACTTTTCTTTTCTTTTTCTAAAATGCCTGTGGTTAAAAAAATATATCTTATTTTAGTCTGTAAGTTGGTTTGCAGACATTGTCTGCAGATGTGTCTCTTGATAGAAATACTTGTAATTACCCGAACAGCAATTGAGGGAGAAAACTCCCAATTGAATTTTCTTTAAAGAAAATTACTTCAATTCTCTAATTAAAAAGAAATTTGTCCTGATGTAGAAAAATTGAAAGAATCAGTAAAACACTAAGGAAAAAAACCCACAAAATTTCACTTCCTAGAGATAATCACTGTTAACCAGATTTTTCTGTATTCATGTGTGAGTATTTAAAGCAACCATACAGACTATATTATTTTGCGGACATTTGATTCAGTTGACTATATACTATGCAGTCTACTTTGGAGTTCTTATTTCTGTAACTATCAAGATGATTCATCCCTGTGTTGTTTTTCACACCTACCTCTTTCATCAATTCTACATTGTCAGTTACCAAACACTGCCTGTTTTCCCTTCCTTTGTTATACCTTGAATTTTGCCACTTCTTGATCTCTGTGGTTACTGTTTTAGTTCAGGATATGATAATTTCTTGTCTGGATTACTGTTCTAGGGTCATAGATGATCCCTGTCTTTGCTTTGCCATACTACGCATTTCACATTGCCATCCTAAAACTCCCATCTGATTATATCATGCTCTTCTACCTAAAATTTTCCAGTGGCTCTTCTTTGTCTCTAGGATTAAATCCAAGCTCTTTAGAAGATCATGCATAGCCTTTTGTGGTCTGATTTCATCTTGGCTCTACAGCCTTATGTTTTGGTATTTCTTTTTACTTTAGCATATGAAATTACTTGCTTTTTCTATAATGAGTCATGAGTCTTTACGTATGGCATTGCCTGCAACATTTTCTCTATGCCTTCATTGTATTCTCCCTGCCTTTGTTTGCTTAACTCTAATACTTACTCTTCTTGATTCACCTAAGAAGACATCTGTTTTAGAAAGTTTTGCAGTTTAAGTGTCCGTCCCATATGTTCTCATTAGCATAGTACTTACCATTGTTTATACTTATCTGATTATTTTCTGTTTTTTCCACTGTACAGTCATATCCAGAGCAGGGATCTTGTTTTTTCAGCTTTGTATCTTGCACCGATCATGGTACTTTATATACGATTGACAACAAACATTCACTTTATAAATAAAGTTAAAAGTGACGATTTAGAAGTACCTATCGTGATACTTTTCATGTTGCTTGGCTGAAGGCGGGAGAACGACAGTGAAAAGAAGATGAGAGAAAGCCTTCAGAAATTGACTTGACAGAAGAGTAGACACTAGTTAGCTTCAGATATGTAGATAATTCTACCTCAGCACTGATAAGAAATGTACTTTGAATGGTTTTTGTACTGGCAGTTTTCTTGTGACCATGGCATGAATGTCTTTACCTGTTCTAATGGACATACTTTTTATGTCTTCTTATAAATTTCATAAGAATTTCAGGAGATAATATGTTAAGAGCTTTTGTTAAGAAGATGAATGGTGTTAAGGGGCACCTGACTGGCTCAGTCAGAAGAGTGTGTGACTCTTGATCTCTGGGTCGTGTTTTCGAGCCCCATGTTGTGTGTAGTGATTACTTAAATAAGTAAATAATAACAAGATAAAAAAAAAAGTGAATGGTGTTAAAACTTAGTTTCCAAATGCCTTTAAGTTCATTATAGGCATATATTTTTATCCTAGAAAAAATTTTAAAATTAGACTTTTAATAACTTCTCTGGAGAACACCTGGGAAATTATGTGCATGAGGCATGGTTCTGGACTGATTACTAATATCCTTGGTCATGTCACATCTCTGTGAGAATGACAAGGTGGGGGCTCAATGTGGGGAACTGAACAGAGTGAGAAGATGACATTGAGATTTGTATAGGTAAAAGTGTAAAAACTAAGTACTGATATTTTTAATCAGCTGATAAACTTTAACTTGACTTCCTATATGATGTCTAGGTCTTCTAATCTGTTTCTCTCATATACACAGATATTTATACATATAGATTTTGTATATAAAGAGTTGATAGAGAAAGAATGTAGGTATGACAGACTCCTCAGATTTGCTTCAGAATTGTTTATGGTTTCATATATTACTGTAATTAGCAAAAATAGGCTCAGTATAATTTTATATATGATGTTTTCTCCTTTATTTTGTTATAATAATTATTCCTGTGAGGAATAGGCGTATGGAATGAATTCTGTTCTTTTTCAGGAAGAAACTTTAGGTGAATAAAACACTAAATTCTTTCTCTTTTCCCTTTTATTTTTTGGTTTCTAAAGAGCCAAACTAACATCAGATGCAGAGAAAGAATCAGTAATGATGTTTGGACGGAACCTTCGTCAGCTCCTTTTAACAAGCCCTGTTCCAGGGCGCACCCTGATGGGAGTGGATCCTGGTTACAAACATGGTTGCAAATTGGCTATAATTTCTCCTACCAGTAAGGACATCTTTCAGCCCTTCAATTAAAAGTTGTTTGGTTGGTCATAAGTTTCACATCATACATATTGTGAGGATTTGAAATAGTGTTAATTTTCAAGGCTTAGAAAATGGTTTTCTCACATACAGCAATGTGGAAGCCAGAAAACCAAAATTCATATTTGTCTTATTTGTTGATCAAAAATTTCAA
Organism: Zalophus californianus; assembly: GCF_009762305.2. Lineage (NCBI taxonomy): Eukaryota > Metazoa > Chordata > Mammalia > Carnivora > Otariidae > Zalophus > Zalophus californianus. The sequence goes on from NC_045602.1 coordinate 74,545,411, forward strand.
CATATTACTATCATTTATGCCCTTCCCTATGTCACTGTGGAGATGTTGAAGATTAACCAGGCTCAAGTTTTACTATTCCCCATTAACTTCTGTTTATTGTAGCGTATTATATATGATGCATTTAACTCTGTGTATTTTAAGTACCATTTTTATTGTTTTGCCCATTTTTCCCCCTTATTTACTATCTACCCTTTCTATTGCTCTTCATTTCTTGCTGCATTTCTGTGTTTACATTTGAGATCATTTTCTCTCTGCCTGACCCTCTAACCTGTTACATTTAATATGGGGTCAGCTGGTAACAAATTGTGTTAGTTTTTGTCTAAATGTTTCTTATTTATTTGCCCTCCTTTCTGAGGGATATTTTTGTTGGGCATAGAATTCATGGTTGGCAGTTATTTCCAGTACTTTAAAGGTGTCATTTCATTTTTGTTTGTTTTTTTCCCCCCTCTGACTATTACAGTTTTTGTTGAGAATGAGTCCTCCACCAAAAATCTTATTATTGCTCTTTTGAAGAGCTCTTTTGATGTCTTTTTCCTCGGGCTGCTAAGATTTTCTCTCTTGGTTTTCAGAGGTTTTCTTATGATGTGCTTAGCTCTGTGTGTGTGTGTGTTGTGCCTTTGGTTTTTTCAGTTTTTTAGCATGAATTCTGCTTGGGGTTTTTAGAGCTTCTTGCATTTCTTTCTGGAAGTCCAATTACATGTATATTAGACCTTTCAACTTCCTCTTTCTTCTGTTTTTCATCCTTTTATTTTATACTGTCTGTCTTTATGTTAATTAAGTCTCTATTCTGCTGTGTCTGATCTGCAGTAAGCTATCCATTGAGTTCTTTATTTAAATTATTATGTTTTCAAGTTTTCAAATTTCCATTTGGTACTTATAAAAACTAGATTTCAGTTCTATAATGAACTTCTTCACTTTAAACTTTTTGGAGCTTTTATATTTTTCTTATTTTTACCGTATAGTTCTCTTATTATATTTATATTATTATGCACTATTGCTATATACTGTTATGTATTACATATATATTACATATATTATATACTACTATATTTATTTGTTCTTATGTTTCTTTTGGTTTAGATTTTTCTTTCTGAAATAACTTTTTACTTAAATGATTTTATTTATTTATTGGGAGAGAGCGAACATGAGAAAGAGACAGGGCACAAGCAGGGGGGAGAGGCAGAGAGAGGGAGAAGCAAGCTCCCCGCAGAGCAGGGAGCCCAATAGGGGACTCAGTCCAAGGACCCATGACCTGGGCTGAAGGCAGAAGCTTAGCTGACTGAGCCACACAGGTGCTCCTGGAATAACTTTTTCATGTCTACTTCAGTTTTCAGTTCTCTCATGTTATTTCTGGGGTTTTCTATTTCTGATTTATGTTATTCTCATTTTCTGTGATTTTTTTTTTTGTAGCTCATTCTTTAGGTTACAGTTTTTCTCTGTGTTTTGTGGACACATCTTTCTGTAAAGACATACTAGTCTTTTTTTTAATTTACTGTTTTAAAAAATACTCATTCTATATGGAATTTGACTGTGATCCTTTTCTGTTGCTTAGGTTTACATAAAATTCATTTTCCCCAACTTTTAGGATAGAAGACCAGGTCAGGAAAGGTTTTCTAGCGGTGTATCTCTAGAACTATCCCTTCTTTTTTCCCAAATTATTAGTGTTGGGGGGAAAGCACTGTAGTCTCTATATGAATAAAGAGATAGTCTTCTACTTTCTGGAATCTGTTTTCCTGATACTTTCTCTCTTTTACCTGGACTTCTTTTTTCCTTTGCCCATTTTATCCTTATCTTGTTCAGTGGGGATATGATTCCCAAAATTTCTCCTCGGTTGGGGTTTTTGTCTTGAAAAGGATATCCTGCCTGTTAGTTTCAAGAGTTCACAGAGATAGAGTTTTCCAATCCTTCCTGAACTCAGTGGACAATCTTTCTACTGACCTATAAATTGTAGTATGCAGAGGTCTTTCCCACACTACAGGGAAGTACCTTTTGATATTTTTTGGTCCATGAGATACTTCATTGATTGTCTCTTCTTGCTCCCACAGAAATGCCAATGCATGTAGGTCTTGATAGTTGCATTGTTCCCACTTGATCATCTTTTGAGTTTTGTGAATACTTTGTTACAGATAGCCATGGGTTTTTGGTTTTGCTGTCCTAGTTGCTCTGTCTTTTTATTATACTATATATTTTTACAGTAAGTGGGAAGAGTACTTTGCCAATGTTTTTTCCTGCATCTGTTGAGATACCATATGTATTTGGATTTGGATATATTATTTGTATTCCTTGCAGGATGACTTCTTAAAAATACTGTATGCACTCCCACATATATATGTATGTATCTTCATTCTGTTTTGGTAGGACATTTCCAAGAATTTATCCATTTCAACATTTAAATTAACATGAAGTTGTTTATAATAGTCTTTATATCTTTTTAATCTGTGCTGAAGCTCTAGTAATATCCTGTTTTCATTTCTAATATGATTTATTTGTATCTTTTCTTATTTATCTGTGTCTTCTTTCCTTTTCTTGATTGGTATTGCTAAAAGTATGTGTTTTTCTTAAGTGATTTTTTTTTAAATTTTATTTTATTATGTTATGTTAATCACCATACATTACATCATTAGTTTTTGATGTAGTGTTCCATGATTCATTGTTTGCATATAACACCCAGTGCTCCATTCAATATGTGCCCTCTTTAGGACCCTCAGTTTGTTTCTCAGAGTCCATAGTCTCTCATAGTTTGTCTCCCCCTCCGATTTCCCCCCCCTTTATTTTTCCCTTTCTACTATCTTCTTTTTTTTTTTTTAATATAATGTATTATTTGTTTCAGAGGTACAGGTCTGTGATTCAACAGTCTTACACAATTCACAGCGCTCACCATAGCACATACCCTCCCCAATGTCTATCACCCAGCCACCCCGTCCCTTCCACCCCCACCACTCCAGCAACCCTCAGTTTGTTTCCTGAGATTAAGAATTCCTCATATCAGTGAGATCATATGATACATGTCTTTCTCTGATTGACTTATTTCACTTAGCATAATACCCTCTAGTTCCATGCACGTCGTTGCAAATGGCAAGATTTCGTTTTTATTGATGGCTGCATAATACTCCATTGTATCTATATACCACATCAGCTTTATCCATTCATCTGTTGATGGACATCTTGGCTCTTTCCATAGTTTGGTTATTGTGGACATTGCTGCTATAAACATTGGGGTGCATGTACCCCTTCGGATCACTACATTTGTATCTTTGGGGTAAATACCCAGGAGTACAATTGCTGGGTAGTACGGTAGCTCTATTTTCAACTTTTTGAGGAACCTCCATACTGTTTTCCAGAGTGGCTGCACCAGCTTGCGTTCCCACCAACAGTGTAGGAGGGTTCCCCTTTCTCAGCATCCTCTCCAACATCTGTTGTTTCCTGACATGTTAATTTTAGCCATTCTGACGGGTGTGAGGTGGTATCTCGTTGAGGTTTTGATTTGGATTTCCCTGAAACCAAGCAATGTTGAGCACTTTCTCATGTGCCTGTTGGCCATTTGGATGTCTTCTTTGGAAAAATGTCTGTTCATGTCTTCTGCCCATTTCTTGATTGGATTCTTTGTTCTTTGGGTGTTGAGTTTGATAAGTTCTTTATAGATTTTGGATACTAGCCCTTTATCTGATATGTCATTTGCAAATATCTTCTCCCATTCTGTCGGTTGTCTTTTGGTTTTGTTGACTGTTTCCTTTGCTGTGCAAAAGCTTTTTATCTTGATGAAGTCCCAATAGTTCATTTTTGCCCTTGCTTTCCTTGCCTTTGGCGACGTTTCTAGGAAGAAGTTGCTGAAGTGATTTTTAACGTTAAACTTTACCAATGCTCTCCATTATCTATATGTTTTTTTATTTCATTAATTTCTGCTTTTAACTTCACAATTTCCTTCCTTCTACTTTCTTTGAGATTATTCTTTTGTTCTTTTCATAGCTTCCTAAGTTGGTCACTTAGCTCATTATTTCTGTTCTTGAGGTCTTTACCCTCAAATGTTGAATATATTTTTCACTGAAATATAATATAATACAATATAATATAATGTAATGTAATGTAATATAATATAATAATATATAGAGAAGCACACAAGTCATAAATATGCAGCTTAAGAATTATACAGGGAACGAATTTCACATCTACACCCCAAAAGAAGAAATAGAATCATATTACAACATTGCCTGGCATTTGGTACATATTCAGTAAATGTTAGCTTGACATTATGTGCTATTAAAAACCATTTCTCTTTTAGGTGTTATGGCATATAATCTAGTTAATATGATTTTGTTAATAAGTAGCAAAGTAGTGTCCTTATAACTTTGGAAGTAACAAAATTTCAGAGTGCTTTGGGAGAATCTGATTTAGTGAGTATGAATGATTCATCCTGCATTTTAAAAGACAAAGCAGTTCCCTTTTCTGGTATAAATTACTTAAGCAAATCATCTTTGTGTTGTGTTTTGTAATTTCTTACAAAATTGGCTTATTCTTTTCATTTTCTCTAAGGTCAGATACTTCATACTGACGTGGTTTACTTGCATTGTGGACAAGGCTTCCGAGAGGCAGAGAAAATAAAGAGGCTTTTGCTGAATTTCAAGTATGAACATAAGTAACTTTTTGAGTACTTCACTGGCTCAGCCAATCAGAGATACCTTTGAAGCTCCTAATTTGGAGGGAGGGATTAAGGGAAGTGCCTTGGTGAGAGAGAAGGAATCATGTAAAACAATGATGGGGCAAATTGCTGGAGAACTCTACATTTGGAGACTCCACAGGGATGCTTCTCCCTTCCTCTGCCACCTTCACTAAACAAAGGTGGTAATATGAGCAAAAGTGAGCATTGAATTCTTTTATTTGGGCTTTCTCTCTCTCTCTCTCTCTCTCTCTCTCTCTCTCTCTCTCTCTGCCTCCCTCTTTCCCTTCCTCCCTCTTTCCCTCCCTTCCTTCCTTCCATTCTTTTTTATGGATCTGAGGAGTGGATGTGATAGTAGTTTGAAGCTTCAGAGATTATTTGGCAACATACCACATAATTCAGTCATGATGTCTTTATTATGGCCTAGAATGCTCCAGAATTTCTTATCTGTGTGTAAATTTGGTTCCTTCTAGATGGGAAGAAAGCTGACTGCTCTTGATTGTATGACAGTAAAATATTTCTCCATTGCTTCCCATACCAAATGCAGGGGCATTGTCCTTTATTCTATAAAAGTCTGTGCCTCCATTGTGAAATAGTGGAGATGTTGCTTGGCTATATGAGAGAATAAGATCATCTATGATAGTATTTGTGCATTCCGTGCATTTTCTCCTGATTGATTTAGAAGCATGCCTTGAGCTCATTCCATTTCTCATCTTGTTTATCCCTTGAAGCTGCAGCACAGTGGTGATTGGAAATGGAACTGCCTGCCGGGAAACAGAAGCTTACTTTGCTGACCTGATAATGAAAAATTACTTTGCACCACTGGATGTTGTTTACTGGTAAGGATATTAGGAATGTTTGTTTTCTTTGAGAAGCAAAGGAACTTCTATAGTTCCCTCTGTGATGAATTCTCTCTTCTTTTTTTTATAATATCCATCTTCTTTGCCTGCAAAACACCTCTTGCTGTTCACAAGCACTTTGTAAGACAATGTAAAGTGTCTGTCTCCTAGAGAAATTTGAGTTTCAGTATCCTGAAGACTCTCACAGAAATAGCAAGACAGTACTTACTTGCTTTCATGGGGTTTTCTAGGTTGTACCTTGTGTGAGGGCTCTAATTAACTACTATCTAGTACATAGGACTGTGGATAACTTAGCTTTTTTCACCCAAAGTTCTGATGTGTATAAATTGTTGGTTTTCAGAACTGACAGCTGAGGGTATTACCAATTAAAAGCACTTCTGATATTCCTTTCTTCTTTGTGTCTTCATTGCAGGCTTTCATTTTATATAGGCATCCACTTAACTTCTGAATAGCTTTGGCTTAGCATGACCCATTTCTCTAGTCCTCCCCAAGGTATGAGTAGTTCTGCTTTTGTTCATCTTCGTTTCCTTACTTTCCCTTTAGACCTCAGGTAGCCAGGCTTACCTTTTTCTTTTCTTTTCTTTTTTAAGATTTTATTTATTTATATGACAGAGCACAAGCAGGGGGAGCAGGAGAGAGAGAAGCTGGCTCCTCGCTGAGCAGGGAGCCCAACGTGGGGCTTGATCCCAGGATACTGGGATCATGACCTGAGCCAAAGGCAGACACTTAACCCACTGAGCCACCCAGGTGCCCCGGGGCTTACCTTTTTCAAACTATAGTAGAATATTAAGTTCTTAAGGGTTTAATTCTATGACAGAAGATAATTAAAATAGCTGATATCTAGGGAAGAGTGCACAAGCACCATCTTCCACTGCTGTAAGTCAACTGATGAGTATGTGAATGACAAGATCAACAAACAAAACCCAACACAAGAAGAAGAATCCTAAGATCCATGGAGGTAGGCCAAAAGAGGAGGGCTTGTATTTAGTGTAGTGTTCCATATGCCAAGAATGTAATCAAGATGTCAGGAAAACAAATGCAGGGTAACCAAAGGGGATTAGGAGGTCAGGGACAAGCTGTAGGTACCACAGGGCCGTGGTTTAGGAAAGGACCAGATTGAAAAGTCCACCTCAGCTTCCCCCATCCCCCTTCTTGTTCAGGATGGTCTGGGGAATACTGTGGATCTTTCCTATTCTGGCAACTGTGCACATGCATCCAATCCTTTTGAGAACCTGGTACAAGGACCTGATATAGCTGATTCAGTTTATTTCAGGCAACTTGTCTGATGTTTTTTTTAACTTGTTCATGTTAATTTAATATAAATATCTTGGGTACATTTGTAGTGCTTATGAATAGAACTTTCAGATCATTAAAATATTAAATGTGCCTAGTGTGCTAGAATGATTTGTTATTTTCAATCCTCTGGCACATAGTAGGCACTCATCTTATTTTTTGAATCTCTGAATATTTGTTTCCATTCATGTTAAATTATTATACTTGATTATTTTCTGCTTTTGTCCTGGTTTTTCCTTTTGTAAAAAAATAGTGTTTTTTTGTGTAGCAGTGGTAACATTTATTGAAATGTAGAAATGGCTAGCTCCTTATGAGACATTTATGCTTATGAGCGATGTATCTAGTTTCTTCTCCTACACTGAAACCTTCTTAAATCAGGGGATCATGTTTTATTTATCTCTGCCTCCTTCCCATTAAACATAGCATCTGTACTTATAGGTCCATCTCAACAAATTAAGGTTTAAATTATTTTTAATCAGATAAATATTTTCAAGCTATTGACCCGAATTACAATATGGAACAACTGTAGAAAACTTCCCCTCAGCTTAACACTCTGGTAAATCTATGACTTACTGTTTTCTCTCTTTTTTCATTGATAGAGAAATTTGCATTTGGTAGATTAGAGATTATATTTTGCCCAAGATAAATGATAATTTTGAAATAAAAAATATTGCATGGTTAGAGTTATATATTTATTTAATGAACTGTGAAAGAATTAAAAGGACTCTTTAATGTTTGCCTTCTTATATTTCAAACTATGGTTGGCACACTTTACGCTGATAGTGATAGAGATCACAGCCTTGTGTGCGTTCTGTAGAATTACATGAGATCACATAAAAACCTGGGAGCAGCAAATGGAAAAGAAAATTTTGTGCTATTAATTCAGACCCTGCACTTTATGTTTCTGCCCTGAAAGCTGCAGTATACAAGTGAGTTTGAGCAGGCAAATATAGAAAGTAAGAGAAAAGAAATTAATTTTGCTTCCCAATGCCCTAGATCATTAGGATAATGAAAGAATTAGAAAATAGAGTGATCTGAGGAGGTGCGGTGTGTGATGAGAAAATGAGAAAAGGGAACAGTTGCTGTGGGAGAGGTGTGGGGTTGTGGGTTTGGGGTTAGATGTAGCAGGCTTGGCCCTTGAAGCACGAGCGGGCGGCTAGATCATATTAGGAAAAGAGGGTTGGTGCTGGACATCTGTAAAATACACATTGGACCTCTCTTCTTTCATTCCAGGAGGGTACCAACCACTTAATAGAAAGAAAATATAAGTTAAGGAATCATAATTTTGTTGCTTGAGATTAGTTGTTGCATCTTCCAGAGTTTAACTTAATTGCAGGGAATAGCTTGAGCCTCAAAGGGTTAACTCCTTTGTGAAAAATGCTTAAGAGTGAAGCTAATGAAACTCCTGCCTTAAAATTAAAAAACAAACATTATTTCTTTAAAGGTATTAGTAATATTTATTATTTCAGATTGGAAAACAGAGATAAGTGATAGACTTTTCTGTTAGCTCAATTGTTATAGTTTAGAGCATATTTCTAGATTATGTGTGTTATAAAAAGAAACTCACACTGTACATGTTTTACAGCATTTCCCCTACTTAATACACTCCCATGCCAATAAATGGACTTTACAAAGTCATTTAAAATTACTACAGATAAACTTTTATATGATCTTATATTTTAGTCATTCCTCATTGTGTGACACTGGCTTTTTCTAATCATCACCATTATCAGCAAAGCTATAATAAATGTTTCGTGCTTAAATCTTTGCACATACCTTTATTGCTTTCGAATCCATTCCAAGAAGTAGACCACAGGTTTAAAGAGGTACCTTACTTACCACTGCTCCTAAACTGCAGAGTGCTTAATTACCAAACCCAATCTATTACTGAGATTATTTCCATGCTATTTCTCCCTCTTCTCAGCATGTTGGCTAATTTGGGATGTCTTTACTTAAAAATATTTATATTAAAAGTCCATATAAAAGTCCAGATAAAGAGGGAAGAAAATAAAGCACTTCTTAGTGTGAAATATAGCTAAAGAATATAGAACCTCTATATACAGTTTGAGGAAGAATAAAATGATTGTCCTTGTTCCCAGCTTTTAGGCTCCTTGTGTGTTTTTTCCTTGGAGTGCCTCTACCCCATGTAATCACTGTCTTGGGTTGTATGAATTATTGCTTGTTTGAGAAAATTAATTTTCAAACTGCGTATTTGTAGGGCTTTTGAAGTACATTGCTGTGCTGTCTCCCAGAATGACTATGCCAATTAATATTCTTACCTACAGTGTCTCTGCTCACCTTTCTCTGGGACCTTGAGTATTATTACGATGCATGTTTTTTCTATCATTTTTATTTTAATTGCATATTGATATCCCAGCAGTACTGTTTCTTAACTAATTGTGTAACCTTGGACAAATTACTTAACCTCTCTGTATTTCAGGTTCATCATCTGTTTTAAAAGGGGATGATAATAGTACCTATTTTACAGAATTATTGTGAAGGTTAAATGAGTTAATATATATAAATTGTTTAGAACAGCACTTAGCATATACTTGCTATTATTATTAAGGAAGTCAAATATATTTTTGTATGCTCACTGGCCATTTCTGGATTGTTTTGTGTATGTGTGGATGGCTTATATCCTTTGCTCATTTTTTTTCTGTTGGAGGTTTTTGTCTTGTTCATAATGTTTTGTAAATGTTTTTATATATTAATTATTGGCCCATTTGTCATAATTTTTGCAGATTATGCAAGTAGTTTTCTCCATTTTGTGTTTAAATTCAAGCTTTATTTTGTATAGAATCCTAAATTTTATTTTTTTAAGACTTATCTGTCTTTTTCTTTATGGCTTTTGAGTTTTTTATTATTCTTGAGTCTAGAATATTAGAAAGTTTATTAGTTTTTGTAGAAAATAAGAACCTCCTATATGTCCAAGAATATCAAGTGTTTTGTTGTTGTTGTTGTTGTTTTTTAATGCAGGCTTCTCTCAAGTTTTTATTTCTCTAACTTTTCTTTAAGTCTTCTGACTTTTCTTTGTAAAGCCATAAAACCTCATTATCTTCTCAGTTACTGATATGGTTGTTTTGAAGCTTTTTACTCTCCAGGAAACCAAAAATTAACCAGAGAACCTTAATCAGTTTAGGTAACAGAAGCAGAATAGAAAGCTGTTAATTAGTTTTGAGAGTAGTTTTGAAAAAAGGATGGATGCTGATTTTTCTCTTTCTGAAGGCCTTTATTGCCAGCTGCAGTGTTTTGTAAACAGCAGAGCCACCTGATTTCTTCCTTTTCCTCCCTTCTTCTCCCTCCTTTTCTCTTTCTCCTTCCTTATTTTCCTTCTTCCCTCCCTCCTTTTTCTTCTTTAATTCTCTTGTTTGGTTGCACCATATTTTAGTCATCTGTTGACAACTGGTTATTTTCGATTTTTGATGTATCTTTAGTTTTAAACCTATGGGTATAGACTAATCAGCTGTATTTTCGGTATTTATTTGCAGGTACATTTAGTATGGAATTTGTCTATAACCCATTTAAAGTTAACTTTTATATATGGTATGAAGTTCTTTTTTTGCATATGACTGGATTATTTCAGTACCATTTGTGAAAGATTTTCCTTTCCCCATTGAGCTGCTTTGGCATGTTCGTTGAAAATCAACTACCATATATATGTGAATCTATTTCTGGAGTCTGTTCTGTTTAATTGATCTATATGTCTTAACACTAATGAATCATTAAATTAGGTAGTGTAAGTCCTTCAATTTCATTCTTTTCAAAATTGTTTTGGCTGTTGTAGGGCTCTTATGCTTCTACATAAACTGTAGAATCAGCCTTTCAATTTCTACAAATGGCCCTGCTGGGATTTTGATTGGGATTAAATTGGCTCTACAATTTAATTTGTGGAGAATTGACATCCATCCATGTAATTTTTTTTTTTTAAGTGTTGTTGACACATGATGTTACATTAGTTTCAGGCACACAATATAGTGATCCCACAACTGTACTCATCATGAGTGTAGCTAGCATCTGATTCAATTTTTAACTTCAGTTATGTTTTTCATTTCCAGAAGCTCTTATTTTTTCAGATCCACTTGATCATTCTTACGGTCTTTTGTTTTTCCTGAATATATTTTCACACCTATCTTTTATTTCCTTAACCATACCAACCATTGCTGTTTTATAGTTTGTTTGATAATTCTAGTATTGAAAATCCTTGGAAGTCTATTTCTGCTATCTGTTGTTACTGCTGGTTCTGCTGCTTTGTTTCCTTTTCAGTTAATTTTTATTGAAAACTCCTTATTTTCATGGAACTTTATCTTTGGGAATTCATTGAGGCCTACACTGATTGTGAGATACTCCAAAAAGGATTTGCATTTGTTTCTGTCAGGCTCCTGTAGACACTACGAGTTTGGAATCATTTAAATTAAATTCTCGGCTTGAGTTTTTTTCTGGCCACCCAGGTAGTGTGAATTTAGGCTGCACACTAGAGAGATGGCTTATGGTTGTTCCATGTTCTCATCAGACATTCCCTTTGTGACAAGGTTTGAGATAGTCCATTTTCATCACACTATCCTGGGTATAGGGTGCAGTGAGCTTATTTCTCTTTGGCCCCTATACTGGGGGTTTAATCTTTGGGGTACATGGGTGTATATGTGTGTGTATATATGCACATATATATATACATATACATATATACACATGGTGGTTTAACCCCTTGGGATATATATACTTTGGTTATTAAACCAGGGGTTTAACCCTGTTTTTTTTTTTTTAAGATTTTATTTATTTATTTGACAGAGAGAGCACAAGTAGGGGGAGTGGGAGAGAGAGAGAAGCAGGTTCCCTGTTGAGCAGGGAGCCCGATGTGGGGCTCGATCCCAGGACCCTGGGATTATGACCTGAGCCGAAGGCAGATGCTTAACTGAATGAACCACCAAGGAGCCCTACTTTGGGGGTTTTGTATGTGTAAGAGTAGGTGAGGGAATCTTTTATTAACCCATGTCCATCGTAGGTGGACCCTGGGTTTTGTCTTCTAGTCCTCTAGTTGTGTGAAGCTTTGTGAGACCATGAAGATGGAAAATAAAAGTCACCTGGTTCAACAAATGCCCTCGGGTGAAAGTCAGCTTCAGAAATCAAGGTTCCCACATTCACTTCACCTTTTTTAGGTTGAGTATTTCTTTCTTGCCAACTCACTTTTTAAATAAGAAGATGTATTACATCTAGGACTTTTCGTTGTTTTCAATAAAATCGACATTTTAGGTCCAGGTAACTGATCTTCCATATTACTGGCAAACAAGGTCATAACTTTATTTTCTATTTTTGTTTCCCTCCCCTCCACTTGGTTTTCTATTTTTTATCTACTACTTTAAACTTAAAAATTTGGTGTTTTCAGATATTGAAGACAAATAAAACATAAGGTAAAATTAGATGATCATTTTTAATCATCTAAATTTATACTTTTGAATTAAGAATTGTTTCTTTTATTTGTTTACTTTATGAATGCTCACTGAAATGTGTGTGACATTGTTCTCTGGCAATTTAGTGTTTTTTTTTTTTAAGTTTAAAAGAGGTTTTGAAAAATCTAGGAAAATATGAAGAGGAAAATAAAAATAATTTGTAATCTCACCAGAGAATGGTATCAACATTTTTATATATTTTATTTATGTATTCATTCATTCCACAAGTATTTATCATGTGTAAATGTTTCATTGAATGAGATGGACTCACTCAGTAAGGTGCAAGAAGAAGACAACTACTTATTTACTATCCCACTCCTAGTCAGCTCGTGCGTGGAGTAGTTCTTCCATCCCTGGCTGAGATAAGGGTCTCTGCTCTTTCATTCCCTTTTAGTCTGGAGAACAGTCTCATTTCAACAATTGAAATATCTTCAAGGCTCCAAATTTGATGTGCATTAACTTCTACGTCAGGTCTGTTTCACTCCGGGGAAACACCACTTCACTCTAGGGGTTTGTAGGGGCATGGTTAGCTTCCTCACTCTTCCCTCCTTGTTATTGTGCCCTTTCTTCCCAACTCACCAGCTGAATTTTCAGAATCCTTTAAGTATAGTCTTAAGAGTTGTGAAGAGGTAAAAGGAGCCATAATATTACACAGTGGGGACAGTTGCAGTCTGAGGATAGGGCCCTCTGGGTGGCTACATGCAATTGCTGATTCATTCTTCCATGGGGAGTTTTTGAAGTACTTGGTTTTTATTTTTGTTTCCTGAGATCTTCCCCAACAGGATCCTTGAATTGTTTCTGTGGCAGATATGTTCTGAGGCTGACCATGACCCTCCTTCAGTCCTGGGTTTCAGACAGACTGCTCTTGTCTGAATCAATTTCCTACTCAGTCATCTTGGACAGAGTCTCTTTAGAGCTCCCTCACACTGCCTCCTGCAGGCCTCTTTGGTTCATACATCCTTGTCTTCTCTCAAAGGGGGAGAAACAACTTATCCCTAGTGTGGCTCTCTCCCTTTGTTATTCTCTCTCTCCCTCTCTCTCCCCTTCTCTCCCTTTCCTCCCCTCTTCCCTCATGCTTGTTTTTACATCTGTTCTCTTTCTTATGTCACACTCACATATTGGTCCCAGGGAGGCTCCTCTCAACCTGGCACAGGGTGAGTGGGACATGCCTCCACATGCGATGTTCAGGCAGCAGGAAAAATGCCACAGCATTCCAAGAGTTTTCTTAAAGAAATGTTCTCTTTCAGCTCTAACACCCTCCAGTTCTTCTCCTCAAACACATATCCATTTTATAGGGTGAAGTTGGGCGATTGCTCATGGTGGCACAACAGGCTTTTGGGACTTAAGCCAGAACAAAAACATCCCATTACACACGCTCTCATATGGTCAGCAAAGTACTGTTAGCACTCAGACTATGTGGCAGGCGATGTACTGTGCTGGGAGGTACTTGACTTGACTTCTTGAAGCTTTTACCTCGTAGGGAAAACAGATGAAAATCTAAATGTATGTGTTTGTTTATATATCTTATGGAATTGGGGATGAGTTCTCTATGGAGAATTAAAAGCAAGGTAAGAAGATAAAGTAACAAGTGCAGTTGTAGGTAGATCTAGACATAACACATATTCTTATCTCTTACGATAGGAATTCTTTCCATGTGTTATGGTGTCAGCCAGGCTGAAGAAAAGCATGATGAGTTGGTGCCCCTCATTTATCCACATCCACATTCGTGTCCTCATTATCCTCATCTTTCCATGTCATAAGAGCTCTCTAGAGCCATGGTTTTCACCTTGTGGGTTGCAGTCCATTGGAGGAAGGTGACATCCATATAGTGGGTCCCAATCAGCATTTAAAAAAAAATTAAGGATAAAAACTAGAGTGCATCTCTTGTTAGTAAGTCTAGGTATTGTTCCATGAATATAGGCTTTGGGTACATACATGTATTGTGCCCTGGACTGTGATGTGAAGCATATTTTATTATCAATACTAATCAGAAAAATTTGAAGAAATATTGCTATATGAAGTCCTTTAAAAATGCAAAGTTAAGGGGGCACTTGGATGGCTCAGTCAGTTAAGTGTTGGACTCTGTATCTCAGCTCAGGACTTGATCTCAGGGTCATGAGTGTAAGTTCAAGCCCTGTGTTGGGCTCCACAGCCTACTTAAAAAAAAAAAAAAAAAAAAAAAAACAAAGTTAAGAGGTAAGATTATAAGAATCCCTAATGAGAAGCTGGGAAACTCTTAGCAATATAATTCAGATTACCCTATAAAATTGCAAAAGATCCTCTTAGGGAAAGAAAATCGGGCAACAGTCCTCAACACATTGGGAAATGTAAGCTGGACTAATGTGCTCCACCACTAAAATTATGAGCTACAATCCTTTCCAAATTCTCTGGAAAAAGTTAATGGATAGAATTTTCTCAATTAAAATTCCTCATGTCAGAGAAAACTTTCCAAACACTTCATTTACATATATTAGTTTTTTGGTAATCTTCTTGCAAAGGAAAAGGCTTTATTAGGCCAATTCAGAGACTCAGTCTTGGTAACAAAATTCTATAGGAAAATGAGAATGTAGGATAATTACACTAGAAAACAAAATAGTTTGGGTGACTGGTTTGCTAAGTCTTATACCCATTGAAGTATATGAAAATTGCTGACACATTCTATGAAGAATGCTTTTTTTCCTCCCATAGAAGAAGGCTGTAAATTACATTAGACAAGAATGGTTCTTTGTCAAACCAAGTTTGGAGCAATTTTTATTTTACGCTCATACATTTTTCGTAATTTGTCGATGTCTACTAGTATCTAGTATTTGATTTAGCCCTGTATATTCAATCATGTGGTTTGAAATTCACATATTCCATCATGTTCTGAATGAAGCACTTTGACTTCCAGGGGCTCTACCACCAGAAAAAGTTTAGGAAGTAAATCAGTTTATGTGTGTTGGCTGTAAACTTTCAGTCAGTTGTATATTTTACAAGGTCAAATACAAAGCTGATAAAAAGTAAGTAACCAAGAGTGTGTAAAAGAAGAGTCACTGATCTGCCAAAAATAGTACAGGAAGACCTAAGTCTCCAGGCCTGAATCCCTCTATTTATTGCCTCTCCACAAATGTTAAGTATAGCATAAAAGATTTATAATGATTATCTTAGGAAAAAGAGAGTGAGGAAAGAGATCCCACTGCTTGTACATAATGTCATCCTCCTTATCAGGGGCTATCAGAAAGTAGAAGTGCTCAACTCTTCTTTTGATTGACGAGATAGAATGGTTTGGGGCTAAGAAGATAGAATAAAGATCACCAAAGAAAACCAGAATGTAACTAAAATAGGGCATTAGTAAGAGTGTTTCCATTTCTCATTTCATCTTCTGGCACAGATAAAATATTTTCTGGCGTTCTGGGTGTACTTGGGAATAAAATTTTGGTGCCATTGTTGGTTAATTATTAAGAAATTATGGAAGCTTGGAGAGGGGTGGATGGTATTTTAATGTTCCAAAGGGGAATTCAGATGCACATGACTGTTGAGTGTGGCTCTTGATCGGGCAAGGCTATTATGAAATCAGAAAAGGATGGTTAATGAGCACCTAGGAAGGGACAATAGAACACATCTACTGGAAATCAGTGCACACTTTCTATAAATAAAACATTTTGACTTTATCCCATTTCATTTTCTGTTTGGAAAACTAAAACTGGTAGGCACATCTAGATCTCAGCACAACTTTGAATAGTCTCTTGATACTTTAATGGATAAACTAGAGAAATAGAGATTTGGTTATGTGGCTCCCAGAAGAATGTTGATTAGCTACTGGTTTGATGTCTGGTGTGAGGTCTTTAGGGGCTTGCCACAGACGCTGTATTAGTTAACGTTCTGCTCAGTGATTTAGTCAAGATTTTCAAGTTTGCGGACATGGTGGAGGTGTATTAGGATCAGGATCACAGAC
The DNA here is from genome assembly GCF_009762305.2 of Zalophus californianus. NCBI lineage: Eukaryota > Metazoa > Chordata > Mammalia > Carnivora > Otariidae > Zalophus > Zalophus californianus. Next base: position 74,561,599 of record NC_045602.1, read on the forward strand.
CTGTACCTCGTAAACAAATAATACATTATATGTTAAAAAAAAAAAAAGAAGAAGATAGTAGGAAGGGAAAAATGAAGGGCGTGAAATCGGAGGGGGAGATGAACCATGAGAGACGATGGACTCTGAGAAACAAACTGAGGGTTCTACAGGGGAGGGGGGTGGGGGGGAGGGGTTAGCCTGGTGATGGGTATTAGAGGGCACATATTGAATGGAGCACTGGGTGTTACACGCAAACAATGAATCATGGAACACTACATCAAAAACTAATGATGTAATGTATGGTGATTAACATAATAAAATAAAATTAAAAAAAAAGAATCAGGATAAAGAAAGTTTTTGAAACACTTGAGTTGTTGAACCCAATTTAACAAGACGAACTGTCACAGGGATAAGTGACTTTTGTGATGTTAAAGGAATTTTCAGTAGAGATTTCGATGAGATGATTTCTAAGGTTTTGAAATTTGACCATTGAGAATTCTATCAGAATAATGTCTCTTGAACGACCTGGATTTAATTTTTTGGTTTTGTTTTAAAGAAATTTACTTCCCATCTAATCAATAAGCTTAGCTATGTGACATAAGATATATCTAGCTATGTAAAGCTCACTATGTTGTGAAGTTAAAGTTATTTTATATGGAGGAAAAGTTGTAGTTGCTGTTATCTATTTAATTAGTTGTTTATTTTAAAGATTTATTTATTTTAGAGAGCACGTGCATGCATGCAAGCAGGGGGAGGGGCAGAGGGAGAAAGAGAGAAAATCCCAAGCGGACTCCAGGCTGAATGTGGAACCCAACACAGGGTCCGGTCCCAGAACTCCAAGATCATGACCTGAACCAAAATCAAGAGTTGGCCACCCAACTGATTGAGCCACCCAAGCGCCCTCCTGCCCCCGTTAATTATTTTTGACTAGTACAATAACTTCTGCTTTTCATGTAAGATCAGTTTCTTTGTATTTAAAAAGATTGTCTCCTCCATTTCCATTTTATAGCAGTGATGGAGGCCATGAATTAGCCTTGAAACATGGGACAGCCTAAAAGTGTTTTTTGGTTTTTTTGTTTGTTTGTTTTTTAAGATTTTATTTGTTTATTTGACAGAGAGAGAGAGAGCGAGAGCAGGAACACAAGCAGGGGGAGTGGGAGAGGGAGAAGCAGGCTTCCCATGGAGCAGGGAGCCCGATCCGGGGCTCTATCCTGGGACCCTGGGATCATGACCTGAGCCGAAGGCAGATGCTTAACGACTGAGCCACCCAGGCTCCCCTAAAAGTGTTTTTTGGATAATAGTTTGAATACTATGCGTAATGACAAGTTAAGGTGATAGAATATTTATCTCACTTCTTTCTACACTGATAGCTTCAGAAAATGTATTGTGATATTTTAGGATTTTCTTGTCCTTCACCTATTGACTGATAATCCTCTTTCCATTTCTTTGACTATCGTAAACACTAGACTTGTTTAAAAGCTTCCTTTCTGGTACGTTTGTGACATTAAATAAATTTTAAAGTAAAATTATTTTACAACCCATATAACTTATGTTCATTTTGTGGAAATGGCCAGAATACTTTTAAAAATATATATTTAAGTAGACCGTTTCAATGAGATATGTTGGAAAGGAGGCATAAGGAATGAATAATTATGGGTGTGTGTGTGTGTGTGGTTTTAAAATACTATTTGGATTCAGATTCAGTTTGACAGTTTTTGATCAAAATAAAATATATTTTACCAGTTTTGTAACCCATGTGTTTCTGTATCTTTAAGTCCAATTTAAATATCTGCAGGAGTTATCCCAACCCCCCTTAACTGTAGCCCTTCTTGCAGATCTTTGTTTATTGACTTAGATTAGAACTGGCCTAGAGCCCAGTGATGGTCATTTCTCCTCTTAAGGTTTTTGGTTACAAATCTGCTTTTGTTGCCAGATCCAATAAAGATTCTTGATTGTTTTTGTTAGTTTTATTACAAGTTCTTGCCAAAGATACAATGTATTATAACCAAAACAGATGTTCTGTTTAGACAAGTGTATTTGCTATAAGGGAACCTAAAATTTAAATTAAAACAATAGTATGTTCTGCATTAATGTAACAAGTGATGAACTTTGGGATTTTATGAGTATTTTTGATAACCTTTAGAAATGGAAGGAACAACGCCTTATTTTATGCAATTGTTTTACATTTTTTTCTCTATCCCAGTTTGTGTATGTACAGTCTTACACTCCTAGATCCTCCTCCAAGCTAACATTTTACTGTGATCTTGAAAGTGGAGTGGAATTCACCATTTTCATCTGTACACAAGTTCTGTTATTAAAGTACATATATCGGATAAATAGTGTTTTCTGCCATAGAGACATCAGTTGCATAGAATAGTTTTTAAGATTCTAATGTTTATAGGGGTGCCTGAGTCTGTTAAGCATCTGACTTCAGCTTGGGTCGTGATCTCGGGAACCTGGGATGAGCCCTGCATTGGGCTCCATGTTCAGCGGGGAGTCTGCTTCTCCCTCTCCCTCTGCCCTTGCCCCTGCTTGTGCTCTCTCTCTCTCAAATAAATACAGTCTTTAAAAAAATATTCTAATGTTTATAAATAAATAGATGACATAAGTTTTCACAGACCTTTCCATAAATGCTGTACTTGGTAAAGATAGGAACCATTTTATAAGCTTGTATTGTAGATCTTTTGGTACACTAAGTAACTGTCTCTGTGATTAGGGCCCAGAGCAATCTTGATTTATGCTGAATTCTGTGTTGTAGTGAACACAGACATGTAGTGAGTACAAGATGAACGTATTTATATTATGTAATTTTAATTCTTTTTAAAGCCCTAGTCCCTCAATAAATTAGATATGTAAGGAATAAGACTACATTATCAACAAATTACTAATGGGATGAGTTTTACCTTGAGATTGTTAACTCCTTGGCCCATTCTGATTCATATTTTCCTCTTCTTTGGCATTAAAGAGCTTGCTATTTTCCCTCACCTTTGGTTGTCATTTAAAAAACAATGTTCCATTGATTATTTGGGAGCATTTAAGTTTTTTGTTTGTTTGTTTTTTTAATTAGAGAAGTTTGGGTTGTACAGAATCATTGGTTCTCTCATTTCAATTGCATTAGGAGAATGCAAAATTGCTAGAATTCTTTGTTGTTGAGATCCTTTTCATTTGATTATATGGGTCTTGGAGATTCTGGGACCAGAAACTTTTACTTGCAAATAGTTTGAATCCAACTTATTTGTGTTTTATATGGTTTGGGTTTTTTTGTTTTGTTTTTGTTTTTGAGGGAGGAACCTTTTGAGTCTAATGTATTTTATGTGGCTAAATCTTTGTATTATATGCTCTTCTTACTTATTGAAATACAACTTTCAAGTTCCCCCACATCCATACATTTCTAAGGTTACACCCAGCTTAATTCCCATTGCTTTTCTGCTTCACAGCACTTGCATTTTGAAGGGACCCTAACATTTGGGTTCACATTATGATAATTAGGTTTCAGGGGCATGAGGGATTAAAGATGTCTCAGGTCTAGTTGCAGAATAAAGTTCAGAAGCACTTGTAAAACTTGCCTGATTGGTGGGTAGAGGTGCTTTTATTTATTCACTACTCATGCAGCATTAATCCGTATTTCATCAGGTACCTACAGTGCTGTAATTCTAGATGTGACCTTGGGACTTGATTTACTTCAGCTCCATTTTCTTTATTAATGTACCATGAAAGAGGTACATGAAAGATAGCCAACATCAAAGTACCTTTTAAAGTAAAATGGTTGATAGGAATTCCCTGGTATTTAACACTGTCTGTCAAATGTTTCAGCTGGTTTGCATCCTTTTACAAGCTATTGCTTGCTGCACTAAAAGAAATTTAAAGCAGTTGTTTCAAGTCTTTTGTGGGGGGGCTGGTTATGGTGGTGGTAGCTGGCGTGGTGGTGGCTGGGTGGCAATAGTTAGCTAGAGAAGGGAGGAAACGAGAAGTTAAGAACATAACTCTTTCAGCTGTGCTCCTCTTGAGGTGGTTTGTTTTTGTGTTTTTCTTTGGGTTGGGGAATCTTTAGTCCAAAGTGGCACTTATGATTAGGGTTGAGGAGGCACTCATCTTGGTTATAAGGAAATTGAAGAGGGTGGCCAGAGAAAATTCATCAAACCTCCATGAAAAAGACAGAATAAAAGGCAAAGTCAGTATCTTATTCAGAGATTGTTTAACCAGTTTAACTTCACAGCCTGTTTATTCTTTACTGAGCCATCTGAGGAAAAGCTTTTAAACATAGTAATGCGGGAAACTGAGTCTTAAGAAGAACAAAGGAAACAGGACTCAGACAAGGTTTGCCATATGTATTGTGGAATATTTATTTTCCTGTAAATGCATGTTTTAGAGTCTATGGTCTCTGTTCTAGGTTAAATATATGGGGGTAGAATTCTTGTAGCTCAGTTTTGAAACTGATTCTTTCTTTGTTTCACAGACATTTGTTGGATGTTTCTCTCTACTTAAGAAAAAATGTTTAAAGCATTTTGCTTTTCAGATATTATCACAAGGATTATCTGTGTATCTATTTCTAACATCTCTACCGCAGACCTATCTTAAATAGTGAAAAATAGAAATCACAGAATGTTTTAGAAAATGAAATTTGCTTTCAAATTTATACTTTGTTTTCAAATTACTTAATCTTAACCTATAGAAGTCTTTTAAAATCTATTGCAATAAAAACTTTTTGTAATTGGCATTTGTTAAAATGTATTTGTATAATATTAAAATGCTTTAAAAATAGTGTATTCTCTTGATATTCTGTATTTTGTTTGCACTTACCTGCTTAACATTTTATTCATATATGGCAGGAAAATAAATTTCAACCCAGACCTGATCTTGTGATTTATTGAACTAAAGTCTTTGGCCTGTAAAGTGTAAGAAACCAACAGTATAACTAACACAGAGGAGTTTGGTAACAGTCTTTCTCACTGTCAACATAGTGCTACAGAGCTATAGAGGTCTCCTGAAGACAGATAGCTTAGTTTATGTGGGGGAGTGAGCAGCATATGCAACTTACTTGGCATGTGAGTCTACAATTAAAGAGGAGCGTAGAAGAGGTACATCTTGCTGGTTTTCTGATATAGGAAGTGCAGAACTTCTTGCTACCACTGCTGTGCGCCATATATGGCTCACCCCTGGCATTAGGAAGGGTGACCGAGGGTTGAGAGGGGTAAATATTAGGAAATCGGTAGTAGAATGAAGGCTGGAAGATGTGTACCTTTCCATTCATGCCACGTTTTTCTCTCCCCCTTCACAGTTAACATTGTTTTTTGCATAGAAGATATGTTCCTTTAAGAATTTGATATGACTCATCATAGTCCTAAGGAATTGGGAGACAGAGAAGCGTGATACTGCCTAAAAAGTCATCACAATCTTATCTTGCAAGCATTTTAGCTTTTGTGAGGCCCAGTATTGTGGAGTCCTTTTGTTGGCATAGTGATGCATGCCTCTTTTTTTTTCCCCCTTAATTCTGAGGTTTTATATATCCTATTTAATTTAAGGTCAGTGTAGTTAAAGCACATGAATTAGCCCTAATATTGTATATTTAATCATTCAAACATAATAACTATAAGTTAATCTAAAGCTTGATTGAAAGGGTCAACAGAGTCAAGGATTATAAATTTATCAATTAGTGATAAGCAAGTTGGGCTTGCAAATAAGTCACCAGCTTACAGTTGATTGGTGTGTTTTTGACTGATTTTTTTATGTTTCCTTTGTTACCCTGTTTACCTAAAATTCCTCTTATTCTTCAGAGCATTTTATTTTTCCTCTCAACAGAATGATTTTCGTGAATCTAGGAATATAAGGGACCACAAGAAGTGTGATAGACTACCCTCCCAGCTCCTAACAGGTTTAATTTCCAACAGTTCCATGGTTCCATCCTGATGCTGTCACCATTGCCATTGTTAAGTTCTACTTGCTATTTTAAGTTACACTCAGTAATATATTGCGGATGTCTCTTGGCTCAGAATTCAGATGTTGGTGTAGCCAAAATGCTAAAACTTTGAGGAGGGATACAGACGTGACGAAGCTTCTATAGTGTCTTCAGTGTATAAGAAACACTTTGAAGGATGTGCATTTCTATTCAGATCATATGCTCTGATTTCTAAGGGTCGGTGATTTCCTTCTCTTCCAGATCCTAGGCTTATTTTGAATTAAAATTCACTGGTTGGGGCGCATGGGTGACTCAGTCAGCTAAGCGTCTGCCTTCGGCTCAGGTCATGATCTCAGGGTTCTGGGATCGAGCCCCACATGGGGCTCCCTGCTCAGCGGGGAGCCTACTTCTCCCTCTCCCCCTTCTCCAACTCATGCTCTCTCTCTCTCACTCATTCTCTCAAATAAATAAAAATTTTTTTAAAAGTTTTTTAAAAAATTTATTGGTTATATAAGAAGAACTCAGATATCTTTTTTCTTTCTTATCTCCACTTCTTTACAAGAGGGCCTTTACCTGTCAAACTCTTTTTGAGATTCTGTATCTTGTTCTAAATACGAAATGCTACTTTTAGGTGGTTTTGACTTTGGTGGGAAAAGTAATAAGTAAAATTTTTACCAAGAGATCAGTCTTTTTTTCCTGTTTCAATAAATTTTGTCAGGTGTAGAAAGACTGGAAGGATGTTAGAGACCCCTGCTTAAATTTTCAGATTTGAGACTTGATATTTTTCTCATTCATGGTTTTTGGCAGGGGAGTATGAGAAGTGGATAAAAGAAGCTGACCAGAGAATCTCCCAGTAACATGTTGGGCTTCTGAAGTATCTTAGATCTTTCAGGTTTGATTTGCTTCTACTCTTCATTTTCTTACTGACTTTTTTTTTTTGGTCATCTTCTCCTTCTGGCTACTTTTCCTTAGTGAGAAGTGACAGGTTTGTGTTAAGTGGGAAAATGTAAAATGTATCTATCTTGTTGAATTTAATAACTTGGAGGAGTGTTTGTCTCCAAAATCCAGTGTAAGCACAGCATCCATTTTTTGTTTTTATATAGAAGTGATAGTTTTCATTTACTATTTGGTCCAGCTCATCTTGACTCCTTTTCAGTTTCATATACTGCTGTTTCTCCCACCTCTTTTGAATAATCTAATTTCCACTTCTCGTAACTCTTTTTTCTATGCACCCTTGCACCTCTTCTTTGCTCTTCAACTTAGTGCTCCAAATATTTTCTTCATTCCCTTTTTCTTTTCTGTAGATCTTCTTTTCCTTGGTAATTTCTCCATCCACTTGTGGGGCTTCATCTTTTGCATCTATGGCTTCAAATGTATATCCTTAGTTTGAAGTTCTCTCCAGAGATCTGGACTCCGGTTTCAATGGCTTGCTGCCAGTCATTTGAGTATCCCTCTGGTGCTTCAGATTCAACCAAATTTAACTCCATGCTTTGGCTCCCACAACTATTTTTCTTCATGTGTTTCTGTTCTTTTATAAGCCTCTACTTGGCTAGCAGTTCCGTCATTGGGCACAAAATTGATAATCTTTGATTTCTTTTTCGGCTATATACTCCATTCAAATTGCTATCAAATCCTGTTGATTCTCCCTCTGGAATGTTTCTACTATTTCTTTCTTATAGTGTCTCCTGTTGCCATTCTTCTTTCTTTGAGAGTGTAAGCCATTGATGAGCTGGCCTTAAGCTACATTTCCAAGATAATCTCTTGATACTCCCTTCTCAACCCAAGGCATGATGTTCATCATTCAGGCACTCATAATCTGAGTCTGCATAGCTCTTTACATTATGCCACCGATACCATTCATTAAGGAATCATATAAGTTAACATTCCTTATAAGAATTAGCACCAAGTTATAATTTATAAAGCTATCTTTTATTAAATAATAGCTAAAATAAGTCCATTTTCAGTATTTTATTATTTAAGGTAATCTCATTTAAATCTTCCTCTGATCTGCTCCTATTATTTGTAGTGAAATTTTGGTTCCTGTTTTCAGTGGAGTCCACTTAAATGCCCTTCTCTCTCAGAACAGGTATTCAGATATCAGAAATTCTTATATGCCAGGTAAATTGGAATATTTGTTCTTTGAACTTGTGTGGATTCTTTCTCTACTTTTGTAGTTAAGAGAACAGTCTTTTGAGCCAGGTTCAGATTAGAGCTTCACCCCTTACTGCTACAGTGAGTATATCAAATCATTTAATCTTTTGGTCTCTTCATCTCTAAAAGTGGGAATGATAATATTATCTACCAGAGGATTTGGTGAAGATGAAGTGGAGTGATACATTTAAAAATACTTAGAATGGTGCTTGGCACATAATGTGTAATCAGTAAATGTTGGTATAAGGGTCCTTGGCTGTACAGTGTGGCTACCCCTTTGCTCATACCACCACCTTACCTCACACCCCACCCCTTTCAAACTAAACTTTTGCTTTGTTAGCTCAGGGAAGAGAAGGCCTTTACCAAAGGAAAAGAGGAACAAAAAGTTCATCTGGCCTGTTGTGCTTCCAGGTGGCCATTTAAGGACTTTACAAGGTTATCTTTGATTAAGCACATTTTCATTGTGCTCCATCTCCCCCATTGCATACTCTTTTATTTCCTTAAATATATTCGGCATACATACACTATATTCTTCATGTGATAATTCCAACAACTGTGTGTTTGCTGGTTCAAAAGCAAATTTTGTTACTTCTGCTGACTTAGGCACATGCATTATGTGATTTTTTTTTAATTGTGTGTTCATTTTCCCTGGAATTTTAACTCTAAAATCTTTGATGCCTGGATTTAATGTGTTTTTCTTCAGGGAGGATGGAATTTGCCTCTCTTACATAGCAGTGGTGCAATCTTTTAAATACTTTCATACATTAACTCATTAAATCCTTGTAGCAGCCTTATAAAGTTGCTCTTCATGTTTAAAAAAATATATCTAAAACATGAGACACAGAAATGACAAAAGTAAAAGAATGGAAAATTATATCCCAGGCAATTACTAGTCAAAAGAAAGCATTTCCAGATGTCAAAGAGGGCCCATCAAGCAGTCAGCAATGAGCAGTGCAGAGGCAGCAGCAGGCCCTAGGCCTCAGTGGTACTTCCGTGCTGTTGTTGGTTCAAATCAGGCATATGCCTGCAGGAGTATATCTGCTCAAGCTCTGAATCTGGTTTCACTGAAGAGCATCTGGAAGAGATACCCCTTCAGCCCGGGATGCCTTGTGAGAAAGTGGATTCACACCTGTTCACACAAACTACCAAAGAGCAGTTTGTTTTTGGCATCTTTGATGACAACTAGAAGAGCTCCACATTTACCACCAGGATGCAGCCAAAAACCTATAGAGATCTAGAGAAGCAGCAGAAGAGAGTGCCGGTTCTAGAATTTTATGTAAAGAACTCCCACAACTCTGTAGCAGAAAGCCAGACAACCCAATTAAAAAATGAATAAAGGACTTGAATAGACATTTCTCCAAAGAAGAGATACAAATAGTAAGTACATGAAGAAGCCAGACACAAGACAAATATTGCATTATTCCACTTATATAAGGTACTGGTAACTGTTAAACATTTAACAGTGTATTTAATGCCACTGAATTGTACACTTATGAATGGTTAAAATGATTAAAAATATGTTATGAATACTTTACCACAATAAAGACAAAATTTAAAGCAGTGATGATGATAAACAAAATATAAGAGGATACAAACAATACAAAGTATGTTCTATAAGCACAATGGAATGAAAATAGAAATTAGAAATTTGGGAAATTCACAAATATATGGAAATTGAACAATACTAATTCATCCTAAATAATCAAAGAAGAAATAAAAAAATTAGAAAACACATTGAATGAAAATAGATACATAACATACCAATCCTTATGGGATACAGCTAAAGGAGTGTTGGGAGGAAAGCTTATAGCTGTAAATGCCTTTGTTGCAAAAGAAGTCTCAAATTAAAAAACTTAACCTTTCACATGACACTGAATAAAGAAAAGCAAACTAAACTTAAAGCAGGAGAGAGAAAAGAAGAAGAAAGGAAATAAAGAATAGAACATAAATTGATGAAATATAGACAAGAAAAACAAATGCAGTGAAATGGCAATGAAATCAAAAGTTGGTTCTTAGAAAGTATCAACAGCATGGACAAGCCATTAACTAGACTCACCAAGAAAAAAAGAGAAGACTAAAATCCTTAAAATCAGAAATGGAAAAGAGGACATTACTACTAACTTTCCAAAAATAAAAATGATTACAAAGGAATAATAAAAATTGTATACCAATAAATTAGATAACTTAGATGAAATGGACAAATCCTGCAGACACAAACTACTAAAAATGACTCGAAAAAATAGATTATCTGAATAGACCTATATTAAATAAAAATAGTGAATTAGTAAAAAAAAAAAAAAAAAAAATTAACCACAAAGAAAAACCAGGTCCAGATGGCTTTACCACTGAACTCTACCACATATTAAAATGAACAGACAACCATACTAATTCCTCACACACTCCTCTAAAATGCAGGAGGAACACTTCTGAGACCTTATTCTATGAGGCCAGTATTAACCCTGATACCAAAACCAGACCAAGAAAACTACAGGCCAGTATCAGTTATGAATATGAATGTAAAAATTCTGAACAACATATTGGCAAACCAAATCTAGCAACCCATAAAACAACACACCATGACCAAGAGAGACTTATCCCAAAAATGTAAGGTTGGTTAAAAACATCCAAAAATCAGTTAATGTAATAGATCATATCAACAGAATAAAAAACAAAATTCATATGATCACCTCAGTAGACACGGAAAAACCATTTGACAAAATCTAACATCTTCTCATGATAATAACACCAAGAAAACAAAGATTAGAAGAACTCAACCAGATATATGGCATGTGAAGAAACTCATACCTAACATCACAGTTAATGGTGAAAGACTAGATACTTTTCCCTAAGAACAGGAACAAGGTAAGGATTCTATTCTGAACACTTCTATTCAACATTGTATTGGGTTTTAGCAAGGGCAGTTAGACAAAAAATAAATAAAATAAACAATATCCAGAGGGGAAAAGAAGAAATAAAACTATCTCTGTTCAGAGATGACATGATCTTATATGTAGAAAATACTAAAGAATATACTAAAAAAAAAAAAAAACAAAACTGTTCAACTAATTAAAATGTTCAGCAGGGTTGTAAGATACAAGACCAAGTGGTCTTGCCACTTGGCAACTGCCACTTGCCAGTTATATTTCTATATACTTGAACAATCCAAAAATGAAGTAAGAAAATTCCATTTATAATAGCATACAGAAGAATAAAATACCTAGCAATGAATTTAACAAAAGAAGTATAAAACTTACTCTGAAAACCACAAAACATTATTGAAAGATATTTGAGAAGGTCTAAATTAATGGAAAGACCTCACAAGTTCATGAATTGGAAGACATATTGTTAAAATGGCAGTATTCCCCAGACTGATCTTATGCAGTGCAATCCCTATCAGAATCTCAGCTGAATTCTTTGTCAAATTGACAAATGATTCTAAAATTCATATGGAATTGCAAAGGATCCTGAATAGCCAAAACAACTTTAAAAAAGAACAAAATGGAAGAAAGACTCACACTTTCTGACTTCAAAACTTACTGTAAAACAATGATCATCAAGACAATGTGGTAAGTGGCACAAGGACAGACATATAAATCAATGGAGTAGAGCCAAGAGTCCATAGATGAACCTTCATTTCTTTGACCAACTGATTTCAGCAAGAGTGCCAAGATCATTCAGTGGGGAAAGAATAGTCTTTTCAACAAATGTTGGTGGCACAATTGGATAACCACATAAAAAAGAATGAAATTCAACTCTTTCCTTATGGCATATACCCAAATTAAGTTAAAAGGGATCGAAGACCTGAATATAAAAGCTAGAACTATAAAACTCTTAGAAGAAAACATAGGAGTAAATCTTCTTGACCTTGAATTTGGCAGAGGACTCTTACATACGACCCCCAAAAGCATGAACAAGAAGAAAAAAGTAGATAAATTGGACTTTATCAAAATAAGTCTCCTGGCAAGTGCTCAAGGAAGTTGGGAGGTGTTGTGGATAATTAGTTAAATATTCGGTAGATTCCTTGAAGAATCTGCATTGCATAGAAGAGCCAGAGGAGGAGAAATAAATATCACAATGATTGGTGAGAGGTTATGGTGGTGGAGGAGTCTCTACCTCTTAAGTAGGTGAGATGTCTAATGCTAAGTCTAGGAGCATAGACTTCAGAGTTCTACAGTCTCAGGTTTGAACCTCAGGTCTGTTCCTTGCTAGCTGTCTGACTTTGGGAAAGTTTCTTTATTCTGAGCTTCAGTTTTCTAATTAGTAAAATTAGAATAATATCTGCCTCTCAGGAATATGAAGATTAATGAGATATCTGCATTGTGCTGAATATAGGGCATAGCTCAAAATAATGGTTAAGAATATGGGCTCTTAGGTCACACTATGTGTTCTTATTGTAACTCTGCCACTGACTAGTTGTATAAACATCAGCAAATTGCCCAACCTCTCTGTACCTCAGTTTCCTCAGCTGTTGTATGGGATAACAACAGGGTTGTTGTGACAATTAAAACTAATACATATTGTAGCACAACAGTGTTGGACCCTGTAAGTGCTACTACTCAGTAACTCATAAGAAGTCCCATTTCATTCTGAAGTGCCTCCACACTTCATGTCTGTAGGATATCATCTCATCTACTCTCTCTTATTCCCAGATTCTCACCGAATTTGCCATTCTTGAGTTTAAAGCAGTTAGTTTCCAAGTGTCTCAGTCATATTGCTCAGTAGTAGGTTTTCTTACGACATACAGAAATTCCTTTTAAAATGAAAGCGTGACATCCAATGATAAAAGGACCAAATAAAGATATTTGATAAAGAATATGGTCTGTCATAGCTGTTCATAATCTAAGACAGACTTGGAGTTTTGGGTTGAAAATGCTTTGAAAATTGTTAGTGCTATAACATTTGAAGGTATAAGAAAGTTGTTAGTGATTTTAAAAACAGTTTAAATGAGAATTGGAACACTTTGAGAGAAACTGTAATGAAAATAAGTATTTCCTCTGGAACCCTGAGTCAGAATAGTCATTGATTTCCATAATGATGGAGCCAGAAGGTCTCAGACAGTTCCAACATCTCCCATTCCATCTTATTCTAGCTGAAAAGGGTACAGAAGTGTGACGTGTATTTGTTTTCATTCCATTCATGGATTATGTAGGCATGTAAGAAAATTGTTTTTCTGCCTAATTTTAGCTCAGAAGCTAGCTAAACTAAGTCATAGTTAAATTATTTGTGTTGAGATGTGTTTCTGAATGGTGTTTTTGCATTTTAGGAAATACTGTATGGCAGTAAAATAACCCTTTCTTTTTCCTTTTCTTTCATAAGTGGGTTGCCACATAAATTTTATTTCTCACATGTTTTTTGAGATTAATACACGTTTATTTGTGAAGTTATACTTGTATTTATTTAGTACTGCTGATTAGCCAGGATGCTACCTCACCACAACAAATTATTCCTGCTTATTTGCTTTGTCAGTAGGTCATTGCTTTGTAGAATGTGATTTCATGAACTGGGAATTACTCTCAGTAAGAATTTCAAATTGTTTGTAGAAGAAAGGTTACTTCAGTTAAAAATCAGGAAACTTGCCTTCAAATATTGACTTTAGGAGTTTTACTTGGAAAATATTTTTACTTTATAGTAAATTATTTTGTGTTCTAATGTGTATTTCTATCCTAAATCATGATGTCTTTTTTTTAATAAGTGAAAATTAAGTAGATTTTAGTAAATTCTTTAATTCAGACTTTTTTGTAATACTATCCCATGGGTTTACTACAGCTTTCAAGTACCTTTACACCTATTCTTATTTATTTCTAACAGGAAGCCCCTAGTTGTTAAGTATTATTTGCATTTTACAGGTGAGGAAACTAGACTGCAGGCTAGTATGGGATCAAAGACTTAGTGAAATGGGGACTTAGGTCCAGGTTATCTGACCTTAAATCTCATGCTGTTTCCAACACACATGCTTTTTTTTTTTTACCTCTTTATTGTTTAAATATGGTAGGTGTTGGAGCGCCTCGGTGGCTCAGTCGGTTAAGCGACTGCCCTCAGCTCAGGTTATGATCCTGGATCCTGGGATCAAGTCCCGCATCAGGCTCCCTGATCAGTGGGGAGTCTACTTCTCCCTCTGACCCTCCCCCCCTCATGCTCTCTCTCTCTCTCTCTCTCAAATAAATAAATAAAATCTTTAAATATGGTAGGTGTTTCTAGAAAGTTTGACTTAAGGGAATAAACTTGCCTATTTTTAACACTCTTAATTATCTTTTATCTTTGTTCGTTTGGAAAAGATGGAGACAGTAGCAAAAAACTTCTGAACAAGGCTGAGTTTATATTCAGATTAATCCATTTTCATATGTTTTTTAGCATTAAAGAATTTCCCCAAATCATGCATCATATAGTATTGGAGTCAGAATACCCTCAAAGACCTCATCCAAGTCCTCATGTTCTGGAAGGGGCATGAGACTCAGTGATCAAGCCAGCCAGATTTTGTTCTTTGTCGACCCTCAAATAGTTTTTTACTAAGGTAGTGGAATAGAACACCTCTTGAGTTTCCCATCCTCTTCCACATTTAAATGTTTTAGAATTCAGCATGAACTAAAGTTGTCTCAATGCTAAGGTGAAACTATTTCAACTGGTCATTTTTTTTTAAGAAAGCATTCTGGAGGAGTGGACTTTTAGGGGTAAACTAGCCTATGTTATCTAAGTAGGCAGTTTTGGGGCGAGAAAGTTCCTGGCTGGGTCTGAAAATTAAACTGACAAAAACAGATTAACAGAAAAAAGCATGCACATTTTTGTCATATAAGTTTTGTGTGGAACATGAGCGTTCATGAGGGAATGAAGACCCAAACAAATGGTTAAGACTGAGTGTTTTTATACTAGGTTTGATGAAGAGTGGAAAGTTTTGGAAAAACATGTTAGGACAAAATGGTATGAGCTTAGGGTAGTAAACTGGTGGAAACTTAGCAAGACCTATGTATTGGGTGTCCCGGCATCCATCCACCTTCAGAGATAAGGATGCTCCTTTCCTCAGATACAGGGAAGACAGCTCTGACATGAGAGTCTTATGACCTGCTTCAGGGGGAGGGAGGGTTAGAGTCCTTCCTGTGCCTGCTGTTTCTCAGATTCCTTCAGCTTAAAATAATTATTCTGTCAAAGTGGCAAATTTGGGGGTGACATATCCTGCTTCCCTTCACTTTCAGATTTCGCTTCCTCTTAGCTGAGGGGGTGTGCTCCAACGGTAATTTGTGAGTGATTATTGTATTCTTCCTTGGTCCTTCTCAGCAGGAGGTTTTTACCTCTTCCCATTTCCCTTGGGAACATAAACTAGCTGTAGGTTAAAGAGGACAGACCTTTGTTTCTTCTAATAGTAAAGCAGAGGTTCATGTTTCCATGACTCATATAGGTATGGTACAGGCTTAAAGAAATGTATAATTCAATTATGCAAATTCTAAATACAAAATCACAAGTTAAAAGCTCATAATGGAAGGGATGATCAATTGTTTTACCAATTAATTTTTGCACTATTAAAATTTCACTTTCTGCTCCTTTAGCTAGTGAGCTGCCTTGTTTCCTTTAAAATGGAATTTGACTTATGAAAATTCAGGTTAAAAGCAGACTTTCATGAATCCACCTCCACATAAAGCAAAATCATCCTCTTTTTGTTCAAAGCCCAGGTTGATTGTCACTTGGAAATAGTAGAGACTTCGATATATGCTCTTGGTATAAATGCCTGAATTTGATGTGCCAGAAAATTGTTGTTATTCTTTGAAATTTAAAAAAATCTCTTCAGCAGATAAGTATAGTTTAGTATGTTGATAGGATTATTTTTTATGGATTCAGGTTTTCTTTCCATCTGAGTTAAGTGATGGGTATTCTCCTTGAATAGACCAGACTGAGAATTTCTAAGTCCAGAATTGTGGTTAGCAATAGGGCTCTGAAAATTAAGTATACTAAGGTCATGCAAATATATGTAAACTAAGGAAATGTAGTCTATAGGTAGAAAACTTGGGGAAAGAACAGTCAACAACATGAAGATTTTCCTTTCCTTTCTTTAAACGGCCTTCAGATTTAGAAGCATACTTAGAAAAACAGTGTTTTAACCATGAAAATGCTTTTGTCTTGACAAAGGCATGTGGGTCTTCATGCTACTTTGCCTAAGAGATGGATGGTCGTGATGGGGGTGGAGAGAAAAGATTCAAGTGTATTTCAGCTGCTTTGCAGGATAAGGCAAAGTGAAGAAAATAGCCATGCTGTGTGTCTCAAAGGGCCTTATGTGGGTATTTCAACTTGAAAGGGGATTAGCATTGGAAGTCTGTGATCATGTCAAACATTTGTAATTGAAGGTGGCTGTTGAAAATAATTCTTAACATAACTGGATTCTAGTAGTCTTGTTGATGATGAGGTAAGTAAAGTGAATAGAAAATGATCTGTTTGTCATTGCTTGAGCCACAAAGCCAAGAAACTTAGTCTCTGGGAATGGAGACTTTAAAAAGCAACAACATTGGGAAATGTTTGATACTTCAAATTAAAGAGGCTTTTGGTGAAAAGTGCAGAAGGAATATATACATGAGAATATATACCATTGACTTTTCACTTCTAACATTGTCCCTTGCCACAGTTAAAATAAAATCTTTTGATTACTTTAGTAGTCACAGGTCATACAATGCCTTTTGCCAAATTGTAAGCCTAGATAACTTGGGTACATGCCTCATGTAAACACTTTTATTCTGTGAGCTTGTTTGTCCTTTGAAATTTCTGGTCCTTTGAAATATATTTCTGTCTTTTGAAATAAATTTCTGTCCTTTGAAATAAAATTTTAGAACTTTTGGGGGGAAGTTTATGGACAACCAACCAATAGCTCTTTCTAGTAGACGAACATGACTTCTACCTCTGTGGGTAAATTACAGATAATTGTACTGTATAAATTCATCTGGACTTTCAGGTAAAAAAGATACAGTATGATTGGCTGCCAAAGAACATCTATTGCATCTGCACACTTACACTGCTAATGAATGAACACTTCCACAAGGCAGTCCGAGTGATATGCAGGTTTTGGAAAACAACAGAGTGAACAGGAAATGTTTTCCTTAGAGGATTTTATTTGCTCATCCGAGGCAGTAGAGAAACATTAAATGATTTGTGGTGGATTTTATTTTCCTGAAGCACCTTCTATAACTTGAAATTCAATCAGTTCTTGTGCTAAGGGATGAGTGCACTGACCTTGTCAAAAGAGTGAGCAAGGATTTCATTTGACTTTGGTTTGTTAGTTCACAATACTCATGTATATCTGGGTCTCTAACCTTGGCTTTTTATAACTCAGTAATCCTAGGCAGTCATTCACTATGAAAACACTTGTGTTTCTCTTTTTTCTTTGTATTTGTTCATTTGAAAAGCAATTCAATTGCTTTTTTTCAATTGAAAAGGAATTGCAGCCTGCATGTGATTATAGCTATCAGTAGCACTTAAACTAACTGCTGAGATGAAACTTTTCTTTTTGGACCCTGCTAATTTCAGTTATCAATAGAAAAAGAAATTTTTTCCCCATTAAAAGGCCTGACTTTACTAATTGGTAGCTGCTCTTTGGGTTGAGCTTACATTCCTTAGGGACAGCATTTGATAGAATAATTTTTGACATTTTAATTTGACAAGAAACAATTCAGAAAAATGACTCAGACATGTGCCTGAAGTGAAGTCTTCTCTCGCTAGGGTTGTGATACCGGTGTGGGGAATGCCTTTGAACGTCTGTAGCACTTTGTAAACCCTGTGATCCATTTAATATGATAGCTCAAGCTTCTTGGCAGGTTTTTCATAGGAGCTTCACCTAAATTATTCTTACACAGTTGAAAGACTTTTTGCCCCCATACATATTAAGATGTGGGGTCTGATGCCATAAATTCTTACCTTTGTGATGAAAACACAGCTTTCCATAAGAACAATAAATTTAGGTATAGAATGTGTAAATTTTATGCCTCTTTATTCTTTAATTATATTATTCTTTAATTATATTAAATAAATATATTAATTATATTCTTTAATTAATTATATTCTTTAATTATATTCTTTAATTATAATTCTTTAATTATATTATATAAATATAATTATATTATAACTATCTCTTTCTAACTGAAGTATTATTTGCTTTAAAATTTTGTTCCTGGCATTTGAAAGTGGTGGAATAGACTAGTTTCAGATACAAGTGATCTGTTTATATCTGTATAATGGAAGATTTACATTTTTAAATGGTGAAGTTAAAGCTTGAAGCAAATATAAAGTGTACACACACACACACACACACACAAGCATGCATCCTCATTATTTCTTAAAAATGTCTGAGAAACCTGCATTTCTCCAAGTATATTGGGGAATATTTTAAGGGCCAAATTGGAACTGAAATGGGTGTTTGAAAAATATCTGTTGACAGAAGCCTGGTTTCTAAGCCTGGGAAATAGATTGAAAGAAAAGGTAAAAGTGATTTTTAGTTTCTTCTTAGTGTGCGCGTGTGTTTCTAATACGTGAGGTTTTGTTTTTTAACCACCAGATAAGGTTAGAAATGGATACTCTCAAACTTGCTCATGATGATAGTGATTTATTCCAGGTGAGGAAAATGCATTCATTTTACTACCAGTCTATCCCCCTGAGAGTGGGGTGGGTTGATGGCTTGGCAAAGTGGACTGCTTCAGGTCGATTGGTTACATTCTGTTACTTCTTTACAAGCCATTATTAGTTTGTATCCTACATATTTTAGTGGGGGGAAAAAACCTATTTTAATAGATTTGCCAGTCATGTACGCATATGTGTGTACTCGCTCTCTTTCTCTCTCTCCCTTGAAAACATCTATCTACTTCCCTTGCCTCCCCTCCCTCCGTTTCTCTCCTCTTTCTTTTTCTTTTCCCTCCCGTTTAAATATGGTGAAAAAGTTAACATCTTCCATATCACTGTGTAAGAATGCCTCTGTCTATAATTTGTTTTGTTTCATAAAGACTTATGATTTAAATCCTTTTTATATCTATTTTTAGTAAATTCATTTATTACATTTAGCAATTCAGTGTTTATAATTGCACATACAGAAGAAACAACACTATCCAATTTTCCTCTAAGAATTAAAAAGTCATAGGGGTGCCTGGGTGGCTCAATTGGTTGGGCGGCTGCCTTTGGCTTGGGTCATGATCCCAGGGTCCTGGGATCGAGCCCCACATCGGGCTCCCTGCTCAGTGGAGAGCCTGCTTCTTCCTCTCCCTCTGTCTACCACTCTGCCTACTTGTGCTCTTTCTGTGTCAAATAAATAAATAAAATCTTAAAAAAAAATTAAAAAGTCATAGTTACATTAACATTCACTTGGGTTTGTATTCTAATGTTTTT
Organism: Zalophus californianus; assembly: GCF_009762305.2. Taxonomy (NCBI): domain Eukaryota; kingdom Metazoa; phylum Chordata; class Mammalia; order Carnivora; family Otariidae; genus Zalophus; species Zalophus californianus. Next base: position 74,580,971 of record NC_045602.1, read on the forward strand.
GTTTTTGTTTTTATAACTTTCAAATGAAAATGATGTTGGAATATGACTCCCCAGTATGTGATGTGCTACATTAACATTACTTTAGCGATTGTAATTTGACTTACAGTCATTCAAGTTTGAGTTAGAAAACTTGAAATTAACAGAAAAAGTTCACTGGAGCCCTTTGATATAAAATGTATTTTTAGAACAACATCAAGTCATTTAAAATTTACTTTGGAATAGAGACTTCATACTTAAACAAACTTAGGGGAAATAAAATAATTTTAAAAGCTTTTTCAGCCATTGTGCACAGTTACTGTTGGAGGTGATTGCCAGCACTGGAGAATCAGGAAGTCTGTAGTTTAAATTCTTCAGGATCAGATTATATCGCAGATTTTCTTTACACATGGTGTTAAGTACATATTAAGTGACAGCTATAACTTTCTTTTCCTTTCTTACCTTTGGGAATCTCAAGAACACAGCTTTAGCTTTCTTCTTTTTTGTGTTATTTTTAGATTTGTTTTTAATTTTAAAGAGTGTATATATATCTGTAGGTTACAGTGTGACTAAACATCTGAACAATCCAACTTTAGTATATTGTGTTTTTAAAATTATGTAAATATCTAGTGGCCAGGTTTTAAAAATTGGGGGCAGGAAATTTTATGAAGGAATTGGGGAGATGTCATTACTTTTAGGTAAGATTAGACCAGGAGGTTATGTTTATTCATTTGTTGGTTTTAGAGTCCTTTTCTTCCTGCTTATGATTTTCTTAATATCGGGGATTGTTGAGATAAGATACATTTGCCAAAAATAAGGCCCAATATTTAAAATGGCCAGGGAGACCATCAGAGGTATTAGAAAATTTTAGAGATTTCTCAAAGAGAGAATTGACTGCATATGGATTTATTTTTAAGTTTCAGAGAACATTCAATGATTTTCATAAGCCTTTTCTTTTGTTCTTCTGCTTAATTGAAGAGATTACATCATTAGCCAACTAGCACTGAAATGCCTGAGTTTGTGCTCGCTCTTTTTTGGGGAGTGAAACTGATGACTGTTTTCATGATACTGAAAATTATTAGATACCTGTATATGGCTTGTCCAAGTTCTGCTTGTATTTAGTTGAAATTTGTGCCAGATCTGATTCTAGTGCAGAGTATGTCCATTTCATGTGTCTGTTTACCATTTGCATGATTCTGAGCAATCGTACCATGACAACAGCTTCACACTTTGTTTTCACCAACCCTCATCTTTGCTATACCCCAAACGTGAACACAAATTGGTTTTTATTAATGTAAATGAAAAAACAAATCCCTCTATTTCAATGGGTAAAGCAGAAAAACACTGGAATCAATTAAGTTAGGGAAGTGTATAGGAAAAAAGATAGACATGGAAAATAATCATATCAAAATAACTTGTTTTACAGAAATGAAAACCTTCAGATTAAGTGATGAGCAAGAAGTTAATTTAGAAAATTTTACTTTAATTTATTTTTAAGTTGTATTTAATACCTTTGATTTCAAATAGTAGAATATATATGTGAGAGTACTCTGAGTCCTTAAGTGAATTTGGGTGTGTCTTGATATTTACTTTATCCTTTACATAAAAATAAGATCTGAATATAGATCAGAATAAGATCTAAAAATACAAAATTGAAAAAAATATGTGAGCAACTGCAAACAGTTGAAGAATAGTACTACTGGTTGCTTAGAAGGCAAGACGAGATAACGTAGATTCCAGTGAATTGTTTTAGTGTGGAAACAGGCACAAGTATATGGCAAATAAATGAATTTCAGTGGTGTAGCCATAGTAAGTAAAAATGTAGGAAGAAAACAATTTATAACTTGAATCCAGGTGAAGTCCTGGTTCATGTTTATGCTTTGTCCTTTGAGGTATGGGAGTAAATCAGGTGTTTTGACGTAACAGTCTTTGGCACAGTGATCCCTTTGTATGTTCAAATAGAGCATAAAATCCTAATGATAATGGGTTTTCTTTTCTATGGATTATATCATTATATTGTGTACTGCTTCTCTGAGTGAGAATCCTAGTTTGTTTAGTTTCTGATGTATCTAACCAGATGACCTGATAGTGAATGTTCCACCCTAAACAATTGACATATTTTGTGCTTCTTCGGCATCTCCTGCTTTGAATATTCCTCAGAAATCATTACTGTTTCTTAAGAGTGAGATCTGAGAAGAAACAGAGACCATCATGCCAATTACATTAATCTCTGGGAACGAAATGATTATTGATTGACCTTCACAAACAACTTTCAAAAAGTTCCAAAACTTTCTTTTTATTGTGAAAACCTGTGAAAAGATGATTGAGAGGGAGGAACAGACAGAGAGTAGATACCTAAACAGAAAGAAGTCTGACCGAACAGTTCTGGAGATGATTTTTTCTTTTTAAGTCTTGGTTTCAGATGATCTTGGCCTAACTTGAGTTCTTTAGTTCTCTCTTACTCCATAGGTAAAATGTGATCCTGACTTCCTTATAGGAAGTTAGAGTTAGTAGATCTTAAAGCACTTTCAAAAAGCTATAATTATGCAAATACAGCAGATTTGTATTATTGCTTTAGAATAACTGAAAAGGGCCTTGCAAAAATAACACCCATCTGTAGACTAAACAAAGGATTCTGTGGCCATTGTCTTCTCTGCATGGAAGGGTCTAGTTTGACCAAATTATCAGATGGCCAGGATATGGACAGGTGCCATTGCACTCAGCTATTTTCCCTTTTGTGAGAGTCTTGAGTTGAATGTTTCTCTGGGCAGCTAATCTTTGGCAGCGAGGCTTTGTTCCAGTAGTGGCATCTGGCACTAGATTGATTTAACCACGTCTGAGGTTTGCTCTTTTCAGAATGTGCTCTCTAGGCAGCTTCTGTGTAGCTCTGACATGACCACATGCTGCTGCTGCTTTCCTGCCTTCTAGCACCACATGTGAGGCTAAGGCCTTCTGACACCTGCCATTTGGAACTTTTACTTGCTGAAAAATGTCAAGATTCGCAAGCAAGGTGAAGACAGATATAACTGATCATTCTTCCCTTTCCCAGGAATCAACTGAGGGCATTTGTTCATACATGGATAAATTGCCGAAATGGTACAGTTCTCCTAGCTTTGGAGAGCACACGGGGTTTGTGTAGAAGTTCGTATGTGTTTGTGTGTCTTACTCTCCTCTATACCTATTTGGTGTGATACTGATTTGCTATTTGTATAAACAAAGGTTTTAGTGATTATTTTATGGATTTCACTGGATAAATGGTGAGGGTCAGGGCAGAGTGCTCCTCTGTGTTCCTCGTTTTTATTAAGAACCTCACTAGGAAATTGCAGATTTTCAAGGATGAGCTTCTGTTATGATCATATTGCCATCTATATGCACACACTAATGATTGTCAAATCTTAAATGGCCAGGAGTAAGACATCCTATTTGAGGTCGCTGTTGTTTCTGTTTTTTTCCACCTTGAGCCACCCAGAGGAAAGATTGGTGACTAAAAGACAGAAGTGCCAACCTGATTAGTTTGTTCCTTGTGGTAACTGGTATCTAAATGACTGAGGAAAGAAGTTGAACTCTGGTACAAAATGAAGGCTTAAAACACTATTATATTTTGCTTATCCTTACCTTTCAGTTTTATGGATAAATCATAATCGGCTATGTGCTATTGAGTAAACTCTTTCTTCTGTTTCTCTTATCTTGATCTTTATGTTGGATCTCAAGCCCAGTAACATCACAGAGATGGTGATACCCTAACTGGGTATAATTTGGGAGAGAAGTTCCACTGACTCTAGGTATTTTAAATTGCAAAAAATTACAAGAGTTGGGTGAGAAGATGCCTAAAAGTTAAGTTATTGGGAGCCAGACTGTGTTCAGAGGCTGTGGATCACCTGTGAAACTGTATCTTCTGGCATCTCTTTGGACAGCTTCCTTTGAAGTGGCTTGAAGTGGCTCAGTGGAAAAGGGAGAATGAATATTGGCTGATAGGCTTGTTCCTTGTAGTGTAATATATGAAAGTTAGTAGAAATATAAAATACATCTCCAGCAATTGGAAGACAGTGAGGACTAATGGCTTTTATGTTATCAACAGTATCCATGTATTAGAACATAAATATTCGAAAACACTTTAGTAGAAGCCTGGTAGTTCTACAGTGAACAAAGCTTCTTGCTTCATATCCTATGTTAACTTGAATTATATAAAGAAGGACTCTTGTTGCAAACCTAAATGGAGGATTTTCTTCATCTTTTAACTGGATCCTTCCTATTGTTAAGGTTTTTCCATAAAATCACAGAATATGTGGCTCAGGTCATGATTATAGAAATAATGTTGAGTAAGCGTCTTAATCTTATGATTTCCTTTTTGGATGTGGATAATCATCAAGGAATAAACATAGAGTATTTTGGGTTTCACCTTAGAAACTACTAATCTTACCATTGCTTCTGCCTGAATTAAACCTATCTGGTATTTTTTTGAGGTATGTTTCACACATTGGCAAATTATGGTCCTAGACAGGATTAGAACTTTTGTTGCCATCTTTGGCTCCTTTTAATTTAAAGTTAATTTAAAGTTCAATAGCTTTTCAACAAAGAAAGGGCTGTAGTGATATATTAATTATCTTTAAATCTTCAGTGAAGAAGGCTAATAAAATCAGACAAAAACATCAAGATAAATCAAATGTATCTTTCAGGGAATGCTCTTTTCTCTATACCCTCTACCATGGTACACCATTTATCTTTGTTCCCATTATTGTGTAGACATATTTCTTACAAGCTTTAAGCACAGCATTAAAAGCCATAGGACTGATCAGTGATTCTGAAAACACTGGCTCAGAAGTTCGTATTCTTTAGTGCTGGCATTCCATCCACTATTCTAAATAATTCGGCCTATTTGCAGCTGAATTTTTCATTCCATAATATATTAAAGCCAGTTAGTTGCAAATTTTCTTTTCCTCCTGAAAATGGTGAATATATTTAGGATAATAGTTGTAATAGCCTTTGCTAAAAGGAAACAAAACAGAAAAGCAGATATGAGTGACATTTACATTTGCTTATGCAGATGGGAAACCACTCAGCTTTCACATTTTTCAAGGGTTTGGTATTTTGAATTTTTGAAGCTTTAGAACAGTGGTTCTTAAAGTATCGTTCCAGACTTCATCGAAATTAAAAACTATTGTGTTTCAAAAGACCATTAAGAAAATGACAGGGCAAGCCAAAATTTGGGAGAAAATGTATGCAAATCATGTGTCTGATAAAGACTTGTATTTATAATACATAAAGAACACTTATGACTCCATAACAGACAAGCCCATTAAAAATGAGCAACAGATTATAGAAGATTAGAAAAGGTCAACATATACATTGAATAAATGTTAAGCATCATTAATTAAAGAAATGTAAATGAAACTACAAGTAAAAAGATACCACTTAATAGCTACTAGAATAGCTATTCAAAAAGACGATAACAAGTATCGTCATGGAAATGAATAAATTGCAGCACTCATTCATTGCACCAAGGCAGTTTCTTTTAAAATTAAGCATAAATTTATACTTTAGCATTTCTACTCCTGGAAATCTGTCTAAGAGAAATGAAATGTGTGTCCAACACAAAGATTTGTACATGGATAGTTGTAGCAGCATTATTCTTAATAACAAAACGGGAATGAACCCCAGAGTCCATTGACTGATGAGTAGATAGATAAAATGTGGTCTATCTAGAACAGTGGAATACTGTTCAGCAATAAAAAGGAAACACTGATGCAATAACATGGAAGAATCTCAAAAACATCATAAGTGAAGAAGCCAGACATAGATGACCGTATATTTTATGATTACATTTATAGGAAATGTCCAGATGAGGTGAATATGTAGAGACAGAAAATAGAAAGTGGATACCTGGGGCTGGAGGTAGGAATGAGAACTGTAAATGGGCACACACTATCTTGGGGATGGAAATGTTCTGAGATTGGATTTTGGTGATGGTTGTATAACATTTACTAAAAGTCATTGAATTATACACTTAAGATGGGTGAATTTTATGAAATGTAAATCATACCTCAGTAAAACCATAAAGCAAAGTGTGGTCCCAGGACTAGCAGCATCAATATCACCAGAGAATTTGTTAGTAATGCAAATTATTGGCCCCAGTGAAACAGAAACTCTGGGGGTGAGGCCCAGCTAGCTTCGGTTTAACAGCCTGCAGCTGATTGTGATGCAGGATCAAGTTTGAGAACCATTGTTCTAGAATCACGGAAGGGCACATGGAGATGAGGGTAGTTTGGGGTATAGTTTATGTACATTCAGTCTACTCTGTTCCTGTTACTGCAGGAAAGGTTTGAATTAAGGACTGTTGTAGTAGAGCTGAAGAAAATTACAGGGCAATGGGAACAAAAATAAACTGGCCTTTCATGTTCTTGCGATGTCCCCACGAGAAGCTTTTATGATTGTGATGTTTGTGTACCACATATGTTAGTAAATTCCTGTGTTCTTTTAGGCTTACTGTTACTTAACAAACATAGCATAAACAGGTTCATTTGCCATAACGACAGTGGAAGTTTAGGTCCTTGAAAGGAATTATTTCTCCTAAATATTTACACAGTGTAATATAGCAGAGCCAGAAATGTGCAGTGATCCCAAAAAAGTAAAGATCTGACTATAGATAAAGAAGTAAACGGAGCAGTTAGCTGAACTGAAATTCATTCTCTCCCTCCATCTGTTCAGTGTAACTTTAAAAACTACGATTAGAAAATTGGTTGATCTAGAGTAGTGGTCTTATGCCTGGCATGTGTGTTCAGGTTTGTTTTTTCCTCCTCCCTTCCCCCAGCATTATCTGGGTGGCCAAAGGAAATTTTGAAGGTTGAGGCTACTCCAGGCTGCTAGGTGGTGCATGTGTAAGATGAAGTTCGTAGATAGGGTCTCCCTTAACGGGGCAAGGGAGCCAGGACCGGCAATGACTTCTGCCAAGGTATAAAATCACTTCAGAGGAAAGTAGGGGTTTTGACGGTTAGGAATAAAACAAATATGAGAAGGGAGAAAAGGAGGAATGGGTAACAAGGTATGCAAGCCAATCAATGTGCATCGTTTATTAGTGGAGTTCACTGAGATTGTCAATGGTAATATTTAGAAGAGTATTGGGGAATGTAGCATAAACCATTGTTGTTTCCAAAACTTTATTCCACTGTGGGTAATAAGAACGGGACTACTACTCCCTGGCAAAGTAGGTCTCAGTGTCTGTCTCTCTTTTTAATTATTGTTGTTTTTATTTTACTTTTCATTATCTCGTTTCCTTTGCTTCTCTCCTTTTTGTTATTGTTCTTAAAACTTTTAATAATCAGTATGACATTATTGAACACTTACTATTAGCAAAATATTAGAATATTATATCTCTAAATTGGTAATTCCGATTCTGACTTCTGTTATTGGATGGATAATAAAAGAATAAAATATTTTGAGATAAGTTTCATTCTAAAAAGTCTATGCCATAACAATCTGCACTCTTCGTATTTACTAGTGGATAAACTTGCGTAGATGTATATAAGCTAGAAAAGGTGAAAAGATGAGTTAATGAGGCAAATTTTTCCCTTTGTAAGAAAATTCAACACAATTCTCAACTCTCAAATTTATATCTGAATAGAATTGCCTTTGAAGAATAAACAAATACAGATAATTGGTTTTGGAATAAAATGTAAGAATCAGGAGAAGCATACTTTTTGGTGTGGGTTGGACTGTTGGCAAGTAGGTTCATCTTTAGAGCAATACATTTCAAAATGTTGATCAAAGGACATTTTCACTATAAAATCAGTTCAGTCTTTATTCCCCGCCCTCTTAGTTTTTGTGTCTTGTCAGTCATGAACATGGAATGTTTACAGTTACAGTGTTTACTGCTGCAGACAACACTTTCTTCTGTAGTTAGTGCTCCTCTCTTTGCCCCATTTTCTTGTCTTGGAAGCAGGAGGCTCCGTCCTTTTGCTTAGTCTGACACCACGCAGGCTCCAGGCCTTGTGGCAGCTTTTTCTTGAGCTCCCTTAGTGGTATCATGCAGTACTTGTAACAACTTCTGGTTGGTCTCAAATGTAGATGGGGAAAACAAAAGAAATAAAGGAGGGATTTTTAAAAAGGAAAGCAGAAGAAGGTGAAGGGAAGGGAAAGAGAGAATAAAAGGGATGCTTACTGTGGAGGGTAGCTGAGATGATCATTTATGCTGGTGCCATTCTTGGTCAGAAGTAGCTTCTACCTCCAGATGGGAGACAAGCTCTCCATCCTCTTTTGTCTTTCAGTTTGTTGATTTGCTTTCCCCTGTAACAGCATTTGAAGATACCAGTGATTTTTGTCATCTCAGTCATTGAATGGCCCACTGCCAGCAGTAACAGTGATTTCAGTGTAATGTTTTGCCATACTGGTCCACTGTAGAGGCTCGGCATCACTGTGCACATAAACCTCTGATGCTAAAGAGCAGAATCAGATTCTCGTGCTCAATGCTGTTCATGTATTTATAGCATGGAAGGATAGGTAGCTGGTGCTCTGAGGAACCTTAAACTCTAAATTAAAGTTCTGCTGCATAGTCGCTAATTTGGATCTTCCTTTTTTGGGTTTCCTTTGTGGCTGGAAAGTGTTCTTTTCATCTGATGTGGCATCGGGCACTGAAGGAAAGGTAGCTGAGGGAATTCTGTACTGTTGAAACCTTGCTCTGTGGGTAAGATATGGTAGGATGTCCGTCGGGGAGTACATACACCTTTGGTAGACATTTTAAGTTCTCCCAGGCTTATTATGGGTCCTGTGTGTGATTACTGTACCATTGCTAGTCTTATTCTCTTTGAAAAATGCTCATCTTTTGAAAGAAGGCTTAGAATTCTTGTTTCTTTTTTTTTTTTAAACTGGCAATTGAATTCTTTCTAACTGGTCTTCCACCAGATGGTGCCAGTGTTACATATCTAAAGGTAAACTTCTTGGTGTCATTGAAATCTTGAGCTTGTATGTCTTTTCTCTCTTTTTCTCCTTCACCATATTTTGCTTTTAGTGTTTTTTCCACACGCACTACTTTCCTGGCACACTACTCTGTCACTTCACATCTTGTACGTTGTGGGTAGTGAATTGATTGTGCCTTGGCAATCATGAAGGATAACTTGCGTGGTGGGTTCAGAGGCCAAGGACTGAGTAAAACTTAAGGATATATAATATGTAATTTCTTGTAAAATTTTTCATCATACATTTGTTTCTTATCTAGTCTATGTATACAGATTGAGAACTTACTCTTGACTTTTCTGCTTGGCCACCTTTCTTTTATGTTACAGCAATATCATAAAATGTTATTGTTTGAGATCTAGAAGACATGTATGGAAGTTATTCCTAACAAATGATATGTTTACCCAGATTAAGTTCAAAATAACTTTAATAACTATACAAGAAAGTTTGGTAGAATAAAAGAAAATGTTGGGCATTATGTGATATCCCATTTCCTGGCCAATTAACAACAGTTGTTATTTTAAACTTAAATTTTAAACTTTTTCTTTTTACAAATATTACATGGCTATTGCAGAAAAATTTAAAGAAACGAGAATGCAATCAAAGGAATAACTCATTTAAATACTATTAACATTATATTACATAAACCTTCTTTTTTCTTTTTATATAGGTCTATATTTTAAAATATCAGAGTTGGTCTCATGGTCATATAACCATGTTTTTCACTTAATATTTTATAACTAGTTTTTAGTGACAGTATAGTTTTTCATTTAATGAACCCTGTAATGATAGGTGTTTTGATTTTCAATTTCTTTCAGTAAA